>NW_027555847.1:258587804-259905189 GCF_003287225.1 Phascolarctos cinereus
CTTTCAGCTAGTCCAAAAATTCTTAAATACATTTTGCAGGTCATTCATTCTTGCTATGAGACATTTATCATTTTTTCCTATTTTTCAGTCTTTTGACTTTTTATATCTTGATGTCTCATCAAGTAATTAGTTCCATCTGATGAATTATAATTTTTAAAGGATTATTTTCTGCAGCTGTTTTGTACCTCTTTTACTGAACTAATAATTCTTTTCATAACTTTCTTGCATAGCTCCAATTTCTTTTCTTATTTTCCCCCTCTCATTTAGTTTTTAAATTCTTTTTTTCTTTGCTTTTTTAAAAATCTCTTTCTCTAAATCTTCTAAAAATTCTTGGTGAGCTTGTTTCCATGAGGAATTGCTTGCATATTTTTTCAAGTCATTGTCATCTGTGTTCATATCTCAAGCTTCTCTATCACTATAATATCTCTTTGTTTTTGGATTCTTTTTTTGTTTTGTTTTGCCTTGATTTCTCACTCTTCCAGTCTATTTCTTGACTTTGGAATTTATATTAATGTTAGTCTCTGCTTATTATTGGGGAAGACTTTTGACCTGAGTTTCTGTCTTCTTATGTTCTAATTTCATAGCTCATTCTGTGTTGCTAAAGGTTTTTGGTGTATCTAAAGTGGTGTGATACAAGGAGCCTTCCTGGTCTAAGTTCTCCAAGTTCCTGACTCAGATTTGGGTCTGTTGACTTGTGTGTCTTTGAATTTCTATAGCCTGCTGCTGAACTCAGTCACTATTAGCCAGCTTGGAGGGTCAGAAGGTTCAGAGTGATTGAACTACTGGCTTCTATTTGGTCCTCTTCTTACTGAATTATTCAACTGCAGGCTTACATATAGGGCTATTGGCTACAATGGGGTCTCCACTCTGTTCTTGGGCTTAGAACCACAAAGCTATGTTTCTGGATTTGTTCCTTGTTCTGTAAGCAGCCAGGGCCTCTCTTCCCTCTGCCCTGAAACTGTGATCTAGATCTAGGTAAAAGGTTGATAGTGTGTGTGACCCTGGGCAAGTCACTTAACCCCAATTGCCTAAAACAAAACAAAAAAAAGGAAAAAAATAAAAAAGGTTGACAGTGCTCCCAGTTCCTGCTCCCAGCACTATTTCAGAGGTCCCTTGAGATCTATATCTACCACAGTACTTCTTCTACTAGTGTTTGGTCACAGACACTTTATTCTCCCTGGCATTGGAATGCACCCTGCTCCTGTTTCAGCTTCCCCTATACTGTACTCTTGACCATCCCCCCATGCATGCTTCCCAACCCCCCACCTCAGTGGCCACCAACTTTCTATCTTCCTAAGATACCCTGGGCTGGAAAAGTATACTCACTGTAATATTTTCTTGCATGTCACAATCTGAATTAGATCTTGTGCATTTTCTAGGTTATTGTGAAGGTGTGTTGAGTGAACTCGGCAAAAATGCTGATTCTCACTCTGCAATCTTGACTCCACCCACATCAATCAGCTTTTACAGAAGTGATATTTATTGAAGATGTAATAAGAAGTTCTCCCAACTTTGACCATTCCATTTCAGACTATGTGAATAGGGAGGCTATTATCCTGCTAGCCTCCTTTTCAGCACCCTAGTTTTAATGAATGTTCTCTTTCCTAGAAAATGCCTAATGGGATTGCATATCACTGTGATGGCAAAATCTTCCCCATACTATTTCATACGAAGAATTGGTATAGTGTAGTGGCCAGGCCTTTACCAAACACACAGACCTTCTGAATCCTAAACACACTGGTCTACTACACAGGGTCTGTAGGACAGCCTTCCAGCAAATGTATTTGTCAGATTTGACAGTATTTGATAGATCTGTTAGAATCGTCATATGTTGAAGAAGGAGATATTAGATGGACCAGGTAATGTATAATTTATCAACCACCACAGGATAAGGCCTTAGGTGCCAAGGAGAGCAGCCTTAATTCCATAGCATTGATGGTTTTAGAGTATTGCATTGCACTAAGTTAACTACTAGATAGTGAAGGAGGCATCTATGACTTCACCAACAATGGAAGAGTACAAAAATCTTTTACAAGGATGAGATATTCTAACTATGTAGAATCATCTGTTTTTCCAAGTATAGGTGATAGAGAAAAGTCATTTGTTTTGCTGTTCTGGGCTAGGGTTTTCAGGAAGGTCACTCAGAAACCTACTGTCAGGTGCCCTATTCTTTATCTTAAATGACATAGCGTTAATATTGATCCAATGTGCCCCGAGATGTACCCAAAAGATATAATCTCAGATACCTGTTGTCCAGTTGGTCAAAGTGAATCTCAGAAATGGTGAAAATTATGCTCAAACAGGCCAGAATAGTGGCACCAGGATTTGTTTTGAATAGCCAGAATAGATGATGTCCCTACTCTTCTAGGTCTGTCTTCTACTAGACAAGTCTGAACTGAAGCCAGTTCTTGAATAGAATCCTGTGAAAACACAGTGAAGGAGTAAGGAGTCAAGATAGCAGAATACAGGCAGCAAACCATCAGAACTCTTCCCAAATTCACTTCAAACGACTCTAAAATGACTCTTCAAATTAGATTCTTGAAGTGACAGAGCCAACAAAAGGTCAGAGGAAGACATTTTTCAAGACCAAGACAAAGAGGTGAGCAAGAGAGGTTTGAGAGAACAGCATGAAGGTCCAACCCTGAGCACAGAAGCAGTATTAGAGATGGGCCTTGGAGGGAGCTATGAGAGTGGATGCAGCAGAATTTCAGGAACTCTTGGCCAAGAGATTGAAAGAGAGTCAGGCAACTGGTCAGAAAGAGATTACAGGAGCCCCTTTGCTGCCACTGGGTGCAGCTGGTGCCTGCTGGCAATTCTATTACCCATAAGCAGTTCTAGGTTGCCGTTCCCAGACAAAGAGGAGCATTTGTGATTGGTTGCAAGGGAAGAGTGTCCCTGGGTAGAGTTTCACAGCCATGAGGAGTGCTAGTACTTGTGACTGCTGGGAAATGGGGTTCTTTCTGGTTAAAGAGCAGAGTACAGAGCAGTACAGCAAAGACCACATCTCTCCTAGCATAGCACCACCTTGAAAATGGTGAAAACTTGCAGACTGTCAGAACTAGCACTGAAAACAGCAGCACAAAAAAGCCTGAATCTTGGCACAGTACATCCCTACCCCAGGTGAGCAGAGCTCAACTTTAACATAAAGTTAAAAGTCAAGAGAAAAACTTTAAAATGAGTAAAACAAACAAAAAAAGAACTTTGCCACAAAACCTACTATGTTGGCAGGGAAGAACAAGCCGCATAGTTAGAAAAAAGACAACAATCTAAAAAGAGCTGCAAACAATACCTCACAGAAACATGATAATTTGGAACAAAGCCAGCAAAATTCCTAGAAGAATTTTAAAAAGAGAGAGAGATAAGAATGGTTGAGAAAAATTGGGAAAGTAATTCAGTGATGCAAAAAAAGAAATCAAAAAAGATTTAAAAACTTGGTAAAAGAGACACACAAAAACACTAAAGAAAATAACACCTTAAATCACAGAATTGTCCTGATGATAAAAAAAAGGCACAGAATTCACTGAAGAAAAGATCTTCTTTAAAAGCAGAATTGGTTAAAATGAGGGGGAAAGAAGTACAAAATCTCACGAAAGAAAATAATTTATTTAAAATTAGAATATGGGAAATGGAAGCTAATGACTCCATGTAACATTAAGAAACAATAAAACAAAATCAAAAGGATGAAAAAAATAGAAGAAAATGTGAAATATCTCATTGGAAAAGCAGCTGACTTTGAAATAGATCCAGTAGAGATAATTTAGGGGTTATTGGGTTACCTGAAAGCTCTGTTCAAAGAAAGATCCTAGTTTGACTAGATGACCTCTAAGGTCCCCTTCAGCTCAGAAGCTCTTATTTTTATGATTCTAAATTGGGAGTATATTAGCAAAGTGGCTTTAAATTACTATACTATGTTGTCCAATACATTTCATTTTATTTTATTCTTATTGAACTTGTGATTTCATTGCTGTAAAAATTTCCAGAATAACATTTTCCCTATTAGTGAAGATGAGCACTTTTGTGGGCAACATTTAGCCATATGAAATTGCCTAGGGCACTGATAGATTAAAGTATGTGCCCAGGGTCAAAAGTAAAGAGAAAATAATTGTTTAGTCAATAGCTGGTTATCAAGGTACATGTTAAGAATAGGAAGTATTACTGTTTGGTAATGTTATGACTAATTTTCCATTAGGAAAAAAAGTCATTGTGATAAAATTGAACTACCATTTTCATTCCCAGTTTGCAAAGAGCTGGGTATTTACTTAAAAGGGGGTGGCAGGAAGCTTAATTAGATGGATTATTATAGAAAATCCTTTCTCCCCTTTAACTAGAATGGTCCCTTTAAGTGATGTACCATGGTTTAGTCTGGGAAAAAACTACTTTTAACTGAGATAGGGAGTCTATGCTATTCCTTGGAAATAAACAGACTCAGCAAAAAGCTCAGTGTATGATGAAGTGTGAAATGAAGTTTTGACAGACTGCATAACCCAGACTTTACCAGCAATCAACTGCTGAAGAAATATAAAATCTTCAGACTGCTGTTACTGCTGCAAAGGAGAAATTAACAAGTCTACCAAAAGAACCTCAAATATTGAAAGCAATATTTATCAATATACACAGACTAGGGGCTCAGAATACTCCAAAAGAAAGACTCAGTGTGCTGTATTTTTATTTTATTTTTAAACATTTTATTTTCCCCTCAATTACATGTAAACCACTTTTTAACATTCATTTTCTTTTAATTTTGAGTTCCAAATACTCTCCCTCACACTCTCCCTTCACTCCTCCCTGAGGCAATAAGCAATCAAATATAGATTATACATGTATAGTCATGTAAGATATATTTGCATATTATTTTGTGGAAGAAGACAGAGAGAGACAGAGAGACAGACAGAGACAAAGAAAGAGAGACAGAGAGAAGGAGAGACAGAAAAAGAGAAGAGAGGAATAGGAAGAAAGGAAGTGAAAAATAGACCATTTCAGTCTGCACTTAAATTCCATCAGTTCTTTCTCTGAAGGTAAATAGTATTTTTCATCATGAGTCTTTTTGGAATTGTCTTAGATCACTGTGTTGCTAAGAATACCTAAATCATTCACAATTTTTCATTGTACAATATTGCTGTTACTGTGTACAATGTTCTCCTGGTTCTGCTCACTATACTACGTATCAGTTTACATAATTCTTTCCCTTTTTTTCTTTTAAATCATCCTGCTCATTATTTCTTATTGCACAACTGTATTCCACTGCAATCCTGTATCATAACTTGTTCAGCCATTTCCCAATTGATGGCCATCCTCTTAATTTCCAATTCCTTTGCCACCACAAAAAGGTCCTTTCCCTTTTTTCGTCTTTTCTGGATACAGGCCTAGTATGGGTATTGCTGGGTCAAAGGTTATACGTGGTTTTATAGCCATTTGGGCATACTTCCAAATTGCTTTCCAGAATGATTGAATCAGTTCACAACTCCAAAAACAGTGAATTAGTGTCCCAATTTAACCACTTCCTTTCCAATGTTTATCTTTTTTGTCATATTACTCAATTTGATAGATGTAAGGTGGTACCTTGTTTTAATTTGAATTTCCCTAATCAAAAGTGATTTAGAGCACTTCTTCATATAACTATAGTTTTGATTTCTTCATCTGAAAAATACCTGTTTATATCCTTTGACCATTTACCTATTGGTTTGTCTTCTTATAAATTTGACTCAGTTGTCTATATATTTGAAAAATGACACCCTTATCAGAGACGCTTGCTGTAAAAAAAAATGTGTCCCAGCTTTCTGTTTCCTTCTAATTTTAGTTGCATTGTTTTCCTTTGTGCAAAACATTTTTAATTTAACATAATCAAAATGATCCCTTTTACATGTAATAATGATCTTTATTTCTGATTTGGTCCTAAATTCTTCGCTTCTCCATAGCTCTAACAGGTAAACTATTCCATGATCTCTTAATTTGCTTATGGTATCTTCCTTTATGTCTAAATCATCCACCTATATTAATTTTATCTTGGTATACAATGTAAGATGATGGTCTATACCTAATTTCTGCCAGTTTTCCAGTTTTTACAGGTATTCTTTTTGTCAAATAGTGAGCTTTTGTCCCAAAAGTTTGGATCTTTGGGTTTGCCAACATTAAGTTATTATGGTCATTTGTTATTCTGTGTTGCATACCTAATCTGTACCACTGATCCACCACTCTGTTTCATAGGCAGCATAAGATTCTTTTGATGATTACCACTTTATAATACAATTTGACATCTGGCTTGACTAGAGCACCTTCCCTCATTTTTCCCCCATATTTCCTTGATATTCTTGACCTTTTGTTCTTCTAAATGAATTTTTAAAATTATTTTTCTATAAAATATCTGTAAAATATTTTCTATGTCATTATTTTATTATTGTACATTATTTCTATAAAATATTTGAAAGGGTTTTTTTTTGTATGGCACTGAATAAAGTAGATTATTTAGATAGAATTGTCATTTTTATTATATTGGCATGGCCTATAAATGAGTAATATTTTTCCAATTATTTAGATCTGACTTTATTTGTGTGAAAAGTGTTTTGTAATTGTGTTCATATAGTTCTTGGATTTGTCTGGGCAGGTAGAAGTATTTTATATTTTCTATAGTTATTTTAAATGATATTTTTCTTTCTATTTCTTGTCGGTGGACTTAGTTGTTAATATGTAGAAACACTAGTGATTTATGTGTTTATTTTATATCCTTCAACTTTGCTAAAATTTAATTACTTCAACTAGTTTTTTTTTTTCATTGATTCTCTAGGACTTTCTAAGTAAACCATCATATCATCTGCAAAGAGTCATAGTTTTGTTTCTTTATTGCCTATTTTATTCTTTCAATATTTTTTTCTGCTCATTGCTATAGCTAGAATTTCTAGTACAATTTTAAAATATACTGGTGATAATAGGCATCCTTGCTTCACCTCTGATCTAATCATGAAGGCTTCCAGTTCATCCCTCTTATAGACAATGCTTGCTGACAGTTTTAGATAAATACTAATCATTTTAAGGAAAGTTCCATTTATTACTATTATCTCTAATGTTTTCAATAGGAAAATGTATTGTATTTTTAAGAGCTTTTTCTGCATCTATTAAGATAATCATATGATTTCTGTTAGTTTTCTTATTGATATGGTCCATTATGCTGATAGTTTCCCTAATGATGAACCAGTCCTGCATTCCTGGTTTAAATCCCACCTGGTCATAGTGTGTGATCCTTATGATACATTAGAATAATCTCCTTGCTAGTATTTTATTTAAAATTTTTGCTTAGGTATTCTTTGTTTTCATTCTTCCTGATTCACATATCAGCATCATATTTGTGTTGTAAAATAAATTTGGTAGGACGCTTTCTTTGCCTAATTTTTTTTTTCCCAAATAGTTTACATGGTATTAGGATTAATTGTTCTTTAAATGTTTGGAAGAATTCACTTGTGAATCCATCTATTTCTGAACCAGCTTCTATTTTATATGTTAGCTATATGGTTTTCTTGCTTTCAATTTTATTAATCTCTTCTTTAATTTTCAGGATTTCAATTTGATGTTTAATTGGCAATTTTTAATTTATTCTTTTTCTCGTTTTTTTTTAGTTGCATGTCTAATTCATTGATTTGTTCTTTCTCTATTTTTACAGATGCAAGTGTTTAGAGACATATTTCCCCCCTAAGTATTGCTTTGGCTGCATCCCCTAAATTTCATTCTGTTGTCTCATTTTTTTTCATCCTCTTTGATAAAAATTTTAACTGTTTCTATGGTTTGTTCTTTGACCCACTTATTCTTTAGGACTAGATTATTTAGCTTCCAATGAAGTTTTTATCTGTCTTTCCATGGTCCTTTATTGCATCATGATGATTTTATTGCATTATGATTCAATAAAAGGTATTTACTATTTCTGCTCTTCTGCATTTGGTTTTGAGGTTTTTATTCCCTAATACATAGTCAATTTTGTGTGAGTGCCATGTACTGCTAAGAAAAAAAAATGTGTATTTCTTTCTATTCTGATTAAATTTTCTCCAGAAGTCTATCACACACTGCTTTTCTAAAATTCTATTCATCTCTTTAACTTCTTTCTTGTTTATTTTGTGTTGGGATTTATCTAATTCTGAAAAGAAAAATTGAGGTCCCCCATTAATATAATTTTATTGTCTCTTCCTGTAACTCATTTAGCTTCTTTAAAAATTTAAATGCTATACTGATTTGTACATATACATAGAGCATTGATATTATTTCATTGACTATGGTAGAAATATGTAGTTTTCTTCCTTATCTCTTTTAATTAGATTAATTTTTGTTTTTACTTTGTCAGAGATCATGATTGTTACCCCTGCTTTTTAATTTAGCTGGCGCATAATAGATTCTGCTCATCCCCCATACTTTTACTCTGTTTTGCTGTACTTTAAATGTGTTTCTTGTAAACAGTAATAAACAGCATAATGTACATTTTTTTCTGTCATTATTTTGTTTTGTTGTGTTTTGTTTTGAACCCAACACATTATAAGATACTGGACTATGACTAGGTAGGCTACTTATGTAGTTGATTTATTATAAATATGGAAATCAGTTGAATTGAATAGGTGACAATGATATGGCAAAAGTAAATGTCAAAAATAAAAGCTGAGAAAAGTTATTTAAAAAAAACTCTACAAGTCTATAGTGTTCACATTGCATATACCTTTGTTAAACAATAGAATAGCTTTCCTGAATTTTGTGCAAATGCAACATGTTGCTATTATGGCAACAAAAAGAACAAAAACAAACAAAAAAAAGATGATATATATTATACCCAAGAAAATATAATGGTTTTGCTCAATGATGTCTATTTCCTATATTAATAAAATTCCAATCTAGGTAGCATTTGTACAGATGAATATGCTGAAAGATCATGTTGACAAGAATATCTGTTATCATTCTAGAAAGCAAGTGAACATCTTGTAACCCAACTATCACCTCCTTCTCTGGATGAAAGTTTCCATGACAGTTCAACATCATGTTTCACACTCCTTTGCCCCTAATATGCTGCATTTCTTTTCTTACTCTTTCTTTAACCTCTTTACAATCTTCCATTCATACATGTTTGTCCTTCCTTCCAAATTTATTCATATTTTATTTTTGTTCGTGGAATGTTTACAATATACCTATCCCAAATCATATCTCTAATGTTCTTCTCAAAAAGCCAAGAATCACTCCCTCTCTAAAGTCTCATAAATTAGTGTTTCATGGTTCTAGTCATTTGTATAATATGCACAAACACTCAAGAACTGTAACTGCTAATTATAATTATATTTTTGTTGCTCTATGTTTATATAATTCTGTTGCTTTTTTGGCATACTTCTTATTTTTTGAAAAAGAAAATATTATGTGTTAGTTTTCTATTTCCCTTTTAACTCCTCACAGCTTCTCATACAATTATATAAAGAGAAGAGGCTCAATACACATTGTCGACTGATTTTATACTTCCCCCATGTGTTATAATTATTTTCCATTGTTTTATAAGTAGCCTCAGTTTGCTCAGATACCAGATCATAGATTTTGGATGACCTCCCTGGGATCACAGGGAATTTAGATGATCTTCCTTGGATCACAGATACTTTACATATCCTTTTTATCACATAAAATTCTGGGGAGAAATAGTTGATATGTCTTTAGGAGAACTCAGGAAATGTAATTTCAGTATTTTTTGAGGAAGAGACTTCACTCAAGTTTCAGTGCAACAAAGAGGTAAGGAGGAGAGGGAAGAAGGAGATCCATGTGATTAAGCACTAGAAGGTAAGAGGAGAAAAGACAGATTAGTGGAAGGAGGAGACTGAAATTGAGAACAAGCCCAACAACAATTAACAGTTATGGTAGTGGGTGAGAGAAATTCTAGTCAGAAACTCCAAACTTTACCATGTGTGAAATAATATAACCTTTAAACCCCATCCTATTATTCCATATGTTCCTTTAAATATCTGTGTTAGTATAATTTGATACTGCTTATAAACTGTTGTTCTATTGTTTTCAGTCATGCCCAAGTATTTGTGACCCCATTTGGGGTTTTCTTGGCAAAGATACAGGAGCAGTTCATCATTTCTTTCTCGATTTCATTTTACATATGAAGAAACGCAGACAGAGTCAAATGTATTGTCCAGGATCACACAGCTAGTAAATATCTGAGACAGGATTTGAATTCATGAAGATAAATCTTCCTGATTTAAAGCTCAATTCTCTACCCACTATGCCACTTAGCTAGCTGTGTAATTTATAAATGTATGAGCTCAGTATGCTGCCCAGCCCTTACACATGCTCACAAAATTAAATATATGAATATGAATAATGAATCATATGTATATATGAATTGCTGTTCTGTCAGTCTTGTCTAATTCTGCATGATGCTGTGGACTATAACAAACAATGCTGTTCGTGGAGTTTGTTTGACAAAGATAATGAAGTGGTTTGCCATTTCTTTTTCCTGTGGATTAAAGCAAAGAGAGGTTAAATGACTTCCCCAGGGTCACATCATTAGTAAATGTATGAAGCCAGATTTGAACTCAGGTAATCCTTACTCTAGGCTCAGCACTCTATCCACTGAGTCAACTTGCTGCCTCACATGATGAATATATATATATATATATATATTCTATAGATGTATGAATATGTATACATATGTAACACACACCCACATATCATATATTTATACTTAGATAATAAAAATTCATTTGTGTCTATATCTATAACTGCATCTAGATAAGTATGAATATATGTATACGCACAATTATATGTGCGTATTATATATATGTATGTATATATGATCTATTATGTTTGTATACTGACTGGGCCTATAATTCATTCCTTCAGGGAGCTCCAGAGAAGAAATTGCCTTTGTTATTATGGATTAGAGCCTTCTTTCCAATTTATAGGCTTAGAGAGTTGTCTAAGCACTGTGACCTTAAGTGACTTGCTTAGAGTAACACAGTATTTGACAGAGGCAAGATCTGAACCTAGTTCTTTTTTAATGCAATGCCAGTTCTCCATCTACTATACCACACTGTCATTCATGCATGCATATAATCTTTCTAGAAATCAAATACTGAAAGTAGTCATAATTACATAAAACAGGAAGAAAACCTCATATCTTTAATTATTAGTATTCATTTTGGGGAGAAATTTAGTTAATACTTTCTTTTGCATTTCTAGGCTGCATGCAAAGCATTTGAAATCCTTGCTTTGCACTTAAAAAAAAAAGAAATGGTCCCTTACTTTGCAATGTTTCTTTACACATTTGAATTTCTTAACCCGAAAAGCTCAAGAAAGTAATCAAACTTATTTTTTTCAAGTAGTTATGTGTCTATATTTGTTATAATTTATTACATTGAATATTGAAATAAAAAATAAATGAAATGAAATAAAAATAAATTTTAAGAAGCACCCTCAGCTTTCAGATCTTTTTGATATTTAGATTTTCTGGAATACGAATTTTCTTGAATAATGTTATTTTCCCCCAAAAGTTCAAGATAATCAAATATTTACATATTATGAAGATTAATATAACCTCTTTTATCAATTAAAATAACTAGTTCTATCAGCTGCCATTAAAATCTACTACATACATAAATTTAGTCAGTTTTCCCTTTACAAAAGTCTTGATATTTCCTTTTTAGTTTGCTGGGAATATATAATAATTCATTTTGCAGCATACTGAGCAAAAAAAAAATTAAAAATTGAAAACTTTATCTGAAAAAATTTATACACATGTTGACTTTGTTTTGACTCTTCTGTGACACAATGAGACATCACAGAAGGAATTTCATAGTAAACTGAATCATACATATGCCTTTTTAAATACCATTTTGGGGCAGACAAGATTACTCAGCCCATGACTGATCTTTAAACTGATCATATCTTTCCCAATAATTGTTCATTTGAAATATTTTGGGTGGATCACTTATTTATATGCATAAAACTCTTTTGAAGTATGAGAATTCTGGGCAGTGAAGCCTTTCTGGTAATTCAAGAATATGAGAGAGGCAGCATGTCATATTGAATAATGTTCTGAACCTGGAGTCAGGATTGCTCAGGCTTATATTTAACTTCTGACACTTAATAGGTAAGTGATGATGGTCTATACACTTAACACCTAGATAGGCTTCAGTTTCCTCCCTTATAAAATGAGGGCTTTGGACTGTATGGTCTTCAAGGAGCATTGAAATATCAAATCTATGATGCTATGAATTGTAAAAACCCTTTCAGAGAGATTAAGTCAAGACAGTGGAGAAAAAGCAGCAACTTGCCTGAGCTCTTCCAAAAACTCCTCTGAACACCTCTAATTCCATAAAACACTTCCTGGAGTGGCAGAACACACAATACAATAAAACACAACAGGACAGGATGAAATAATTTTCCAGCCAAGGACAACTTAGAAGGTAGGTAGGAAAGGTCTGTTGCATTTGGACGAGAGTGGAGCACAATCCAGCATAGGTTGTGTCAGGGCAGACTGCACCCTAGCAAACCAAGAGCCACTTAATCAGGATTGGCAGTAGCTATCTCTGGTGCTCTCAGCTAGCAGACAGTAAGGAGGTTGAACAACTAGTAAGAAGATTACAGGGTCTCTTTGCTGGAACTGGGGACAGGACTCTTGCTTTTTCCATACCCAAGTCACACTCCTGGGTGGCAGTCCCAAGCAAAGTAGGAGAACTAGCACACCAGAGTTTCAGCTGCAGTGGAACAGGGACCCTCATCACAGTTTCAGGACAGTAAAGAGTACTTGTGAACACTCACAGACCAGAGCATGGGTGAGGAGAGTAGTAAATATTCCTCTCCTTAGAGCATACCACCTGGGAAGAACTGAAAACTTTAACAAAGATATAAAAGTCAAGAAATAGACTGGATAAAGTGAACAAAAACAGAAAAAATTCTGACCAAAGAGTTACTATTATGACAAGGAAGATCAAAACACATACTCAGAAGAAGACAACAAAGTCAAAGCTCCTACATCCAAAACCTCCAAGAAAAATATTAATTGGTCTCAGGTCATAAAAGAAGTCAGTAAGGATTTTGAAAATCAAGTAAGAGAGGTAGAGGGAAAAAATGGGAAGAGAAATGAGAGTAACGCAAGAAAATCATAAAAAAAAAAGAGCAAACAGCTTGGTAAACGACACTCAAAAAGCACTGAAGAAAATAATACTTTAAAAAATAGACTAGGCCAAATAGTAACAAAGGTAAAAAAAGCCAATGAGAAGAAGAATGCCCTGAAAAGCAGAATTGGCCAAATGGGAAAAGAGGCACAAAAATTCAAGGAAAAAAAACTCCTTAAAAAGTAGAACTGGACAAATGGAAAAGGAAGTACAAAAGCTCACTGAAGAAAATCGTTCCTTAAAAACTAGAATTGAACAACAGGGAGCTAATAACTTTCTGAGGAATCAAGAAACAATAAAACAAAACTTCAGGAATGGGAAAAAAAATAGAAGGCAATGTGAAATATCTCATTGGAAAAATAACCGACCTGGAAAATAGATCCAAGAGAGATAATTTTAAAAGGATTGAATTACTGGAAAGCCATGATATATAAAAAAGAACCTACACAACATTTTTAAGGAAATTATCGACTTCTGCTTCTGGGAGCCAAGATGGTGGAGTGAAAAGGTAGTCACTCTCACTTTCCCCTATCAACCTCTGAAAACCCAGAAAATATCACCCAGAAAAATAAACCTGGAACAGATGAAGTAGAAGAAAAACGGGGAGCCTGGACCATATCTTTCAGGAAATCATAAAGGAAAACTGCCCAGAAGTCCTAGAACCAGAAGGAAAAATAACCATAGAAAGAATCCACTGATCACCACCTGAAAGAGATCCCAAATTGACAATGCCAAGGAATATAATAGCAAAATTCCAAAATTACCAGATGAAAGAGAAGGTGCTGCAAGCAGCCAGGAAGAAACAATTTAAATATCATGGAACCACAGTCAGGATTACACAGGACCTTGTAGCTTCTACATTAAAAGACCACAGGGCCTGAAACACGATATTCTGTAAAGCAAAGGAGCTTGGAATGCAGCCAAGTATCAACTACCCAGCAAAAATTAGCATCATTTTTTGAGGGAGGAGATGGATATTCAATGAAATAGGAGACTTCCAAACTTTCATGATGAAAAGACCAGAGCTCAACAAAAACTTTGATCTTCAAGTACAGGACTCAAGAAGGACCTAAAAAGGTAAATGGGACAGAAAGATACAATATGTTGTTAATGGGGGGGGGGGAGGCTGTTTAAACCCCTACAAGGGAATATGACACTTGGAACCTTTGAGAACTCTATTGTGGGGGGCAGCTAGGTGGTGCAGTGGATAGAGCACTGGCCCTGAAGTCAGGAGTACCTGAGTTCAAATCTGGTCTCAGACCAAACACTTGACACTTACTAGCTGTGTGACCCTGGGCAAGTCACTTAACCCCAAATGCCTCAACAACAAAAAAAAAAAAAGAAAAGAGAACTGTATTGTTATTACACCCTGTCAAAGGTGTATACATAAAGAGGGTGGATATTAGTTGACTTTGATGTAATCACAAAAAAAAATCTATTCAAGTGGGTTAAATGAATCCAAATAAGTGGATCAATCTGATCTTAGAAAATGTACTGAGAAAGGATGAGGCAGACAAGGGTAAAGTACATTACAGGAAAAGATACAAAATCCTATTACAGCAGAGGGAAAAAGGGGGGGAGCATTGTTTGAACCTTACTCTCATCAGATTTGGCTCAAGAAGGGCATAACATAATCAGTTAGGTATAGAAATCTAACTTGCCCTATAGGCAGTAGGAGGGAAAAGGGGAAAGAAAAGGGAGGGGAAAGAAGGGAGGGAAGAAGCAGTAAGAGTAAAGGGGAAGAAAAGGGAAAGGGATAATAAAAGGGGGAGGGACTGAAGGAGGCAGTGGTCAAAAGCAAAACACTAGTGAAGGGGGTAAAGGAAAAAGGAGAAAGAAAAGCATAAATAGGGGGAAAAGGATGGAGAAAAAGACACAGATAGTAATCATAACTGTGAATGTGAATGGGATGAACTCTCCCATAAAACAGAAATGGATTGCAGAATGGATTAAAAACCATAATCCTACAATATGTTGTTTACAGGAAACACATTTGAAAAAGAGTGACACATACAGGGTAAAGGTAAAAGGCTGGAGCAGAATATATTATTCAGCTGAAGTAAAAAAAGCAGGGGTAGCAATCCTGATCTCAGACAAAGCAAAAGCAAAAATAGATCTAATCAAAAGAGATAAGGAAGGAAACTACATCCTGCTAAAAGGCACCATAGACAATGAAGTAATATCATTACTAAACATATATGCACCAAATGGTATAGCATCCAAATTCTTACAGGAGAAGTTCAGGGAGTTACAGGAAGAAATAGACAGCAAAACTATACTAGTGGGGGACCTGAACCTCCCCTCTCTGCACTAGAAAGTCTAACCACAAAATAAACAAGAAAGAAGTTAAGGAGGTGAATAGAACATTAGAAAAGTTAGGTATGATAGACCTCTGGAGAAAACTGAATGGGGATAGAAAGGAATATACTTTTTTCTCTGCAGTACATGGCACATACACAAAAATTGACCATGTACTAGGGCATAAAAACCTCACAATCCAATGCAGAAAGGCAGAAATATTAAATGCATCCTTTTCAGATCATGCAATACAAATTATATGCAATAAAGGGCCATGGAAAGATAGACTAAAAAATAATTGGAAACTAAATAATCTAATCCTAAAAAATGATTGGGTCAAACAACAAATCATAGAAACAATCAATAATTTCATTCAAGAGAATGACAATAATGAGACAACATACCAAAACCTATGGGATGCAGCAAAGCAGTTCTTAGGGGAAGTTTTATATCTCTAAATGCTTACATAAATAAAATAGAAAAAGAGGAGATTAATGAATTGGGCATACAACTAAAAAAACTAGAAAAAGAACAAATTAAAAATCCTCTAAACACAAATTAGAAATATTGAAAACCAAAGGAAAAATTAAAAAATTGAAATTAAGAAAACTATTGAACTAATAAATAAAACTAAGAGCTGGTTTTATGAAAAAACCAATAAAATAGATAAGCCTTTGGTTAATTTAATTAAAAAAGAAAGAAGAAAACCAAATTACTAGTATCAAGAATGAAAAGGGTGAAGCTACCACCAAGGAAGAGGAAATTAAAACAATAATTAGGAATTATTTTGCCCAACTATATGCCAACAAATTTGACAATCTTAGTGAAATGGATACATATTTACAAAAATACAAATTGCCCAGATTAACCGAAGAGGAAGTAAAATACTTAAATAACCCCATCTCAGAAAAAGAAATTGAACAAGCCATTGATGAACTCCCTAGGAAAAAATCTCCAGGGCCAGATGGATTTACATGTGAATTCTATCAAACATTTAAAGAACAATTAATTCCAATACTATATAGACTATTTGGGAAAATAGGTGAAGAAGGAGTCTTACCAAATTCTTTTTATGATACAAATATGGTTTGATACCTAAACCAGGAAGAGTCAAAATAGAGAAAGAAAATTATAGACCAATTTCTCTAATGAATATAGATGCAAAAATTTTAAACAAAATACTAGCAATAGATTGCAGCAACTTATCACAAGAATAATACACTATGACCAGGTAGGATTTATACCAGGAATGCAGGGTTGGTTCAATATTAGGAAAACTATCAGCATAATTGAGTGTATCTACTACACCAAAACCAACAGAAACCACATCATTTTCTCAGTAGATACAGAAAAACTTTTGACAAAAAACAACACCCATTCCTATTAAAAACACTCGAAAGCATAGGTATAAATGGAGTCTTCCTTAAACTAATAAATAGCATATATCTAAAACCTTCAGCAAGCATTATATGTAATGGGGACAGGCTAGAAGCATTTCCAATAAGATTGGGGGTGAAACAAGGATGTCCATTATCACCACTGTTATTCAATATTGTACTGGAAACCTTAGCTTTAGCAATAAGAGAAGAAAAAGAAATTGAAGGCATTAGAATAGGCAAAGAAGAAACAAAGCTATCGCTCTTTGCAGATGACTTGATATACTTAGAGAATCCTAGAGAATCAAGTAAAAAACTACTTGAAATAATAAACAACTTTAGCAGAGTTGCAGGCTATAAAATAAACCCACAAAAATCATCAGCATTTCTATATATTACCAACAAAGCCCAACAGCAAGAGATAGAAAGAGAAATCCCATTTAAACTTTATAAAATATTTAGGAGTCTACCTACTGAAACAAACCTAGGAGCTCTATGAACACAATTACAAAACACTTTTCACACAAATAAAATCAGATCTAAATAACTGGAAAAACATCAGTTGCTCATGGGTAGGCTGAGCTAATATAATAAAAATGACAATCCTACCAAAGCTAATTTACTTCTTCAGTGCCATATCCATTAAACTACAAAAAAATTACTTTATAGAGTTAGAAAAAATAATAACAAGATTGATTTGGAAAAATAAAATTTCCAGAATATCAAAGGGACTAATGAAAAGAAATGCAGGGGAAGGTGGCCTAGCAATTCCAGATCTTAAATTGTATTATAAATCAGCAATCATCAAAACTGTTTGGTACTGGCTAAGAAATAGGAAGGTGGATCAGTGGAATAGGTTAAATATGCAAGACACAGTAGTCAATGACTATAGTAATCTATTATTTGATAAACCCAAAGACCCCAGCTTCTGGGATAAGAAACCCACTCTTTCAAAAAAAAAAGGCTGCTGGGAAAACTGGAAAAGAGTATGGCAGAAACTAGGCATAGACCCAAATCTCACACCATATACCAAAATAAAGCCAAAATGGTTTCATGACTTACATATAAAGTGGGATACCACAAATAAAGTGGGAGAACAAGGAAAAGTTTACCTATCAGTTCTGTGGAGAACAGAAGAATTCATGACCAAACAGGAGATAGAGAACATTATGAAAAGCAAAATGGATAATTTTGACTGCATTAAATTGAAAAGCTTTTGTACAAACAAAGATTAGAAAGAAGGTAGAAAATTGGGAAAGAATTTTTATAACCAGTCTCTCTGAAAAAGGCCTCATTTCTAATAGAGAATTAAGACAAATTTATAAGAACACAAGCCATTCCCCAATTGATAAATGGTCAAAGTATATGAACAGACAGTTCTCAGATGAAGAAATTAAAGCCATCGGTAGTCATATGAAAAACTTCTCTAAATCATTATTGATTAGAGAAATGGAAATCAAAACAACTTGGAGGTACCACATCACACCTATCAGATTGGCCAACATGACAAAACAGGAAAATGATAAATGTTGGAGAAGATGAGGGAAAATTGGAATACTAATACATTGTTGGTGGAGTTGTGAAATGATCCAACCATTCTGGAGAAAAATTTGGAACTATGCCCAAAGGGCTACAAAAATATGCATACCCTTTGATCCAGCAATAGCACTTCTAGGGCTATATCCCAAAGAGATGAAACAAATGGGAAAAAGACCCATAATATTCATAGCAGCTCTTTTTGTGGTGGCAAAGAATTGTAAATTGAGAGAATGCCCATCAATTGGGGAATGGCTGAGCAAGTTGTGGTATATGAATGTAATGGAATACTATTATGCTGTAAGAAATGATGAACAGGCTGACTTCAGAAAAACCTGGAAAGACTTATATGGTCTAATGCTGAGTGAAGTGAACAGAACCAAGAAGACTTTGTACACAATAACTATCACATTATGCAATGACTAATATTGTTAAACTGAACCCTTCTCAGCATTACAAGGATCTAAGTCATCTCCAGAGGCCTTGTGAGGGAAAATGCTGTCCACATCCAAAGAAAGAACTGTGGAAGTTGATTTGCTATCACATATTTTTACCTTCTGTTGAGTTTTGCTTCCTCTTTCTGATAGTTCCTCCTATTGGTTTTAATTTTTACTTACAACTTCACTAATGTGAAAATATATTTAATAGGAATGTAAATGTAAAGCCTATATCAGATTGTGTGCCCTGTTGGGGGGGTGGGGGGGAGGAAGGGGAGAAAAATTTTCAGCTCAAAAGCATATGGAAGTGATTGTTGATAAATCAAAATAAAGTAATAAAACTAAATTTAAAAAAATTATCAAGGAAAATTGATGTGATATTCCAGAACCAGAGGGTAAAATAGAAATTGAAAAAATCTGCCAATCACCTCATGAAAGAGATCCCAAGATGAAAACTCCCAGGAATATTGTAACTAGATTCTTACAGTTCCCAAGTCTCAGAGAAAATATTGCAAGCAGTCAGATAGAAAAAAAAATTTCAAGTATAGTGGAACTACAGTCAGGATAACACAACATTTCACAGCTTTTACATTAAAGAATCAGAGGGCATGGGATATGATATTCCAGAGAACAAAGGAGCTAGGATTACAACCAAGAATCATCTACCCAGAAAAACTGAGTATAATCCTTCAGAGGAAAATGGATATTCAATGAAATAGAGGACTTTCAAGAATTCCTGATGAAATGATCACAGCTGAATAAAAAATTTGACTTTCAAACATAAGATGCAAAAGAAGAATTAAAAAAAGTAAACAGGAAAGGGAAATCATAAGGGACTTAATAAGGTTAAACTGCTTCTGTTCCAACATGGGAAGATGATACTTGTAACTCATAAGACTTTTCTCATTATTAGGGCAGTTAGAGGGAGTATATATATATATATATATATATATATATATATATATATATAATATATATATATA
Source organism: Phascolarctos cinereus (assembly GCF_003287225.1). Taxonomy (NCBI): domain Eukaryota; kingdom Metazoa; phylum Chordata; class Mammalia; order Diprotodontia; family Phascolarctidae; genus Phascolarctos; species Phascolarctos cinereus. The sequence continues at coordinate 258,607,562 of NW_027555847.1, forward strand.
TATATATATATATATATATATATATATAGGTAGAGGTCATAGCTGTGAGTTGGATGTGAAAGGATGAGATCTGAAAAATAAAATTAAGGGGTGAGAAAGAGGAAGGTACTGGGAGAAAGGGAAAGGAAGAGGTAGAATGTTGTAAATTATCTCACATAAAAGTGTCAGGAAAAAGCTTTTATAGTGGAGGGGGAAAGGGGAAAGGTAGAAGGGTGAGTAAATCTCACACTTATGATAATTGACTCAAAAAAAGAATAACATGAACACTCAATTATAGAAATATATCTTATCCTACAGGAAAGTGGAGAGAAAGAGGATAGAAGAAGGGGGTAATAAAAGGGAGGGCAGATTGGGGAAAGCAATAGTCAGAAGCAAAATATTTCTGAGGAGGGACAGGGTGAAAGGAGAGAGAGAATGGAATGAATGGGGGCAGGGATGTGATAGAGGGACATACATTTAGCAATCACAGCTGCAAAAAAAAGTTGAAGCAAGTTTCTCTGATAAAGACCTAATTTCTCAAATGAGAACAGAGTCAAATTTACAAAAACAAGAACCACCCCCCAGCTGATAAATAATCAAAAGATATGAGCAGTTTTCAGATGAAGTAATCAAAGCTGCCTATGGCCATATGAGAAAAAAAAAATGCTCGAAGTCATTATTGATTGGAGAAATGCAAATTAAAATAATTCTGAGTTACCACCTCATATCTATTAGATTGGCCAATAGGACAGAAAAGGGAAGTGATCAATGCTGGAAGGGATGTGGGAAAAAATGAGACATTAATGAACTGTTGGTGGAGTTGTGAGTCGATCCAATTATCCTGGAGAGCAATTTGGAACTATGCCCAAAGGACTATAAAACCAGGCATAACTTTGACCTAGCAATATCATTTCTAGGTCTGTATCCAAAAAAAAAATTTAAAAAAGAAGGAAAAGGACATACACACACACACACACACACACACACACACACACACACACACACACACACACATGGATATATATATATACAAAAATATTTATAGTAGCTCTTTTTTGTGGAGGCAAAAAATTAGAAATTGAGGGTATGTCTATCAGCTAAGAGTGGCTGAACAAACTGTGCAATATGATTGTGATGAAATACTACTGTGCTGTTAGAAATGATGAGGGGCAGTTAGGTGGTACAGTGGATAGAGCAACGGCCCTGAAGTCAGGGGGACAAGAGTTCAAATCCAGCTTCAGACCAAACACTTGACACTTACGAGCTGTGTGACCCTGGGCAAGTCACTTAACACCAACTGTCTAAAAATAAAATAGAATAAAATAAAATAATGAAATGCTGAGCAGGATGCTCTCAGAAAAACCTGGAAAGACTTACATGAGCTGATGCAAAGTGAAATGTATTATGTACAAAGTAATAGCAATATTGTAAGAGAACTAGCTGTGAATGACTCAGCACTGCAGTGATCTAAGACAGCTCTAAAAGACATGATGAAAAATACTATCTATCTCCAGAGAAAGAGTTGATGGTGTCTGAATACAGATTGAAGCATACTTTTCTAACTTTCTTTATTTTTCTTGAGTTTTTTTTTCAGTCTATGTTTTCTTTCATCACATGACTAATAATTGAAATGTTTTGCCTGACTACCCAGGTATAACCTATGTTGAATTGTTTGCCTTTTCAATAAGGGGTGTGAAGTCTCAAAAATCTCAACAAGGCTTTAAATTAAAACGAAAAGGACAGAAGGAAAAAAATTAAAATAAGACCTTGTCTATATATATCTATAGGTAAGAAGATATAAGGATCAGCAACTACAAAGTATGAAAAAAACCAGAAATGCAGTTATCACATAATTCACATAAGACAGAATTGGCATAGAGGATCAGAATTAACTAATGTGACAGGTTATTGATAAGATAGGATTGTATTGGTTATGATATAGATTTGTGATAGTTCCTCTTTTATTTGTTGTCATAAGCACCTCTACCAAATATATTCCTCTGATTTAGTGGTAGTAAACTTGCAACAAAAGCTTGCTTTTTGGAAAGCATGACAAAGTGGATAGGAAAAGGCTAGATTCCTTTTCTAGGCCAAAAAAAATGATTGGTGAATAACTCAGTCCACATAAGAGACATGTTAGCTGCAAGTAAAGTCTTAGCTATAACTACTGGAAGAAAATGGGTTGGCTGTTGTCCTTCATTTTCGAGGAGGACCAAAATGACATCACCATGCTACAGTCAAGTTTTAGTGTGTCCAACTGTGGCTTATCAGACCAATATGAGTTGGGAATGTTTTACCAAAGGTTAGGCACAAATAATCCATGTGAACCTTTGGAGTAGATTCTCTAAATTTATGTATCTTGCATTTCTTTAGAGCTATTTCAATTCTTCTTTGCTCTTAGATGTGGGTATGTCATGCTGCGTGGTCCTGTGCCAGTGTCTCCCATGTCACACAATCATTTCCAAAGTTCTTAAGGGAGACCTTGATGTTGTCCTTGTATCACTTCTTCTGACCACCACATGAATGCTTTCCCTGTGTGAGCTCTCCACAAAATAGTCTTTTTGGCAAGGGTATGTTTGGCATTAGAACAACGTGGCTAATCCATCCAAGTTGCACATTCTGAAGTAGAGTTTGAATGCTTGGTAGTTTAGTTGAAGAAAGGACCTCAGTGTCTATTATCTTATCCTGCCATGTGATCTTCAGAATCTTCCTAAGACAATTCAAATGGAAGTGATTCAATTTTCTGGTGTGGTGCTGAGAGACTGTCAAAGTTTCGCAGGCATACAATGATGAAGTCAGCACAATGGCTCTGTAGATCTTCAGTTTGGTAGTCAGTATAATACCTCTTCTCTCCCACACCTTCAGAGTCTCTCAATCACTGAGCCAGCTCTGGGAATGCATACATCAACCTCATTATCAATGTGTACATCCCTGGAAAGTACATAGAGGAGTAGTAGACTGCTATAAAAAAATTGTGGTGCCACAAAACACTAAAAAGAGCAGGCTATAAAATGCATTGCAATTAACAAATGAAACTCACTCTGTTTTTTTTGAAGTTGTACTGATGATTTTAATGTTTTTAATAAGATCTACACTTAACAGTATAAAATAATGATCAGATAATTCAAATATCATGCTTCCAGTATAGATTCTTTACCAAAGATAGTAGCTGTAGGACTTACATCTCCACATCGTCTTGTGATAGTGTCAAACTACATTATTACACATTTAACCTGACTGCCCATCTTTACTTTAACTATTAAATCAACCAATCAGAAGCATTTATTAATTACGAATTACTTGTACTATTGTGCTAAATGCTGAGGATACAAATGCATGTCTTGATTCATCCATGTTTTTGTCACAGAACTGAAGTCTTTCAAAGTGGCTTGCTCTCTCACTGATACTGGGTTCATCACATAAATTGCTCTCTTGTTTCTGCTTATTTCACTTTTTATCAATTATTATAATTTTTCTTAATACATATTTATATAAATTTATATTATTATATTATTTGTATGTGAATTTATGTTTACAAATTTTATATTTATATATGAATATGCATACAAATATACATTCATATATATATACTCTGAATCTATCGCCTCCTTCATTTCTTGTGACATAGTAAAAAATCTATTACATTGTTGCAACCCCCACAACAATTATGGTTGAGGCCAATGGCACTTTAAAATAGCAACCTGGGATGTAATTTTCTGTTCCTTCTGGGTTTTGTTAGCAATAATATGCAACAGAAATTGATGATTTCATGAGTTTAATTTTATCTTGCACTTTACTAAAATATTTCATTTAATTTGTAGTGTATTTAATCTAGCATTTTCTAAGTAAATCATCACATTTTCTGAAAAAAACTGATTTTGTTTATGATTGTTATCTCAATTTATTGTTCTCATCTATGTATTATAGTTAGAATTTGTTGAATAAATAACCATTATGACAATATACATCCTTGATTTACTCCTGATTTCATTCAAAAGACTCAAATATTTCTCTATTATTCATGGTATTAGATCTTACTTTTGATGTCTTTACTTCTTAATGAATGTTTCATTTATTGCTATACTTTATGAAGTGGCTACCATAAATTAGTGTTGGGATCAAAGTTAATTTTGGAGTGATCTGATCCACCTCATTTGTCCCTCCTATCATCATCCAACTTTTTCTCCTACTAGTTGTGTTTTCTACTTTCTCTCTCATAGTTTAAATTTGTTCTGCTTGTAAATATCCTCTTGCAATTCTACTTTTTTTCTTCAATGTTCTTTTCCCCTCTCCCTGTCTTTATTTCCCTATTGATTTTAATGTATTTCTACACTAAATGTACTACTAGCTGTGTGATCCTGAATAAATCACTTTTATCAGTTTTCTCATCTAAATGATAGGTATAATAATTGCACTTAGATCAGGGATATTGTGAGAATCAAATGAGATAATACGGATAAATATCTTTGCAAATCTTAAATAACTATATAATTGCTTATCTTATTGTTGTTGTTATTGTATTCTTTGACTTTGTATATGTGTCTGTGTGATCATCTTTGCAAGCTCTACATCCTCCAAGTTTAAGAAAGAAGAGTAAGATCCAAGAGATACTACCCCTACATATACATTTGTACCTCCTTCTAATGTGTCTAGATTATGAGAAGTAAAAAATCCCTCCCTTTTTAATCATTTCTTTCCTAGTTTATTCTTTTTCCTACTCCATTTCTGTATTCTACTAAATTAATCCCCCAGAAGCACTTAAGTAGCAGTGCCCCCATCCCTCAAGCCAACATGCTTACTTCCTAGATTAGTCTGCACAGCCGTCACTTAAGGAAGAAATCATTGTGGAGAATGGAGAAGCCCACCTTCCTTATTACCCCAAGAGTTACTGCTGGCTGACATACTGCCACCAACAGACAGATAAACACAAAAGCCCTAGGACTGGTACCACAGTGCTTCAACAGCACAATGATCCAGATTCTGGTCCAGACATCAGAGCTTCTGGGGAAGGTAATTCCTGTAGTGAAGTGGCCAACCATTCCCACAGGCAATGCTCAGGTATTCTCACAGGCAAGTAAGCCTGAGGAAAAGAAATGAGTCAGCACATTCCAGGAAAATTAAACTACCACCACTACCCTTGACCATCATCTCTTCTAGAACCCACAGACAGCAAGTACCCTAAACCTAAGAGTCTAGCCCAGTGCTCACAGGAGTCATCTTAGTAAGCAATCCCTGTGGAAATGTAATGTAGGAACTGCTCTTCCAAGTACAACAGCAATATGTACTGGGGACTGGTTGGCACAGTGCATAGAGTTGTGAGCTTGGGATCCGGACAGGCTGAATTCAAATCTAGCCTCAGACACTTATGAGCTGTGTGATCCTTGTTAAGTCATTTAACCTGTTTGCCTAAGTTTTGTCATCAGTAAAATGGGGGAAGTAAAAGCACAAACCTGCCAGGATTGTTGTGAGGATCAAATGGGATAATAATTGTAAAGGGCTTAGCATACTACTTGGCACACAGTACACACTGAATGTTAGCTATTGTTATTATTAGTTATTATAACTACATTACTTATTATTGTAAGCATTACACTACGTACTGAAAACCCAGAAAGGAAAGATCTTTCCACCAAAGTCCTTGGCATTATCAAATGTTTTAATATCAAAAAGAGATATGATTTCATCAGTAGAAATTATATTAAATAAGAGGCAAAAAACCTGCTTTGCTATTGCACCCTAAAGACCATAGGAACCTTTCTCTTCACTTTAGCTGAAATCTTCCATGGCAGCTAGGTGGTCCCCGTGTGTAAAATGAGTTAGAGAAGGAAATGTCAAACCGCTCAGGTACCTTTACCAACAAAACCACAAATGAGGTCCAAAAGAATCAGGCACAACTGAACAACAACAAAGAAATCCTCTGTGTATTTTCTCTCCCATTAGAATAGGAGCTCTTTGAAAGAATGGACAGTCTTATTTTTCTATTTGTATACCAAGCTCCTAGCACAGTGATTTAAGCACAATGTAAACACTTTTTAAATTACTTTCATTCAAAATTGCCTTTGTTAAAATCAAGTCACTGCACCATGATAAACTAGGTATTCAAGTAACAAAGAAAATGGCAGATGTGACTCCTGAGGCATTGTTGGGAATATTTGAAAGATCATGGAAACTGGTGGTTCCAATACATAGAAAGAGGGAAGTTTTTTTCTTGATTTTCAATAAGGTGAAGTGAAGAGTCTGCAAATTATAACAGGTTAGTGAGACTGACTTGGATTCCTAGGGAAAATTCTAGAGTGGATCATAAAAGATACTGTTGTAGAGTATCTTTAAAAGGAACTGGAAATTATAAAGAGCCATCAGGGCTTCATCAAGAGCAAGTCATGGGACTTCCAGGCCAAAGAGCAAGCAATAAGTCACTGTCACTCTCCTCTACTGACCTCTGGGGGGAAAAAACAAACAAACAGAAAATAGCACTCAAAGAAAATTTCTGGAACAGCAGAGCCAGTGGATAGATGGTTAGAGTAGTCTTTCAGTATGGGAAGTGGAGGATCAGCAAAAAAGGGTCTGTATCACTCAGCTAAAAGGGCAGCACACTATAGGACAGGATCCATCCCAGAAAGCAAGCAGCAAGCCCCACATCAGCAAACCAATGGGAGATCCTGAGCCCTAGAGTGGTGGAGTGGGCAAACACCAACACCAGGATTCCCCACATGCCTTCGCATGGATAGAAGAACCAGCAGACGCCAGCTTGGAAAACCACCCCTTGTACCAGCACAGACAGGGGAGGGCAAGACATACCCCATTGGCCAGACTCGCCCAAGCTTCAGTGCAGCACCAGGTGGACAGGTATCCTCTAGTGGCCAGAACTCCCTGTGCTTCAGCGCATCCCCAGAAAATACAGACAAACCTGATTTGGCCTCAGCACACACCAGACACCATCACTAGGACCACAGCTCAGCACCAGGTTAGCTGCCAGACCCCTACAGCCTCCAGCTGCCAGCACCTGAGGCTTCAGCACACAAAGACAGTGACCTCTGAGCCCTAGAACAATAAGCTTGGGACAGTGCCCTCTGTGCTCCAGCAGGAAAGTTCAACTGTAAAAGCCAGGAAATAGGCAAACAAGATGAACAAGAAGCAAAAACAAACATTGACCATAGAGATTTACTATGGTGACAGGGAAGGCTAAAACACAAATTAAGAAGAGGACAATATTGTCAATATACCTACATCCAAAAACTCAAAGGGGAATATGAATTAGTTTCAAGCCCAAAATGCTTTCTTGGAAGAGCTCAAAAAAGATTTTAAAAACCAAATAAAAGAGGTAGAAGTAAAAATGGAAAAAGAAAAGAAAGGTATGCAAGAAAGAGTAAATAGCTTAGAGAAGGAAAGACAAAAATTGACTGAAGAAAATAATTCCTTAAAAAATACAATTGGTCAAATGGAAAAGGAAGTACAAAAGCTAAATAAAGAAATCAATTGCTTAAAATTAGAATCAGGCAAGTGGAAGCTAATGATACTGTGAGACATGAAGAGTCAGTCACATAAAATCATAAGATTGAAAAAATAGAAGAAAATGTAAAATGCATCATTTGAAAAACAAGTGACCTGTAAAACAGATCCAGGAGAGAGAATTTAAGAATTATTGGTCTACCTGAAAGCCATAAAAAAAAAAAACAGCCTGGACAGCAACTTTCAAGAAATTATCTAGGAAAACTGCCCTGATGTTCTAGAACCAGGGGCAACACAGTTATTGAAAGAATCCACTGATCAGTTTCTAAAAGACATCCCAAAATGAAACCTCCAAGGAATATTGTAGCCAAATTCCAGAATTGCCAGGTCCAGGAAAAAATACTACCAGTAGCCAGAAAGAAACTATTTATATATTATGGAACTACAGTCAGTATTGCTCAGGATCTAGCAGCTTCTACATTAAAGGATTGTAGGGCTTGGAATATGATATTCCAGAATGCAAAAGAGTTTTAATTGCAACCAAGAATCAACTACCCAGCAAAACTGAACATAATCTTTCAGGGGAGGAAATGGATCATTCAATGAAATAAGGGATTTCCAAACTTTCTTGATAAAAAAAAAACCCCATAGCTGAACAAAAAATTTGATCTTCAAATACAAGATTCAAGAGAAGCTTAGAAAAAAGGTAAATAAGAGAGGGAAAAAAAAACCTGTTATTCAATAATGTCAAACTTTTTACATCCCTACATGGGAAGATGATACTTGTAACTCTTGAGAACTGTATCTTTATTACGTAATTATAAGGGATGTGCATAGACAGAGGTGTGGGTGTAAGTTGACTTTGATGAGATAACAAAATTAACTAATTAAGAGGTGAAAAAGTATTGTACTGGGAGAAGAGGTAAAGAAGAGGCAAAAAATGTAAATTACATCCCATGAAGGGGCACAAAGACCTATTACAATAGAGGGAAAGAAGAGAGGGAGGTGAGTATTGTTCGAACATTACTATCATCATATTTGCCTGAAATAGGGAATGACATATACACACAATTGGCTACAGAAATCTATCTTACCATATAGAAAGTAGGAAGGGAAGGGAGAAAGAAAAAGGAGGAGGGCTGATGGAAAGGAAGAAATACTGAGGAAGTTGTGGTGGCAAGAAGCAAAATGCTTGTGAAGGGGGAAAGAGAGAAAAGAGAGAGAGAAGCATAAATGGGAATGGGATGGGATGGACAGAAAGAAACAATTAGTAATCATAACTATCAATGTGAATGGGTTAACTCTCCCATAAAATGGAAGTGGATAACAAGTGGATTAAAAAACATAATTCTACAATATGTTGTTAACAGGAAACACATTTGAAGCAGAGAGATACACAAAAAGTAAAGATAAAAGGTTGTAGAAGAATATATTATGCTTCGGCTTAATTTAAAAAAAAAGGGGGAAGGATAGCAATCCTGATCTCAGAGGAAGCAAAATCAAAAATAGATCTAATTAAAAGAAATAAGGAAGAAAATAAGGAAGTTAAAAGGAGTGTAGACAATGAAGTAATATCATTACTAAACATATATGCACCAAGTGGCATATCATCCAAATTCTTAGAGAAATTAAGGGAGTTCCCAGGAGAAAAAGATAGCAAAACTATACTAATAGGGGACAGTAACTTTTTCCTCTCAACTAAATAAATCAAACTACAAAATAAACAAGAAAGAAGTTGAAGAGTTAAGTTCATAGAATTTTGGAAAAATTAGATATGGTAGACCTCTGGAGAAAATTGAATGGGGATATAAAGGAATATACCTTTATCTCAGTGGTACATGGCATCTATACAAAAAACTGACCATGTACTAGGACATAAAAATCTCACAATCCAATGCAGAAAGGCAGAAATAGTAAATTCATCCTTTTCAGATCCTGATGCAATAAAAAATTTTATGTAATAAAGGACCACAGAAAGACAGACTAAAAATTTATTGGAAACTAAATAATCTAATCCTAAAGAATGAATGGGTCAACCGACAAATCATAGAAACAATCAATAACTTCATCTAAGGGAATGACAAAAAATGTACCAAAACTTATGGGATGCATCCAAAACAGTTCTTAAGGAAAATTTTATATCTCTAAATGCTTTCATGCAAAAAATGGAGAAAGAGGATATCAATGAATTGGGTATGCAACTACAAAAAGAACAAATTAAAAATCCCCAGTTAAATATCAAATACACTATATGCTGAAATAAGGTCAAACTGAGTACACAATTTAGACATAAATGATGACACTATAAGCAAATTCAGAGAGCAAGGAATAATTTACCCATCGTATCTACAGAGAAGAGAAGATTTTATGACCAAATAAGAGACAGAAAGTATTATAAAATGCAAAATTAATAATTTTGATTACATCAAATTAAAAAAAAAAGTTGTTGCACAAACAAAACCAATTCAACCAAGATCAGAAGGGAAGCAGAAAGCTGGGAAATAGTGTTTTTTTTTTTACAGTTAATGTCTCTGATAAAGGCCTAATTTCCAAAATCTATAGAGAACTGAGTCAAATTCATAAGAATACAAGTAATTCTTCAATTGATAAGTGGTCAAAAGATATGAACAAGAACTTTTCCGATAAAGAAATTAAAGCTATCTATAGTCATATAAAAAAATGCTCTAAATCACTTTAGATTAGATAAATGCAAATTAAAGCAACTATGAGGTACCACACCACACCTATCAAATTGGCTAATATGACAAAAGAGGAAAACAATAAATGTTAGAGAAGATGTGGGAAAATTGTAACATTAATACATCATTGGTGGAGTTGTGAACTGATGCAACCATTCTGGAGAGCAATTTGGAACTTTGCCCAAAGGGCTATAAAACTCTGCATACCCTTTGACCCAGCAATAGCACTTCTAGGGCTGTATCTCAAAGAGATCATAAAAAGGGGAAAAGATCAAAATGTAGAAAAAAATATTTATAACAGCTCTTTTTATGGTGGCAAAGTATTGGAAATTGAGGGAATGCCCATCAATTGCAGAATGGCTGAACAAATTGTGGTATATGAATGTAATAGAATACTATTGTTCCATAAAAAATGGTGAGCAAGCAAATTTCAGAAACAACCTGCAAAGACTTGCATGAACTGATGCTGAGTGAAGTGAATAGAACCAGGAGAATATTGTACACAGTAACAGCAACATTGTAAGATGACCACTTTGTTAAACTTAGCTCTTCTTAACAAAGCAAAGATTTACATACAAATAGGAAAAGGACCTACATGTACAAAAATATTTATAGAACTTCTTTTTATGGTGGAAAATAATCGAAAATTAAGAGGATGCCCATCAATTGGAGAATGGATGAACAAGTTGTAGTATATGAATGTAATGGAATAGTATTGTACTATAAGAAATGATGAGCAGGAAGACTTAGGAAAAAACCTGGAAAGACTTGTATGGTCTGATGCAGAGTGAAGTGAGAAGAACCAGGAGAACACTGTACACAGTAACAGCCACATTATGCAATGACTAATATTGATAGACTTAACCCTTCTCAGCAATGCGGGGATCTAAGACATCTCCAAAGGCCTCATGATGGAAAATGCTATCCACATCCAAAGAACTATGGAGTTTGAATGCAGATCGAAGCATACTATTTGCTATTTTTTCTTCTCTTATGTTTTGTTTCCTCTTTCTGGTGGTTCCTCCTGTGGGTTCTAATTCTTACTTACTTACAACATCACTAATGTGAAAATACATTTAATAGGAATGTATATGTATAGCCTATATCAGATTGTGTGCCATCTTGCACAGAGGGGTAGAAAAATTTAAAACTCAGAAGTTTATGGAAGTGATTGTTGACAAATCAAAATAAATTAATAAAGTTAAAAAATATGCAAAGATCTAAGACAGTTGCAACAGACTCATGGAAAATGCTATGTACATCCAGAGAAAGAAATACGGAGTCTGAATGCATATCAGAGCATACTGTTTTCTTTTTTTTCCTTTTCTGGTTTTTCCCTTTTGCTATGATTCTTCTATCACAAAATGACTAATCTGGAAATGTTTAATATAATTGCACAAGTATATCCTGTATCAGATTGTATGCCATCTTGGGAAGGTGAATGGGTTGAAAACAAATAAATAAATAAATTTTAATTGAGGATTTTTAATTTGTTCTTTTTCTAGTGTTTTTTAGTTGCATGCTCAATTCATTGTAATGTAAGCATTTAGAGATATAAAATTTCCGCTAAGAACTGTTTTCACTGCATCCCATAGGTTTTAGTTTGTTGTCTCATTATTGTCATTCTACTGAATGAAGTTATTGTTTTTATGATATTTTGTTTGACCCATCCATTTTTTAGGATTAGATTATTTAGTTTCAAATTATTTTTTAGCCTATCTTTCCATTGTTCCTTTATTACATGTAATTTTTATTGCATCATGATCTGAAAAGGATGCATTTACTATTTCTGCTTTACTTCATCGGATTGTGAGGTTTTTATGCCTTAATACAAGGCCAATTTTTGTGTAGGTGCCAGGTACTGCTGAGAAAAAGGTATATTCCTTTCTATCTCCATTCAATTTTCTCCAGACATAACTTTTCTAATATTCTATTCACCTCCTTAACTTCTTTCTTGCTTATTTTGTGGTTAGATTTATTTAGTTCAGAGTGAGGGAAGTTGAGTTCTCTCCTAGTACAGTTTTGCTGTCTTTTTCTTCCTGGAACTCCCTTAACTTCTCCTCTAAGAATTTGGATGCTATACTACTTGGTGCATATTATGTTTAGTAATAATATTACTTCATTGTCTATGGTGCCTTTTAGCACGTTGTAGTTTCTTTCCTTATCTCTTTTCCTAAGATCTATTTTTGCTTTAGTTTTGTCTGAGATCAAGACTGCTACTCCTACTTTCTTTTTTCACTTCAGCTGAAGCATAATATATTCTACTCCAGCCTTTTATCTTTACCCTGTGTGTTTCCCTCTGTTTTAAATGTGTTTTCTGTAAACAACATATTGTAGGATTATGGTTTTTAATCCATTCTGTTGTCTGCTTCTGTTTTATGGGAGAGTTCATCCCATTCACATTCACAGTTATGATTACTATATGTGTCTTTCTCTCCATCCTATTTCCCCTCTGTTTATACTTTTCTTTCTCCTTTCTCCCTTTCCCTCCTCACCAGTGTTTTGCTTTTGATCACTGCCTCCCTCAGTCCCACCTCCCTTCTCTTAGACCCCTCCCTTTTCTTCCCCTTTACTCTTACTGCTTCTTCCCTCCCTTCTATCCCCTTCCTTTCTTTCACCTTTTCCCTCTTACTGCCTATAGGGCAAGTTAGATTTCTATACTTAATTGATTATGTTATTCCCTCCTTGAGCCAAATCTGATGAGAGTGAGGTTCAAACCATGTTCATCTCCCTCTCTTCTTTCCCTGTACTGTAATAGGTTTTTGTGCCTTTTCCTGGAATGTAATTTACCCTTGTCTGCCTCCTCCTTTACCCTTTTCCCAATACATTCCCTTAGTTAGATCAGATTAATCCACTTAACTAGATCCATTTAACCTACTTGATTAGATTTTTTTATTATCACATCAAAGTCAGCTTATACCCACCCACTCTATGTACACTCCTTTAAAATGGTGCAATAACAATACGGTTCTCAAGAGTTAGAAGTGTCATCTTCCATTGTAGGGATGTAAACAGTTTGCCCTCATTAATTGTTATTGTTATTCTGTCCCATTTGCCTTTTTATGTCTCTCCTGAATCTTGTATATGAAGACCAAATTTCCTGTTGAGCTCTGGCCTTTTGATCAGGAAGGTTTGGAAGTCCCTTATTTCATTGAATATCCATGTCCTTCCCTGAAAGATTATGCTCCTTTTCACTGGGTTCACTGGATCCTTGGTTGTAATCTAAGATCCTTTGCCTTACAGAATATCCTATCCCATACCTACAATCTTTTAATGAAAAGCTGCAAGGTCCTGTGCAATCCTGAACATGGTTCTTAATTGTTTCTTTCTGGTTGCTTGCATTTCTCTTTGACCTGGCAATTTTGGAATTTGGCTACTATATTCCTTGGCATTTTCAATTTAGGATCTCTTCCAGGAGGTGATCAGTGGATTCTTTCTATGGCTATTTTACCCTCCAGTTCTAGGACCTCGGGGCAGTTTTCCTTGATGATTTCCTGAAAGATGCTGACCAGGCTCTTTTTTGCATCATGATTTTTAGGTGGACCAATAATTTTTAAATTTTCTCTCCTGGATCTATTTTCCAGGTCAGTTGTTTTACCAATGATATATTTTATGTTTTCATCTATTTTTTCCTTCTTTTGTTTCTGGTTGACTGATTCTCACTCTCTCGTAGAGTCATTGGCTTCCACTTACCCAATTCTAAATTTTAACTCATTGTTTTCTTCTATTAGATTTTGTACCTCCTTTTCCATTTGGCCCATTTTATTTTTTAAGAAATTATTCTCCTCACTGAGTTTTTGTGTCTCCTCTTCTATTTGGACAATTCTACTTTTTAAGGAGTTGTTTTCTTCAGTTAATTTTTGCTCTTCCTTTTCCAAGCTATTGAGTCTCTCTTGCATACCTCTCATTTCTTTTCTCAATTTTTCTTCTACCTCTCTCATTTGACTTTTAAAATCCTTTTTGAGCTCTTCCAAGAAAGCTTTTTGGGCTTCAGACTATTTCATATTCTCTTTTGAGTTTTCAGATGTGAGTTTGTTGACAATGTTGTCCTCTTCAGAATTTCTCCCGTGATCTTCACTGTTCCCGTAATAAGAAGTTATCATGCGTTTCTTTTTGTTCTTGGTGTTTGCTTATTTTCTGACCTTTAAAATGATTGAACTCTCCTGCTGGGGAGCAAGAGGCACTGACTCAAGCTTCTTGTGGTGGGATCATGGGGCCTAGTCATTGGCTTTCTGTACTGTGGCCTCAAATTCTGGCCACTGGAGGCTGTACAGCTCTGGCAGCTTACCTGGTCTTGGGCTGGAATCAGTAATGCTGGAACTCTAGTGGTAGGATTGGGTAGTCTGGCCCCTGGAGGTTTCCCACTTACCTGGGGCTTTCCTTTTGCTTTCTTTGGCTCTTGCAGATGGATGTTTCACTGTTGCATGATGTTTCTCTGCCTGAGGCTTTCCCCTTTGGAGCTGAGCTTCCTAGAGTTTTGCTAAGGCACTGGGAGACTTGGCTGCCAGAGAAAGCCATGGCATGGGGTGCTTTTCTGAGCCTATACTGAGGCACTCTGGGGTCCTGTGGTTGGTGTTTGGCTACTTCACCACCTGGGGTTCAGGATCTTCCCCTGATATGCTGAGGTGGGGCTTTCAGCTAGCTTGCTGGGACATCTCCTATTCTATACTGCTCCCCTTATCCCAGAGCAAGAGGGGCCTTTCCATTAATCTCTCAAGCTTCCTGGGCTATGGGACTGTTGCACCCCTTCTTTCTGCTGATTCAGCTGTTCCAGGGTTTTTCTTGGGCCAATATTTTCTGGGCTTTCAAAGGTTATTAATCTTACTCCACCATCTTGGCTCCCAGAAGTGGAACCTTCAAATAAATAAATTTTTAAAAATGCAAAAAGCAAACAGATAAACAAACAAAAAAAAATTTAAAAGTCATGACAGACTAACCTTTTTTTTATTTGTCAATAAAATTCCTAAACTAGTTTATGAGGTCTATTGTATGGCTATATTTTACCTACATTTTAGTAATAGTATTAAAGAAATACCTTAGAATATCCCTGTAAAGGAGGTATAAAGAAGTGGAATATAGGATAATATAAGTTGATGCATACAGATCTTGTTGAAAATGCCAAGCTCAAAGAGTAGTTATTGATGGTTTAATGACAAAAGAATTGAAGGTCTCCAGGCAAGTGTCACAGAGATCTTTTCTTTGCCCTAGGCTAGTTAACATTTTTGTAATTCACTTAGATAAAGTGATAGACAGTATGCTTCTCAAAGTTATAGATAATAAAAGGCTAGAAGAATAGCTCAAATACTGGATGATACATTCATGATCCAAATAAATTTCTGACAGGTTTAAACATTAGGCTGAATCTAACAAGATGAAATCTAAGAAGGATAAATGTAATGTCTTACTCTTGGGAAGAAAAACATTAATTTCACAAGTACAATATGGACCAGGTATAGTTAGACAGTAGTAGTTCTGAAATATAGCTAGCATGTTAGTGGATTAGTTCAATAAGTATCAACATTATGGTGTAACCTTTAAAAAAAATCTAATGCATTCTTGGATTAGGTAGACGTAACTTCTAAGAAAAGAGAGATAAGATCCTTCTGTATTCTGCCTTGTTTCATCTCATGTGGAGTATTATATTCAGCTGTGGATCCAGTTTTTAAAAAGACACCAATAAGCCCTAGAATATGGCCACTCTTTGGTGAATGGTGATATGTACATGTCTTTTGAGAATTGGTAGAAAGAAATAAAGATGTTAAGCCTAGAGAAGAAAAGACTAAGGGTTGATAGGAAAGCCATCTTCTAGTTTTTGAAGGGTTGTCCTGCAAACTTATTGGGTTTTTTTTTCTGTTTGACCCCTTAGAACAGAACAATTAGAAATGAATAGAAATTGCAAAGAAATAGATTTTGGTTTGATAGCTGGAAAAATTTTATAAAAATTAGAGATATACAAAAGTGGAATGAACTGCCTCAGTAAGTAGTTGTTTTCCCCAGTCAAGAAGAGACGAGGTGTCTACTTTTCAGATATATTGTATTACATATCACACGTGGATTGGATTCAATGGCATTTGAGGTTGCTTCCAACTCTCAAATTCTATATGTTTCTGTGATTCTGTGACTTAACAATGAACCTAAAATTCAACTACATTTTAATTACGTAGTTTACTGTTGGAGAAGAATTTTTAAATATAGAACATGAGTTATACTTCGCTCCGTGTTTGTGGGAATAAGTAGCATTGAAAGCAGTTTAATTGCAATCTGTTGGTATATAATTGCCCACTGATTTGACTTTGAACAAAAAGTTCTTTGTTTTTCAAACAGAGCTGCCTGCAGATCAGTTAAGCACTAGTATAACATTATTCAGTTTTTAAGTGCCTAATTAAAGATACAATTTGAATTATTCATGCATTTTTGGCACTGCCTGAATAATTTATTCAGGAGTTCTTTAGAAAAATTTAATTTTAAGATGCAATAAAACTTAATATATTAAATACTTTTCAAAGTTTTTGTTTCAAAATAGCCACAACTGTCTTTCTTTAATAAAAAAGAGATACAGTGGGTAGCAGCTATTGTCAGGAAAGGATTGAGCATTAAAAGCATTAAGAACTACGTGGGGTCTTAAAATGTACATTAAAAATTAATTTGTAATAGATACACTTTTCTGAAGAAGACTAACAAACACACCACAATTTGACCTGAGGATATGGTTTAAGTTATTACTTCACATTTTGGCCATTTAGCACTTGACTCAATTGTTTAAGTGATCACTGAAAGTAAACTCTGAAAATACATGAATTACAGAATAATCTATCAATTTTAAGATTCCCCCAAAACTGAATAATACTTTGTAATTAACTATAAGTTGTAATGTGGTCACTTAAAAAAATCCAGTGAACTCTTCCTTGGGTCATTTGATTGCTTGCTGGTTATCCTATAAATGCTTGTTGCAGGTAATTATGTGGTCTCAACCTTAATCAATAATATGAAAAAGAATGTACAGATATGCATTTAATTAGAAAGAGAAAGCATTAATTCTTCCTTTGATATCTCTGAGTCCCATGTTAAAAAAAAAAGATAGCAAATGGTTTCATTTACTTATCAGTAAAGATTTAATTAAAAATGAAAGTGATTGCAATATCACATTGCTAAGATTTCATTACTTCTGATAATTGCACAACATTATATTTACTATTATGCTATGAAGCCTTATCATAAATAATTAAAACCAAAGTACTCATCAAAATAAATTGAGATGTATATTTTAGGCTCCGATTTTTATCATTTGCTCACAGTTCTTAATTCATTCAATGTAGTAATTTTCAGTGGATATCATGGTAGGAGTCAGTTTAATGATGTTTACTTATAAATACAGAATGATTCAAGCCTTTAACCTAACTTAACAATAGCAATTTCAAAAATATGGAGTATGGAGAATATGCTTATGGTATTATGTACACAGGCCAGGTGATGTGGAAAATTTTGCAACATTTACATTCATAATTGAGGGTCCAGCCTTTCTGTGCCAGCAACTTTGTCTAAAAAGTAGCCTAGAAAGCCACTCGTTACAACAAAGCTCAGCAATAGCCTTTTAACCAATCAGTGCATTGTAGATCAATTCCCAGGTGATTCAGCTATTGTGCATTCCACTCAGGTAGAGTAGATGAGGCTGTCTGATTGTTTCTACATTCTTAGCCAAACATTTGGTATGTAAATGGCAACTTTGGTAACTGTTTGGAATCTATTTAGATTTTTACTCTGAAAAATTCTACTTCAGATATGATATTTGAAATGATTATTTACATTAATTTTATTTACCAAATATCTCTCAGTTTGCCATTCCAATTTGATTGATGAGACAAGGCTTTATGATATAAAACAAACAAAAAAAGACTTGGCACCAAGATTCATGACTATGGATTAAAATTTCATTAAGGTTCCTTTAAGTACCAATGATTGTTCATTCTTGTCAAATCATTCAGATACTCAATACACACACCACAACTTGTGGCTACAGGAGAGCAGGGACACTAGTCACAGTTCCAAGGCTGAAAAGAGTGCTTTTTATAGCTTACAGACCAGAAAACAGGCCAGGAGAGCAGTAAATACAACTCTCCATAGATTATACCACCTTGGAAAAAATGAGAGCTTAGAAAACCCCAGAACCAGATCTGAAAACCGGTACACAAATAAATTGAATCTTAGCATAGAGCCTCCTCCAGTGTGGCAGCAAAACCCAACATTAACATGAAGCAAAAAGTCAAGAAATAGGCTGGGAAAATGAGCAAACAACAACCAAAAAAGACCTTGACTGTGGAAAGCTACTATGGTGAGAGGGAAGTTCAAAACACAAATTCATCAAAAAACAACAACATCAAAACTGCTACATCCAAGGCTTGAAGGAAAAAATGTGAATTGTGCTGGTTTCCAAAAATGATTATTCAAAGAGTCAAAAAATGATTTTAAAAATTAAATAAGAGAGGTAGAGGAAAAAATGGATAAAGAAATGAGAATGATGCAAGAAATTCATGGAAAAGAAAGAGTCAAAAACATGGTAAAGGAGGTACAAAAATACTTTTTAAAAAACCTTTAAAAACAGAATAAATCAAATGGTGAAGAAGAGACAAAAATCCACTGAAGAGAAGAATGTCTTAAAAACAGAATTGGACAAATTGGAAAAGATATACAAAAGTTCACTGAAGAAAATAATTCCAACAAAAATAAGAAATGGGCAAGTAGAAGCTAATGATTCCAGAAGACAGCAAGAAGTAATAAAAGAAAATTAAAAGAATGAAAAAATAAAACATTTAATATCCCATTGGAAAAAAACAATTGACTTAGAAAATAGATCAAAGACAGATAATTTAAGGTTTGTTGGACTACATAAAGGCATGATTAAAAAAGAGACTAGACATCATCTTTCAAGAAATTATCAAGGAAAATTGGCTTGATACTCTAGAAGCAGAGGGTAAAATAGAAACTGCTAATCACCTCCTGAAAGAGATCCCAAAATGAGGACTCCCAATAATATTATAGCCATATCCCAGAGCCACTAGGTCAAGAAGAAAATATTGCAAGCAGCCATAAAGAAGCAATTCAAGCATTGTGAAACCATAGTCTGGAAAACACAAGGTTTAGCAGCTTCCACATAAAAGAAGCAGAGGTCTTGGATTATGATATTGCAGAGGGCAATGGAGCTAGGATTAAAACCAAGAATTATCTACCCAACAAAAATCAGGCATAATCGTTCATGGAAAAAAAAATGGACATTCACTGAACACAGAACTTTCAAGCATTTGTGATGAAAAAACCCAGAGCTGAATAGAAAATATGACTTTCAAATACCAGACTCAAGAGAAACATAAAAAGTCAAACAAGGAAGAAAAATTGTAGGGGACTTAATAAGGTTAAACTATTACATACCTACTTGGGAAGATGATGCTTGTAATTTCTAAGAACTTTCTAATTATTTGGGCTGTTAGAAGAAGCATACATAGACAATGGGCAGAGATGTGAACTGAATATAATTGGATGATATCTAAAAATAAAATAAAATTAAAGTGTGAGAAAAAAAGGAATGCACTGAAAGAAGGCGGGGAGAGGTAGAATGGGACAAATTATCTCACATAAAGGGGGCATGAAAGAGCTTTTATAGTGGAGGGGAAGATGGGAGAGGTGGGTAAAAGCTCTTGATACTTACTCTTATGGGAATTGGCTGAAAGAAGGAATAACTTACACACTCTGTTGGATATAGAAATTTATCTTACCCTACAGAAAAGTAGAAGGGGAAGAAGATGAGGGTGAGGGGCTAATAGAAAGGAGGGCTGATTAGGGGAGGCTATAATTAGAATCAAAACAGGATGAACAGGATTAAAGGGGAGAGAAAGAGTAGGATAAACAGGGCGATAGGATGGAGGGAAACACACAATAATCATAACTGTGAAAAAAGTTTATAGCAAGTTGCTCTGATAAAGCCTCATTTCTCAAACATAAAGAAAACTGAGTCAAATTTATAAAATGTAAGAGTCATTCCTCAGCTGATAAATGGTCAAAGGATATGAATAGGCAATTTTCAGACAAAGAAGTAAAAGCTATCTATAGATATTTGAAAAATTCTCTAAATCACTATTGATTAGAGAACTGCAAATGAAAACAACTTTGAGATACCATCTTATACCTCTCAGATTAGGTAATATGACAGAAAAGATAAAAGACAAATGTTGGAGGGGGTATGGGAAAGTTGGGGTGCTAATACATTATGCCCAAATGGGTTTTAAAACTTTGCATACCCTTTGACCCAGCAATGCCACTAATTCATCTATATTCCAGAAATTTAAAAAAAAAAGGAAAATGACTTATTTGTACAAAAAATATTTATAGCAGCTTTTTTTGTGGTGGCAAAGAAATAGAAATTGAGGTGATGCCCATCAATTGGGGAACGGCTGACCATGTTATGGTATATGATAGTCACAGAATATTATTGTGTTATTATAAAAAATGGTGAGCAGGATTCTCCAGAAAAAACCTAGACTTACATGAACTGATGCAAAGTGAAGTGAACAGAACCAGAGAACAGTGTACACAGTAATAGCAATATTGTATGATGATCAGCTCTGAATGACTTAGATATTCTCAGCAATACAATGATGGAATACAATTCCAAAGGCCTTACAATGAAAAGTGCTATCCATCTCCAGAGAAAGAACTGGTGGAATCTGAGTCAGATTGAAGCATTTTTTTTTACTTTATCTTTCTTTTGTTTCTTTGTTTGTTTTTGGCCTGTGTTTTCTTTTACAACATCACTAATATGGAAATGTGTCTTGCATGACTGCACACATATAACCTATACCAAATTGCTTGTTTTCCCTATGAGGATGTTGGGGAAGGAAGAAGAAAAAGAGTTAAAACTCAAAACAATTTAAATGAATGTAAAAAATTATTTTTACATGTAATTGGGGAAAAATAAAATATTAAGTTAGATCTGAAAAAAAAATTCCATCTCATGTTCTAGACCACTTTTTTCATTGGAATTTCAACACTTTCTCTTTGTGATCCAGACTATGATAATTTCCACCATATCTTGATCACAAAAACCTACTACCCTCCTTCCTGGCTAGTTTCAAACCATGCTGTCCTACTTACCCTAAGTTGCCCCTCCTCTTGATCCTCTTTATGTTGTTTTCCTCCATTATATTATAAGTTCACTGTTAGAAGAATTGTCTTGTTTGCTTGCATTTGCTGGCCTATGGCAAGTGCTTAATAAATTCTTTTTCATTCATTCATCTAGAGTCTAGTTAATCACCTGAGGATGAACCACTGCTGGTAAAAAAAAAAAAAAGAATGCACTCATTGTTGATATTACAATTCCTTTGAAGTATTGACCAATATTCCTCAGAAGCAAAAAAAGATAAAAACTTCTTGGCCCTTGATCGAGCATTGTGATTGGCTGTCATTTGAACCTAAGTAATTAAGAAATAAAGTGAGAAATGTGGGAGTAGAATGTGGAGTAAATATACTTTGCATAATTTTGAAAGACTCCTAATGGAGAAACACACAACTAATATTCCTTACCAAGTTTTAAACTATAAAATAATAGCTAAAGCAAATTACGTAGACTTCTTACTGCATTTGAATTCTACTTTTATAATTTTCACTGTCTTTTCAGGGGTAGGGAACCTGTGCTTTGAGGCTACATGTGGCCCTCTAGGTCCTCAAGTTCAGCCCTTTTACTGAATCCAAACTTTACAGAAGAAATCCCCTTAATAAAATGATTTGTTCTGTAAAACTTGGACAGTCAAAAGGCCACATGTGGCCTTGAGGCCACAGGTTCCCTACCCCAGATTAAGGTGTATAAAAGGTATGTGTGTATGTATGTTTTATATATCTACCTGTGCACTCATATATACATATATGTGTACATCCATATACATTTAAATATGTATGTGCTTATATACACATGTATATATGAACACATATCCATATGAATAAATGTAGTCAATCTTCAACTTTTTTAGGGGTAATGTTCCTAGAAAATGGAGGGAAAGTTTAAAAAAATGTGACTGTTGACACATTTAAGTATGGGAAATAGGGAATTAAGTTCCTATGAGCACCAAAAGCTGTAATCTTTTGCTAAAGATTGCTGAAAATGCACTTTTCTGCATAAAATTATTCATAACAAAACATTAGTTCTGATAATATGCACTTTTCCTGACCCAGTTACCATGAAATAACCCATAAAATGTGGTACAAAAATAAAATCGATAACATGCAAAACAATTTTCTTGCTAGTAGTTTCCCAGAATTCTGTGACCTTTTGTGCTAATATCTCAATTAAAAATATTAATTTCAGACAATATTCACTTTTTATAACACATGAAATCTAAAGTACCATAAATACTGTACAGCAAATAAAATTAAAGTGTTTTAACCTCAATCTTACCTTTCAGTCTGTCAGATACATTGTACTATATGCTGTTGTTATTCATCCTTTGTTTTTGAAGACCAATGATGATACAAACGAATGATGATTTAAGTTGTGTGAATTGTTTCTAATTCAGGAGGAATTTTGCAAATCATCAGCCTTCCACTCTCCTCCAGAATCATCTAAGACCAGTGGTAAGACAAAAGTCAGGATGACTGGTGAAACAAAAGTCAAGATGACATGTGCTGGCCTGGGCTGCAGTGGATGACCTTGGTATCTTTGATGTCTTACCAAGCTCTAAGCATTTCAGTGTCTGCTTCAGCCACCTTCATGGTCATTGGAACAAATCTCATTCACCCATTCCTCTGGGAGAAGTCTTCACACGCTTACAGTAGGCATCCCCCTAACTCACCAATGGATTTAAAACCTTTTGTCTACTCTCAAATGGGTTAAGCTTATCTGTGGAGATGGTTTACTGGGGTGTGGTTGCTGCCCATGCTACAGCTTCTTGGAGCAACAGGTGAGAGCTGGGTATCAAGTGATGTAGGTGAGGAGCCCTGAAAAAGGCTCATCAAGCCTCCTCATCAGAGGGGCTAGTTTTCCCTGAACATCCCCAATACATGTATTATATACTTCTGTAAAGTTCTCTATTTTGGCTTCCCTCTGAAATCCAATGCAGACATTTCTAAGATTTTAGTCACTGCTGTTGGAAGATGCCAACACTGGAGAGGTCTTATCCTCAGTTCCAACACTCTGTCTTTCATATTGGAATCATGAAGGACACACCAGCTTGAAATAATCTCTTGGTGACATCTGCTTCATGTGCCTTTTAAAGTCTGTCGAGGTCTCAGAGTATGGAAGCTTAGTAGAGGCAAGTTGACAATTAACCTTCAGTCTGTGATCCATTATGGGATCAACAGCCTTGAAGTCTCTAGCCAGCTGGTGGAAACTGTGAGGGCAACACTCTTGAGAGCTTTTGCATAATCATCATCTTCATTGTCCTGAAGACCACCCTCTAGCTCCTTATTTGTCAACTCCTGGGGCTATTCCTGCAGAATGTCACAAACATTTTCTCCCATGTCCTGAAACCTTTTGCCTCCAACAGTTTGCACTAGACACATGGTTATTTCAACATTCTGCCTCACTGCTTCATCAACACTTTAAGGTCTTCAAAATCCCAGATACAAGTTGGCCATATGTTTTTCCAGTGGTTGTTCTAGGTAGTCTGTGAAAAATTTCCCCAGCCTACATTAATGCAATTGGTGACTTGAACCACAGTGACAGATTTTCAGAAATCCATTATAGCAGTTTCTGGGGTTGTTTCCAAGTAGTCAAAAGCAGGAGGGTATAATTGAACTTGAAGGCTTTTATGATTCCTTAATCCACAGGCTGTATCAAAGACGTGGTGTTGGGTGGCATAAAAACAACTTTGATAATTTCATAGGCATTTTCTAGCTGCTCACAAATATGAACTGGTGCATTGATGGGTATTAAAAGAACCTTGAATGCAAGGTTCTTTCCCTGCACATACTGTTCTACTTCTGAAATAAAATAGATGTTGAGTCAATCCCAGAAGATCTCTGTAGCCATCCAATACACTGGCATGGTGGCCTTTGTTTTGTCTTTTTTTTTCCTTCAAAACCCTGGAATTTTAGGCTCAGTAGATAATCGATAGTTGATACTTGAAGTCACTGCTTATGTTGGTGCACAACAGTGGGGTCAAATAATCCTGAAAAGCCTTGAATCCAGCTTTTTAGACACTGGCTTTTGTTTCGTACGTGTGCTTTCCTATCTGTGCAACACAGACCAGTCTCATTGGCATTAATATTTGTTCTGCTAGGTAACTTTTTCTTTTCTTAATCAGCATATTCAATGTGTTCTGAAACTCAGTAGCTGCCACATCATCAGCACAACCAGCTTCATCAGAAAGTTTTACATTTTAAAACTATACTGTAACTTTAAATGATAAACCCACCCTTGGGTAGCTACAAAAGGCTTCTCATTTTCTTGGCTCTTTTTTACAAGCTTATATTATTGGGCTTTTAAATGGGATGGTGGCCATATTGACCACATTTTTTCATTCTTCCACCATCTCATTTACCCACAAACTTAGCTGCTTTCCCATTTTTTCAATTCCCTCATTATACACTTGAAAGGTTACTTTAGCAATTTCTGGAATACATTCATAAACATTTTTATGAAAACTTTCCTCCTTTTTGCAGATGTAATAAATGGTTGGTTCATTAACATCAAACTTGCAATGGACAGCAGCTGCCAATATTTTGGCACAAAGTTTATCTGATACCTTAATTTTCTCACTAAGCCACATCACTGACTGCACAGTTGGACTTCGAGCCCAAAAGACTTGCACTATGCTAAGGGGGCATAATTGTAACACAAAATTTAAATTTAAAAGTAAACAATGAAAATATGCAAAGGAATGCACAAAGAATTCTTTACAACATTAGAATGAACACAACCAGTGAAGCACTTAGTAGGACATCATCTGCCCCACAAACTTCTGCATCGCGCCTCTCATTATTCTTTTCTCTACTGTGCATAGTCACAAATGTGTATGGTTGCAAATGTGGAGATGAGAATTAGGTTATGCAAAAAATAATGAAAATGCTTGAAGTTATGAAAGTTAAACACACAAATGTTAGTTGACTATATATGTATGTATACATGTGGATATATGCACACACACAAGCACATGCTTAGACTTTTGTGTTTCTAAAAATGTATTTAGTATATGGATCTTTGAGTGCTTATATGAACATATGAGAAAAGATAAATAGAGGAAGTACTTTTCCAAAACCTTCAAGTTCTAGTAAACCATTCTAAATAACAGAAAAAATAATAGAATATTGTTATCACATTGTCACATGAATTTTCTTTTTTCTTCCCTCCTGTCTTTAGGAAATACCATCTATTACCACTTGAACTAAAAGTTCATTTTCTAGGTCAAATTTCTTTTCTCACCATAGTTTACTTTTAAAGCTCAAGCCACATTAAATGATCTTTAGTTTCACTGCCCTCTCTGGCATAACTTCTGCAAATAAAAACTATTTATAATAGTCAGTGAAGATGGCAACTTGAATGCCTGACTAGACATTTGATGAAAAAGATATTTCTTCCAAAAGCAAAAGTTTGTTAAAACACATTCTCATTGAAATGTATATCTTAAGGGAATATAACAATGAAATGTATCTGTACTCATTTTCATAGTTTATTTTCCCATTTGTTTTTTCTTTTGACAGTAAACTTTTTAAGTGAGTTATAACAAAGAGAAGGCCAAAATGTAGTGCCCATTTGCAAAATATATTTTTAAAAATGCAAAAAGTGATATTTTACAAGCTACTATAATAAGGAAGAAAAAGGTGGGATTCCTAAGATAGTCCTGAACATACACATTGAAGATAGAAGAAGGTTTGGTGATGTGTGTAGACATCAAAGAAGAAGCCAAAAGTAAAAAAGTTAAATATCTAAGGAAGAGACAGAACGAGAGAGACAGAGAGGACAGAGATAGAAACAAAGAGACAGAGAAATAGAGACAGACAGGCAGGCAGACAGACAATTGGGGGCATCAAAGGTGGGGATGAGATCAAGTCTGAGTATTGGAGTTAACTTTGGCAAAGAAAAGGACTTTTTCTTCAGAGACTGAAATAAAATAAATTAAATAAAATTTTTGATAATGTAGAGGGTCTTTGAGGTTTGAACCTCTATTCTTATTGTAAATGGTCTGGATTTCCTTAGAAAAGGAGGATACAAGGTCTTTTGCTGAGACAAATTCAGGAGAAGATAGTTTAAACTGTTTGAAAAGGGTAGACAAGATTTAGAACAGTTAACTCAGCAAATGAGAGACATTTAATCAAAGAATAACATTTCTTTTCTTTTTTCCATATACCAGTGAGATCACAGTGAGACTAAATAACATAAATTAGCTGCATGACCTCCTCTAATGGTGTTCAGGAACATGTACTTAGAAGTCTTCTAAGTGTTTGCTTAGAGTGTGTTCTAAAAAAGTATGCACAGTGATAGAATAAGGAGACAGATGACTCAGATATAAAGAAGAATGACTATTTGGAATATTTTCAAGATTGTAAATTGAGAGAAATGAGCAGAAGGATGAAGAAAAATGGGCTAGAGTCCCCAGTGTGGCAGAAGAATGGGTTTTGGATGGGTGAGATAAAGAAATGAAACAATAGGATATTTTGATTAGAGAAAGGAACTTAGATAATTGCATCATACACCTACACAATTATGGGTGCTGATAAGATCTAGAAAATAGTCATCCCATTAATAAATATGTACATCATAAGATCTGATGAAACTGCTGACCTGGGAGACTGGGTTTTTTCATGATGACATCCATGTGAACCCCTGATATGAGGGCAGAAATTATGGACAAGAGAAAGACTACATACTGAGCAATTAACTTTTTGAGAGAAAAAGGCAAATGACCTGGAGGATGCCAACACATAACTGCAACAATAGTCTGGATTGGGTGGTAAGATTCCATTTTGTGGATGTAATTCTCTATATCTTTGTCCAGAAGAAGGAGGAATGCCTTACTATCAGCCATCTGGAGTCTAGATTGGCCATTTCATTTTTCAAAGTTCCAATATCTTTCCATTTTTTTTAATGAATTATTTTGATTGTTGTATATCTAGTTTATTCTTCTGATTCTGCTTGTTTTGAGCTCTGTTTGGTGATACAAATAAAAAGGAATTTTGCAATTACTAAATAGTAACTGGCCTCTAGGGTTTTGGGGAATAGGATATGTTACTTTGCTACTCTTTTTTTTAATATAAATTTATTTGTTTTTAGTTTTCAACATTCACTTCCACAAGTTTTTGAGTTCCAAATTTTCACCCCATCTCACCCTTCCCCCCACCCCAAGATGGCAAGCATTCTGAATATTCCTTCCCATAGTCTGTATTCTCTCTATCTTCTCCCCCTTCTCTTATCCCCTTCCCCTTCTATTTTCCTGTAGGGCAGGATAGACTTCTGTATCCCATTTCCTGTATTTCTTATTTTCCAGTAGCATGTGAAAACATTTTTTTAAACATATGTTTTTAAAACTTTAGGTTTCAGATTTCCTCTAGTCCTCCCTCCCCACCTACCCTCATTGAAAAGGCAAGCAAATCCATATAGGTTGTACATGTGCAGTTATGCAAAATGCTTCCACAGTAGACATGTTGTGAAAAACTAACTCTATTTCCCTTAATCCTATCCTGCCCTCCCATTTATTCTATTCTTTGTTTTGACCCTGTCCCTCCTCAGAAGCATTTACTTCTGATTACACCCTTTCCCAATTACACTCCTCTCTATCATCCCCCTGCTCTCTTGTCCCCTTCTCCCCTATTTTCCTGTAGGGTAAGACAGATTTCCATACCCAATTGAATGTGTATGTTATTCCCTCCTTAAGCCAAATCCTATGAGAATAAGATTCACTCATTCCCTCTTACATTCCCATGTTTCCCTCCACAGTAAGAACCTTTTCTTTTCTGTTTTTTTTGTGAGACAATTTAACCCATTCTACCTCTCCCCTTCTTCTTCTCTGAGTATAATCCTCTTTCATCCCTTAATTTTATTCTCCAGATATGACCCCTTAATCTTCAACTCACCCTGTGCCTCTCTATCTATCTATCTATCTATCTATCTATCTATCTATCTATCTATCTATCTATCTATCTATCCATCTATCTATCTATACATACATATAATTTTTTTCCTCCAACTACCATAATACTGACAAAGGTCTCATGAGTTATAAATATCATCTTTCCATGCAGGAATGTAAACAGTTCAATCTTAATAAGTCTCTTATGATTTCTCTTTCCTGTTTACCTCTTCATGTTCCACTTGAGTCTTGTATTTGAAAGTCAAATTTTCTATTCAGCTCTGGTCTTTTCATCAGGAATGCTTGAAAGTCCTCTATTTCACTGAATGACCATTTTTTCCCCTGAAGGATTATACTCAGTTTTGCTGGGTAGGTGATTCTTGGTTGTAATCCTATCTCCTTTGCCCTCTGGAATATTATATTCCATGCCCTGTGGTCCTTTAATGTAGAAGCTGCTAAATCTTGTGTTATCCTGATTGTGTTTCCACAGTACTTGAATTGTTTCCTTCTGGCAGCTTGTAATATTTTCTCCTTGACCTGGGAACTCTGGAATTTGGCTATAATATTCCTAGGAGTTTTCCTTTGGGGATCTCTTTCAGGAGGAGATCTGTGGATTCTTTCAATTTCTATTTTGCCCTCTGGTTCTAATATATCAGGGCAGTTTTCCTTGATAATTTCTTGAAAGATGATATCTAGGCTCTTTTTTTTGATCATGGCTTTCAGATAGTCCAATAATTTTTAAATTCTCTCTCCTGGATCTATTTTCCAGGTCAGTTGTTTTTCCAATGAGATATTTCACATTTTTTCTAATTTTTCATTCTTTTGGATTTGTTTTACAGTGTCTTGATTTCTCATAAAGTCACTAGCTTCCAATTGCTCTATTCTAATTTAAGGAAGTATTTTCTTCAGTAAGCTTTTGGACTTCCTTTTCCATTTGGCCAATTTTTTTTTAGGGCATTTTTCTCCTCATTGGCTTTTTGGACCTCTTTGCCATTTGGGTTAGGCTATTTTTAAGGTGTTATTTTCTTCAGTATTTTTTTGGGTCTCCTTTAGCAAGCTGTTGACTTGTTTTTCATGATTTTCTTGCATCACTCTCATTTCTCTTCCCAGTTTTTCCTCTACTTCCCTTACTTGCTTCTCAAAATCCCTTTTGAGCTCTTCCAAGGCCTGGGACTGATTCATATTTGTCTTGGAGGCTTTGGATGTAGGAGCTTTGACTTTGTTGTCTTCTTCTGGTTGTATATTTTGATCTTCTCTTTCACCAAAGTAAGATAATATAGTCTGACTTTTTTTGTGCTGCTTGCTCATGATCCCAGCCAATTATTTGAGTGTTAAACTCTTTGTTAAGGTAAGAGTCTGCTTCCCATGTGGAGAATGTACTGTCCCAAGCTTCAGGGGTTTGTACAGCTGTTTTCAGAGATACTTGTAGGGACCTGTAAATTTTCAGTTTTTCCAAGGTGATATGATAAGGGGTGAGGTGTTTACTCCTTTCCTGGCCTGCGACTACAAATACTCCTTTCTGTCCTATAACTGTGAGGAAGGGCTCCTCTCCACAGCCACTACAAGCTCCACCACACCGGTGTTCCTCTTCCTCCAGCACCGCTGCCCAGAACTGTGACCCAGAATCAAACGTGGGCAAAGCAAGAGATTCCTGCCTCAGCACTGGCAAAGAGATCCCTGCAATCCCTCTCTGATCAGCCACTGGATTCCCCCTCGATCTATGGGCCAGAAGCTTGGGAAGCAGCTGCCCCCCCCAGAGTCACACTCTTGGGGAATGGAGCTGAGACCCCACCTTCCTCTCTCAGCAGGGGCAGAAACAGACTTTTCCCACTGACCTTCTAAGTTGTCTTTGTCATCCATGGATTGAGGAGTCTGGAAACCTCCACAGCTGCCTGCGATTCAGTCCTCTGAGGCCTGCTCCAGGTTCACTGAGGCCTGCGTGCCCACACTGTGCTTGGCTCCACTCCCATCCCTGCGTGATATACCTTTCTGATCAATCATCCAGGTTGTCTTGGGCTGTAAATTTGTTTCACTCTGTCTTTTTATGGGTTCTGCTGCTTCAGAATTTGTTTAGAGACATTTTTTATCAGTATTTGGAGGGGTTTCGGGGACAGCTCAAGCAAGTCACTGCTTTCAGTCCTCCATCTTGGCTCCGCCCCCTACTTTGCTACTCTTCATGTATTTGTGGTGATCAAAAGTTGCTTCAGTCTATTATTTCTCAGCTATTTGGAAAGAAAAGTTTGAACCTACAGAACAACTGAATCAGGCATCTGAATTGGTAGATGTGTAATGATCCAGTCCCCAGAAACTTTACTGTATATATACTCTGCAACAATTCTTTCACCATATCCCAAGATGGCAGTAGATAATGCACACATAAAATATACCTTGAATGGTGTACATTTACTTAATTACTAAAAGGGCCTATTATCTGAGGCCTTGGACTTAGACAAATTCTTAATAGTCAGAGGTCTGGTTCATATGCAAGTCTGATAACTTTTTATTTTGGTGAAACAGGGCATATTTTGTAGAGTATCCAAAGGAAGAACCCCATGCTTATAGGTCCAGTGATGTAAAGTGGAGGAATTGATATTGGAAAAGGGCAAAGGCATTATCTGCAGTCCTAAAGATGACAGCATGCCAAGCACTAATCTCACCATCTATACAGATGATCTTAGAGAGGTTAAGTGACTTACTTGTGGTAACATAGCTGTTAAGTAACAAAGGTGGAATTTTAATTTAGTTCTTCTTAAATCCAAGCACAGCATTGTATTCATTGCACTATAACCAAAATGCCTTTTATATTCAAATTCAGAAGCATAATATTTGTTGAAAATTAGAAAACAAGCAAAAGTTGATGAAGTGGACATATTTTAGAGGAAAAAATGTTCATGAAAATAACAAAAACATGTTACTTCTAATTGTTGTAAAAGAAAAAGAAAAAGACACAGAAGTGAAAAAACAAAAGGAAAGGTCTTTCACAATTTCATAGTTTTCTACAGAACAGAAATTCATTATATTACTATTGCTGGAAGAAAGGTGTAATAGTAGGTTACATGTTGCATATTATGGTTTAGGAAGATACACTATGTCACTAAGTACACGGTGGGTGTTAAGATCTTCAGCATAACAGTCTCTGGCATAGAAAGGCATTTGATAACAGAGTTTCAATTTCTGTTTGTACTGTACAAACACATAAATTAATGGATCCTTTAAAAATAAAGCTTTAGAAATAATAAAAACCACCTATTTACATAGGATTTTAACATTTATAGAACATTTTGCCCACCACTACTCCACGAGGTAAGTAGTACGAGGATTCTGTCATCTTTATTTTACTTACTTGTGAGAAGATTGAGACCTAGAGAGATGAAATAATTTGCCCACATTCCCAGTTACTAAATGTTGGTGACAAGATTCAAAATACAGTCTGATGACTATGACTGATGACTAACTCCAAAGCCAATAGTCTTTGCTTGGTACCTGACTGCCACTCTAATAAGGGCTGCTATATGTTTAGTGCACAAATATGACGAAGCTGTGTTGAAGTGTTTCATAGAAGTCAGCCACTCAATTAGACTTTATTATGTCTGCTAATGCACCAGGTTCTGTGCTAAGCGCTGAGGATACAAACAAAGGATGGTGGAGAGGGGGGAGGGGAGAAGGTAATATCAATGAACTTGATAAGCTATGAATAAGCTTTGTACCTTCATAGCACTAAACATATATATAAGTGAAGACAAACAGAACAGAAAACAAACAAAATGTGAAGCAAATAAACTACGTCTTTGGTGTCTATCTCCTCTCTTCTCTCATTTCTATTTTCTCATCTTGCTGTTCATTCATCTCCCCTATTTCAGCCTTCAGGGTTTTAATTTTCTCTAAGGTCTCATGCCATTAAGAATATAAGGAGTGATGATTCATCAGTCATTTACATTCGATGATTTGATATCCTTTCAGTACAGTAGGCTTAAAGCTTGAAGGGACCTAGAGGTCATTCAGGTCAATTTTATTTCTTTTAAAGATTAGGAAACTAAAGCCTTGGAAAATTGTGGCCCATGAATTTAAGGAAAAAAGTACTGCACCATGAGATATGATAAATATTATAAATTCAGAAAAAAAACTTGTATGAACTGATTCAGAGTGAAAAAAAGCAGAACCCATAGAACAATGTATAAATTGTATAATAATGTAAATAACACTACTAGAAAGCAGTTGACAGGTTTATGAATTGTAGTGAATGATGTCAGTCTTGAAGAAATCATAAGAAAAAGCACTTCTCAATAAAGAAATGGAAATTATGAATGTGTAATGCAGGATACATTGTCAAATACTGTTATTGTATTGGTTGGTTCTGCAATCAATAGAAGTTGGTAGGTAGCACAGTGGGTAGAGTGCTAGGCTGGAAGTCATGAAGATGAGAGTCCAAATTTAGCTTCAGATACTCTTCAGCTATGTCACTCTGGGCAAATCACTCAACCTCTGTCTGCCTCCATTTCTTGAACTACAAAATGGGATAATAATAGCACCTATATTCCTGGGCTGTAGTGGGGATTAAGTGAGATAGTATTTTAAAAAGCATTTAGCACAGTGCCTGGCACATAATAAGTGCTTAATGAATGCTTGTTCCCTTCCCTTTCCCATTGTGATTAAAGGTTTTTCACAGTTCAGTAATGGTGATGGTTGTGTGTAGGGTTAAGGGAAAGTAAATGTAGCATTAAAAATGTAGTATAAAAATATTTGCTATATTTGAATTTCAATCTATTTTCCTTCCTTCCCTCATTAGAGAAGGCCAGCAATCTGTGTGTGTGTGTGTGTGTGTGTGTGTGTGTGTGTGTGTGATTATTTTCATTCTGTATCTCCTCTGACATTTTGAAATATACCTTTTTGGGTCCTGTGTAAGTCTACTACTGGTAATGAAGTTTCTGGAAAATGTAAAGGGAGGGGGCTTTGGGAGCACATCTTATTCATATGGTTGTTATTATCTAACACCTTTGCCACTCAGCCACAGACCTGGAATGGACAAAGGTGTATATTAACGACCAGTTAAAAGACAATAGATTATTCTTGACTTGACAATCACTTGAATCAAGAATGATTCGTTGTTGTAGAAGAGCAGTGCACCCAATTCATTCCTAGTAGCATGGCATTCTAGATGAGGAAGACAGATCAAATTGTAGTGCTTGGGCCCAGAAAGCATTAGGGGAAATGGGTGAAAGTTTTAGAGAGATAGATTTTGGCTTTCTAGTTCTCTAAAAATAGAATGCTGCTGAAGATCTTCAAGTAGAAACTGGACAATTACTTGTCTAGGATGTTAAGAAGAAAATACTTAAACGGATATAGGTTGTACTAAATGACATCTAATGCCTTTCCACATCTCAGATTCTGTGACATAAACCTGACATTTTAGATAATGAGCATAAAATCAGGAGATTCAGTTCCTCTTTTCAGAGTGCTTCTCACAAAAATCACTCTGGCTTATGCTGGAAATTTTGGGTCATATCTTTTTCAAAAATATACCTCAATTTGGGGGGCAGAGACAAGATGGTGGAGTGGAAGTAGTGACTTGATTGAGCTGTCCCCCAGACCCCTCCAACTAACTGTGGGAAATGGCTTTGAACAAATTCTAGAGCAGCAGAACCCACAAGTGGACAGAGTGAAACAGGTTTTCAGCCCAAGACAACGTGGAAGGTCAGCAGGAAAGGTCTGTTGCACCAGACTGGAAGAGTAGCGTAGCAGTTTAGCATAGGCCCCACAGGCAAAAACCAGGCATCAGCAAACCAGGAGCAGGCCTCAGGGGACCGAGTAATGGGCAGGTCTGGTGGCTTCCAGACCTCTCAACCCACAAACTCAAAAGACAACTTAAAAGGTCAGTAGTAAAGGTCTGTTGGACCTCGGTGACAGAGGAGCTCAGTCGGGCCCCAGTCCTGGCATAGCCTTGGGGCAGAGAGTGCTTCCAGAGCTCTAGGCCCACAGACAAAGTGGGGATTGAGCAGCTGATTACAGAGGGCTTGCATGGATCTCTCTGCTGGTGCTGAGGCAGGATTATCTTGCTTTTCCACTGCTTGGACCTGGGTCACAGTTCTGAGTGGTGGTCTTGGGACAAAGAGGAGCATTGGTGTGGTGGTACTTGTGGTGACAATGAAGAGAGAATTTTCCTCACAATTCCAGGGCAGAAAAGAGTGCTTGTGGTCACTTACAGTCCAGAACACAGGCCAGGAAGGGAGCAAACACCTCACCTTTGACAGGTTTGGAAGTATTGAAAATTTACAGGTCCCTAGAAGTATCTCTGAAAACAGCTGTACAAACCTCTGAAACACTCTGAAAAGAGGAACTGAATCTTCATATAATGAAGGACACAGCAATCTCCTGATTTTATGCCCATTATCTAAAATGTCAGGTTTATGTCACAGAATCTGAGATGTGGAAAGGCATCAGATGTCATTTAGTACAACCTATATCTGTTTAAGTATTTTCTTCTTAACATCCTAGACAAGTAATTGTCCAGTTTCTACTTGAAGATCTTCAGCAGCATTCTATTTTTAGAGAACTAGAAAGCCAAAATCTATCTCTCTAAAACTTTCACCCATTTCCCCTAATGCTTTCTGGGCCCAAGCACTACAATTTGATCTGTCTTCCTCATCTAGAATGCCATGCTACTAGGAATGAATTGGGTGCACTGCTCTTCTACAACAACGAATCATTCTTGATTCAAGTGATTGTCAAGTCAAGAATAATCTATTGTCTTTTAACTGGTCGTTAATATACACCTTTGTCCATTCCAGGTCTGTGGCTGAGTGGGCAAAGGTGTTAAATAATAACAACCATATGAATAAGATGTGCTCCCAAAGCCCCCTCCCTTTACATTCTCCACTTTGGAAGCAGACTCTTACCTTAACAAAGAATTTAGAACTCAAATAATTGGCTGGGATCATGAGCAAGCAGCACAAAAAGAGTCAGACTATATTATCTTACTTTGGTGATAGAGAGGATCAAAACATGCAACCAGAAGAAGACAACAAAGTGGAAGCTCTTACCTCCAAAGCCTCCAAGAAAAATACGAATCAGTCCCAGGACATGGAACAGCTCAGAAAGGATTTGAAGAGACAAGTAAGAGAAGTAGAGGAAAAACTGGGAAGAGAAATGAGAGTGATGCAAGAAAATCATAAAAAAAACAAGTCAACAGCTTGCTAAAACAGACCCCCAAAATACTGAAGAACATAACACCTTGAAAAATGGTCTAACTCAAATGGCAAAAGAGGTCCAAAAAGCCAATGAGGAGAAGAATACCTTAAAAAGCAGATTTGGCCAAAAGGACAAGTAAGTCCAAGAGCTCACTGAAGACAATATTTCCTTAAAAATTAGAATGGAGAAAATGGAAGTGAGTGACTTCATTAGAGATCAAGAAACACTAAAACAAAAAACAAAAGAATAAAAAAAATAGAAGACAATGTGAAATATCTCATTGGTGAAACAACTGACCAGGAAAATAGATCCAGGAGAGCTAATTTGGAAATTATTGGACTACCTGAGGGCTTGATCAAAAAAGAGCCTAGATGTCACCTTTCAAGATATTGTCAATGAAAGCTGCCCTGATATTCTAGAACCAGAGGGCAAAATAAAAGTGGAAAGAGTCTTCTGATTACTTCCTAAGGGAGATCCTCAGGGGAACACCCTATGAGTGTTATGGCCAGATTCCAGAGTTCCCAGGTCAAAGAGAAAGACCTGAGGTCTTGGAACATAATGTTCCAGAGGGCAAAGGAGATAGGATTACAACCAAGTATCACCTACTCAGCAAAAGTGAGTGTGATCCTTCAGGGGGAAAAAATTGACATTCAGTGAAATAGAGGACTTTCAAACATTCTTGGTGAAAAGATCAGAGCTGAATAGAAAATTTGACTTCCAAATGCAGCACTCAGGAGAAGCATGAAAGGGTAAACAGGAAAGAGAAATCTTAAGGGATTTGTTAAAGTTGAACTGTTTGTATTCCTAGATGGAAAATGACATTTATAACTCATGAGGTCTTTTTCAGTATTTGGGTAGTTGGAAGGAAAAAATATGTATGGATAGATAGATAGATAGATAGATAGATAGATAGATAGATAGATAGATAGATAGATAGATAATAGATAGATAGAGGGTAGAGGGTGAGTTGAAGATGAAGAGGTGATATCCAAAAACTAAAATTAAGGGGTGAGAGAGGATTATACCAGGAGAAGGAGAAAGGGAGAGGTAGAATGGGGTAAATTATCTCACACAAAATAGATAAGTAAAAGCTTTTACAGTGGAGGGGAAGTGGGGAAAGGTGAGAGGGAATGAGTGAATCTTATTCTCATTGTATTTGGCTTAAGGAGGAAATAACATACACACTCAATTGGGTATGGAAATCTGTCTTTATAGGAAAATAGGGAGGAAGGGGATAAGAGAAGGGGGTGATGATAGAATGAAGGACAGATTCGGGGAGGGGGTAATCAGAAGCAAACACTTCTGAGAAGGGACAGGGCCTAAATAGAGAATAGATAAACAGAGGGTAGGATAGGATGAAGGGAAATATAGTTAGTTTTTTTTTACAACATAACTACTATGGAAGTGTTTTGCATGACTACGCATGTATAACCTGTATTAAGTTACTTGCCATCTCAGTGAGGGTGGGTGGGGTGGGAGAAAGGAAGAGAATTTGGAACCTAAAGCTTTTAAAATAAATGTTAAAAAATTAGTTTTACTTGCAACTGGGAAATAAGATATACAGACAATGGGGTATAGAAATCTATCCTGCCCTGCAGAAAATAGAAGGGGAAGAAGATAAGAAAAAGGGGGGGGTAGAAGGGAGGGCAGATTAGGGGAAGGAGTATTCAGAAAGCATGCTGTCTTAAGGTGGGGAGAAGGGGCAAGATGGGGAGAAAATCTGGAACACAAAATCTTGTGGAAGTGAATGTTGAAAACTAAAAATAAATAAATTGATAAATTAATAAAAAAATAGCACTCAGGCCAATATGAATAATTACTGACAATGGAAAATTAATTAAAAAGTGCTTATTAAATACTTATTAAGCAAAGCATTCCATATATTATATATTTTATTTAAGCAGCACAAAAAAATGCAGAATTGACTCATAAAACATAAAAGCCAACAAAATTCTCTTTTTTTCAGAAATGATCAAATTACTTTCTCTTTTAGTGGGTCCTACCTTTTACAAGGACTTGCACAGTCTATATTCTCCCAGTGAAGGGAAAGGTCCATGAGTTTGGTCTTTCTAGCATTTGTATATATGTATTATATATAATATATATAATACATATATATGGCACTATATATGTGAGTGTGTGTATATAATACATATATATGTGTATATATATTATATATATATATATATATATATATGGTACTACATTTTATTTAATACTTTTAATGTAATAGATTATATTACATTACACATATAGATTACATATATACATATATTTTTTTTTCCTATAACTCCTTGGTACACATTTTCTTCCCTGTTGTAATCTTCTCTTTCCCAGTTCTGTTTCTCAGAAAAATTGATTTTGCTGAACCTTCATCACCCTTACTTCATTTTGCCTTTGCTACTCTATCTTTCCTGGGGATTTGTGGATGCATTATGCTTTAAGGCAGGCCTCTCTCCATGCCTTCATATAGCTTGACATTTATGTCTCAATCTGGTGCTAGTTCCAGGAATTGTTTGTTTGGGTTTTTCTTTTCTCTCAGTCATCTTCCATGTCCATATGCTATTGCTTTTCATTAATATCCATAGCCAATATGGCCCCTCATATAGAAGCAGCTCCCTTCTTGTGCATGTGCCCTAGTAATTTTCTAGATTTGAGTAAGTAGGGCTTTTTTTTTTGAGCTCCTTTTGGATGCGTAGTGCTACTTATATATTTTAGGTAAATTATTTTTCTTAAATAAAAAGACAGAGGTCTTGGCCGGGTGAATAAATCAGTGAAACCATCTGAATATTCTGACTGATGAATTCTTGGATGTGCATTTTATGTGATTCTGTTTACACAAACTACTTTTCTATGGTCTCAGTGTCAACTCAGTAGAGAAAGCCATACATGTGAGGGTCAGGTATTTGTAGAGTCTTGACCTACAGGCATCTTGAATAAGTTCTTTTGAGGTTGTCATGAGACTGAACATACAGGGTACACTCAGGTAGACATCTCACTGATATATTACATATTGTTTGTAATCTGGTGTAGTAAGGGAAGGAAAGAGGGGAGTTTGGGAACAGTGACAGTATTTGAACATAAACATAAGTTCTTTCTCACACTTAACAATGATTAAGTTGCACATCAGATAACATACAGCAAGAACTATAGGGAAGAGGTGGTGACAAGGTGATTGACAGGTCCACTGGTTCCCCTGTATTATTGGATCAGAGGTCATGATTTCACACAAATTGATAACTATAAAAACCACCAGACCAGCTTTATAAAGACTAGGATACCACATCTTGGTCAAGTAAGTTTTCAGAAGCTCCAGATTCTGAAGGTAGATCTTTTTGGAAAGATACAAATGTGGATAATGTGATATATGATCTAAATAGGGATGGAGTTTGTGGACATTATCTTATGGAGGTTCCTATACATTTTCTCTGGATTATTTTTGGTGCTATGGCAGGATAGGTATCATCATAGTGTCTTGCACTGCTAAACTATAAGCATAAGATCAGCTGGATCTGGGGTCTTCTCTTAGATAGGGAAAGATATGATTGCATTACTTCTACCCATATTGGTTTAATAATTTCTAGGAAGTCAGGCTGAGTGAAAGGAGTCTGACTGTGAAGGTCACACTATGCAGGTTCTCACACAGTATAATGCAGTCTTCCATAGCTTTTATGTTCCCCAATCTTCTGAATATATTCAGACACTGTGAGTGCAATGTCTTCAACTCTTTCATTTCCCGGAATACTTTTGAGTGATCAACTTAATGTATGACTGAGATTTAGGCATATTACTCAGGTCAAGGATAACCATTGTAGAGCACTTTTATGTAGAATATATATATTTGTAAAGGCCTCCTTTGAAACAATCCTGTGAGATGTGTTGTGCAAGTATTGCTATTCCCATTTTCAAGACGAGTAAACTGAGGCTCAGAGAGGTTACAGTACTGATCCATGTTTATATAGCTAGTGCATGTTGGAATCTGGTCTCAAACTTGGATCTTCTAAGACCAATACTTGGTACTATCTCCTCCTTCAGTAGCCTTATGTTCAATATTTCACCTGAGAATGATGTCAAGGGTATTGTAATGGGGGTATCGTCCATGGTACTGACTAGGGTGAGTAAAAGGAAGGCATTACCTCATTTCTAATAAAAAGGTTGATCTACTGTAATGTAAACACATTAAACTTCCATGGCGTCTTAATCAACCTCAGGACAATAGAGGATGTTGTAAGTATTCTAAGAAAAGAGATACCACAGGAAGAAGTACTGACATATTTTTTTGTGTGTGTATATAATCTTGCTACAAGTCATTTTAATGGCAACTTTAATGCTTAATTCACCATCATAAAACTTAGTTCACATTTGTTCTCATCATATTACAAAATGAAGCTAAAACAGAAGCTCCTTTTAAAACATTGCTTCTTTTTGTTTTAAATTGCAATTTATTTATTTATTTATTTATTTGCTAGGCAATGGGGTTAAATTACTTGCCCAGGGTCACACAGCTAGTGAGTGTTTTGTGTCTGAGGCCAGATTTGAACTCATGTCCACCTGAATCGAGGGTTGGTGCTCTATCCACTGCCCCACCTAGCTGCCCCTAAACACTGCTTCTTGATGCTTCAGGTGAACCTTGTTGTTTCAGTGATCTATTTTAATCAGAACATAGATTGGAAGGAAAAAAAAAACAACAGCAACAACAACACAACCCCATATAAAACACAGAATTGTGAAATTTTGATTTTGCCTGAATTTAAGTTTTCCAGCCAGAACTGAGCAAAAAGATTGGCAGAATACTGTTCCAAGAGGAGGGAAGCAGCCAAGAAAAGTGAGTTTGTTTGGTTGGTTTGCTACCACTGAAATTCTTCGTTGTTAAACTTCACTTTGCTTTTGGTACTGTTCAGATGTGTTGGCATTGGGAGAAAAAGACAAAAAAAAATACAGGAAGGGAAATGGCATTTTAAAATCTAACAGCTTTGTCCAAGTCAAATGTTCAGGTGAGATCACTGAGGACTATGTTGCAAAAACTGATTCAAGTAATCCTGGCATTTTACATCTTCTATATTTGTTTATTTTGTTGTGTTTTATTTTTTCAAATAAGAGGTACACTGTGTACTTCTATATACCAGCTAAACTGGGTTCAAATTGAAGAGGGAAAAAATATCAACACACAACCTCCATTCAAGCCCTTAATTGAAGAGAAGAAATGAATGTAAATCACATACATACATATACCTTTTTCATATGTCTTTACTGAATAATAAGAAGCCACAAAGCACTCACAATCTCTATTTTTCACCTGTTTTTTTCACAACATAAAATTCAAAATACATAGATATGTGTGTATACATATATATGTATATATATATATGCATATATATGTATATAAATATATATATATGAAATGATAAGCCATCCCTGATTTGCCCCTGTGAAAAATCTGTGCAGAAATTGCTTATTTTTGTTCCCATGTGCCAAGGAAGTCGGAGGTAAACATAAGATATTAATCAAATTAGCTTTCTGTGACCACAGTGTGTCTCTCAGGCAGGAACTATATAGTACAGAATTGGAAAATTCTTCATGATGTAACCATTTAAAATAGCTTTATTTACTATTATGAATTAATTTGTATCAATCCCATGATAAGACTTTTAATATATAGGAAAGCAAAATGTATTTGCAATAAGGATAAAAAGAGATTATTAAACATTATATCATCTTGTACTTTCTGTATTCATCTATTCTGTTTTCCCTATTTTCTGTCATTGTTATGTTATCAGAATCACAGGATAATACTATATACATGTATCTGGTAGATCAGAAAATGACAGTAGCTTTTATTTTTTTCCTCCCAGTAATAAAAGGCATATATCAAACACTCTTGGATCATGAGGTTTATTTGAAGGGTGAAAAATTCCAAATACTTAACAGGTCCAACCCTTTTATTCTTACAATAGTAGTAACTCTGATGCAAATTGTGTTTTCTTGGAATTTTGTAAGATTTAAGCCAATCAATC
The DNA here is from genome assembly GCF_003287225.1 of Phascolarctos cinereus. Taxonomy (NCBI): domain Eukaryota; kingdom Metazoa; phylum Chordata; class Mammalia; order Diprotodontia; family Phascolarctidae; genus Phascolarctos; species Phascolarctos cinereus. The sequence continues at coordinate 258,648,935 of NW_027555847.1, forward strand.
AATCAACAAGCATTTAATAAACACTTACAGAATGCTTTGGTGCCAATTTCTGGGATACAATAACAAAAGCGAAACAAGAGAGGCAGTTTATGGAGAAACAGAAGAGAGACAGACAAACAGAAACAGAGACACAGAGGCAGAGAGACAGTGACAGAGAGACAGAGAAAGAGAATCAGAGACAGAGAGACAAAGATGGAGAGAAGAAGAGAGAGAGAAACAGAGAGAAAAAGACAGAGATAGATGGAGACAAAGAGATGGAGACAGACAGAGAGAAAGAGTGAGAGACAGGGACACAAAGACAGAGAGATAAAGACAGAGAGAACAAGGGAGGCAAAGAGAGAGGGACAAAGAGAGAGAGACAGAGAGAAAGACAGAGAGTGTTAGATGTGTGCTGGTGTATATATAAGAACTGCTGCCAGGTCCAGAGGAACTAAGTCACCGCCCCCTTTCTTTCTCTACTAAGAGGCTGCTCTGCTCTAGACCCACATATATAATCAAGATTATTATTAGTTATGGGGGAGCCTGACCATGTAAAGAAAGATCATACCCTTTTCTAAAACTCCAGTCCCTTCCCTAGGGAAAATTTACTTAAAGATTAGTTTTGGCTTTTTTATTATGGAGTTGGAGATGGGAGGAAGTAAAATGTACTTTAAGTACAATTTAAATAAAGTATGAGACAATTATCTATTTTCTGCACACAAGAGAAATGCTTTAAAAGGTCTTTCACTTGTGGTCATTAACAGAAAGACTAAACAATATAGATTGATTCATAACTTTTTACTACTATTGTGATCTGCCAGATTGTTAACACACAAACAATGGAACAAGAAGAACTTGGGGGAACTACTAAATAGTCATTCATTGTTCTATTTCATCTGATTTTGTACTATTTCTCTTACAAGTCTTCTTAAGCCTGATATTCATCTTCCAGCAGGTGGTCATTTTCTCCAGCAGAGTAGTTAGTAGGTTACTGCAGCATGGCTGGTACTTACTGAGGCCCCAGGATTTCCAGGGCTCTCCTACTAATCAGATCATCTCCAAGCGTCATTCATCCTAAGATCAATATTCAGTCAGTTGGGATAGTAATGAAACATGAAGCAAAAGAAGCAGCTAGAATTCCAGGCTCAAACTTGGCCAGCTGATCCCCACATTGCCCTAGTTGTTTCATAGAAGCAGTGGAGATGCTACTGGGGTAGAGAAGGGCTACACTTCCACCTTCTCTCACTCACATTTCCAGAGCAGCATGATGTCACTACTGGGGTCTAAGGAGTGAAGACCCAGGGATAGAGTCACTCTTTTTTTAAAGTTCATTAAGTTATTGGCTCTTCTGCTCAGTGCTCAACAAGGACATTGCTTCATCATTCCTAAATCGCCAGAGTCACGACTGGATGGCTGGAAACAGCTAAGAGCTTCGGCATCCCAAAAATATCCAAGTGCAGAGTTAGCACACATGGTCAACCTGAAACATGCAGGGCAATTCTAAACATACCTGGTTATATAAGTATTGCTTTGTAGCAGCATCCAATCCTGCTTCTCTTTTTCCATTCTGAGTTAGATCATTCATTCTAATCTGTATTAAAAAACTGACATACCAAGAGTTTCCCAAATCAGGTGACCACACTGCTACAACTCACTTGTGCCCAGGGGGTAACCCGGGAGGGAAGAATATACATCAACTGTTGTACAACGTAGCTCTATTTATGTTTCCTATTTAACAAATAAACCAACTCCATTAACTTAATTTAAAAAAAAAATAAACACAAGACAAAGAAAGCAAATCAGCTCCATTAACTCAATAAAGAAAAAGAAGACAAAGGAAGAATAATTAAATTAATATTAAATAACATTCCCCTCCCCCCCAAAAAATAAACTTGATGTACACTCTACCAATGATACCCATAGGCATATAGAACCCGTGGGGGAATCATAAGCATAGATCTGTAGTACAGGGCTTCTTAAACTTTTTCCCCTCCCGACCTCTTTTAGTGTTTCTGAATCATTCCTTGGGGTTGTGTGGCATGATGGCATGCACAGCAAGTCCTCCTGCTTTGCGTAGGGAGCCAAGGTTGCAATGAAGTTGTGCGATGCTGAACAGGGGCAAGCACTGCCAGAAACACCTAGGAATTCTTTAAGCGTTTGGTTTTTAATTAACTTTTTATCTTTGCGTGTTCAGAAACCTTTACTGTCACCAAATTTTTCATAATCCCATGTGGAGTTGTCACCCACAGCTCAAGAAGTGCTATGAACCACAGAAGAGAGGTACATAAATAAGGATCACATGCCCAGAATAATTCACAACTCTGAACTTTAAATCTTAATGTCTTTCTTCTCCCTCAGGAATAATCTGCATAACAATTTACAGACAGGAAAGACTGCTTAGATCGAATTGTTCATCTTCTGGGTCTTTCTATTCTCTTACTGGGTGGGGCCTATTCACTAGTTGATCTTGGGCAGTTCCTCCTGTGCTGCCAACATAATATTATACTCTTTAGGCAAAAGTAGAAACCCTAAGTCTCGGCTCTGCAATACTTCTCCAGGTGTTCTCCTTTGGCACAGCTGGGAAGGATTTCTACCTGTCAGGCAGAAAGCAGAAATGTAGAGAAGAATAAAAGCAAATGCTTGTCCTACTTCGCTCTATTCTTCCAAAAGGGAGGTATCAGCATAAACTCTGAGGTTTCTGCTGAGATCTTCTCTCAGCATTGAGCTCTTCTGTGAGTCCTAAGCTAAGTTCATCCCTGTGCTATCCTACTGATCCAAAAGAAGTGTCTCTTCAGTGAAATGACAACCTTAGTTATGGTGATAAACCACAATCTAAATTTCTGTCATCTATATCATAACTAGACAATAGACATTTATCCCATTGTCATCAAACATTTACTAGAATCAGGTTATGCTATTACCTTTAAAGTCCACACATTAGTTTTGCAATGATCCAGTGATAACAAACACTTTGAAATCTGTTCCATTATCATTGTGTTATGACACAAGGAAGAGTTCAGCAGTTCAAATACACAGAAATTTGGGAAACATCTTTGCTGTTGTTTGTTGGCAAAGTAACAGGGATTCCCGGATTTTTTTTTTCCCTGTGTATGTGTTTTCTGTGGCTCTCTGATGGTTCATTTGGCTAAATCAGAGAGACAGGGTATGTGTCTGACATTTATGTTCCCAGGAAGAAGTGTCAACAGTTGTCTCTACAGAGAGCTATGGAAACAATAATTATGGAAATCAAAACATTGTAACAACAAAGGCCAGAACCCAGTGATAAAACAAGTTGTTTTCAGGCTCATTTATTTATTTCATGTTTGACACATTCACCTGAAGCTTTATCCATTTTCCAAATATTATCAAGCCTGCAAAAGGAGGAAAAATTAAGTCTAGACCTATTGAATAATTAAATACTGCTGCTAGGCCCAAAGGGCCAGGGCTCTGCATGCACCTTTTGCCTCTCCACTAAGAATCTCCTTTGTTCTGGACCCAAGCAGACAAGGAGAGAGTTCATTTGTGGGGGAGACTATCCATCAAAATGTGTGTCATTAATATTTGGAAACTATTTCAATATGATTCATTTCCTCTATAATCCTACTTATTTTATTTTGTGCATTTAGAATTATTTTAAAAAGAGGGATCTGCAAGGTTCAGCAAACAAACAAATAAACAAAAAATAAGAACTCATGATAAATAATCTCAAATTCCTTTTCTCAGGCATTTTGCCTAATTACATCCCACCACTTCTACACCTGGAAAAAGTGGTTAAATATTGAGTTTTGGCTTCAGTGAGGAGAAAGAAATTTGACTGGAAGTAGTAGATAGGCCTTGAAGACAAACATTTTTAGTCACTTTGGACAAGTTTCTGGCTTTTGTTTTCCCTCCTGTTTTTCATCTTGGCTCTATTTCCTCTCTCTTCTCTTGTGTAGAAGTCAGAAAAGCAGAGAGGTTTTGGCTATCTTTTTTTTGTTCTGCTTCTTTTCTAAAGAACATAGTGGTAGGGAGTAAAATGAGGTACTTAACTTCCAGTGGGCAGTATATAAACCTCTTATTCTGGTAGAGTAAGGGAGGAGCCAAAAAATTTTGTTTGTTTTTTTTCTCTTTTTCCTTTTTTCATCTCACTTTGCTAGGATCTGAGAAATTCTTATAGTATCACACTAGGGAAAGCCACACCACTATTTTCTTTTCAGAAATGAATGCAAATTTTAGGACTATTTTTAAATATATTAATTTTTTATGATGGAAGATTTTTTTCTTAATTTTTCTTGATGTTTTTGTTTTATTTTTAAGCTGAGTCAGTTTGGGTTGGTGGATAGAGAGCCTTGCTTCAAAGTCCTGAATTCGGTCTAGTGCATGCTGCCTGCCTTGACACACAGGGAGTCCAGCTTGGGCTACAAACAACAAAGTATGCCCTCTCTTCCTTCCTTCTTTATTTGATGTAATCTCATAAATATGGAAGGTTCTGTTTGGATTGTGAACTCTTTGCACTTACTTGGGGTTCCACATACATGTTCATTTCTCTTATAATAAATTTAATTGTGAAAAAAAAAGTCCTAAGTTCAGTCCCATACTAAGTTCTAACTCATACTGACTGTGTGATCTTAAAGAAGCCACTTAAATTCCTACTACTCTAAACATTTCTAAGTATAGTAGTTGAAGGAAAGATGTTGACCTGTTATAGTAGGGCTTTGCCTACTTGGTAGATCCCTATACCAATGAAATCACAGGTTCCCTTTAATATCACATTCATTTCTGGATATATTCTTCCCCCTTCCTTACTTAGCAAGCCTTCTATGGTAACAAATTTTTTTAACTTCAGCAAAACTAAGCGATACACTGATCACATATGACATTATATGTAATGCTTTATACTCATAGTCACCAACCTTTCTGATGAAAGAAGAAAGACATGATTTATCATTTTTTATGACCAACTTTAATCGTTATAATTAAAATGATTAATTTATAATAATTATTTTTGTTTTGTAAGGAAATTTTTAATAAATCAGTATATTTGGTGATTTCTTTATTTAATAAGCTTAATTTATACTTTATTTCTATGTTTTTATTTAAGAAAATTTTCTAACATTCCATGCATCTCATAATTTTCATTAAACATCTCCTTTTTTTTCCTGAGGAAAACTGTAATTAAGGAAGTTTGGTTTCTAGACATTTTATTACTCAATTCCATGGAAATTCTAAGTATACTAGCAACCAACATAGTTAGGATGTGTCGGTCTCTGTAAGAGATTAAAGAAGATGAAGGAGTTACAGGTCATGTGTGATATTGACTACGGTTCTTTAGAACTTGAATTCTTTCTAAATGGTTGCAGTATTTTTTTCTTTGAAATGGAATCTCTGAGTTTTGACTATAACATTTCTTAGATGCTTTTTATGGTTTCTTCCAGCAGGTGGTTAGCAGATTCCTTCTATTTTCACTTTGCCCTCTTATTTTAATATATATGAGTAGCTTTTATTGATGATCACAAAATATGGTATCCAGATTCTCCCCCCACCATGAATATCAGGGATCCCAGTGACTCTTAAGTATCTCTCCTTCATTCGTTGACCAGGTCATTTGTTTTTGATAGTACATATCTTAGATTTTCTGCTAATTTATGTGTGTGTGTATAAACATATATATGTACACATATCCATATGTGTGTGCATATACATGCATACATGCGCATGCATATGCATTTATATGTATATATGAATATATGTATGAGTACGTATATGTGTGTATGTATATATATGTGTGAAGGTGTATCTGTGTATAATATGCGTTTATATATGTATGTGTGTGTATGCCTTGCAATGATTTTACACTTGCTGTCAAATGCTTTGGGATGATGTTCAAGAAACACAAGGAGAAACTACAGGAGTTCATGTTAACAGCCCAAGTCAACATGAAGATAGAGCAAATACCCATGGGTACTAGGAAAGAGATTTATCCAGAAAAGTCTTCCTTGACATCATAGAAAATGAAATACAATCAGCATTAACCAATGGTAAGACAAAGAAATTTAGAGCCTGAAGCTGGTGACAAGGTAGTATGCCAGGCAAGGATTCAGGCAAGTATAACTGTAGCCTCTAGATAAGTCACTTTAACCCTGAACCAGTGATAAAATCCTGGTGGACTTGGTTCCAAAAGACAATAGTATGAGTGAATCCTAGACTGGGCTGCCTTGGCACAGAGTGTCTCAGTGCAGATTGTACTTATAAATTGCCCCATTAGAGAGCACTGGACAGCTACACCTAAAGTCCTTAGAAAATATAAGAAAACAGCATCAGTAAAGAAGTATCCAGTGGTGCTCAAAGCACAGGTCAAGAAGAAGAGATTAGCTCTACTTCATACACAAGGAAAAATCTTAAAGAAAATCATGAATTTTCCACAAATTCTACCAAAATTGCTAAAGAAAAATGAAGCAAGAGTCAAAAAATAATAATAGAAATGAAATGAAACCTCTAGGGTGAAGAACAGGGGAAGAAAAGGTGAGTTCTAGAGGAAAAAGAATAGAAAGAAATAAACAGCTTAGAACCAGAATTGCAAAACCTTACTCTGATTTTAGATTCACTGAAAATTAAAATTGGATCTGACAAAAATCAATGGCTCCAGAAGGATTGAAGTACTAAAATAATAACAATAATAACAATAATAACAATAATAATAATAATAATCAATAAATGTTTCCTAATATGAAAAACAACTGCACTAGAACAAAAATCAAACAGAGATGACTAAGAATTTTCAGACGATCTAAAAGCTTCAACCAAAAATAAATCAGCATATGAGCCTAGATACATTTTTCAAGAAATCTTAAATGGAAATTGGTCAGACCTGAGGGCAAAGGGAAAATAATGAAAAACCACCAATGACCTAATGAAAGAAACACAAAATGAAAATTCTCAGAGTAGAAATTTAGAGCTTCCAATGCAAAGAACAAAATACTCGAAGCATCTAGAAAGAAAGATTCAGAGTACCAAGCAGCCATAATCAGAAGCAAAATGACCTGGAAGCTATTGCTACAAAGAAGAGAAGAGCTTAGAATTTGATATACCAGAAGGCTAAAGATAAAGGACTATAAACAAGAATAGCTGTAAAATTTGAGTATGATGTTAGAGGAGGAAAAATAGGTATTTAATGAAATAGAGGATATCAGTATTTCTGATGAAAAGACAAGAAATGAAGAACTACTTTGAAACATAAATGGAAAAGCCAAGAGAAATACAGAAAGATAAATACATTTGAGAAATTAGATTGGATCATATGATGATGATGTATTTATATTCTAACGCAGTAGGAGAAACAGAATCCTGTTCAAAATTTACCCGTCTAATATTCAAAATCATATAAGAAAAAAAATTACATTCTTTTTATTTTATAAATTTTTTAATTATGTGGGAACTTTCAATGACCTCAAGGTCTTCTGCTTCTCTTCAGATTTTTAGTAGTTCCTCTATTTTATTTCTTATTTTATGTTATCCACACTTAGATATGATTTTTAAAAATGATCTTTTGTACTTGTAGACAAAGTGTTGTTGTGTGAATTGGAGCTGAAGATATATTTTTAGCTTTTAAATTTATTTTTTTTTTTGTAAATAGTGTTTTATTTTTTCCAATTACATGTCAAGATGGTTTTCAACATTCATTTTTATAAGATTTTAAGTTCCAAATTTTTATCCATCCCCCCTCCCCAAGACAACAAGTATTCTGTTATAGGTTATACATGTGCAATCATGGAAATATATTTCCACATTATTCATATTGTGAAAGAAGAAACAGAACAAAAGGGAAAAGCCACAAAAAAAGTAAAATAGTATGCTTCAATCTGCATTCAGACTCCATAGTCCTTTCTCTACATGTGGAGAACGTTTTCCATCCCAAGACTTTTGGAATTGTCTTAGATTATTGCATAGCCGAGAGAAGCTAAGTCAATCGTAGTTGACCATCACACAGTGTTACTATTACTGTGTACAATGTTCTGCTCACTTCACTCAGCGTCAATTCTTGTAAGTCTTTCCAGGATTTTCTGAAATCCACCTGCTCATCATTTCTTATAGCACAATAGTATTTCATTACATCCATACACTACCAAAATCTGTTCAGCCATTGCCCAACTGATGGGCATTCCCTGAGGATACTTGTGACAAAAAGCAGTGTAAAGCTTTGAGAATAGATGCTCTAGAGATCAGTTTGTACAAGAAGTTATAAAATCTATATAAGCCCTTGGGAGCCGTAGGACTATTTGTATCTGAAAAGGCAGAGCATTCTTCCCTTTATCCTTGGAAGAAGAAAGACCCAAACCTCTCAAGAAACTGAAATTGAGTAAGGCCCTTGGAAGAAGAAAGAGTTTCTCAGCAACGCAAACAAGAAAGAGAAACAAAAGGGGAACCTGGGGGAATTGCTACTATTATTGCTGCCATTGATGTGGCTTCCACCATGAGGGCAAAACTATGCAGTAGCTACATGGAGCCAACACCAAAAAGACTGTTACTGTTTGCCTGCTGAAAAGACAATGATGATGCTTATCCTCTCTCTCTGGGAAAATGAATGTATGTTCCAAAAGCTATCTTTGTTTCTTTAAAGTTTATATTTTATTTTGCTGTTTGCCTAGTCTCTACAAGCTAAAAAAAAAATAAAACTGTGGTCAGCCCATGGATTTATTGGTCTGGATGTATTTCATTTGCTCAAGCGCAGTTCATGGGGAGGCCAATTACAATAGAAAGTGCAAAGACAGTTATCTTCTAAGTCAATGGGGAGGTTTCCTCAGCTGAGGGCTAAAAAAAAAGTCTAATACATTTTCTTGATAAATTGTAATGCAGCTCCCTCAAATAAGGGGAAAAATGATTAAGCTACATGGACCATCATGGATTCCCCAAGGCAGAAAAATGTGAGTTTGCAATTTTTGAGGAAGGAAGAGGCTTGGTGAGGAAAAACTTTCTCTCTTATCCTCTTTGAGGCAGCAATTTTGATCACCTTTCCCTTTCTTTGTTCCATTTCTTGCTGTAGTTAGGAGGAAACCCTTTCCCTACAGAATGGAGTGTGATAACTGGTACAGACATACCAGAAGGATAAAGTCATCTCACATGTATGGTGTTGACTTTTCTTTTCTCATAAAATTGTGGCTTTTTTTTTCCTTCTAAGATGAAAAGAAAGGACCTTTATTCACTTCAGGTACTCAACTCCCAGGTAGTAATGATGTTGGACTTAGAAACTTTATATTTTCTCATAGATATTGCTCTCTAATATCTCTGAAGAGATTTGTCTCCAATTTTTTTTGTTTTATTTACTATATATATATATATATTTTTTTTTTTTTTTGGTGAGGCTATTGTGATTAAGTGACTTGCTCAGAGTCACACGTCTAGTAAGTGTCACGTGTTTGGTCTGAGGCCAGATTTGAACTCAGGTCCTCCTGATTTCAGGGCTGGTGCTCTATCCACTGCACCACCTAGCTGCCCCTCCAATTCTGACATGAAACAGTTTTGCTGCATAATAAAAATGTTCATGTTTTCACTTGCATTTTTATTTTGCTTTAGTAATAAACACTATTTGTCCTGAAACATTTCTTGGAGATAAGAGTATTGGAATTTCTGATTCTTTCTAACATATCTCTCTTTGTTAGGGTACTTGAAAACGAAAGCATGTCACTCCATGGTGAGTTAGTTATCACACCAATTTCAATAGAACCAGTCCACAAAACTTATGTTCCTCTATCTATTTCTTAAATCAGAAGAAGAATTTAATCACACTGTCTGGGATGGAAACCTAAACAACACCACCAGAACCCAATGATCTTGCATTCCTAGTTCCCTTCAGCTCTTCAAAGTTACCATATTGATGTCAGGGTACAGGAGAGCAAGCCACCAGAACTCTGATTGCTGGAATTCATGCCAGGATTTGCCAAAAGCCCTATGAGAGGGAGTGATATCCCATGAGACCTGCTCAAACCTGGCTAGTAATATAAGAGGAACAGATTTATCCATACCTCTGTTTTCAGATTTTTTAAGTCAACTTGGTGGGGTATTTGCTATGTAGAAATTGAATTAAGTTAGATGCTATCTTCCTCATTGACTAAGAGACTATGGTCCCAGATACTGGGGAAAAATGTTTATATGTTTTATTTGTGATGTATCTTTGCAATAATCGTACTTTTATTTAAGAAAATTGATTTCCATAGGTTAAATGAAACTGTTGTTATTACCAGTTGTTAACAGAGGAGAAAACACGCCAGAATGGGTGCTCAAAACGACATTAGAAAAAATCAACTCCCTACCCACTAGAATCTTGAGGGGGAGAGGTTGCTGGCCTCACTCTGGAAAAGTGATCCTATGGTATTTCTACATGCATATAGAAGGAGAAAATGTAAAGTTTATGCTCCATAATTTCTTGTTAATTGATTTTACTTATATTACTTGATGTATTTGTATATGAATGGAAAGCTACTCCTAAAACAACTTTCATACTATGTTCTTGTCAGTACTCTGTCAAATTATTGTCATATATAATGTTTATATTTAGTATGTTCTTTGTCTATCTTTCTCCATGCATGGGACAGAAATGTTAACTGTTCAGACCCTAAATTTATCAGGCTATTCTCCTAAGTTTTGTTTTGCTTTGTAAACATATATGGGTCTTAAAATAAAATCAAGATTAGGAAAGCACTTAGAAGGTCCTTTCCCTATACAGAGAGGAAAAAGGCTACATAGAAATGTGCACACACCATTCCCTAACAGCTAGGGAAAACAAAAACTTATGAAAATCTTTATTTTCTTTTTAGATCTTTGGAACATTATTCTTTTTTTCTGCCTCTCAGAAAATGTGAATTAGTTCTTCATCTACATTATCCCAGGAAAAATACAGATTTCAAAAAGACAAGATCCCTACATTTTAGAATTTTCCTTCAAGTAATTCCTATTAACGTCTGATAGTATAATGCTACTATACTGAGGAGCATGTAGCTAACACTATGTAAATGTGATCATCAGTCCTGATTACTCTGAGAGTAGTCATATTGATGAGATAATCCATTGCATTCAGAGACATCACAATATTTTGATATTCATCTGTCTGAGGAGCAGAATGTTCAGGGATCCAAATATTATGGATAACAGGATTATTGTATCCTAGGGGTTCTGGGAACCCTGAAATGCAAGAGCAAAGGACACAGGTCTGCCTCAAAGAATTCAACCACTTAAGTCTTCTTTCAGTCAGAGACAAGGTTTATTGTGTCACCAATAGAAGTGGGCTAAATTTTAAGAATCTGTGCATTTGGTAGGGACAATACTGACCTTTTTTAATATAGAAAAAGTTTGTGGAAAGATTTGGGTGGGATCAAGGAGTGGCAAATAGCCTGGGGTGACCCAGAGGTAACAGAGAAGGGGTCTGCATGGGATTAAGGATGGGAAGTAGCTTGGGGCGGTCCAGAGGTGACAGACCAGGAAGGGCTAGGCTGGGTCAGAGGTAACAGAGAATTGAAGGTTGGGCTGGGTCAGGGCCACAATGAAAAGACAGTTGAAAGGATAATATTGGGTTGAGCTGATGCCTCTGGTGAATGCCAAGGATCTGGGTTCAGGGTCTGGGTTCCTGAAATTCATGGGAAAGTTCAGGAGCTGGGTTGCATTTTTGGGGTCCAGGTCCCATACCCCATCAGGATTATATGCAAAATTTATCTTCTAATTGCTTTTTTATTTTGAGAAATTAAAAATCCCTTTTAAAAATAAAACAACCCTTCCATTTAAAAAAAAATTCTTGAACTCTAAACCATTTCATTGAGATGCAGGACTATATTCGGTTACTGTTTTAGAAATTAAAGCCTTTGCGTACATGATTTTGTTTGCGTTTTTCTTAAAAACTTCAAAATCATGTAAATATAATGCTTTCACAGTCTATATTACTTGACTAAACACATTTGAGTTGTTATTATTTATTACTATATTAGATCTATTCCTATCTCTGAACAAAGAGGCAAAGGGTAGGGGAAAAGGAGTATATAGGAAGAACATATCAGGATTCCCTTTTTTATAATTTTTTTTTTGTGAAAACTGCTTCTTTTGCTTGTTTCCATTTCTATTATTGTATTAACCACTAAAAAGTTCATGTTGTCTGTCAATAGAAAATTAGGATTTGAAATTGTTGAATCTAAAATTGTATGGCATTGAACAGTAATTTGAAAACAGTAACAACATGAAATTACCATCTTCATATAAAATTCTGTTTCAAAGAAATGTTTCTTTCACTAAGTTAAATTTGATGTAAATGACCCGTTGGTTCCCAATCACACCCATTTCTTATTAGAGGCAGTCTCAATAATTTGTCTATCAAGGTAACTTATAATCTTTGCACTTAAGCATGTTGATAATCCTATCTAAAAAAGCCCCAGGGCTCTAATTATTCGCCCACAGGATTATAAATAAATAAATATAAAAGCAAATGGGATGGGGGAGGAAAGAAAAGAAATGAAATTGGTACCACCTTGGGGGAAAAGAAATAGTACTCTGCATGTTAACAAAGAAAGAGGATAAAAAATTTAAGAAGAGGGGAAAAGGAGGTAGAAAAAAATTGGGAGAGCAAGGAGACAACCAAGGAGAGCAATAACTGAAGTTAGTAGTAAAGTGTTGCATAAATCAATACGCAGGTACAATACAGGACCGAGATAATACAATCCAAATGGGCTCAAGTTGAAACATTTAAAAAATAACAGTGTTCATACAGAGCTTAAGGGGTATTTTTAAGTGCTAAATGGCTGAAACAGTATAAACAAAGAAAACCTGAGAATCTTTTTTTTAATAATAATTTCATAGGATGTTCTTGCTTTAAGAGAGGATAGTAAAAAGCAGCTTGGTAAAAAATGCATTGACAATAACGTACTATTTTGAAAAACTATAAAGTGAAGAACAGCTACAAGGAAGGGTCACATGGTTAGCTTTCTTTGATATTTTGTTTAATGGGATAATTCCACTGGGCTAAAAATTTACTATTTTAATTTTTGTCATACTTGTGATTTCTTTGGGGTAACTCCTAGAGAATGAACCTTCTCTACCAATGCATCCCAGCAACTGTTTTGCACCTTAGGGACTTAGAGAGGTGCTTAAGACGTTGAGAAGTTAAATGACTTGGCCAGGATCACACATTTACCTCAAACCCAAAACTTGACTTGGAGAAAGTCCACAATGCCACAAAGCCTCTAACCCCCAAAATGTAATTGTAATGTAGTTTAATGGGATTAAGTCCATGAGAAACAAATGCACCCGCAGAATGACTGTGTATGCCAAGAGAACTCAAAGTAGGCCAGAGGACCACAACAATCCCATGAGCAGTGGCAAGGTGCCCTCATAAAAGCAATGCAAATCCTCCATCAAACAGTTTTTTTTTTTACCTTCTCTAATGAAGGTCAATGAGCAAAATAATAATAATAATAATCTACCTAAACTTCATATTAGGACCTTGCAACAATCTATTTACCATCAACCCTGCAATTAATCACAAGACATTCCTAACAATGTGATTACCACTTTAGACAGTCTGAGTTCTAAAGGAGCTACCAATTCTATTATGGATGACACAAATGAACTTTGGGACTTTGACCTAGTAATACCTTCTCACTTTCAATCACCAAAGTGCTAAATTTCCAAATCTGAATAGTTTCTGGGTCTGCATGACTGGGCCCTTACATAGGAACAGAAGAATATCACTCTGAATCACTAAACATCCCATAGATTAGACAGAATATATCCTAGTTAGTAAGCTCTGTGTCCTAATGGAAGAATAATACTATCCTAGAATTGCCAGTTCCCCTGGCAACTTGATACTTGGTTTTGCCTACATAAAAACACAATTGAGTGGCAGCTAGGTGGTGCAGTGGATAGAGTACCAGCCCTGGAGTCAGGAGGACCTGAGTTCAAATCCAGTCTCACACACTTGCTGGCTGTGTGACCCTGGTCAAGTAACTTGACCCATTGCCTAGCCAAAACAAACAAAAAAACACAATTTATAATTTCATGATGATCCTCTCAGAGTAAAAAGTTAATCCATTTAGTAAGTAGGGCAATTGGTTTAGCCTCTGTAAATCTGGATAGTTGGCCTTGGGAGGTGCCCTATGTTCCCTTTTCCTTTACCTGTGTCATTATCCTACAGTTTCTTTTGACTTGTTCTTGGTTGTTAGAGACCTCCAATGCCTTTCAGCAGGCAAATACATTTTATTCCCTACAAAACAATTAGATCTTCTCCCTATAATCCTCCAGGTCTAGGTTTGGGGTCAGGAAGACTTGCATCCCTCAACATTATAGCACCCACTAATTCATCTTTTAAATCTGTACCCTTCCCTAATTAGTCTTTACCTCCTAAGTCAAGTTGTGCAGCTATAAGTTAGTGGATAGACTCTGATGGGATAGAGAATATGTTCCTAAAATGTGCTTATTTATCTATGATGTGCTTCTATGATTGTAGTAACAAATATTAAAATTTGCCTTGACTAAGCTAGGGAAAAAAAAAACATTACTAATTTATTTCTTCAATACCATTTTCTGAGAGAAACATCTCTCACGATGAATTTGTTTCTAATTTTTTTAGTTCCTTGTTGGGTATGTTTCTATATACTTAGTGAAATGATTATTGACCCAATAAGATATGGCTTATATTCTTGATATCTTCTTCCAAGAAAAGGAAGTCAATTCAGGTAAAATTCAAAGTATTACTAGTGTTTATACTTCATAAATATGAAGGACAATTTGATAGCACTTATTTTTAAATGCATTGAGCATATTTCACATTCCTTATTAACATATACTGCCATCTTAGGTGAATAATAGGTCTCTTACTTACTCTAATGTTCTCTCTTGGCCCATCTGTCCAAAGCCATTGTGGTCACAGGGGGATTTCAGAGATAGTAAGAGATATCTATGCTAACTAGGAAATAATCTGTCCAATAAATAGGATGTTCAGTGGTTCAGAGTGAGATAATTCCATCCTTAGGCAAGGGGTTATGCATGTAAACCCAGCAAATTTCTTCATTTATAAAAATAGGAAAGATTTGAACTTGGTGGCCTCTAAATTCTAAATTTATTTAGTTAAATTCTCTCATTTTATGGATGAGGAAACTGAGGACCATGTAGATTAAGTGCATCATCTAAGGTCACACAGGCACTAAGTAACAGAAGTGAGATTTGAGCCCAGGTCATTTGAGAGAAAGCCAGTAACCTTTTCACTTCACCAGCCTGTCCTTCAGCAAATCATTTGTTAATATATTTTACATTATTCTTGTAGAAAGATGGAGAGTTGTATAATAAATGATAATACAATTGTCTGGATTTGGAATAAGTTGAATGACCAGATACAAAGTGTAGTTGTTAATGGGTTAAAGGCAACCTGGCAGATTTCCAAGCAAGTACCCTGGTGGTCTCTGCCTGGTCATGTGCTGTTAAGAAATTTTATAAATGACATGGATAAAGGCATATAAAATACACTCTTCAAAATTACAGATGTACAGCTTTATAACTGAATGGGATAAATAACACACTGGATGACAGGATCTGAAAAGATCTTGACACACTAGAACATTTTGCCAGATATAATAAGTTGATATTCAGTAAGAATAAAATTTTATTCAGGTTCAGAAATCAGTTTCACAAGTACAGCATTGGGTTCTCAAGGTTACTTAGCAGTTTGTCTGAAAACTCTCTGTGGGGCTTTGAGGGATGCAAGCTCAATATGAGTGAGCAGTAAGCTGTGACAGCTAAAAGACCCAGTGTGAACTTGGACTGCATTAAGAGAGGAATGGCTTCCAGGAAAAAGATAAAAAGTGATAGTCCTTCTATCCTTTGCACTAGTCAGAATATATCTAGAGTGTTACGTTAAATTTAGAGCATCATGATTTAAGAAGGGCAGTGACAAGTTAAAGAGAATCCAGAAGAGAGAAAATAGGTTGAAAAAGAACCTTGAGTCTAGGACTCAATAGACCCAGTGACTCTATGAACTCAAGATTGAGTCTATAGAAAGATAAGTTAAAGGAACTAGGATCTTTAACCTGGCGGGAAACAGAAGATTCAGCAGGAACTTGATCTATGTTTTCAAGTATTTGAAGGACTGTCATGGCGTAAAAGGGTTAGACTTTATGTATTTGGTTCTAGAGGACAGAACCAGAAATAATGGGTTGGAGTTAAAACAGGTTCATTTAGAAGAAATGTCAGTTAGTGCACGTAAGCACCTACTATTTAGTAAAGGGTTTACCTCTGGAGATACAAAGAAAAGCATGAAAATGTCCCTGTTCTCAAGGACCTCACAATCTAATGGACGAGACAGCATGGAATCAATTATGTATCATGGATAGATATGCCAATCAAGACATCTATAGACATATCTATAGGTATATATGATATATATATTGCACATACATATATATATATATATATATATATATATACATGTATATATGTTTTATATATATTTGTACAGAAGCTAGCTAGGTGTATATATGAATACTTAGACTACAAATTGTAAATAACCTCATAGAAAAGTCATTGAGATTAAGGAGACCTGGGAAAGGCATCTTATAAAATGTGAGACTTTAACTGAGACTGAGACTTGAAAAAAAGAAGAGAGGGAGAGAGAGAGGGAGAGAGAGAGAGAGAGAGAGGAGAGAGAGAGAGAGAGATACAAGCATGGGGAACAGCGAGTAGCCAATGAAAAATGGCTTAGGATAGGAATAAGGAAGTTGTACAAAAATAATAATGAGGAAAATGGCAATGAATTGCAGATTACATGAAGGGGAGTAGCATGTAAGAGGACTGGAAAGGTTAAAAGGGATGCAGTTATTTCAGGAAATGCTTCCTACCGTTTGAGCTATTCAGAAATAGAATGAACTACCTCAGAAGTAGGCAGAACTGCCCTCCTTTGAGATCTTCAAGCACAGGCTGAATGACCACGTTTTGGGCATTTGAATATTCCCTGAGGCAGAGCCAAGAAGGTGGAGAAAAGTCAGGAAGCTGCTGAGCTCTACCAAGTTTCCCTCAAGAACAATGTCAAATCAAGCCCTTAGACAAATTCTTGAGTGACAGAAACTACAAAAAGATGAGGCGGAACAATTTTCCAGCTTAAGATAGTTTAGAAGGGCTTCAGGAAAGGTCTATCTTACTTGGATAAGAGGAGAGTGCAGCCCAGTGCAGACAGTGTCCAGGCAAGCCAGCAGGAGGCTCTTAGTCACAGCACATCAGGTTAGTGTTATGGCAGGCTGGTCGTGAGGCTTCCAGCCCCAGCAGAGAAGACAAACTACCAGCCCTAGAATCACCAGCATAATAGGCTCAAGTAGGTTGGGCCGTGCCAGCACAGTGGCTAAGCTACCACCACCTGAGGGTTTAGCACAGAAAGCCAGTGCCTAGGTCCTGCCCTGCAGCACAAGAAGTTGAGACAGTGGCTCCTGTGCCCCAGGACCAG
Organism: Phascolarctos cinereus; assembly: GCF_003287225.1. Taxonomy (NCBI): domain Eukaryota; kingdom Metazoa; phylum Chordata; class Mammalia; order Diprotodontia; family Phascolarctidae; genus Phascolarctos; species Phascolarctos cinereus. Next base: position 258,666,354 of record NW_027555847.1, read on the forward strand.
AGCTCACCTTTAAGAGTCACGAAATAAGCTTAAAAATGAGCAAAAACCAGAAAAGAGTCCTGGCCATAGAGCTATTATGGTGACAGGGGAAATCAAAACACAAACTCAAAAGAGGACAACAGTGTCAAAATGCTTACGTGTGAAGCTTCACAGGGGAATATGAATTGGTCTCAGACTCAAAAGATTTTGTTGGGAGAGCTTAAAAAGCATTTTAAAAATCAAAATAATATGAGAGGATTCTGGGAAGAGGGCAGAGTAGGTCAGCAAATTTCAAGCTCTCAAGGTTTTCCTTCACAGAAGAGATAAAATAGCACCTCTGGGTGGACATGGAGTCACAAATAAGAGTAGGGGCAGGAGAGGGGTTCTCCTGGGACAATTGGAGAAGATCTAAAAAAAATCCTGGGAAAGATTTCCTCCCTGTGAAGAGTAAACTCCTCCAGACTAGGATCCACTTCAAGGAGCAGCCAGCCCTGGCTTAGCAAGTTTGGAGGCTGCTTCAGCCCCAGCCATAGGAACTTAAATGCTTCTGGACAGTGAGGGGAGTTAGGCATCTGGCCTAGAGAAGATCAAGGGAACCTCCTCTGACAAGGAACGCCAGAATCTGCTGTGCTGTGGAAAACAGCCAAGGTGAGAAGGAACCAGCACACATTAGTGAGTGCAGAAGCAGTGGGTTGGGGATACCTCTGTCGTGGGCATTTACAGGAAGCTGGAGGTCTTGGTTTGAGTCAGAAGAGTGAACCAGAGGATTAGAGGCAACATTCCCCATACCCCAGGACTAGCTAGAGGAGATTATAAAAACTAAATTACTACCAAAAAAAAAATTCACAAGCAAGGGAGAAAGAAGCCAACCATAGAGAGCTATTATGGAAATAGAGAAAATGAGAGTTTGTCTTTAGCAGAGGATACTGAAGTAAAAAAACCTTCTTATACCCCAAAGAGTAATTTCAAATGGTCCCAAAAAGAATTCACTGAATAATTTTAAAAAGACTTTAAAAATCAAATGAGAGAGACCGAGGAAAAATTAAAAAGAAAAATAAGAACAACACAAGAAAACCAAGAAGATTGTGAAAAGAAAGCCAACCAGTTAGAAAAGGAGATCCAGAATCTTAAGGAAGAAAATGACTCCTTGAAAATCATAATTGGGCAAGGGGAAGCCAGTAAAGTTGTAAGACATGTGTGTGTGTGTGTGTGTGTGTGTGTGTGTATCCACAAGAAAAATAATGGATCTAGTGAACAGATCAAAAAGAGAAAGAGAAAACACAAGAATAATCAGACCACCTGAAAGTTCTGATCAAAAAAAGAATCCTGATACAATAATACAAGAAATAATTAAAGAAAATTGTCCTGAAGCATTAGAACAAGAGGGGAAAGTAGAGGTAGAAAAAATTCACCAATCTACCACATGAAAGAGATCCTATGAGGAAAACTCACAGGAATATTATAGTCAAATTTCAAAACCTCCAGATCAAGGATGAAACATTATGAGCAACAAGAAAATAAAAAAGCAATTTATATATGGTAGTGCCACAATTAGAATCATGCAAGACCTAGCAGTGGTGATACTAAAAGATTGCAGGTCTTAGAACACTGGATATCAAGAAGCAAAAGAACTGGGCTTCTGGCCGAAAATATAATACCCAGCAAAGCTAAGCATAATTCTGAATGGAAAAAATGACATTTGATCAGTTGTCAGGCTTTCAATTCTTTATTAAAATAAAAACAAAACTTGAACTCAACAGAAGATTTAACATACACGAGCCAAGAGAAATATAAGGTACATACCAATGATCAATAAAAAAAGGACTAAATAAGGATTAAATGTTTACCTTTTATGCATGAAAAAGGTAAAACCTATGTCTAAGATTGTTACTAGTAATTAGGTAACTTATAAGAAAGATGAGGGTAGACCTGATTATGATATGACTTCAAAAAATAAAACCATTCAAATACAGCTAAAAGAGTAATTTTCTTTTACCTGCTCCACCATCTGCCCAAAATTCTCTCTCTTGAAATGTAGACCTTCAATAGCAATCACTAAACATCAGCTCTTCACAGAAAACATTTATTCAATAAGCATTACTTGCTTAATGTAAGGCACTGGACTAGTTACTACAATAGAAAGACAAAAATTAATCAGTCCTCAACCTCAAGTATCTTACATTCTACTGGTCTGGAGTGGAGTGGTTGAGAAACAATGTGGTAAAGAGCAGAGCCAAAATGGGACCCAGCTGGTAGAATGGGGAATTTTTTTCTTTCATAAAAGAGGCATAGAAATTAGGGCTTTCATTCTGAAAGGGGAAATGGGGGAGTGGGGAGGTGGTGAGCAATGCTTGAACCTCACTCTCATCAGAATTGATTCAAAGAGGGAAAATATACACACCAGTTGGGTATAGAAATCTATCTTATCAAATAGGGAACTAGGAGGGGAAGGGAATAAGAGATATTGGGTGTGGTAAAATGACAAAAGGGAGGGCAGATTAAGGGAGACAGTAGTCAGAAGCAAAACAGACTTTTGAGGAGGGACAGTATAAAAAGAAAGAGAAAGATAAATAGAAGAAAATAGGATAGAGGGAAATACAGTATTAGTAACAATAACTGTGAATGTGAATGGAATGAGCTCATTCATAAAAAAGAAGCAGATAGCAGAACAGACTAGGGACCAGAATTCAACAATATGTTGAATATGACAGACACACTTGAAATAGAAAGACAAACACAGAGTTAAATGCTGGGACAGAAAATATTGTGCTTCAGTTGAATTAAAAAAAAAGAAGGCAAGGGTAGCAATCATGATCTCAGACAAAGCAAAATGAAAAATAGAAGTAATTGAAAGAGATAATCAGTGAAAATACATTTTACTAAACGGTACCATAGACAATGAAGTAATATTGTTTTTCACAGCAAGTTTCTCTGATAAAGGCCTGATTTATCAAATGTATAGGGGAACTGAGTCAAATTTATAAAAATAAGACTCATTCCCCATTTGATAAATGGCCAAAGAATATGAAAAAGGAATTTGCAGAAGAAGAAATCAAAGTTATATGTAGTAACATGAAAAAAAAAGTGCTAAATCACTATTAATTAGAGAGGGGAAGTTAAAACAACTCTGAAGTAACACCTCACATTTATCAGAAATGGCAAATGCTGGAGAGGATGAGGGAAAACAGGTACATTAATGAACTGCTGGTGGAGCAGTGAATTGGTCCAACCATTCTGTAAAACAGTTTGAAATTATGTCCAAAAGGCTCTAAAATGATGGATAGACATTGATCCAGCAATACCACTGCTAGGTCTGTACCTCAAAGAGATTTTTTTTTAAAGTACCCATACATACAAAAATATTTATGTCAATTCTTTTTGTATAGGCAAATAATTGGAAATTGAGGGAATTTTCATCAGTTGAAGAAGGGCTAAATAAATGGTGGCATACGATCATGATAGAATACTATTGTGCTTTAAGAAATGTTGAGAAAGTAGTTTCAAAAACACATATGCAAGACATATATGAACTGATACGAAGTGAATTGAGCAGAACAGGGAGATCACTGTGCATAGTAACAGCAATGTTGTAATGAGGATCAACTGTGAAACACTTGACTGCTCTGATCAGTACAATAATCAAGAGAATAATCCAATTCCAGAAGATTCATGATGCTATCTACACTTAGAGTAGTGATGAACTCTGTGTTCAAGTTGAAAAAAAAATTATCTTTCTTTTTTTGTGATACGGTTAATATAGAAATATGTTTTGTGTGATTTCATAGGTATGATTTTTATCATATTGTTTGCCTTCTCAGTGGGTGGAGTTGGAGTGTGAGGGAAGGAGAGAATCTGAAACTCAAAATTTAAAAACAGAATGTTAATAAATAATAAATTTTTTAAAAAGAAGAAATTATATTTTATATTAAATGGAAATCTGGATTTATAGTCAGGAAAACCTGCATTCAAGTCCTTTCTTTAATTCATAAAGGCTTTGTTACCTTGGGCAGGTTAGTTAAGCTCTTAGTGCTCTAGGGAGCTAAGACTATAAATTACAAAGAAGCTGATGACCTGAATTTGTAGTGTTTCTTCATTTGAGTACTTCCTATATCAATGAAATGAGAAGTCCTATCCTTATCTTTGTTTATGTAATACTTAAAGTTGTGCATAGCTAGATACTGCATGAATTATCTCCATTTTTTACAAGAAAGTGAGTATCAGATAAATTAATTAGTTTCTCTATGATCCCACAGCTGATGGTGGTGTAGTTAAGAGTTTTCCTGTCTCCAAATTTAGCATTCTTTCAGTCAGTCAGTCAAAAAAAATTATTAGGCCTTTTCTATGTGCCAAAAACTGTACTAAGTGCTGGGGATACATTGAAAGGCAAAGATATACTCTGTGATGACTTTTTATAGAGTCATTTATAATTATTGAATGAGAAATTTCAGAATTTGTGAGGTTAAAAAGTAACATTCCAGGATGCATGGATATTACAGAACAGAACAGGAATTTGAACTTGGGCCAACTGCCTCTAAATCCAATGCTTTCTCCACTATTTGAAGCTGCTGGTAGGTATAGAACACAATGTGACTCCTAAGAGAATCAATGTGAACTTGTGTTCAGGGCCACCAATTTCTTTCTAAATATTTAAGTACAATAATCCAACTTGGGCCTTTTCTATTCTTCTTTACTTTTTTCTATTTTTTTATGTAAAGATGATGATAGTTTTATGAAAAGTCCTAGGAAAAGTTTTTATTCAAAATCCCAGAATCCTATCCTTATTGGAGACCAAGAACACATATTGCTCAGATTATATACTTATTATGTTATGCACTCTATTATATCCATAATGAAAGGTCTTTTAACCTTTTATTAAAGATTACTAGTAAGGGGTGATACAGGAATATCTTTTAAAACTTATTTTTTTTTTACGACTTTTCTCTTCAAAGTCATTTCAACCCACACATCTCCCTTCCCCAATGCCTCCTGAGTTAATTCTCCCTTGCAACAAAGAAAACACTTAAGCAGTAAATATCCTATACAATGACCCCCTCTTACAATGTATATTTTATTCTGTCCTAGTAGAGTTTAGTCTCTATTTTGAAGGTCAATACATATTCTGTTATCTGTTTCCTAGGAACTCCTTTGTGAAAGGTACTGCCTATATCTCATGTGGGCATATTGTTTATTAAAATGGTCAAAAACATTGTAAGGATGTCTGATAAAATCAGATTAAGTAAAAAAAAACTGTCTCTCAGGTAAAATGTAAAGACATAGACTGTTCTGTAGACCTGAAGATAATTTTCCCCTAAATAAATGTACCTAGAGGAATTGTTTGAAGGCCCATAGTAACGGCTACAGGATATTACAGTGCATCAGATGTGGCTTTTTTCAGAGTTTTGAATGTTATAATTGAGAAATCATAAATCAAATAATTGCATATTCTCAAAGGATTAGATGAGGACTATTGGGGAAATCCCAAATGAGGTCACAAAAAGTCAAACATGACTGAAAAACAACTGAACAACTAGGGTTATACTTGACAAAAAGGTAGAAGTATTAAATTTCACATAATGAGAGAGATAAATGCATATGAGGAGGCTCTGATTACAGCAATCAAAAATTTAGGCAGAAGTACAGAGAAAGAGAAGGGAGTTAAATGCAGAAAGAGCCAAGGAGAAAAAGTATAGGAGAAAATGAGAATATCTACTTACCGAAAACAGAATACAGAAGATAACAGAAAGGTTTTGCTCTTTTTTTTTTCTCTTTTTTCCCCCTCTGGAAAGCAAGCTGATTGAGAGGTATTGCTTTTTTGAGAACTGATTGGCTCTTTAAAAGAGCCTTCTGGGCTTATATTGCCCTTTAGAACACCCTACAGCTTGAAACAGGGAAAATCTCTCAGGGATGCTTGCATTGCCCTCTGTTACTCTATATGTTATGAGAAAGAGAAATAAGATGGGGAGAAAGGCTTTGCATATGTTTTCCTGTGAGATAAGGCTTGACTTTGCTGAGAGCTGACTGGTCAAAAAAAGGATCTTCTACTTCTTAAAGAGCTCTTTGAGGAAAGGCTTCATGGCCTATCACAATACACTGCTCCAGAATAAGACATTCCTTAAGACCCAGATTAGATCTGACAAGCTTGGTGGTTTTCCTGCTTAAGGGAACTGCTTGTTACTGAAAGCACATAAAATGTTCTCAACACTCTGTAAAATAAGTTGTCACTGCTTCAGTGGCCCTAGAGAATCAGAGACATAACTTTGCCCAGCAGGAGGAGAGAAGTATTTTTTGTACTGTACGTGATGTGTAGTGCACTATTCTTTAAAGAGACCAAAACAAGACCTCCAAAGTCCTGAGTTGGCCTAGGCATATGGTTTTCCCAATTCATGTCATCAACAAGATAGACTAAGCATTTTCTCTGACCAATCCTCACCTCCCCTACACACACAAACACCTCTCAAACATCTCCAAAACAGAAATTATGCATCAAAATAAAAACAACTCCAATTATCTCCATGGTTTTGCATAACCAGAAACCAAAAAAAAAAAAAAGAAGGAAAAAAAGCTAGCCAACCCAAAGGTCAGACACCCAGTTCACAACAAAATCCAGCCCCATACAAAATCTCCCCTTCCTTTATCTACTGTCTCAAAGATCTTAACTCTAAGCTGCAGAAATTTGCTTGCTTGGTCTGTGACAGTCAGCCAGTGCCATGGCAGCACTGCAGGGACAGACTAGGGCTGGGTCAGCCACTCAGCACCAGAGCTGGATTAGTTCTAGGCAAAAACTTGCAGATGAGTCAGTTGTCTGCTCTGCAAAAACCTTTGCAGGAGGGCCAGGAACAGAAGGAAAGGGACAGGACACATGTTTGGGCTTAAAATACAGTTCAAAAACACACCACACCACATCTTTCCTCCAGAGCCTGAGAGATTCAATCCACAGAAATCACATCACTAGCAACAGTATAATAATGCTGTGAACTGCTCATGCTTGACCAGAGAACTGACTAACAAAGGATGCTGAACAGTATACCAGAATAAGCCACAGAGCTGGGAATGGGGTGGGCGGAGACATTCCACTAAGACTGAAGGAAAGAACCCAATATCAAATTGGGGCCAGTTTTGTCCCTGAAAATGTCACTTTGGGTAGAGACCTAGGTTAATGAATCATGAATTGTACAGAATGGGAAGGGGCTGAAAGCTTTGAGATCCAAGTCCCAAGTAAACTACTATTAGAGTAGAGAGAGTCAGTCAGTGAGTAATAGAGAAAAATAAGGGAGAAGGAGAACTGAAATTACCAAATATCCCAGGAAGAAGAAAGACTGAAGATATTCTTGGCCAGAAGCAGATAAATTAATAGAGAAAACATTAATTTGGAGGAAGAAATATGACTTTGATATCCAGTAAAATAATTTAGGAATGTATGAATAAATACTGCAAAACAAAGAAAAAAAGTATCCAACCCATGAGACAGAGAACTCTGTGGAATTTGAGTACACTGAACTAAAACATGCTATTCCTGGGAGATTTGAAAGAGAAATGAGAATTATGAGAGTAGAACTTATGGGCCACAAAAAATACTGGGCAGAATAGAAAAAAAGAAAAGAAAACTAGAATCAGCAATGACAAATCTCACCAACAAAATAAAAGAGAGAACAATAGATTGAACATACAAACAGATAGAAGCAAAGAACAATCTAGAAAAGGACAAGCAATAATATTAAGAGAAAATATTCTCATTATCAAAGCAACAGATATTGAGGGTGAAGATAACCTGCATGGAGATAACCTAAGGACACATGTGTCCCAGGACACATACACACACACACACACACACACAAATTAACACCAAAATGTAGGAAATAATACAAAAGAACTAACCTGAACTTTTGAACACAGAAAATGAAACACCAATTAAAATAATTCATAAATCACCTCCAGAAAAAAAAAAACACAGAAACAGAAACAGAAACAGAAAGACCAAAGTTGCAAGCTCCAAGACCTAAAGTGTTTAAGTTGAACAATTCCCTTTAGAAACAAGCAATTGGGAGAAAGATTTTCAAATATAAAGGAAAGGAAATTCAAATATGACAAAACTATTCTGCATTCACCAAAAAATACAGGAGGGAATGAAATAATGTATTCCTAAGAGTAATAGAACTTAGGGCCCAGCAGAGGTTGCCATATCCTGAAAATCTTAGCTTAATCATACATGAAAAAGAAGGTTATTCAATAATGAATAATTATTTGAAACATTTTAGAAAGAAAACCAAACCTGAAGAGATTATTTGCTTCTCAAACACTACAGAAATTAAGGAGGGTGAAAAGATGCAGCCCCAAAGGACAGCAGCAGCAACAGGGTGAAAATCAAGAGACCAGTGGAGATCAGTAAAGGTAGAAGTCAGGCAGAGGTAACACAGGTAAATAAGAAGAATGAGGAAGGATTAAAAGTGGGATGGATAAGTAGAAAAACTTTGCTTTGGTAGTTAGAGGGGTTCCACTGCCAGTCAATAAACATCTAATTACTTATTGTGTGCCAGGCACTGTGCTAAGTACTAGGAATACAAATATGAAAAGACAAAGATAGTACTTGTTGTAAAAGCTGGGTGGAGAAAGGAAGGGGTAAGAGAAGTCCCCAAGGAGTACAGCCAAGTGAGAAACGAGGAGGTGTTTTGAGTAGAGCTTCCTCCTTAAGTGAAGGCTTTGGAATTCCTAGCTCCACCAGAGAATGAAGATCTAGGGTAGACAGAAAGAGAAAATGAAGACAATGAAAGAAACTACAACAAAACCAGAAAAAAAATTAAAAAGGATAATAAGAACATAGTGTGCATTATATGCCAACAAAACTAAGAACATAAAAGAAATAGAGAAATATCTTTAAAAATATAAAATACCAAAATTCTCAGAAAGTCAAATACAGATCTTAAATTATTCAGTCTCAGAAAAGAAAATAGTTATAGTTGTAGAAGAACTACCAAAGGCCAAGATTGGGGCTGGAGTTGGGGGGGGGGGTGAGGGAGACCTCCTAATGCTAATGGATTCACTGTTCTATCAAACTTTTAAAAGGCAATTAGCAGCAATACTTCACAAGTTATTCTCAAAAATTGAGAAGGAAAGCACCCTGCCAGAATCCTTTAATGAAAGAAATATAGTTTTAATACCTTAACCATGGAAAGGTAAAACAGGGAAGTAAAATAATAGGCCAGTATGATTAATGAACACAGACTCAAAAATTTTAAATGAAATCCTGTTAAACAGATTATAATAATTTACTGAATCTATCATTCATTAAGAACAACTGGGATTTATATCAAGGATACAAGGATAATTCAGCATTAGGAAAACGATCAGCATAATTAATCATATTGGAAACCAAAACATCCCAAACCACATAATCATCTCAATAGATACAGAAAAAAAACCTTTGATTAAGTACAGCACTCTTTTATGCTAAAAACCATGCAAAGTAGAGGCATAGAGGAACCTTTGTTTTTAATGTAATAAAAAAAAGTATATCTCAAACCAAGAGCAAACATCATATGTAATTGGGATACAATAGAACTTTTCTGAATTAATATAGGATGAAACAAGGATTCCCACTCTACTCACTATTATTTAATGCAGTTCTGGAAATTCTATTAATGGCAGAAAGACAAGAGAAAATAAAGGTATAAAGATATTTAAAGAAGATATAAAAACTATTCATGTTTGCTGATGATCTGATGTTATAGCTAGACAATCTGAGAGAATCAGCAAAGATAATAATCAAGACAACAGCTTTAGCAAAGTAGCATGCTACAAAAAAATTCCTCAAAAATGATTAGCATTTCCATATAAAATAAAAAAACACAAGAAGCAAAAATAAAAAGGATATATAATTCAAAATAACTACAAAAATATAAAAATATCTGGGAATCAACTTACCAAAGCACACAAAATATTTGTATTCAATTATAAAGATTTAATTACAAAGTACTTCTTAAAGAAATGAAGAACTGTGCAAATAGCTAGGGAAATAATCAATGATAATACTTTCAAAATCAATTTACACATTTAATACTTATACCAATCAAATTATGAAAATTATGTTTTCCAGTACCTGATAAAATAATAACAAAATTCATTTAGAAAAAAAAGTCTAGAAATTCAAGGGAAATGATGAAAAGAATTAAGATGAAGGAGAAATAATACTTCCAGTATTCAAAGTATATTATGATATAGTAGTCATCAAAACCATCTGATAATTGTCTAAAAAATAGATAAGTGGATCAGTGGAACACACTAGACAAGGTAGAATCAGAAAAAATTAAATTCAATAACTCTGTATGTGGCAAAGTAGAAAACACAAATTACCTAGGGGAAAAATATTCCTTATTTGATAAAAGATGCTAAGAAAACTGAAAAATAGTCTGGAAGAATATAGGCTTAGACCAACACTTTGAATCAAATTCCGTAATACCTTCTAAGTGGAAAAACAATATTAATATTAATGATGAGGTTATTAGAGTTTTTTTGAAGGGGAACAGGTTGTATACCTCTCATAGCTATGGATAAGAAATGTATTCTTAACATCACAAGAGACAGAGAAAATTATAAAAGATAAAATGGATAATGGGACAGCTAGGTGGAATAGTAGATTGAGGGCTGGGCCTAGAATCAGACTCATCTTCCTGAATTTTAATATGACCTCAAGCACATACTAGCTGTGTGACCCTGGGTAAATCACTTAACTTTGTCTCAGTAGAAATAAATGTAAAAATAAATGATGAAGAAAATAGCAAAACACTTAAGTATCATTGCCAAGTAAATACCAAACAGGTTCACAAAGAGTTGGACATAACTGAAATTACCAACAACAACAAAAGATACCTTAGATTACATTAAATGGAAAAGCTTCTATAGAGACAAATTTAAAGCACCAAGGATAAGAAGGGAAGTAAAGAAAAAGGAAAAAAAGTATTTTTATCAGTTTTTTCTTCTGATAAAGGCTTGGCATCCAATATACATACATAATATAAATGTATGTGTACATGTATGTACATATAGACACATATATGCATCTATATACATGAATACATACATTCATGTGTATGTGTATGTATGTGTATATACACACGTATACACACACAAACACAAAGCCATTACCTAATCATTACCTAATAGTGAGTGGTCAAAGTATGAATAAATAAAATAGTTCTCAGAAAAAGAACTGAAAATATTTACAACTATATGAAAGAATATTCCTAATCACTAATAGTAAGAAAAATAAGTGTCAAACAACCCCTGAAGCTTCACCTTACACCCTGAAAATTGACAAAAATAGTAAAAAAAAAAGATAATACTAAATTTTGGAGGGATTGCAGAATGAGGGGCACACTAATGCATTTGTTGGTGGAGCTGTGAGATGGCACAAACATTTTGGAAAGTAATTTGGAATTATATAGATAAAGCAACAAAGAGATCCATACCCTTTGGACTAGAGACTCCGTTATTGACTTACACCCTAAAGAAACTATCAATTAGAATAAAATTCTTATGGACACCAAAATATTTTTGCCAACATTTTTTGTGATAGCACAGAATTAGGAACAAAGTTGATGTCCAATGATTTGAGAATGATTAGGCAAATCGTGGTACATGAATGTAAAGGAATTTTATTGTGATATAAGAAAAATGTACATGATGAATACTAAGAAACATGAAGAGATCACATGAACTGATTCAGAGGGAAGTAAACAAGCAAGAAAACAATATACACAATAATTACAACAATGTAAATGTAAAGAAATATATATCGACAAAAACAAAAATTGATGTAACAAAATTATAAAAATCATTAAAGACTGAAATTAAGATAAAAGAGAAAACCTATACTTTTTTTTGGAGGTGGGAGGTGTATAGGAAGTTACATATTGCACATATTTTCAGACTTTTTCAATGTTTCAATCAATTTTATTAAATGTTTTTTCTCTCTTAAAAAATAATGTTTTTTTATATGGGATGGCTGTCTGGGAGGGGAAAGAGGAAGGACATTGGGGATAATTATGATGATATAAGAAACAAACTACATCAGTTGAAAAAAATTTTTCAAAGAACTTATATGTTGAATTTATCATAAATTTCTATAGTCTGGCTTCTATCTTCACTATCCCACTGAAATTTCTTTTTTCTATTAATTTCCCCTTCTAATTGTCTTTTATGAATCATCATTATTTTTTACCTTTTGCATCTATCGATCACCTTCTTATCCCCAATATTCTCTCCTCTCTAGATTTTCCTGATATTACTTACTTTTTTCTCTACTGTGCTTTATTACTGAGTTAGATACTTTGTTTGTTTGTTTTCACTCTACCCTAACTCAGTCCTCAATCCTTCTCAGTCTCCTTTTCATTTAGGTCGTATCCACTAACCACCAGTATTTAACAAGGGTCTTTTTTGGGCCACCTTCTATTTTTGTTCTATGATATTTCATTTTATGACATGAACAACTCCAATGGATTCAACTTTCTCCTTTTAGGACTAGATAAATCTAGCCCTAAAATATGTAAGAAAGAAGTTAAAAACATCAATACAATTTTTAAAAGTAAGATACAATACATCTCTAGAGAAAACTGAATAGGAATAGAAGAGAATATATCTTTTTCACATCTGTACCTGGGACCTACAAAAAATTTGACTATATACTAGAGGCATAAAAACCTGACAACCAAATACAGAAAAGCAGAAATATTAAATACACTCATTTTCAGATGATAATTCAATAAAATTATGCTTAACAAAGGATCATGGATATGCGGATAAAAATTATTTGAAAATTAAGTAATTGAGTACTAAACAATTAGTGGGTCAAAGAACAAATCATAGAAACAATCAATAATTTCATTAAAGAGAACGAAAACAATAAGAAAAGATATCAAAATTTATGACATAAGGCAAAAGCAGTACTTAGTGGAAAATTTGTATTTCTAAATGTTTATATCAATAAAATGGAGAAAGAATAAATCAATGAATTGAACATTCAACTAAAAAAAATCCAGAAAAAATTAAAAATCCTTAATTAAATACCAGATTAGATATCTTGAAAATTAAAGGAGATATTAATAAAATTGAAAGTAAGACGTTAATCTACTAATAAATAAAACTAGGAGCTGGTCTTATTGAAAAAAAAATAGATGAACCATTGGTTAATTTGATTTTTAAAAAGGAGAGAAAATTAAATTACCAGTATCAAAAGTAAAAATGGTCAATTCACCAACAATGAAGATTAAATCAAAGCAATTATTAGAAGTTATTTTGCCCAATTCTATGCCAATAAATCTGATAATCTAAGTGAAATGAATGAATATTTGTTGCTTATCAGTAACTTAATCATGTTTGATACTTTGTGACCCCATGGGCCATAGAACTGCAAACTATTCTAATTTCTACTGTATCTCATAGTCTAATATCACATTCATTGTTTCCATGATGGTGTCTATTCATCTTCTTCTCTGCCACCTTTTTTTTTTCTTTGGTATTCAGTCTTTCCCAACACCAGGGTATGTTCCAATCAGTCTTGTCATTTCATTATATGGTCAAGGTATTTCAGCTTCAGCTTCAGTATTTGACCTTCCAGTGATATGAAATAGTTTTCTTTAAGTATTGATTGATTTGATATTCTTGCTGTTCAAGGGACTCAAAAGTTTTTTCCAGCACCACAAATAAAAAGCATTGATTATGCAGTTTTCAGCTCTTCTTATAGTCCAACTCTAACAGCCAAGCATTGCCACTGGAAAAGAAAAAGCATAGCTTTGAGTAAATGGACTTTTTTTTCTGCAAGGTGATGTCTCTGCTTTTTAGTACGCTGTCTGGATTTGCCATAACTTTCTTTCCAAGAAGCAAGTGTCTTTTATTTTCGTGGCTGTCATTACTGCCTGCAGTGATCTTTGGGCCCAAAAATATAAAATCTGACACTGCTTTAATTTCTTTTACCTCTATTTGCCAGGAAGTGGTAGGGCCAGTTGCCAAGATCTTAGGTTTTATTTTGGTGTTTTTTGATCATTAACTTCAAGCCAGTTTTTATACTCTCTCTTTCAAGCTCAACAAGAGGCTTCTTAATACTTCTTTAGTTTCTGCCATCAGAGTACAATCTTCTGGATATCTGACATTATTGATATTTTTTTTTAGCAACCTTAATTCCAGCTTTTGATTCATTCAGCTTGGCATTTCACCAGACAGTCATTTTGCCTTGCTTTTTTTTTTCCTTCTTGGGAAGGTTTATTTTGTTGTTGCTGCCTCCTATACAAAATTGGAAGTCTCTGTCCATAGCTCTGTAGGCACTCTGTCTACCATATTGATTCTCTTAAATCTATCCATCACTTCCAATTCATATTCACAAGGGATGTTATTTAGTTCATACCTATATGATCAGATGATTTTCCCTACTTTATTCAATTTAAGTCTGAATTTTGTAACAGAAAGTTCATGATCTGAGCTAATAGTTATCTCCAGGTCTTGTTTTAACTGAATATATAGAGTTTCTCCACCTTTAGCTGCAAATTATATAATCAAACTGATTTTGATATTGACCATCAGGTGATATCCATGCATAAAGTCTCCTTTTGGGTTATTGAAAATTTGTTTGCTATGACCAGTGAGTTTTCTTGAAAAAACTCTCTAAGTCTCTGCCCTGCTTTATTTTGTACTCCAAGGTCAAAATTGGCTATTATTCTAATTATCTTTAAATTTCATACTTTAGCATATCTTTCCCCAATGATAAATGTGATGTCTTTATGTGTGTGTTATTTCTAGAATATGCTGTTGGTCTTCATAGAATTGATCAATTTTAGCTGATACTATAAGCAACCTGGGAGAGCAAGGAACAGTATACCTGTCAGATTTATGGAGAACAGAAGAATTTATGACCAAACAAGAGGTAGAGAACATTATGAATTGCAAAATGGATAATTCTGATTACATTAAATTGAAAAGTTTTTGCACAAAGACAGGCAATCAACCAAGATTAGGAGGGAAGCAGAAAACTGGGAAAGAATTTTTTACAAACCGTGTCTCTGATAAGGGCCTCATTTCTAAAATATATAGAGAACTAAGTCAAATTTTAAGAATACAAGCTATTCCCCAGTTGGTAAATGGTCGAAGGATATGAACAAGCAGTTTTGTTTTGTATTTTTTTTTGGTTGGGCAATGGGGGTTAAGTGACTTGTCCAGGGTCACACAGCCAGTAAGTGTTATGTGTCTGAGGCCAGATTTGAACTCAGGTCCCTCTGAATCTGGGGCCGGTGCTCTATCCACTGAGCCACCTAGCTGCCCCCAACTAGCAGTTTTCAGATGAAGAAATTAAAGCTATCTATAGTCATATGAAAAAATGCCCTAAATCACTATTGACTAGAAAAATGCAAATCAAAACAACTATGAGGTACCACATCATACCTATTAGATTGGCCAATGTGACAAAACAGGAGATTGATGAATGTTGGAGAATATGGGGGAAAATCGGAACATTAATGCATTGTTGGTGGAGTTGTGAACTGATCCAACCATATTGGAGAACAATTTAGAACTATGCCAAAGGGCTATAAAAATGTGCTTACCCTTTGACCCAGCAATATCACTTCTAGGCCTGTAACCCAAAGAGATCGTAGAAATGGGAAAAAGGACCCACATGTACAAAAATATTTATAGCAGCTCTTTCTGTGCTGGCAAAGAATCAGAAATTGACGGGATGTCCATCAATTGGGAAATGGCTGAATAAGTTGTGGTATATCAATGTAATCCAATACTACTGTGCTATAAGAAATGATGAGCAAGTAGACTTCAGAAAAACTGGATAAGACTTGTATGGACTGATGTTGAGTAAAGTGAGAAGAACCAGGAGAATGTTGTATACAGTAACAGTCACATTGTGACTAACTTTGATAGACTTAGCTCTTCTCAGCAAGGCAAGGATCTAAAACATCTCCAAAAGTCTCATAATGGAAAATGCTATCCACATCCAGAAAAAGAACTATGGAGTCTGAATGCAGATCAAAGTATACTATTTGCTCTTTTTTTTCTTCTGCTTTGTTTTGTTTCTTCTTTCTCATGGTTCCTCCTATTGGTTTTAATACTTCTTTACAACATGACTAATGTGAAAATATGTTTGATGGGAACGTATATGTATAGTCTATATCAGATTGCATGCTGTCTTGGGAACAGAGATAGAGAGGGAGGGGAAGAAAATTTAAAACTCAAAGGTTTATGGAAGTGATTGTTGAAAACTAAAAATAAATTAATTAATATGAAAATAAAAGAATTGATCAACTGTAGTCTCTTCAGCATCAAAGATTGGAGCATAGATTTATATTACTGTGATATTGATCATTTCATTTATCATTTTTGAGATTATATCCCAGTGGTCCTTTTCTCACCTTTTAATGACTATATGGGCTACTCCATTTCTTTTAAGAATTCTTTTCCACAGTTATTGTGATATGTAGTGATCACCTGAAATAAATTTACATATCCAGTCCATTTAAGCTCACTGATGCCCAAGATGTCCAATTTTATAATTTTTCCGTCTTCTGTTTGACCATATAAATCTTATATTCCAAGATTTTATGTAATATTGTTCTTCATAGCATTGACTTTTTGTTCATCCACATGCATCCACAATTGATTCCTTCTGGCTTTGATCAGCTGTTTCATTAGTACTTGCACTTGTCTGTTGTTCTTCTCCAGTAGTGTACTGGACGTTTTCAGACTTGAGAGGCTGATCTTCTGTAATCATCTTTTTTATCATTTTAATATTGTCCATTGGGTTTTCCTGACAAAGATACTGGAGTGATTTGTTATTTTCTTTTCCAGTGGATCACCTTTTGTCATAACTCTTGATTATTATCCAGCAGTAGCACTACTAGGTCTTTGCTGAATGAAAATAGAGAAAAAGAAAAAGGATGTGTGTGTATATATATATATGTATATGTATGTGTATATATGTATATGTATATGTGTGTGTGTGTGTGTGTGTGTGTGTGTGTGTGTATACAGAAATATTTATAGCAGTCTTTTTTGTGATGCCAAAGAATTAGAAAATGAAGAGATGCCCATCAATTGAGGACTGGCTAAACAAGTTACAATATGTGATTGTGATGGAATATTGTTGTACTTTAAGAAATGTTCTGCCTGGCTACAACCAGTTATAGTTGTCTCAGACACAATTACTTCAAGGTTACCGCAGGGCACCGGGCTTGGTCCAGGCATTGAGGGTCTGTGTCCCTGCTGGGGTGGCTGCTCGCTCCACAGTGAATGACAGGAGGAGGTATCTCTTCTGATGAGGAGCAGGCTACTGGCTTGGAGAGAGAGATTATGATGGCTGCAAGGGATGATTTGGATCCATACAATATGCTAGCTGCAAAGACCACTCCTGGGGCTAAGGAGGAACCCAACCTGGTCCCTTCCATCACTGATAAGCGAATAGTGGGCTGTATCTGTGAAGAAGATAACAATGCAGTCACCTGGTTCTGGCTTCACAAAGGCAAGACATAGCATTGTCCTAACTGTGGAACCCATTAGAAGCTGGCACCCTACCAGTTTAGCCACTAAGCCCCTAAACTGTTTTGCTTGAAATGTGTTGAAATGTTTTCTTCCTTCCAATAAAAGACTACCCATTTCCCTGGTTCTCTCATTTAAAACAAAACAAAACAAAACTTGGGAAACCTTATATGAACTGATGCAAAGTGAAGAGAGCAGAGCCAGGAGATCATTGTACATATTAAGAGCAATATTGTGTGATGACCAGCTGTGAATGACTTAGCTCTTCTCAACAATACAATGACCTAAGGCAATTCCAAAAGACTTATGATGGAAATGCTATCCACATCCAGAGAAATAAATATGGAGTCTGAATGCAGCCCAAAGAATACTATTCTCACTATCTTGGTTTTTTTTCACTTTTTTTTTCTTTTGGTCTGTTCTTTTTCTCACAACTTGACTTATATAGAACTTTAAAATATATGTATGTATGTATGTAGGCATGTAATTATGCCTACATACATATGTACACACACACATATATAATGATACTAGAACATTCCAAAGGACTGATGGTGAAAAATGTTACCCACCTTCAGAGAGGGAACTGATAGAGCTCCTGCAAATCAAAGCATACTTTTTTTTTGTATTTTTCTTGTTTTGTTTTGTTTTGTTGTTCAGGGTTTTTGGTTTTCTTTTCCAACATGACTAATATAGAAATATATTTCTCATGACCATATGTGTAATCCATATCAAAGTGCTTGCCTTCCCAAGGGCAGGAAATGAAAAAAAAAAAAAAGAGGGAGAGAATTTGGAACACAAAAATGAATTTTAAAAATTGTTTTTACGTGTAATTGAGAAAAAATAAAACTTTTTAAAAACACAATTTAGGATACTTGAATATTTGGACAGTTCCTAGACAAATAATTTATATTAATGATAAAAGATAACATGAATTATTTTTTACTATACAAAATTTAAAATTTTGCATAAGAAAAATCAATACAATTAGAATTAGAAGGGAAACACTGAACTTGGAAAAAAATATTACAACAAATTTCCATAAGAAAGGTCTGATATAAAAAATTGTTATAATTGATAAAAATATAACAATGTGTGTCTTTTCCTATATATAAATTGTCAAAGCATAAAAACATTCATTCATCAAAAAGAAACAGTTTGACTCAACAAACACTTGGGAAAATGTTCCAAAATTCTAATAAGATAAATGTACATTTAATAGCTTTGAGGTTCTACCTCAAAACTATCTGCATGGCAAAGATGATAAAAAATAAAGATAAAAAGAAATGACAATTATTGGAAAGATTGCAGGGGTAGAGGAACACTGCTATGTTCTGGGAAACAGTTTGGAACTCTATCCCATATAGCCTTTATCATAGTAATGTACCCAGCCACAATGAACAAATGATAAAGACTGAAAAGATAATGGAATGATCCAAAATACAGGGAAAGGACTCATTTATGGGGGGAAAAAATTGTAGCAACATATTTTATTATACAAAGAATTGGAAAA
This sequence comes from Phascolarctos cinereus, assembly GCF_003287225.1. NCBI lineage: Eukaryota > Metazoa > Chordata > Mammalia > Diprotodontia > Phascolarctidae > Phascolarctos > Phascolarctos cinereus. Next base: position 258,685,369 of record NW_027555847.1, read on the forward strand.
AAAATTGGGCACCTATCTATTAGAGAACAACTAAAAAAGTCACAGCATATGAATATGATGTGATATGATTGTACTGTAAGAAATGATATCTCATTCTATCAATAAGTATTTATGAGAAATCTAACATGTCAGTCACTCTAATATGTGCTAGGAATACAAATACAAAGGATGAAGCACTTGCACAGAGCTTATATTCTAATGATGGAATACAATATGTACTCATGTGTATACAGAATAACTGTAAAGAGAATAAATAAGAAATAATTTGGAAGGCCTGTCATTAGGAGCTAGAGGAAACAACAAAGACATCATGTAGAAAGTTATAATTGAGCTACATCTTGAAGGAATTTACCTATGTTAGTGGAGGCAGTGCCATCATTTACCTTTACTTTCCCATTGTTCTAGTCTGAAAAAGAGGAAACTAAATCATGTTAAATTTTATTGAATTTGGTCCAAATATTTTCAATTTCTTTTTTTCCTAAAGTTTTGCTTGTTGAGCTATGGATCACTTTTGATTCAAATATGTTTAACTTAGCAGTATTTAATGAAGAATTCTAAGCATCTGGTATTTGTTTTCCTGGTTTTACTAAAGGATGCCATAAATCTTGATAACTCAACTGGGAACTAAATTTTAAATTATCATGGCCCACAAATTTCATTCTTGAACAAATCTTTAGTGTCATTAGATTATCATGAAGCATTCCATACCTTACTTGTCTTTATGTCTTTGAGGAAAAGTAGTCCTTAGAATAATCTTCCTAACGAGTAACAAGATCTACAATATAAAACTAGCTATATACTAGTTTACTTAACTGTAAGTGTTTTTAATTGCTCTCTGTGTGTCAGCCAGCCCTCTGTTATTCCTTGGAATAGGCTGCAGCTATCACAATTGCTACTGAACATCTAGAGATTTGTTTTAGAGTAAGTGTACCAGGTTCCTGAGCATTTGGGTCATCTTAGTGTGGTCCATGACCTCTACCACAATGCAACTTTGTTTACTGTCCTCTGATGAACGAAGTCCCTCTAGTTTCAACAACAATAACAAAAAAGTCAAGACCTTTGCCCCCTCCCACTGAAAGGATGATGGGAACTTCATATATCTGGTCTCTGAACTCAAAGTGCAATCAAATTGATTATTTCATTCTGAGATATGTGGTGAGTGGGATCTTGGGGCACTTCATTTTCAGGGTATGCAAAGCATCAAAACTGTTTCCCTCAGTCTCTATTAGTTTCTTTTCCTTCTATATTAGTTCCCTTTCATTAAAAGGGAACATAAAAATTCCTTGTATTTTATCTGCTTGTAACCTAGTCCTTATTATCAGCTCATATTTCACAAAGAAACTAGTTTTGAATTTTACTGTCTTTTTCCTTCATTAGTTGGAACGGAGAAGAGGAAGGGCATAAGGAGTCATCAACCTGCTCAGCTAATACAATCTCCCATATGCAAGTGGCTGAGGAGCCTGTTTCCAGAGAATCCTGTTCACATGTAATGGAAATGACTTAGGCATTGTGTAACTGGTTTCAGCGTTCTAGACATTTGATGAGGAGAAGCCTCTTTGATTGGGTATGTAGCTAGAACTGATGTGCAATCAAAAGGGCCTAGTCAGACTGAGGTGGTCCTTTTGGAGTTGATTCCTTTCTTTCTGGCTGTGTTCTAACTAAAAGAGAAACAATGCTCAAGTACTCACCTTCTGAGGCTGGCCAGCAGATGGCCTGTGAATAAGCATCTCAAAACTTTGACTTGATATCTATTCCTTTATTTTTAGTATAGGAGATTGTTAATGACTATGACATTGTGTGCTTTGAAAAGTCAGAAGAGTGAATCGTGAGAAAATCTGGGACCAGAGTCTATGATGGGTTTCAGCCAGCAAGTTCAGCATCAGGGTTCTCTGAGGAATGTCCTTCAATACACAGAAAAGCAGTAGTTGACACTCATTCAGTAACAATACTGCAATTGGACATGAACCCAGCAGCATCAATACTGTAAGTCTCAGTTCACTATCCTCAGAGAACCAAGTGGCATTAGAGGGAAAACTGTTTTACTCAGGTTTTGTGGAGAAATTTACCATTATTTCTGTTGTTGCTGTATCTTTGAAGTAGAAGCACAGCAGAATAGGGACTCAAATTAATAGCACTACCAAAGAGACAACTCCAACCCCTTAGGGGTCCCCTAGAGCCCTGAGGGGAGATTTAGTTAGCACTGCTCTCAAAGCAGTAAGGCCAGAGTAATAGCTACATTTCTAATGCATAGTAACCTCAATTAAATATGTAGGTCAAGCTCTTAGTGATTTTCCACTGACAAAATCTAAATTAGCTTTAAAAGCACCTCAATAGTTTGATTCTACTTCTCATCCAGGTTGATTCTTCCTCCTCACCCCCTCTCTCTGTTTATATTTAAGTAAACAAAATTGGCAAAGATTCAGATAGATATTTCTAAAAAAAAAAAAAGCACAGTGTTACACACATAAGGAAAAAAAACTTAAAATAATATCTTTTGAAGAGATAGTTTTAAAAGTACTGGCTGTTTTTCTCAGAAACTCAGAACAAGAAGAGAATGCTCAGCCATTTTCCTTTCATCCCTTCTTCCAGAGAAGGAACAGGTGGAGACAGGGAGTAGATAACACAGATAAATGGATAATAAATCTCCACTCATAATAAGGAGCAGTGAGAGAGAGGGATCTATTTCCAAGTCAGACTCAACAACATATTAATGAATATTCTTCCATCTCAGATGAATATTGAGAAGGTTTATAAAGATTCTTCTCAAGTATACTTTATTTTTTGTTTGTTTTTTGCTAGGCAATGGGGTTAAGTGACTTGCCCAGGGTCACAGTGCTAGTAGTGTCAAGTATATGAGGTGAGATTTGAACTCAGGTCCTCCTGACTCCAGGGCCCGAGCTCTATCCACTGTGCCACCCCAACTATACTTTCTAACACCCCTGTCACTGCATTGGTGTCTGCAGCTCAACCCCAAATGGAAAAGTTTAGTATATAGACTCAGACTGAAATACTGTCTAGTCTCTGCAATTCCTTTTTTTTTTTGTTTTTAATATGAAGTAGAAAGTCATTCACAAACACAAACATACCCAGTATTGGCTGCTTTATGCACATATGTGTACATGCCCACACGTGCACACATGCACATGGGCATGTGCATGTGCACAAACACACACACACACACACACACACACACACACAGAGGAGCCTGAGACCTTGAGGGACCTGGGACCATGGTTACAGTTCCAGGGCAGAAAAGGTTGCTTGTGGTCACTCACAGACCAAAGCACAGTTCTGGATACTGGCAAATACACCTCTCCTTAGATCATACCACTTTGGAAGAACTAAGAACCTCCAGAACCAGCTCTAAAAATGGCTGCATAAAATACCTGTAGATTAGAATAGTCTTCTGTCCACCTTAGGACCATAGCTCAACTTTAATATAAAGTCAAAAGTAAAGAAAGAGGCTGAGAACATGAAGAAACAACAAAAAATGAACCTGAACAAGAAAGTTACTATAGTGACAAGGAAGATCAAAACACAAAATCAGAAGACAACAAAGTTAAAACTACTATATCTAAAGCCCAAAGAAAAAACTAAATTGGTCTCAGGACCAAAAAGAAATCCTATGAGTTCAAAAAGGATTTTAAAAATCAAATGATATAGGCAGGGGGGAAATGGGTAAAGAAATGAGAGTGATGTAAGAAATTCAAGAAAAAAGTCAACAGCTTGGTAAAGGAGGCACAAAAAATACTGAAGATAATAAAACCTTAAAAACAGAATAGGACAAATGGTAAAAGAAGGACAAAAGTCTGCTGAAGAGAAGAATGCCCTAAAAAGCAGAATTAGAAAAATGGAAAAAAGATATAAAAATTAATTAAACTAAAAACTCCTAAAAAGTAAAAATGGTCAAATTGAAAAGGAAGAATAAAAACTCAATGAAGAAAATAAAGATAAAAATAAGAACTCTGCAGGTAGAAGTTAATGGATTCATGAGCCATTAAAAACAAATAAAAAATGAAAAGACAGCAGAAAATATTAAATATCTTATTGGAAAAAACAACTGACCTAGAAAATAGATCAAAGAAAGATAATTTAAGAATTATGGACTACATAAAAGCCATGATTAAAAAAAAAGAACTTTGATACCATGTTTTAGGAAATTATCAAGGAAACTTGCCATGATATTTTAGAACCAGAGGGTAAAATAGAAATTGAAAGAATCCACTAATTATCTCCTGAAATAGATCCCAAAATGAAAACTCCCAGGAATATTGTAGCCAAATTCCAGAGCTCCCGGGTAAAAGAGAAGCCAAAGAGAAACAATATAACAATACAAATGTTGTGGAGCCAGAGCCAGGTTCACACAAGATTTAGCAGCTTCCACATTAAAGTATCAAAGGGCTTGGAATATGAAATTCCAGAAGGCAAGGGACCAAGAATAATCTACCTAGCAGAATTGAGTATAACCCTTTGGGAGAAAATGGATATTTAACGAAACAGAGGACTTTCAAGCATTGCTGATAAAAGGACCAGAGCTGAATAGAAAATTTTACTTTCAAATACAAGATGAAAGAAAAGCATCAAAAGGTACACACAGGAAAGGGAAATAATAAGGGATTCAATCAGGTTAAAATGTTCACATTCCTACATGGAAGATGATACTTGTAACGCCTAAGGAACTTTCTCATGATTAGAGCAGTTAGAAGGACCATACATGGACAGAGGTCACATGGTATAATATAAAAATAAAATAAAATTAAGGTTAATAAAGAGGAATGCACTGGGAGAAGAGGGAATATAGATGTAGAATAGAGAAAATTTTCTCACATAAAAGAGGTTTGAAAGAGTTTTTACAGTGGAGTTAAAAATAGGGGAAGTATGAAGGAGCATTTGCCTTACTCATCAGAATTGGCTCAAAGAAGAGATAACTTACACTCTCAATTAGATATAGAAATCCATCTTATCTTACAGGAAAATAGAAGGGAAAGGGGGTAAGAGAAGGAGATGGCTTAGAGAATGGAGGGCAGATTAGAGGAGATGATAGTCAGAGGCAAAACATTTTTGAGGATTGACGGGGGAAATGAGAGCAAGAGTAAGATGAACAGAAGGGGGATAGAATGGAGGGAAATATTCGGTAATCATAAATGTGAAAAAATAATGTTTCTTTGATAAAGGTGTCATTTCTTAAATATATGGAGAACTAAGCCAAATCATAAAAATGAGAAGCATTCCACAATTGATAAATGGTCAAAAGATCCAGGCTGGCAGTTTCCAGGTGAAGTAATCAAAGTTATCTACAATCATATGAAAAATTGCACTAAATCACTGTTGATTGTAGAAATGCTAATTAAAACAACTCTTCCATACCACTTCACACTTATCAGATTGGCTAAAATGCTAGAAAAGGAAAATGATAAATGATTGAGGGGACATGTGAAAATTGGGACACTAACGTACTATTGGTAAATTACTGTTGTGAACTCACACAAATATTCTGGAGAGCATTTTGGAGCTATGTCCAAAATGCTATAAAATCATGCATAACCTTTGACCCAGCAAGACCATTAGTAGTTCTGTATCTCAAAGAGATAAAAACAAATGGGAAAAGGACCTATATATACAAAAATATTTTTAGAAGTTCATTTAGTAGTGTCAAAGATTTGAAAAATTTCCATCAATTGGGGAATAGCTGAACAAGTCATAGAATATAATTATTATGGAATACTATTATACTTTAAGAAATCATGAGCAGGATGCTCTCAGAAAATCCTAGAAATACTTAAATGAACTGATGCAAAGAGAAATGAACAGAAGCAGGAGTTAACATCAATACTGTGTGATGATTAACTGTGAATGGCATAGCTATTTTCGGCAATACAAGGAGCCAAGACAATTCTGAAGGACTTATGATAAAAAAAATGCTATCCATCTCTAGTGAAAAAGCTGATGGAGTCTGAATGTAGATCAATATGTGTGTTTTTGTGTGTGTGCATGTATATGTATGTATCTATGTATGGGTATATAAATGTGTGTGTGTATAAATATAGATATACAAACATACATATATACATATATAAAGAGAGATAGATACAGGGAGGCAGAGACACAGAGAAAGAGAGAGACAGAAAGAGAAAGAGATCTTTCTATGTTGTTCAATTTTTATTGTTATGGTTTTTTCTTTTTTGCAACATAGCTAGTATGGAAATATATTTTACTTGACTGCAGATGTATAACTTACACCAAATTGCTTGCTGTAGATGGGGCAGGGGAAGGAGGCAGTCAGGGAATACGGAACTCAAAATTTTAAAAAGAAAAATGTTAAATAATTGTTTTTACATGTAATTGAAGAAATAAAATATTTTTTTAACTTTCTGTGGGATAGATATAGATATAGATATAGATATAGATATAGATATAGATATAGATATAGATATAGATATAGATATAGATATAGATATAGATATAGATATAGATATAGATATAAATAGTAATAAAATATACAATAGTAATATAAATAAATATAAATAAATAGTTCTGCTGGTCCAGTCTCATTCATTTTTCATGTTATTATAAGTTTTTCCCTCGCTTTGCCTGAATTTATCTTTTTTGTCATTTTTATCACTCATATATTTACATGCCATATTTTGTCCATACATTCCCCAATTAATGGACATCTACTCTTTTGAATTCTTTGTTATAACACAGTGTTGCTATAATTAGGGTTTTTTTATATATGAATATTTTAACTCTGACTTTGAGCTCTTCAGAGCAAACACATGGAGAAAATATTAATACTTATTTAGTGTTAAATGTAACTCAAAGATGAGAAAGACCTTTTTTGCCAACCTTCTAAGTTGTCTTATAATAGAAAATTGTTTCACCTGAACTTTTGTTGATTCTCAGTCCCATAATTTTATATGAGGCATTATTTCAGAGTGTTTTGGAGGTGTATTTGGGACAACTCAGCTGAGTGCTTCTCCATTCTGCCATCTACTATGCCTCTGAAGATACATGTTTTTTAGAAGGTTGATGGGATGTCTTCTTTTCCTATTTTTGCAAATCATTCCTGTAATATTGAATTCATTTTTCCCTAGATGATTTATAGAATTACTTTTAAAATTATCTGATCAGGGCAGCTAGGTGGCACAGTGGATAGAGCTCCAACCTTGGAGTCAAGAGGACTTGAGTTTAAATCTGGCCTCAGACACTTGACATTTACTAGCTCTGTAACCCTGAGCAACTCACTTAACCCAGATTGCCTCACCAAAACAACAACAACAACAACAACAACAACACAAAACAATAACAACAACAACAACAACTCAAAAACATCTGATCCTGTCCATCACTTCCCCATCTCCTTTGGTACTTCACTTATGGCTTATTCAATTACTACTTTTGAAACTACATTACATAAATTCTCTATTTTTTTGTTCTGATAATTTGATTAGTACATACTTATGAATAATATACTGTATGTGATATTACCCTACTTAACTGCTTTTATAGAAGCAGCAGCTTCAGGAGATCTCAGCCCATTGATGGTGGGGGGAACGGTGTTGAACAATTGGTTGGAAAAAGATTGCAGGGGATCCTTTACTGGTACTGAGTTCAGGACCTCTTAGAATTGTCCATACTCTATTCCAGGTTGTTGTCCCAGGGCTTAAAGGAGAAATAGCACTCGTGGCCACAGGGGAGCAGAGGCAATGTTTATGTTTCCAGGATAGAGCGGAGTGATTGTGTTTGCTTACAGAAAAGTAGGGACCCTGTTCTCCATTCCAAGACAAAGAGCAACACTAGGAATTGTGACTATAAGAAGGATCTGGTCACAGCACCAGGGCCAGAAGGAGTGCTAATTGTATTGACTACAGGGCAAAAAGTGATAAAATTCTTGCCCTCAAAGAGCTTACATTGAATTGATATGGTGTTTTGTCATGCCAGCATTAGTTCAAATACAATTTCAAATAGACACAGTATGATGTAGTGTGTAGGGAATTGGCTTTGGAGCCAAAAAGATCTGGATTCATGTCTTGCCTCTATCACCCACTTCTTGTACTCCTGGCAAGTTGCTTAAAAATTCAGTGTCCAATCAATTTTCTAATACTATGAATTGCCGAGAAGTCAGTCTTTATTAACATAGGCGGTTCTTTCCAGTAGCTCTTTAAATCAATGAAATCATAGCTATGACTAAAAAAAAAGCATCAGATATTTCTTAGTAATATAGGGAACTATACTAGCACTAATGTTGATGTGACATTAATAGATTGAATTGATTTTTACAAAAGATTAGCATAATTTAAGCTCTTTGAAGGTAGAGATTTTCTCATTTTTGTTTTTGTATTTTCAGCACCTAATGACTGACATACAAAACGCTTGATAAATGCTTATTGGTTTATTATTTTGGGTTATTGATGAATTGATTAGATTAATTATTGATGGAATAAAAGGAAAAACAGGATTTTCACACACACGTGTTAGTATATTACATGTTACATATGTGTGTATAAACTAAGAAGCATATAGTCTTTAAAGCATAATGCATTAAAATAAATTATGGATATAATTGGCAACATGGAAGAGTAGTTATTTTCCACACTTAGAAACCTCAAAACAAACATGCATAAAATAATGCCAAAAAAAAAACACATCCAAGAGGAAAGGCAGAGTATAAGTCTCAAGAATATAAAGCAAAAATGAAACTTAAAAGATGGAAGGAAAAAGTGAATAAAATTAAAAACCTGGAAAGACTTGTATGGACTGATGCTGACTGAAGTGAACAGAACCTGGAGAATGTTGTACACAGTAACAGCCATGCTGTGCAATGACTAACATTGATAGACTTCGCCCTTCTCAGCAATGCAAGGATCTAAGACATCTACAAAGGTCTCTTGATGGAAAATGCTATACACATCCAAAGAAAGAACCATCGGGTTTGAATGCAGATCGAAGCATACTATTTGCTATTTTTTTCTTGTTTTGTTTTGTTTTCTCTTTCTTGTGGTCCTTCCTATTGGTTATAATTCTTCCTTACAACATCACTAATGTGAAAACATTTTAATAGGAATGTATATGTATAGCCTATATCATCAGATTGTGTGCAGTCTAGCAGCGGGGAGGAGGAAAGGGAGGTGGAGAAAAATTTAAAACTCAAAAGCTTATGGAAGTGATTGCTGATAAATTAAAATAAGTTGATAAAAATGAATAAAATTTATTTTGATGGCCATATCACATTGAATACCTTTTATCATATATAGGAAAGCGAATCAAAAATCTCTAAATGAAAAAGAAAATTCTACAGATTCCCCATGTATTATAAAACAACAACAACAAACTTCAGAATGGTCCAAAAGGAAAGTAATACTTTTAAAAGAAAATATTGAGTAGGAAACCAGGTACAAATTTAGAGTTTACAAAATGGAGTTAATAAAGTTAAATAACAGAGTAGATAATTTAGAACATATATTGGAATGTCTCTCTAAAATATCAGAGGTTCAGAAAAAGAGACATGTTTGGAAATAAAATACACAGAAGGTAGAGAAAATTAGCAGAAAAGAAGCCTAGGGCAATGATTTTGAAAAAAAAATTATATATACTAAATTAACTGACCTGAAAGACAGGATGCTGCAAGTTAATTTAAGAATCACAGATTTTTCAGAAGAAAATGATTAGGTTTTTTTAAACTGAATTCCATGCTGCTGGGGGGAGGGGAGATTAGAAAACTTCATGTGACTTTTCAATAGAGACAACAAAGGATTGGTTACTTGAAATCACAGATTGGTGTCAGAGTGGGGAAAGGTGGGGGGAACATGCCTGAAACTCTACAGCACATGATTGCTATATTTTAGAATTATTCCCAAACAACAAATTTTGTGAGTAGTCAGGAGAGAGGCCTTCAGCTTTGAAGGACTAAAAATTTAAATAAGTCAAGATTAATATATAGCCATGAAAAATCAGAGGAAATAAAACATTGGATAGTACAATGTAACTGCTTTCCTGTACATGTATGTGTATATGCATATATATGTATGTGTGTATATATGTATGTATGTATGTATATGTGTGTGTATGTATGTGTGTGTGTACACATACATATATATATATATATATATATATATATATATATATATATAATTGTTGTTAGTCTGATCTAAGGTGTACATCTCTCCTAGATAAACTCTCTTATAAAATTTATGTTTCACTATTAACAAACAACTCTCCCATCTTGCTAAAAAAGGATCCATTGACTATAGGCAACAACAATTATAACAAAGATTGGGTTACATAAGAGAAATTTACATCAAAACAACTCTAAAGTTTCATCTAAAACTAGTAAATTAGCAAATATAACAATTATGTAAATGATTGATATTGAGGACATTTTGGAAAGTTGGGCTAAGTAATCTAATTTGGTTGAACTGTGAATTAATTGGTGCAACAATTCTGGGAAACATTTTTTTAATTATGCTAAGAAATTGACTAAAATGTCCACATGCTTTAGCATTCACATCTCATTGTTAGATATATACTCTAAAGAGGTCAAAGACAGAAAGTTCCCATATATGCTAAAAAATATTCATAACCATGTGGTGCAGTGGGTATGGAACTGAATCTGGAGTCAGCAAGTACTAAGTTCAAATTTGGATGAAAATATTTAATAGTTGTTGGACCCTGGGAAAGTTACTATCTGCCTCAATTTACTCATCTGAAAAATGGGCATAATAATAGCATCTATCTCCCAGTATAAAATGAGATATGTACAAACTTTAAAGTACCATATAAATCTTATGACATATCATCATCATCATCATCATCATCACCACCATTATCATCATCACTATTATTATACCAGCTCTTTCAGCAAAGAACTGATTTGAAACCATACGATTGCCCATTAATTAATTTGGAAATGATTGATCAAACAGTGGCATATGAATATTACAGAATACTAGTATACTTTGAGAAATAAACAATAAGAAGAATTTTTTTGAAATGCAAGAAGATTTATATAGAATAAAGTAAGTGTAACTAGCTAAAACCAAAATTCTTAACAAAAAATAATGTAAATGAAAAAGGAAATAAAATTATATTGAGCACTGTGAAAGGACCAAGATGTCCCTTGAGAAAAGTTGAAAAAAAAATCTCCCCTCCTTCATTTTAAAGGCTGAGAAATTAGTAGAGATTCCAATCATCAGGGTATTTAAATAAATTAGGCAAGGACTGATGAGGATCTAACTTGAGGTAGGGACAGAAAAGGGAAGGAGGCAGCAGATAAGAACACTATTATTGAGCTTGGATTTATTGGGATTGGCACATCAGGGCTGATTGTGTTTGGGAAACTAATGGTGATATCAACATTTAAGATTGGAGGGGCAAGTAATTTCTTTTTAACTTCTAAAATTCCCTACTTCTTTTAGGTAGAGATTCAACATTTTTTTTTCTAATTGCATATGTTAAAAACATATATTAAAAATGACTATCATTGACTTACAGTATTCATCATATTCCAGCTAAGTGCTTAATGGTGCTCAAGGCACAACAGAATATATTAAAAATAAAGACATGACCCCAACTCTCAAAGAACTTCTATTTGTGAGAATAATGCCCTTACAACCAGTAAGGGAAGCCATTATTCAGGGGATAGGGAGAAAATAAACAGTGCTGCTATTTTATAACACACACTGACACACAGGTTATGCAGTGCAATACAGTTTAGAAAGGATATTACTTACAATGGCTCTGTGAAGTAGGAAGTACAAATAATATTATGTCTATTTTACAGATGAGGAAATAAGTTGAGAAGTCAAGTGTAAGTTATAGAAAGAAAGAGAACTGGACTCACAATCAGCACACCAGTATTTAAGTCCTGTCTCTGAAACTAATTGGAAGTATCTCAGTTTCCTTATTTAATGAATGAGGGATTTGGGCTGCATATTCTCAAAGTCCCCTTCCAGCATCAATATTCAATGACTACCTCACAGCAACAAAACTATGAAGCTTGCAGATCACTGAGTTGGACTCCCATCTATGAATTTCACATCTAATTCTCTTTTCATGACACCATGCTACCCATACATGGGAGAAACTAAGCACTGGGTACATAGATTCTCAAGTTGATCATTCCTCACAGTGTTATATACTTACTGGCTTTGGATTTACTTTTTTTGCCCTAAAATAAAACACAGTCCATTTTAAAAGATCTAAAAGATATTATCTTTAAAAATATTTGTCAAATAGAATGAAAGTTTTAAAATTTGCATAGAAAATATTTTGTTTTAATCACTTCCTCAACTGGAATCTTTCTTTTATGATGACATGTGTGATTTGATAGGTCTGAGATACCCTTCTCATCATGTGGTAATATTCATACGATTAATATATTGATTTTCTCAGCCTCTCATTTATTTCTTTATGAAAAAGGTAATGCAAACTTCTACCATCATAAAAATTTCCTGAAATAATCTTAAATCTAGAATTAAGCTTTATCTTTGGGAACTACTTATGATTATTTTAATTAATCACTATATTAAATATTTCCTAAAATTAAAAATAATTAATACTTTAAAGTTAAAGTAACATAATGTTTAAAATAAAGTATTTTAATTATAGTACAACATACATATAAAAATTTGATATTACAAGTAGTCTACATAATAATTTACAGACTATTTCAAAGAAAAATATGAATGTTGGATATTATTTTTCTGACTTATTTCCCACTACTTATTTATATTTTATGGATCCAATGGTTAAATATTTATCTATAATCTACTCTAGCAAATTCCTCTAGATGTTGTTTTCATGTATTTTCTCATCAAATATATTCATTTTCCAGATAATAATCTCATCTCTTTCTATGATAATTTTGAGGTGCTATTGCATTTTGTGAACTGAAACAAATAGGAAAAACTTGGCCTGATTCCAGAAAAGCTTCTGGGAAATAGAATATACTTATAGCACCAGAAAGCACAGACATTATGAACTATACAAATTTGTTCAGTAAACTATTAGGCTATTTGATAAGTCAATGGATATTATTCCTTGGTGCTGTACTTCTTAGCACAATAAAAATAGACAAAGAAGTTAGAGTTTTTCAATATCCAACAAACGATCAGAGAACTGAGCATATTCCTTTTTTCTTAATGAACCAGATTCGGTTTACATTTTCTATCTACTACATACTCCTTGCTCTTTTAGTGGGCAGATGTTATTTTGACAAGGAACTGAATACTGTGTTGTCATTTCATGTCAGCATTTTATGTATTCATTTCACATTTTGAACATGATTTTTTTAGTAGACTTTTGCTCCGAATCTTTATTTTTTCTGCATTCGAGATATTTAACCAGTTTCTCAGTACAAGAAGTATTGAAAAGGACACTAGAGGGGCAGCGAAGGGAAGGGAAGGGAAGGAAGGGAAGGGAAGGGAAGGGAAGGGAAGGAAGGAAAGGAAAGGAAAGGAAAGAAAAAAAGAAAAGGACACTAGAGAAGAATGATATTATTTGAAAGAATTTTTAGGAAAGAACTATTTATTCCTTCAGAGGAGCTACTGTCTCATTTGGGTGAGGGGTAAGGATTCTCCACCCAAATCTTCCTCTTTCTAGGACAATATTGAAACAAGAATATGTTATACTCTTTCTACCTTCTCTCCTATACCATCTATGAAGAGAGTGCACTTACTGCTACTTAGATATTATCTCCTATAGTAAAACATGGATAAGGCTCAAGAATATAATTTGTAGGATTAAAAATAAAGAAGAGAGTTAAAGACAGGAGGAAGTATAAAAATCCAATAACTTTCCACTTGGACAAGAAAAATCAGGCCTTGCCATCTAGTTGACAGGGGAAAAATCTCAGGAGAATCATAAAATCCTAATTTTGAAACAACTTACAATATGCATTCTTATTTTGTTGGGGGTTTTTTTTACATTTTTTTATTTTTTTCTTTTCTTCTTTTTTTTTTTTTTTTAGGCAATTGGGGTTAAGTGACTTGCCCAGGGTCACACAGCTAGTAAGTGTCAAGTGTTTGGTCTGAGGCCAGTTTTGAACTCAGGTCCTCCTGACTTCAGGGCTGGTGCTCTATCCACTGTGCCACCTAGCTGCCCCATGTGTTCTTATTTTGATACAAATCATTTAGTGTACTATGTTTTATTCTAAACTCTCCTGAACTGAAACATTCTGTGTAAAAATTGTTTGCATAGCATTGATTACAAGTGGGGTAGTCATGATCCAATAATTTCAGGCTAATGTAGGCAAGCATTCAGCAAAAGTGATTTTATCCTTCCAGTAGGCTACAGAAAACCTGAACAGAAAGGAGTTCAGGAAATAGATCATAATCCTAGCACAGAAGTATGGTGTATTAGCAATGAGAAACTTCAATTATCCAGATCTACACATACTCTGTCTCTGTAATTAATAAGGAAAATTGTTCTTCTGGATCTGAATATCACTAAGAGAAAGGAACTTGTTGAATGAGTGTATTTGAGGAAACATAAATAATTTCCCTAAAGTCTCAGATAGAGAAGGAAAAGAAAGACAGACTTTCTCTGACATGGACCCTAGATCTTGGGAAAGCAGATTTCAAAGGGCTAAAATGAAGGAAATATAGTATATCAAGCAGAGAAATTCTACATGGGAAGTCAACCCATTAGAGACAAGAAATTCAAGAATAAAACTCTAAAGAAAGAAATGGAACAATTTCAATGAGGAAAGGAAAAAAATAGGAGTTATTTGAAGAGGTCAACGTGGACAAAAAGGGAACTCACCAAGAACCATAGATTTGGGGGAAAATAAGCTATTTACAAAAATCTATCAAAGCCTTGTATCTCATATAAGTGTATATATGGAATTGATTATAAAAGTATAATACTAAGAGCAATTCTCCAATGCATAATGATCAAATGATATGAGTATTTTTCAACAGATTTGCAAGATTTCAAGTGAACACTTATGAAAAGAAATATAATGAGTTTGCTCTGTCTTTTTTTGCCAGAATCAGGCCTGCAACATCACTTTCCAGATCTCCAGAAGAGCATTATGAGGATCCATGTTTTCCATATTTTAAAAGCCTTTGACTTGCACCCCAGTTCCATTTAACAACTTATCAATTAATTTTTACAAAAAAGCTATTTAATTAAAATCTCAATACAATAATAAAATAATATAAACATCTCTCTCAATATTTTGGGGGCTCCTCTATGCTACCACTGGGTCTATGGATAGTAGAGTCAAACTAATAATTTCTCCTGTTCATTTCCTCCATAAAATTAGTGCACCTAGTTCATGTCCAGACACAGTATGATTTATGAATGAGTCTTTCTGTTGGCCTGAGGTCCTGAAGATCATGTTTAAATATTCTGCCTTAATTATAGCTCCTGGATTCTACAGCTCATTCTCCTGATCAAGGGGGCAGACTCCACTCCCTTCATCTAGAACAGAAAAGTATGAACAGAAAGGCCAAAGAATGAAGTGGACTCATTGGGGCCATATAGCTTCAAAGGAGAAAAGGTTCTAAGTCACTTTCTTTTATGAGACATTATCAGTAAGTCCCTGACATTCTCTAGATATTGATGAAGCAAAAAGAAGGTAGTGGAATCTTACAAGTCTTATGGATGCCTTTGAAATCCATCAATGAGCTTTACTTTTCCCAAGTAGCTAATCTAACAGAACTGTTCATGATACATCTACACACGCTCCATAGAACCTCCAAAGATCCCTTATATGTTATCACAATTGTTCCTGAAGAAATATCCCCAGCATCCTTTACATACAGAGGCTGTATAAGCCAAGCAAGCTGATGGAGCCTGTACATGCACTAGACTCCCATTTTTCTCAGCTCTGCTTGAGTCAGAAAAGCTCTCTAACAGTTAAGGTTTGATACTGAAATAAAATGAGACACTTTTAGGCAAGAGTATTATAAAGGCTCAAATGAGATAATGGTTGTAAAGTATTTTGTAAACCTTAAGGCAGTATATAAATGACAGCTATTGTTATTATTATTATTGCTTATATTATTAACATTTCATCAATAAACCTCTAATCTGGTGATGACTACATTCTCTGAGCCTTCTATTCCACTCCTGCTGAATCCTAGCAATGGTTACAGAGTAATTCAGGAATGTGCTGGTAAAGGTGAAATGAATACATAAAATGTTGACATGAAATGACAACACAGCATTCAGTTTCTTGACAAATAACATCTGCCCACTAAAAGAGCAGGAAGTATGTAGTAGATAGAAAATGTAAACCGAATCTAGTTCATAAAGAAAAAGAGAATATACTCAGTTCTCTGATCATTAGTTGGATATTGAAAAACCTTAATTTCTTTGTCTATTTTTATTCTGCTAAAAACAGCACCAAGGAGATTCTTTTGGGTATTGGTTCAATTTTGCACAATGAGGTTTTCTCAAAACCTGAAATTCTATTATTAATTATGATCTCTGATACCTAGCTTATCATAACAACTTATAAAAATTCTTTAAGATTATTCCTTATTATGCTTTTAACTAGAATAAGCAGTGAATTCATTTTTTTCCAATCTTAAAATTATCTGTAGTAATAAAAATAATACTTACTTCTATATAAATAAGCTTTTTTTCCCAGTCCTATGATTTTTTTTTCAGCATAGGGCTCTCCTAATATTGAAAGTTCTTTCACCAATTCAGATAAGCAACTTGTCTCTCTCTTATATTCTTGAGTAATTGCTAATTGGTATAAGTACTAAGACTTAAACTTAATTCTTCTGACTTTTATTCAGACTTCTATTCTATTCTGTCTTTTAATCAGAAAAAGCAAAGGAAATTTCCTTTCTAAAACTTAATGATGTTTACAGAAGAAAAAAAAATTATTCCCCAAATCTTACACATCTCAGATTAAAGCCAAGCAAATGAAAGAAGATGCTCCATTGTCAATTTGTGCCTGGGTCTGGGACTAGTGGTCTAATCATTCTAGAAGTTTCTAATGAGACTTCTTGAAGTGGCCATTCAGTTATGAACAGTCTGCAGTATAGTGATAATGTCTCTGCATGTAACACTCTCATTAAGAAGGAGCATAGCTAATCAGTATAAATATGAGTTATCTCTGGAATGCTTTTTTTTTTTGGCCAGTATGCATGTGACTCAAAGCATGCCAATGTACAATATGAAAAGCTTCAACTCGAAGTGCACAGCTGATTACATTGTCACAGTGGTATAGTGGGAAAAAATTATTGAAGTTGGAGTCAGTGGACATGGATAATATAAAAAATACTGATGTTTCTATGGATTTATTTTGTCTTCTGTTACTTTGGTAAAGCCATTGAATTTCCTATGTTTAATTTTTAAAAATTATTTTAAATTAATTTTAACTTAATGTTTATTGTCTTGGGTTTTTACAATAAACCAAAATATCATCCTCAGTTAGGGACACTTCTTTCTTCTCTCTGTAAATGCTTTTTTCCCCAAAATTATATTAGACCATTATATGGTATGGATTCAAATCCTTTCACCATCTTGTAGCCTTCCTCTGAGTACACTCCAATTTGTAATATATTTACTAATATCATGAGGGCCAATGGTGTGATGTTAAAAACTGAGTAGTTCTTTGTACAGTCCCTTGACCTGCAAGAGCAGTGGAGGGACAGGGTGCTGCAACACTTATAAAAAGCATTCAGTCATTGCCCACTTGGCTGTGACTTTCCAATTTCATGCTATAATCCAATGACTCCAATTAAGAGGGAAGAATGATGAGTCTTGTCTATAGTAGTATCATTGAAAATACTCCCATGCAGCAAGCTTCAAAGAGTCAAGCTTCTTTCTGGGCCACTGAGTATCTTTGACCCTTCAGTGTTTCTTCTTTCCTGATCTTAAACAGGTAATTAGTAATGATAGTAGTAGTCATAGTAGTCACAGTAGTTGTCATCATAGTGGTAGTAGTAGTAGTAGTAGTAATACCTAATATTTATATAGCATTTGCTATGTGCTAGGCAGTATACTAAGTAGCACTCTATCCAATTCTCCATCTAGCTGCCTCAGACTGAGTTTTTCAGAATTAGAGATGACTTTGTGAATTTGAAAGCTCTGGACATCCCATCTTAGGTCAGAACTAGAGAAGTATGTTTTTATGTGTGTGGAGGAAGGGAGTCTAGTGGAAGAGAGACAGTGCAGTTCAATGTTCTTGGATAGACTACTAAAGTTTAAAAACTGAATAGCCCCATCAGTTTACTAGCAGTTACAAGGACTCTACTAAGCCTAGGTGAAATATTAAATGTCTAATTAGCCACACTACAAATTGCTTTACATTCTGCTGAGATTAAATATAAAATACTCAGTAGATTACAACAATATAGATATGGAATCCTGCTTTATTTGCTCTACTATATGAGATGTTGTTTAGCATTTATTTTGTCCCTAGGTATAAATTACCTGCTCCATACCTAATATTTATTGTACATTGAGTATTTCACCACTTGGGGGAGACTTGGACATGAGCCATAATCTAAGCTCTTGGTTTTGTTTTTTTTTGTTTTGTTTTTGTTCTTTTTTCTGGGGAGCTGGGGTTGGGAACATAAACCAAAACACGTAAGAAAAAGAATCCTAAGTTCCTAATTAAAAACAGGTTCCCCTAAGAACTAAAACTAGTACAAAGCACTTGCCTAGGTACAGAACAGGGAGTTGCACAATACCTCACAGTTCCTGTGGGTATAGCAACAGTTCTCAAAAGCTAGATTAAAATATGCTGTTTACAATTGAATATAATACTCCAGATATATTCTAACTAGAAAAAGCATAATGTGAATATAACATATAGGACACAATCTTATTAATGTAGTCTTCTAATTTTTTTTTGTCTTTCTATCTTTGATTCAAAATGACCTTGCAGTTCATTAAAACTGTAAGAGGTATGGTGCATGGACTGTTGGCTTTAGAATCAAAAAATCCTGGGTTCATATCCCATCTCTAATATACCAGCTGTGTGACCCTGGGAAAATCATTTAATCTCTTAATGTGCCAGGCAACTCTCTCAGGCTATGCATTGAAAAACAGGTGCCAATCTTCACTGGTAGAGTGAGTATCTCAGTATCACTTGTATTTCCCTACAATGATAAAATCCCAGTTTGGGGCAAAAAAAAATATCTTATTACATTAAGACAGCTGATCTATCTTGATAAGTTGTTGTTGTTGTTGTTGTTGTTGTTGTTGTTGTTGTTGTTGTTGTTGTTGTTGTTGTTGTTTTAAGAACCAATTTTATCATCCACAGTTGAATTTGAGGTAGGCAGTAAAGAATGGATAGAATGTCAATAATTGGAGAAGGGAAGACAAGAAAGTCTAGGTATAGGAAATAATAAGAGTACAGAACCGCAAAAGCATGAGAAAAGGATACATTTGGGTTATAATGAGTAATAAAGTTTAGCCAGATTATTCACCATGATACTGTTTGGTCATGAAATATAAAAAGGTGTTGCCAGCCTATGGAATGCACACTAAGTATTTGGAACAATATTTGTTAAGTTTTGATGAACAAATGAAAAAATTGGGAGTGTGGGATCAGTGGGATCTTTTGGAAAATCAAATAGAAAGTCATGCATGCATAATTAAGAATGCCATAATGGGAGATCTTGGTAGAGGAAAATTTCAAGAGGGAATTAGAAGTGAATATTTTGGTCTGAAACCCATGATTTCACGGTACAGGTACAGCTTCAATGTACTAAATAGAATACACATTTGTTTCCAAAGTCTGCCAATTAGTAGACAAAATCTTGTGCAAAGAATGAGGAATGAGAAAAAGAAATACTTTAAATATTCAGTATATTTTCTATCCTGTATTTCAATGTACCTGAATGAACAGCTTGCTCTTCCTTGAATCACCAATGAGCAATGTATTGGACATTTGAAGATGGTAGCAGTTCCTCAATAGTCCCCATGCAAAACTCTCCAAGTCTTGTCTTTAGTTTTCAATAGACTTTTTAGAGCTACCAGAGCCTTTAGAAATCAGATAGCCCAACCTCACCAATTAACAAATGAAGCCCAGAGAAATGAATGACTACATTTACACAATGTACAATTCTAAAGAATATTTTATGTAATTCCTTTCTGATCATTCTCTCTGCGGTCTTTGTATAAGTGGTGTGTGAGGCTTTGCTCCTGAAATTTCAAGAACTCCACTAAAAAGGAAGCATATTATTCACAAAATCCTAGAAAACGAATTAACGTGTTTCACCCTGATAGGTAGATCATGATAACTGAAATGCTAAGCTCTCCTAGGCCTTTCTAAAACATTTTTTGCTAGAATACAAGATATTGTGTCAATCTAATTTCTTACCAAGATGGTCTCTTATCAAAATGTGTTACAGTCATTAAGAAAGATTTTAGATATTATAAAGTGCCCTGAGAAAAAAAAAAGAAAAAAAAATCAGCCTTTTCTGGGATAAGCATCTCCTAAACATTTCCCATCATATTTTAATATTTATAACACAAATGGGAATAGATAATCATTATTTAAATATTATTTCTTTTCTCTGCATATGTATAACATATAAATAGACTGATGATATACAAAGGCTATATATTCTCAATATGCATATGCATATTCTCTGGGTATTATCATCCTCCTCATGGAGTCATTCTATTTTATCATTGTTTCTCATTTATAAAGCATTTGCCTGTGTACAGCAGCATTCCAAAGGGAAATGCACTAAAAAGCTCTACTAATTTACAGAAAAAGAATGACTAAAATAAATTTTCTAAATGCTAAAAGAAGGAGCATGGCACAGTGAATACACAGCTAGTCTGAAAGGCAGGAAGACTTAGATTCAAATCCTGCCTCTGATTCATATTAGGGCTGTGAACCTGGGCAAGGTTCCTAACCTCTCAATGCCATAGGTAACCACCTAAGACTGTAATTTGAAAAAATTTTTCTAATCTGCTTTGATGTGTGGAATTTTCTAGGTGGTGCAGTGGTTAGAGCACTGGGCTTTGAATCAGGAAGACCTGAGGTCAAATCCAGTCTCAAATATTTCCTAGTTGTATGACTCTGGGTAAACACTTAACCTCTGTGTACCTCAATATTCTTAGCTTTAAAATGGGGATGTTATGAGAATGAAATGAGAAAATATTTGTAAAATGTTTAGTACAGTAATTGGAATATAATGGATACTTAATGAATGTTTCTTCCCTTTCTGTCCCTCTTTACATAGAGTTTCCTATACCAATAAAAGCACAAACCCCTCCCATACATTTGTGTCTATTTCTGTGTGTGCATGTGTATGCTATTGCCAGGTAGAAAGGTGAGAAGATCATCATAAAAGGACTAATGAGATAATCATAGTAAATTGCTTATCACAGCACCTATCACATAGAAATCTCCATATAAATATTAGTTGCTACTACTACTACTACTACTACTACTACTACTACTACTACTACCACCACTCTTCATGTCTTCACACTATAGAGAGGGAGCTTATATTCCAATATGATGGAACATAAGCCCTATAGGAGATGTGAATTAATGGGGATCATTTCAGCAAGGTTATAGGAACTGTCCTGAGTCCAATACAAATTTATGTTAGCTCAACTGGGCCCTCAATGCAGCAAAACAAATGCTTTATAAATGAAAAGAAAAAAATAATAAAATAGAATGACTAGATGAAAAGAATGACAATAGACAAAGAATATGTAAAATAAAATTTAAAATAATGATTATTACCATTTGGTTTATAAATATTAAATTTCAATAGGAAATGTTAAGGAAATAATTACCCCAGAAAAGCTCCTCAGGCCTTTGACCACTGTAATCTCAAACTCAACACAACTGGCAAAGTGATTTCTCCAACACGCATATGTGACCACATCACATCCCAATTCAATAATATTCAGTGGCTCCCTAATACCCCTATCATCAAAAGTAAATTCCTCTGCTAAGTATTGAAATCCTCTTATAACCTGGCCCTACCTGCCTTTCCAGTCTTCTTATATGTTACTTCCTATCCTCCATTCTGATTTAAACTTAGTGAGACTGCTTGTGGATCTGTACACACAATGCTCCACCTTATATCTCCATGCCTTTGGAATAGCTTCTTTGCCCAAGCATCATTTTTTATGTAAAATCTTTTCTGTTCTTTACCCCTATAACTACTAGTTAGCCTCAAAACTAAGGAAAGAAGATTCATTCAGTGTAGACAGATAGATCAATCTAGATCTATAGTCATGCAGTCCAGAAATTTATCTGGGGAGGGCATTAGTGCTTAAAGCATTAAGGAGGTGTGTGTGTATGTGTTGGGAAGGATATACGGAAATGCTTCAAAAACCAAAAAACTGAACTTGCTTACGCATAGTATGCATAATATGCCCACAGTACACATGTAATAAATGTTGAATTTGATGCTTGTGGAATTGTTCTAACTCATTGATAAAAATCCTAAACACCACAAAACCAAAAACAGATCTCTGGCACATTCTACCACAGGGGATCCATTCCAGTGGATGGTGATCTTCTATGAGTATTTTCAGGGTCAGGGCATTCAGCCAAATATATCTAATGATGTTCTTATTTAACCTATATTCATCTATAATGACCATAAGGTTAGCATGAAAGAAAGTCAAATGATTACCTAAGGTGTCTTATGTCACTAACTTTGTTTTTTAAAAATTAGCTTCTCAAGAATATTTTGCTGTGTATTACTTGTTGGACCTATCACTCCTGTATTTTTAAAATGCTCACAAAGCATCATATTAATAATACAGCTTGTTTTTGTTTTAATCATTAATCAGAAATAATGGGCTTATACTTCAAATACTACCGAGCCTTCATTTTGTGGAGGAAACAATCATTTGCCTGCTTGCAACTCTTCATGGCACCTTTTCAAAATGTATCATGATTTTCCAAATACAACCGACACAGTAATTATATCCACTAGTTTCTTTTTCCTTTTTTCTTTTTTTTTACCATTTCCCCCTCTTTTTTGGGAAGGGGATGTTAAATTTCTTTTTAACTATTTTTGTTCTATTCTTTCTACTTCAAAGATCATACTCCATGATAGAAGAAAAATAAGAGAAATAAGAATGAAATCATTCTCTTTTTCCTCTATTTTCTGTTCTCAACCTATTTACCTTGAAAGATTTGCCTAAAGCTTCTATTTTTTAACCCAATAATTAATTGGAAATGTAATGGTATTCTTTATCTACCTCGACACATCCTTTTTACATGTATTCATTTTCCTTTACAACTTTAGATCATGAAATTCTACCTAGTCTTTCTCTAAACATTTTGAAAATTTTTATCATTGAATCCAGGGTGTTAGGAAGACTATGTTTGCCTTTCTGTTCTTCCATTAGAAATTATGTATTGTGGTCATCATTTACTATAAATATTCCCATCATTTCTAATTTAACAACCAGCTCCACCCCAGTGGTATGAATCAGGTCCAGAGAAGCATCTTCCCATAAATCGTTCTATCATATTTTATTTTTAATATTTTAGATAATTTCAATATTTTAAATAATCAATTAGGCTAATCAAGAACTTTTCTGCTCTTATGGTTTTGTCATAAATATAGCTCTAGGAGAAGCCAGAGTTTGTTACCCACACTGTTATGTCATTCCAGTTTTGCACTTTGTTCATTAAACCCTTTATCTATTTCTACCTTTTTAGTAAGACAGTCTGTAGTATTAACCTATGGTAATTTCAGTTTCTTTTCTTTCTACATAGATTGATCTGGATAGTCTATATCATGCTATAACTGAGGCAGCTGGTGGTGCAATGGACAAAGTGAAATGTCTGGAGTCAGGAAGACTTATGCTCAAATGTGGCCTCAGACAATTCCTATTTGTGTGACCCTGGGCAAGTCACTTAAATGCATCTGCTTCAATTTCCCCAGCAGTAAAATAGGGATAATAATAGCACCTTCCTCCCAGGGGTGTTATAAGGATCAAATAAGATAACATTTGTAAAGTCCTTAGCATGTTCCCTGGCAAATGGTAGGCCCTTGATAAATATTTGCTTCCTTGCCCCCTGACAACTCTTATTAATGAATTTCTTCATATTGGTATGATTCCTTCACAGACAAAGTAAATGAACTATGTGCTTTTATATAAGGAGTCCCTCATATGTTCTTCTTTACCTCTTCCCCAGAGAATCCCGTTTTCTACAAAACAAAGCTTAGACCTTCTCCACCACGCCTTTTCTCCTGCTTCCAGACATCAGTCTTTTCTTACTCCTGAAATGACTTCAACTTTTTATAGGCATCTTTTATTTGCTTTATCAGTGGGCATATTATATGTCACCTAGAGAGTATAAGGTTGGCAACAACTATTTAATTTTTTTTTGTCATTTTGTTCCTAGTACTGAGAACACTGTCTTGATTATAATAGTTGCTTAATAAATTTATTGAACTGAGGTGAAGTACACCATGGAAAGAACAAGAAAATGTGTTTTCCTGTAGATACTGACTACAAATTAGGAAACATGACCACACTAAGAGTTTTGAAACACTTCTAGTTTACAGTAAGAGATAGGTTATTTTGGGCATGAGGACTTTGAAAGCCATTTGGATAGAAAGTCATCTGGGTACATAAAAAGCCCTGTAATTTGCTCAATTTTTGGCATCCTTAATATAATGAATTTATATTAACATACTCTGGGGGTCACATCATCAAAATTCATTCAGTATCTTCCTATGCTATTAGAAATGTAATGAGAAACCATATACAAAGACTCTGCTCAGAATCTAAAAAGCAACAGTCCATGCTAAAATATCTACTAAAAAGCAGTCTTCCTTTTATATTCTGCCTTGCCCTCCCCCACATTCTACTCTTGATTAATACTTGCTGTTGCTTTTTTGTTAAAGCAACATTTCATGTATGAAGCCCCTTTATTTTCTTTATGGAATCTGCAATATATAATTTAATTTTATTACTCTCTTTTTTTCTGTTTTTGCCTTGGAGTTTTTCACTTTTCTGGTATTTTTCAAGATTTTATATGATGCCACATTTTATTTATGTTTTCTTTCTGAGCTGTATTTACTCTCATAGCTCAATGAAAACAATGTTACCTTCCATGAAAGAAAGCACTTGGGCTTCTGTTCAGCTCAGTAAATTTCATAAAGTAGGTTTCCCTTATGCAGATCCAACTGAATTGCATCAGAGTGGATTTTTCTTCACTTTGTAAATACTAAGATGTTCATGCTATGCTTCAAAATTAATCCTGTATGTTTCAGTTAAAATAGTTTATGAACTTGAAAACCAAGGATAGGGACCGAGATAGGAAACAGACCTGGGATGTTATTGATATAGGGAACTTCTGGGTGAGGAATCTTGCTCAACCAGAGCAAGTTGGCATCTTTTCTTATAGTGTAGCATTAGTGTCAAATTCAAATAGAAATGCAGTCGCCAAACCACACATAAGCATGCCTGCAGGTTGTATATTGACTTTAAAACTGGCAGGTGAACATCGTTTATGTGCTATTGATTTATTATGTTAAGTAATTACTAATTACATTTCAATTTGATTAAAGCAGCACTCAGGAGTATTGGTGGCAAGTTTGACATTATAGTGGTGGCCTAATGACATTGAAAACCACAAATTAACATTATGTATATTATGTGATATTTTTATTTACTTTGTTAAATATCTTCAATTACATTTTAATTTGTTTCAGGGAAAACTCTGGAGTTTTGCAGCAAATTTTGAGACAATTTCTACCCCAGAACACTGAGGGGTTAAGATTACCCAGGGTCACCTAACCAGTATGTAGCTGAAATAGAAGTAGAACCCAGGGATTGCTGGCTTTGAGAGCGGGTATCTTTTCACTATGCCACACTTCTTTTCTTTGAAATGACAATGACAATGATGATGATGATGATGATGATGATGATGATGATGATGATGGTGGTGGTGGTGGTAATGACAACACTGATAACATTCTACCCACTTTAGTAGTCAGAACTTTTCACTCCAAAACATTACCAGCAGTTCAAGTATTGGTATTGCTGATTAGTTCTGATATGTCTTATTTTGTTTAGCCACCAGAATGTAATGGACTATATTCTTTGGTACCACCGCTACAAGCTCTACTCTGCTGTGTTAAAGTTCTAGTACAGCCAAACTGCAACCCTCAGCCATCTCATCTATTTCTTAGATTTGTAAGAGCAGCCTTATCATACTTGTAAAGTACTAACCCAATCAATAGTGTTGCTAGAGGCTAATTAGCCAGTATTTTGGGATTCCTCCTTTCACAATAATTAAGTCATCCTTAGGGCACACAAATTCCCTACTGTACCTTACCTAAGCTTGCACTCTCCTACTTTGCCCTAGTCCAACTCCATACCTTTTCATTACACTGATGATGGGTCAGGCTTTGGGGAAGATTAAAATAATAAATATTGTTTATTTGATGCAAATGTATCAAGTATGACTTTACTAAAGATATAAATTAATTCTTTCATCATGTGTAATCTTTCTCCTTTCGATATCAAAATATTATTTGGAATGGATAATTGTAAAAACAAATAAATAAATAACATATGCCAAAAAAACAGAAACTAAAAGCTTTGAGCTTGACTCCAAAGATCACATTGAACCAATGGATAAGGCTATACCTACAAACCAGTCCCTTTACCAAGAAAACCCCCAAATGGGGTCACAAAAAACCAGACACAACAGAAACAACTAAACAACAATAAACAAATATATTGGTCACCTTCAAGCAACTCACATCAAGTATAAATGTATCAAAGTGAAGACTGTGGCTCAATATATTAAAAGATTGACAACTTGAAATCAGTTATAAATGGGACAAGGTCTATGAAGTAGTTAAGATCTCAAAGTGAAATCAAAGGCATCCTTGAGTGACAACCATATAAATTTAAGCTAGAATATGTCAATAAGGCAATATGGAACAAATATTTGAGATATACAGATTTGTTTATAAAAATAGCTTTCAAACATAAAAGTCGTGGGAAGAAATTGACATCCTCTAGAAACAAGGTGAAGTGACTGTCCTGTCTGCTGCTAACATTGTGCAGGAGTTGCTCTCAGTAAGTCTGGTGAAGATGAACTCATACAGCAACACTCATATTCACTTTCAAAAAGCAATTATTCTATCCATTTGCTTAATACTCTATAGAATATTAAATGAATATATATATGTATATATATACATAATATGACATGTGAAAGACTAATAATAAGATAATAACTTGTCTTCAGATTACTTTTATTTGAACTCCATTAAAAACATGAGAATGAAAGAACAACAAGAAAATAATGATAACTTTGTCTGTTAATGGAATTATCCTAGATATGTTTTCAGTGGGCATATTGAAAATGAGCTTTTATCCAGATAATTTTGTTCAATTATATGAGGGGTCATTTTACATACCTGTGCAATAGTCTTCAGAACATTAAAACTAAAAGAATAAGGCCAGAATAGTCACTTGACCAAAGACCAATTCTACCTGAGATCACTAAGGATAGGAACAATGAGATGAAAAATAGTAATAATAGCAGCCAATTCTCCAAAGTATTTTAGCATATGTATTTCATCATACAGTTATCCTCATTTAATGTAAGAAATGAGAGATTGGCATGTGCATAAATAAATTGTAATGTCATACAAGGTATGACTTGCATAGAAGTGGTCTAAATCATACAGTCCAAGAAGTATATGAACATTTCTTCTTATATAGAATTTCAGAGTTAGATTGAATCTTCTTAGCAGAAACTATTGAATTATTAAATCCTTAGTCTATCTAGTTATTGATATTTTATTAGCTTTCACACAGAAACACATGTTTTTCCATTTGTAAACACAAGAAAATAACAGACTATCATCATTCCTTCACTCAATGTTTCATGGCATCTTTAGCTGTTTTTTTTTAGTTGACTCAAACTGTTTTAGAACTCTATGTATCATTTTCCACCTTTCAGAATTGATTAAATATTTCAATTCATCATAATTGTTCAGCTCTCATAAGTCTTGAACACTTGTTCTGTATCTTCATGATAGATCTTTACAAAAATATTTGACAAAAACAAAGCAGCTGAACAGTAAATATCAAGAGTATATTGATTTTCATAGTATTTTTTCTATATAATAGTAGGCATGTGTAGTTATGAAATATATAAAAAAATAGTAAAACTTATTGTAGGTAGTCAATCAACAGCCATTTATTAAGTAATTAGTAAGTGCTAGCCAATGTGCTAAGTGCTAGGGGTATAAAGAAAGGCAAAAATAGTCCATACTCTCAAAGAGTTTACATTCTAAGACAGAAGACAAATATG
Source organism: Phascolarctos cinereus (assembly GCF_003287225.1). NCBI lineage: Eukaryota > Metazoa > Chordata > Mammalia > Diprotodontia > Phascolarctidae > Phascolarctos > Phascolarctos cinereus. The sequence continues at coordinate 258,713,621 of NW_027555847.1, forward strand.
TGCATTGCATTCTAAGGGAAAAGACAATATATACTCAAGGTAAACTGAAGAGAGTCTCCAAAGAAAGATGGGAAGGACAGCATTACAGGCACAAAAGATAACCATGGGAAATGCCTGGACTCAGGAGAAGAAATATCTTATGAAAATAGGGGTGGGGATCAAAAGATGTTAGTTTACATGGAAGAAGAGTTAAGTGAAAAAGACTTGAAAGTTACTAAGCATCCAGCTTATGAAGGGCTTTAAAAACAAAAACAAAAAATAGGATTTTCTTTTTCACTCTGGGAATAATAAACAGGGAACCACTGGAGTTTATTGACTATTGGGATGACATGCTCAGATGTCTTTGGGAAGATCATTTTGGTGATGTGGCATGGAGGGTGGACTGGGATGAAGAGGTAGTTAAGTACTTGAGACCAACCAAAAGGCTGTCATAATAGTCCAAGCATGAGGTCATTAGGGCTGCACCAAGGTGGTGGTAGCGCCCATGGAAAGATATCACATGTCAGAGAATTATTTTGAAGGTAAAACTGACAGGATTTGACAACATTTGATGTGTGAAATGAGAAGAGTGAGAAGTTGATGATGATAACCTAAGGAATTGGGAGTATGGGTAACTAGGAGGATGGTGGAACCTCAGCAGCAGTAGGGAAAGCTGGAAGAGGAAGAGTTTGAGGGGGAAAATAATAAGTTCAATTTTAGACATGTTGAGTTTAAAATGTCTACAAAATATGCAAATCAAGATGTTCAGATGCAATTGGAGATGTGAGACTGGATATCAAGAGAGAGAGAGAGACATTAGGGCCAAATGAGTCTATTGACAATCCTCTACAAAAAAAAAAAAATTGAATCCATGGGAGCTTGTGAAATCAAACAGTAAAATAAAATAGAAGAGAAGGAAACCTAGGACAGATCCTTAAAGGGATATCAATAGCTGAGAGAAAAGGGATTAATGTGGATGAAAACTCAGTAAAGGATACTGAAAAGAAGCAATCAGAAAGGTAGGAAAACCAGGAGAAAGCAATATCTTGATAATCTAGAAAGAAGAGAATAACTAGGAAAAGAGGGTGATTGTGTCAAAGGTTGCAGAAAATTCAAGGATAAGGGTAGATTTAGCAATTAAGACATGACTGTTAAACTTGGAGAAAACAGTTTCAGTTAAGCGATGAGGTTAGAAAACTTCCCACAGACAGATAAGAAAAAGAGAGGGAAAGCATAGCATCAATCTTAGGTAGCCTTCTCAAAAAAGAATGTAAAATGGGCAAACGCTCTAAGAGTATAGCTATTGAAGACTGGATGGATCAAATGAAAGCCGTTTTTTGTTTCGTCTTGTTCTGTTTTTTAAAGAAGAAGGTGGGTGTCAATGTAGAGTTTGCCTTGGCAAGGAGAAGAGCTACCTCTTCATGTGAGAGATATCATGAGGTATTGTAAGACACAGAAGACGATATTAGAGGAAGCTCTTGGCATACGACCTCAATTTTTTCAGTGAAAAATGAAGCAAAGATTCCAGTTGAGAGGCTGAGAGGAAGAGAAGACATGAGAGGTTTGAACTTTAACTCATAGGATCTGAGTTGGAATCCCAGCTCTTATACTTTGTACCTATATGACTTTGGATATGTAACTGAACTTCTCTGGGCTCCAATTTCCTCAACAGTACAATGAGAAGATTGGACTAAATGACTTCTAAAGTCAATTCCAAATCTAGATCTATGACCTTAAATTATTCAAATGACTATAAGAATTAGAAACTTATTTAAAAAAAAACATGCAGAAAGGCAATTTTCTATTGACTCAGCTTTTAAAATTAGGGAAAATATATTGCTCTTCCACTGTATGATAATTTCCACAACCCAAATTCAGAAACAACATAAATACAGAGCAAAAAATAAATATATAAATAAAAAAGGTCTGCACTTCAAAATTTCAAAATAAATTTAAAAGTATTTCAAATACTTTATTTTTCTCCTTCTGAAAGGTCATTTTTTATATAGTACTTTCACAACTCAGCTGTCTCAAATACTTAGTATAGCACATTTTATTTTTATTTTCACTTAAAATGAATGTGCTGAATTGTACAAACTCCAAGTGTCAATATTAATGCTTGTGAAAAGTCTACATTATGCCCAGAACACAATTATTAGAGAATGGATGCTTTAGAAAGAATTTTACTTCTGGGAAAATTCTAAGTTTTTTCTGTTTTATTAGGATAAGTGCATGGTAATATAATGCAGTTAGACATGCTATAGCTTTACAATGCCAAGCTTCTAGGTGAAGAATTCAGTGGGACTGGCAAGAAGCAGTAAAAGGTTTGCACATGTTATCTATATAACACCTAGCATCTTGATAGGTTTTAATCTTGAATATCAAGAATTTTTAACACTTAAAACATTTGTAAAATACAAAGTCACTCAGACACTTACCAGTTATATGACTTCGGAAAATTCATTTAACCACTCTCTGCCTCAGTTTCCAAATGGAAAATGGTTATAATACCATCTACCTCCCAGGGTTGTTGTGAGGATCAAATAAGTTATTTGTAAAGTACTTTAGTGGCTATAGTAGGTGTTTAATAAATGAATGTTCCTTTGTACTTACCTTGCCCTATCCAGCCACACCTCTTCCATTTTGTCCTTTTGAAGTTACTTTTCATTTAAATCCAAGTGCAAAATCTTGCATGTATGCCTATTGCATTTCAGCTTAGATGTGAGCTAAAGTTCTAGGCTCTAGAAATGTTTCTTGGAGCATAACTATTAACTTAGCTTTGTATCACTTATAAATTTGATAAGCATTTCATCTATGCCTTTATCCAAATCACATATAGAATGTTAAATAGCATGTAGTCAAGCACCAATGCCTGGGGCATGCTTCCCAAGTTGATTAAACCACTAATGACAATTCTTTGTATCCAGCCATTCAAATAGCACTAAATCCACTTAATCGCATTATCATTGACCCTATATCTCTCCACCTTTTCATGGTAATAAAATGGGAAAAGATTTTCATATGTTTTGTTAAAATCTGGGTAAACTATATCTAAAGCATGCCCTAGATCTGCCAATATGGTAAGTCTGAAGACAGAGAGGAAGAGAGAGAGAGAGAGAGAGAGAGAGAGACAGACAGACAGACAGACAGACAGAGACAGAGAAAGAGAGAGAGAGAGAGAGAGAGAGTCTGGAATGACCTATTCTTGAAGAAGCTATACTGACTGTGAGCACGACTTCCTTTTGTAGGTCTTCACTAATGACTCCTTAAACAAAATGTTTTGGAATTGTGTCATAAATCAAAGTCAGGCTCACTTGTCTATAGTATGCAGACTCCATTGTCTTTTTACTCTGTCACTTCTTTTAAATTGTTTCAGCATTTGCCCTTCTCTATCCTGTGACTTTGTTCTTGTTTTTCATGATGTCTCAAAAATCACAAAAATTAGAACAACAACCATGTCTGCTAGTTCTTCCAATTACCTGGTATGCACTGTATTTAGGCATGGTGACAGGAACACAGTAAGGGCAGTGATGTGCTCTGCTACTATCTCTCTATTTACGTTGGTTATCAACTCTGTATTAGCCATTATTTGTTGGTTCTTGGCAGTTCAAAGATTATTCTGCTGGGCAGTGGAAATAACAACAACAGCAATGGCATAAGAGCTAAGGAGCTGTTTTCTTTCAATCATGTGTAATATTCTTATCTATGCTTACATCTTCTTACAAATATCTCAATGTATTTACATCATAAACAAAGAAACAAAAGCTACCTTTAGCTTGCTTTTCCATCCTCAGCTCAATATGAGCTTTAGATCTCCTAAATCTATTACAGGACAGAGTCACCTTTAAAAAATATGTATATGGGGGCAGAGCCAAGATGGCAAACTGAAAGCAGTGACTTGCTTGAGCTCTCCCCCAAACCCCCCCAAACACTCATAAAAAATGGCTCTAAACAAATTCTGAAGCAGCAGAACCCACAAAAAGACAGAGTGAAACAAATTTCCAGCCCAAAACAACCTGGATGATTGATCAGAAAGGTATATCATTCCAGGCCGCAGGCCACAGCAAACTTGGAGCAGGCCTCAGAGGACTGAATTGTGGGTAGCTGTGGAGGTTTCCAGACTCCTCAATCCACGAATGGCAAACACAACTTAGAAGGTCAGTGGGAAAAGTGTGTTTCTGTCGGTGCTCAAAGAGGAAGGCAGGGTCACAGCTCCATTCCCCAAGAGCCTGGCCCGGGGAGGGGGGGGTCAGCTGCTTCCCAAGCTTCCGGCCCACAGACTGAGGGGGAATACAATGGCTGATCACAGAGGGATTGCAGGGATCTCTTTGTTAATGCTGAGGCAGGAATCTCTTGATTTGCCCGTATTTGGATCTGGGCCACAGTTCTGGGCAGCAGTGCTGGGGTGAGGAGGAGCACTGGTGTGGAGGAGCTTGTAGTGGCTGTGGAGAGGAGCCCTTCCTCACAGTTACAGGACAGAAAGGAGTATTTGTAGTCGCAGGCCAGGAAAGGAGTAAACACCTCGCCCCTTATCATACCACCTTGGAAGAATTGAAAATTTACAGGTCCCTACAAGTATCTCTGAAAATAGCTCTACAAACCCCTGAAGCTTGGGACAGTACATTCTCCACATTGGAAGCCGACTCTTACCTTAACAAAGAATTTAAAACTCAGATAATTGGCTGGGATCATGAGCAAGCAGCAGAAAAAGAGTCAGACTATATTAACTTACTTTGGTGAAAGAGAAGATCAAAATATACAACCAGAAGAAGACAACAAAGTCAAAGCTCCTACATCCAAAGCCTCCAAGAAAAATACGAATCAGTCCCAGGCCTTGGAAGAGCTCAAAAGGGATTTTGAGAAGCAAGTAAGAGAAGTAGAGGAAAAACTAGCAAGAGAAATGAGAGTGATGCAAGAAAATCATGAAAAACAAGTCAACAGCTTGCTAAAGGAGACCCAAAAAAATACTGAAGAAAATAACACCTTAAAAAATAGCCTAACCCAAATGGCAAAAGAGGTCCAAAAAGCCAATGAGGAGAAAAATGCCCTAAAAAGAAAAATTGGCCAAATGGAAAAGGAAGTCCAAAAGATTACTGAAGAAAATACTTCCTTAAAAATTAGAATAGAGCATTGGAAGCTAGTGACTTTATGAGAAATCAAGACACTGTAAAACAAATCCAAAAGAATGAAAAATTAGAAAACAATGTGAAATATCTCATTGGAAAAACAACTGACCTGGAAAATAGATCCAGGAGAGAGAATTTAAAAATTATTGGACTATCTGAAAGCCATGATCAAAAAAAGAGCCTAGACATCATCTTTCAAGAAATTATCAAGGAAAACTGCCCTGATATTAGAACCAGAGGGCAAAATAGAAATTGAAAGAATCCACAGATCTCCTCCTGAAAGAGATCCCCAAAGGAAAACTCCTAGGAATATTATAGCCAAATTCCAGAGTTCCCAGGTCAAGGAGAAAATATTACAAGCTGCCAGAAGGAAACAATTCAAGTATTGTGGAAACACAATCAGGATAACACAAGATTTAGCAGCTTCTACATTAAAGGACCGCAGGGCATGGAATATAATATTCTGGAGGGCAAAGAGATAGGATTACAACCAAGAATCACCTACCCAGCAAAACTGAGTATAATCCTTCAGGGGAAAAAATGGTCATTCAGTGAAATAGAGGACTTTCAAGCATTCCTGATGAAAAGACCAGAGCTGAATAGAAAATTTGACTTTCAAATACAAGACTCAAGTGGAACATGAAGAGGTAAACAGGAAAGAGAAATCATAAGAGACTTATTAAGATTGAACTGTTTACATTCCTGTGTGGAAAGATGATATTTATAACTCATGAGACCTTTGTCAGTATTATGGTAGTTGGAGGAAAAAAATTATATGTATGTATAGATAGATAGATAGATAGATAGATAGATAGATAGATAGATAGATAGAGGGCACAGGGTGAGTTGAAGATTAAGGGATACTATCTGGAGAATAAAATTAAGGGATGAGAGAGGATGATACTCAGAGAAGAAAGGGAGAGGTAGAATGGGGTAAATTATCTCACAAAAAAAAAGAAAAGTCTTTTACAGTGGAGGGGAAACAGGGGAAGGTGAGAGGGAATGAGTGACTCTTATTCTCATAGGATTTGGCTTAAGGAGGGAATAACATGCACATTCAATTGGATATGGAAATCTGCCTTACCCTACAGGAAAATAGGACAAGAGAGGAGGGGCATGATAGAGAGGAGGGCAGATTGGGAAAGGGGGTAATCAGAAGCAAATACTTCTGAGGAGGGACAGTGTCAAAAGTAAAAATAGAATAAATGGAAGGGCAGGATAGGATTAAGGGAAATAGAGTTAGTTTTTCACAACATGTCTACTGTGGAGGTGTTTTGCATAACTGCACACATACAACCTACATTGAGTGGCTTGCCTTTTCAATGAGGGTGGGTGAGGAGGGAGAAGGAAAGAAAATTTGAAACCTAAAGTTTTAAAAACATGTTTAAAAAAATGTTTTCACATGCTACTGGGAAATAAGAAATACAGGAAATGGGGTACAGAAGTCTATCCTGCCTTACAGGAAAATAGAAGGGGAAGGGGATAAGAGAAGGGGGGAGAGATAGAAGAGAGGACAGACTAGGGGAAGGGATATTCAGAATGCATGACATCTTGGGGTGGGGGGAGGGGTGAGATGGGGTGAAAATTTGGAACTGAAAAACTTGTGGAAGTGAATGTTGAAAACTAAAAATAAGCAAATTTATATTTAAATATATATATGTATTTGCGGTTAATATTACATATAATATCTGAAAAGGTTGTTGCAAAAATTAAGTGGGGATACACACACATATATTGAAAACTGTGAAATTGCTATTTGTTATCATGAATAATAGTATGTTATTTAGTAGCATCCTATGCTATTTCCATTTCTTCCATCTTCTATATATCTAAGGAGCTCAAGGATGCCTCTATTGTCTGTCTCTATAAAGGTAAAGGAAATAGATTTGTCCTGTAACAGTCGTGGGGACAGGGGTTTCTCTCTTAGTCACTGATGGCAAGATTCTTGCCAGAGTCCTCCTTAATAGGCTGATCCTTCACCTGGAAGATGGCCATTTACCTGAGAGCCAGTGTGGCTTCAGAAAGCATCAAGAAATGGTTGCTATTGTGTTTGCTGCCCAACAAGTCCCAAAGAAATTCCAGGAGCAGAACAGAGGTATACAACATTTGTAGATCTGACCAAGATCTTTAATACTGTCAGTTATGAAGGTTGTGGAAAATTACGTCCAAATTTGGTTGCCTGGAGAAGTTCCTCAGCATTGTATGTCAATTTCATGATGGCATGCTTGCGTAGGTTTCCATTCACAGTGGAGTAAAACAAGGCCGAGTGCTTGCTCCCATGCTTTTCAGCATGATATCTGAGGCCATGTTTTAAATACTTTCTATGAGGATGAACATGGCATCAAGGTCAGCTACCACACGGATGGTAAATTCTTCAACTTGAAAAGACTACAAGCCAAGGCCAAAGTGGAGTGTTGGTGAATGATTTTGTATTTGCTGATGATTGTACATTCAATACAGCCTCTGAAGCTGAGATGCAACAAATTATGGATCAATTTTCTGCTGCTTGTGCTAATTTTGGCCTAACATTAACACCAAGAAGACACAGGTGCTCAGTCAGCTACCACCACACTATTCATATGTGGAACTATTGGCTACAGCAAATGGAGAAATTTTCAATGCTGGGGATAAGCTCACTTATATGGGTAGTGTATTTTCCAGGGACGTACACATTGGTAATGAGATTGACTCACACATAGCCAGAGCTGGCTCAGTGTTTGGGAAACTCTGAACGAAAGTAAGGGAGAGAAGAGGTATTAGACTGACTGCCAAACTGAAGGTCTGCAAAGCCATTGCGCTGACCTCATTGTTGTATGCCTGTGAAACCTGGACTGTATACCAGCACTGTGCCAGGAAATTGAATTGCTTCCATCTGAAATGTCTTAGGAAGATTCTGAAGATCATCTGGCAATATAAGATACCAGACACCTAGGTCATTTCTCGAACCAAACTGACAAGTATTCAAACCCTGCTTCAGAGAATGCAATTCTAATGGGTTGGACATTGTTCAAATGCAAAATGCATGCTTGCCAAAAAGACTGTTTTATGGAGAACTGACACAGAGCAAGCATTCACATAGTGATCAGAAGAAGTGATACAAGGACATTCTCAAGGTCTCTCTTAAGAAGTTTGGAATTGATTGTGTGACATGGGAAACACTAGCACAGGGCTGCTCAGCATGGTGTGCCCACATCAGAAAATGTGCTGTGATGCTCATCAGTTGGAGAATGGCTGACCAAGTTGTGGTACATATGCATGGAATGGAATGCTATAAAAAATGACGAACAGACAGACTTCAGAAAAACCTGGAAAGACTTGTGTGGTCTGATGCTGAGTGAAGTGAGCAGAACCAGTAGAACATTGTACACTATAACAGCCATGTTGTGCAATGACTAATATTGATAGATTTAACCCTTCTCAGCAATACAAGGATCTAAGTCATCTCCAAAAGCCTCATGATGGAAAATGCTATCCACATCCAAAGAATGAACTAGGGAGTTTCAATGCAGATCAGAGTATACCATTTGCTATTATTTTCTTGTTTTGTGTTTTGTTTCCTCTTTCTGGTGGTTCCTCCTATTGGTTCTAATTCTTACTTAGAACATCACTAATGTGAAACTATGTTTAATAGGAATGTATATGTATAGCCTATATCAGATTGTGCGTCACCTTGGGAGGGAGGTGGGGCGGGATGGGGAGAAAAATTTAAAATGCCAAAGCTTATGGAAGTGATTGTTGATAAATCAAAATAAATTAATTAAAAAGAAAAAAAAAGGTGCTGTGCTCTATGAGTAAGGCAGAACTGAAATAGCTCAAGAGAAATGCAAGATATGCACACTTAGAGAATTAACCCCAAAGGTTAACATGGACTATTTGTGTTCGACCTGTGATAGAACATTCCAAGCTTGCATTGGTCTGATCAGTCACAGTCGGACACACTAAAACTTAATTCTTGCATAGTGATGTCATTTTGGTCCTCTTCAAAAGTGAAAGACGACAACAAGAACAAACGTATTATAAAAATCTATATTGGTTCATGAGTTAATTTACCGTTTACCCGTGTCAGCTTGTTTTTGTTCCTAATTGGCATTGTTTCTCTTTGTGATCTCAGAATTGCTTTTCTGAGATTTTTCTATCACTTCTAGGCTGATGTTTCCTATAGAATTTTAGATGTTGGAGTCCTACGTATTTTTTTCTTTAAGTCTTTTGAAATACTCTTTGTTTGAATCTAAAAAGCTATCTATTACCAATTTTCTTGTCTTTATCAGGAAAATGTGAAATACTTGTTCCTTCCCTTTTCTCACACCCTACTGAGGTTCTCATCATTTTCACCCTAGGAATCAGCTCTTCTGTGTTGGTGCAAATCAGATTCAGAAAGCTATTCCTCTCACTGGTTTCTGAAGATTTTGTAGCCTGAAATTATCAATAAAGCAAGTCAAAACATATTTGCTGTAGTTTTTCTAGTAAAGAAAGAACATGAGACGTGCAAATAATTGAAGTCCCACATGCTTATTATTCAGGCAGCTAGGTGGTATGGTGGGTAGAGCATCAGGCCTGAAGTCAGGACGACTCATCTTCCTAAATTCAAATCTAGCCACAGACACTAAACAGCTATGTGACCCTGGACAAGTCTTTTAACCTTGTTTGACTGTTTCCTCACCTGTAAAATGAGCTGGATAAGCAAATAGCAAACTACTACAGCCTCTGCCAAGAAAACCACAAATGTGATCACAAAAAAAAAGTCAAAACTATCATGCCTATGTCAAAATTGTGATCTATTGTCCAAACTTATCTATCTTTCTGTCTGTCTATCTGTCTATCTATGCAATATTACATTTGTGTCTGTCCCCACTGATCTTGTCAATGCACATTCACATCCTTCCCCAACTCTAGTTCTTGAATTCTTCATGTGAATAAGTTCTAGTTCTAGAGTCAGAAGACTGTCGTTCTAACCTCATCTCTGCTTCTTGTTACCTTGGCCAAGTCACTTAACCTCTCTAGGCTTTAGTTTCCTCATCTGTAAAATGAAAAGATTAGATTAGATAATTTATGATATGCTTTTCAACTCTGAATGAATTATACTTTTGTAAAGTATCTCACACACACACACACATACACACACACACACACACACACAGAGCTTAGCCTGGTTACTTTTATCAGGTGAGAATACATGACATTTGACTCAATCAGAGCATGAACTGGGTGTGATGAAGGTCAAAATATCTCCACTGAATCAAGAAATCGATTATTTAAAAGCATTTCCATTCATGTGATGAGAAGTATGGTCAGCTTGGTTAATGGATTTGATCATATCATATCCTGTGGGATTTGCATAAAACCAGGAAACTACTTTGGAATTTAAGATTTGAACATCTAGCAGCTTAGAGGTAGAAACCTCTAGCCAAGCCACTGAGAATCATTCCTTTAAGTTTATATGGAGGAGAATTAGTCTTACTTAGGGTTAGGATTAGGATTAGGAAAAGATCCCCAGCTTTGGCCTCAGTCTCCATCCTTCACAACCTGACTAAAGGAAAGCCTTTTCACCTTTAGAAGGTCAGACATTTTGGAGACTTCTTGTCCTCATTAGAGTTCTAACATTTTCCCCAGAACAGCTTAAACAGTTTCTACACTGGGAGGTAAGGACAAACTAGATATACCAAAAAAAAAAGGTGGCTTCAATACTCTATAAAGAGCCCAGCAAACACATTATATAATTACTAAGGAGAACTTCATGAACACCTCATGAAGGGCTGAAAAGGTCTTCCAGAAATCAGCAGCTACCCTTTGCCACACACTCTCTAAATTTTAGTGCACTTTCCCTTAGACTCTCTCTGTGCTTGTGGAAGACTGGTTCATAGACTTTGTGTGGGGGCATATTTTATGTAAATTGTTCTTAGGATTTCATTTTTGTAAAATGTCTCTTTCTAAAAATTGTACAGCTGACCAAATAAAATGAAACAATAATCATAGTGATAAGTACATGAATTGGTGTTTGTGAACCATAGTGCTAGATGACCAGCCACAAACTTTCTAGGTCATCCCTAGGATTCTGAAAAGAACTATAGCATATACCCTATGATGACCAACCAATACAAGTAGAGTTTTTTGAAAGTGAGCCCAGAATATGTGCTATACTATGAAGTTAAGAGTTTATCTTAGTTTAGCTTTGCTTTCCAAGGCCCCCAGGAAGGTGAGGGTAAAAAGGATCATAGAAAGTAAAAAGTATTCTAGGAGATGTGTGTTGGTATATTTTGTAGAATTCTTACTTTTCCATTTGTATTTCCTTTGGAATGACTTCTGTGCAGATCTGTGTGTATGTGTGTATGAGATTAGGCATAAAAAAAAGAAGCTACTCTGATAATCTATTCTTTTCCTGCTGTGTAGCAACCACATGAAGAGAGCAAAGTGAGAACTGAGATATCTGTAAAGTCATTCTTGATTCAGGACTAAAATTCAAGGGAAACTAGCAGCTTTCATTGCCTGAAGATCAAATAATTATTCTTTTTAATTATACATGTGAAGTCATACAAAACTTATTTTCGTTAGTCATGTTGCAAAAAAGCAAGAAAAATAAAGTAAAAAAAAAGATTCAGTCTGCAGAGTTCATCAGTTCTGTCTCTGGAGTCCTTTGGACTTGTCTTGGATCATTGTATTGATCAGAGTAACTAAATCTTTCAATGTTGATCATCTTTACAATGTTGTTACTGTGTGCAATGTTCTCTCTGGTCATTTCATTTTGCATCAGTTCATATGTCTTCCCAGAGTTTTTCTGAAACCATACAGATCAAATGAAATTTCCCTTCCACCCATCTTTATATCCTCAATGTCTAACATAGAACCTTGTACACGGTGAGTTGCTTGAATCCTCTCTCTAATCACCAACTGCTTACTGAGAATTTCTAATTAATTGGCCTATAAAAACCTTAATCTCAACATGCCCAGTATACATCTCATTTTATTTCCCACAAAAGTCCGTCCTTTTTAATGATGGCAGCTGGCACGTATAAGGCTTGCAAAGCATTATACAAATGTTATCTCATCTGACTCTCACAATAACCCTGAGAGTTAACTGCTATTATTATCTCCTTTACCATCCATCTGCCAGTTACTTATTTCTGCTGAGAACACCACCATCTTTCTATGTCACCCAGGTTTACAATCATGGAGTCATGCTCTATTCCTCACTTTCACTTATCTTGCATATTCAGTAACTTGTCAAATTTTCTAATTTCTACCTCCAAACATTTCTGAAATCTATCTTTTTTTTTTCACACATACAGACACAACCTTAGTTCACTCCTCACCCCTCTGATACTATCCCCATATATTTTGCTCACACAGTTATTTGCATGTTGTCTCTATAGTTAGACCATGATCTCCTTAAGAGCAGGGACTATTTTTCTGCCTTTCTTTGTATCCTCATCATTTAGCACAGAGCCTGACATATGATAAGTATTTAATAAAATGGCTGTCAGCTGACTGGACTTTTACTGAAATAGTTTCCTAAATGGTCTCCCTGCTTCAAATCTTTCCTTACTTCCATGCATCCTCAAAAGAATCAATCCTTCATATATTAAACACTTACTATGTTCCATCACTGTGGTAGGCACTGGAAATAGAAAAAAAATGAAATTTTAAAAAACAAAACAGCTACTTTCAATGAGTAAAAAATCAAGAATCAATCAAACAAATTTAAAAGAATGAAAAATAGAAGAAAATATAAACTATCTCATTGGGAAAAAAATTGACTTGGAAAATAGATCCAGGAGAAACAATGTCTGATTCATTGAACTACCTGAAATCCATAATCAAAAAGGGGACCTGGACAACATCTTTCAGGAAATTATCAAGGAAAAATGCCTTTCCCCAACAAATTATCTTATATAAAGTTTTATCTATTGCTTGTATGGGAAGGTTGATTAAAGGACCCATGTTTAAAGAAATATTTGCAATTCTCTATTCCTTTAAGAATTTGAAGAAATTTCTTAATCAACATGAGAGGATCATAGGATTATGGCCATAGAATCAGTCACTCCACTGCACCAATGTTTAAAACAAAACAAAAATTGTCCAATTCTGAAATCACTTGAGAGAGTTCCAACAATGACAGTCACAAGTTAGACATAGAAGAGGAACAAGCCTAGCTCAGCTACCTATCCATAAAACATATTGTAGCTGGAAGAACATTGAGAAGGTATTCTTTTATAGTGTCTCCTCTTATTACCTTTTTTCCCTTCTAAATTGACCTTTTCTGTTCAGTCTATAGTCTGAATGCAAACTAGGAGTTAAATCCAAAATGACTGCTATTTGTGTTTCTATTCGTGTTTTGTTTTTAAAGATATAATGATTTAATTTATATTAATTGTCTGTTTCAGAACTTCATTCATCCAATGTGTTTGATCTCTCTCTTCTCAAAAACAAATACATGAATAAATAAATAAATAAGTAATGAGGGAGACAAGTACTTGTACAAATATGTATTTGTATACAGATTGAACACAACATAGTTTGAGGAAAGGATACACTAATAGCTCAGGGCATTAGAAGAAGATTCATGAAGAAGGTAGCACCTGAACTGAGCAAATCAGAGATTCCAAGAAGGAGAGAAAGGATTTACTTCTAGGCATAAGGAGCAGATAATTTAAAGTCACAGAGACAAAAGGAAATAGAAATTTGCATTGGCAGAACAGTGAATAGAACATTATGGTTAGATTATAATGTGGAGAGGAAAGTGTGAGAAGACTATGATGGTAGGAAGGGACCAGGTTGCAAAGAAATTTAAACATAAACCAGAAGATTTTATAATTGAATTGGGCCATTGAAGTTTGTTGAGTAAGGGAGTGATAGGATCACACACTGACGTCTCCATGCATCAAAATATGAGTTGACAGTTTCAAGGGTCTTATCCAGTTCTCCATAGAATTCCTTTACTCTTCATAATCCTTTGCAATGAATATTAGTGCATAAACTGTAATTATCATCACCATATTCTGTTTGCTCATGCTCATTACCAACATTGAAAGGACAGATGATTAAGGGTCCCATGATGTAATGTTTCATATTGCTTTGGACACTTGATAAAGCATGATAAACAACTTCTTGTTTTGTTTCTCAGGAAAATTTGAGAGTCTTTCTTACATTTGACTGTAATTTCTTTGTCTCATATTTTCTTATTGAAAGAATGCTAGTACAGATGTGGTTCAATTCCTCTAGTACCATGATTACTCTTTGCTCTTTGGACAATGATTGATATTAAAAGTATCACCAGTCAAACTGATGGCTATGAATGGTCTAAGAACTTACATTCCCTCTTTTCCCCCTTTTTACTATCATCACTGGAGTAGAAAAGTGGAGGATACATAAGGGATATGAAGGATTTTTGGATATTTTTACCTCATTCTATGACCTTTTATAATGAAATACATCACCTCATGGTAAACTTTCTTGGGAATGAACTTTTCCACATATATGTACACATATGTACATATGCACATTTGTGTATATGTATGCATATACGTGTGTGTATACACACACATACAATTTTCTAAGGATGAACCTTTATCCACTTAGACTACAGAAAGATAGGTATAGAGAATACATATACATAGGAAATATAAAGTTATATATACTCCTATATATGGATATATAACGTGAAATATATATATATATATATATATACACACATACACATATTGTCTAGTATATACATACTATATTGTATTTATATACACATATGCGTATATATGTACAATTAAGTATAATTAATATGTTGCCATTATATTATATAATTGTATAAATAATTTTATTTATATGTGTCTATATATACATGCATACAAACATCTTTATTATTTGGTAACAGTCATCAAAATTTATATGCTATCATATCCACCAAGAACCTACATTGAGACAAAACATGTATGTAGGATATTAGGGAATGTTAAGTATTTGACAAGCAACAAAACTCTAAACCCCCTTAGCTAAAACTTAACCTGCTGACAGGATCTGTACCAATTATAGCTTTGTATCCCCGGTTCCTGATTCAGCATATTGTAGGTATTCAATAAATGTTGCTGATTATAATGGTACATTTCTCACTAATCTTTAACTGCAATCATTTATAACTTAATTGAATCCAACAGTTTTCATAGTGTTTATTTTTTGTGTTAACCTGGATTCTTATCTTGGGTTTCAGTCCTCTCCTGGATTTTTCTATGGTTTCAGGCTCCTAGGTTCAGAACTTCAGCCTAGTAATATCAAAGCCCGTCTGATCTATCTTTTTCCAGCTGTTTTGTTTCTCTGAGTAAAAGATAGAAGTCATCTATGCCCTTGTTTAGGCTGTTAGAGCTGATCAAAGGCACAGCCTTAATTATTTTTCTAGCCTTAACATCTCCTGGCAGGTCTGCTGTTCGTTATGGAATCCATTACATTCTCTCCCTCTCTCTCTCTTCATATTGGAAATAGAAAAAGAAATGTAACAAAATAACTATTATATGTAGTTATAGCAAAATAACTACATATAGCAACAGAATACAGAAATTTTCCACTCTCCTTTAAAGGACATGGAAAAGATTCTCACAAGAAAACTAACAGTGTTAGCTGCTAGGTTAGCTATTACTTAATATTTAAAGACTATATTTTAATATACTACCTAAGTACAAAACATTTTAGTAAGAAATTTCCTTAGAATGGATTTCTTAAAAAGCCTGCTATCTGTAAGAGAACAAAATCTTTAAAACAAATAAAGCACAACAAACGTTTTAAATGGGATACTGCATGGCCTCATCTGCATAGTCAGAAATGGGTAAGTAAACACAAATTATCCTTGAATGTTTATATTTGGCCATATTTAACAGATACTTTTCAAGTTTACAATAGACTTTCTTATTTAAAAATGGCCTTTTGTTTTATGTTTCCCTTTTTATCTCTCCCTGTCTCCTCTCCCAGAGAACCATCCTTTGTAATAAAGAATTTTTCTTAAGAAAAAGAAAAAATAGGCAAAACTTATCAATATATTTAAAATATTTGAAAATACATTCAGTGGTACACACTTACACCCCTCCCCCCCAAACACAACTTCAAACTGTTGAGAAGTGGTGTCTTCTCATATTTTTTTCTATTTATATATCTTTTTAGAGACTCTTTTTTTCTTAATTTTACATTTATTTTCAGTTCTATTGTTGTTTTCTTTTAAATTATTTTTATTTTGTGTGCTTACTTAAATTGCATAGTTTCACATAAATCGCTACATTTCCATATTCATCATGTTCATTTTTCCATATATAATATTCATGTGCCACAACTTATTTAGTCATTTCCCAGCTGATGGGCCTTTACTTTGTTTCCAATTCTTTCTTACCAAAAGAAGTGCTGCTGTAAATATTTCATTATATATGGAAGCTTCCTATTTTTGGTCAATGTCTTCCCTAGGAATACATGCACTATTAAAAGGCCGGATATTTTGATAATTGAAAATTGTTTTACAAAACCTCCAACAGTGCAATAGTTTGCCTGTCTTTACCATCTTCCTTAAAATAGATTATTTTCAACTTTTATCATTTTTGCCAATTTGCTATATATGAGGAGAAACCTCAGAGTCATCTTAATTTGACTCTCTCCTATTATTAGTAAATTAATGGTATCCTTCTTTAATTTGGTTGTCAACAGTATGCAATTCTTTTTTGATAATTATTTATATCCTTTGATGACTTATGCAGGTAGCTAGATTTGCAGTGGATAAAGTACATCACTTGGAGTTAGAAAAACCTAAATTTTAATCTTGCCTCAAACACTTTTTAGGTGTGTTACTCTGGGCAAATCATTCAACCTTTATCTCAGTTTCTTTATCTGTAAATTGGGTATAATAATAGCACCTACTTCCCAGAGTTATTAGGAGGATAAAATAATGTTTTTTGCAAAGCACTTTGCAAATCTTAAATCATTAAATAAATCCTATTATTATTATTTCATCATCACCATCCATTGGAAAATTACTTTTAATCTTATACATTTTGGTTATTTCTCTATATATCTCAGATATCAAATCTTTATCTGAGAAATTTAATAGAAAGATATTTTTTCCAGTTCAATTTCTTTCCATATTATTCTACTCACATTAATTTTGTTTGAGCAAAATCTTTTAAATTTAATGTAATCACAATCATCCACTTTATCTTTTGTAATTGTGTCTATCTCTTTTCTGGTTAAAAATTCCTCTCCTACCTGTAGTTGTGAAAGATATTTGATAGACTTTTCTTCCAATTTGTTTAACATATGATCTTTCACATTCACATTTACATAACCATTGTGAATTTATTGTGGAATATGGTGTAAGATATTGCTCTATGATAATTTCTGCCATACTGTTTTCTGATTTTTGCAACAATTATCAAATAGAGAATCTTTTTCTTAATGAATGATATTTTGGTATTTATCAACAAGTTTATTGTGTTCTATTATTTCAGAATTTTTCCCTTCTTTAGTCTTTTCCATTACTCTTCTTTTCCATTTTTTTAACCATTATCAAAATCTCCCTTAGATTTTAGACCTTGTATCATTTTTAAATGCTTCGTTTGTGACACAGTAACATTCTATTTTCAATTAAACTTATACCTCCTAGAGGTGAATGAACATACATTATTCCTTTAGGCTTCTACATAAAACAACCTTGCTTGTTGCTAGATAATCAACCAATATTACAGGAATGAACTGAACTGAGAAGAGATAAAAACAAAGAGAAAAAATAGAATGTCTCTACATTTGAAATAACACATTTTGTATCTTAAATTTTCATTAAATACTTACTTTGTGCAAAGTGTTGTATTAGACAGCAAGGATATAAAGATAAAAAACAGATCCTGAACTTTCAAGGATTTGATAGGTGAATGTGAAGATACACTTATGCAAAAGTACACCTCACTTGGAGTAATATGTGATAAAATCAAAGGAGAAATCTACATAAAAAGTTATCTAGGAAAATGTAAGGGATATCATTTCTGGTAAAGTAAACTTTTTGAAAATGTTGACATCTGATTAGGGCAGAGGAGGATCCTGCAAATAGAGAACAGGAAATGCTGTTCTACACCCCTGAAATGGAAAGTGAGCATCCTACACAAATGCATAGAAATAAGAGGGTAGAGGATGAGATCAGAAAAATGTGTCCAAGGTCTTAAATCCCTGAATAAAGGGTGTGTAGGTTATTCTATAGCAAAGGAAGCCAGCGAAGACTTTTGTGCAGAATATTGTGGTAAAATCTATTAATTTAGATAGATTATCTTGACAATTATGCAAAGGAACAGTTTGAGAAAGGAGATTAAATTGGACTACCACACAGTGGATCTAAGAACACCATTGGAATGCATACTTCTTGAGGTCAGGGGCTATTTTTTTGGCATTCTTGGTTAAATGCTTAATTTATGCTTGTTGCAGATTCAATTATAACTAATTCAATTCAGCAAGCATATAATTACATATGAAGTATTGCAGGCCTTACTTTAGTTAATCTTGACACAAAGATTAAAAAAATGTCATTCTAGTCTTTAAAAAACTTACTAAGGAATTCAAAATGAAAATGTAATGTGACTTAAGAATACTGACAGTCAATTGAAATCATAGCATCATAAAGATATTAGGTTTTGGAAGGAATTCTGAAGATCAATTGGCCTAATACTCTGGTTATACAGAAGAGAAAACTAAGGACCAGGAGAAGTGAATTTTGTGTTCTGGTTCACAGAAGTCACTGACCAAACCAAGACTCAAACCCTCTTCTCCAGTAATCTTTTCTGTAAAAGTGTTTTTAAATGCTTTAAAATTTTAATAAAATAAAATACATAAGATTATCAAGGAAACCAATTCCACTCAAATTCAGTCATCAATTTTTTTCTAAATAATAAAAGACCCAAAGTTAAATTCTCCTGGTCTACAGAATCATTATGGCTTGTTGTAGCTCTAATACTCTATGCCATAATATTTATGTTTTAAGGCCCCCCACCAGCTGTAACAATACAGTTTCCTACAAGTCAGTGTTCTAAAATCTCTTCTGCCTTCAACATTTTAAAAATGTATTTATTTATTTTTAGTTTTCAAAATTCACTTCCACAAGATTTTGAGTTCCATATTTTCTCCCCATCTCTCCTTTCCCCCCCATTCCAAGACAGCATACATTCTGATTGCCCCTTCCCCCAATCTTCCCTCCCTTCTATCATCACCCCCCTTTATCTTATCCCCTTCCCTTCTAGGGGATAGATTTCTATATCCCATTGCCTGTGTATCTTATTTCCCAGTTGTATGCAAAAATAATTTCCAACATTCATTTTTTAAATTTTGAGTTCCAAATTCTCTCCCTTACTCCCTACCCACCCACCCCTATTGAGAAAGCAAGCAATTCAATATAGGTTATGCATATGTAGTCATGTAAAACAATTCCATAATAGTCATGCTGTGAAAGACTAACTATATTTCCCTACTATCCCACCCACCAATTATTCTGTTCTTCCCTTTGACCCTGTCCTCAAAACTGTTTGTTTCTGATTACCCCCTCCACAAATCTGCCCTCCCTTCTATCAACCCCCCTTCCCTACTTCCTTCCTACTTTTCTATAGGGTAAGACAGATTTCCATACCCAATTGAGTTGGTATGTTATTTCCTCCTTATGGTAAATCAGATGAAAGTAAGATTCACTCATTCCCTCTCACCTGCTCCCTCTTCCCTTCCACTGTAAAAGCTTTTTCTTGCCTTTTTTATAAGATAATTTACCCCATTCTACCTCCCCCTTTCTCCTTCTCCCAGTACAATTTTTCTCATCCATTAATTTTATTTTTTAGATAACGTCCTTTCACAGTCAACTCACCTTGTGACCTCTGTCTATATCTATCTATCTATCTATCCACACTTATATTTGTATGTATATATTCCTGCCAACTACCCTAATGCTGAGAAAGGTCTCATGAGTTACAAATACCATCTTCTCATGTAGAAATATAAACAGTTCAACTTTAATAAGTCCCTTATGTTTTCTCTTTCTTATTTACTTTTTAATGTGTCTCGAGTCTTGTATGTGAAATTCAAATGTTCTACTTTTTTTCTCAATAATGCATTAAATTCCTCTATGTCATTGAATATCAAAGTTCCCTCCCCATTGATTACACTCAGTTTTGCTGGGTAGGTGATTTTTTGTTTTAATCCTAGCTCCTTTAATCTCTGGAACATCATATTTCAAGCCCTCTGATCCTTTAACATAGAAGCTACTACATCTTGTGTTATCCTGATTGTGTTTCCACAATACTTGAATTTTTTTCTGACTGTTTAACATATTTTTTCCTTAACCTGGGAACTCTGGAATTTGGCCATAATATTCCTGGCAATTTTCCTTTTGAGATCTCTTTTAGGAGGATGGATTCCTTCAATTTCTACTTTACCCTCTGGTTCTAAAATATCAGGGCAGTTTTCCTTGATAATTTCTTGAAAGATGATGTCTAGGCTCTTTTTTTCTTCTTTCAGGCACTCTAATAATTTTTAAGTTATCTCTCCCGGATCTTTTTTCCAGGTCAGCTATTTTTCAATGAGATATTTCACCTTGGCTTCTAATTTTTTTTCAGTCTTTTGGTTTTGTTTTATAATTTCTTGATTTCTCATAGAGTCATTAGCTTCTATTTGCTCCACTCTCATTCTTAAGGAATTATTTTCTTCAGTGAGCTTTTGGACCTCCTTTTCCATTTGGCCAATTCTGCTTTTGAAGGCATTCTTCTCCTCATTGGCTTTTTGGCCTCTTTTTGCCATTTGGGTTAGTCTTTTTTTTTTTTTAAGGTGTCATTTTCTTCAGTATTTTTTGGTCTCCTTTACCTAGCTGTTGACTCATTTTTCATAATTTTCTTGCATCACCCTAATTTATCTTGCCATTTTTTCCTCTACTTCTCTTACTTGATTTTCAAAATCCTTTTTGAGCTTTTCCATGGCCTAATACCAATTTATATTTTTCTTGGAGGCTTTGGATGTAGGAACTTTGACTTTGTTGCTTTGAGTTGCTTTCTTCTGAGTATATATTTTGATCTTCCTTGTTACCAAAGTTAAGTTTCTATAGTTTGAGGGGGTTTTTTTTGTTTCCCCACAGTTTGTTCATTTTCCCCAGCGAATTATTTGACTTTTTAACTCATTGTTAAGGTAGGGCTCTGCTTCTAGTGTGAAAAGCATACTGTCCTAAGCTTCAGAGATTTTGGGCAGCTACTTTCAGAGATACTTCTAAGGACTTGTAAGTTTTCAGTTCTTCCAAGGTGGTATGATATGAGGAGAGGTGCTTACTCCTCACCTGGCCTGTGCTTTGGTCTGTGAGTGACCACAAGCACTCTTTTCTTCCCTGGAACTGTGAAGAGGGTTATCTCTGTACTGCTGTCATAAGCTCTGCTATGCCAGTGGACTACACTAGGACTGCCACTCAGTACTGTGATCCAGCTTCAAGTATGGGCAAAGCAACAGATTCCTGCCTCATTGCCAGCCAAGAGATCCCTATAATCCCCTTATGATCAGTTGTTCAGTTCCCTTACTGTCTGTGGGCTGAGAGCTTCAGAAGCAACTACTGTCGCTGTTGCCTCCCTACGGCCATGCTGTAGCCAGGGCTGGAATATGCTCCTCTCTCACTTGCATCTGACAGACCTTTCCCACTGACCTTCTCAGCTGTCTTTGGTATTTGTGGGTTGAGAAGTCGGGAAACCACCACAGCTGCCTATGATTCAGTCCCCTGAGGCCTGCTCTGGATTCCCCGGGGACCGATCTGTGCTGATGTGCCTTGCGCTGGAGTGCATTCCTCTCCCAGACTGGTGCAACAGACCTTTCCTGTCAACCTTCTGGGTTATCTTAGGCTGGAAATTTGTTTCACTCTGTCTTTTTGTGGCTTCTGCTGCTCTAGAATTTGTTTAGAGCCATTTTGTACAGGTATTTGGAGGGGTCTGGGGGACAGTTCAAATGAGTCCCTGTCTTTACTCTGCCATCTTGGCTCTGCTCCCTCCAGTAATTTTTTTTACAGCATATTCCTCCCTAGTCTAACTCAACTATTTTGCTACTGAAGTGACCACACATACAATATGTTGAGAGATTTTTTTTTCCCCCTAGATCACATGAAGTTGATTATAGATAGGTCCTGATTATTATGTGTAATGAATCCCCTGAAGTGGTCACATCATTTGAATTTTCATTGTATATCTCCATTGGGGTTGGAAACATTTATTACATTTTACTTAATTAGAACCTCAAATAGTATGACTTCAAATGCCTGTGACCACTTCAAATACTCATTATGTTCATTAATCATGATCTTGCTAGACAAATTAAATACTCAGATGTTGTTGTTCAGTCTTTTTAGTTGTGTCTGACTCTTCTTACCCCATTTGATGTTTGGTTTGTTTTTGGCAAGATATTGGAGTGGGTTTTTTTTAATTTAAATTTCCTTTTCCAGCTCATTTTACATATGAGGCAAGTGAGGCAAACAGGGTTAAGTGGCTTGCCCATGATCACATAGCCAGTAAATGTCTGAGCCTGGATTTGAACTTATGATTCCAAACCCAGTACTTTATCCACTGTGCCACCCAACTTTCCCAATACTCAGATACCTCAATATTATATCTACTATGCAAAACTATTATTACTTCTACATCTTAATGATGATGATCATGCAGCTAACATGTAGGTAGCACCTACTATGTGCCAGGCACTGTGAAAAGCACTCTACAATTGTTATCTCCTTTGATTCTCACAACAACCCTGAGAAATAGATGCTGATGTTATTCCTATTTAATAGATAAGAAAACTGAGGCAAACAGAAGTGAAATGATATGCCCAGGATCACACAGCTAATATAAGGGGGACATGAACTCAAGTCTTCCTGACTCTAAATGTGTCTATCTTTTGTGCCACCTCTAATTGAGCTCTAATCTAGCATAGAAATGGATAGAAATGTGGTGTTAGAACTCATATGCTCTTGGTTGTATTTATACATAACTTGAGGGTGAAAAATGAGAGCAGTTATGAATAAAAGAAAATACATTAAACAGAGAAAAGAAAGAGAAGAAAAAGGAGCAGTGCAAAATCTGAGTTAGAAGGCAGCGGTATGCAAGTTAGAAATATGTTAATTATTTTGATTTGGTAAGTCCATGACACGTGCCCTTTTGTAAATGTAGAAAAAAATAAATTCATCCAATGATATTACTCACATAAAATTGTTACAAAAGTGAAAATAATTGTAATTTCATGGTAGTCTTTTAAAATTCATTCCATAATGAAACTCAGACTATAAAATTCATGAAATAAATGAAAAATAATGAAAATAAAAATTTTAAAAACGTTTGCTAAAGATACAAAACAAATGTGAATCATTAAAAATATTAATTACAAGTGTCTCATATTTCAATCTTTAGTGATGAGAACATGATCTCTGAAGAAATATGCTTAGCCATGAACATTATTTTCAAAAAGGAAAAGAGAAAAAGAAAAAGTTTAAAGTAGCTGGCATTTAACCAACATAAAATATTGTGAATAATAGCTTGCATTGATGCTATACTTTAAAATGTTTTAAGTCATTATATCATTTTATCCTTATAATAACCTTACTGGGTTTATTATTCTTCTCAACTCCCCTAAGTACACAGAGACAAATAGGATTGTCCATGCACTTGAATTAATTATTTTTTTTCCCACTGTTTTAGCCATGTATTTCTGGGGTTTTTTTCCTGTAAAATGTTCTGTGTTTTCTGTAACTTATAAATATGATTTACACCTAGGGGGACAGCAGAGGGGCTGGTGGGGAGAAGGGAGGGAGAGGCCAAGGGGAATGGAAGGAACTGATGGGCCCCTCCTGTTTCTGCCAGGGAGGCAGGGCAGGGAGGCCCAGCCCATGCTGCCCTCTCAGCAGCCCAGCTCTACCACGGGAAAGGAGAGAAGCCCCACCCTGAGGACCCTCCTCCATAGTCCTTCCCACCTAGGTCTCCTAGAGCCTAGAGCCCCTTCCAGGAATGGGGAAAGGAGGCAGGGAGATCTGTCTTCCAGTTTTCTGAAGTCTTTCTCCGAAAACCCGAGTCTCCCTGGCCAGGCCCAAGGTCTCCCCAGATCCTGGGGTCTCCCCCTCTCCTAGCCTTTGGGAGCCTCAGGCACCCTTCCTCCTGCCCTGCCCTCCCTGGAGCGGAGGGACGAGTGGGATGGGTGGTGTGATGGGCTCAGCCGATAGAATGCCAAAGCCGCACTGGAACTTGTTCTTTCGATGATGATTGAGGAAGGCACCCTCGGCCGGTATCAGGGGCAGGGTGGCAGCTTCTTCTCCAGGGTGGCCCCTATGATCCAGTTACTGTCCATGGAACTTCTGAAGAGGAGGTTGGCCTTGGGGGGTAGCCGAAGGAGACGCTAGTGTCCTGCATTCGGGCGCTGGCTTCAAACTCCACCCCAACTTGAAGCTGTTCACTGGCTTTGTGGTAATACCTCGCATGTGCTCCCGGCTGGCCCACAGGCAAGGTCTCCAGCCAGTTGGGTGCTGTGTACTTCCCTGCCAGAGACATGACCGTGCCTTCCTCTCCTGGCCTTCAGCGATAAACCAGCTCCCCGCCCAAGGCAAGTGATGCTCTGAAGTTAGTGAGCCACGAGGGTCCCTGAGCCCACCAGTACATCGGGGTTCCCAGGGTCCCCGCGGCCATGAAGTCGGAGCCTCAGTACTCTCCGTCCACCTGCCAGTTCACAAACTTTGACTGCTGGGTCTGCAGTGCCATCTTGGATTGGAGGCCAGGCCCCACCTGGTGGATCACCCGGGCATTGAGGCTCCCGCAGCTGTCCATGTCTCCCGCCCAGCACCGGGAAGGCCTCTGTGGGACTAGCTGCTTGGTCCCTATGTATGTGACCCCAAAGTGGGGGCTGGAGTCTTCAATCGTGCTGAGGGCCACAGAATTAGTTCCTGAGGCCCTTATTCACCGTGAGCTTCACGCCCTCCATCTGCACTGGGAACAGTTCCTTGCACTTGCGGTGGCACTCCCTGAAGGTGCCCGGGTTGGGCAAGCAGCAGCAGGCCACAGCAGCAGGCCTCATCCTCCGGCCTGCTGCCCGGGACTCCTCCACGGGCGCCAGACACCGTGCTCAGGCCGTCCATGGTGGGGCAGTGTGAAGCCGGATGGCGGTGCGGCCACGAGGCCCGCCCCAGACTTGGGGGAAGCAGGAGCGGCCCCGCGAGCTGGCGGCCCACATGTTGCGCATGATCACTGCAACGGCTCCGGCTCCTCCCGGCTTCCGCTCTGCACCCGAACCCCTGAATTAACTATTTCTTAAGACTTGAGCCAAAACCGCCCTTGCACGTGCCTGGGAATGTATGATTAAAATCCCTCATTGAGGAAGGGGTCAGAAATTTTGGACTAGCTTGCAGGACCAGAATAAATTTTAAATGACAAAATTAAGCTGAGAGGTGAGAGGCCTAACGCTGTCCAAAAGCAGGATTTGGCACCAGCGTGAAGTAGGTTTAGAAGTATTTCTGATAGAAGCTCAAAGTATAAAATTAATTAAATAAATAGAAAGCAAATCAAAAAGAGGACACAAAATTGAAGCCAACTGAGGAAAACAGAAATGAGCTGAATAGGAAGAAAGAAACCATATATATGATTTGATGGGGTTTCAACTGATTTAAAAAAAAAGGCAGAGCTTGAATTTGGGAAGAAGAAATTTGGGAGAAAATAAGAAAAACCGGAAAAGACTAATGTCTACGTCCAAATTTTATTTCTGACTACCCTAAGAAGATTGAAAAAGAAGGAGCAGGATTGCCGGAGCGCCTGCATCCCGGGCTGTGGTCTGATGCGGGCAGAGTGTGAAGAGAGAAAGAATCACGGGCCAGGTTAGAGCAGTGAAGAACAAACTCTGTTTATTGATCTGAGGGCTCAGGCTTATATAGTACTGGACCAAGCAATAGTAACATTATTATTCGTGAAAAGTATAAATCTAATTAAGTGATTTCCTTACTTCCTTGTACCTTGTCTGTTACATTCTTTCCTGCTTCCTGTCCTGTACCCCATCCGTTTCCTCCCTTCCTGCATCCTGTTCTCAAGAGACTGAACAGGGGGGTGGTGAGCCAACATCCTGACTTTCACAAGTGTCAGGCTTAGTACAAGCTGCAGATAAGACCCGGGCTGGCCTAAGCCTTCCAACTCCCCAAAGCTGGCCCTCTACACAGGATCAAGAATAAAAGAGCAAATAATAAATACTTGAAGCAGACTCATGGAGAAAGAAAAGGGAAAAGTAGTTGGTAATGCAAGATATGTAAGAAAATGGAAGTGTAACAAATTGGAAGATAAACCAAATTGATAGAGTAGAATGTTGAGAGGCACATGTAAGTAAAACGAATAGCAATTGTGTGGAAGATGAGAAGGGAGATAGAACCTCAATTTATTAAAATAAAACAAAGGAACTTGAGTAGATCTGTCAAATTATTAAGAGGTATCTACTGACTTTAAAGTTCCTTAAAGGTCAAGTACAAGCATTAATAAGTAGCTCAATAAAACAAGACTGCTAATCTAAATCTATGAATATCTGGATTGTTACAGAGAGAGAGAGAGAGAGAGAGAGAGAGAGAGAGAGAGAGACTTACATTGAGTTTTCAGTGTTTATATTTCTGCCATAACCAAGGGTTTATAATCTATGTTCCAAAGAGAAGATATTCTCCTGAAAGAGGAGGAGAAAGGACTCATGGAATACATCTTCATATTCCAGATTGTGAAAGGCAATGAAATATTTCCAAAGGAAATAAGAGCAGAGCTTCAATATCAAACAAAGACTATCTGAGCTAGAGAAGGTAAGACAATCCATCTTAAAGGGTTAAAGAAAGGAAAAGTAAAACAGTGGAAGAAGGGAAAGAAAAAAGACAAGAATATTCATTTTAAAAAAATGAAGCTCTTCCTGGATTCTACAAAGAGGAAACTATTGCTTATTCTTCAAAGAGTGACATAATATATCCACAGAAGCTATAACATAAAAGATCATACAATAAAAGTTAAATGAAGTGATGACCAGCATTCTCTCTGCTTTAAATATGAGTTAATTCCATTCGCATTCACTGTTACTACATGATTTTTATTTATTACCCCTTATCACCGCTTCTTATACTTTTTTCTTCCTAACTCCTAGCATCTTCAAAAAGATGTTTATCAGCACTAAGAATCTATAATTGGAGTGACATTTCTATTTCTCTTCTATTTTATTTTTCACTAAACTCAGATTCTGATATTTTGTTCTTAATTTTTTTTTTGGCTTGATAGATTTTTGTGATCAGCCCTATCAACAAGCTAGAGTCTGTTTTTCTGGAAATTATTTCCTCTTCAAATATATTCTCCCCCTTAAAAATCAAGTCCTTTTCCCATATCTTCACTCTTTTCCCCATTTAACTTATTGTATTCTATACTACTGTGTGTGTGTTCAACACTTCTTTATCTAATAAGAATGAAGACATAAAATCCTTGTCTCCACAACCCTCTTCTTTGATGTTTATAATCTCTTCTCATGTAATCCACTTATGCAAAATTATACATTTTTTAATTTTCTTTATTTTTTCCTAATGTTTCCTTTTCTCCACTCCTTAAAACAACAAAATAATACAAACTAACATCTGGATTCTGTGTTTGTCATATTTAATTAATTCCCTGTGATACATGAAAACATTAGTATTTTGAAGAGACACTTGACTCTTTTTTATTGGAATGTCAAAACTTCAACATTATTTAGTCCCTTCTAATGGCTCAAATTTATTTTTCTTTCTAGATTTCTCTTGACTTCTGATCTGTCATGGTTTTCAAAGAATCTGATTGTTCTTGCACATTGTCAGTCCATAAATATTTTATAAAGCATTGCAAATAGAAAAAAAAGCACAAACATTGTTTTCCAGATTTTAGTCTTTTTACTTTATTCAAATATTTATTGTTATCTCTTGGAGTCAATGAATTCTGATTTTTCCAGTCTTTTTTTTCAGGATATTTATGACTTAGGTAAGAATTTCCATCATCTTTTCTAAACTACTTGTTATATTTTTAGTTCTTTTCCTTCCAAAGTCTCATTTTTTTTTACTTTATTTATTAGTTACTCTTATAATTACAGGTGGCCAGTCCTTTTTTTTTATCCCTCTGATGCTTTGTTTGTATTTGTTATAAGTTTATTCTTTCCTTCTAGGTTTATCCCTTGATTTATCTCTCACAACACAGCATTTCTTCATAGTATTTAATTTTATTATCAGCCTCATTTCTTGGATTGGAATTTTGTGTTCAGGCTAGTCCCTGTCAACACTTTTGGATGGGTTAACTAGGCTTTATTTTGTCTTATTCCCTGTGAATTCTCTATGCTATTGCAACTGTGGATCAGGATAAATTTGTTGGCTCAAATCCCTACCGTTTGATTCAATCTCTGACTTCTCATTTTCCTGGTGGGCCACTGCGGGTTCAAGTCTTGACATTTCTTTTTCCTTCTCACTGTGGGATCTTCATTCAAATAGTGGTTCATTTCCTTTCTGTGGTCCTGCCAACCCTCATGGGATTTTGCTGATCAATGGTCTCAGGCCTCCTGAACAGATTTCTGAGCACTGGTAGCCAGGTCCTGGGATTGTTGGCCTCATCTCATGCTGTGGATCTCAGTGTTCTGAGTAGTGCACAGCTATGCCCTGTCTGTCTGCACAGCGATTTATCTGAGCTATTTCTTTCTCCCACTTTTGTTTTTACAAGCTAGAACTAAGATATTTTTAGGTACCTTGTTGAGGTAACTGTCCTTTGTCTGGTACAATAGATCACTCAGAGCCTGAGGGTTTAAAGATATAGTTTATTTTTTTTTACTAAAATGTATATTCTAATATCCTCAAATAGAAGTAGTTTTCAAGGTGACTGAAAAGGAGTCCAGAGGACAAAAAACTAAAAAATATCCCTGTTAAAAATGTAAACAAGTAGTCGGCAAAGAGTTTTCCTGGGGTCTCAGAAGATCCTGGCCAAAATCTTACAACTAGTTTTATATCCTACTTGCCCAAAGTGCACACAGCTGGGTCCCAGATCAATTCATTTGGGAGCAAAGTTAACCCCAACTGCCCCAGATTGGCATCATAGTTTCATGGATTGCAACAGTGCTAGCTAGTATAGTTAGTGTTTTGGGGGTTACCTTGTGCTTCCCCAGTTCCAGAGAGCCCATTATACACCTGATTATTGGAGTAGCACTGGCTTGTGATATCCCTGTTTAGAACAATGTTTGATTTTAGATCCATCAAGAGGAACTCACATTGTCTCCTCATCTCTTCCCGACTCTACTAGTTTCCTACTAAGTTACCAGAGTCTCTACTTGTTGCCATGATGTAACATCTCTGCCTGCCTCCACTAGCTTTTGATTGTCTTTCTGGGACTTAGAGTCCCTAGTTCTGAGACTGATCAGTTTAGTATTGATTGGAGTTAACCCTCACCCCTCCCCATCATCATCATCTCTTTCTCTCTCAAATTTCTCTTTTCATAATATTTCTGGGCTGCTGCCTTTTTCCAATACTTGTTGAAATTTCTATTGGAAAACTGTTCTCTATAACCTTTCAAATTGCCTTCGTAATCAGAAGTCCTCACTGAACTAGTGAACTAGTAACAAAAATTTTGAATGCCCCTTTCCCCTTGACATTTTTTCCCCTGAAGTCCCTGCTGGATGATTTCTTCTATTCTGACTAGGAACTGCTTTGCCTTTCTAATAAATTTGAATGTAGATAGGCATTCCTCAAGTATTTTCACTTTCTCCTCTAGCAGGAAGATAAAATTCAATTTATATTAAAAATAAAGTATATATCTGGCAGGACAATAAATATAGCATATAACTATACATCATCAGAGAAATTCATACGATGTTCATAATTCTGGAATCTCACAGTGCCTTGTACATAGTAGGCACTTAATAAATCTTTAATGATTGACATAATAGGCCAAAACAAATACTTGTTTATTGATTGATTGACCTACTTTCCTTAGTTACTGCCATTCAGTAATGACTATGGACTCTATCTTTGTTGCTCAAAGATCACTTAATTCATCAGTTCAACAGTGGTAAATTAACGTGCTAGTTTTCCATGGGCCCTGAGATAATAAATTTTCTCTGTTTTTCTTTGTTTTTCAATTTGATGGATGTGAATCAACAATTTTGAGTGTTATGATTTATATTTCATTATTAGTGATTTTAATATCTATATTAGATACGCATGCATATGTGTGATTGCTTTATTTTCTTTATTTAAAAAACATTTATACCTATAACCTGATTTGCATCATGCATGTCCACAATCAATTTACATATTGTGCTTTGCAGTCTTTAACTGCCTTCTAATGATTGGCTGACAGAAGTACAGGTGGCTAGACTTTTGTCAGATAAGCTATACTTTTTCAAATATATAAAAATGTGATGAACTCTTGTACTCTCTCACTTGTACTCCTGAACCATAATACAGGAAGAGTGAGAAAGAGATTTTCCCTTCTCTCCCATCCCCTTCCTTCTACCAAGAGCAGCTACTTGTGATGAACAGAAGACTATTATGAGCTGCCTATAATAAATATTAGATTAAATAAAGTATTTACTAAGACCTTACCTTTTGCCAAGGAGCATTTACCCAGGGAGCATTTATCCTGGGAGCCAGAGGCAGGGGAAGTCTTGAACTCAGGGCCATCTTCTTTCCTTATTCCTTTTCTAATAAAAGAGAAAAGATTCATCTCTCTTCTGACTGGACATACAGTATATTAAAGTCAAAGACTTCAAAATTTCAATAAATATAAATAAATTAATAAAATATTTGTAGTAGCACTCTAATGTGATAGCAAATAACTGAAAAAAACTGGGTGTCCATTGTTTGAGAACCATGAGAACATACTTACTTTGTCAAAGATAGAACAAACTGCAGGTAATTGATAGAACTGCTATAGAAACATATGGTAGTGTGGGCATATGCTTACCTATTCAGTGAAATAGAACTTGAGAATGGACTTTCCCAAACTTTGTGTTTACCTCATGGGTAGTTCCAAGTTTAAATGTTTCCAAGGTTGAGAGTTTTCAAGAGTTTGTTTGAGACAGGTGCTATCTTGCTAGAGGGAACATAAATTATTCAACATCATAATTCTTGAAGAAGGAAAAGAATTGACAGCATGACACTTGTAGTTACAGGATTGGATCAATTTAATGTGGCTTAGAAGATGTGTCTCTTGCTATTATCCCTTACTTTTTTTTTCCCCATGAGTTGTTTGAATAGTACATGAATAATATCAAGAGAGTTTTCTATTTCAATCCTCTGAGATCTTTCTCAATATAGATCTAAATTCTAGAACATTTTATATGTTTATGCATCTATTCCTAGGCTTCCTTGGATCTTATGTCTTACACAGTTTCTGGGTAGGTGGCAAATAAAGGTTTTCTCACAGACACAAAGCCATTGAATTTTTATAACATTGAGTGCGTATTGAGGAGCTCATCTACATTTGCAGAAACCTAAACACAAGGTATAACTAAACTTTATTTTGGAGATTTCCTTGGTGGGGGGTGGGGTGGAGAGAGAGAGAGAGAGAGAGAGAGAGAGAGAGAGAGAGAGAGAGAGAGAGAGAGACTGTCATTAGACTAGGGACTCATTCCATGTAAGCTTCAGAGTCTTGGAAGGTGCCTTGAGACAACAGTTACTTAGACTTTGACTAGTCAACTATTAAGGATTAACTTGATGTTATTAATTTATGTTAATTCATTGTGGATTTGGAATGTTAAATTTTAATTCTTATTTTGGCTAAATTAATTTAATCCAACAGAAGTATATTTACTATATAATGTGTATGTGTGTGTGTGTGTATATATATATATGCCATTGTATGTATGTCAAAACTCATCATGCATAAAGAATGCTGTCCACTTGGAATCTACACAGAACATGCTTCACGATACTTATCCCCTTGACAAGTGTGTATCTTCTCGGTTTATGTCTCGCCTAATATTGAAAGTTAAAGTATGATTAAACAAAATTTTTGCTGGTTTTCTATCACAAATCTTATATGATCTTAGTATGTGTATGGCGGGAGGTAACTAGAATTTATTAAGCACCTGTTATGTGTCAGGATACAGCCAATTTGCACAGCAGATAGTGGAAAACCTGAGTTCAAATCTGGTCTCAGACATTTGGCAGCCATGTGACCCTGGGCAAGTCACTTAACCCTGTTTGTCTCATTTTCCTCATCTATAAAATGAGTTGGAGAAACTACTCTAGTATCTCTGCCAAGTAAAACCCAAATGGGTGCATGAAGAGTCAGACACAACTGAAACAACTAAACAGCAATGTGTCATGAACTGTGCTAATTGCTTTAAAAATATTATCTCATTTGATCCTCACAACCATACTGGGAAATGGGTGCTATTATGAAACTCATTTTACAGTTGAGGAAACTCAGCCAGAAGATAAGCAACTTTAGTAAACTTCTGAGGCTGGATTTGAACTCAGATCTTCCTGACTTCAGGCTCAGGACTTTATCCATCGTTCCACAAATTGTTTGAGAAAAAAACTTAACAAAGTTAAGGGAACAAAGACAATAGATAGTGGGATTTTGCATTTTCTATGCTCCTTAGTCAATTGTGTGACTATGGAAGTTCTTTTTGTTGTGGTAAACAAACATGTCATAAGAAAACTATGTAAGTGCTAATGTTACAGGACAAAAAAGCAATAATGCATGTAGGGTAGAAATAATAAAGGAAGTCTTCTTGGAGTAGGATAGTTAGGAATGTTTGCAAAGGAAATAATCAAGACTGAGTATTAAGAGTAAGAAAAGGCATAGCAGTAAGGAAAGCATATGTTCAGGGATGGTAGTGGAATCCATATGATTATTATACTTTATTAAGAGAAACATAAGTGGGGTTATTGAAGTATGAGAAGGGGTGAAAAAGGAACTTGTGATTATAAGCCTTTTACAGCCTTTGAAACTCAATTTATCAGAATACAAATCATAGTACATTCTTGAGTAGGTAACAGACATGATAAAAATGTTGGGCAAGAAAAGTCAACTTAGCAATTGTATGCAGAACATCTATTTCTTGAGATCAATAGATAAAATTCCCGTCATATATAAAAGCAAGCTGTGTAACAACCCATTCCTTTAATTCATCTCATTTCAACTCTATTTTTCTTTTCAACGGAGGTGAAAAAGAAAGAACCCTTCCTTTCACTTCTGCCTTCCAGAATAGTGTTGTGTATCTAATTACGACAATTAAGAGAGTCTGGAGGAGTGGAAGACAGAAAGGAAAAAAAAGAACATATAACCTTTTTTATTTTTTTGTTGTGATTAAGTAGGATGTAAACCCAATGAAGAAAAATAGTACTAACTCAATTTTCCTTTTTGTGGTCTATTTATCTTAAATTTAGTGTTTTATTTTCTCCAATTACATGTAACAAGAATTTTCAATTTTCATTTTTAAAATTGAGTTCCAAATTCTCTCCCTCTTTCTCTACCCCTCTCATTGAGAAGGCAAGCAATTGGATATAGCTTATACATGTGTAGTCATGTAAAACATGTTTCCATATCAGTCATGCTTAAAAGAATTCAAAGGCCAAAATTTAAAAAAAAACAAGAAATATGAAGTAAAAAAAAAAAGTATGTTTTAATCTGTATTCATACTCCATCTGTATTCGGATGGTATTCAGACTCCATTTTGTGTTATCCTGACTGTAACTTCATGATATTTGATATTCATAGCAGCTCTTTTTGTGGTGGCAAAGAATTGGAAACTGCAAGGATGCCCATCAATTGGGGAATGGCTGAACAAGTTGTGGTATATAAATGTAATGAAATACTATTGTGCTATAAGAAATGATGAGCAGGCTGACTTTAGAAAAACCTGGAAAGATTTGTATGGTCTGATGCTGAGTGAGGTGAGCTGTACCAAGAGAACATTGCACACAATAATAGCCACGTTGTGCAATGACTAATATTGATAAACTCAACCCTTTCCAGCAACACAAGGATCTAAGACATTTCCAAGGGCCTTGTGATAGAAATGCTCTCCACATCCAAAGATAGAACTATGGAATTTGAATGCAGATCGAAGCATACTATTTGCTATTTTTTTTTCTCTTCTGTTGAGTTTTGTTTCCTCTTTCTTGTGGTTCCTCCTACTGGTTCTAATTCTTACTTACCACATTACTAATGTGAAAATATGTTTAATAGGAATGTATATGTATAGCCTATATCAGATTGTGCACCATCTTGGGGAGGTTGGTGGGGAGGAAGGGGGAGAAAAATTTTCAGCTCAAAAGCATATGGAAGTGATTGTTGATAAATCAAAATAAATTAATATAAAAAAACATTAAAGATATTTGAATTGTTTCTTTTTGGTTGCTTGCGATATTTTCTCCTTGACTTAGGAACTCTGTAAATTGGTTATCATATTTCTGGGAGTTTACATTTTGGGATCTCTGTTAGGAGGTGATCAGTGGATTCTTTAAATTTCTATTTTATGCTCTGGTTCTAGAATATCAGGGCAGTTTTCCTTGATGATTTCTTGAAATATAATGTCTAGTCTCATTTTTTTTATATGGCATTCAGGAAGTCTAACAATTTTTAAATTATCTCTCCTTGATCTACTTTCTAAGTCAGTTGCGTTTCCATGGGATAGTTTAGGTTGTCTTCTAGTTGTTAGGCTTTTTTTTCATTCTTTTGGTTTTGTTTTATTGTTTCTTGATGTCTCATAGAGTCATTAGCTTCCCCTTGTTCAATTTTAGTTTTTAAAGAATTATTTTCTTCAATGAGCTTTTGGACCTCGTTTTTCCATTTGGCAAATTCTATTTTTTAATTAGTTTTTTTTTCAGTGAATTTTTGTGCTTCTTTTTTCCATTTTACCAATTATGCTTTTCAAAGTACTCTTACTCCTAACTAGATTTTTGTACCTTTTTATGCATTTAGCCTATTCTGCCGTTTAAGGTGCTATTTTCTTTAGTAATGTTTTTTGTGTCTCCTTTCTCAATTTCTTGAGTCTTTTTTCATGATTTTCTTGCATCATTCTTATTTCTCTTCCCATTTTTCCCTCTGCCTCTCTTACTGGATTTTTAAAATCCTTTTTGACTTCTTCCATGGCCTGAGATATATTCATATTTTTTTCTGATGCTGTATATGTAGTAGTTTGACTTTACTGTCTTCTGAGTGTGTTTTGGTCTTCCTTCTCATTACAGTAAATTTCAATAGTTACAATTTTTCTGCTGATTGCTCATTTCCCCTACCTGTTTCTTGATTTTTAGCTTTTTGCTAAAGTGGGGCTCTGCTTCCAGGGTGGAGGGTGCACTGTCCCAAGCTTCAGAGGTTTTATGCAGCTATTTCCAGAGATACTGCTAAAGACATATAAGTTTTCTGTTCTTCCAAGGTGGTATGATCTAAGGAGAAGTGTGTCTGCTACTCTCCTGTCCTGTGTTCTAGTCTGTGAATGACCACAAGCACTCTTTTCTGCCCTGGACCTCTGAAGAGAGTGCCCACTCTCTTGTGGTCCCAAGTTCTGCTCTGCTACTGCTCGTCCTTGCATTGCGATTGCTAGCTAGGACTCTGACCATTATCTGAGTATAGGCAAAGCAACAGATTCCTGCCCCAAGTGTCAGGAAAGAAACCCCTGTCTTCTGACCAGTTTTTTGAGCCCTTTACTCTAGGTGTGCTGAGAACTCTGGAAGCAACTGCTGCTACTGATCCAGTCACTCCTAAGACCTGGTTTGCTGAAGCCAGGTCTTCACTGGTGCAGCCTGTACTGGACTGTACTCTACTCTCACCCCAGTGCAAAAGACTTTTCCTGCCAAACTTCCAAGTTGTCTTGCACTGGGAAATTACTTTTCGTCATCTTTGTGTGTGTTCTAACACTCCATAATTTGTTTTAGGGCACTGTTTAAATGTCTTTGGAGGGGTTTTAGGGAGAGCTCCCTGCCTTCTCTCCACCACTTTGGCTCCACCCTCTCAATTTACCTTTTCAGAAGGAGTGTGTCTATTAAATGCCAATGGCTTACGTAATTTCTAAATGTGGAAAAAGTCAAACCACTTTATAAGTACTGTAAACGATAAATAGCCTCTCCTACACCTACTTTGAGGCTTCTATTTTTCCCTCTTCGATCTTGGATCTCTTAACAGGACAATGGCTGGCTTTGGTACAAACCAGTAGGATATGCATTGCCAAGGGGCTGATTTGCTTCTAGTCCATCTGCCTGAATGAACATTTGGGAAATCACAGTAAGAGAGAGTGTGCTTGAGTTGGCAGGACTGTCACTGATTGTCTAACATGGTAATTCAGCACAATGCTTATCTCTAACTAAAAAGTTTTGGCCATGGAGGAAAGGGTTCATAACCACAATGCTACTTTCTAATTCAATGATGATTTTTAGACAGATTTGCAAAATTTCATTTGGATTTTTCAGGTCATACAAACTGGGTACAATATTACCCAACTAACAGAATAATTAAATATGTGATTATGCAGGTATTATCCAGCCAATTTATGGATTATCAGGGTCCTCTAGTCTCGTTTTTCCCTCATTCTCCCAGTCATTTTGTTTCTCTTCAGCATTTATACCAGAGGATAAACATAATTAGGAAATATGATAGTGAAACCCCTAGATTATAATTCCAAGACAGTTAAGACTATTTGAATAAAATAGCCTAAGAAATGTATTGTTTTACCTAGGTGTGACCCATATGCTGTGACGCACTGAAAAAAAATTAATTTTACAACTTTCATCATTTAGTCTTATACCAGGTATGTTAATATAATTTCATAATAATCAAACTTAAACTCTCTGGAAAAATAATTATTTTTCATTTCCTCCCCTTATAAAGAAGTAAGACATCCTTTAAAATCTAGGGTGATTGTAAGCTGCCAATACCAGAGTTATGATATGGCAAAAGGCCTAGCTTCTATTGGTCCCTGAAAGAAATGAAATCTCCTGATTGGGAATAGAAGAACATTGCTAAGGCAAGGTCTTTGGAAAAGTGGAGAAGGGATTCTTTAAAAGACTTTAGCTGACATTTAAGTGAATTTTTTCTAACAAATATTTTGGCTACAGGGGACATCACATAACTATGTTCACAAATAACCACAGGCTGATCTTTTCAGTAGGCTATTCAGGTCAGATAGGGTTGTGAGGGCAACTGCTCATTCCTTCATTAAAATGACGATATTCCTGTGGTGGATAACAAGAAATTGGTATGTAGGTAGGGTGAGCTGGTATTTGTTGGCTTCTTCTTTACTCTATGTAATGCGATAAATGGGGTGGGAAGAAATTCTACACACAATCCTTTATTTCTGCCAACAATGCTAAATATTTAAATACTTTTATTGTTTGTTTGCTCAAAATTTCTCAAATCAATCTTGTTGCAAAATTGTCAAAATAGTTTTTCTCCTCTTTTGTTTCCTTGTGAATGGTACAATAAAATAGATTTCTTTGGCTCCCATAAGCAGATAGTTCTTAATCCAAAGCCACTAGGCTACCACCTTCATTATAAATGATGCCAACTTTGATATAGGCCAGAAATAACACATTCACCATCTTCTTTAGGCAAGGTCATATAAAGTAATATATGCTCACATTTCCCTTTATCACATAGAAATTCTCTAATCATCTTTTAATCATCATTATAAAACACCTTGAGGTATTTCCATAGGTAGAGTGTTAAATAATTTCAACTTAATAGAGTGAGCATAATATCCATTTTATGTAGATGGTCTTTTCATATTAAATTAAATTTAACTACTCCCAACATTCTAGGTCTATTCTCTTGGTGGACACATTATATCCTAAATATAATTTAGCCTATCTTATGGATTTTTCAGTGTCCTTATATCAAAGGATTTAATTGTAAAGTCATTTTAAAAATCTCTACACATCAAATTACATTTATTGCACCCCAGTGATATTCATATTTCCTGTAGTTTCTTCCAATTTACTTCATGATTGGAGATTTTCTTCCTAATTTAATAGTAAAATATAATATAATTGGTCCCTTGAGCCATAGAAAAATGCAAAAGCATTTAAAGCCACAATATTGGTACAAACTTGGTATATGCTCAGTGAGTGATGCAATAGTTGTGCATATCAGGCTTGTTTCCTTCCTTTTTGCAACCTGCAGAAACAAAACTACAACTGACTAAACAATTACCAGCTAGGCAGTATAGTATATGATTTGGACACTAGGTGGTACTACCTTTAAGCCACCAGACAAGTGGTTTTCTCTACAAGTAAAAAGTCCAAGGTTATAGGCTTTATCAACAGCTGTGGTATCATTTGTTACTAAAGGGTACTTAACACTAGAATCCTCTGAAACCAATTCACCTCCCATCTCTCATTTTGACTTAGTGCCTCTGCCCCATAACCCCACCCATTTTGGGAAATCTCCTGATTTTGACTGAGACACTCATTCATAAACTCAGATGACTTATATTTTAATGTGAATGTGTTTTATTAAAAACAAAGTGTAATGGTGCCTTTGAGAGGAGCTGACTTCTAAAAATTTAGTTAAATTTGTCAACTAACAAAAATCTATTTTTTTCTCCTTTCCACCTTCTCACCCACCCCATTGTAAAACAAACAAACGAACAAAAAAAGGGCAGCTAGGTGGAGCAGTGGATAGAGCACCGGCCCTGAAGTCAGGAGGACCTGAGTTCAAATCTGGTCTCAGACCAAACACTCACACTTACTAGCTGTGTGACCTTGGGACACTTACTAGCTGTGTGACCTTGGGCAAGTCACTTAACCACAATTGCCTAAAAAAAAAAACAAAAACAAACAAACAAAAAAAAGATAAAAAATCTTTAGTGATAAAAATTCAGTGAAGCAAAACAAATTCCTCCCATTTGCCATGTCTAAAATTATACCTCACTTTGTACCATCAACCCATCATTTCTTGGTCAAGAGTGGGCAGCATGTTTTTCATAACTATTCTGGATTTTGTTTTTGATCATTTCATTGATAAGATTTTTTAAGTCTTTCAAAGTTATTTGTTTTTACAATGTTGTTATTGTATGAATTATTCTGTTTCTGCTCACTTTACTCTGCGTCAGTTCATACGCACCTTCCTAGGTGTCTCTGAAACTGTTCATTTTCTAATTTCTTATACCACAATAGCATTCCATTGCATTTATATAACATAATTTGTGCAGCCATTCTCCAACTGATGAACACCCCCTTTTTTTCCAGGTTTGCAAACATTTGCAAAAAAAGCTGTTATAATATTTATACATAAGTGTACTTTTCCTTTTATCCCTTTGTGGGATAGGCCTAATAGTGGTATCACAAAGTTAAAAGGAATAAAGTTTGGCAACTTTTTGAACAAAGGTCCAAATTGTTTTACATAATGGCTGGACATAATGTTCTACCAACAGTAAATTAACATTCCTGCTTTCCCAAATATTTGTCATTTTCTTTCTTTCTTAGTTTTTTTTCTTTTGATGAACTTTGTCAATCTATTAGATATGAGGTAGAATTTTAGAATCTATTTAATTTGTATTTATTTGACTAATAGTAATTTGAATATTTATAATGACTATTGGTACCTTGGACTTCACCCTTAGTAAACTACCTCTTCACATACTTTGATAAATTTCAGTTGTTTGCTTATATAATTTGGAAAGGAGACCTTTTAAAAAGAAACTTGCTACAAAAATGTTCCCTGAATTATCTATTTTATTTCTAATTTGAGCTTTATTGATTTTGTTTGCACAATTTTTAAAATTTGTTATAAAAATTAGTCATTTTATTTACTTTTTGTTCTCTATTCCTTGTTTGCTCAGAAACTCTTCTCATAATTGTAGATCTGAAGTTTCTTTCTTGCTTCTCTAATTCCTCTTTTTTAAATGACGTCAACCTTGATATCTAAGTTATGTACTATTTAGAGCTTATTTTGGTATTTGGTATGTGACTTTTCTATGTGCCTAGATTCTATCAGACTCTTTTCTTGTTTTCCTTGTCTGTTTTGTCTTTATCTAGATCAGGTACCAAAACCATATTTGTATCAAAGAAGGAATTTGGTAGGACCCCATTTTTTTCCCAACTTTTGAAGAGTTTATGTAATTTTAGAATTTTTAATGTTTGACATAATTTGTTTATAAATCCATGTGCATTTATTTTTTCCTTCCCTTTGGGAGTTTATTTATGGCTTGTTTAATTACCTTTTTTCTAACATTTGGTTGTCACTTTGTTCTGTTAATCTAGGGAACACATTTAAAAAAATATCAATTCATTTAGGCTACCATGTTTATTGACACATAATGGGGCACAGTAGTTCCTAGTGATTTTCTTTCTTTCTTTTTTTTATTTTTGTGACTTCACTTTTCCCCCTCTTTTTGATCCTGGTATTTGGTATTCTGCCTTAAAAATAGATAAAGATAGCTCAAGATTTATCTATTTTTTTTTCAAATCCCAGATCCTACTTTATATATTAATTCAAAGTTTTACGTATTTTATTTTGCTTTCAATTTTGTTAATCTCATATTTGATTTCAGAATTTTCATTGGTATTCAGATTGATTTTTGTTTTTAATTTGTTAGTGCTTTAATTTTCTTTGGAGTTTCATTTGCAATTTTTAAATCTGTTCTTTCTCTTTGTATTGATCAAAATGCTTAGTTATATAAAAAAAATTCCCAAGTACTACTTTGGCTGCATCCCAAAAGTTAGTATGTTCTGTCATTTTTGTCATATTTAATGAAACTTCTGTTGTTTAAATTATTTATTCTTTGACCCACCAATTCCTTAGGATTATATTATTAAGTCCTCAACTAACTTTTGTTGTTTCCTCTGTAGCCCTTTAATGATTACATTTTTATTACTTTGTGGCAGTAAAAGAAGTATTTAATAGTTGTACTTTTCTGCATTTGTTTGTGAGTTCTTATGCCCTAATACAGAGTGAATTTTGCATTGTTTGTATTACAAATTTACAACTTTTTGAAGTTGTAAAGATGTTATGCACAATTGAGAAATATTTCTGTTTCAACTTAGTAACTGCAGAGGACACAGACAAGGTGGTAGTGGGTTGGTGTGAAGCAGCCTCCCTGGCTTCTGTCAGAAGGTGTCCCAGCAAATGAGGACGCCCTTCCACAGCTCCATGTCCATCATGCACAGTAATGATTCTCAATGATTTGAATCAAGGGATGGATGAAGAATTGGAATGGGATAAAAAGGTCTTTTTGCTTAGAGATGGTGCCTACAAGCTCAGCAGAGTCTATGGAAGAAGCACAGAGACAAGAAAATATCAGACACAGTGATATCCAAAATGAGCTTTGCTGGCATTGCTGTAGAGGCAGATATGGCTGGATTGAGGTCTTTTTGTGAACTCATGACCTTCAATTTATCTATATAAACAACTGACCAGATTATAAACTCAGCTGCCAAGACTTAATGTATGTCAGGTAGACTTCAGCCTATGACCATTGTCTTCAGGGAACCTAATGGTTCTTCAGCTGATGTGTCTGCATAGCATTCACAGTGTTTTGCACCTTGATGTGGGCACTGTACTAGATTTAAAAGCTGTCAGGCCTTGGAGTTCAGACGATGCAAGAAGATTTATCAAATCAGCAATCTAGTATGATAATCTAATTGTGATGCTTGAAAATAAACTGATGTATGGAATTCTTTTTGAATTTCCAGAGGGAATTCAGTCAAAAGATTTCCTGATTCCTGCTGGAAAAACTAAAATAGAAAGGGAAAGAACCCACATTACATTGGTTTCCCACTCATGACCTGTTTGCCTTTGTATAGAAGCAGCAATCATACAAGCTAAAGAGAGAGTGGAATATGAGGTGATCCACTTACATATCATTGGACCAATGATATTGACCATCAAGTCAGCATGATGAAGACCAATCATCTCATAACTATTGAAGGAGGCTGGTCCCAGTTTGGGGTGGGAGCTGAGGTCTGTGGGTAGGAGGTCCCATGTTTTAATATCCTCTAGGTTCCTGACCTCTGTGCCACAGAGGCTGATGTTCCAATGCTTTATGTGAAAATTCTGAAAGAAAACTGCATTCCTCAAGTCAAGGACATGATCTTTGCAGCCAAGAAGACACTGAATGTCTAATTTGTACTTGACATTGAAGTCCCTGGGATTTCTTACATGTAATTATTGCTTCAGAGGCTAGGATGCACTGACAGTTCACGTTCATAATTGTACTTGTCTGGAGCTACAAGGCTTCTGGGTACCATCTTGTGTTAGGGAAGATGTCAGAGTACTTCAGGTAGAAGCTCTCCCACCATCTCAGTTTTTAGACCCTTGCTTTATTGTGTCTGTAACAATTAGGCTATTTCTGCTCCAAAGACAACTAATCAATACAATATATTTGCCTCCATTACCAGCAGCACAATACATTGGGGGTGCTGAAGGGTCTGCCTGACAATTAACTTATCTTTACAGAAAGAAAGCATGATCTGACGCAGTTGGGTTCTGATTTGATAAAGAGTAAAAGTCTTCTGACTTCAGTCCAAAAATATTTAATTGTCAGTTATCCAAAAATTCTTTTCATGTCCTTAACTTCTTTCTCCTTCAATTTTTAGTTAGATTTATTTAGTTCTGCAAGGTGTACAATTGGATTTTCTCATTATTTGGGTTTTATTGACTGTTTTTTTCCCCTGTAACTCATTTCTCATTTTTTAAAAAATTATTTAAATGTTTTGTTATTTGGTGTATATGTATTCATTATAGGTATTACTTTTTGTCTATAGTACATTTCAGCAAAACAATAGGCTTTTATGAAATTATGATTGCTACTACCAATTTTTTTTTAATTCTGCATAATAGATTTTGTTCCACTCCCTTAATTTAGCTTTATGTGAATCTTTGTTTGATGTATATTTTTTTGTATATAACATATATAATGTTGGATTCAATTTATTCTTCTCTCCATTTTTATGGATTAGTCAGTTCCATTCATATTCACAGTTATGAACATTAACTAAGCATTTCTCTCAATTCTGTTGTTACACTTTTTTCCTTCCATTTGCTTCCTGCCTCTTCTTTTCAAAGAGGATAATGAGAGAAGTGTGCTTACTATCAATGCTTCATTCTTGATATATTCCCCTGCCCTTTTTCTTTTTCCTTCATCCAGACCATAATCACAAGTTCTTATTCTTTCTTCCTTTCCTTTTAATCATTTTTTTTTCAGAATTAGTGTTAGAGTTTCTTTTGCTTATAACTAATCCTACCCTGAATCTACTTTCCCTCTTACTCTTCACTCTCACCCTCTTTACCCTCCTATTCCTGGGTTGAGTGAGATGAATTTTTGTACCCAACTCTGTGTGTATGTGTGTATTCTACACTCCTTTGCTCAGTTCAGATGAAAGTGAAGTTTGAGTGTTTTGCACTTTCTCCACCTCTTCTTTTTTATTTGTAGAATTCTATTTGCCAGCCACAATGATGTGAAATATTTCCCTCTACTTTTTTTTCCTGCTTTTTCCCTAGTATATTCCTTTGCCTTTGCCTTTCCTTTCTTCTTTTAAAATAATGAGATCTTAAAAACATTCCCAGACCCTTTGTCATATTTAACCTCACTTACGATCCTTGATATTATTAGGGTTCTAAGGAGACGCATATCATCTATGATAAAAGCATTATACTTTGCTTTCTCCTTCCCCTCCTCCAATTCTTTTGATTCTTGTATTGTCATTTTAAAGTTTTTATTTAGTTCTAATCTTTTTATCAGGAATACTTATAAATCTTCTATTTCATTTAAAGTTTTTTTTTCTTCCCTTATGATTATACTCAGTTTCACTGGGTAAATTATTCTTCATTGTAATCTATGCCTTTGGAAACTTTACATTTCTACCTCCCCATTCATTCATAGTGGTGGCTGTTAAATTGCGATTCTTACTTTGGTTCTTTGGTACTTTTAATCTTGTCTCCTTGACTGCTTGTTTTGTCAACAAGTTCTCTTCTGTTTGTGGAGGTAGGGGAAGGGTGGTGAATACTGGTAGTAATACAAACCAAAAAAAGAAACAGAAAATGGCTTCAATGAAACATTTCAGAAAACAAAGAGAAGAGACTTGAAGGAAGGTCAGAAGAATTCATAAATAAGCAGGGCAGATGTGTTACTATTGTGATGAATTTAATATGCATTTTTTAAAAATTATATGCAACAGAGGTTCATGGTTTCACATACATAATCCTCTTTTCTGTCTATTTTATATTGAAATATTTGTTGGTTGATTGTCATGTTCTTAACAAATAAATATCTTTATGAAATAAAATGTATTGAAATACGTAATGGTTTTATTGCATCAATTTTCTTGGTATTAATATTCAACAAGTTAACATTTCATATATATTTTCTTAGACTACTTAATATAAGAACATGATGTTATTAAAAGTCAGCGTTTTCAACATTTTTTCACTTAAAATAACTGCTTATATAATTATTATGGATTGGCTGGTCACTTTACCACTTAGAGCCTCAGTGCACTCATGTGTAAAATGAGAGCATTTGACTTGACAATCACTAAAAGCCTTTTCTTTTTTTGTTTTTTTTTTTGTTTGTTTTTGTTTTTTGGTTGGGCAGTGTGGGTTAAGTGACTTTCCCAGGGTCACACAGCTAGTAAGTGTTATGTGTCTGAGGCAGTATTTGAACTCAGGTCCTCCTGAATCCAGGGCCAGTGCACTATCCACTGTGCCCCCTAGCAGCCCCTTAAAGGCCTTTTCAATTCAAGATTACATGACCCTATGATCATACAATGCTATGAAATAAGTTCAATTAGAGTAACTTTCACCAAATATAAATATGTTATAGTTGAGTTGAATGACAATATCTTTATTCTGTCCTTTTCATAAATATTTG
This sequence comes from Phascolarctos cinereus, assembly GCF_003287225.1. NCBI lineage: Eukaryota > Metazoa > Chordata > Mammalia > Diprotodontia > Phascolarctidae > Phascolarctos > Phascolarctos cinereus. Next base: position 258,758,527 of record NW_027555847.1, read on the forward strand.
GCAATTGGGGGTAGAGTGTGGCAACAACATGTTTTAATGTCTATATTTAATTTTGGACACATTTTAATTTTTCATAAATATATTCCAATATTATAGATCACACATATATATGTCTTCATTTATGTACATATATATTGTGTGTATGTCTAGATATGTATATATAGATATGCATGTCTATATGTATACATATATACATACATGTATATATACATGTGTGTGTACATATGTACATATATATGTATATGTATATACATACTTCTGGTTTGATAGAAAATATGAAGGTAGGAAGCTAAGACTCCAAGAAATAACAAACAAAATCACCAGTTCACTTCCATATACATAGAAAAAATTTCAAGAAAAAAACCTTAGATCCTTAGAAGTTCTGTAAAAATGTTAAGCCTGGAAAGACCACATTCCAAGCAAAAGATTGATGCTGGGGAGATTATCCTTAAATTACCAAAACAGCAATAAAATGAAATTCTTATTTCTCTGAAGAGCCAATAAAATGGTAGTTAAGTAAAATTAAAAAAATGAAACAAAACTTTGCCAAGACTTTTGAATTCCCACTAGATTTTTTTTTCTTAAGTATCTCTCACCAAAGGAAATTTCTCCAATTAATGTCTTGTGAAAAGAAAGGAGTTAATTGTAGGATATACTGAAGTGATTCAAATAGGTAGGGAGGAAAAACAGAAATTTTTTTTTCTACAAATTAGAAATCATTCTACAGGTACAATCAACTTTGCTTGGTCCATGCACCAGCTACTTGTAATGACAATATTCTAAGAGAGTTCTCCAAAGTAATAAAAGCAATATAGACTTAGGAATCTTGGGAAATGTAGATGAATGGGAAATTCAATTCATTCCTTCATATGTTCCTATTGTATAAAAGAATGATTTGAACCCCTGAATTTTTAAATTTAGTGATTGTCCTGCTTTCCTGATTAAAAAAAAATCCTCTTTACAGCACACACTAGATAGGAATCTAAAAGTAGAGAAGGCAAGTTCTCTCAATATCAGTAAATATGCCACTACTATGGTAGAAATCAGCCTCGCAGTAGAAATAAATTGATTTCAGATGCCTCCAAGGTACCACCTTTTTCAGATTACTTGTCAGAAGCTTGAGAATTAGGATAGGTATTTTGTTCCACTTCATCTGATTAGTCAATTTTCACTGGCTTAGCTATTGTCAACATTTTCCTTTTTGAGAGTTTCTTAAAGTCTTGAAAATAAAATTGCCTTTCTGCAAAGTGACTTCCTTTAGCTAATGCATTTTAATATTGGCGGTACTCTTTTATTTATCAAAGAACCTTTGCTATAGTTGGTAATGAAACTGTATGTATGTATATGTATATATTATATGTAATATATGTACATATATATATTTCAATCCTTTCACACATTAACACTTTCCCAAATTAAATATTTAAATGGATCCATTTAAATGCCACCCCTTCTTAACTAAAATATTCCTGAGTGATTTTGAAGACCTAATTTGACAATATGGTTTAGATTCAGTAATTCTCATATATCTTCTACTTGCAGGTCACTAAAATGCGATACTTATCCTTTTTTTTTATGTAGTCAGGGAGTGTTGCAGCATACTGAATTATATCTGACTGTGTTGATAAGAACTGCAGAATTTCCAAAAAGTGCACAAAACAAAATTATGTTAATATCCCTGTTTCATTTTCTTCTAAATGAAATTGTTATAAATCACTAGTTATAAAAGCCCTTGTTTTTAAAATACAACTCCAAATTATCCTTTATCATAAAGCTTATTTAGTATATGATCATTCAATGAGTGTGCCTGGAAGGGAAAAATGCTATTTAGATATAAACCAACTAAGACCCAGGAGAACCATGTATCATACATAGAGGCTTTAGTAGTCCAGGAACTGTGTGTAGGGCTAATTTCCCCAAAGTCATTGGGCTTTCATTTCTTTTGGCCTTGGAAGTCTTTCTCCAATAAATAATTTCTTCATTTTGCAATTGTTGTACATTTAGTTGATTTCAATTTACCCCTCAATAACAAGTAATTCTTTTAGTATTTTTTAATAGATTGAACTTTTTTTTCCCTTTTTAATAGTGTTTTCCATCTATAGTGGAGAGGAAGAATGATGCTGTAAATGAAAGAGTTTGGACACTTCAAGCAATTTCTGGCACATACTATATGACCCTAGAAGAGCAACTTCCTTTGTCTGGACTCAAGGCAACTTCTTTAAACTCCAAATTCCAAAGGAAATGTTGAATTGTATAGATGGAGATAGTTTTCACAATATGCATTCTCCAGTTGGAATAAATCATTGGTCTGGACCTGACTCTTTCTACCCTCCTATCAATAAAAGGAACTATTTTGTCCAAGGACCAGGTGACTTTTGGTCCTTTCACAGAGTACTATCAGAAGTCTTTCATCAGTATTTAATTTTCATCAGTGTCTAATTCTTCCACCAAAATATGAGTTCAAGTTTACTAATACCAGAATTTGTTATTTTTAATGCTTTTTTGTCTATTTAATGGAATAACGTGATACCATAAAGACATTTTATTTTCCATTTTTATTGTTAATTAGGTTATTGATTTACAGTTTATATTTCCTGACAGTTTGAAAAATATATACCATTTGAACATCTAAACTGAATGCTGCTATTGAATACCTAATTTTTAGAGAACCATTCCTTTTATATCATCATTTCTTTTATTGTAGATTTTTATAGTTTACCATACATAATTTATGTTTTTTTAATCCTTGGTGGTCCTTTTCCTATTGGCCCAATGAGACATTTTCATTGGCCTTCAGGGTATGCTTGTATACTTCAGCTGCAACTTCTTGGTAAGGTTCTTGTTAAAGAGTATTTCAGTTTTTCCCAATTATATGTAAAGACAATTTCAAATATTCATTTTTTTAAGAAAATACTTACAGATTTTCTATTTTCCTCCCTTCCTTAACCTCTCTCTAAGATGGTAAAGAGTTTGATGTAGCTTATATGTTTGGGATCATGTAAAACATTTTTTCTATATTATTCATGTTGTGAAAGAAGAAACAGACCAAAAGAAAAACACACACACACAAACACAAAACCGAAAATAGTGTGCTTTGATCTACATTCAGGCTCTATCAGTTCTTTCTGTAGATGTGGATAGCATTTTCCATCATGAGTCCTTTGGAATTGTCTTAGATCATTGCATTGCTGAGAAGAGCTAAATCATTCATACTTGATCATCATATAACATTGTTGTTACCATCTCCCATGTTCTCCTTGTTCTGCTCACTTCACTTTGAATCACTTTATGTAAGTCATTTCAGGGTTTTTTTTCTAAAATCATCCTGCTCATCATTTCTTATAGCACAATAGTATTCCATTACACGCATATACTGTAACTTTTTCAGCCATTCCCCAATTAATGGGCATCCCCTCAATTTCCAATTCTTTGCCACCATGAAAAAAAAATACTACAAATAGTTGTGTACTTGTAGGTCATGTTCCCTTTTTTATGAACTCTTTGGGATGGAATGCAGAACCAATAGTGGTATTGCTGTATCGAAGGATATCCACTATTTGATTGTCATTTGGGTATAGTTCCAAATTGCCCTCCAGGATGGTTGGATCAGTTCATGACTCCCCCAGCAATATGTTAACGTCCCAATTTTACCCCATCCTCTCCAACATTAATCATTTTTCTTTCTGTCACATTAGCCAATCTGATAGGAGTAAGGTGACATCTCAGAGTTGTTTTAATTGGCAATTCTCTAAACAATAACATTTGAGATCATTTTCATATGACCATAGATTTGATTTCTTCATCTGAAAAGCACCTTTCCATATCTATTGACCATTTATCAATTAGGGAATGAATTATGTTCTTGTAAATTTGACTCAGTTTTCTACATAGTTGGGAAATGAGGCTTTCATCAGAGACACTTGCTGTAAAAATTGTTTCCCTCCTGCTTTCCTTCTAATCTTGATTGCATTGGTTTTGTTTGTGCAAAACTATTTTAATTTAATATAATCAAAATGATATATTTTATATTGCTTTCTGCCTCTTGTTTGGTCATAAATTCTTCCTTCCTCCATAGATCTAACAGCTAAATTATTTCTTTCTCTCCTAATTTGCTTGTGGTATAACCCTTTATGTTTAAATCACGCACCCATTTTTTTCCTTATCTTAGTATACTGTGTAAGATGTTGGTCTATGCCTAGTTTCTGTCATGCTGTTTTCCAGTTTTTCCAGCAGTATTTGTCACTTAGGAAGGTTCTATAGTGCAAAGTTTCCATTGCTCTGGCATTCATTCCAGTTTCCTCTAGCACTGAAGCAGTCCAGATAGCTTTACAGTGGGCTAAAAATCACCAGCAGAGACACACAAGAAAGAAAATACATTTGTGTTAACTATTTAAATATGTAAAGTTCAATTCAATCCCAGAGGTGTTTTGCCAGCATTTATTATATGTCACCATTGTGTAAGGCACTAAAGGTATGGAGAAAAAAATAAATAAAAACTGTGCCTGCACTCAAGGACGTTACATTTTATTAGACTTACTGTTGCATATCCTCCTCATCATCATTATCCTTTATATTGTTCTGTCATTCATTATGCAATGAACTTCTTGGCCAGGTCTTTTTTTTTTCTCTTTACTTCATCATGGTCATGGTGCCTAGTGCATAGCCTTGCCACATTATTATTTCCTTGTCCAAAGAGTTTCCCACACCTAGCAGTGGACTTGGAGTCAGAAATCATAACGTTCAAATTCCAACTCAAGAATTTGCTTCGTACGTGACTCCAGGCAGTTTATTTAACCTATTTCTGCCTCCTCAATTTCTTTATCTCTAAAACTAGGAGGTTGGACTTGATGGCATCTAAGGTCCCATGCAGCTCTAAATCCCATTATCTTAAGACTCTGGAGATACTCATTCCAACTCAATAAGATAGACCCCAATATATGAAATGAGATACATAAATGTATATGTGTGTATGTGGGTGTATGTACATACACAAATACAATTTCATTAGAGAAAAGAAGGAACAGTCCTCTTGTTTTCATGAAATAACTCACTGTATCAGAATGCATCTATTCATGGTTCTCTTTCTGTTTTTTTTCTTTTTGTATGTGTGTGAGGCAATTGGGGTTAAGTGATTTGCCCAGCGTCATCACACAGCTAGTAAGTGTCAAGTGTCTGAGGCTGGATTTGAACTCTAGTCCTCCTGACTCTTGGGCTGGTGCTCTATCCACTGAGCCACCTACCTGCCCTTTTTATTTTTTTATTCATTTTTTTTCTTTTTTTTAATTCATGATTTTTTTATTTGTGATTCTCTTGACAAAAACTCTGGGGATATTGGGTAAATTACATATAATGCAACTACATTTAATTTAGAACTTTTTCCCAGAGACTGGGAGAATTTCAACTCTGGGAGCTGCAGAAATTCTGAGCATTGTCTTTAGAGCATGGCTTCTTTATTTGGAATTCATGAACTTTTAAAAAATATGAATATTTTTATTACTGTATTTCAATATAACTAATTTTATCTATAATGATGTGAAAAACATTACTCAGAAAAGAGATCTATAGGCTTCAAGGGACTACAAAAAGATATTTATTATGCATATTTTAAAAAAGCTAATAAACTGTGCTCTAGAAGCTTCTGGTTCTCATTGGTTTGGAAAGAGTGACAAAATTTCCCCACCACATTCTGAAGACAAAGAGAGGACAAAGGTCCAGACAGCAAAAACATTGAAGAATATTGTAAGATAAAATCAACACAGGTTTACAGCCAGCAATCTTAGGCTGAACATGACCAGTGTGGATTGAGCTATACACTGAACAGTTTATACTTCCCCAATGACAAGGGAACTGGAAAGGAGCCTTTAGAGATTATCGGATATGAAATATGGATTTTTGTCATTGTAACTGACTCTGAGATCACTTCTACATAACCAACTGGGGAGTTATCTCACATACCTGTGTTCCTCTAACTCTCTGTCCCTCTACTAAAAATCATGATGAAAAGCAAAGAAGTCATCATACTTCTTCTTCCACTCCACATTCCATCTCCAACACATTGCTAATAAGAATAGCCTGCCCCTTTAGAGATGTTATTTCTTTAAGCAACATTGTTTAAGGATTTTTTTTTAATTCTGGTTATATAGGTAGTACTGGATAGATAGATAGATAGATAGATAGATAGATAGATAGATAGATAGATAGATAGACAGACAGATAGATAAAATGTATAGCTAGCCAAATCTGTACCACTTCTGATTACTTGAATGGTTTTAAGAGATTGAGAAGGAAAGGAGGAACTTCAAAGTGGATTGGATAAAGATTTATAAATCCAAGCTGGAGATATTAGATCAATCTTGCTGGCAGGTCAAAAGGGAAGTTTATTAGAGTTAGGACATGATTCTCCTGAGACGTGAGCCAGGAAAAAAGAACCCAGGAAAGTGACAAACTGAGCATGGGAGGTAGGTTTTGTTTTTTTATGTTTCCGTTTTTTTTTTTAATAAAAAGCCATGCCTTTGAAAAGGAGTAAATTGCTAAAAAAGTTCCCTTCTTGAAAAGAGTGGAGGGAGTGAGTTCCTCATTGGGCAGCAAGATGGGACAGTGGATAATGTGTTGAGCCTGCAGTCACGAAGGCACATCTTCCTGAGTTCAGATCTGGCCTCAGAAACTTATTAGACCCTAAGCACATCACTAAATCCTATTTGCCTCAGTTTCCTTATCTGTAAAATGAGATGGAGAAGGAAATGGCAAACTGTTCCAGCATTTTTGCCAAGAAAACCCCAAATAGGGTCATGTAGAGTTGGACACAACTGAAATTACTGAACAATAACAACAACGAATTTCTCTTCAGCCCGTGCTGAGGTGATTGACACCTCAAACCTTCTTGCTCAACAGTGGCACCTGGTGGCTCATATTTATATATTACAAAATCTGTGATTTCCTTTAATTTATTCCTCTCTAAAGACTACATTGGGGAGAAAATGTGAACAAGAGAAAAGTCTCAGATCATTTTCAGATAAAAAATGTTTGAAGCTTCCTTTGTTATAAGGAAACATTGGCATGTAGCTAGCTAGAGATATTGACAAAATGTAGAAACAGAAACATAATCTGGAAAAATTAATAATTTGACAAAACAACCTTTATACTCTGTAACTGTTTCTATGTTTCCAAAACCATAATTATTGTCATTAAGAAGAAAATAAAATTAAACTATTTCAAAAAATATTTTCAAAGCAATTTGCTGTTACAAATTAAGTGTCTAATATCATTCATCTAGGTCAAAATGATATTTCAGAATATCTGGAAACAGTGGGGAATACATTGGGAAATGGAGATATTTGATGTATCCAACATTAAAAGTAAGATATTTTGAGTTTTTAAACATGTTTGTACAATAGCTTTCGTGCCCATGAAATATGCTCAAAAATCATTTGGGGCAAAGAAAGATGATATTCACAATATTAATCTTGGGGCAAATGTACATTAGACTGGTAAAAGAGTATTGCTGTGATTAGTATACAATATAATATTGAAGGAGACTAATATTTAGACTCATAAGTATTCCATTTCAATCAAAGAACTCAATCAGCACTCCCAAGAGGGACTATTACTAAGGTACTTCTCATCAGACTTACAAATACTTATTAATTTATTTTTCTAATAACTTATATGGCATATGTGTACAAGAAAATTAAGCTGAAATCAAAACTCTTATCTTTCTGAAAAACAAAACAAATTGAAAAATAACACAAGATTTTAAAAACAGTGTTAACCAAAATGAAACAGTCTTGTGTAGGAAATAGAGATTTGATGTCAGTGAGACAAAGACATGGGTTCAAGTTCCTTCTATGACATATTGGCTGTGTGACCCAGGGCAAAACATTTCACCTCTCAGTGCCCTAGGTAACTGTAAGACTACAGGTTACAGACCACGTACCTATTTGATTCTCTTGTGAAAACTCCTTACCAGAAGTTTTTCTATACAAATGAAATAAAATGTCCAATATGGATTAGACAGACAGATAGATAGATAGATAGATAGATAGATAGATAGATAGATATCACCTGGATAGGACAATGGATAAAGAGCTAGGGCTAGAGTCAGAAAGAAATGAGTTCAAATCTGCCATCAGTTGATTTGAGGACACTGCTAGGAAGATGTTTTATTTATAAAAAAATGAATATTCAAACATTTCTATCTGAAAGTGATCTGAGACTTTTCTCTTCCTCATATTTTTCCCCCAACATAGCATTAAAAGAGAAATAAATTAAAGCAAATTAAAGATTTTGTAATCTATAAATGTGAGGCACCAGGTGCCACTATTGAGCAAGGAAGTTTGGGCTGTGTGATTCTAGGCAAGTCACTTAACTTCTGTTTTGCTCAATTTCCTCAATTTTCTTCAATTTCCTATAAAATGGAGATAATAATAGTTCCTACTTCCCAGAGTTTTTGTCAGGATCAAATGAGATAATAATCACAAAGCGCTTAGCACAATGACCGGTACATAATAAGTACTACATAAATATGATCTATGATGATGATAATGATAATGATATAGATGGATGATAAGCAATATGGTTATCTATTTCATTTAAGATAGTCAGTATGAGTATCTCCTTCTTTTAAGATGACCAATATGGTGATTTCTTTCAAGAAAAGCCTTGAAATGAAATTAGAAGTGGCTAAGAAACATTGAGTAGTCATCAACGTTATGTATAATATCATTTTTAACTGTGAAGAATATAGAATAAATATGTGACATATCCCCTGCCCTCAAGACCTTACATTCTTGGTAGAGCACAAATTTACATATATACACACACACATACACACACATATGTGTGTAGGTGTATTTGCATCTATATGTATATGTACATATATTTGCTGTTGTTTAGTCATGTCCAACTTTATTTTACCCTTTGAGTTTTTTTTTTGGCAAAGATACTAGAATGGCTTGCTATTTTCTTCTTTATCTCATTTTACAGATGAGGAAACTGAACCAAACAGGATTAAGTAATTGATTACAGACCTAGTAAGTGTCTAAGGCCAGATTTGAATTCATATCCTTCTGACTCTGGGGCCAGCATTCTATCCACGAGCCACTTAGCTGATATACACACATTATGTACATACATAGACAAACACATCTGTCTGTGTATACATACATAAATATATATATATATATATATATACACACACACACACACACACACATATATACACATATAAATATAAACACATACGCATACTTAAGGACATAGTTGACTGACTTGCTAAAATCACACACCTCTCTTAAAATAGTATGCCTTAACAAGGTAAGAATAAGTCATAATCAATAATAGATGTAAAAAATATTTGGAAATGGAGTGCTAACTCAGAGGAAGAATATGTTGATATTATATTTGGGCATAGCTAAGAAAACCTGGTTGTGCCCTAACAGTCTTTTAAAAATTATCAAACTTACGGCAGATTGGAGTTACTACAGGTTTTGGAGCCAGCATGAGATTCCAGTAAAGCTCTGGAGAAAGAAGAGCTTAGGGGGAAAGAAAAGACCTTAACTTTAATTTCAGGCTACATCTCCTACTTCTTTTCCCTGTCTCTCTCCTTTGATGGTAGGAGATCTTCATGAGTTTCTTAGTTCCCAAGAATTTTGGATTTTTTTTTCCCCAGCAGCTTTCTTAAATTAACTGATGGTAGTATATGTGATAAGACACAAGAGACAAATTTAATGCAGATTCACAAGTCTACAAGGGTCTAGGGAAAGAAAAAATGTATCCCATTTCTTGATCACTTGCTACATAAAAGGTACAACGAAGTAACCAGTAGTTGTGAGCTATCCCTTTGCCACAAGAGCGCAATCCTTTTTCCCTGGACCTTTTATATATAGCTGGTAGAGTTGTCATAGACTTTTGCAGGGATATTTTGTGCCACACTCTTATTGTACTACCTTAATAAATCCCCCTTTGTAAATTTACTAATGGCTGTCTCAGTAAATGAAAACCAACCCATAATCATGACAGAAACACATAACTCAGGACTTATCATCTATCACAATAGAAAAGACAACCTCTCCTTAAGATATCCCTCTAGGTTATTAAGGAGATGTAGTAAACAGGCTATGTGGACCCAAGTCATCAGAGTGAATGAAGGTTGAGATAGTAGCTCTAGAACATGTTATACACAAAATGATTGTAGTATAAGAAAGTGTAATCCTAAATGCTAAATCCTATAGTAAATAGTATAAGCAAAATAAGAGGGTTGGGGGTTGAGGTGGTGGGAAAATACAGAAGGATGTAACTCTTCAAAATCAAGGACTCTTATCTGTTTCTTTATCCCTAATACCTAACATAATACATTGTACATTATTGCTTTTTTAAATTATTAAACTGTAAGAAACAGGGGAATTAGTGAATAAAGGAGTCTTTAGGGAAAGTTTAATAGAGGAATAGAACTGGAGCTGAACTTTGGAAGATGGAAAGGAAACCAACCAATAGTAACTGAGGTGAAAAGTGGGAGAATATTCCATAAGAGAAGTTTGGAAAAGCAAGGCTCATTTATATAAGGGTGGAGTAATGCACTAGAGATAGATGTCATTACTGGAATAAATTTCTCATCTCTATCTATGTAAGCATGCCCCAGAGATAGTGGGGCTGGAATAGTTTGAAAATTGTTTCTCCTCTCATTTAAAAAAGAAGAATGAATGTGGACCTCTTGGGAGAGACAGGAGATGATATTCATAGGGACAAAATTTGTGATCTGGGCACTGGGGAATGAGCTAAAAAAGAAAAAAAAAGACATTTAAGATAGGCAGGAAAGAGACCAGAAATAGAGACCAGAGATGGTGGGACTGGCTTTAATCAGCACCCAGAACTTTGCATTGCTGTTGCTGCCTTCCCCCAGTAATGGCCAATGGAGTAGCCTCAGTCTGGAAAGAAAGAGATGTTTCAGTCCTCTGGCAAAACCGATTATTCTGAAATTTTACCTTTCAAAGAATTGATACCAGATAATTTTCCTCCTGTGCTCCTTATCTCTTTCTTCCAAAAAGAGAGAAAGCATAAAATCAAAAGCTTATCTGTTCTCTAAAGTTTGTTCATATTTCTCTTTAGTTAATACTGAAAGCAGGTTTAAGATGAAACATAGCTGATCGTAATAATTTTTGATTGCTATGAAATTTATTCTTGGAAATGGAGAAACAGAGAGAAGGATTCTGATGGACAGGGTACACACAAACATTGACAGAAGGAAACAAAGGAAAAAAAACAGACTTTCAATCATAAGTCTTGAAATCCTATACTTGGTGAAGGCTCTGAAACCAAATGAAATAGAATCAGTGATGTATAATATTCCATAAAGTTTCCAAAATGAATGAATAAATGAATAAAAGGGTTTTTATTATTTTATTTTTTATTACTATTTACTATGTGCAAGACACTGTGCTAAGTGTTGGGGATACAGATAAAAAAAAAAAACAGAGATAGTCCTTCCTGTCATAGATTCTGTATTCTAATGGGGAGAGGAGAGAAAACACATATAATAGGTTTCAACTAGTATTCCAGAGAAAAGTTGACATAGTCCTTAGGGTGCAATGTCAAAGCCTATGATTACGCACCTTGTTTAATATCATTTGCACTAATAAAGTTGTTTTTAAAGCAGAGAAAGAACTAGGTCATCCTAATATATTCTCAACAAAAGCAGAAGACACAAGCAAGTAGTTTTAGCAAGCTAGTAGGAGGAGACTAGTGAATAAGGAACAGGGATACTTTCCACTAGTGTTAATTAGCCTCCTCCTATTTTTTCTCAAGCAAGGTCAAAAGGAAAAACCATGAAGGTAGGGGACCCTAGAAGGAAGGAACTAATAAAGAGTAGTTCTGTCCCCAGAAAGGTGAGACCCAAGATGAAATAGCTGGTTTTCCTGTTATATCAAAACCTTTAGACTAGCAAATTGCTACAGGGAGATAGCAAATAAAAGAGTTTATTTGGAACATAAACTATGTTAGGTACATTTGTGTAAAATAAGAATGGAAAACTTAGTGGAAGTCAGATAATAGAGTTCTTCCAATGTCAGGCTGAACAGTTCAAAAGCAGAGTATAATGATAGAAGCATACTTACACATTAGGAAGATTGGAAGGATGGAGAGTATTGCTGTAATCAGGGTGAAAAACAACGATAGCCTAAACTCAATCGTGGCAGTTGGAATAAGAAGGAGTCAGACAAAAGAAATTATATTTGGATGTATGAGATAGAGACAAGAAGAGTAGGTAAGAACTTTTATTTCTTTCCCTATTTTTCTTTCCCACATAAGCCCTTTATGTAGGAAGACGAATGTGCTAACGGGAGAAAAGACTACATTTCCCAAGAAATGTAGTAAGAAGCATATGTGAAAATACAGAGTTGCAATACTAATGAGAGAAGAGTAGATAATGATAGAAGAGAGATATCTGGAGAGAAATGATCAGTGGCAGTAGTAGCAGATGCATTTGATATTGAGGCTTTGACTGAATTTTTTTTATTATTTTTGAATACTATTTTATTTTTTGCCAATATCATGTAAAAGCAATTTTAACATAAAAGTGTGCTTCAATCTGCTTTCAGACTCCAACAGTTACTTTTCTGGAAGTGGATAGCATTTTTCATCATGAGTCCTTTAGAATTGTCTTAGATCATTGTATTGTTGAGAATAGCTAAGTCATTCACAATTGATCATCATAAAATATTGCATCATTTTGCATCAGTTCATGTAAGTCATTCCAGATTTTTCCAAAATCATTTTCATCATCATTTCTTATAGAGCAATGGTATTCCATCACAATCATATACCACAAGTTATTTAGCCATTCCACAATTGATTAACATGCCTTCAATTTCCAGTTCTTTGACACCACAAAAACATCTGCTATAAATATTTTTCTGCCTATAAGTCCTTTCCTTTAAAAAAAAAACTATGGTGTACACTATATGCTTTAAAATATTTATAGCAGCTCTCTTTGAGGTGGCAAAGAACTGGAATTTTCAGGGATTTCCATCAATTGGGGAATGGCTAAACAAGCCATGGTATATGATTGTGATGGAATACTGCTGTGCAATAAGTATTGATTATCTCAATGATCTTAGAAAAAAAAACATGGAAAGACTTGCACGAAATAATGAAGAGCAAAATAAACAGAACCAGAGGTCTATCATATCTAACTTCTAAAATTCTTCTTTTTTTTTTTTTTTGGTGATCTATCTAGTTCTGAAAGGGGAAAATTAAGGTCCTCCACTTGTATAGTTATACTTTCTTTTTCCTCCTATGTCTTATCTAATTTTCCCTTTAGAATATGGATGGAGGGTGCCCAGGCCAAATACTCCTTCATTTCCTATTCTTCCCCCAAGCACTCACCCAAGCTGGGAACCTTCTTCTCCCTGTCCCCCTTTTGTACCTCCTTTTTCAAATTGTCTGTCCTCTCTTCCCCACCCTGTAATCTAAGCTACTTGAAGTCAGTAATTGTTTTTCTTTTTGCTTGTATTTATATTCACAGTGTTTTTAACAATTCCTGGCACATAAAAAGTGCTTAATAAATGTTTGTTACTCTCACTCATTAAAAATATCATTCTTAAATTAAAAAATAATTAAAAAAAGAATGTGTATGCTATACCATTTGGAACATTTATGTTCAGTATTTATATTACTTCACTGCCTGTTGTCCCTTTTAGGACATTGTAGTTTCTGTTCTTATCTCTTTTAATTTGATCTAGTTTTGCTTTGGTTTTGTCTGAGATCATAATTACTACCTCTACTTTTTTTTTTAAATTTTATTAATTTATTTTGATTTATCAACAATCACTTCCACATGCTTTTGAGTTGAAAATTTTTCTCCCCATTCCTCCCCCCACCCTCCTCAAAACAGCCCACAATCTGATATAGGCTTCATATTTACATTCCTATTAAACATTTTCACATTAGTGAAGTTGTAAGTAAAAATTAAAACCAATAGGAGGAACCATCAGAAAGATGAAATAAAACTCAACAGAAGGTAAAAATAAGTGATAGAGGGGCAGCTGGGTGGCGCAGTGGATAGAGCACCAGCCCTGAAGTCAGGAGGACCTGAGTTCAAATCCAGCCTCAGACCCAACACTTGACACTTACTAGCTATGTGACCTTGGGCAAGTCACTTAACCCCAATTGCCTAAAAGCCAAAAAAAAAAAGTGATAGTGATTCTACTTCCATAGTTCTTTCTTTGGATGTGGACAGCATTTTCCATCCCAAGGCCTGTGGAGAGGTTTTAGTTCCTTGTAATGCTGAGAAGGGTTCAGTTTAGCGATATTAATCATCTCATAATTTGGCTGTTATTGTGTACAAAGTCCTCTTGGTTCTGCTTACTTCACTCAACATCAGACCATATAAGTCTTTCCAGGTTTCTCTGAAGTCAGCCTGTTCATCATCTCTTATAGCACAATAGTATTCCATTACATTCCTATACCACAACTTGCCCATCCATTTCCCAATTGATGGGCATCTTCTCAAAATCCAATTCTCTGTCACCACAAGAAGGGCTGCTATGAATATTTTTGTACACGTGGGTTCTTTTCCCATTTGTTTGATTTCTTTAGGATATAGCCCTAGAAGTGCTGTTGCTGGATCAAAGGGTATGCACATTTTTGTAGCTCTTTGGACATAGTTCCAAATTGTTCTCCAAAATGGTTGGATCATTTCACAACTCCACCAACAATGTATTAGTGTTCCAATTTTCCCACATCTTCTCCAACATTTATCATTTTCCTGTTTTGTCATGTTGGCCAATCTGATAGGTGTGATGTGGTATCTCAGAGTTGTTTTGAATTGCATTTCTCTAATCAATAATGATTTAGAGCATTTTTTCATATGACTATAGATGGCTTTAATTTCTTCATCTGAGAACTGTCTGTTCATATCCTTTGACCATTTATCAATGGGGAATGGCTTGTGTTCTTATAAATTTGTCTTAATTCTCTATATATTTTAGAAATGAGACCTTTATCAGAGAGACTGGTTGTAAAAATTCTTTCCCAATTTTCTACCTTCCTTCTAATCTTAGTTGCATTGGCTTTGTTTGTGCAAAAACTTTTCAATTTAATGTAATCAAAATTATCCATTTTGCTTTTCATAATGTTCTCTATCTCCTGTTTGGTCATGAATTCTTCTGTTCTCCATAGATCTGATAGGTAAACTATTCCTTGTTCTCCCAGTTTACTTATGGTATCAGCCTTTATATCTAAGTCATGAACCCATTTTGACTTTATTTTGGTATATGGTGTGAGATTTGGGTCTATGCCTAGTTTCTGCCATACTCTTTTCCAGTTTTCCCAGCAGTTTTTTTCAAAGAGTGGGTTCTTATCCCAGAAGTTGGGGTCTTTGGGTTTATCAAATAATAGATTACTATAGTCATTGACTACTGTGTCTTGCATATTTAACCTATTCCACTGATCCACCTCCCTATTTCTTAGCCAGTACCAAGCAGTTTTGATGATTGCTGCTTTATAATGCAATTTAAGATCTGGAATTGCTAGGCCACCTTCCCCTGCATTTCTTTTCATTAGTTCCTTTGATATTCTGGACCTTTTGTTTTTCCAAATGAATCTTGGTATTATTTTTTCTAACTCTATAAAATAATTTTTTGGTATTGATTTATGGCACTGAATAAGTAAATTAGCTTAGGTAGGATTGTCATTTTTATTATATTAGCTCGGCCTACCCATGAGCAACTGATGTTTTTCCAATTATTTAGATCTGATTTTATTTGTGTGAAAAGTGTTTTGTAATTGTGTTCATAGAGTTCCTGGTTTGTTTGGAGGTAGACTCCTAAATATTTTATAATGTCTACAGTAAGTTTAAATGGGATTTCTCTTTCTATCTCTTGCTGTTGGGCTTTGTTGGTAATATATAGAAATGCTGATGATTTATGTGGGTTTATTTTATAGCCTGCAACTTTGCTAAAGTTGTTTATTATTTCAAGTAGTTTTTTACTTGATTCTCTAGGATTCTCTAAGTATATCATCATGTCATCTGCAAAGAGTGATAGCTTTGTTTCTTCTTTGCCTATTCTAATGCCTTCAATTTTTTTCTTCTCTTATTGCTAAAGCTAAGGTTTCCAGTACAATATTGAATAACAGTGGTGATAATGGACATCCTTGTTTCACCCCGATCTTATTGGAAATGCTTCTAGCCTGTCCCCATTACATATAATGCTTGCTGAAGGTTTTAGATATATGCTATTTATTATTTTAAGGAAGACTCCATTTATACCTATGCTTTCTAGTGTTTTTAATAGGAATGGGTGTTGTATTTTATCAAAAGCTTTTTCTGCATCTATTGAGATGATCATGTGGTTTCTGTTGGTTTTGTTGTTGATATGCTCAATGATGCTGATAGTTTTCCTAATATTGAACCAACCCTGCATTCCTGGTATAAATCCTACCTGGTCATAGTGTATTATTCTTGTGATAAGTTGCTGCAATCTACTTGCTAGCATTTTGTTTAAAATTTTTGCATCTATATTCATTAGAGAAATTGGTCTATAATTTTCTTTCTCTATTTTGACTCTTCCTGGTTTAGGTATCAACACCATATTTGTATCATAAAAAGAATTTGGTAAGACTCCTTCTTCACCTATTTTCCCAAATAGTCTATATAGTATTGGAATTAATTGTTCTTTAAATGTTTGATAGAATTCGCATGTAAATCCATCTGGCCCTGGAGATTTTTTCCTAGGGAGTTCATCAATGGCTTGTTCAATTTCTTTTTCTGAGATGGGGTTATTTAAGTATTTAACTTCCTCTTCGGTTAATCTGGGCAATTTATATTTTTGTAAATATGTATCTATTTCACTAAGATTGTCAAATTTGTTGGCATATAGTTTTAATTTCCTCTTCCTTGGTGGTAGCTTCTTTTCATTCTTGATACTAGTAATTTGGTTTTCTTCTTTCTTTTTTTAATTAAATTAACCAAAGGTTTATCTATTTTATGGTTTTTTCATAAAACCAGCTCTTAGTTTTATTTATTAGTTCAATAGTTTTCTTAATTTCAATTTTATTAATTTTTCCTTTGGTTTTCAATATTTCTAATTTGGTGTTTAGTTGAGGATTTTTAATTTGTTCTTTTTCTAGTTTTTTAGTTGTATGCCCAATTCATTAATCTCCTTTTTTTCTATTTTATTTATGTAAGCATTTAGAGAATAAAACTTCCCCATAGGTTTTAGTATGTTGTCTCATTATTGTCATTCTCTTCAATGAAATTATTGATTGTTTCTATGATTTGTTGTTTGACCCAACCATTTTTTAGGATTACATTATTTAGTTTCCAATTATTTTTTAGTCTATCTTTCCATGGCCCTTTATTACATATAATTTTTATTGCATCATGATCTGAAAAGGATGCATTTAATATTTCTGCCTTTCTGCATTGGATTGTGAGGTTTTTATGCCCTAGTACATGGTCAGTTTTTGTGTATGTGCCATGTACTGCTGAGAAAAAAGTATATTCCTTTCTATCCCCATTCAGTTTTCTCCAGAGGTCTATCATACCTAACTTTTCTAATGTTCTATTCACCTCCTTAACTTCTTTCTTGTTTATTTTGTGGTTAGACTTATCTAGTGCAGAGAGGGGAGGTTCAGGTCCCCCACTAGTATAGTTTTGCTGTCTATTTCTTCCTGTAACTCCCTGAACTTCTCCTAAGAATTGGATGCTATACCATTTGGTGCATATATGTTTAGTAATGATATTACTTCATTGTCTATGGTGCCTTTTAGCAGGATGTAGTTTCCTTCCTTATCTCTTTTGATTAGATCTATTTTTGCTTTTGCTTTGTCTGAGATCAGGATTGCTACCCCTGCTTTTTTTTACTTCAGCTGAACATAATATATTCTGCTCCAGCCTTTTACCTTTACCCTGTATGTGTCACTCTTTTTCAAATGTGTTTCCTGTAAAGAACATATTGTAGGATTATGGTTTTTAATCCATTCTGCAATCCGTTTCTGTTTATGGGAGAGTTCATCCCATTCACATTCACAGTTATGATTACTATCTGTGTCTTTTTCTCCATCCTTTCCCCCTATTTATGCTTTTCTTTCTCCTTTTTCCTTTCCCCCTTCACTAGTGTTTTGCTTTTGATCACTGCCTCCTTCAGTCCTCTCCCTTTTATTCCCTTTCCCTTTTCTTCCCCTTTACTCTTACTGCTTTTCCCTCCTTCTTTCCCCCCTCCCTTTTCTTTCCCCCTCCTTTTCTTTCCCTTTTCCCTCCTACTGCCTATAGGGCAAGTTAGATTTCTATACCTAA
The DNA here is from genome assembly GCF_003287225.1 of Phascolarctos cinereus. NCBI lineage: Eukaryota > Metazoa > Chordata > Mammalia > Diprotodontia > Phascolarctidae > Phascolarctos > Phascolarctos cinereus. The sequence continues at coordinate 258,776,816 of NW_027555847.1, forward strand.
CTGATTATGTTATGCCCTTCTTGAGCCAAATCTGATGAGAGTAAGGTTCAAACAATGCTCCCCCCTTCTTTCCCTCTGCTGTAATAGGATTTTGTGTCTTTTCCTGTAATGTAATTTACCCTTGTCTGCCTCCTCCTTTCTCAGTACATTTTCTAAGATCAGATTGATCCACTTATTTGGATCCATTTAACCCACTTGATTAGATTTTTTTTATCATTACATCAAAGTCAACTAATATCCACCCTCTTTATGTATACTCCTTTAACATGGTGTAATAACAATACAGTTCTCAAGGGTTGCAAGTCTCATATTCCCTTGTAGGGGTTTAAACAGCCCCCCCTTATTAACAACATATTGTATCTTTCTGTCCCATTTACCTTTTTATGTCCTTCTTGAGTCCTGTACTTGAAGATCAAATTTTTTGTTGAGCTCTGGTCTTTTTATCAGGAAAGTTTGGAAGTCTCCTATTTCATTGAATATCCACCTCCTCCCTTGAAAAATGATGCTCATTTTTGCTGGGTAGTTGATCCTTGGCTGCATTCCAAGCTCCTTTGCCTAAGGAATATCATGTTCCACACCCTGCGGTCTTTTAATGTAGAAGCTGCAAGGTCCTGTGTAATCCTGACTGTGGTTCCATGATATTTAAATTGTTTCTTTCTGGCTGCTTGCAGCACCTTCTCTTTCATCTGGTAATTTTGGAATTTTGCTATTATATTCCTTGGCATTGTCAATTTGGGATCTCTTTCAGGTGGTGAGCGATGGATTCTCTCTATGGTTATTTTCCCTTCTGGTTCTAGGATTTCCAGGCAGTTTTCCTTTATGATTTCCTGAAAGATACTGTCCAGGCTCTTTTTTCCATCATGATTTTTAGGGAGTCCAATAAATTTTAAATTGTCTGTCCTGAACTGATTTTCCAGGTTGGTTGTTTTGACAATGAGGTATTCTACGTTTTCATCTATTTTTTCGTTTTTTTGTTTCAGTTTGACTGATTCTTGCTCTCTCATAGAGACATTAGTTTCCATTTGTCCAATTCTAGTTTTTAACAGATTGTTTTCTTCTGTTAGCTTTTGTACTTCCTTCTTCAGTTGGCCAATGATGGTTTTTAGGGACTTGTTTTCTTCAGTGTATTTTTTTTCCAATTGACCAATTGTATTTTTGAAGGACTCTTCTATGCCTCTCATTTGACTTTTAAAATCCTTCTTGAGCTCTTCTAAGAAGGCTTTTTGGGCTTCAGACCAGTTCATATTCCCTTTTGTTGTTGCAGATGTGGGTTTGTTGACAATGTTGTCCTTTTCAAAATTTCTGTGGTGATCTTCACTTTTCTCATAATATGAGTCTATGGTATATTTCTTTTTACTCCTGGTGTTCCTTTATTCCCTGGCCTTTAAAGACATTGAGCTCTCCTACTGGGGAATGGAGGGCACTGACCCAAGCTTCTTGTGTTGGGAGCCTAGGTCTTGGTCACTGGCTTTGTGTGCTGGGGCCTCTTATGTTGGCAATTGGAGGCTGTAGGTTTCTGGCAGCTTACCTTGTGTTGGTCTGGAATCAGCAAGGCTGGAACTTTCAGGCAATTCTAGGTTGCCTGCTTTTCCTTTCCTTTAGCTTTCTTCGGCTTTTTTAGATGGGTGTTGTAGGGTGTTTATCTTCCTGGGGCCTCCTGCAGTGTTGTCTCCCTTGTTTCTTCTGCTGCACTGGGAGATTCCTTTGCAATAGAGTGCTGAGGCACCTGGTGGTTTTCTGAGCTGGTTTCCACTGGTTTCCCCTGCCCTCACTGAGGCACTCAGAGGTCCAGGTGTTGGTGTTTGCCTGTTCTACCACCTGGGCTTCAGGATTTCTTCACAATTGGAGGCTTCAGGGCTCCAACAGCTCACCTGGTGTTGGGTTGGAATCAGCAAGACCGGGGCTTTAGGAAGCCTTTAGGTTGTTTTCTTCACCTCCTTTCAGATGAATGCAGCAGGGTACTTATCTGCCTAAGGGCCCCTTGTAATTCTGCCTCCCTTATTTTTGCTGAGGCACTGGGAGACTTGTTTGCTGGGCTGCTGCACTGGTGCTCCCCATCTTTCTTCTAGTTCAGCTGTTTCAGGGTTTTTTTTTTTCTGGGGTGATATTTTCTGGGTTTTCATAGGTTGATAGGGGAGAGTAAGAGCAACTACCTTTTCACTCTGCTATCTTGGCTCCTGGAAGCCTCTTTTTTTTTTTTCTAACTGCAGCTGAAGCATAATATATTCTGCTCTAGCCCCTAACCTTCACTCTCTGGGTGTCTTTCTGCTTCGACTTTATAAAGAACATATTTTAAGACTCTGATTTTTAATCCACTTGGCTAATTGCTTCCATTTTATGGGTGAGTTCATATCCTTTACATTCGCAGTTATGATTACTAAGTGTATATTTCCCTTTATCCTACTTTTCTCCTTTTTATCCTTTTCTCTCTCTCCTTTCAATCAGTCCCTCCTCAAAAGTGTTTTGCTTCTGGGCACTGCCTCCCGCAGTACATCCTTCCTTTTTATCAGGTCTGTTCTCTCTTATCTCCCTCCCTTCCTGCTTCTGTTTAGGGTCAGATAGATTTCTAAACACAATTGTTCTGTATGTTATCCTGTTTTTGAGCAAATTCCAGTGAGAACAAGGTTCAGATGTTGCCCACCACACTTCCCCATTTTTCCTTCCACTGTAAAGGCTTTTTCATGCCACTTTTATGTGAGAAAATTTACCCCATTCTACTTTCACTATCCCCCTTCTCCCAGTGCATCCCTTTTTCTCAGGCCTTAATTTAATTATATTTTTATGTCATAACTTCATAGTTCCCTTTTGATTTCCATTTACTATTTACCTTTTTTTATTCTGCTCTCCAGTCTTGTATTTGAAAGTCACATTTTCTATTTAGTTCTAGTTTTGGTTTTTTGTTTGTTTGTTTGTTTCAGTCAGTAATGCTTGAACATCTTTAATTTTATTATATGTCCACTTTTCCACTGTTGGATCATACTCAGTTTTCCTGAGTGAGTGATTCTTCATTGTAATCAAACTCCTTTGCCCTCTGGAACAACATATTTTAACCTTCCACTTCTTTAGCATAGGAGCTGCTTAATCTTGTGTGATCCTAACTGTAGCTCCACGATACTTGAATTGTTTCTTTCTGGATGTTTTTAATATTTTCTCCTTGACCTGGAAGCTCTGGAATTTGGTTCTAATATCCCTGGGAGTTTTCAAATTGGGATCACTTTCAGGAGGTAATTGATGGATTCTTTCAATTTCTATTTTACTTTCTAGTTCTGGGATATCAAAGTAGTCTTCCTTGATACTTTCTTGAAATACAATGTCTAACCTCTTTTTTTAATTGTGGCTTTCTAGCAGACTGATAATTCTTCAATTATCTCTCCTGGATCTATTTTTCAGGTCAGTTTTTTTTTTCAATGAGCTATTTCACATTGTCTTCTATTTTTTCATTCTTTTTATTTAATTTGCTTGTTTTTTTGATGTTTCATGGAATCATTAGATTCTACTTGCCCAATTCTCATTGTTGAGGGCTTATTTTCTTCAGTGAGCTTTTTTGTCTCCTTTTCCATTTGAATTATTTTAAGTTTAAAGCATTTATTTTGACGATTGATTTTTTTTTTACTTCTTTTTTCCATTTGACCAGTTCTACTTTTAAACAAGGTGTCTTCAGTGGATTTTTGTGCTTCTTTTACCATTTGGCTTATTCTGTTACTCAAGGTGTTTTTTTTTTAAGTATTTTTTGTGCCTCCTTTACCAAGCTGTTGACTCTTTTTTCAAGATTTTCTTCCATCACTCTCATTTTCTCCCAATTTTTCCTCTGTCTTATTTGATTTTGAAAATCAGTTTTTACCTCTGACAGGACCTGAAACCAACCCATATTTTTCTTTGAGGTTTTGCATGTAGCTGCTTTGATTTAATTTTTTTCTTCTAAACTTGTGTTTTGATTTTCCCAATGACCATGGTCAATTTCTTTAAGGTCAGATTCTTTTTTGTTGTTTCTTGTTCATTTTTCTAGTTTATTTCTTGATTTTTAACTTTATGTTAAATTTGGGCTCCACTCCTAAGGTGTAGAGGGCACTGTGCCAACATTCAAATTTTTCATGCTGCTGTGTTAGAGCTATTTCTGAGGTTCTGTAAGCTTTCAGTTCTACCAAAGTGGTATGATATAAGGAGAAATGTGATCACTGCTTTGCTGGCCTTTGTTCTTGTATGTGAGTGACTACAAGCACTCTTTTCCACTCTGGATCTATGAGCAGAGTCCCCGCTCTTGCTAGTATTCTTCCTCACCCTGGAACTATGACTTCTATGGGTAATACAACAGAGACCTACTCCCAGTGCCAGCAAGGGTCTTTTTTAATCACTCTCTGGCCCCATTACTTTTTGTGGCCTGAGAGCTCCAGAAGCTGTAGCCTCAGATTCAGTAGCCTCCAAAGCCTGTGATGGCTCAGCCTGCACTATACTATACTTTACTCTCACTCCAGTTAGACAGACCTTGCCTGCTGACTTTCTAAGTTTTCTTGTGCTTTCTGTCCTTTGGTTGAATCTGCTGCTCCAGAATTTTTGTTGATGTGTTATTTTAAGAATTTTTGGAAAAGAATTTGGGAGAGCTTAGGCAGGTCTCTGTCTTTAGTCTACCATCATGACTCTGCCCCACACTGATTTCTTAAATGCCACTATCCCTGTGAAGAAACTTGGATCATTATGTATTATATCTGGGGTAGGCAGACCTCCCTTAGAGGAATAAATTGAGTGCCCCAACTTCCCTGGACTCAATAACTTCTTCATATGCATCGTTACAATTACATCTTTGTGAAATCTTTTGTATTTAAGGAAAAAGTAGCTGTTAGGAAGATCTGGGAACTTCTTTCCCGATGAGATAACTACTTTCTATTTTATTTTTTGCAGATTTTTCATTATCAGAATGGATCAACACCACCTTGTCAGGAAAATTGAGAAACACTGTTTACTTCTGAGTCAATGCATTTTAAAAGTGTTATTTAATTTAAAAAAAAAAGCACAAGGGATTGAAAAAAAATCATTCTATAAGCTGTTTTCCTTTATCTGAATGTAAATAGGTGCTTCAGATGTTGTGGTTTATCTTCCAATTTGTTCTCTCCTAATTTACTTTATATTATTTACCCAGAACACTGACAACTAGTCATCAGCTCACTAATATAAAGCACTAAGAAATGTCAGAGTCATAGTCTGCAATGATACAAGGAACATCTTCATGAGTGAAAATAGAAATAATTGAAGTACTAAATTATTACAAATAAGGTCTCTCTTCTTCAGCTTCCAGTCTACCTCCTTGACAACATTTGGCTACCACCACCATTCCAGGATCCACACCATTGTAATGGAAGATCTGAGACCAGCCCTAAAACAACAAATGTACAGATATAACTCTCCTAAAAAAAGAGGGCCTATAGAGGGCTCTGTTATCATACTCAGTCAATTTACTGTAAGGGCATTATCCAATTAGAGACAGTATCAAATATTTAACATCGACATTTAACTGTTGTTTCTGTTTCCAAGTAAACAAAAACATTTTTTTGATGTGTGCAATTTACACATAATAGATGCAACAATAAAAAGGATATTTGACCTGTATTCCTATTCCAGGTCTTTCACTAGCTAGCTATATCATCCTGTGAATGTTACTAAATATACCTATATCAAATTGTTCTTCTGTAAAATTTGTATTCATCAAACATTTATAAGCACACGTTATATGCAAGTCATTGTAATAAGAATTGGGGATACAAAGAAAAAACAAGATAAAACTAGTCCTTGCCCTCAAGGAACTTACAGCCTACTTGTTAATAATGTCTTCTAAGAGTCCATTGACTGCATATGAGACAGTCTACTACTTTGGGCTTTTCCATATTGCATTAGATAAGCAACTTTTTTCTATTAGCCTTTGTGTGTGTTATTGCATTCAATCTAGACCCTTCCCCTTCTTTATGCCTGCTGAAATTTCTTCCCTTATTTATAACTGCTGCATGAAAGCTTATTTGATTATATCATCCGGAAGAGTTTTCTATGCTTTCTGAAGTTTTGTAAATCTTTAGTCCAAAATCAGGCCATGTGTATTTTTGATATTTGTGTACCTGTCTTACCTCCCCTCTCAGACTTGAAATTCTATAAGAACAGGAGCTCTGATCATCCCATCCCTCATAGCACATAGTAGTGTATACATGCTGAAGAGAGAGCCAAATGAAGATTTGTTGAATTATGATGTAGTGGAACAGTTCTAGACATGAAATGAAAGCAGTTAGGTTCAAATCCCTGTTCTGCCACTTAGTAACAATATCTTAGCAAGTTATTTGACCTCTCCTGGTCCCAGAAGTAAATTTTCTTACCTATAAAATAAGAGAGTTACACTTGGTGACATAAATTTTTATTCTAAATCTATGAACCTATTGAGTGAGTCAATAAAAAATAATCCATATAATTGGCATTTTACCCAGGATACCACTGTTTTATTATAACATTTATAAATACTAACTTTATCTAGAATCTTTAAAATAAGGATAAATCTCTTTCAATGCTATTTTTGGACAAGAATTGTCACCTGGATGATAATATATGGATGCAAAATTGTTTATTATATTGTAAAATGCATGCATATTTTAATTTCAAGGGCTATTAGGTTAGACGGGAAAGAGCAACTGGCCTTGTATAATCTTTCAGCTTTAGGCAACAGAAAATATTTAAAGAAGTTATAAATCTCTAGAGATAATCTTGAAGACTTCATAAATGATCTGAAATGGAACTTGAGAAAGGTCATTGAGCCTGAAAATGATGCATGGAATATCTATTATCAAAACTTTTCGAATGATGGCCACTTAACCTTTACAAGTGCTCATATAAGCATCATAATATGTCTGTCCTTATATTGAGTCCTAGAGCTATAATGACCTTAAACCTATTTTTATTACCCTTTTCTCTCTGAAAACTGAAATTTTCTGGTCAGCATTTTTAGTGGTTCATTTATTTTGTAACAGTTTCACAACAACTATGTCCATTTGCTAAAGAAGTAGCTAAATTCTAGTACTTATTGCTTTCCTAAAATATAAACACATCAAAATTCCCTTTAAGATATTTGGAAGTCCATATAAACACCTTATCTTTATAATCCTCCAGTTTGTCATCATTAAGTATTCTCTGATTGTAGTCATTCAATAATTAAAAGTACAGAATAGTACTATAGCCTTATCAGAATTTCCTATTTATTAATGAAAATACCTATAGATCTAAGTAGATATGTTGATTCAACTGTTCTTCTACCCATATCAACTGTGGACAACAGTGATTTATTCTTCACAAGGTTATTTTTATTACCTAACATGTCATCTAATAGGTAGTCACAATTTGATTGAGGATTTTTCCCTAGCATGTTTCAGGGTATCACATTTAATCTTTAATTTCCCAAGCTCAATTTATCTCTTTTCTAAGGGAGAGGCACTATTAGTCCTTACGGTTTGAAATCAACATAAGCAATTCTATGCTGAAATGGAAAGGCAAAAAAAAAAAACCAAAAACCAACAATATGCATTGGCAAAATAATGTTTTCTGTGTAGGAAAAAAATAACAATGGCAGAAACCTAGTTAGTTGTGAAGTTTCAATGTTTTTCTTTTTGTTTTTAATGCTATAATTCATTTGTCTGGTTTTTTTTGGGGGGGGAGGGGGAGTCGGGAGGTTGTGTTTCAGAAGCAATTTGTTGACCATTGATCTCCCAAATGGAGTATGTGCACCCCAGTGGGTACACAAGGTGAACAATTAAGGTGCAAGAAGAAAATATTACATAACAATAGGAGGAAAATGAGATGCACTAATATTTATTCTATGAATTGACACTGGAACCCTCACTTGGTCCATTTGTCAGTGATGTATCATGTATTCTACATAAGGTATCAAAAAAAGAAGAGTGGGATTACCATAATGTGAAGGAGTTTACACTGGCACTCACACTAGTTTGTTCTCTTTCAGCATATTATAATATATTGTAGCATCTATGTGCCTAGTTAAATGGATTTACAGATTACATTATCTAATTTTTAACTAAACTGATTCTCAAGCTGCTGGACATGCAGATTAAAGAGAATCCTGCAAAGAAATTATGGATTGAAGATAATACTAGAAACATAAATACAAATCAACAAAACAATGGCAGAACTGACATTCCAAATAGAATAATTGAACTATTGTCCACTCATACTAAATCAGGATATTCATTTTTCAATCTCATTTGCAAATTGTGCAGAAGATTTTATTTAAAATTCTACTAATCAATTTCCATCTTCTCAGATGCTTATAAATTTTTTTCTTAACAAATGTTAGCAAAATCCACTGAAATTTTTTGTTAGAAAGTATTGTTTTGGTGAATGGAAGGTTTGTGTTTGTGCTGCTAGTAAATATACTTTGAAATATTGTTTATTTTGTCTATATCTCATCCTTTTATATTTATTTTTGTTTGTTTTATAGCATTAATATTAACAAAGCAATACTCATATGTAATTTATATTTACATGTCATTACACACACAACCACATATTTATGTACATGATTACCCAGTACTGTATAAAGAAATTTAGAGTCCATCATCTTCAACTATAAGGCACTTCATATAGAGATGCTGTGAGGTAGCAGTAAGACCTCTGAATTTAGAGTAAAAGGTATTGGTTTCAAGTGATGGTTCTGTCAGTTACTGAAGGCAATTGTAATATGCATAAACATGCACAGGTCTTGGGATCAAGGCACTAGTCAGCATCTTGGCTCTGTCACTTACTATTTGCATGATCTTGGGCAATTCAATTCATGTTTCTAGACTTAGGTTTTATCATTTAAGAAGTAAGTATATTAAGCTAGATGCACACCAAGGTCCTCCTTCATTTACTTGTCTCTATTTCCAAATGTTTGACTTTAGTGGCCATTTCATTTCTCTAAGACTCAGTTTCTCCAGGTGTATAATGAAAATAATGATACTGATAACATGATACTATTTTATAAGGTTGTCATTAAGATGATGTGATACAATAAATATAAAATGATGCATGCATATAAGCTTCTATTTCAAGTACTATTTTAAGAAGCAGTTAGGTGGCATGTTGGATAGAGTGTTCAGCCTAGAGTCAGGAAGGCCTGAATTCAAATCTAGCCTCTGACATTTACTAAGTGATGGGACCCTGGAAAAATCACTTAAATTCTATTTATCTCAGTTTCCTCAACTTGACAGCAAATCAGGTGGCATGGTGCAATGATTCTTCATATAACTTGAAGGATTGTAGTGTGTCCACTCTCTTCTCATCAAAGTGCTGTGAGTGGTCATGTTTGTCCCTCAGAAAGAAGACTGGAGGGGCCTGAGTCCATGGTCACTGGGGAGAGGAGAATGGGATTTATGGTCATATTAAAGTAAGCTCTCTGGGATCTAGCCTTCATGGGGCAGGGAAGAGATGTTGGCAGGCAGCCAGGAGGTAGAAAAGGAAAGAGGACATTAGCAAGATTAGGAAAAAAAGGAAGATTTCCAGTGGCATTAAAGATTAAAGAGCTCTAGGATTTTTTTCCTCACTAAAGTGAATAATCCCAATGTCTTTAACCTTTTTCAGATTTTTTTTGTTCCAAACACTATTGTTCCAAATCATCTTTGTTGAACTCAAAGCATAGTGGATTAATTGAATATGGTCTGACATGACAGAACTGCCTCACTGACCTTTTACACTAACTTATTTCTTATGTATTTCAAGCACAGTATTGTATTCTCCTAACTATATTGCTTTACTGATGATTCGTGTAGGTGTTTCATTCATGCCTCCAAAGAATGTTTTTCTCAACCTATATTTGTGCAATTTGTTTTTCCTTTTTGTACTAGAAAGCAAAGAAGGAAACAATTATTTTTTAGCACCTTCTATGGGTCATGCATTCTGCTAAGCCACAAATATTATCTCTCTTTGATCATCACAACAACTCTGGAAGGTATATGTTGTTATTATCCCCATTTTACAGTTGAGGCAATGGAATCAAGTGGTGTTTACTTGACTTGAAGAGGCTCACACAGCTAGTAAGTTTCTGAGATTAGATTTGAACTCAAATTTTCCTGACTCCAGGCCCAGTAGTCTCTTTACTGTGCTATCTAGCTCAGATGTACTACAACTTGATCCTTGACTTTAATAATTTCCATTAATCTACTGGTAAATAGAATATGGCAGGCAAATAGAGTCTAAGGCAAAGTAAAGAGTCTCTGACTTGGAGTTAGGAATGATATGAATTTGAATCCAGCCTTTGACACTTACGAGCTGTATGACTTTAGGCAAGTCAATTGGCCACCCTAAACCTCAGTTTCTTAACTTGTTACATAAGTATGATTATACGGAGTGCCTATCATATAGGACTACAGTGGGGATCTAAATAAAACAATATTAGCAAAATCCTCTGTGAGTCAATTATCATCTTTATTACTGGAGACAGGTACTTGTTTCTTCTGTTTCATTTACTTGCTCCTCTGGGTTAGAAGCTCCTTGAGTTTGGTGACAGCATACTCCAATAGTAGCCATTATAGAGCTGAGCAAGTTAGTAGGTGCTTAATATTCACCAACAGATAATGTTTTGAATTCAGTTTGAGAGCATTGAACTGGATTGTGTCCAGCGTAACTCTAGATTTGGACTAAGAGGATGCGGGCTGAATGTCAGAGCATTGTGCCTAATCTAATAAGATGAAATTCAGTAGGTATACATAGAAATCAGTTTCACAAGTACAAAATAGTGGAAACATGCTTAGACAGTCATTTACCTTTTAAAAAAAAATCCAAAGGTTTTCGTGAGTATGAATTAGGCAAGTGATATGGCAGCCAGAAGAGTTAATGCAATTAGGTGTCAGGCACAATACTAGCTAAGGTACCTAGGTGGCTCAGTAGATAAAGCACAGGACATAGAGTCATAGAAGACTTGAGGTTGAATCCTACCTCAGAAACTCAGCTGTGTCACCCTGGGCAACTCATATAACCTCCCTGTGCCTAAGATTCTTCATTTAGAGAATGAGGTAACAATAGTACTTGCCTTTTAGTGTTACTGTGAGGATCAAAAGTGTTAACATAGGTAAAGTGCTTTGCAAACCTGAAAGCACTATTTAAATGCTAGTTTAAATATTAATTAATTATTAATTAATTGGTCAACCTTGGGCAGCATTAAGAGAGTCAGAGGTTTTTGGAACAAAGAGGTAAAAGAACTTTTGTCCTCTTTCCTAGCCAAAACATATCTAAAATATTTTGGCTTAGTTTTGGATAGTGCAGTTTAATAGCAACATCAATAGCATGGAGAACAGCCAAAATGGGGAAATCAGAATGAAGGATGGCCTTAAGTCTATGTTATATGAGAATCATTTGAAGGAACTGAAAATGACTAGCCTAAAGAAGAGAAGACTTGGTTGGATAGGTAATGGGAACAAAGTAGCCCTGTTCAAGTATTTGAAAAGTTGTCATATAGAAGGATTAGTCTTGTTCTATTTCATCCCATACAGAACAATCAGGACCAATGGGTGGAAATTGCAAAGAAGCAAATTTAAGCTTGATTTCAGGAAAATCTAGGTAATAATGAGAAGAGTCCTAAAGTAGAATGTATTGCCTTAGAAGATGATTGGGTTACCTGTCCTTGCATAACTTCAGAAAGAAGCTAGATAAGCATCTGTTCAAAAGTTTTAGAATGGAATTATTTTGAGTATGGTTTGGGCTACATGACTATTTCAATGATTTCCAACTATATAATTTTGTGATTCTGTGTCTTTGAAATCCAGCTCTTCCACTTACCTCCTATGTGACTTTGGGCAAGTCACTTAACCTCTCTGGTACTCAATTTCATTGTTTATAAAATAAGTAGGTTGGACTAACTGACCTACAAGGTCCCTTCACGCTCTAAATCTATGACCCTATGACCATTCAATGATATGCCCACATAACAATTTGAGTTCTGCACTCAATTTTCTTCAGTTCACTGTGGAGTAAAATTAAAAAAATATATATTTTTTAAAGCCAAGGTCAATGACCACCATTGTTTTCTCTCATCCTACCCATCTTCTAGTGACAACACTATTGAGATAATTAATTTTCTATATTACTCAGGGTCCTTTGTATCCTTGGAACCCTAGGCAGCAATTTTTATAATCTTCCTGTAACTAACACTACATTTATTGCACCTATAAACCTTTTTGATGTATTCTTACAACAACAGCAAAATTACTTTTCAATTTCAATTGCTTTTCGAGGTCCTTTTCCAATTCTTAGGAGGTTTCATTGAAAAGAAAAGTGTCACCTAAGTTAATGCCACAGAGTGGATTCTTTTTGAAGCAACAACGCTACCTAGTTAGGAAGCTTACAGAGCCCTGTGAAAAGCGGATTAAAATTCTTTCAACCTTATATGCTAATATTCTTTTATAGCATTCCTATTAGGCTAGAGATAGAGAAGAAACACTTGCATTTTTCTGTCCTTGGGTCTTAAAACTCCATAGTACTGACTATGTATCTTTCCTGCTTTTATTTTGTGAAATGTTTCTTGATTTATGAGAAAGATAATTTTTTCCTCAAAGAATTTTTTGACTCAGTATCAACATCAGCAAAGCTACTACATATTATAAAATAGACTGAAGAGCAACAATAAATTGCCTATTTCTTTTGACATTTTTCATTCTTGATGGAAAGGTGTGCTGCCTGAGGGCAATATTACAGTTCTCCAAAATCATTCCTCATTTCTATTTGGAAACTTGCTCTCAATAAACATAGGCTGTTACCTGGCTGAGTATATGTGACTGAAATAGAGTTGCTGAGGTATTTTTTATTTTTCCCCAAAAAAATTTTGCTTCCTTTCTTCACCTTTTTGTTCATTTCTTACTATAATAGAAGAGAGTCTTGGGAAGTCTGGAAGTATATGAACTAGAAGAAAAAACTGGAGTAATGAATCAAAGATAAATACAAAGACTGAGAATATTCATTTGTTGCTGTTGTTGTTGTTTGTCCTTTGTTCTTGAAGAGAACCATGATATCTGAAAGCCGATGCCTTGACTTGCAAGTGAATTGAATTTAGGTGAGGGTGGGCTATATAAAGAAACCAGCCTCATTTTCTCCTCTCGAGCCAACTGGGTCCAGTGGCAAGAAGTGGCAAGATATAGATCACAGCTACTAGTGATGGCCCCAGATGCAGTGGGACTTTTTAAGTCAAAGTCTTTCCCAGCCTTAGTTTGTCTGAGTTAATGCTCATTCAGTGATTAAGGCTGGGTAAGAAATGAGGCAAAACATTACCTCTTTACCTTGGTCAAAAAAAAAAAAAAACAATGGGGGAGGGGAAGACCCTCTGGCCAAAACAGAAACAATTGCTATTTACACTCCTGCTGAGCCATCAGAGTTCAAACAATGACCAAATAAGGCTTGGGCTAGGATCTAATGTTGGTTAATCAATGAGAGTGAGAGTAATGTGGATTTAAGGCTTGGTCCTTAATAAAGAAATCTAGCCTGTAAACCTCAAGAACAAAATTTACATTTCTTTAGGCAGAGCTCCCACAGGTATGGGTGTGATACCCTATGTGGACAGAGAAAAAGGAGGGAGGGAGAGAAGGTGGGGAAATGGAAGGAAAGAAGAAAGGAAGGAAGGAAGGAAGGAAGGAAGGAAGGAAGGAAGGAAGGAAGGAAGGAAGGAAGGAAGGAAGGAAAGAAGGATGGGAAAGAGAGAGAGAAAGAAAGAAAGAAAGAAAGAAAGAAAGAAAGAAAGAAAGAAAGAAAGAAAGAAAGAAAGAAAGAAAGAAAGAAAGAAAGAAAGAAAAGAAAGAAAGAAAGAGTTGCCCAACTGTAACTGGCCAGTTGGGTCCCCAGTGGGGTTGCTGTCTATCCTCCATCCTCTAAGAGGACCATGACATTAGGAAGGTGATGCCATGACTTGCAAGTGAATTGGATTTAAGTGAAGGAGTTCTGTGCAAAGTTACCAGTCTCACTCTCTCCTCTGGAGCCATCTGGGTCCAGTGGCAAGATGCAGATCAGGATGACTAGAGATGGCCCCAGATGCAATTTACTTCTATAAGATACTAACGGGTCCTAGACACCTAAATGAGATTAATTGGCATATTGTATATGTGTATATATATGTACCTATCCATCCATCTATCTATCTATCTATCTATCTATCTATCTATCTATCTATCTATCTATCTGTCTGTCTGTCTGTCTGTCTGTCTGTCTGTCTGTCTGTCTATCTATCTATCTATCTATCTATCTATCTATCTATCTATCTATCTGTCTATCTCATCTTAATTTATAGAAATTTACACGTGCAATCCCTAGTATTTATTATATACTCTTTCATTTTAATTGTTTTGTTTTTGAGAAACATTCATTATTTTAAGGTGCACATTATTATTGGTAGACCAATTTTTTTCTGTGTTCGAACATTATCGTATAAATTCACAGAAAAAAAAAGCAAAGAAAAACAAAAACAAGAACAAAATTAAGTGAAATTAGTTCCATTCTCCTCTTCAAAGAAATAAGTGCAGCATGAACTAATACCATGCCTGGAAGAACACTTCATATTCATATTGCATCTCATATAATCTGTAGGTGTGCCACTTAGAAATCAAATTAATTTGAAACTACTGATGCATGTGATAAGAAAGAGTGTTTTCTATCAGATGTGCTGCTGCACTGAAGACTTCTCAACTACACTTAACAAGTATACTAGTAGCTACCTGAGAAGAGGTAGAAAATCTAGTTTGGCTGGATAAGACTCTGGAAGTATAGTATGGCATGGCATGGCATGGTATGGTATGTATATGGTCTAGTATGGTATGCATAGCATATAATAGCATACTATGGTATGTATCTATATGTATGGCATGTATATATATATGCATATACATATATATGTGTGTGTGTGTGTATATATATATATATATATATATATATATATATATATATATATATATATATATAGTATTTATAGGCTATATCTCTGGGATCCAAAAAAAATTTTCTAATAATAAGCAAACAATATAACCAAATTATAACTTACCAATATAACCAATGTTAATAAAAATTCTTATGTAGTCGAATATGACATAAATATATTAGTGTCTTCATCTGATTGATGAGGAAATTGATCTTGAGTGATTTACTCAAGTTATCCAGCCATACATTCCCTGAACTAGGCCTATAAGGTTGATCCTCTTAATTTCAAAACCAGTGTTCTTTCACCACATTAGTCCAAGATACTGAACTTGTTCATAAATTGCATAAGGCAGGGCAAGAAGTACTAGCACTATGCTAAGTGCTGGCAATACCAACAAAAGTAAAAAGAAAGGCAGTCGCTGTCCACAAGGAGCTTACATTTTAACATACATAAAAGGGAGCTGAAATGATGGAGAGGTGAAAAGCTATCCATCCTGGGACATGATATTGATGTAGAGAAAGTCAAAAGTAGACCCAGCAGGAGAATGAAAGTTGGCTGGCCTAAACACTTTGCTTCTTAATAAATTAAAGGGACAAAAAGTAGAAAATATGGTAAGAGGAATCCTAGTCTTTCCCATTCTCTATTGAACAAAACTGCTTGACAAATTAATTATTCCTAGTGCCCATTCTTTTCTATTCTATATCTTCCCATTTTCTAGATGGTACCTCTTGCCCTCAGGTACTCAGTGATCTCTTGCTATCTGTTCCCCAAAGCTATAATAAATTTCTGTATTAACACTAAGGCATAATGTCTAGTAACAACTCTGTCATCACCCAGGAGTGCTGAATAGGATCTTGGCTCATAATAATTCAACATGATCCTGGGCCTGGGGACTTGATCCCAGAGGAATAAGATTATTTTTTGGCTTGTAACCATGCCTTTATTTCTTTAGGATAATCTGAAAAACAAACAAACAACCTTAGCCATGCTTCATGTCTAAGTCTTCCCAAATGTAGATAGTGAGGTCTATCCCACAATGATATGCAATATGCAATATGGATATTAGAAACAACATATATTTCATCTCACTAACCACTGAAAATACATGAGATGCAAAGGCCTCATACACGTGCATGAAAAAATATAAGAAATATAAAATACTCAGCCTATTAGACTCGTTTGTCTCCCTTTGGAAAGCAAAGACTCTAAGGGATTGATAGCTAATAGTTTCTATTCAATTGGACCTTTGTTATATTAGATTCTCACAACAATATCATGAAGGCTTACCAAGATCCAGATGACCTGGCCCCTTATGGCATGTCTTTAGTGCTTCAGCCTCTCTCCTCCTATGTCAGCTGTTAAAGGAGAGTTTTCTCTCTAAAAGATTGACTCCTGATTCTTGAATTCAGTAATTCTCAGTCAAGATTACTCACAGGGTAACTCTCCAAGCCTGTAGATATCTATTCTATAGAAAACATGAAAACACAAAGAAGCATTCAGTTTAGAAATGTGCAGAAATTCCTCAGTTAGATTCACTTTGGTAAGTGCAGCCCCCTCTCCATGTAGTTTGTACATTCTGAAAATTGTCATTTTTTGTTCTTAGAGGTAAATAAATTGGTGAAGAAGAAATCACCTCCTTTGATTCATCACTCCATTTTGAAAGTCCACAGAAAAGAAAGTATGGAAGTGCAAAGGGAAAGGGAAAAAAAAAGGTTAAAAAAAAGGTGGAATATTTCACTGTTTGCTTTTATAGACTCCTGAGGTGGCGATTCCTCTGGCCACAGTCCATACCCACTACTCTGGGTCACCAATCATATTGTAAATGGCCCCAGAGGACCAATCGGATGATTTCCCTATGTTCTCTCAGTAAAAGGCTGGGGTACATATCTATCTACATAATTTCAGTTTCCAACAAAGGTATATGTCCTGTAATCTTATTTACTAGGGGACTTATTAAATTGATTGAGTGCTGTTCTAATTAACTTTTCCCCTCCTTATGTTTTAATATGTTACTCTTCCTCAGACAGACTTCTGATGTAAATGGGTTCTAAAATGAAGTGTAATTTCAGACATTATATAATGGGACAAAGGGGAATTTTTAACATTGAGACCTTGAAGAAATTGAGCCGTATATAGGTAGTCATCTACTTTGTCTAGAAGAAAGCCTTACCCTCCACACACCATACATATTTAAAATGAAGACTTCATTTTCCCTTGTTCAAATTTGAACTATATTACTAGTCAATGCCTTTGTAAACTTCACATTGATCTTAGAAAATACAATAAAACTCCATTAATTATGGAATCCACTGATTCTGAATTTATTATAATAGTGATAGTAATTGAGCTGCAGTTAATTTATGCTTGTCAAATCTTTCATAACGGGTAAAAAAATTTTAAATATATACATACATATACATTATATAAATATATACATACATACATACATATATGTTATATATATATATATATATATATATATATATATATATATACATACACACACACACACACAAACACACACACTGTTGCATAACCTGGGTCTTAATGGCCTAAGGGCATTAGTAAACCACACCCCATATGCACACAAACACATACACACAAGAATTAAGCTTATCTGTGAGATTTGTTGTCTCAAATTTGAATTAATATTTTATGCAAAAAAGTAATGTGTACATGCAAAATGTGTAGTCTTCATTGTTTTCTTCATAAACCAGTTAAAGAGTAACCTTTAAAATCTTTGAAAAACTATCACACTAGCCAATATGCACAGGCAACACACTTCCCAGACAGAAGTCCTTGAAATTTGAACAGGTTTTTATTTAGTTGGTGGTTAAATAGCTCTTAAGAGACAAACTGCGTTTATATGTGCATCAATCACTTAAATGTGTTTCCTTTAGAGAAGTGTACAGTTTGTTTTCATTATAGGATGAAAGCATTATTGCCAGATGGGCTGTTTTTAAGCCCCTGGCAGCTTGGGATGTTTTATTGTATTTATTTATTTGCTTGTCTATTTATTAACCTGCTTGTGAAATGATCCTCTTTTTGAATGATTTTCTACTTCAAAATGATGGTAATGGATTCTGGTGATTTTGGGTGATTAGGAATAATTGACCTTTCCCAAAATTACCAAATCAGAGATTTTAAAAATGTTTATTATTCTGTTAAAACTCAAGCCCTTTGGTTTAAATAGGACTATCTCATATTGTGCTTGTTGATACACCACTTAAATACTGTTTCCTTCAGGAAGTCTTTTCTCATCACTCAAGCTGCAGCAGGAAGTAATAAACTCGTCCCGCTCTATCTTATAGCTCCCTTTTCTATTATACTGAACACATACTATTTTTTTCCAATTACTTTTATATCTATATTTTCTCTTCCAGTAGACATTGCTTTTTTTTGAAGGCAAGGAGCTTATCTTTGATCCTTCTATCCCTCACAAAACATTATAAGTATCAGGTAGTAGGTATTGGCTGAATGAATAAATGAATGAATGAATGAATGAATGAATGTGTATTCTGCCTCTCTAATTATGTTTTAAACTATTCTTGAGATGGAGTCCAGTCCTCATGCTTTGAAATGCATTTCCCTTCAGGTCCCTTATATGTGTGTGTATGTCTCTGTGTGTGTGTATATGTATATGTGTATATATATATATATATATATACATATATATATATATGTATATATATATATATATATACACATATACATATACACACGGGTGAATAAATGTGCATATATTAGGCAATTCATAAGTGTAGCATACTCTGTCAAGTTAGCATAATAAATTACTTATATGACTTTCATGACAAAGTATATCTTACTATACTGAATCTCCAAGATGCTGTTGGTTAACGATCTAGGTTTATAATGTTTACCACGACAATCATCAATCTTTCAATAAAAATAAATGTTAAGCATTGATGTATACCAAACAGGATGGGTGTGTGTGTGTGTGTGTGTGTGTGTGTGTGTGTGTGTGTGTGAGAGAGAGAGAGAGAGAGAGACAGAGACAGAGACAGAGAGAGAATATATATTAGGCTATTCACAAATGTAGACTGTTTGATCTCTCATATTTGCATTATAAATGATATATATGACTTGTAAAAGATAGCATTTCTTATAATAATGAATATTTAATGATGCTGCCACTGACCCTGTGGATTTGTAATTTTTACAGATCAAATCATTAATCAATCAAATAGCATTTATTAAGCCTCTGTAGACACCAAGCTCTGTGTTAGGCACTAGAGATACAAAGCAAAAAGTAAAACAGTGCCTAAGATCCAGGAGTTTATAGTCTAGCTGGGGGTGATAGTATGCTCACAATGTATATAGATATATGCTAAATAGATATAAAATAGATACAAGATAATTGAGGAGAAGAGAGGCAAAAGCTCAGAGAGAATCAAGGCAGGCTCGGCACACAAGCTAGATTTGAGCTGAGCCTTGAGCAAAGTTATATCCTATTTCCACTACCTGTTGCAAGAGAACCCTAACTGCCAAGTTTTGACCTTCAAAGTCATAATAACAGTTTACTAACAGACTTTTGAAGTGCCTTTACTCAAAATGAAAGAAATCAACACATCTCACCATAAAATGATTTATGCCACTCAGTGTGTTGCTTTGACGCTCACTAGTTAATTGAGCCCTGAATTTGTTAGTGTTTTCTTGAAATTAGCTTTTATTATATTTATGTGTCTATGTTGTCCTACACCACCATTGCCACCACACACACACACACACACACACACACACATACATACACACACATTAGTCCCCTGGAGACTTTAACCTTTCTGATGGCAGGACATTTTGTTTTTGTATTATCTTTGTACCCCAAAGGCCTAGCACAGTGCCTTTCACATGGAAGTTGTTTCATAAGTATTTGTTGAACTGCATTTTCTGGCTTTGTAATATTCATTGCTTTTGCACATTCTTGTCGCCTTGCTTATTCCTAACTTTCTTGCATTCACCCTATTTAAATTACAAGATCCAACAGCTGTTTAGATGTCTTGCTGAGTTGGAAATGCTCAGCAACCCTGGACTGCTAGAACAAATTGGCAGCTCCTGTCACTTTTGTTCTAGAAAACTGATTCCATTCCAAAACATCATGCTGTGTTTGTCTTGCCATTTCAAAACATGGGAAGTTAGTAGGTGATTCTTGATGCTGTTGAACCTACTAGAGAAGGAATATTAAATGTAGGTCCAAGTTTATGCTTTATCCCTGGCAGCACCCTGACTCTGTTTTACCATTGTTTAGTAAAATCTTTAGTAAAAAGGGTTATTATTTTGTCATCAGTAGCAGATCAGGACATAATCAGACCAGAACTAGAACATATTCTTCTAGAAAAGAGGTCTCCAAAGTGAGGGCTTTAGCCACTTCTGGGTCTGTGAATGATCCCCGAGATGTGTGGGAAATGAAGTCATGCCTTATTCTCCCTAAGATAACTTATCACAGGATTGGTCTCCAAACATCCTTCATTCATTATCATCCCAACACCATCAGCTCATTTCTCCCCCTTGAACCATTGCGCAACCCACCGGTTTTCTATATTCAGAGCTTCATGTTAGAGCCTCAGGAAATTATAATCTAACTTTGACCTGGGCATCCCAGCAATAACTGTTTAGTCACAATGTGGAAAATGCCTTATTCCCATACCCTATAGGTCCCTGCCCAAGCACCAATTAATGGTTATTTTTTGGGTCCTGATATCTCAGAGTGAATGTAAATAGTAATTGTTTCCAGTTTGAATTTTTTTTTTAATTAAAGATGCCATCCCTTGGCTCACTTCTTAAAGAGCCCTAATCACTGAATGGGCATTGCCTAAGCCAAAGTGAGAACTTGGAAAAACCTTAACTTAAAAAGGCCACTGTCTCCCACTGCATCCTGGGCTATCTCTAGGTGTCCTGATCTATATATATGGCCACTGGACCCAGATGTCTCTGGAGGAGAAAGTGAGGCTGGTGACTTCGCACAGTTCTCCCTCACTTAAATCCAGTTCATTTTCAAATCATGGTATCATCTTCCTAACGTCATGGTCCTTTTTTGAGAATGAAGGACAAACCACATAAGCATACTCAATTTCTGCCCTCTACCCCTCCCCAGATCACCTCCTCTCTGTGGCTGCACAGAAGTATAAGTTCTTCTCACCCCCACCTCATCCCTCCACATTATTGTTTAGAGTCAGACTGGATGAGTCACACAAGGTAAGTAGGAATAAATGAGTTGTAATCTGTACTTCAGATTTCATTACATTACCTTTCTCACAAAAGCTATCTCTTTTTAGGAACTTTCTTGTTACTTATCAGTGTTACTATCAACATTTCAGTAACAAACATAACATAACCTTGATGCCATCTTCAAACCCTCACTTTCACTCACCCATATATCCAACCAGTTGCAAAATTCTGTTTGAATTTCCATGAGAGCTCTTGTTTCTGTCCTTTTCTCTTTACTGGCACATCTGACAACCTAATTTAGACTTTCAGCACCTCTAATTTGGGGTATTGAAATATTTTCCTAATTGGCCTCCCTGTCTGAAGTCTGTCCCCATTCTAGTCCATCCTTCACATTGGTAGTAAAGTGGTTTTCCTAAGTACACGTTTGAGCACATCACCTCTCCAATGCCTCCTTCTTTTACCTTTATTTTTAGTTTTCAGCATTCATTTTTATAAGACTTTGAGTTCCAAAATTTTTTTCTCCCTCCTCCCCAAGATGGCATGCAATCTGATATAGCCTATACATTTACAATCATATTAAACATATTTCTACACTAATCATGTTGTATAAGAAGAATCAGAACACAAGGAAAAAAACACAAGAAAGAATAAAGAAAAAAAACTGAAAATAATATGCTTCAATCTGCATTCAGACTCCATAGTTCTATCTCCAGATATAGATAGCATTTTCCATTGTAAGTTTTTTGGAGTTGTCTTAGATCATTGTACTGCTAAGAAGAGTTAAGTCTATCGCAATTGATCATCTCACAATGTTGCTGTTACTATGTACAATGTTCTCCTGGTTCTGCTCACTTCATTCACTTCACGTAAGGCTTTCCAGGTTTTTCTGAAATTCACCTGCTTATCATTTCTTATAGAACAATAGCATTCCATTGCATTTATATGTCACAACTTATTCAGCCATTCCCTAATCAGTAGATATCCCCTCAATTTCCAATCTTTGTCACTACAAAAAGAGCTGCTATAAATATCTTTGTTCATGTGTGTCCTTTTCCCTTTTTTATGGTCTCTTTGGGATATAGATCTAGTAACGGTATTGTTGTATCAAAGGATATGTCCAGTTTGATAGATAGTTCCAAATTGCTCTCCAGAATGGTTGGATCAGTTCACAACTGCACCAACAATGAGTTAGGGTTCCAGTTTTCCCACATCTTCTCCAAGTTTTCCAATTTCCTTATCTATCATATTAGCCATCCAATAGGTGTGAGATGATAGCTCAGAGTTATTTAATTTGCATTTCTCTAATCAACAGTGATGTAGAGCATTTTTTTGTATGACTATAAATAGCTTTAATTTCTCCATCAGAAAACTGCCTGTTCATATCCTTTGACCATTTATCAATTGGAGAATGACTTGTATTCTTATAAATTTGATTTAATTCTCTATATATTTGAGAAATGAGACCTTTACCAGAAACATTGACAATAAAAAATTGTTTCCCAGCTTTCTGCTTTTCTTCTAAAGTTGATTGCATTGGCTCTGTGTAAAAAACTTTTTAATTTAATGTAATCAAAATTATCCATTTTGCATTTTGTAATGTTCTCTATCTCTTGTTAGTCATAAATTTCTTCCCTTCTCCATAGATCTGAAAGGCAAAGTATTCCATACTCTCCTAATTTGCTTATTATATCATTCTTTTTGTCTAAATCTTGTACCACTTTTGACTTTCTCTTGGTATATAATGTAAGATGTTGGTCTATGCCTAGTTTCTGAATGGCTCCCTCTTGATTCTAGGATGAATTAAAAATTCTACAACTGGAATTTAAAGCCCTTCAAAACCTAGTCTCAGTTTACATTTCCAGTCTTATTATACAGTACTTCATTCTAGGGTCTCACCAAACTGATCTAACTGCTCCTCATATAGAAATATAATCCAGAAATGAATAGACAATTAAGGAATGGTAGCATCCATTAAGCAGAAAGTTTTAGTGAAAGCTTTTTGTTAAATTAAATTCAGTATTTTTGAACCATGTGTACCAAATATTTATATCCAGGGAAACATGATTCCTTATAAAAGTCATTATGTTCACTGATCACTTTGTTTATTATCTGTTTGTTTTAACATGTATCTTCTGGTAAAGAACCTTAAAAAAATTTCTTCATTTGGCTAGCTGCGTTGCTCAAATTCACTGAATAATTAATTATTAATAATAATTATTTGTAAGTGCTCTACCTCTTAGAACATTACAAAAGGACTGAAAAATATATAATAAAGTAATTACATTGTTCTCACTAAAACATTATTATTATGAGAGTAAAGGGGATCATGAAATTAATAAAAATATTTATTTCACCTACGTCTCATCCTTTTTCACATCTATTTTTGCCTATGTGTTATAAAAATATACTGGCATAGTAGAATACATATAATTAAGAATTAATAAATAAATAGATGAACAAAAAGCATTTATTAAGCACTTATTATGTGCCAAACATCACATTAAGCACAAGGGATAGAAATGCAAGAAGAAAAAATAGCCCCCAGAGGGGACATGGGTAGTGAGGGACATGATGGTGTGGAAAGATATAGAGATGGTAGGTGGAGACTGAGGGGAATAGAGTAACATATTCTTCCAGTGGCAATGTTAATATAGTTTTGATTAAGGTTCTGTAACTGAAAAGGTGTGTAATTATGTGATGAGAGCATAGAAGGAGAGAATATGGAGGTACCTGCAGAGAGAACAAATAATTGAACATATGAGCATATGTTGGAATGCTTATTGAAAACTGTCTTTACTCATGAGATGAATGGTCAAAATAGCTCAGAGACCACTGTTTTAGTGAAGATGGTGATTTCTAGTTTAGGGCTCTTCCCACTAAACCATATAGATGGTTGTAAAGATAATAATTATTCAACAGTTTGGTTATGGATTTTACTACAAAGCACCTAACAATCATTAGCAAGTACTACTCTCATGTCTCATCATGCCATGGAGATGATCTTAGAATCCTGAAAAGCACAGGTTCTAGCAGGTTCTCTGATACTGGAAAGGCTTTGAATATCATCACAACAACAAACTAATCCTAGTTTGAGCTCTCCCTCAAACCCCTCCAAATACCTGTAAAAATGACTCTAAACAAATTCTAAAGCAGCAGAACCCTCAAAAAGACAGAGTGAAACAAATATCCAGTCCAAGACAAGTTGGATGGATGACAGGAAAGGTATATTGCACCAGGCTGGGAGAGGAACACAGTTCAATGTGGGCATGCAGGCAAAACAGGACTCAGCAAAATTATAGCAGGCCTCAGAGAGGACTGAATCATGGGCAGGTGGCTTCCAGTCTTCTCAACCCACAAACGCCAAAGACAATTTAGAAGATCAGTTGGAAAAGTCTGTTTCTGCAGTGAGAGGAAAGTTCAGTCTGCTCCCAGTCCCTGCATATGGCCCTGGGGCGACAGCTGATTCCTGAGCTTCCATCCCAAAAACTAAGCGGGAATTGAGGGGCTGATCAGAATGGAATTTCATGGATCTCTTTGCTGGTGCAGGATTCTCTTGCTTTGCCTGTGCTTGGATCTGGGTCACAGTTCTGGGTGGCAAGCCTGCAGTGTGCTGGGGTGTTGGCATGGTAGAGCTTCTGGTGGCAATGAAGAGTAAAGCCTCCTGACAGTTCCAAGACAGAAAAGAGTGCTTGTGGTCACACATAGACTAGAGCACAGGATAGAAAAGGAGTAAACACCTCACCCCTTATCATACCACCTCAGAAAACTGAAAACCTACAGGTCCCTAGAAGTATTTCAGAAAAAAGCTGTACAAAACCCCTGAAGCTTGGGACAGTACATTCTCCACACTGGAAGCATACTCCTAAATTAACAAAGAGTTTATAACTCAAGTAATTGGCTGGGATCATGAGCAAATCTTGCAAAAAATTGAATCTTTCTTTGGTGACAAAGAATATCAAAACATACAACCAGAAGAAAACAATAAATTCAAAGCTACATCCAAAGCCTCCAAGAAAAATGTAAATCAGTCCTAGGCTATGGAACAGCTCAAAAAGGATTTTGTGAAGCAAGTAAGAGAAGTATAGGAAAAACTTGGAAGAGAAATGAGAGTGATGCAAGAAAATCATGAAAAACAAGTCAACAGCTTGCTAAAGGAGACCTAAAAAAATACTGAAGAAAATAACACCTTAAAAAATAGCCTAACCCAAATGGTAAAAGAGGTCCAAAAAGTCAATTAGAAGAAGAATGCCCTAAAAAGCAAAGTTGGCCAAATGGAAAAGGAAGTCCAAAAGCTAACTGAAGAAGATACTTCCTTAAAAATTAGAATGGAGCAATTGGAAACTACTGACTTTATGAGAAATCAAGACACTGTAAAAAAATCCAAAAAATGAAAAAAGAAAACAATGTGACATATTTCATTGGAAAAACAGCTGATCTGGAAAATAATCCAGGAGAGAGAATTTTAAAAAATTATTGGACTACCTGAAAGCCATGATCGAAAACAGAACCTAGACATTCTTTCAAGAAATTATCAAGGAAAACTGCCCTGATATTTTAGAACCAGAGGGCAAAATAGAAATGAAAGAATCCACCAATCCTCCTGAAAGAGATCCCCAAAGGAAAACTCCTAGGAATATTGTAGCCAAATTCCAGAGTTCCCAGGTCAAGGAGAAAATATTGCAGGCAGCCAGAAAGAAACAATCCAAGTACTGTGAAAACACAATCAGGATAAACACAAGATTTAGCAGCTTCTACATTAAGGGACCAGAGGGCTTGGAATAGAATATAAGGGGGGCAAAGGAGATAGGATTACAACTTAGAATCACCTACCCAGCAAAACTGAGTATAATCCTTCAGGGGAAAATGGACATTCAATGAATAGAGGACTTTCAAGCATTCTTGATGAAAAGACCAGAGCTGAATAGAAAATTTGACTTTCAAATAAAGACTCAAGAGAAACACGAAGAGGTAAACAGGAAAGAGAAATCATAAAGGACTTATTAAGGTTGAACTGTTTACATTCCTGCATGGAAAGATGATATTTGTAACTCATGAGACCTTTGTCAGTATTAGGGTAGTTGGATGGAAAAAAATATATGTATATAGATAGAGAGAGAGAGATAGATGGCACAGGGTGAGTTGAAGATGAAGGGGTGATATCTGGAGAATAAGATCAAGGGGTGAGAGAGGATTATACTAGGAGAAGGGAAAAAGGAGAGGTAGAATGGAGTATGTTATCTCACACAAAACAGACAAGAAAAGGTTCTTACAGTGGAGGGGAAACATGGGAAGGTGAGAGGAAATGAGGGAATCTTATTCTCATAGGATTTGGCTTAAGGAGGGAATAACATATATACTCAATTGGGTATGGAAATCTGTACCCTACAGGAAAATAGGGGAGGAAGGGGACAAGAGAGCAGGGGAAATGATAAAGAGAAGGGGAGATTGGGAAAGGGGTAATTAGAAGGAAGTACTTCTGAGGAAGGACAAGGTCAAAAGAAAGAATAGAATAAATGGGGGGGCAGGATAGGATTAAGGGAAGTAGAATTAGTTTTTCACAACATGTCTACTGGGGAAGTGTTTTGCATAACTGCACATGTATGGCCTGTATTGAGGTGCTTACTTTTCAATGAGGGTGAGTGAGGTGGGAGGAAGGGAGAAAATTTGGAACCCAAAGTTTTAAAAACATATGTTTAAAAAAACTGTTTCCACCTGCTGCTGGGAAATAAGAAATACAGGAAATGAGGTACAGAAATCTATCCTGCTCTACAGGAAAATAGAAGGAGAAGGGAGGGCAGACTAGGGGAAGGGGTATTCAGAATGCATGCCATCTTGGGATGGGGGGAAGGGCAACATGGGGTGAAAATTTGGAATTCAAAATCTTGTGGAAGTAAATGTTGAAAACTAAAAATAAATCAATTTATATATTTAAAAAAGGAAAGAAAACCTATCAATAGACATATTAAAAAATTCTCAAAATCACTTACAGAGATGTGTAAATTGAGATGTCTCTGAGATTCTACCTCATGCCCATAAGAGTGGCAAAAATGACAAAAAAAAAGAAAGAAAAGAAAAGAAAGAGAGTAAAAAGACAGTTGTTGAAAGTATTATAGAAAAAAAAATTCACAAGCATACATACTATTGTCGAAGCTGCAAATTCTTCCAGACATTGTGGAAAGCAATTTGGAATAAAACCTCCAAAGTCACTAAATTATTCATGTCCTTTGATCCATCAATAACACTACTAGGCATATACAACAAATAAAAAGGCAAAGGACCCATAAGCACAAAAAATTCATGTACCAATTCTTTCTGTGGTAGCAAAGAACTGAAATATAAAGGGCTGTCCATCAATTAGGAAATAGCTAAACAAATTAGAATATATGAATATAATGAATGAATGAATGAAGCATTAATTAAGCACTTCCTATGGGTAAAGCACTGTGGAGAGCCCTAGAAACACCGAGGAAATGTGTCAAGGAACTCATTCTAATAGAGGACGTAGCACATGTGGAAAGCTTCACCTGCAAGTTAGCTGGAAAAGTCCCATGATCCTTAAGGTGCATTGGCAAAACAAATAGCAATGCCTCTTTCTTAATGTAATTTCCACTGAGAAAAAAAATGTCTTTCTCTGATATGGAACCATTTGATAATGCCATTCCCCTCCTTTCAGTGCCATGGAGACCATTTACTGTGGTCTCAGAGGCCAGCAGTCTGGGAGCATTATATGTCATAAAATATTTCTTCAGGAGGGAAAAGGCATGTGTCTGGATTTGAAAAAGAAAGAAGTCACTTGGGGCATAGACCTAGGCTAGGGTACCTTGAAATTACCCAGAATGAGAGTAGAGAAGATTGTTGTTGTTTGTCCTTCATTATCAAACAGTACCATGACATCAAGGAGATGATGCCATACCATGCAATTGAATTCGATTTAAGTGAGGGAGGGCTGCTCAAAATCAGCAGCCTCATTTTCTCCTTCAGAGCCATCTGGGTGCAATGGCAAGATATAGATCAGGACAACTGGAGATGCCCAGTATGCAGTGGGGGATCTTGGTTTTTTTCAACCTGAGGTCTCTAATGGGTCTCCGTTTGACTGAGGCAATACCAGTTAAGTGATTAAGGCTTAATAAAAAATGAGAGAGAGAATGGCCTCTTTACATAGATAAAAAAAAATCTAGGAGGGGAAGACTTACGGGGCTTCTTACCAAAATAGAAAGAATTGCTATTTACATTCATTTTGAGCCAATCGGGGGCCCAAACAGTGACCAAGTAGGGATTGGCCTGGGGCTTACTGTTAGCCATTCTAGAAGAGCCAGAGTGATTTGGGAAGATCCCACTGTGGGAATGGTCTAAGATAAGGGCACAAGGACTAACAAGTTTCTCTTGTTGGGGGGTGGAATAAGGGCCAGGGGACCCTTGTTTTGCTAATAGAAGGAACTTACCCCAGTGAATGTCCCTGTGAGTGAAGGGAAGTATTCTTTGATGGAAGATAGGACTTTGTGCTGGGTATTGTTTCAGGTATTTGGTGCTTAAAAAGATACTACTCCTCCTAAATCAGGAAGGAGAGAACTAGAACTACTGGGAGCAAATGGCACCTAATCCACTTCCTTATTCTTCTCCTTCTTCTTTCTGCAGATGACAGAGAGGACAATGTCCCTTAATAGGACACTCCCCAACACAACCCTAGTTATGCAGTCTACCACTAATCTACTCCCCCTATTATTTCTTTCCCCATTTTTTTCTCAAAATCTCTTCCTCCTCCTTACTCCTCCTTTTCTCTCATTTAATTGAGGATAGAAGAAGTATGAAGGGAAAGAAAATAATTGAGTCATCATTTACAAAGAATACTTAATTTCATAATAACTAGATATGCCCATTCTGATTACTACCAATACTCAAATACTAAACTAATGTTCATAAAACACTGAACTGATTATGTCATTTTCTAGCTCAAGAGACATCTTTGGCTCTTTGTTTTCTCCGGAATAAAATAAAAACTCCACTTTTTGCCTATTTTCTCTTTCACATTATTGCCAAACTGAATTACCTGGTGTACTTCATACACGGCATCATCTCCTGCATCTGTGCTTTTGTATAAGATAGATGTTGTCTTTTCTCACCTCCACATCTTGGAACTTCTCACTTCCTTTAAGGAACAGGTCAATTACCATTTTGACTTGATCCCTTTCCTGTCCCCTACAGTAATTAGTGCTCTCCTCCTACTGCAAAGACTATGTATTTCCTCTTTACCAGCTCATTTATTTATATTGCTTTGTACATATGGTATTCTCCCAGTGGAGGTCATCTCCAGTTGTCTTGATTGATATTTGGCCACTGGACCCAGATGACTCCATAGTAGAAAGTGAGGCTGGTGACTTTGCCCAGCCCTCCTTCACTTAAATGCAATTCACCCCCAAGTCATGGCATCAGCTTTCTGATATCATGGTCCTCTTCAAGAATGAGAGACCAACAACATCTGTGCCCCACTGGGTACCCAACTGACCTGTTCCAGTTGAGCAATGCAGCTCATTCTTTCCTTCCTTCCTTCTTCTTTCCTTCCTTCCTTTTTCCTTCCTTCCTTCCTTCCTTCCTTCCTTCTTCCTTCCTTCCTTCCTTCCTTTTCTTTTCTTTTCCCCTTCCCCCTTCTCCTCTTCCTTTCCCTGCTTACCCTCCCTCTGTCCACATAGCATATAATACCCTTATCTGAGGGTACTCTGCCAAAAGGAAGGTAAATTTTGATCACTGAAAGCTCAAAAGATATCTTGAGGTTTATGAGCTAGATTTCTTTCTTGAAGACCAAGCCTTAAACCCAATTCACTCTGGCTTTCATTGATTGGACAACAATAGGTCCCAGCCCAAGTTCCACTTAGTGGTCATTGTTTGAGCCCTGATTGTTCAAAGTAAATGTAAATAACAATTGTTTCTGTTTTGACCAGAAACCCTAAGGGTCTATCCCTCCCAGATTGATTTTTTTTAAAAAAACTAGGTCTAAGAGGCCATTCTTTGCCTCATTTCTTAGCTAGCCTTAATCACTGAATGGGCATTGCCTCAGTCAAACTGATTCCCAGGAAAGACCTTAGCTTAAAAAGGCCAAAGTCTCCCACTGCATCCAGAGCCATCTGCAGTCATCCTGATCTATATTCTGCCACTTCAGCCAGATGGCTCTGGATGAGAAAGTGAGGCTGGTGACTTTACACAGCCCTCCCTCACTTAAATCCAATTCACTTGCAAGTCATAGCATCACCTTCCTGATGTCATGGTCATCTTTGAGAACTAAGGACAAACAACAATAACAAATAACAATTTGACAGTGCCAATGATTTTGGTGGTAAACATTTTTTGTTTCCTAGTTCTTTGGTAGCTGTGGCTGTAGCACCTGTAGGAGCAGTTTCCAGGCTTTTTCTTCACAGGGTTTACTTCCCAGGATAATGACTAAGAGCACTGAATTTTGATGGAGATAGTTGTCAAGGTGAAAGTGATGTTTTGACTTGTCTAGCACACACTGTCTGTTAATGTCTTCCTCAGGATGCATTGCTGAAGGAGTTAGATTGGCTTGTCTGACTTGTAGGTTTCAAACAGTCAGTTGGTAGGTGGTAGGGGTGACTGGCCTCTTCTTTATAGGATTTGCTTGTTTAAATGATGGTTGTGAGGGCTGGGCTGAAAGAAGACTTGGTTATCTGGGGAATGCTCCCATTCTCAGGGGGTTCTGGTGCCTACATATTGTGCCATAAGAAATGATAATGAAGTGCTGAACTCCATTTTGTTTTCTGACCTTGACCTTGTAAGCCCTTCTTCACGGAAGTAGGAGTTCCTGCCTTAGGAGTTCCCGCCAAGAAAGATACCCACCCCAATCTTATTCCATGATCCTTATATGGTCACAACGGCAGGATTAACCAATCACTTGTTTGGCTTCTGTAACTTCCCACTTAGGCAACCCCTTACACAACCCCTGACTAGTTCCTCTGTGGCCTCTGCCTTTATAAACTCAAGCTCTGCCCCTGATCAGGGCTGCTTGATTTGGGTATGTACCCCTTGCAGCCGCACACTAATAAATCCACATTTCAAATTATGTCTGGGTCTCGCTCGCTGATTTCTCTGTACAACAATAAAAGTGATGTTTTCAGAAAAATCTAAGTAGACTTGTAGAAAACCCTGCATAATGAACTCAGTGGAACCCAGGGAACATATTTTTGTAATAAAAACACTACAAATAGAAAAAAAAAGACAATAATTCTGATCAATGAAATGACCAAACACAATTCCAGAGGACAAATAATATAACATGCTGCTGACATACTAACATGTATACAGCTAATTAGTTCAGAGAGCAGAATTGAAATATTATTCATTTGTTTTTCATGGTCAATGTGGGGCTTTCTTTATTTGGCAATGCATACTCAATACAATATTTATTTGTTTTTCCTTTAAATTAGAGAATACAGTAGAGGGGGTAATGGGTGGAAGCAATAGGATTGCAAAAATGAAAAAGAAAGAAAAGAAAAAAGTACAGAAAGAGGAAAATTAAAGTATTTTCTTTTAAATATACAGAAGAGAAGTTTTAGGAGAAAATAGACTAGCAGAAGAACTTTGAAAATAATATATTGAATTTATTGTATATTTGGAGGAAGAAGCAAGCTGTATATATTACATATGGCTGCAGAACTGTAATCTTTTTCAGTACTGTCTGACATATAAAAATATCTAGCTTATTGGCTGTATATTAAGGTCAGTTTTTTTCAAGTTAAAAGAGAAAAGCAAAGAAAGAATGAACTTATTTTTATAATGCACCAAAGGTCCTCAAGAAACGTAATTTAGTATGTTATTGTCATCTCAGCTTGTTTGCTCATAATGAATGCAAGAAAAAAGTTCATTATAGGGAAAATTACACTCTATCACCCAAATTCTGTTGCAGAGTAGGAAAAAATAGCAAAATGCTATGAATTTGTGAAGATTCCCCAACTAAGCCAACATGAACATTGATACTTTGTTACTTTTCTCAAAATAGGAACAAAAGAACAAAAGGGAAAAAATTAATTAAAAATATATTAGTTTTGAGAAATAAAACATTTTTAAAAATCTTTTAGACTACATAGAGTTAGAGGAGAGGATTCTGGGAAGATGGGGGAGTAGGTCAGAAAATTTCAAACTCTTAAGATTTTCCTCCACAAACGAGATAAAATAGTGCCTCAGTGTGAACACAGAGCAATGAAAATAAGAGTAGGGTCAGAAATCCCAGGAAGAGTTTTGGTCCCTGTGAAGAGTAAACACCTCCAGGCTAGGGACCACTTAAACAAGTGGTAAGCCCTGGAGTTACCTGGGTTGGGAGGCTGCCTCATCCCCAGCCACAGACACTTTTATTACTGAGACAATGAGGGGAGTTGCGCATCTCAGCTGGGGAAGAACTAGGGAACCTCTACTGAACACTAGTCCCAGATGTCCTATGGAGACATGGTGGGAGCAAGAAGGAACCAGAACACTCCCAGGTGAGTACAGTGCAGAAGCTGTGGGGGAGAATGCTGCTGCTTGGGGGTACTTACAGGAGGCTAAGGTCTTGGTGTGAGTTCAAGGTCAGAGGGGAGAACTGAAGAGGATTTGAGGCCAGAGGCACCATCTCCATCCCCCAGGATTCAATGTGATTATAAAAACTAAACTATTATGAAAAAAATGCACAGCAAAGGAGAAAGAATCCAATCATAGAGAGATATTATGGGAATAAAGAAGACCAGGGTTCATCTTCAGAGTAGGATACTGAAGCAAAGATACCCCCTTCTACCCCAGAGAGTAATTTCAAATGGCCACCTGTCCCAAAAGAATTCATTGAAGAACTTAAAAAAAGGCTTTAAGAATCAAATGAGAGAGATTGAGGAAAATCTAAAAAAGAAAAATAAGAATAATCCAAGAAAAACAAGAAGATTATGAAAAGAAAATCAACCAATTAGAAAAGGAGATCAAGAATCTTAAGGAAGAAAATAACTCCTTGAAAATCAGAATTGAGCAAGGGGAAGCCAGGGAAGTTATAAGAGATCAAGAATTTACACATATATAGATATATGTATATATAAAATTAAAAAAAAAGAAGAGAATGTGAAACATCTCATAAGAAAAACTACTGATCTGGAAAACAGATCAAGAAGAGAAAACATAAGAATAATCAGACTGTGTGAAAGCTATGGTCAGAAAAAAAAAGAATGGATACAATGATACAAGAAATAACTAAAGAAAATTGTCTTAAAGAATTAGAACAAGAGGAGAAATTAGAAATAGAAAAAAAATACATCAATTACCAACTGAAAGAGATCTGACAAGGAAAATTCACAGGAATATTATAGAGAAATTCTGAAACCCCCAGCTCAAGGACAAAATATTATAACCAACAAGAAAAGAAAATTACATACGGTGGTACCACAATTAGAATCACACAAGACCTAGCAGTGGTGACACTAAAAGATTGCAGGTCTTGGAACACCATACATAGAAGAGCAAAGGAACTCTGCTTTGTGCCAAAAATATACCCAGAAAAGCTAAGCATAATTCTGAATAATAAAAAAAAAGACATTTAATGAATTGTCAGACTTTAGGATTTTGTTAAAAAAGAAAAAAAAAACCCTGAACTTCATAGAAGATTTGACATTCAAGGGCCAAGAGAAATAAAAGGTATGTACCAATGACCAATTATAAGGGACTCAATAAGGATAGACTGTTTACCTTTTATGTATGTAAAACATGAAATTTATGTCTAAAATTGTTATTAGTAATTATAAGAAATTATAAGTAAGCTTATAAGAAAGATTGGGGTAGATCTGAGTATGATGTGACCTTAAAAAGCAAAACTATTCAAGAGCAGCTAAAATAATGCTTATACAAATGAGATGCGAGAGGAACAACCAATACAGGGGAATTAGATGGGGGAGGAGGGCTGTTAGTTCTGGAAACCTACTTTCATCAGGAATGGGTTCAAGAAGGAAAAATACATATACATCTAGAGCATAAGTCTTCTAAATTTAGGAAGAAATAAAACTCTAAAGAGATAGGGAAGGGGAGAGGATAAAGGAGGGATCTTTAGAGAGGAGGGGGAAGAAATAAATTAAAAGGGGTTTATAGAAGGGTGTTTAGATTTATGGGAAGGGGAGGATAAGGGAGGCATTGTTGTAGGGGGTATAGGTTAAGTAATGGAGGGCAAGGTAGCAGGTAGAAGTAAAGTAGAAGAGTTAGGACAGAGGGGAAAAAAGAGATACAAACATAAAAACAAACATTAGGAGTAGAATCTCTTAGAGAACGTATATGCTTATGTATGTATGTATATATGTATGTATGTATGTATATGTGTGTATGTATATATCAATATCTATATATCAATATAGCCATGCTAAATTGTAGCCTAGGAGGAAAGTGGGGATGGGGGAAAGATGGAGAAAAGAATAAAGTAAAAAGTATATAGCAGAAAACCAAAGAAAACCTACATGGGAGCAAAGAAAAGATGGACAGCTTTCAAAATATTTCGTTACTGTAGTGAGGACCTAGTTGATATAAAATAACAAAGTTTACAGTGGACTAAATCTGCATGATTTTGTGATTTCCTGAAGCTTCATTCAACAGCACATGAATTAAAGTGAAGGAGATGGTTGGTGGGAGTAAACTAGGGTTGGAGTTTGCAAGGTATGATCAGAGATAAGTCAAAGGGCATGGAATTTGAGAGTAGATGGTAAGTAGAGTTGAGATATGGCAAGGAGGACAGTTTATCCAGAGCAGAAATAATGACTTGGGAAAGAACTGAGGTATAGAGTGAAAAGAGTTTTTGTTAAGTCAAAAGAAAAATAATGGGTAGTGTTCATAAGTAATAGGAAATGCTGAAATGATAAAAGATAACAAACAGATAAAGATATTTTGGATTTGGGGAACTTGGAAGTGAAATTTGTGGGTGATTTCAAGATGTGGGTATTGCCACATCTCTATGTGTAGGCAAGGTGGACTAATGGAGGAATGCTTCAATTTATCTAAGTAAAGTGAAGACTTGGGAAGAATGAGGGAACATCAATATGTATCCTGAAGTACTTTAGTGTAAGAAATGATTTGGAGAGGAAAGACTGAGTCAGGCACTGAACTTAATGGGAAGGAAGGAGAGTGTCCTGAGAGACCATAAATAATTGCTTTCTTCCATAAGGGAAATAAAAGATATTGGGTATGATGCACGTTCAATAACATGATTTTAAAAATAAAACTGATGATAGCTAAGCAGCAGGAAATTATGAGTTACCAATATCATATCAAAGATGCTCTGAACAACAGCTTCATTCTGGCCTATTCCATCAAAAAGTGATGTGAGATACTAAGAATAAGAACAAAATGATAAAGTATAATCATTACACGATTTAAAAAAATAGATTATTACAAAAGAGACCAAAGATTGCCATTTAGACCAAACAATTGAGCTCCTTGCTAAGAAGAGAGGTATGGACAACCAAGGGTTTCACCAAATCAGAATGCAAACTATTTTTGTAAATCAGTGCACAAGAGGCTGGTGGAACATTATGAACAGTATCAGCTTATAAAGTAGCAAGAAACAATGGAAATAAAAATAAATCTAATAACTTGGCCTGAAATCCAAATGAGTTACATCATCCTAAGGGCATTAATAGATGAAACTGGTAGGAATAAAACAAATTGATATAAAATAGAAAAAAAAAGCCTTATCAAAATTTCCATAAAGATATATTTCCATCTTCAATAATCACCACATTTGGATTCAAATATTTCAGTCCTCAAAATGTTATGTTGAAAAAAAAATAGAAATGAGGTTGAGGAAAATGAAGTTGAGAAGAACGTTTGGACCAGCCGAAGGTTACACTGAGAAATGTATTTGACAAATAACACAATATTGATCATCTCAAGGGGTCACTTTGTAAGAAATCTCAAGGCAGAGAAGATATTAGAAGAAGTGATGACACTAATAAAACGATGAAATCCCAATATTGAGAGAACAAAACAATCTGCCAATCTGTTTGCTTTCTCAGTGGGATAAAATATTTATGAAATGATCTATGTGTACCATAAGATTATCCTCATTCCACATATGAGAAGGGAACATGAAAACTTTTGCAAACAATTTCTTTCAGAATGCATATTTCTATCTTCATAATTTAATGATAGGTCCAGAAAATCCGTGGTATAGCTGTGTTTGATGTTCACTAATTGCAGACAACAATTTACTTAGTAGAATAAAATTCCGCCTTAAAGGCTGTGAACAGGGAGTTACTGATTCATATGTAAAAATTGCAAAAAGATTCTTGACAAACACAACCACAGATCCCTGTTCAATGACCCTTTGCATGTAATATCAAGAGGGACATGAAAAATAGTGCAGGTTATTCGAAGCTGTTTACTGCTATCATTGAGGATAAAAAGACAGATGGATGATATGTTCATGTCATGAAACACAAAAAGCAAGTGGGAATAAAAACAAAAAGCAATAGAAATAACAAGTCTAACATCTTGGACTGAAATCCAAATGAAGTGTATCATCCTAAGGGCATTAATAGACAAAACTGGTAGGAATACAAATATGTGTGTGTGTGTGTATGTATATATATGCACATATACATATATATGTATATATATATATACATACATATATATATGTATGTGTGTGTATATACATATATATATATATATATATATATCAATATATAAAAATTATCAACAATTCAATAAGATATATTTCCATCTCTTGAACTTAAATATTTTGGTCCTCAAAATGTTATATAAAAATAAAAAGGATACTTAGAAAAATGAAGTTGGAAAATGGTTGGATCAGTCCAGGTACACACTAGACAGCCTTCTCAAGAGATTGATGGTGATTTAAAAGATATAAACCTAACAATGCATAGATTAAAAAAAAGAGTGGTTATTTTCCAGATTATTACATGGAATTTATTGGCGAGCCCATTAAGTTAGTCCATTGGTGTTTGTCTCTCAGGCAGGCACTGGAAATATACATTCTTCACAAAGGTATGGGAAGGGAACAAGAATTGTTCCCAGAATTGAATTGGATGAAGAATGCATGATGGTCTACATTTTTAATTTTCACTGTGTTCCCTATGTACTGAAAGCCACACCCCACACTACCAGCACAAAGATTCATCTTTCTAAAAACAAACAGCCACTGTGGAATTGTTTTATGGTTGAAAAATCTTTTAAGGCCACAAATAAGTTACAGATAAAACAAAGGATAGCAGATAACAGAGAGTCAAATAGTAGATGAATGAGGATTGTGGTATATTTCCAATGGTTAGCTATTCCCATGAAGTGGTACTAGTGATATTATCAAGGAAATGTATTATTGAAAAAAGGACATGGACTAATCATGAGATACAAGGGAGAGTTAAGAGATGGATAGCCTAAATGCTCAACTGGGTGCCTATGAAATATAAACAAAGTCAAGAGAAGAGAAGAGAAAAGAAAATAATACATAAAGGGAAATCTCTATTTGAAAAGTATGTACTCTTTGTAGGATTTATGAAAGAATGATTTATTTATGAAAGTTCAAATGCTGCCAATACAGCACAGGCCATTGTAAATATCTTTCTGTTCTCTTTAACAGCAAGAAATGAAGTCATTGTTCCATTACCTTCTTGTTAGTATTCCCTTTAAAGAACGTCTTTGACAAGCTCTAGAAATGCCACTTTTGTCATGTTTTTGCACATATAACAACTTGAAAAACCACGTTGAACTTTCTTGTCTTCTCATTTACTTTTCAACATATCAGCTTGTCCTTGTCTTAGGAATTATCTTCTCTTTCTTGAGTCCATTTTCTACTTTTTTATCCTCTTGTTTATTTTCTCCTTGTCTTTCC
Organism: Phascolarctos cinereus; assembly: GCF_003287225.1. Taxonomy (NCBI): domain Eukaryota; kingdom Metazoa; phylum Chordata; class Mammalia; order Diprotodontia; family Phascolarctidae; genus Phascolarctos; species Phascolarctos cinereus. The sequence continues at coordinate 258,814,762 of NW_027555847.1, forward strand.
TCAGTACCTTTCTACATCTCTCCTTTTAGCTTTAATCATTCTTCTCCATAAGTCCTTATAATTTAGCTAATTTTTTTTCTTCAGTATTTTTGGGGGAGTCTCTTTTAGCAAGTTGTTGACTTGTTTTTCATGAGTTTCTTGCATCACTCTCATTTCTCCTCTCAGTTTTTCCTCTACTTCTCTTATTTGCTTCTCAAAATCCTTTTTCAGCTCTTCCATGGCTGGGAATGATTCATATTTTTCTAGAGGCTTTGGATGTAGGAGTTTTGACTTTGTTATCTTCTTCTAGTTGTATGTTTTGATCTTCTTTGTCACCAAAGAAAGATTCTATGGTCTGAATGGTTTTGTTTTTTGCACTGTTTGCTCGTGTTCCCAGCCATTACTTGACTTTCTAACTCTTTATTAAGATAGGGGACTGATTCCAGTGTGGAGGATGTATGGTCCCAAGCTTCAGGGGTTTTGTGCAGCTACTTTTAGAGATACTTGTAGGGAACCTGCAAATTTTCAGTTCTTTCAGGGTGGTATGATCAAAGGCAAGGTGTTTACTCCTTTCCTGAACTGTGCTCTGGTCTATGAGTGACCACAAGCACTCTTTTTTGCATTGTAACCGTGAGGAGGATTCTCTCTCTACTGCTGCCACAAGCTCCAACACACAAATGTTTCTCCTCACCCCAGGACCACCACCTAGAATTGCGACCGAGATCCAAGTACAGGTAAAGCAAGAGAATCCTGTCTCAGCACCAACAAAGAGATCCCAACAATCCCGCTCTGTTAAGTCACTTGAAGCCCCCACGGTCTGTGGGTGGAGAACCCTGGAAGAAGCAGATGCTCTGGGGCTGTGCCAGGACTGGGGCTAGACCTCACTCCTCTCTCACCTAGGTCTGACAGACCTTTCCTACTCATCTTCTAAGTTGTCTTTGGTGTTTGTGGGTTAAGAAGTCCAGAAACCATTACAATTACTAGTGATTCAGTCCCCTGAGGCCTGCTCCAGGTTCTCTGCAGCCGGGTCTTTGCCTATGTGGCCCATGCTGAACTGTGCTCCTCTACCAGTCCGCACAACAGACCTTTCCCATCAACCATCAAGGTTGCCTTGGCTTGGAAATTTGTTTTGCTCTGTCTTTTTGTTGGTTCTACTGCTCTAGAATGTGTTTAGAGCCATTTTTTACAGGTATTTGGAGGGGTTTTGGGGAGAGCTCAAGCAAGTCACTGCTTTTACTCCTCCATCTTGGCTCTGTCTACCCCATTTTTTTTCCTTTCCTTTGTATCTAGCTGAACTTTTTTTTTGCCCAGCAACTTCTCAAGTTCTCCTGATTTTTTAAATCAATTTTAATATTGTTCTTTCATCACAATTACAAAGTCTACCAAGTCATATTTACAATCCCTTCTAGTATTTCAGCTCAAGTCTTTCTTCTTCTCAGTTTCTACAACCTTCAACCATGAAAGCTTGAAATAACATGGTCACTAACAAATGCTTCCATGTTGGCTACAAAAGAATGAAGTCTTTTAAGTTCACAAAATGGTATAGCTACATTATTGTATTTTTTTCCCTATCCATGAAGAATTCTACGATTTACCCTAAAATTCTATTTCTCCAGAAACTTTGATAAATGTCTCAATAATCAGTGCAGGTGTGACATTTTTCATGATAAAAACTTAGTATCTGTAGATAAAATCAATTAGCTGGTACATAATTACATGTTAAATGATATCTATTTTTATAGGTATAGGTATGTAGAATTTATTCTTCAGCTATTCATCCATCTCCAAAATAAAAAAGTACTTAGCTTCCAAAAGCATTTTTGACTCAAACTTTTAATTAACCTATTTATAATAGTATGAACTGTATATTTAACTGAATTTTAGATTTTGTCAAATCTGTTCTATTGTTATATCTTTCAAGGAATCATGTGTAATTTTGTTATATTCTTTAGAAGTACCCTGTTGGAAGTAGGACTTTTAAGAAATCATTTTGCTCTACCAAATTAAATGTTTTGTGATTCTGTGTGCATATGTGTGTCTGTGTGTATATCTGTGTGTATGTGTTATACACACACACACATTTCACAAACATATGCCCAATAGGACCTTGTATTGTCTGTACTTTTCAGTAGTGTGACTGTAAAATGTGGTCTGCTGGAGAAGCTAATTTGTAAAAACAGTCTGTTCCCTTCTCATACTTTCGTCAAGATTTTCCTCAATGCATATTTACTTATTCTCAACATTTTTTGCACAGATGATAAAATAGATACATGGGTTGGCAGTTATTAATATTTTCTGAGATAATTATTTTTTTCTTGCATGTTAAGAATCCTCCCTTCCTCCTTTTAGCTTAAGAATAAATCCCTTAATGTACTCATAATAATGATGTCTCCAGCATGGACCTCTTTTGTGTATAGTTAATCTAATCCAGGTTTTTCCCCCATTTTTCCCCTTTTTTTAGTAAGATTTATATATTTCATATAAAACATCAGGGATTGTGATAAATTCCAAATGTGTTAGTTTTCCTGTCACTGTCAGAGAAAACAATTGTTATAGAAATGTTTAAAGATCTTTTCCATTTTTCATCTGTTCTTTGTTATCATTTCAATTTCAGCCTTAAAAGTCCTCTGGATAATCTGTCATAGTGTGGCTTTCCCCTAAACTTTCCTTCTTTCCATGGTTTCTTACTATTTTAAAGGCTAACAGTGATTATCTATTTTTCTGTCATCTTCCTCAATAGAATTTTGCCATTGAGTTTATATTTATTATGTTGCTGATTGGTTTCCATATCTTTTCTTTTGCTGGCTGAGGTGGTTTCTGGGTTCCATTGGTGTAAACACTGTGGTAATTGTTGCATATCAGTTAAAGTTCCTTGAGAAATTTCTTTGTCTGATTACCCTCTGATAATAATATGAATTGATGCCTAAAACAGGAATTTATGCTTAACATATGTGTTTGCCATGATCATGTTGAAAATCCAGTGTAGAAGTCCAAAGTAAGAAAGGTTTTCTATAAAATATAAGGTACTTCATGTGTTCTTGTTTACAGATTACACTGTCCTGATCAAATCAAACTCCATAACATCACAGAACACCCCAAATAGGTTGTGTTACCAGTCAAAAGAGGTTTATTTAAGTTTTGACTTAGGGAAAAACAAATGGATAAAAAAAATTCAGATTGCACAGATATGCAGTTGAATGGACAACCAAAAACTGTTCTGTAAGTGTCTGTATGACCTAGGACAGATGTAACAGACAGAAAATAAACTAAAACCAAAATTGAGTAGGAAGAGAAGAAAGGGGTAGATTGCCTTTTGGGAAGTACAGACTAATTTTATTGACCCCAAGATTCTTCCTGAAACAAAGACTCATCTTTTGAGCATCACCATTCTCCCAATGGTGACATCAAGATTTGTCATAGAATACAAAACTTTGTGAAGAATTCATTTTAGGTCATCCAAAAAGCAATGAGAAGGGCAGCTAGGTGGCACAGTAGATAGAGCACTGGCCCTGGATTCAGGAGGACCTGAGTTCAAATCTGGCCTCAGACACATAACGCTTACTAGCTGTGTGACCCTGGGCAAGTCACTTAACCCCATTGCCTAGCCAAAAAAAAAAAGCATTGAGAGAAATATGATTAGCCTGAGTAAGCAGAAACCTTTTACCATCAAAGAGTTACACAGGAAAAACAAGACATGATCAGATAAACACCTCAGTAGAATAGGAGATAACTGGGCATGTTACAAGGATGAGGAATAACTCATGTGCTCTCTTAGAATAATGTCACAAAATGTAGAGATTCCTTCTTAAAGTTTAGTAGGCCTCATGTGAAGAATACCAAGGAGGATTTGGAAAACAATTGTACTGCTATAAGAAGACATGTGTTGCAATTTGTACCAGTAGAAGGAGTACCTACATCAATCAAATCGCAGATCCATTGAAGTAGCAAAGTATAAGATATTATGAAAACATAATATTATTCTAACATTCTAAAGTATAAGGTACACAACTAATGGTGGTTTGTAAGCATTAGTTAAGGGAAATGAAGATCGCTGGGAACCAACACAACTTCCCTAAGAATAGTTCATACCATATTTATTTCCTTTTCCTTTCTTTAGCATGTTAACAAGACTGGTAGATATAGGGAATACCAAAGACATATTAGACCAGAATTCCAGGAAAATAATTTGCAAATGTTATAAATTACCTTTGTCAATAAGATGAAGATATTGGAGACAGAGTATGGAATCAAAACTCCTTACTTCAACAAATCAAAAGAATAGTTAGTAAGAGAATAATTTAATCTTAAAAAGATTTCTATTGGACTGTTTTTAAATATTTGTCCTAACACGTTTTCTGACAATAGTGCAAAGGATTTTGATGAAGATATATATGATATACTTCATACTTTTGCTGAAGATGATATGCAAGTAAGAAATTAATAAAATTGAAAATAAAAATATACTAATATATAAAATGAGGATCTGGATTTGTGCTGAAAAAAAAGTAATATGATCAATCCATTGGCTAATTTAATTTTAAAAAACAAAGAAGAAAACCAAATTATCAGTATCAAAAATGAAAAGATTGACTGTACTGCCATTGTTGGTAAAATTAAAGCAATTATCAACAATTATTTGGCTCAATTACCTTCCAGTAAATCTGAAAATATCAGTGAAATGGGTGAATATTTATAATATAAATTGCCCAGATTAAGATAAAAGGAAATAGAATACATAAATAATGCAATCTTAGAAATGAAAATTGAACAAGCCATCAATGAGCTCCCTAAGAAAAATGCCTCAGGATGAGATGTATTCACAAATTAATACTACCAAATGTTTAAAGGACAATACATTGCAATATCACATAAATTATTTGGAAAAAAATATGTAAAGGAGTCCTACTAAATTTATTTTATCATGCAAATATTGTTTTGATTTCTAAACAAGGAAGAGCAAAAACAGAGAAAGAAAACCATAGATATATTTCCCTAATTAATATTAATGCAAAAAGTTTAAATAAATTTCTAGCAGTGAAATTGCAGCAATATATCACAAAACATCATATGCTATGACCAGATGGGATTTATAATGGAAATGCAGGGGTGTTTCAACATTAGGAAAATTATAATTGATCATATCAATAACAAAAAGTTTAAAAAAAATAACTAAATATATACAGAAAAAAAGTGTTTGACAAAATATTGTACTCATTCCTGTTTTAAAAAAACACTGCTAAAACATAGGAATACATGGATCTTTCTTTAAAATTAGAGGTTATGCAAGGACACCTGTTAGCACAACTATTATTCAACATTGTACTAGGGATGTTAGCTATAGCAATAAGATAAGAAAAAAAATGAAGGAATCAAAATAGGCAATAAAGAAACAAAACTATGACTTTTTGCAGATGATATGATGCATACTTAGAGAGTTCTAGGAAATCAACTAAAAAACTAGTGGAAATATTACCTCCAGGCAAGTGTCAGGATATAAAATAAATCCATGTAAATTATTGGCATTTCTACAGCAATTACCAACAATGTCGAGCAGAAAGGGATGTATTTAAAATTACTCTATACATACTTCTATTTATTGGTTCTTTTTTTTTTTCTGGATACAGATAACATGTTTCTTCATATGTCTTTTATAGTTAATTTGGGTATTTATAATAGTCAAAATAACATTCACTTAAAGTTGTTCTCAAAACAAAATTGCTGTTAAGTATACAATGTTCTCTTGGTTCTGCTCATTTGACTCTTCTTTATTTCATGCAAGTGCGTCCATGTTTTTCACTGAAATCATTGAGCTCATCATTTCCTACAACATAGCAGTATTCCATCACAATAATACAACACAACTTGTTCAGCTATTCCCCAACTGATGGGCATAACTGCAATTTCCAATTCTTTGCCACCACAAAGAGAGATGCTATAAAAATTCTAGAACATGTAGGTTCTTTTCCCATTTCCCTTATTATCTTAGAAAATAGATCAAGTAATGGTATTGCTGGGTCAAAAGGCATAGGTAGTTTAATAACTCTTTAGGCATAATTCCATACTGCTCTCCAAAATGGTTGGATCATTTCAAAATTCCACCAAAAATTAATTAGTGTCCCAATTGTTCCGCATCCCTCCAAAATTTGTCACTTTCCCCTTCTACAATTTTAGCCACTTTTGTAGGTATAAAAGGATATCTCAAGGTTGTTTTAATTTGCATTTTTCTAATCAATAATGATTTAGAGAATTTTTATATGACTATAAAGCATATTGATTCCTTCATCAGAAAACTGTCTGTTTATATCCTTTGGCCATTTACCATTTGGGGAATGACTCATATTCTTATATATTTGACAAAGTTCACTATTTATTTTAGATATGAGATCTTTATCTGATAAATTGCCTCTAGAAATGTTTTCTCAATTTTCTGCTTTCCTTCTGATCTTTGCTACATTTGTTTTATTTGTGCAAAACCTTTTTCATTTCATGTAATCAAAATGATCCATATTACACCTAATTTTGTTCTCTAACTTTTTTATATATGTGCATATATCTCTTTGCCTCTCCTTCCTCTTATTCTTATGTAATTATGGGAGGTTGTACCTCAGGTTTATGGGGAAAATATTTTGTAACTAATATTCTTCTGATGTTATTGCAGCAAAAGTTTTTGCTTTGAGCTAACTGAGTCTCCTGGCAAACTGTTAAAGATAAATGAACTGATAGGAGCTCATGACCCTTTTAGAAGTTTAGATGTGAAATGTACCTTGAACCTTCAAGATAATCTGCCTCCTTGGGAACTCAACTTGTATATGTGTGTATATATGTGTCTATATTTATGTGTGTATATGCATATATATTCACCAACATGAATAATAATGATATGAAACTATAAATAGATTCATGTAATCATTTTTCTTAAGTTAGTTTGAAGCCATGTCTATATCTATATAAATACAGATCTTCCTTACAACCATCCTCTGAAGTAGACAGATGAGATGTTTTTTTCCCTATTTTTACAAATAAAGAAAACAGAGGTTAAAGAAATTGAATGATTTTCTTATTATATAACTATTTAATGGATGAGTGGGTAAGTTGGACCTGGAATTCATTCATTCATTATTACTGCATTTATTCATTCAGTAAACATATTAAGTGTCTGTTATCTGTCAGACACTGTGCTAAGCATTGGCAATACAAAAAGAGGTGAAATACAGCCCTGCTCTCAAGGAGCTTATAATCTAATTGAGGAAGGTCAACATGCAAGCAAATATATGCAAACAGAGCTACATGCAAGATAAATAGGAAATAATTAAAAGAGGAAAAGCACTGGAAGAAAGGTTAGAGAAAGTTTAAGGAAGTATAGAAAGTAAGATTATAATTGGGCCTCAAAGAAAGTCAGGAGGTCAGTACTTGGAGTTGAGGAGGGAGAGTATTTAAGGAATGGGAGACAGCCAGATAAAATGCCATGGAGCAAAAGATGTTGTGTAATGTTCGTGGAACATCTAGGAGGATAGTGTCACTGGAAAGAAAAGTACCTATTGGAGAGTAAGATGTAAGAACACTGGAAAGTGAAGGGGTAGTATGTTATTAAGGGCTTTAAATGCCAAACAGAGCATTTTGTATTTGCTCCTGGAGACACTGGGAAGCCACTGAAGTTTATTGAGTGTGTGTGTAGGGAGGGGGGAGAGCGTGAAAGGATCAGACCTGCATTTTAGGAAAATCACTTTATTGGCTGAATGGAGTATGGATTGGAGTGGGGGAGAGACCTTAAGCAGGCAGACCAACCAATAGGCTATTTCAGTAATCAAGGCGTGAGGTGAGGGTCTTCACCAGAGTGATGGCAGGGTCAGAGGAGAGAAGGGAACACATTTGAGAGATGTTGAAAAGATAAATTTGAAACACTTGGGGTGAGAGATGAGGAATGCAGGATGACTCCTAGGTGGCAAGCCTGGGAGACTGAGAGGATGGTATTGGCCTCTATTGTAAAATAGAGAAAGTAGGGTGGGGGAAGGGGAGGATTGGTGGGAAATGATAATGAGTTTTGTTTTGGACATCCTGAGTTTAAAATGTCTACTGGACATCCAGTTTGAGGTGTTTGAAAGGCAGTTGCAGATGCTAGACTGGAGGTCAGCAGAGAAAGTGGAGTAGGAAAAGTAGATTTTAGCAAAAGAGATGGAAGGAATGGTTAGATAGAAAAGAGGAAAACTAGGACTAGAAGCAGGACTGTTGGCATTTATTCCAAATTCCTAACAATTATTTAATGTAAAACATGATATAATAATTCATTATACTATGATTTTACAAAAACCTTAAGATCACCAGACATAAAGTTGTGATATATATAGTGCATATGCATATGATCTATATTATATATGCAGAATATTTATGTATGATATACATTTACATGTAAAAACATCACACATTAATGTAAGATTTTCTACATTTGAAAATTCCCTTTAAAGTAAACACATTTTATGATATATTTGAGAATTACCCAGACATTTAAAGTATCTTTTTCCTATAATAGCAAATATAATCTATTTGTTTACTTTTTTTCACAAATGGGTTTGCCAATTATATTCTAAAGTCTCATTAATGTGAATTTGAGGTGATTTTGAAAATGTATAGAATGACTTTGGGTTGAGCAAAGTTTTGTTTGTTTTTATTCTTACCTCTATCATTTTATCTATGTAGCATTTTCATGGTGTTGAAACTTTGACTCCAGGAAAATCAGCAATCCACTTATAGGTGATAATCTTAGAGAGTTGAGTAGGGCCCTAACAGGTTAAGTTACTTCTCCATTGTCACCTAGCCAGCTTGCATAAGAAGTGGAAATTGAACTTTTTGATTCCAAAATTGACCTTAATTCTTGATTCCTTCCTGTCTTCCTCAATCTGAATAATGGTTGATAATTGATACTTCTTTTATAGCATAGATATTAGTTTTATATCAATTGTTTCACTTTCAAGCTCTCAGATCCAGTAGCCTCTTGTTATCAAATTTAAAACTGAAAGTGACTTTAAGAGATTAACTAATCCAACTTTCTCATTTTTCACATCAAGAAACTGACTACCACAGGGGATAAACATTTTGTCTTTGGTAAAAATAGCAAAAGTAATTGGCAAAAGGTGCATTGGATCTCATGTATTCAGACACCAAACCAGTGTTCCTTCCAATGCAGCAAATTGCTTGTCTTTTGTCACATTAGACCAATGTATTGCTGGGTAACTGTATTTTCCAACCATTCCTTCAAATATCCTTACAAACAAAAAACAAAAATACACATTGATGTACTTCAAAAGAAATGTCTCACAAATCACTTCTATTCTTCTTCTTATTCATAAAGAATCAGATATCTTTGTAAGTGTGCAGCAGTCGGTCAACAAGAGTTCATGAAGTGCCTACTATGTGCCAGGAAGTATGCTAAGCACTGGGGATACAAAGGAAAAGGACAGTTCTAGCTCTCAGGGACCTCACGGTCTATTATGGAAGAAAACATGAAAATAACAATGTATGAATATGATCTATAAGGGATAAATTGGAAATAATTAATAGAAGGATAGTATTAAAGGGGTAAGATGGCTTATTATTCCCTGACTCATTTCCCCCAGTTACATATAAGCTTCTCTGTGCAGATTTTCTTTGTATAGCTAAAACAACCAAGAGCATAAATAGTAATGTAGAGGCATGGCAGCAATCTACTTTCTAGTTTTTCTCATCAATGTTTTAGTTAAAATTAAGCACAGTGGACAAGTTCATTGATACTCCACTTATTTAGAAGTAGGACATGTGGGCACATTAGTGGAAATATAAAGTAAAACTTCCTTTTCCCTGTTTTTTGCAAGGATATCAATTTTATTCTCAGTTTTGAAGGACATAACACGCACAGTTCATAGTATCATTTATCTTCATAATATTCTTAGGAAATAGGTAGGAGTTGATATTATATCCATTTTATTCATGGAGGACATGAATTAAGAAGCAAACCCATGCAGTTCCTTGAAGAACTTATACTTTAACGCAATATATCTTGGCCACAATGCTATTTACTCCACAAGGAGAAAATTTTCACATATGGCTTCTTTTAATTATGGCAGTTTTATCTTAGGTGTTATTCTTTCACTCCTCTGCTACATAAAAGATTCCATTTTAAAACATTTATGTTAAACTCTGCTGTGTTATTTTCTCAGTTTGTCCATCTTCCTCTGTCTCTGCCATTCTCTTAGAGTTTTTCTGTCTCTGTTTTTCTCTCTTTCTCTCTCTCTCTGTATGTCTCACGCCATCTCTCTATCTCTGTCTCTTTCTGTCTTTCTGTCTCTGTCTCTGTCTCTCTGTTTGTCTGTCTCTCTCTCTCTAATTCAATATTGCTATTTCATTAGTGCATCCCGAAAGTTGGCTGGGGGAAAAGACCCAAGTGGAGATATGAAACATAAGAAAGTTCATACATTACAATGTCTCTGAATTTTCAATTGTTTTTTCTTTCTATATTTCCTGCCACAAGTTTGAAGTTCAGGGAAGGAGAAAAAAAAAGTTAATGATACCAGCTACAGAGAATGATTAGCTGCTGCACTCAAACTGAATTTCCAGGCACGGCTACCTCTGTATCAGTGGCCTATGCCTCTCCTTAGTGGCAACTGGGGCAGCACAGACCTAGAACTGAGATTCAAGCTACCTACAAAGACAATGGGAAATTGGTTCTGCTAAGATGTTTGATCTAGAGTAAAGACAGATTTCAAGTGCCTGGACTAGAAACTTTTGAGAACCCTATCAGTTGATAAGAAAATGGAATCAAAACTCCCTCCCACCTGCCCACAATATTTGGTTGAGAGCTCCAACCTTGATATAGGGTTCCAAGATTAATAACTCCTGATATAATTCTTTCACCACCTGGATAGAAAAAAGAAGCACTTGGGAGTGGGCTGATTCAAGAAATGTTTAGAATGGGAGGTATTTGAGCCAAGGATCCCATGAAACAGCTTTTAAAAAAAATCTTACTTATTTTCTTTGTACAATAAAATTGTTTCTGGCTACACTATGGGTTAACTGTAACAGCATATAACTTGCAGAAAGTCATTCAGATTAAAGGGAATTCACCAAATATAGGATAGGGACAAATCAAGTAAACATTTCCATAATTTTAATATCTCATATTAATTTTCAAGATTTTTATTTGATATGCCATATTAAATCAGAGCCAGTATGAAGGTGCCAGGATGTCAGAGCAGGGGGAGAAGGTCCCAGTCTAATGACTGGTAGACTTAACTCTCCTTCATGAGCAGGTATACTATGGCTTTGTAAAGCCTCAATACATTTTGAGAAACTCAAAGATGGTATTTTGAGAAAAGAGCTACCTAACAGTGAAAATATATACTATGCACCTTACTAGATTTATTAACTAATTGTATACCTACTTTTCTGATAGGTATCATAAGACAGAGTAATGAGTCTGCTGTGCTTCTGTCTCACCAATGGCAGGTACACCTAACATACATTACCAACTGCCGTGTTTTGAATAGACTGACTCCTATAGTTTAACACTGTAATTTTTAAATATATATATATATATATATATATATATATATATGTATGTATATATATGTGTGTATATATATATATATAACATCTATCTATCATCTTCTATCTATCTATCTATCTATATTCTTTTAGCATACTCGTGTGAAAATAAGGTCAATTTGTTGGTATCATCCTTGTTTTCTCTGGGTTTATTAGCTTATAGATTAATTGAGGTATCCATAACAAATAGTTACTGCAGGCCTACATGGTTGTACTTTTATTAATTATTTTAAAGTAAACTAGAAAAAGTAAGACTGTCAAAATAAGTGGCCAAAATAATGCCTTTTCATAATCTCAATATTCAACTTTTTTTCCTTGTAAGTCGAACAAGGTAATTAAAGAAATTCCTGCTTAGCATCTTTTCCCTCTGACTATCCTATTTCTCATTACTACTAAAAAAAAGTTTGTTTCTAACAAATAAATGTGTTCTCAAGTTCAAAGTATTCCAATTGTGTATCCTCAAGCAAGTATACCAAATGGAATCATTACAAGTCAGACAGGCTGCAAAGCTGTTGAACATTGCTAAGAAAGAAATACTTCATTTAAATGCAAAGGGGAAAATCCTTTTATTTATAGGTTGCATTTTATAGAAGTTAAATGCCATACAGTATATTTAGTAAGAGCATTTTAAAAAGCTCATTAAGGACCAACTCCTTCAGCCAATTAGGTTAATGATAGCTATGTGAATCAGTATTACTCCACTCACTTTCATCATTCATCAAATAAAGTGATTACATCCATGCCAGCCATTTGGTAAAACAAAATAAACTCATTCTAGATGTTGCCCTAGGATCAATGTCCCCTGCTTTGAAAACAAACATTACATCTTTGCCTCAGGATTTTTATAACAGCAGGAGACCATTACCCTTTCATTCCATTGATTTCTTTCTTAAATAATTTTATTTGCTTTTTAAAAGCATTTTCACATGGTAGGGAGTGGAAATAAAAATATTTTGAACTAATTTTGTGTCCAATAATTATGTGAATATCATTTCACAGCTTGAAGTCTAAGTATGATTGTATACAATTTTGTCCATATTAGAAATATATACACATTAATAAAGTCATGCTTTTAATCTCTTTTTTTCCCTTACAGAAAAGATAATTGATGTTTTTACCAATTTCACCAGTGATTTTACTAACCTGTAATAAATTTTAATGCATTTGTTTATCTTCTAATCACTGTTTTACTCTTCATTTCAGTGCATCACAGAACAATCTCACTGCATTGTTAAACTGGAAGCTATTAAACATGAATTAATTTTAAAGAAATCTTTAAATAAGATTTATTTAAAACAAAAAAAATCTCTAAGAAGACTGAACTTGTAAATAATAACAAAAATATCAGAGAAAAACTCTCTGAAAACTCTAAAATGATGAGCTGCAGATCAAGTGTTAATGTTCATTGGTAGAAGTTCCTCTCTATTGCTCCTTGTAGCAAGTAAAAATAAAATTATTACTAATAAGACTAAATTTCTAATTAAAAAGTTAAGTTTATTTCCATAAAGTTCTCACTGTCTTCAAGAATTGCCTATATATTTCTTTAGAAAAAGGAATTTTGTATTTTTGGTGTTCTTAAGCTGGATTTGTTAATTATTCTATATGCTAGTTATTTGGAACATACATTCATGTTGATACGATTTCGTTCTGGGATAGCAATAGTTATCCACAAGTACTTCAACTGATGGTAAGCTGACCCAGAGCATCAGATTTTAATGTAATTAAAAATTCATTGAGATTATTTACCTACATTTGTTTATTTTTTTATCAATTAAATACCAAAATTTTAGTCATACGTGGTTATTTCATTTTTCTCCTTCTTGTGATTTTAATTCTGTTTTTTAGAAATGGATAGATGACTACAAAGATCCATGCAAAAGTATCATCCCTTAAAGAGCACATTTCAGTGACTGCTAGAGATATTGCAACAGCTCTCGGTATAAGGAAGAAAAAGACTTCATGTTCTAGTCAAGCCATTATGGAATAGGATTAGTCATACCAAATTTCAAATGTATGTAAGGTTTTAAAGAAAAAAAACATCAAAAACTGGAAAGCCTTTCCTTTATAACAACCTAATTCTGGAGGCAGGGAGCAGAGGGAAGAAAAGAAAAAACTTTCAGAGTTACAGCCAACTGGGGTATTATATTGCTTCTGCTCCAGTGCAGTGTAGACTTCTTGAAATTGAAAGAATAATGGAAAAAAAAATAAGTTGCTAAGGGTTACTTTGAAGAAAAAAATATTTATCCTTTGCATGATGAAGACTAATGTGTCAAAGATTAGAAAAAGTTAATTTTTAAATTTAAGATCATATGCAAACTATTGTCAGACAAGCCCAAGGTGAGCCCATAAGATCTAAGCATCTTCATCAGATAGTAAAACATCCATCCAAAATGCATTCTGTAAATGTTTTGCTTCCATTAGTCCTGGCAGTTTTATTCCCATTGAGAAAATGACATAAAAACAGGCACAGTAATGTATTGTTGATGAAATTCTGAATTTGAAGAACATTTTTTTAAATCCATTTTAAATTAAACAAATTTGGTGACTAAACTTTCCAAACCCTTTAACCCACAGATTCCACATACATATACTTCCAAGAAGACCATGTACAAACAACAAGAATGACAACAAAAGCCCCACAAAGCAAACAAAAACCAAATGAGCAAACTAGGCTCCCTATATATGTTAAAATATTTATAATGTCACATTTTGTGCAAAAGCTGGAAATAAAGCAGATATCCATTGATTTGATGATGACTAAACACATTGTAGGATACAAATTATATAGAATATTATTTTGCTGTTAAAAAATGATGAGCATTATGAATAGAAAAACATAGAAAAATTCACATGAATTCCTAAAGAGTGAAGTAATGAGAGGCAGGAAAAAAAAATATGTACAATGACTGCAAAAACATAAATAAAATAACATATATGTATATTTTTAAAAAGCCAACACAAAACAATAGAAACTAAAGAATGTGAAATTTTAAAGAATAAACTTAGCTCCCAGAAAACACTATATGAAAACAACTCTCTGTGCTCCCTTGCAGATATTAAGGGTCATGAGCATGAAACATTGTGAATCAGATTTTACTGAGGTGCGGATTAATTTTTACCATTTTTTTTAAAATTCTTTGATTTCTTTCTTTTAAAAGCTTTTTGTAAAGGATGATTCTGTGGGCATGGTGAGAAAAGGAATAGAAGGGGAAATCTAGCAATGCAAAATATACATGTATTAAAGTCTAGTTTATTTCAGAGAGAAAAGAGAAGAGAGAGAAACAGGGAGAATTTGTCCTTATTGTCAAGTATTAAACTGTGGAAATAAGTGGAACCAAAAAGCACAGCTGAGTGAGCTACCTACAGAAGATTATATACCCAAGGTGTAAGTAGCATAAAGATACCACAAGAAGAGAAAGTACATGAGATCCTTGCAGTATTGAAGGCAATTAAGAGTTGCTTTGGACACAGGTGCCCCTTATCTCTGTGCCTCAGTTGTGATGTAGTATATGATGTACCCAACTCTTCCTCTGACACTATGAACTTGTGAGAGAATTAACTCCTGATTTAAGTAGGGAGAACATTTTGTAGCCAGTTATTTTACTATGCCATCTTAGTAAATTACTTTGCTTTGAGCTAATTGTACCTATTGCCTACTAAAGGCTAATACTCTAGTGGATGCTCATGAGCTATAGTTTTATGAGTGCAATCACACAGTGATTACACTGAATAATGCCTGTCTTCTTTGGGATCCAACCCATCACTACTGGTGGGAATTATATGGAGAATCCAAAAGTGGTGCTACACAAAAAAAAAAAAAGCAAAAGAGCTCAAGCTACAACCAAATACAACATGACCTGAACAACTCAGCCCAATCATCAATTAAAGAGATGAAGGTCCCACAAAAAAGAAACAATTGAGGAATTAGAGTAATGAAAACAAGAATAACAAGAACAAAAGAATTCAGGACTGAGCAGGTTATTGTCTTTTAAGCATCTCAAAGAACAGATGCACAAGAAAAGTAAATAAGTACAAATATAAGGAAAAAACTATGCAATAAAACAAATTATCCTATGTTTATACTTAACTTTGATTCTTTTTCATGGAAAGACTGATCTAAGAGAAACAACAAACTGGGATATCAAGAGATAAAAATACATAAAAGGGCTAAAGATATAAGGGTAATATAAATGAGAAAAAAAGGAAAAGAGAAAGTATACAAATTAAATTAATGCTTCCTGAAAAACAAAATTCCTTCACCTTAATTGAATATATATATATATATATATACATACATACACACACAGACATATGTATGTTTATGCACACATATAGATGTATTGCCATAGTACCATGGAGTAGCAGGATGGACTAGCGGAAAGTTTCTGGAGGGTAGAGAGAGTAAGAACAGAAGAAAGCAGATGGGCTCCCACAAATTCACAGGTAAACAATTTTGGGATAATGCTATCAACAGTCTCTCAACAAAAAGGGAGCTTGTTAAATAGCAGGATGAACATAATGAATGGGATTAACTAAATTTAGGCAGAAACAAGGTTGTGATAGGAGATCTGAGGTAAAAGAAATAAAGACATTAATAGAGAATTGACTGCTTAGCACAAGAATTACAAAATCTTAAAACCTTACCCAAGCACAATGAATTCCTTAAAAATGAGAATAGAAAAAGTTAATGATCCCATGAGACAAGATATTTTTTAATTAAAAGGTGGAAAAAAATAGAAGAAAATGTGTGGTGTGTTTTATCAAAAGGAAATGATATGGAAAACACATTAAGGAGGCCTCATTTGAGTATTTAAGTTTTAGTATTTTTTTAAAAAAGAGAGAGAATTACTTCTTAGTTAACTGAAAACCACAAAAAAAGAAAAAAAACCAAACTGGATATCACATTTCAAAATATCATGAAAGAATATTGGTCAAATTTAATAGCATGAGAGGACAAGGTAAAATAGAAAAAAATATATATACACTGGTCATCTCCTGAAAGAAACCTCAAAATGAAGAGTCCCAGGAATGTTTTAGTCAAAATCCAGAGTTTCCAGGTAAGAGAAAAAGAAATCATGCTAACAATCAAATAGTGAACAAACAAATGAACAAATTAACACATGAATAAATAAATAAATGAGCAAATAAATAAATATGAAAAGCTGTAGTCAATAGCATATAAATTCAGCATCCACATCCATAAAGGGGAGGAGAGTCTGAAAAAGTATGTTCCAAAATGCAAAGTTTACCATGCAAAATTTACAATCAAGGAATAACAATTACCAAAACTGAATATAATCCTACATGGGGCAAATAGACCCTTAGTGAAATGAAGGATTTCCAAGCATGCCTTATGAAAAGACAACTGAGTAAGACAAATTAAAATTTAAACATAATAGTCAATAGAAACAAAAAAAGAAAGTAGATACAAGTGAGCAAGCAATGAAAAGTGACTAAATAATAATTAAGTAAACATATTTTAATAAGGCAAGATGATACAAGTATCACCTCCAAATTATAATATCCTTAGGGATTGTTAATTGAGTTGAATAAGAGAGAAAGCCAGCATGTGGTTTTGTTTATATATGTACATAGTGATTTTAAAAGGAGAAAAGATGGGGAAAATAAATATAATGAGGCAGAAAGTAATATATTACCGGATGAACAAGAATTATATAGAAAATGACACAAACAAGGAAGAAAGGGTGATGTGGATTCAAGAAACACTTTGAACTTTATTTTCATTTGAATTGTTCAAAAGATAGTAGAAAACATGGAGTTAGGTTCAGACATATCTTTCAATCAATATACAAATAAGAGAGAATGAGAGGATGTAGGAAGGAAAAAAAGGGCACCCAGATTGTGGGACAAATTAATCACAAGTAAAACAGACTAATCTTGGAGGATAGATAATGAAGAGATGCTTAAAGGTAAATAAAGAAAAGAAAAACATTATGGGTGGATTTCAGGTGAGAAAAGGAGAAAAAAGGAGGAGAGCATAAGCAAACTGAATCATTGGTTCTAAGCACACTGTCCCACCACTTTCTTCTTTCTACAGAGTGGTAGGAAGCAAAGTGTAGTAAAGTGTAGAGAACAGGATGGAAGGAAATACATGATTAATAAGTGAAAATTAATATAAATAGAGTGAACTAATATATAAGACAAGATGACAGAATAAATTTTAAAGATTTTTTTTGAAAAGGAGAATCTAATAATGTGTAGTTTTCCAAGAAACACCCTTGAAACAAACATTCACACAGATTAAAATAGGGGAATAGAGCAAAATCTATTGTGCTGCAAATGAATTTTAAATGGAAAGAGTAGCAGTAATGATCTCAGAGAAGGCAAGAGCAAACATAGACTTGATTAAAAGAAATAAACATGAAAACTACATTATGCTGAACATTACTATGGACAATGGATTAATTATATATATATATGTATATATATGTATATATATGTATATATATATATAAAATTAATGTAGTTCCTAAATACTAAACAAAAAAACAAATTGATAATAAATAGGAAGTGGAAAGTAAAACTATAATATAATTGAATATAAGTGTATACTTTTTGATCTAAAAAAAGTCTAAACAAATATATATGTGTGTGTGTGTGTGTACACACACACATATTTATATATAATATATATATGAAAGACATGAATGGAATTTTAGAAAACAGATGTTGTGGACCTTTGGCCATTACTGAATGACAATAGGAAAGAATGTGCATATTCTCATGCATAGCATTTTAAAAGTTTTGCATAAAAATACTAGTGCAGCTGAAAATAAAAGGAAAACAGAAAATTGGAGGAAAAGTATTTGCAACATGTTTTGTTTTGTTTTGCTAAGGGTCTCATTTCCAATATATATCAAGAATTCACTCACATATATAAGAATGAGAGGCATTTCCCCAAATGGTAAATGCTCAAAGGATATGAAGATGAATTTTTCAAAAGAATTAAAAAAAAGCTATCCACAGCCATAAGGGAACAAAAAATCTCCAAATACTTAATAATTAGTGAAATGTGAATTAAAGCAACTCTGTGGTTCTTCCTCATACTCATCAGATTGGCAAAGTTGAAAAAAAGGAAAGGAAAATGACAAATAGTGTAATTCTTACAGTAATATAAACACAATAATGCACCACTGATAAAGCTTTAAATTGATGTAATCACTCAGAAAAGCAATTTGGAACTAAATAATTGTATTTCTATGATGTTATTTACAAGTCACTCAAATTACTGAACTCTTTACCATTTCATTCTGTGATATCATTACTAAATCCATACCACAAAGAGACCAAAAAAAGCATAAAAGAGTGCATGTATGTGTATTTGTGTATTGTGTGTATATATATATATGTGTATACATACATATTTATTTATATGTATTTATATACACAAACATATGTAAATATATATATATATATATTCCAATTTTTTTGCGGTAGCTAATAATTCAATAGTAAGGAGGGTCCCATAAATTTGGTAAATGTTGAAGTAGTTATAATGAAGTAATTTTGAATGAATATATCCAGATGCCATTGTGTTGTAAATAGTGAGGAAGAATACAGTTTCAGTGAAACCTGTGAAGACTTGCATGAGCTAATAGAGAGTAGGATAAGGAGAATCAGGAGAATAATTTAAATAATAACATCATAAAAACAAACAACTTTGAAAGACTGAAGAAATTTGATCAACTTAACAGCCAATCGGTGTTCCAGAAGACTGCTGATAAAGCAAACTTTCCACCTCCTAACAGAAAGGTGGTAGATTTAAGGTGCATATGAAGATATTTATTTTTAATGGCCATGATTGGAATTTATTTTGCTTGAATATGTATGTTTGTTAAATTTCCTTTTTTTCTTTTCTCCAATGAAGAGGTAGAAATAGAACAGAGATACATATTATGAATAGAAAAAAATGCAAAGCAACAATCAATTGAATAGCCACTAAAACTATCACAAATTTTACAGTCTGACTTCTAATTCAATCAGGAAAAATTTCACATTTTGTAAAGGAGTAACAGAACATAAACAAGTCTTTGCTTTTGTTTTTACCTTAGAATCTTGTTTTTTCTATTATCTGACCATTCCGTGATTTCATTTTTCTGAGGCCGGAAGGAAAATAGCTGATCAAGTGGCCAATTCCTTCCTAACTACCCTTTCCCTCTCCTGATCACACATATGCAAAGACACTACATGTAATATTCCAACCTTTCTGTCCTTTGATTCCTCATGTATGTGAGACAATTCTGAAGTATTAAATTGCATTTTCTTCATATTTGAAGGTCTTTCTCATGGATGCTCCTAAAATGCAATGCTTATTACTGATATTATTTAATTGTATTATGTTTGCTGCATGAAGTATATTTCTTTGGTAGCAATGTGTGAATTCTATCAATTGATTCTTTTGTCATTTGTATTCAGATGTTTTGGACAGTTTTTATTATGATTCCTTACATTATGGTATTTATATGAATTAATATATATGGTATTCATAGTCTCTTTTGCTAGGTCCCTAGTTTCAAAGATGAAACTAGTTTTTTATTTGTTTGTTTTTTTTTTTATAGTACAATATTTACTACACTAAGCTTCCTGGCAACTTTGAAAGCATTGTCTATTTATTCCACTGTGTAAAGAATATTTGTTGGAAGATCAAATTTCCTTTAACATTGGAAAAATTATGGCCATATACATTTTGATAGCAACAAAATATTTTCAGTAGTATCAAAAGTTGTAGGATGATCTGCCTGCCTAAAACTTTTTCATTTTAAAATGTCATTACTTCATATCATTGTAATCTTTTTTTCAAGAAAATTGGTAAACAGACCAATTTTAAATAAATGTTGCACTTCACTGTGGATGGCAATAATCTATAAAATATAATTGTCTTATTAAAATAATGTGTCAAAGTAAAATGTCTAGCTATACTTTATAAATTTCCAGCAATATGTTTTCACTTAGAAATGGAATCTAACATAATTTCTTTAAATAAAAAAGGAATAATTTCTTAGGAATACTGAAATGGCAGAAAATTACACACAATGGAACTTATCCTAAAAATCAAATTGAAATAAGATAACGTGCCATATAGAACATATCACAAATGAATTCAATATTTTATATCATGGCTTTATTTTTCAGGATAAGAGATAAAGAGATCAAGAAGATATAAAAATTAGGATTTTACTTCTGTAGCTAGGAAAATAACAACTTTTGTTAAAAGCAGGGAATAATAATTAGGAAGCAATTGTAAGCCAAACATACCCTTGAGAGAAGTTTAGGGGTCAAGAGGAATCTTTTGTGGGACATCCCCTCAAAAGAAGGCAAAACAAGGGGAATAAAGTGAATAAGAAAAGAAGGAAAGGAGATGGATAAAAGAGGACAAGAAAAGAAAGAGAAAAAAATAGAAGAAAGAGGTGGAGAAGGGAAGGAAAAGGAAAGGACAGAAGGAAGGAGCATTTGTTCCATGCTAATAATGTGACATATTTAAATATATCAGTTCACAATTTGGAACTACTTTTTTTTTTTTACAAAAGCAAAGCAATTTCTTTCTTAACATATACTTTGAAGGAGACCTTTGTTGGAATTTATTATATACTTGAAAAGTACTCTATATAACGGAATTTCAGAGATTCTTGTACAACCCTCTCCTGTTCTAAAAGATATGTTGAAATGTTCCTTTTTTTGTATTTGTCTAGCTCAGAATAAAAAAGAAAGAAAAGTGATAGAAAATGCAGATATATATTTTTTGAAAACATATTTTTTGTATTTTGTAGTAGTGATAGTAGTAGTATTAGTACCAGCAGTAATAACAGCAACAATAGTAGTAATAACAGCAACAGTAGTAGTAGTAGTAGTAGTACTAGTAGTAGTAGTAGTAGTAGTAGTAGTAATATTTATATAAACATCTACTATATGCCAGACACTGAGCCACCTAACTACCTACAATAATGTAAATGGAAAGAAAAAGAGAAAGAACAGTTTTTACTACAAATAATTAAAAGTGAATGCAAGTGATTACAATTACCTAGCTTGGCTATATAGAAGAGATCTGAAAATGAATCTTCCTCCTTTGAAAAAGTGGATTACAATGAAGGTGAAACACTGATTATCCTATCAGATTGAATGGTGTTTTGATGAACTGAATTGGACCTTTTCTTATTATTCTTTGTTCTAAGTTATAGTTCTCAACATGTGGGAGAGAAGTGATATATTAAGAAATTGAGGTGGTGCAAGAATGAAATTCTTAGGACTTATGCTTCTGGGAGCCAAGATGGCAGAGTGAAAAGGTAGTCGCTCTCACTCTCCCCTATCAACCTCTGAAAACCCAGAAAATATCACCCCAGAAAAAAACTCTGGAACAGCTGAACTAGAAGAAAGATGGGGAGCAGCAGTGCAGCAGCCCAGCAAACAGGTCTCCCAGTGCCTCAGCAAAAATAAGGGAGGCAGATCTACAAGGCACCCAAGGCAGATAAGAACCCTGCAACATTCATCTGAAAGGAGGTGAAGAAAACAACCTAAAGGCTTCCTAAAGTCCCGGCCTTTCTGGTTCCAACCCAACACCAGGTGAGCTGTCAGAGCCTTACAGCCTCCAATTGTGAAGAAATCCTGAAGCCCAGGTGGTAGAATAGGCAAACACCAACACCTGGACCTCCCAGTGCCTCAGTGAGGGCAGGGGAAACCAGCGGAAACCAGCTCAGAAAACCACCAGGTGCCTCAGCACTCTATTGCAAAGGAATCTCCCAGTGCAGCAGAAGAAACAAGGGAGACAACACTGCAGGGGGCCCCAGGAAGATAAACACCCTACAACACCCATCTAAAAAAGCCGAAGAAAGCTAAAGGAAAGGAAAAGCAGGCAACCTAGAATTGCCTGAAAGTTCCAGCCTTGCTGATTCCAGACCAACACAAGGTAAGCTGCCAGAAACCTACAGCCTCCAATTGCCAACATAAGAGGCCCCAGCACACAAAGCCAGTGACCAAGACCTAGGCTCCCAACACAAGAAGCTTGGGTCAGTGCCCTCTGTCCCAGCAGGAGAGCTCAATCTCTTTAAAGGCCAGGGAATAAAGAAACCATGAGTAAAAAGAAATATACCATAGATTCATATTATGAGAAGAGTGAAATTCAAGACAGAAATTCTGAAGAGGACAACATTGTCAACAAACTCACATCTGCAACAACAAAAGGAATATGAGCTGGTCTGAAGCCCAAAAAGCCTTCTTAGAAGAGCTCAAGAAGGATTTTAATAGTCAAACAAGAGAGATAGCCCCTAAAAAAAAAAAACAATTGGCCAACTGAAGAAGGAAGTACAAAAACTAACAGAAGAAAACAATCTGTTAAAAACTAGAATTGGACAAATGGAAACTAATGTCTCTATGAGAGAGCAAGAATCAGTCAACCAGAAACAAAAAAAGGAAAAAATAGATGAAAACGTAAAATACCTGTTGACAAAACAACCAACCTGTAAAATCCATTCAGGACAGACAATTTAAAAATTGTTGGACTACCTGAAAATCATGATAAAAAAAGAGCCTGGACAGTATCTTTCAGGAAATCATACAGGAAAACTGCCCAGAAGTCCTAGAACCATAAGGGAAGATAACCATAGAAAGAATCCACCTAAAAGAATCCCAAATTGACAATGCCGAGGAATATTATAGCAAAATTCCAAAATCACCAGATGAAGGAGAAGGTGCTGCAAGCAGCCAGAAAGAAACAATTTCGATATCATGGAACCACAGTCAGAACTACACAGGACCTTGTAGCTCCTACATCAAAAGACCCCAGGGAGTGGAACATGATATTCCATAAGGCAAAAAAAACTTGGAATACAGCCAAGGATCAATTACCCAGCAAAAATGAGCATCATTTTTCAAGGGAGGAGATGGATGTTCAATGAAACAGGAGACTTCCAAACTTTCCTGATAAAAAGACTAGAGCTCAACAAAAAAAATCTGATCTTGAAGTACAAGACTCAAGGAGGACATAAAAAGGTAAATGGAACAGAAAGATACAATATGTTGTTAATAATGGGGGGGAGGGGCTGTTTGGACCCCTACAAGGGAACATGACACTTGCAACCCTTGAGAACTGTATTGTTATTACACTGTGTTAAAGAAGTACACATAAAGAGGGTGGATAGTAGTTGACTTTCATGTAATGATAAAAAAAAACCATCTAGTCTAGTGGATTATATGGATCCAAATAAGTGGATCAATCTGATCTTAGAAAATGTACTGAGAAAGGAGGAGGCAGACAAGGGTAAATTACATTACAGGAAAAGACAGAAAATCCTGTCACAGCAGAGAAAAAGGGGGGGAGCATTGTTTGAAACTTACTCTCATCAGATTTGGCTCAAGAAGGGCATGACATCATCAGTTAGGTATAGAAATCTAACTTGCCCTATAGGCAGTAGGAGGGAAAGGGGAAAGAAAAGAGAGGGAGGGAAAGAAGGGAGGGAAGAAACAGTAAGAGAAAAGGGGGAGAAAAGGGAAAAGGATAATAAAAGGGAGGAGGGACTGAAGGAGGCAGTGGTCAAAAGCAAGACACTAGTGAAGGGGGAAAGGAAAAAGGAGAAAAACAAGCGTAAATGGGGGGGAAAGGATGGAGAAAAAGACACAGATAGTAAGCATAACTGTGAATGTGAATGTGATGAACTCTCCCATAAAACAGAAACAGATTGTAGAATGGATTAGAAACTATAATCCTACAATATGTTGTTTACAGGAAACATATTTGGAAAAGAGTGACACATACAGGGCAAAGGTAAAAGGCTGGAGCAGAATATATTATGCATCACCTGAAGTAAAACA
Organism: Phascolarctos cinereus; assembly: GCF_003287225.1. Taxonomy (NCBI): domain Eukaryota; kingdom Metazoa; phylum Chordata; class Mammalia; order Diprotodontia; family Phascolarctidae; genus Phascolarctos; species Phascolarctos cinereus. The sequence continues at coordinate 258,839,137 of NW_027555847.1, forward strand.
AGCAGGGGTAGCAATCCTCATCTCAGACAAAGCAAAAGCAAAAACAGATCTGATCAAAAGAGATAAGGAAGGAAACTACATCCTGCTAAAAGGCACCATAGATGATGAAGTAATATCATTACTAAACATATGTGCACCAAATGGTATAGCATCCATATTCTTACAGGAGAAGTTCAGGGAGTTACAGGAAGAAATACACAGCAAAACTATACTAGTGGGGGACCTGAACCTCCCCCTCTCTGCACTAGATAAATCTAACCACAAAATAAACAAGAAAGAAGTTAAGGAAGTGAATAGAACATTAGAAAAGTTAGATACGATGGACTTCTGGAGAAAACTGAATGGGGATAAAAAGGAATATACTTTCTTCTCGGCAGTACATGGCACATACACAAAAATTGACCATGTACTTTTTTCATTTTATGAAAAAAAACAATAAAATAGATAAACCTTTGGTTAATTTAATTAAAAAAAGAAAGAGGAAAACCAAATTACTAGTATCAAGAATGAAAAGGGTGAAGCTACCACCAAGGAAGAGAAAATTAAAACAATAATTAGGAATTATTTTGCCCAACTATATGCCAACAAATTTGACAATCTTAGTGAAATGGATACATATTTACAAAAATATAAATTGCCCAGATTAACTGAAGAGGAAGTAAAATACTTAAATAACCCCATCTCAGAAAAAGAAATTGAACAAGCCATTGATGAACTCCCTAGGAAAACATCTTCAGGGCCAGATGGATTTACATGGGAATTCTATCAAACATTTAAAGAGCAATTAATTCCAATACTATATAGACTATTTGGGAAAATAGGTGAAGGAGTCTTACCAAATTCTTTTTATGATACAAATATGGTGTTGATACCTAAACCAGGAAGAGTCAAAATAGAGAAAGAAAATTATAGACCAATTTCTCTAATGAATATAGATGCAAAATTTTAAACAAAATACTAGCAAATAGATTGCAGCAACTTATCACAAGAATAATACACTATGACCAGGTAGGATTTATACCAGGAATGCAGGGTTGGTTCAATATTAGGAAAATTATCAGCATCATTGAGCATATCAACATCAAAACCAACAGAAAACACGTGATCATCTCAATAGATGCAGAAAAAGCTTTTGATAAAATACAACACCCATTCCTATTAAAAACACTAGAAAGCATAGGTATAAATGGAGCCTTCCTAAAAATAATAAATAGCATCTATCTAAAACCTTCAGCAAGCATTATATGTAATGGGTATTGGGGGTGAAACAAGGAAGTCCATTATCACCACTGTTATTCAATATTGTACTGGAAATGTTAGCTTTAGCAATAAGAGAATAAAAATAAATTGAAGGCATTAGAATAGGCAAAGAAGAAACAAAGCTATCACTCTTTGCAGATGACATGATGATATACTGAGAGAATCCTAGAGAATCAAGTAAAAAACTACTTGAAATAATAAACAACTTTAGCAAAGTTACAGACTATAAAATAAGCCCACATAAATCATCAGCATTTCTATATATTACCAACAAAGCCCAACAGCAAGTGATAGAAAGAGAAATCCCATTTAAACTTCCTGTACACATTATAAAATATTTAGGAGTCTACCTCCAAACAAACCCAGGAACTCTATGAACACAATTACAAAACACTTTTCACACAAATAAAATCAGATCTAAATAATTGGAAAAACATCAGTTGCTCATGGGTAGGCTGAGCTAATATAATAAGAATGACAATCCTACCTAAGCTAATTTACTTATTCAGTGACATACCAATCAAACTACCAAAAAATTATTTTATAGAGTTAGAAAAAAAATAACAAGATTCATTTGGAAAAACAAAAGGTCCAGAATATCAAAGGAACTAATGAAAAGAAATGCAGGGGAAGGTGGTCTAGCAATTCCAGATCTTAAATTGTATTATAAAGCAGCAATCATCAAAACTGCTTGGTACTGGCTAAGAAATAGGGAGGTGGATCAGTGGAATAGGTTAAATATGCAAGACACAGTAGTCAATGACTATAGTAATCTATTATTTGATAAACCCAAAGACCCCAGCTTCTGGATAAGAACCCACTCTTTGAAAAAAACTGCTGGGAAAACTGGAAAAGAGTATGGCAGAAACTAGGCATAGACCCAAATCTCACACCATATACCAAAATAAAGTCAAAATGGGTTCATGACTTAGATATAAAGGCTGATACCATAAGTAAACTGGGAGAACAAGGAATAGTTTACCTATCAGATCTATGGAGAACAGAAGAATTCATGACCAAACAGGAGATAGAGAACATTATGAAAAGCAAAATGGATAATTTTGATTACATTAAATTGAAAAGTTTTTGCACAAACAAAGCCAATGCAACTAAGATTAGAAGGAAGGTAGAAAATTGGGAAAGAATTTTTACAACCAGTCTCTCTGATAAAGGCCTCATTTCTAAAATATATAGAGAGACAAATTTATAAGAATACAAGCCATTCCCCAGTTGATAAATGGTCAAAGGATATGAACAGGCAGTTCTCAGATGAAGAAATTAAAGCCATCTATAGTCATATGAAAAAATGCTCTAAATCATTATTGATTAGAGAAATGCAAATCAAAACAACTCTGAGGTACCACATACAACCTATCAGATTGGCCAACATGACAAAACAGGAAAATGATAAATGTTGGAGAGATGTGGGAAAATTGGAACTAATACATTGTTGGTGGAGTTGTGAAATGATCCAACCATTTTGGAAAACAATTTGGAGCTATGCCCAAAGAGCTACAAAAATGTGCATACCCTTTGATCCAGCAATAGCACTTCTAGGGCTATATCCCAAAGAGATCAAACAAATGGGAAAAGGACCCACATGTACAAAAATATTCATAGCAGCTCTTTTTGTGGTGGCAAAGAATTGGAAATTGAGAGGATGCCCATTAGTTGGGGAATGGCTGAGCAAGTTGTGATATATGAATGTAATGGAATACTATTGTGCTATAAGAAATGATGAATGGGCTGACTTCAGAAAAACCTGGAAAGACCTATATGGTCTGATGCTGAGTGAAGTGAGCAGAACCAAGAGGACTTTGTACACAATAATTGTCATGTTATGCAATGACTAATTGTTAAACTGAACCCTTCTCAGCATTTCAAGGACCTAAGACATCTCCAGAGGCCTCGGGATGAAAAATGCTGTCCACATCCAAAGAAAGAACTATGGAAGTCGAATCGCTATCACTTAGTTTTACCTTCTGTTGAGTTTTGTTTCATCTTTCTGATGGTTCCTACTATTGGTTTTAATTTTTACTTACAAATTCACTAATGTGAAAATATGTTTAATGGGAATGTAAATGTAAAACCTATATCAGATTGTGCACCGTCTTGGGGAGTGTGGGAGGAGGAAGGGGGAGAAAAATTTTCAACTCAAAAGCATATGGAAGTGATTGTTGATAAATCAAAATAAATTAATAAATTTTTTAAAAAAGAATAAAATTCTTATGCCTAGGGCATCTAGTTGGGACAGTAGGTAGACTGTGAGGCCTGGAGTCAGGAAAACTTGTCTTCCTAATTTCAAATCTGGCCTCAGACATTTATTATCTGTGTGACCCTGGGAAAGTGACTTAACCCTGTTGCCTCAGTTTACTCACCTGCAAAATGAGCTTGAGAAGGAAATGACAAATGATTCCAGTATCTTTGTCAAAGAAATCCCAAACATAGTCACAAAGAATAAAATGACTCAACAACAATAAAAGAACAAAATATATCTCTACTTATTGTCTGTCTATCTCTCTAATATATCCAGATAGATAATTGTCACCTTTACCTGGAAGGGAAATATTAAATGTGTTTAGTTTTTAAAAAATGATTTACTAGATACTATACTAGTAAAATGCCCTTATCAACACAGAAAAAAAATCAGAAAGTATGGATTACTTGTGTAAAAAATATATAACATATTCATGTTTCAAAGTTCTTTTGAATACTTTTTTAGGAGATAACCAGAGAAGCTCTGTGGGGAGAATATTTGCACATGTAATTCTTGGGAGGTAAAGGATATGGTAGTGGTAGTAGCATGTTCCAAATACTTATGTACAAATATGTACTTCACAATGAAATATTGGTATTTTTTCAATACTTTAATTTCAAATGCTATGTTTTTGCATTATGTTGCATATCTATTTATATGCACATATATAAAATGTATACATATGTGTGGGTATACATGCATATAATTTATATGTAGGTATAGCTATACATATATATTTATACATAATTTAAATATATCTCTTATTTTTCCTTTGGCTTGTTGTGTGAATTTGGAGATTTAACTGTTTTTGTGGTGAGATCAAGTAGGCAAATCTCTCAAATACATAGATGTATGATGTTGTTGATTTAGAAGTCCCATTCCACAATATGTGCTAGGAACTGTATTAAAAGCTGGGCATACAGAAATAAATGGCAAAAACAGTCCTTGCCCTCAAGAAGCTTATAATCTAGTAAGAGAGAGAACATTAACATAAGTAAATATAGAGCATATTCAAAATAAATACAAGGCAATTTTGGGAAGGAATATACTAGGAGCAAAGAGTGTGGGTAATCAAAGAGCTTAAGCTATATCTTGAAAGAAATAAAGACATTCCAAGAGGTAGAGGAAGAAGTACATTGCATTCATGAGGGACAGCAATACAAAAGAATGAGGGGAAATGAAGTGTTCTGCAGGTGTGCTCATAAATATTTATCAACCAGCTCTCTGAAAAAGCAGAAGATACTTTTGAGTTTGATCTCCATTATTAGCATTTGTCACCATTACTTTCTTAAGTCTAGACAATAAATCAATATTCACAGGGTTTGCCATTTCCAAGGTGTAAATACTCACTAAGAAAACTTTAAAAACTGGCTCTAAAGAGCACGTATGATCTGACTCTAGCACACCCCTGTAAGTGTAATAGTACAAAGGCTAATTTGGGGATGGAATGTAGACAGAGTGGGAGAAGGTAGAGAATTTTCAATGACATCCTTGTAGCAATTTCATGTTCTCATACTGAGTTTAAGTTATAATAGTCCCAATGGCTAAGGCATGGTGCAGAAGGAGATAAGTTGGAAGTGTGCATAACTATGGCGCAGATGAAAGCTGAAATGGGGACTGTTACCAAATAACAGGTGAACAGGTTGTTATGGTTAAATTGGAGCTTAACCTCTCAGTTGACTATCTGTGGAAGACTAGAAGAGACCCATATTCCTACCCTCTTCATTTGCTGGTTGTTCACGCACTGAATTCATCTTTGGGCCCATTTGTAGTATGGGATACCCATTGGTCTAAACCAGTATAGAATAATACTGACCCGTTTAGTGTAGATCATTGTTATGATCTTAAAACAGATTTATGTATCATAGAATTCAATTTATACAGTATTCAAAATAGGAGATATTTAAACTTGCTGATATCAACATCTTCATGTCTATGATCTGGCCAGAGCACATAGTTGATTGGAAGCTGTACTTCATCTAATGTGCTAGCTCTGAAAAGCAAGCAAAGCTAGCTAGTTTCATGGACTTTAAAGATCAAATATGGAAGGCAGTTCCCACATTTTTTATACTAGATTAGAAGTGAAAGATCCTACTTTATGTGATGGTATAGGCTGGATTTGTTGATGGAAAACATCTCTGCTACTGTGAGAAATCGTCCTTCTAAATTGAAACACTGAGACAATATCTCTGATTAGAATATTCATTCAGCCAATCAGCACTTTTTCTTTTGAGTTAATCGTTTTAGATAATATTGTATATCTGCACATGCATCAGCCTTGCCTTTCATATTTTACTTCTGTTCATGACAGAATGATTTTCAAAAAGATTTTGGAAGTTAAGTGCATGTAACAATGTGGGTAGATTTTAATTCCAGTGATCAAGTCCACAGCTCCACTACTGCAATGAATCTCTGTTTTGAAAGTTCCAATATAATACTTCCCTGTATGTTAGAATTATCTCAGGAAGAGTCAAAAATTATAGCTATTTAGCATTTCAAAACAACATTATTGCTCTTACAATCAGGAGTTCTTACCTTCATGAAGTGTTTAAGTACTAGCATTACAGTTTTTCTTGCACCTCTTTTTTTTTTTTGGACAATTGTATCTCTTTGCTGTTGACAATGATTAAATTGACTTTGAAAAAATCATCTTTCTCCTCCCCAAAATAGCAGCCTACTGTAATTTGAGGCTATTTATAATATAATAAAACCTTCAATATTCAAATTTGATTGAAGTATAGGACAAAATGTAGTAGAGGTAGTATCAACCCAAATTTTCCAATTCCTCTAAATATTGATAATAGAAAAAGACCCTTTAATAGTTAAGATAATGATTGAAAATTACATGACAAATACATTTCTTGAACAAAACTAGAAATGTTGGAAGTTAAGAATATGAAGCTAATTTTTTGGAAATTTTTTTTAAAAATTGTTTAAAATTCTCTTGAGGTTCCCAGAATTTTTACCAACAAATCCAGAACAATAGAAATCTTCTATATGCAAGGCACTTGGGAAACAAAGGCAAAATAGGAACATAACCTGACCTATAGGAACTCATATTATATAGGGATGATATAACGAGAGCATAGGCAATATGACAATGGCATGACACAAATACAGGGGAAAAAAGATTTTTCTGGCCAAGTCTAGATTGTGCATAATGAAGACCAATAAGGAATCCTGGAGTCTTGAAACTTGAATAAAAAGGGGTTCAAAACTGAAAAGAAAAGCAAAAAAAAGAGAGAGAAAACTTCTAATGCATATACAAAAAGCTAAATTAGTAGTTACACAATAGGAAGGAGTCATCCAGAAATTCCTAGAAGATAAAAGAAAAGGCATTAATAAAAGTTATGATTTCAGATGTCTATAAAAATGTGTATACAACAAGAAAGATGCAAAGAGGTAAATTTCCCTTTGTAAGTGTCAAGTCCTGAAATAAATCAAACTAATAAGTCGAGGAATAAGGTGTCTTTAATCAAGATAACAGGGTAGCAAATTGCCATCCTGGGGATGTCCCTCCAAGAGACTTACAGGAAGGGCTTTTACACTTTTAGAAAAAAATGGGGGTGGGATCATATTAAGTAGGAAGGCCTGGTCATGAGACTCCAACTATCAACAATCCAGGCAAGGAAACCCACTTCATTCTGCTTTTTGTGGAGTTTTGTTTGTTTTTTTACCCTTCATGATCTAATGCCATAAATCTCAATGAGGAACACAAGAACATCAAAAGCCACTTTGGCAGCTGATCTGGCTCAAGCTGGCTTTGTTTACAGGCAGTTCCCAGTGTGGGAATTTAGCTCAATCTAACTGAGAGTAAATGCCTCTAAGAGTAGGAATGGCAGGACATTACTAGATGCTGACATTACTAGGTTTCTTCAGGGGGAATGGCAGATAATAGGTAATATTACATTTGATATTAACAATTTTTTTTTGTCACAGGTAGCTCTAATACTTGGTTCTGTGAAATCCATGACTAAAGTATGGGTTTTGAATGTCATATTTAATTAAAAAGAAACAGGATACCTAAAGGGAAGGGGAAGAGACGTACACTAAGACAATATTTTCCTGTTAGAAAATCTCAGAACCATGTTTGTACAAACTCAGGAGAGAATATTTAGGGGATAGAAACAGATAACTAAATATAAGCTAATTGAAGAAATGGGAAGGTATTTAACAATTGAAAGGATGAGAAAAGGATTGTTGAAAGGAATGACATCTACTGAAGAAAACTAGGTATTCTAAAGGAGTGGGGGGGTGATAAGAGAGGGCATTTACTCTGAGTGAAGACGCAGAAACAGGAGATGGTGGAGAAGAGCTTCATTGAAATCTAAAGTGGTTTCAGTTGAGTTAAAATGTCTGGTTTGGCTAGGAATCATGAAGGGGTTTTAAAGTCTGTGAAAGGAATGGCAAAAGGGTCTCAGATTGAAAAATACTTTTAAATGTCATGCTAAGAAGTCTGAGTTTCATCTCAGGCAACAAGGAACCATCAAACATTTTGGAACAAGATGTCAGCTGAGACAAACTGGTCTCTTTTGCAGGCCCTGATTTTGAGGACTTTTACCCTGTTCCCTCCCTCAAGATTCACGTGGTTAGAACAACCAGAGATTGAGACTGAGGTAGAAATTTTGTTTTCCGTACATTGTTCCTTCCAACAGTTTCACACGGGAAAAAAAAAAAGGCATTTAAACATAGGCTCAGATTGAGACCTTATAAAGCATTTTGTTATAGGTATGCACATATATATATATATATATGTATATATATATATATATATATGTTTGTATGCATGCATGTATATCTTTTTTGATGTTGTTGTTGTTGGGAGTTGTCTTATCAGGGACTCTCTTAACTTACCTCTCTAGTTTATAGCCTGTTTTATTTGGCACTGTTTTCCATTGTTCCTCAAACAGTTCTAGATGAACTGAATTGAGATAGGACACTTCACATCTGCCATTTTTGTTGCAAAATCACTCATTCATAAATGTGAAAGATTGAACCATTCATTCCTTATTTGGGTGCACATATATGTAATGACTTTTAGAATTTTAAATTAATAATACATCTGGAATTTGTATCATAAGGTATAAAATACTAATTTAATTTAATTATTTTTTTGGCAGCCTACCTTCCAGTTTTCCCAGAAGTTTTTATTGAATAAACAGTACCTCAGTTGTTTCTATTTATCAAACATGAGACTGCTGGAAATACTTATTTCTATATTTTGATAGTCTAATCTATTCCATTTTTCTATACACATACTATATATACATATATACATATACACACATACATATATATCATATGTTTATCTTTCTAACCATCTACTTGCACGTGTATAGGCATATATTTACTTCAAAACCATCTTTTTTTCACAAATACACATCTAGTAATCCTTTCAAGGGAAAGCCAGAGAGAATAGGAGTTAGTGACCTGGAGGAGAAAAGAAAAAAGGAAAGGGATTAGAGCAATTTTAAGAGGCTGTTAGGAAGGACAGGAGATATCTCTTAGTACCTTCTTTCATGAGGTCAAATACCTATAATGATGCACCAAAATGCAGAGATGAGATTTGTTTTGAGAAAGCAAGTGACCTCTGGGAAGGTAAGAGGAATATGAAGAAAGTGATCTGGGAGCTGGGACTGAGTTTCAGTGACCCACAGCTTCTGGAGTCAGTAACACAGGATGGCTTTACCTTGAGTCTAGGGTCCTGAGACTGCTCCAGGCATGTGAGACATCTTCCAAACAAGCCGAACAGAGGTGTAGGCAGGACTTAGGAGAAGAGGGCAAAATGGCAGCAGCACCAAGGAGAACAAGCAGGAGTCACCAGGTTCAGGCCAAGGTCCCGAGGCAAAAGTCAAAAATCCTCCATAGACTTGGGAGTGTAGTGAAGGCCAGTATCATAAATATAGCCCTGGGTCACTCCCCTAGTGCTTAACATGTTACCTGCTGAATGGGGTTAAGTGTATGTATGCCAAATTCCAGGCAAAAACAATACCAGAATTGGGATGAAGGGGTAGAGGTAGGGGAGAGCTCAGATAAGATATTCATCATGGGAAGTTACTAATGAGGGGGATGGTAGTGATGCTTGGGAACCCACTTGCTTTTCATTGATAAGCTCTCAGTACTTCTCTATGGAGATAGCCCAAGCAGCAGGTCTATACCTACAGCTCTCAGCCAAGCTACTAACAGGATGAAAAAGTCCAGGACTAAATTGCTAAAGCTACTGTCTGCACTCCACTGTAATGAGGGTAATGACATGAGGATGTTAGTAATTCTTGTTTAACTTCCAGGAGATCTAGAAAACTGGATCAAGGTGGTCTGGGTTTCAGTAGCTATAGGCTCAGGGTCAAGCACAGTTTCAAGCCAACAATGCTAACAATGGACCCTGGATAATGGAACCAAGACTGTGCCAGTGCTTACCATGTTTTGTTCCTGAGACATTTAATCCCTTAATGGCTATCACATCTTATACCCCTGTGAATGTGAAAATAAATGGATTTGAGGAAATCTAAGGTATTAGGATAAGGGGGATAGGCTATAATATTTTTTGTTTGTTTGTTTTTCATAACCTTGCCTTCCATTGATTTAAATGTTATGATTATTTTTGCTTATGCCTCCACACTCAATGGCCAGAGGACCACTAGTATGGTATGATATAATGGAAATTCCCTTAGTGTATAGGTTGGACTAGATGCTTACTGAGATCTCCTATTTTGAAATTTATCCTTCTGTTTGTTCTTGATTTGTGATAATCACATTATTAAAAATGTGAAATCACAAAAGAGATCATGCAGTGCACCCTACTCATTCTATACACAAGGTAAATTTGGCTCAGGAAGCAAAGTAACTTGCCCAGTCACATAACAGGCTAGTCTGTCCCAGGCTGAGAGATAGGGCCTCCTGGTATCTACGTAAATGTTCTTTACATGATAGTATAATGCTGTCAGCAACATAAGAAAAATAATGCTCCCTATACAAAACTTTAATCAAAAAAAGAAAAATCATACAATACATAAATTCATATTAAAGTGAAATATTTTATCACAAATAAGATAATTTTGATCCTTATAATTTTACTTTTACTCAATTTTTAAAAATCCTTTGTAGAAAGACAAGACCAGAATATAGGCCAGTTATATAGTAAGAATGAAGTTTAACCAGTTGATATCTTGGATACTCCACTGAGAGTTATCAAGTCAAGAAATATTTTTTATGAAGTGACTACTATGTCCCAGGCCCTGTGCTAACTGGTTGGGAATAAAAATACTGGGCCTTGCCTTCAAGGAGCTAACGATCTAATGGGCAAAACAATATGCCAACAACTATGAACAAATAAGATAAATACATAACGAATTGGAAATAACCTTAGAGAGAAGGCACTAAAGGAAAAGTAAGAAGGTGTCTTGCAAAGGGTGAGATTTTAGCTCAGATATGAAGAAAGGCAGGGAAAGCTGGAAGTGAGGAAGTGAAAAAGCAGAGAATTGCACTCATTGAGGACAGTCGATGAAAATTAATAGATTAGGAGATGGAATGTCTTCTGTGAGGAAAAGCAGGAATGCCAGCGTCATTGGATTGTGGAGTACTTACAGGAGAGTAATGTGATATCAAAACAACTTAAGAGTACACAAGGAACGATCTTCAGAATGTTAAATAGATGTCAAATAAACCCACATGTTTGGAAGGGCCTAAAGATGAGTCACAGGGTGAAATGGAAATTGGAAATTCCCCTTTAAATTAATAAGATCACTCAAATAAATAGGTTCAGTTCAAATCTCGGTCATGACCGTTCCATATCTCCTGAGTGTTCTTGGCCTAGCATTCCAGGAACTAGCCATTCCTAGGTCACGTTGACATGGAGGGTTGGCTCCTCTCCTTGTGAGACGTGATGTTATTAAAAAACAAAATACCAAGCCTCAGGCGGATGGGAGCATGGCTAAGGTCAGATGTGTATTGGACAAACCATGAATAGCGTATGCATCAAAAAGGGCTTCTTGGCCCCAAGCCTTCTTTGTTTAGAACAATATAAAAACACTGCGTCCTGTAAGCCCACTGAGCCTCACCCGCGGGAAGGACGCTTCGCCCGGGAAAATCTTTACACAATTCAAGTTTGTATGGGCTGCAACGGGGCTCCCAGCCGTTGATTGACTTTGGAGGTTCCCTTGAATTGGTGATGTATTCTCTTCCATTACCGACTCTCTTGATCGGTGCTATATTATTGATTGTTCTTATTATTTATGCTTTCTATGCAAATTCAAACTATCTGTGCTTTACTTCTTCTAAATAAATTATCTATTTCCTATTATTTTCTGGTGCATTGGAGAGTGTCATTTATAGGAGCGAATCCGAACCTCACTAAATCCTATTAATACAAAATTGGCGTCACGAACAGGATTCGCTGTATAAATGCCTTTCTTTAAGAGAAATGTTGAGCCCCGGGCTCCGGTAGAGGTCCCCGGTTGGGAGGACCCTCCGTTTTCCTCGCTCGCAAAAACCTGGTCACAGTGTACAGGACCTAGTGAGGATTGGGGGTGTTGGGGGTTCTCGTTTGGGGTGCGACGGATGGGCCGGTTGCCAGCAGGGATAATGGGGGATACGACCAGTACATCATTTCCCTCCCTTTTGGGTTGTTTGCAGCCAGACAGCCAAAGGCTGCAGCAGGACTCTGAAAAGTTGCCTTCATTCTCCCCCTCTCCCTCCCCAGGTAACAGCAGCTTCAAAGCAGTGCGTGGATGGGAGAGGGAAAGAGAGAAGAATACTTTATTACTTAGGTTATATGGTTGGTAGAGGGCAAGTTGGGAAGGATTGTTGAAGTGTTAGGTCAGAATTAGAAAGGAATGAGATATGTACAGGTTTTAAGGGGATTTTAAATCATTAGAAAGAAAGGCAAGGAAGTTTAAGCATGTAGGAGAGAGGAGTGTGTGTAGAAAATTTGAAGGGTGAGTAAAAGGAAAGTGCATGCTGTAATAGCTGTAGCAAATATGAATTGGGACCCTGATACTTGGGAAGGTGATATTTGGGATGAAGATGATGATAGGTGGGGGGAAGTAATAGAGGAAGATGTTCCGGATGTTGTAGACGGGGAAGCTCGGCCGATAGATAGGAGAAAAGCCGAAAAGGAGGGAGCTAACCCACCCCGGGTGACTGAAATCACGGAAGATTACTCCCAAAGAGAAATTACTGATTTGCTTAGTAGGTTTTCACAGCGATCAGGAGAGCCTGCAATCTCCTGGCTTGTAAGATTAAGTGATGGGGGAGCTGGAGGAGTGTGGCTAGACCCCAAGGATTGTCTAAAATTTTTGAGTTTGACCTCTATATTTTAATACAGGCAGAGAATAAAGAGGTGGTAGAGAAAAGATTAACTCAACTAATAGAACATATGAAGGAGAAGGGATGGGAGATTAATCCTGATAAAATTCAAGGTCCAGCTCAAAGTGTGAAGTTTTTAGGAATAATTTGGAATAAGGGTCATAGAGAAATCCTCCCCAAGGCCAAGCAAAAAATATTAGATTTTTCACCTCCTAGGGACAAAAGAGAAGCTCAAAAGTTCGTTGGGTTGTTTGGTTTCTGGAGAATCACATTCCTCATTTAGGTCAGATTTTGAAGCCATTGTATAAAGTTACCCGGAAAAAGTATGCATTTGAATGGGGGGAAACAGAATCGAAAGCCTTTGAGGAAGCCAAAATAGCTATTCAAACTGCCCTGGATCTTTGGCCTGTACAGCCAGGGCCGATGGAATTGCAAGTTACAGTTTTGCATGGATATGCTGATTGGAGTTTATGGCAAAAACAACAGGGCAGGAATGTTCCTTTAGGATTTTGGTCGCGAAACTGCCACCTGCTGGCCAAAATTATACTCCTTTTGAACAACAATTATTGGCTGCATATTGGGCCCTGGTAGAGACAGAACATTTAACTTTAAACCATGAAGTTGTATTGAGGCCAGCCATACCCATTATGAGTTGGATTATGGGGACCCCCGCCTCACATAAAATAGGACATGCCCAAGAATCATCAATTATTAAATGGAAATGGTATTTGCAAAATAGAGTCAAGACAGGCAGATCGGGTATTTCCACCTTGCATGAAAAGGTATTAGAATTACCAAAACATTCAAATGATATTGATATACCACCAAAGTCTTATGATCAATCACCTGTTTCTTGGAATAATGGATATGATTCTCTAACCCCCGAGCAGAAGAAGCATGCTTGGTTTACTGATGGCTCGGCTAAATATATAGGATCTAAGCGATGTTGGAAAGCTGTAGCCTATAACCCTTCATGCAATACTATTTTGGAAAGCTCTGGTGAAGGCCAGAGTAGCCAATGGGCCGAATTAGTGGCTGTCTATCAAGTAATTCAAAAGGAACAAGGTGGCCAATGTTATATATATATACTGATTCCTGGGCCGTAGCCAATGGCCTAGCAGTTTGGATGCCAATTTGGAAGAAACACGAATGGAAAATTAGAGACAAAGATGTGTGGGGAAAAGAATTATGGGAACAAATATGGGAATGGTGTCAATGTACTAATGTATCTGTATTTCATGTAGATGCCCATGTGAATCAAGATTCTGTGGAACGTGAGTATAATGCCCGTGCTGATGAATTATCCAAACTTCAAGGAAAAGCTTTAAAGGTCACCCCCAGAGAGGAAAATGAAACACAATTAGGAAAATGGGTCCATATCACCGCAGGACATCTTGGCGCTCTTGCATCTTACAGGTGGGCATTAGACAGAGGGATAACATACCTCTGGATCTATTTAAGCAAATAGTACAAAATGCATACAATGTCAATTATTTGCTCATCGGCCTGTGCCGAAGAAAATCACTGGAGAATTGGCTAGAGGGTCTTTACCTGCTCAAATTTGGCAAATAGACTATATTGGACCATTACCTGTTAGTCAGGGGTGTCAATATGCCTGCACTTGTGTGGACACCTACTCTGGGGTATTAGTTGCCTGCCCCTATAAACGGGCTACCCAGAAAAACACTTGTAAAACCCTAGATATTATTTCTCTTTATTATGGGACCCCCCTACAAATACAGAGTGATAATGGTACTAAAGTTTGGATAAAGAAGCATCAATCTGATAGACCAAGGCCAGCTGAGCTCATAGCACAAGGAAACACTAATACTGCCATAGTAGTATACCCTGGTGATGATAAATGGTATCATGTCCCACTAACCCAAATGTTTTTACGATGTTAAGTGTTTTACAGTGTTTGCCTGCTATACGCTAACTATGGCATGGACTCCAGGTATTCCAGTGGGGAATCCTCAGCAAGGACCGCGTACTGATTCCATCTACGCTGGTGAAAACAACACCCACATCATGAATTGGTCATACCCATTCAACGTAGAAGTTTGGGACGCCCCTTTATTTCCCCTAATGAGAATCAATTTAACTAGTTTTAACCTAACTGTAACCGCAGCAAATGGCACTAATATTTCTTGTACTCTTACAGACTGGCCACCTAGTCCTTATTTTCCTCGCAGAGCACATTCATATAATTGGACTCTTGTAAACTTAACACGGACTTTTACTATTGCTACATCGAATGAAAGTAACACTAGAAATAACAATTATTTTTATTGTCGTAACACCTCCAATGGGCTGTATGAAGAATATCTAAACCAATTAGTATGGGTTGTACCTGTGACTCCAAACCCCCGGAATAATTCGTGTCCCCCTCATGTACTAACACCTCTATCTTGCAACACAAAATAGTGTTTCATTATAATGTAACTTTTCCCTCTTTAGAAAGTTGTGTCAGGAAAAAAAGAGCTTGGTATGATACATTACTTGGTGGTGCAGGAACTGGTTTGGGTATAGTTAATTCTATAGACCTTGAGACCTTGGCTAGCAGACTGCGCAGTGCTGGACAAGATGTTTCTCAAGCTTTGACTGTGAATGCCCAATGGTTACCCACAACGATCCTGCCACACCAAAATACATTACAATATCAAGGCCAATTTTTACAAGTCTTTAATAATAGCATCCTCGTTAATTTACACCTTATGAAAAACATTGTGTTTTATTTAATTGGACTAAATGTTCCTTGCAAAACTTATATACCCTCATACAGAAGGAAAATGCCCAAAGATTACTACAGGAAGGTAACTCTCACATATGGAACGATATACTTGACTTGTCAGATGTATGGAAAAAGCAAAAACCTGAGAATGCTAGATGCACTCCACTTTGGTGCGCTGGAACTATTATACTCTACCAAGTTAAAACTTGGACTGTTATGTGCAATTTCATGTAATACCTTTTGTCTTACATAAATACTTTGCTTTACCTCATATCTATGGAAACTATATAGATTGGTATAATGTAACTCATACTCTGTCTGATTGTGTTGTAACTAATGGAGGGATTGTTTGTGGGATGATGACTCGGCAGATGGAACCCTGCCTTCTCTCACATTCATCCAATTTGTGTGATCTAACTTTATACCCAGTGAGTAACTTTTCTATGATATATGAAGTATCTACTCAATATGTTTGTATAGCTTCTAATAATCACTCTGACCTTCTATCTGTAGATGTTACTACTGTCCATTTTCTGGTTGCTTATCCAATGTATCTTTCCTACGCTGGCAAGGAAATGATTTTTACTTTCCACCAGACACTAACCTAGTTAAAAATTTTGCTTGGGTACCCCAATCTTTGCCTCTACCTCATGTGTCTCTATCTCTATATCCCCTTATGAACATCTTGAATCAGTCGACTGAAATCAAAAAGTTATTAGAGTCCAACCAACGCGCGTTAAATGAACATCGAATACAGACTCTTATAGCTGCAGGAAGACTAGTCGAAGCTTCTCATTTAGTGATCTCAGATACTAATCATCATTGGTATGATTTTCTTTTTAAATCTCCTACTGCTACTATGTATTTTAATTCCTTAGCTACCCCCATACTACTACTTGCTTTGTTCTTTTTATGTCTTTGTATATGCAATTGTTGTATGTATACCAAAATACGCACTATATACACTCATGTCACACCTTTGCCCCTCACCTATTATTCTCATGATCTTAAGGCCAAGTGAAATGGAAATTGGAAATTCCCCTTTAAATTAATAAGATCACTCAAATAAATAGGTTCAGTTCAAATCTCGGTCATGACCGTTCCATATCTCCTGAGTGTTCTTGGCCTAGCATTCCAGGAACTAGCCATTCCTAGGTCACGTTGACATGGAGGGTTGGCTCCTCTCCTTGTGAGACGTGATGTTATTAAAAAACAAAATACCAAGCCTCAGGCGGATGGGAGCGTGGCTAAGGTCAGATGTGTATTGGACAAACCATGAATAGCGCAAGCATCAAAAAGGGCTTCTTGGCCCCAAGCCTTCTTTGTTTAGAACAATATAAAAACACTGCGTCCTGTAAGCCCACTGAGCCTCACCCGCGGGAAGGACGCTTCGCCCGGGAAAATCTTTACACAATTCAAGTTTGTACGGGCTGCAACGGGGCTCCCAGCCGTTGATTGACTTTGGAGGTTCCCTTGAATTGGTGATGTATTCTCTTCCATTACCGACTCTCTTGATCGGTGCTATATTATTGATTGTTCTTATTATTTATGCTTTCTATGCAAATTCAAACTATCTGTGCTTTACTTCTTCTAAATAAATTATCTATTTCCTATTATTTTCTGGTGCATTGGAGAGTGTCATTTATAGGAGCGAATCCGAACCTCACTAAATCATATTAATACACAGGGAATGGGCAAGTATGGATGAAGTTGTGATGTTGGAGGAAATTCCAACATCAATAAGTTCGCAGTTATACTTTTCTGCACATTAGATAATAATTAGATTAATGGATAAAGGAGAAAAATAAAAGACAACAACAAAACACTTTGAAAGGGAGACATTGTATTTTCTGAATAAAGAAAATAGAGAAAATAAATAAAATTGTGATTAGATCAATAACTTTTTAATTTTGTTTTATATGTAAAATAATGTCATTTAACAGGTTTTATCATCTGGGTGTAACAAAGGAGATGAATAAGAAAGGTGATTATTGCTATGAAATCTGAGAAATAGATCAATGATTCAGGAGACCCCAAAGAAGAGTAGAGATTTAGCAAATATTGAATAAATTTGCTCACAAAGCTGCTAGATAGTTTTAATTAATCAGGCACCAAAATATAGATTTTACCCCTAAATTGCACATCTCTTTATCATTGTCAAATCAGTGGACCAGTTGTGTCTTTTACACAGTAATGTTCAGCTAAAAAGCTGAAGTTGTAATAGAAAAGGAAAGTACATAGCAGCATGAAATGTGCAGAAAAAAGGTATTTTTTTCTGTTTTTTTTTCCCACTTGTTCAAATGATCAAAAGATAGTATCTTAGAATCAGAGATTTAGACTTTGAAGAGACCTTAGATATTATCCAGTCCAACAACTTCATTTTACGGATGAGAAATTTGCGGCTTAGAAGAGATAAATGATTTGCTCAGAGTCATAGAGACACTAAGTATCTCAGGCCACATTAAATCCATGTTTGCCTGACTCCAAGTTCAACACTTCAGCCAAAAAAGATAAGCTGATCCTAAGGAAGTTTTTGTATCTCTAATACATTTTTCGCAAATTCCATGCACCAGTGAAATTAAAAATCCATTCTACCTAAATATTGTTATATGCCTATATTTTAAGTTGAATGTCTCATTGTCATCTCATTTGTTTTATATATTTTACCTTTCTTGACAATAAAGTGTTTATCATAAGTGTAGCTTACAACAGTTGACATTAATAATGAAGTTAGAGACTTGTGGACAAAAGAACCAATGAGATGAGAGAAGACAATTTGTCTAGGTCCCCCAAATTTCCAAAATCTCCCAAAAAAAGAGGAATATGTTCCAGATATTACATAACAATAGGTTAATCCACAGGACAAAAGAAGAGAGAATGTCAACCAGGTAAATTCATTATGGATTCACACTGGATGACATGAATCTTTAAAGTTCTCATTTAACATCTTTTCCTCATCAGTTTTAATGATCCTGATGGGAATATGCAAAATTATTTGAGTGTAATTATCTGGGCCTATATTAGGTTACTCTCTTTTTTAAATTTATTTTTATAATTAATTTATGGTGTTTTTGGTTTTCAACATTTACTTCCATATGATTTTGAATTTTAAATGTTCCAATTTTGCCACATCTTCTCCAACACTTGTCATTGTCCTGTTTTGCCATGTTAGCCAATCTGATAGATGTGATGTGGTGCCTCAGAGTCATTTTGGTTTGCATTTTTCTAATCAATAGTGATGTAGAACATTTTTCATATGACTATAGATAGCTTTAGTTTCTTCCTCTGAAAACTGTCTATTCATATATTTTGACCATTTATTAATTGGAGAATGACTTGTATTCTTATACATTTGACACAGTTCTCCATACATTTTAGAAATTAGACTTTTATCAGAGACACTGGTTGTAAAAATTCTTCCCAGTTTTCTGCTTTCCTCCTAATCTTGAATGCATTGGCTTTATGCAAAAACTTTTCAATTTATGAAATCAAAATTGTGCATTTTTCATTTCATAATGTTCTCTGTCTCTTGTTTGGTTATAAATTCTTTCCTTCTCCATAGATCTGAAAGGTAAACTATTTCTTGCTCTTCTAGTTTGCTTATAATACCAGTCTTTATATCTAACTCCTGTGCCCATTTTTGACTTTATCCTGGTATAGGGTGTAAGATATTGGTCTATGCCAGATTTCTGCCACACACTTTTTCATTTTTCCCAGCAGTGTTAAATCATGATTTCTTATCGCAGAATCTGGAGTCTTTGGATTTATCAAATAGTAGATTAGTATAGCCATTGACTGTGGTGTCTTGCATAACTAACCTATTCCACTGATCTACCACTCTGTTTCTTAGCCAGTACCAAGTACTTTTGATGATTTCTGCTTTATAATACAATTTAAGATCAGGTACAGCTAGGCCACTTTCCCTTGTGTTTCTTTTCGTTACTTCCCTTGATATTCTGGACTTTTTGTTTTTCCAGATTAATTTTGTTATTGTTTTATCTAGCTGTACAAAATAATGTTTTGGTAGTTTGATTGGTACAGTGCTGAATAGTTAAATTAATTTACATAGAATTGTCATTTTTATTACATGAGCTTGGCCTACCTATTAGCAACTGATATTTTTCCAATTATTTAGATGTGACTTTATTTGTGTGAAAAGTGTTTTGTAATTGTGTTCATATAGTTCCTGGTTTTGTTTTGGCAGGTAGATTCCCAGGATTTTATAATGTCTATAATAATTTTAAATGGAATTTCTATTTCTATCTTTTGCTGCTGGGTTTTGTTACTAATATACAGAAATGCCACTGATTTGTGTATGTTTATTTTTATACCCTGCAACTTGGATAAATTTGTTTATTATTTCAAGTAATTTATTACTTCTCTAGGATTCTCTAAATATAACATCATATCATCTGTAAAGAATGACAGGTCTGTTTCTTCTTTGCCTATTCTAATTCATTCAGTTCCTTTTTCTTTTCTAATTGCTACAGCTAACATTTCTATCACAATATTGAGTAACAATGATGATAATGGACATCCTTGTTTCACCCCTGATCTTGTTGGAAATGATTCTAGTTTATCCTCATCACATATAATGTTTGTTGATGGTTTTTGATAGATGCTATCATTTCAAGAAAGACTCCATTTATTCCTATGCTCTCTAGTGTTTTTAATAGGAATGCATGTTGTATTTTGTCGAAGCTTTTTCTGCATTTATTGAGATAATCATATGACAAAAGTTAGTTTTGTTGTTGAAATGGTCAATTATGCTGATAGTTTTCCTAACAATGAACCAGTCTTGCATTCCTGGTGTAATCCTTGGTCATGGTGTATTATTCTTGAGATAAGTTGTTGTAATCTCTTTGCCACTTGTTTTATTTAAAATTTTTGCATCTATATTCATTAAGGAAATTGGTCTACAATTTTCTTTCTCTGTTTTGGCTCTTCCTGGTTTAGGTATCAGCACCATATTTGTATCATAAAAAGAATTTGGTAGGACTACTTCTTCACCTATTTTCCCAAATAGTTTATATAGTATTGAAATTAGTTGTTATTTAAATGTTTGATAGAATTCATTTGTAAATCCATCTGGCCATGAAGATTTTTTCTTAGAGAGTTCATTGATATCTTGCTCAATTTCTTCTTCTGAAATGAGTTTGTTGAAGTATTTTACTTCCTCTTTGGTTAATTTGGGTAATTTATATTTTTGTAAATATCTATCCATTTCACTAAGACTGTCAAAGTTATTGACATACAGTTGGGCAAAATAGCTCCTAATTATTGTTTTGATTTCCTCTTCATCGGTAGTGAAGTCATCCTTTTCATTTCTGATTCTGGTAATTTGCTTTTCTTCTTTCTTTTTTTTTCATCAAATTAACCAAAGGTTTATCTATTTTATTGTTAGTTTATTTTTTTTTCATTAAACTAGCTCTTAGTTTTATTTATTAGTTCAATAGCTTTCTTAATTTCAATTTTATTAATCTCTCCTTTGATCTTCAGAATTTCTAATTTGGTATTTAATTGTGAAATTTCCATTTGTTCTTTTTCTAGCTTTTTTAGTTGCATGCCCAATTCATTGATCTCTTCTTTCTCTATTTTATTGATGTAAGCATTTAGAGATATGAAACTTTCACTAAGGACCTCTTTCACTGCATGAGTTTTGGCATGTTGTCTCATTATTGTCATTCTCTTGGACGAAGTTATTTATTGTTTCTATGATTTCTTGTTGGACTCATTCTTTAAGATCAGGTTATTTAGTTTCTAATTAATTTTTGGTCTATCTTTCCATGGCCTTTTATTACCTATACTTTTTATTGCATCATGATCTGAAAAGGATGCATTTAATATCTCTGTCTTTCTGCATTGGATTATGAGGTTTTTATTCCCTAGTACGTGGTTAATTTTTGTGTAGGTGCCATGTGCTGCCGAGAAAAAGATATATTACTTTCTGTCCCAATTACTCCCCTTTTCGGCATGATCTTTCTCCCCTTACTCTAAAACAACTTCCAGACGTTTACTCTACCTAATTAAATGAAGAGAAGGGGAAATAAATGATAACGAATTTTGGGGCAGGCCCTGCCTTAGGCATCTTGAAACTGTAGAGATTCTATCCAGAACATTCCCCTCCCACCCTGCAAAAAGAGACAGATTCTGATTCAGCCCTGTCAGAGAAAGAGAGGCAACCTGAGAGAGGATTT
Source organism: Phascolarctos cinereus (assembly GCF_003287225.1). Taxonomy (NCBI): domain Eukaryota; kingdom Metazoa; phylum Chordata; class Mammalia; order Diprotodontia; family Phascolarctidae; genus Phascolarctos; species Phascolarctos cinereus. The sequence continues at coordinate 258,860,885 of NW_027555847.1, forward strand.
GAGACAGGAGTCCAGAATATGTGTTCATATTGGACCTAAAAGAAAGTAGACTGAAGCAGGCTGGGACCAGTCTTGTTCTCTAAGAAGCTCTTTAGAGCAGGGACAGAGACTAGTCAACTCCAACTTCAGCCCACTGACCATATGGAAGGATGCTAAGGAAGTTTTATAGTTCAACCTTCAGAAAAAGGGGAGGAGCTATATGGTGAGTGACAAGGGAATATAATGAAAATAAACTGAAATAGCAAAGAGGAAAACTTTCAGTGTGGGAAGAGGGGGTGGGATTCAACAACAATCTAGTACACAAGTGGAATCTTAAAACTAAAAGGAAGAATTAGGACTAAAGCCTTAAAGAAAATGCAACATTATCTTAACAAAGATTATGATATAACAAAAAGTGATGTGATATGTAATGAAATATAGAATCCTGTGGACTCCCAAGAGAATACAGAATAACGATAACAAATTTCAGAATAACTCAAAACCGTAATGAAATACACAAAAAGGAAATTAAGAATTCACATAGATCATAGACTTTTCAATTCAGAGATTAAAAAAAAAGTTTAGCAAATTAGAGGGAAAATGTATCTTCACTATAGAATTTCACTAAAGAAAAGAAAACAAGCTAAAAAATTTGGAATTTTTAATGGAATTAGAAGAATCTCTAACAGAAAACAAGAAAACATACAATATGTAGTATGTAGAAACCAAAATAATTAACCATAAAGACAAGATACATAAAGAAAACAAATATAACAGGTATCCCAGAAGAACACTGCAAATAAAAATAAATACTACATATAATAATGCAAGAAAAATGTAATAAACTGTCAACAATTCAAAATTTAAAAAAATTGGCACTCAAAATTTAAAAAAGAATGTTAAACATTTTTACATTCAATTGAGAAACGTTTAATGAAATAAAAATGTATTAGAAAAAATGAATATTCACAGCAATCACCTAGTTTTTGTTCAGAGTCTATTCTGTATCAGGCACTGTGCTAGGGGTTAGGGACATAAAGAATGAAATTATCCCTGCTTTCAAGGAGCCTACATTCCATTGGGGGAAGCAAACACACATGAAACTAGGGACAAAATTCAGAAAATAAAGAAAATAAGTACAAATAAAAACAAGATAGTTAAAGGACAAAATCAGTTAAAAGAATGAGGAAATACTTCATGAGGAAAATAATAGTTAGTGGCATCTTGGGGGAAGAGAGGGATTCTATTAAGGAAAACAATGCTTTTGATACATTGATGGGATGGAAAATGGCTATATAAAGACACAGAGACCAGAAATGGATAGATAGATATATATCCATTGATTGATGTGTGTGTGTGTGTGTGTGTGTGTGTGTGTGTGTGTGTGTGTATGTATGAAGAAAATAAAGGTCTGTTTGGGCTATATTGTAGAACAGTGGGGTCAAACTCAAGTAGAAATAGATCCTTGTGACAATATATTGATTTAGAAAACCAGGAATTAACCTTATCTGTGTTGTATTGTATTTTTATTTATTTGGTTAAACATTTCCTAATTATATTTTAATCTGGTCTAGGTCACACTAGGTCTGGCTGAAAGTTTAACAGCTCTACTGTAGAATGTGAGAAGGGAAGTACTGCATAATGAAGCTAGAAAGATAGGTGGGGCCAGGTTGTGAAAGGATTTAAAAAACAAACTTGAGGTAGAAAGATCAATTACAAGACTCTTATAACAGTCTAGGCCCAATGATGAGGGCCTGAGCTAAGATGGTGGCTGTGTGAGTTGAGAGGAGTTTGATACAAGAGATGTTGTTGAGATAGAAATGAAAAGATTTGGCAATTGATTAGATATGTAGGGTGAGAGAGAATGAAGATAATGTTGAGATCATGAACCTGGGAGAAAGGAAGAACGGTGGACAGAAAAAGGGAAGATCAGAAGAGGGGTGGGTTTACGGTGAAAGGTAGTAAATCCTATTATGATCATATGAGCTTGAGATATCTCTGGAGAGAACTGAAATTTAAGAGAGAGATAAGGACTGGATATATAGAACTTTAAGTTATATGCATAGAAATGATAATTAAACCAATAAGAGCTGTTAAAATCAAGAGAAAGTAGAGTACCATCCAAAAGAATCCACAAATTTATAGAAAATGAAACAAACAAAAAAATCTTACACTTCAAGTTTGAAATGTTTAAATTCACCTATCTTAATGACACATAATAAATTATGCAAATAAGTCAGGAAAAAATACATTCAAAAATATAGGAAAGAAAATGTGAATGACAAGATTATTCCACAGCTTGCACCCAGAAATGTGTGTCGGGGGAATATAGATCCAGAGAACAGATGACCAATGAAAAACAGATATGGTGAGGGAAGAGGGTGGATTTCATACACAAAGTAATTTCTCTGATGGATCACAGTTCTTACCTAGCATTACTTATGTAATTGTACTTCTCAGAGTAAAGCATAAAAAAAAAAAGGATGATAAGGCATGATAAGTGATGAAACAGAAATTGGTTAGCAAGCAGACTTTAATCATGATACTTCAAAAGCCTTAAACAAGAGTAAAAAAATGAAATTAAAGAAGGAATAAATAAGGTAATAGACCATAAAACAAATAGTAGAATTTCTTTTTAAAAAGCAAACTTTTTAAATAGAAATAATAAAAAAATTCTTTATATAATTCAATTTCATAATAAAATAAACTGGAAGGGAAGCAAATTAATGAAGAAAACAATGTAAAGAAAAACTTTTTTGTAAAAAAAAAAATCAGTTGGAGCAGCTAGGTGGTACAGTAGATAGAGCACTGACCCTGGATTCAGGAGGACCTGAGTTCAAATCTGGCCTCAGATGCATAACACTTATTAGCTGTGTGACCCTGGGCAAGTCACTTAACTCTATTGCCTAGACAAAAAAAGTTTAAAAAAATCAATCTCCCCCCAAAAAAATAAATATAAGGAGATATAATATTGGAAAGTGGGGGCATTTTGAACTAACCAATTAACTAAGAATGGGAAAAATGGGGGAAAAAAAGTCACATGTCATATTGGACATATTACCTGAATATTAAAATTATAGGGAAAAAGCAACTGAGTTTGATATTTCATTGACACAGGGAAATTCCAGGTGAGGAAATTTGTCCTACCAATGGAATTGGTTTTCAAAAGCTTTGCACAACTTACAATCTCAAAGGGTCTATAAGAGCACTGAGAGATCAAAATACTTGTCTAATCACATAGCCAGCATCTATCAGAAGCAAGATTCGAAAAAAAGTCTTTAAGCAATGACACCAGCTCTAAATTTTCTAAATTTTGGAGCTATCTGGAAGATTAACAGAAATACAAAGGACCAAAAATCATTCTCTAATAGATAAATGGTAAAAGTATGTGAACAAATTGGTCACCCCCCAAAAAAAATTGCACTCTATTAAGAATTATGTGAAAGAATACTCCAAATCACTAATAAAAAGGTAAATGCAAAGAACAATTCTGAGAATTCTCCTGACACTCAATAAATTGGCAAAAATTACAAAAAGTTTATGGGTTGTGGGTTGTGGAAAACTCACACACTAATTCAATGTTGTTGGGAACATGGATTATTCCAATGATTGTTGGAACAATTTGGAATTATCCTAAAACAGTTAATAAATGTCCATACCCTTGACACAGAGAATACATTGAAAGATATCAACGTGAAGGAGATCATCTAATAGGGACAGAGACAGAGAAGAAGAAGAAGAGGAAGAGGAGGAGGAGTGGAGAAGAAGAAAAGAGTAGAAAAGGAGAAAGAGAAGAAGAGAAGAGGAGAATGAAGAGGAAGAGAAGAAAGGAGGAGAGAAGAGGAAAAAGAGAAGAAAGAAAAAAAAAAAAAAGAAAGTCGGGAAGTCAGGAAAGAAGGAAGGGAGGAAGGAAAGAAAGAAAAAACATATACTGTATGTAATAAACCATTTGCTTATATCATTCCTTTTTATCATAGCATACAATGTGAAATTAAGTAGATGTCTATGTATTGGGATATGACCTCATAAATTACAGCACCTGAATGTGCCGCATGAACACTTTACATCTTCTTATGTTTTTTATGGGGCAGGGGTAGTCTTTTTTTTTTTTTACCAGAAGTTTTTCTTTATACAGTTCTATTCATATTCAGTGGAATATTACTATGCCACAAAAATTATGAATATAACTGGTAGTTTTGTTGACCATTACATTTGTCTGTTAAGAGATGACTGGTAACTTTGGAGAGAATAGTTTCAGTTGAATGATAAGATCAAAAGCCAGATGATGATGATGATGATGATGAAGATGTAGATAAGTACTAACATAGTGTGTGTTATGGCTTTGTAATACCCCTTCCTCACCATAACACCGTGAGGTAGTTAGTGCAATTATTATTATCTATTTTACAAGGATGAGCAAACTGAGACTCAGAAATATTAAATTATTTACCCACATTTACTAAATGTGGATTTAGTAAATCCTGGACCTGAGAAATCAATGCAGGTCTTATGACACCAACACTAGCATTCTTCAACTACAAAAGCCTGTGTGTCTCAGAGGATCTATGTGAGGAGAGGCACTAAAAAAGCAATATGAAAATGACAATATAAAGAAATATGTCAACAACCATTTTTAGGCACTTGTTTTGTACCAGGCACTGTTCTAAGTAATGGAAATATAAATGCCAGCAAAAAAGAAAGAGAATCTTTGCCTTCAAAAAGCATACATTCTAATTAGGGAAGAAAATAAATACAAGATAGCTGACAACTGGGAGAGAGAGGAGAGAAGAATGTGCCCATGTGGGGACATGGTGGTAATGTCTGGAGAGCCAGAAACTAAGCCGGTAGAGGAATGAAAGATGGCAGGCCTGTGATCTCCTTCAAAATGAAAGTTTAAGGAACTCAACAATGGGAGGAGAGGGCCAGAGGGGAAGAGGGATCTTCCAGTATTGAAAGCAGCTTAAGCATGGAATTAAAGTCTAGCTTCACAGAGTTGGAAGAGAGTGTTTAAGTGAAGGGAAAGGGGGAAAATGCAGAACTGAGCAATTCTTTCAACAAGCATTCAAGAAGCATTTATAATTACCACCTGCACTGGTATACAAATTGAGACAAAGCAAAATAATTGAACTTATTGGCATATAATTAACCAAATATATTTTTTTATGAGCAGCACTTTGGCAATCACTTGTTTTACATGATTTGGCATTAAATTCACAAGATTATGACACATTTTAAGTTCTCCATCATGAAACTACATTTTTTTGACACTAGCTATTAAGGATTCATTTGACAAAAGCACATTTATCCAACTAGCCTTATTCAAACCTAATCAATTTTCAATGGTGCTTAAATCATGTAAATTCCCAAGCAATCTTAAATACACTCATTGACTTCACCATGAGAAGCATTTTTTTAAATGACAAGAGTTAACAACTAACTTTCAGCTTTTTTAAATACTTTTTCTAATTTGCAGAGCCTATGTCACACTAAAGAGAAATCTATAATAATCTCTCCAGCTTCCTAGTCCCTTGGAAGGCCTATTTTTTTTTATGACAATTAATTGGGTTCCTTTGCATCAATAGTTCATCCATTCTTAGAAATACCTCTCCATTTTCAAACATTTTCAAAGATTCAAACATTTGTGCTTCAGTGTTATTGATATTGTTTTTGTGAACTTGGATGACCCTACAAATACTTGACTTCCCCACACTAATAGCAACTGAAATATCTCTAACAGTCAGTGAAGTGTGCTCTTTCAGAGATAACATTTTGTTTTTCACATTTCTGGAAGTAACATCCATTCCAAAAAAAAATTACAGAAAATGGAACAAAAGAAAACAAGGAAACACATGACTATGACGTGAAAGCCATAAGGAACTGAAAGGTATTTTATCAAAGATAGAGAAGCTAGATGAATCAGATTTCATTTGCTCAAGTTCTGATATTTTAAGACAGTCTTGTGTCAGTAAAAGTAAAAATTCCAGACAACTATTTTCATAAAATGAAACCATAGAAAATTAATTATTTTCTCCATTATTACATTTCCATTGAATGAATTATGTAGAAATTTGTACTAGGTTCTGAAAGTGATACAGTACTAAAATAAGACACTGCTTATAAGTGCAATTCCCTATTTAAGGACAGAGTGTGAACAATTTATCTTGCAGGGTTTTTTTTCTAATCTTGACACAAGAACTCACTCAAATCCAAACAACTGGCTTCTCCAATTTTTTCTCCTTTTAATATAAGAGCTTAATAAAAGTAAGAGTATTGATAGACTGGGTATTCATAAAAGATGCAGGCAGCGTTAGAGTTTCGGTACAGAAACATCATCCTAGAGGAGGGTGACAATGGAACAGACGAGTATGTAGAGATGGGATTCAGTAGGATCACAACTCTGTATGTATACTGTCCCTTTTTTTCATTTTTAGTAGCTATACTTCACTTTATTTACCAGTATAATCAGATATATATATACTCAATAGGTTGAACTCTATAAATATTTAACAATGATGGTATTGAATAAACATTCTTCATTTTCTCTCATGTAAATGTAATAAAATTGGCTATTTACTATGTGCTGACACTGGTATTTTCCATTAAGAATGTGGGGGAATATGTGTGTGGCTTTTTTTTTCCAGAATTACATTTAGATCTAACTATATGCACATACCTTCATATATATGTACATATACATATGTAGAAGGGGGGGCAAAAGGGGAAAAAAGTGGGGAAGAAGAGAAACAAAGAAAGAGACAGCTAATATTGGAATATTGTTGGGTACAAGATCAAAAGTATTTGAACTGAAATTCTGTATTTGGCACTAGTCCTGTGACCCTCAGTAAGTTACTTTTCTCAGTAGAGGGAATTCCTGTGCCAGGATGTATGCCTACAGCATCACCTCTTGAATATATAAATATATGTATATAAATATACACATATCACATACAAGTAGGTATATATCACACATACATGATGCTTTTAGTATATATGTGTGTCAACTACATATGTGTGTCAATAACATATATGCATTTATCATGTACAATATTCTTTAAAACAATATTTCACCAGTACTTATTTTTAGGTAAAGTGTGGGTTTATATTACTACTCAACATTTACACAGCAATTTAAAGTTTGTAAACCACACGCAGCATTTATGTCTTTATTTCTGTAACAATCCTGGGAGATATGCACATAAAGCAATATTTTTTCACATGTTGCAAATGAGGTTGTTTGCTTAGAGAGATAAAATGTCTTGCCCAGGGCTGCACAGCTAACAGGTAGAGGTGGAATTCAAATCCTTGCCTCTCTTGATTCTTACACTCTTTCTATTACATCATACTGTTTTTTCCAGAGAAATATAGAACAGTTTACTTAATAGAGATTTTTTTCATGGATTATTTTAGAAAACAATCCAAAGATTCTATTGAAATTATATCATCACTAAGACTATTTCTTTCCCCAGTTGATGGATGTCTATATTAAAACTCATGGCTGGAGGTAAACAAATCCCCAAGATGCTAAACAGTGCTGTCATCTGGAGAGAGTATCCAGCCATTTGGAATAAAGTAGTTCCAACAGCCTTTAAAGGAAGTGTTTGTTTCTATCTCTGAGGAAGATAAAAGGTCATGAGATTTGTTTCAGTTCCTAAATCAGCCACAGTCAATCAATAAGCCTTTATTGAATATCTGCTACATCCAAGACTAGTAGTTTGGGAAGTGCAAAGACATATGAATCATTGTCCATATTGTTATAGAGCTTCTAATCAATTCAGATTTTATAATAAGAGAATTGGGTTCTCATTAGTCACTCAACTCCTCATAGAGTGCTACAATTTACAGATTTGGGGGAGCAGGAGGAGGTGAATCCTAATCTTCCATGGATATATGTAGGCAATTAGGTCTACTTACCTTGATGACAATCTTCTAGATGTTTTCCCTTCTATGTCAGGCTCTCCATTACCTTTGATAGATTATGTATATATGAGGTCTTCATCTCTGGCCAATAAATTGCATTTGGGAAAGTATTAAGTACCTCAGCCCTTCTGTACCAATATCTCCAATTCTTATTTTTTTTATTGAAAGCTTGCATTCATGAATAAGAAAATATCCATAGATGCATCCATATTCTGTTTGTCTGCCCATGGCCACATAAGCAGCCCTGTACTTTCTACTAACATACTAGAGGAGAAATGTCCTTCCTTTTCTGGCATATTCCAAATTTTTCTTGAGCTTTCAGATGCAAGATTTTTGTCATTTTTCTGAGGTCTTTGAGTTCTATGGCTGTTTTGTTTTGGTTTTTTCATTTTTGATGTGTCTCTAAATCAACTAGATACATATAAAATCGATCTTGTTCTTACTCACAAAAAAGTAATCTCTACTGTATGACCCTGATACATATCCACTCTAAAAGCCATGTGGTTATACATGGAGCATAATGTAAATATTTGCTATATAGGTTGAATAAATATAAGCTGAATCTTTTGACATTTGTCTGATCCCTGCTAGTATAGCTGTGTATTCTGTTAACTTAGGACATTGTCTATTAACACTTTACAAAGCAGCATGTTTCTTTACTACTAGACAAATAGATGTAGGCTCTTGAAAGTAAAGTCTAATATTTTCTCTAGGGAAAATGCTAAGTATACCCTACCATACAATGAGTAAGACCTAAAAAAAAAAATTTGAACACACTGTTTTTTTTTAAAGAAATAATTTCAATTCATCAGGAAAGTATGAAGTATCTATTTATTTTGAATCCTATGTTTAAGTTTTATGCTTTTATATTACAGCTATGTTTTAAAATTTTTGTTCAGCTCAATTTTCTATGGCCTTGAAAGGCAGCCCTAAGAAGTTTGTACCTGATTTTTTAGGCAAGAGGAAATCACTGGAAGTTTTGGAGCGGTAGATGATAGGATCAGGTATTAAAATTCGAATATAGGATACAATTGCTCTTATTTTATGCCATTTGACTTAAAATTATCTAGCAACCACAGTCATAAAATCACTACTGAAGGAAAGTTTGTTATAGTCCAGTTTCAATTGGAACAATGGTTAATGGAAACATACCTAACTAAACATGAGTTACATGAGATTAAGACGAGGCTCATAAATGCATCAGGACAAGAAACACATTGAAGACATAGTAAAGAACATTTTTAAATTCCATAGTTTCCTTATGATCTGTGGGGAAATCACTATGGCAGAAACAATGACTTTACATGCTGGAATTCAAGATTGGAAGACTTATTTTTGATGTAAGTGTTATAAATAGACTAGGAGATGAGTAAATAGATTGACAGTAGCAGCAGTGGCAGCAAGAGCAAAATAAATATTCCTGAATTAGATTGTATCATCTATTTGTCCCATAGCTACCAAACAGAATGAGAACCATTAAGTACTTCAAAAGCAGACATTTCAAAGTAAAACTAAAAGAAATCCGGATCCCACCATGGAATCTAAAATGCCTAGAAATTTCATGGAATCTAAAATGCCTAGAAAAGCAAAGTATTCACTAAGAGAGAGCAATAGGGAAGAAAGCTTAGAGTTTACAAAGCCCTAGAGAGTCTAAGATCATAAATGATTGATTTGAGTCTATCTCAGCTCAAAGAAACCAGAGAATCTTAAGGAAGCCAGTCAATATAAACCTGTATAGACAGAATATTCTATTTAGAGTAATAAATCCTGTGGGTTATGTTTTGAAATTCTCAAGTTTTTCAACTAACCTAAGCAAATTATTAAGAAACATCCACAGCAATCATTGGAACTTCAATTTTTGATAGCTGTTATTAATGGCCTAAATAGTTGCAATGCTAACAGACATTCTAGTATACACACATACACACACACACAAACACACACACACACACACACACATACATACATACATATACACATGTATGAATTTGACCAGACTAATAATTACATTGTCACAGGAAACTCTCAGTAAAGCACTCTGCTCTACATATGAAGATTTGCAGCTGTTTTGCAACTTAAATGCTTAGACAGTTTCAAAGGGCCACAGAGAAATTAAATGATTTACCCAGGGTCATGCACCCAATATTTGTCAGATGTAAGAGTAAACCCAGGTCATTCTGACTGGGTCTAGCTTTCTAAACTTTAAACAACACTGCCTCTTGATAATAATAATAAGTTCCCATTTATATAGCACTTCAAAGTTTTCAAATATTTTCATTCATACTAACCTTCCATTATTCCCATCCTGATTTTACAGATAAGGAAATTGATACCCAGTACTTTCTAAACCAATCCAACAAATTTGTATTAAGCACCTACTATGTGCAAGACATTGTACAGTCACTAATGAGTCAGGGACAGGAAGGTGACTTGTGATTTTATTGATATGTGGAGCTCCCATTAGAGGGAAACTTCTATCAATGCATATCATCAACTGCTCTCTAACTCACAGTCTCAGAGAGTTGACTGAAATACTGAAAGATTAACTTACTTGTCTATGGCTACATAGGTAATATGTAAGAAAGGCAAGCCTTGAATCTAGGTCTTTTCCCATTTCACAATGCCTCTGGATACAGAAATTCATGAAAAACAGTCTCTGTCATCATGATTCTACCTTCTACTGTGAAGATCCAACACATGAACAGAGAATTATTTGAATTAGATAATTAGAAAGAAGATAATTACATACAGAATAAGTATAGTCTGGGGTTCAAGAGCTACAAAGTGTCAAAATAAGATTTTAAATTCTATTCTCCAGGTCCAGCACTCTTCCCAGTACATCACAATACCTTTGGCCCTAATCTTACTTTCTTTTTCCTAGGAAGACACCAAATAGTAGCAAACTGATCAGACATGCCATTAACTCAATTAGTGAACTGTATCAGACCCCAGGTCTTAGGTTAGAATCTTAGTATTTAGAAATAGGATAGAATGTATGGTTTGCTGACTGAAATAGAGCATATTTATATAAGCATAGATATATTTATAGATAAATAGAGTGTATTAATATGCAGTATAGATATATAGATTATAAATAAAATCCATAAATAGAAAGTCTTTCTTCATGTTCAGTTTAAAGAAATCAATAAATTAGTATCAATTAAGCCCTGATTATGTGGAAAATAAAAATTACCTACTCCTGTCATCAAGGAGCACACATTCTAATGCACCAAATAACATATAGAGAAATGAGTAAGTAGATAATCAACACGTATTTATTAAATGCTTATTATATTCTAGCCACTATGCTAAGAGGTGGGGATACAAAGAAATACAAAAAAAATCCTTGTTTTTAAGAAGCTCACATCCTAATGGGGAAAATATAAAGTTATCTTACAGCAGAAGTCACTGGGAGCCAGGGAACTGGGTAAGGGATTCTGCAGAAGATAGAATTTCACTTGAATCTTGAAGGATGTCAATGACTTTGAGATGCAGAAGTGAAGAAGGAGTGCATTCCAGGCATTGGGTAAAGGGGTTAACCAGTAAAAAGGCACAGAGATAAGAGACTGAGTACTATATATAAGACCAGTATTATTGGATTGCATAGCTTATGGAGCAGAGTGATATATAAGAAATGTAGAAAAGTTTAAATGGCAAGTTGAGGTGTTTATATTTGATTCTACAGGCAATAGGGAGTCATTGGAGTGGGTAGGTGTGGGGAAACATGACCAGACCTAAATTTTAGGAAAATAACTTTGGTAGCTATGAGGAGGTTGGATTGGAGTGGAGTTGAGAAATGGAGCACAACTAGAGGTCTATTACAATAGTCCAAGGAAAAGGTGATAAAGGCTAGTACTAGGATAGTGGAAGGAAAGGCACATATATAAAAATGGTGGTGATGGATTTGGCAAGTAATTGATATTTGGGGTAAAGGAGAATAAGAAGTAGAGGATAGTTACAAGTTCAGGAGCCTGAAATATCGGAAGTGTGATGATAGTTTTGACAGTAACAGGGAAGTTCAACAATGTATATTAGTAGTTATTGTTGTTTTGGTAGCAGAAGATAACAAAATCAGTTTTGGACAGACTGTATTTGAAATATATGATACAAGGTTGTGTTCATGTGTTCATGATCTTCATCTTCTGAAAACGAAGCTAAAATACACAGTGGTCAGGAGAGGGGAGAGCCTATAAACTTAGAAAATTAGAAAAACCTACAAACATTTCTAGTATCTAAGCAACACCTCCCACCCCCTTAATGCAATGAATTTTTTTAATGAAAAGTTTTCACTTTACGGCATTTAGCTAATAGATAAGGCATCAAAATATGAGATAGCTTTTAAAAGTACACAATGTGGAAGAAGGCAGGTGGCCGGGCTACACATTGGTATTTTCAGCTAGACTGAACAGATAACAATCACCTTTTGTAGCATCCTCCCATTATACAAAGAGTAGCACTGTAACTCCATAATGTTTTCCTCATGTTCTTTATGTTTCTGGTACAATGCACAATTCCAAAGGAATAACCTTCTATATTCCATTTATGCTTGGAGGGCCAATATGAATGTGGGGACTCTTAAAAGTTTGCCCACTTTCTTTCTGAGGAGCTACATTTATATTTCAAGCGTTGACTTGGATTTGAAACTAACTACTGAAATTTCCCACTGTTGAAACAATTCCAAAAAATCCATAGAAGACCCAGGGCTAAAATTTAGTACCTAAAGGGAAGAATATATTAGTCTGATGTTGATTTGAATCAATCACCCTTCTTCTTTTAAAGCAGTTGCTATCTCGTGTTATTGTTGTTGTTGTTTTTATTTTTTTTAATAAAATCCAAATTTGGTTTAAAGATTAATCCATTACTTTTGTGGGTAGAATTTAACATATGCTAGAATATTTATACAAGGTGAACTGTAAGTGAAAGTGTATTTCAATGCTTAATTTCAATGACTAATTCCACCATTTATATTATCCATACAGGGGGGAAAAAAGGCAGACGATTGATGTATTATGAGAGAGAGAGAGAAAGAGGTAGAGATGGAGACAGAGACAGAGACAGAAAGATAGAGAGACACTAACACTTAGACACAGAGTGATCCAGACAAAAAAAAAAACAATAGAGAGAAACAGCAACATTGACAGAGAGATAGAGACAGAGAGAAAGTCAGAGATAGAGCTAAAGAGATAGAGATAGTGTGACATATTGGGAAGAGAAATGAACCTCAAGAAAGGGGTCTGAAACATATCTCTGACACTAGATGCAGGATGCCAGACAAATAACTCATCATGTATAGAGTATTCTGTTTATACATTGGATCTTCCTGGTAGAATGTAAGATCATGAGTGCAGAAATTGTTTTGCATTTAGTCTCTATCTAATCTAACAAGTTTTTATTAAGCATCTACTATGTGCAAGACATTGTACAAGTCACTAGTGATTCAGGAATGGGAATAGATCGGTGATTTCATCACTATGAGGAACTCCTAGTTTGGAAACTTCCTTAATCAATACAGACCAATAGCTACTCTTTAACTTGTAAATCTGGCTGAGGCACAGAGATTAAATAATTTGCACACTGTTACACAGATAATATGTAAAAGAATTAGGACTTGAACCTAGGTTTTCCACTACTTACCTTCATATTACTTCTTGGAAAAAGACAGAAGGAGGGAAAGAGGAAGGATATGGGTGTGAGAGAGAGAGAGAGAGAGAGAGAGAGAGAGAGAGAGAGAGAGGAGGAGGAGGAGGAGGGAAGTAAGGAGGGAGAAATGGTTTTTTCAGACCTTCCTGAATATCAAGCTTTATACTAAAAGTTGAGGATACAAATACAAGTCAGCAAGTGATTGAGCTCAAGGATCTTACATTATAATGGGAGAAGACAATACAGAAAAAGAAACTGAAAAGCAGAGTGAGGAGGTATTAATGGCTTCCTGCTTCAGGAGCATGATGTTCCTTGTAGACAAAACCAAGAAGAGCTGTTGATGGAAAATGGAAAGTTACCAGGAAAGCTCTGAACCTTCTATAAAGGAAGGCTTTCAAAGGAGTTTGTTGCTTTGCCCTCCAGCCCTCCAATCATACATGAGAGGCAACTGAAAGAAATGAGGTGGTGCGTTTCAAATACTAAGTCAATCTGCATGGTGATGAGATCATGTCATCATCTTATCCTGAGAGAGGCATGAGGTTACACTGAATTGAAAGAAAAAATTTCAGAGAATATTTCTGTGTTTGCTAACTTTTTTTTGTTTTTGAGAAAAACAACTTTGGTTTAAAGATTAATCTACTTCTTTTGTGGGTAGAAATTAACACATAATAGAATATTTAAACAAGGAAGAAGAATTAAATGTATTGAATCATGAACTCAGACTGAGGTGAGCAGAATCCAGAGAGAAATCAAAACAAGTACAATGACATTGTAAAGAGACTTTGAAATACTTAAGCACTCTAATCAACACAACTGTCAACCAGATCTCTAGGGCATTTATGATGAAACATGTTACCCACCTCCTGGCACAGAGGTGATGGACACAAGATGCAGGGACATGGATTTTTGGACATGTAGACTATGTGTATTAATTTTGCTTGACTATGCATATTTGTTACAAGGCACTGTTGGATTGTTTTCTTTCTCTTGGCTTTTAATTATGGAAGGTCTAGGGGAAAGAAATGCCCTATGCCCAAAATTTAAAAAAAAATCAATGGAAACATTTTTAATGCATGGAATAGGACACAATGGAATTAAAAAGGAATCCTGACTCTTGAAAGTCATTTGAAAGTAATAAGAATTTCACATACACAATACATACCTTATATGTTTTTAAATAAGAAATATGAAATGAATACACATAATTTCATGTAGAATACTCTTTTATGTTCTACTGTGAATGGCAAAAAAGCAGAAAAAAATTAAAAGATCCTTTAGAGGAGTTTTTTGAAAGATATGTGCAGAAAATGAGGAAGTATGGAAGGAAAATGCTCTGTAGTAGTTGTGGAAGTAATCATGCCAAAGAAATTCATCCCCTTTGACCCAGCAATATTACTTCTAGGTCTGTATCCCAAAGAGATCATAAAAATGGGAAAAGGGCCCACATCTACAAAAATATTTATAGCAACTCTTTTTTGTGGTGGCAAAGAGTTGGAAATTGAGGGGATGTCCATCAATTGGGGAATGGCTGAACAAGTTGTGGTATGTGAATGGAATGGAATACTATTGTGCTGAGATGATGGGCAGGCAGTATTTAAAAAAAAACTTGGAAAGATTTACATGAACTGATGCAGAGTGAAATGAGCAGTACCAAAAGAACACTGAGCACAGCAACAGCCACATTATGGGATGCCTAACTTTGACAGACTTGGCTTTTCACAGCAGTGGAAACACCTAAGACAACTCCAAAAGACTCATGATAGAAATTGCTATCCACACCCAGAGAAAGAAATATGGAGTCTGAATGCAGATGGAATCATACTATTTGGTTTCCTTTTCCTTTGTTGTTTTGTTTTATTGTTTCATTCTTGTGGTTCCTCCCATTAGTTTTAATTGTTCTTTACATCATGACTAATGAGAAAATGTGCCTAACATGAATGTATATGTAGAGCCTATATGAGATTGTACACTGTCTCAGGTGAGGGGGAAGAAATGTGAGGGTGAGAAAATTTAAAACTCAAAATCTTATGGAAGTGAATGTAGAAAACAAAATAAGTAAATTTGAATTTAAAAAAAATTCATTGAGCTCATGATATGAGGTTCATTTGAGGAACTGGGAATGTTCCTATAGGAAAGAAAACTTACAGGGACATTCATAGTGCTGTTTAATTATTGGAATGACCAAACAATTAGAGCTATCCAAAAGGAGAATGGCCTGCTTGAAAAATTGGTGAGTTCCCCTTTTATAGGAAATTCATACAGTGAAGGTATAACCACATTTTGAGAGTGCTATTATAGGAATTCCTTCCTTTGTGACTTGGAATAGGTGGCTATTAAGATCCCTTCAAAAACTCAAATTCTGTGGAAGCTTAGCTACATAAGTCTTGAAATATTCCTTCCTGTCTTTTTGGAGATAGATAGATAGATAGATAGATAGATAGATAGATAGATAGATAGACAGATAGATACATAGAGAGATACATAGATATAGATAGATATCAATTTGTGTATATGTATGTATGTATGTGTATGTGTATACTTACATGCATATGTAATTTGTATATATACATAAGATGTGCTGTTATGTAAATTTATGTACACATAAAACAACCTTTTTAATGTTTTAAAAATAAAAACACATTTTCCTTTTTTTCCACACTTATATCTCATATTCTAGGGGGTAAGTATCATACGCATATATATTCTAATATTATCACTTAAATTGATATTTTACAAATATTAACTAAGAAAGAAGAGTGCACAGGGAATTCAGATGTTCTGATTTCTAATCCCAGTATTGCTATATCTCTATATGACTTGGGCAAATCACTTAACCTCCTCTTTATTCATATTGACTAAATTTAAAATGATGGAAAACTTGCAAAAATATGTAGACTCTAGGATTTTAATCACTTTTAACATAAGCTACTAAGAATAATGGAAATTAAACTAAAATTTCATAGCTAATATGAGCTCTGAAGTATATTTCATTAACACATTGTGATAATAGATCACTTTAAAATATGATGCTAAAGTAATTGAGATATATACTTAATTATATTTACAAGCTGAGGAAAATGTTAATTTTTTTTTCTTTCTATTCCTTTTCTATGCCATTGCATTAGTTTTCTTTTAAATTTTAACCAAGATCATGGATGAAATTAAGCTCAAGTATCACTGAAGGTATTTGAATTGATGACTTCACTAGGAATAAGAACAACAACAAAAAAAAAATAAGAAGGACAAAGAACAGTAATTAGTTAATAAGCATTCATTAATTACTTAATATGTGCCATGGAGCTATACTTAAGGCTAAGGATACAAAGAAAGTAAAAAACATGATTCCTGCACTTGAAAGGCTCACATCCACTGGGGAAGTTAACATGTAAATAAGTTCAAATCAATCTAGAGGGCCCTAGAAGCATGGTGGGAAGGGCTGTCTAAAGAAGGTGCTATTTAATCTGCATCTTAAAAGAAGACAAGGAAACTAGGATTTGAGAATGAGGAGAGACACAATTCCAGATGTTTGTGATAGTCAGTAAAAAGGTATGAAGTTGGAAGATGAAATGGAGTATGAGGAATAGCAAGAAATTCAATGCCTTTGGAGGAGGAGAATAAAGTTTAAGAATACTGGAAAGGTAGGACCAACCAGGTTCTGAAAGACTTTAAATGCCAAAGAAGAGGATTTTATAATTGATCCTGAAGTTAATAGGAAAACCCAGTAGTGTATTGAGTAATAAGTTGGAGGGAGAGCCCTGTGCTGTATGAAAATTATTTTGGCAACTGAATGAAGGATGGACTGGAGTGGGAAGAAATTTAGGGCAAGGGTTTTTCTGTTTTTTAAACAGAAGGCTATTTACATACTTTAGGTATGGGGTGATAAGTTGATGCATCATGGTAGTAGATATATGACTAGAGAGAAAGAGATGCAAATAAGATGTTATGAATATAGGAATAATACTTAACAACACATCGGACATATAAAATGAGAATGAAGAAGAAACTGAAGATGATATCAAAATTGTAAGCTGAGATGAATGAGGGGATAGCAGTATCCTTAATAATTACATGACAAAATGTTATTAAATTTCTTTGTATATGTATGTGTGTGATAGTAAGATCTACGACAAGGTGGATACACCAAAATAAATCAGAAATACAGAAGTCAACAAATGATAAAGGTGATTTTCAATCTCTTAAAAAAATAAAATTTTTAACAGTAGTTTAAAGACAGTTCATTTAGATCATTTTTTCCAGAACTGATAGTGATCTGCTTTGCAAAGGCTTCTTGACTACAACTTCTCTAACATAATGAAATCATAGATTTGGTACGCAAATGGTAGAGGCTGTGGTAGAGTAGATGGAATACTGGACTTGAATTCAGGGAGAATGGGTTTACAAAATTTATCTTTTATACACTGCATAATTTAAGCAAGTTAATTCTTTGGGCCTTGTGAAATTTTTTCTTTGTTGGTTAACTAATTAGTTTTTTAACATTCATTTAAAACCTTAAGTTTTAAATTTTCTTCTTTCCTCCATTCTTTCCCCTACCCATTGGGAAAACAAGTAATAGCATGGAAAATTATGCATTTGAAGTTATACAAAACATATTTATCTATTTGTTGTTGTTATTATTCATTAAAACAATGTTTGTACATTAGTAAAGAACTGGTTGGTGGTTATGATGATAGATTCACACTTAGAAGGGACCTTGGAAGCCATAAAGTGCAACCTTCTCATTCTATAGATGAGGAAATTGAGGCAGAGTGATTTGTCTAGGGTCATGCAGCTATTAAGTGACCAAAGTGAGATTAAACTTAAAATCCTCTGTCTCTTTTTATTTTTCTCTTTACTACTCTTCTACCACTGTTTGGAAATAAAAATGAACTGATGTTTAGTAATAAGATTTTTTATTTTGGTGTGAATCATGAGTAACCACATTCAAAAAAAATCATCTAATGACCAAGCTTATAGTGATGAGCCCCTAAGTACTCAGTTAGGCTGAGTCTCAGAGAACAGATCTAACCAGTATCTAGTATCATATTAGAAGCCTTAAAGAACAGTTAGGTAGCACAGTGGATAGGGAACCAGCCCTAGAATCAGGAGGACCTGAGTTCAAATCCAGCCTCAGACACATGACATATACTAGCTGTGTGATCCTGGGCTATGTGACCCACTTAGCCCTATTGCCAAGCTGAAAAACACAAAACAAACAAACAAAAAAACATATTAGAAGCCTTTCCAGATTGATAGAATTTTCCAGATATCTTCTTACCATCATATAGATTCCCAGAACCCAGGAAGACCATTACATTCCAATAAGGTAGACATTTGCAGAATGTTAGGCAACTAAGTGGCATAGTAAATAGAGCATGGAAGTTAAAATGAGGAAGACTTGAAATTAAATGCAATTTCAGGAACTTACTAGCTCTGTGCCTTTTGAGTCATTTAACTCAACTGAAAGAGATAGCTCTTTCAGTTTCCTCTATTGTAAAATGTGAACAATAATAGTACCTACCCCCCCCATGTTGAGAGGATCAAATGTGATATATTTATAAAGTACTTAGTATAGTACTTTTCACATAGTAAGTGCTTAATTAATACTTTTTTTCTCTTCTTTTTCACTAGCTGCAAATTTGTACTAACTGCAAATTGAAACAAATTCTTAAACCGAAAGGATTTAAGTTTCTCAGCACAAAGAATTCAGGGACATATGAAACCTCTCATATTGTTAAAGGAGAGATTATAGGATTTCATTCTTGTTGTATCTTTGAAGGCAAGTGGGTCTCTTTCTGATAGGGCAGGGATCCTCTTCTCTGCAGAGACAAGATTAGAGCCTAGAGCATCTCCTGAGATGTCTTTTCTCTAGATATTATTTTATCAAAAAGAAGACTTAGATTTCCACCCCCACTCCAACACAAAATCACTATATATTAGAAATAAAGACTGCTGTTGAACATTTGAGTGAGATGTTGCTAGCATAGCTCATTTGAAATAATAAAATGTTGCCTATGTCTGCAACATCACTACTGTCAGAATACCAGCTGCAAGTACTACCAAAAATACTGCCATAAACTAATTTACTTCAAGGGTACAGAATATAGGGAGAGAAAGGTGTCCAGAAGTTTTCAATTCAGCACAATTTTTGTTGGAATTTTTCTATAAATAGGTAGTAGTCAGCATTTGGATCAGAATAAGATCTATATTATATTTGACAAAGGAAAAGGGGGAAAAAAGCTAGGAAGGAGTATAAAAATGCACAGTGGTCAGAGACTAAGCTAGAAAAGAGGAAAACTAATATTAACTAACATATTTTTCTGTCCTTTTCTTGACCTCTGAGTAACTCTGAGGCATTAGTTGTTTTATTTATTTTTATTTTATGTTATTTATTTTTATTTTTCCTTCCTAGAGTTATGTATTCTAGGACTACGGTGGTCATTATGCTTTTTAGGTTGTCATTTGCCAACATATAAACTAATGGCTTGCCACTTATCATCATGTTGATGCAACTATGAACCATTTGAGTAATTGGAATCCAATCAATTTCAAGATCTTATTTATCCATAGAACATATCTCCCAACTGTCCTCTTCTTTCCATTCACATAGCCAGTCCTTTAGTTCAGTACTTCATCACCTCTTTCTTGGACTATTATAAACACTCTTAATTTTGCTTCTTGTTTCTTGACTGTTCCTTCTCCAATCTATTCTCCATACAGCTGATAAATTGAAATTACTAAAGTGTGACTATATATATATATATATATATATATATATATATATATATATTATATTTTATTGCTTAAGAAGATTAAGTGACCCTGTCTTGTCTCCAGGATAAAATTAAAAGTACTTTGTTTTTTAAGGCTTTCACAATCTGGCTCCAATCTACCTTTCCAAGTTGACTGTTTATTATTCACTGTCATACATTCCATATTCTAAGTAAATGGGTCTTTATGCTATTCCCCATACATGACATTCTATCTCCCATATTCATGCCTTTGCAAGGCATTCCATTTCTGGAATTCATTCTGTGATCTTCAACTCATAGAATCTCTGTTCTTCATCAAAGCTCAGATTAAGTGCTATCTGCTGTGTGAAGCATATACCAATCCACCCACTTGATACTACTTTAAAACTTGGTTGTTACATTGAATAGATTTTACTTTTGGTTGTTTAGTATGTGTTGTTTTTTCCCTAATATGACATAATCTCCCGGAAGGCAAGTGACACTTTCATTCGTGCATTTTTATATCCGGATCCTAGAATGAAGACTCACATGCAGTAGGTACTTAATACATTCTTATTCAATGTTGAATGTTTCATGATCAACATAAAAAAAAAATTGATAGCCATGTAGATACGAGCAAAGATGACAAAACTGGAAAAAGCATTTCAGCCTTGTTCTCTGCAACAACTACTCCATAAAATACCTACAAAGAGTGACAGATTGACTCTAAAACATCTACAAATAAAAGCTAAAAACACATACACACTTTGGACACAAGATCAACTAGAATTTCTGGAAGAAAGAAGCAAGAATTTTTAAAGGAGTTTTAAAAAATGATTCTGTAATTGAAATAAAAGTGATATATTAAATACTTAGAAAACAAATGAGTATTATGAAGAAAAGACTTGGAAGAGAATTAAAAGCTTAAAATAAGAGGTAAAAAGTCTTGCCCAATAACAGACTACTTGAAAATAAGAATGGACTAAACAGAAGAATGAATAGAACAATAAATATTAGAACATAGTCATAAGATTAAAACAATAAAAGGAAATTCAAGATATTTCCTATCAATAACAACTGAGCTGGAAAATAGATCCAGGAGAGACAATATAAGAATTATTGGATTACCTGACAGCCATGACTTAAAAAAAAAAAATTAAAAAGCATAGAGATCATCTTTCAAGTAATTGTCAAGGAAAACTGATCTGATATTCTAGAACAAGAGGGTAAAATTGAAATTGAAAGAATCCACTGATAACCTCCTGAAAGAGATTCCAAAATGAAAACTCCAAGAAATATTATAGCCAAATTCCAGTGGTCTCAGGTCAAGGAGAAAATATTTCAAGGACCAAAAAGAAATAATACAAATATTGTGAATCCACAGTCTTGGTAATGCAAGATTTGGCAGTTTCTACATTAAAGGGTTTTAGGGCTTGAAATATGATATTCTGGAGAGCAGATGAACTGGGATTACAACCAAGGATCACTTACACAGAAAAAAATTGAGTATAATTTTTTTTGGGGAAATGGAGATTCAATAAAATAGAGAACTTTCAGGCATTCCTGGTGCAAAGACCAGAGCTGAATAGAAAATTTGAATTTCAAATACAAGACTCAAAGAAGTATAAAAAATAGGAAAGAGAAATCATCAGGAATTCAATAAGGTTAAACTGTTTACATTCTTACATGGGAAAATGGTATTTGTTAACTCCTAAAAACATCTTTCTCATTATTAGGGCAATTAAATGAAGTATGCATAGACAGAAAGCCCAGGTGTGAGTTGAATATGATGGGATGATTACCTAAAAAAAATAAATTAAATTGAAGGATGAGAAAAGAGTCCACTGAGAGAAGGGAAAAGGGAAAGGAAGAATGGGGTAAATTATCTGACATAAAAGAAGCTTGAAAGAAATTTTACAGTGGAGGGGAAAAAGGGGGAAGGAGTGAGGCAAGCACATGAACCTTATTCTCATCTGAGTTGGCTCAAAGAGGAAATAACACACACTCAGTTGGGTGTAGAAATCTATTTTACCATACAGGAAAGTAGAAGAAGAAGGGGATAAGGGAAGGGTGTGGGACTTACAGAAGTGAGGGAAGGAAAGAATCAGAAACAAAACGCTTTTGAAATGGATAGGGTGAAAGGAGAGAGAGAGAGTAGGATAAACGGGGGGAAATAGGATTGAAGAAAATACATAGCTGGTAATTATAACTGTGAAAAATATAGCAAGTTTCTAACCTCATTTCTCAAACATATAGAAAATCAAGTCAAATTTATAAAAATAAAAGTCATTTTTCAATAATAAACAGTCAAAGGATATGAATAGGCAATTTTCAGTAAAAAAAAAATCCAAGCTATCTACAATCACATGAAAAAATCCTCTAGATCACTATTGATTAGAGAAATACAAATTAAATCAGCTCTGAAGTATTACCTCACACCTAATAGACTTGCTAATATGACAGAAAAAGAAAATGATAAATGTGGGAGGGAATATGGGAAAACTAAAACACTAACACATTATTGGTGGAGTTATGGACTTATCCACCCATATTGGATAACAATTTGAAATTATGCCCAAAGGTCTATAAAACTGTGCATATACTTTGATCCAGCAATGCCACTACTAGGACTATATCCCAGACATCAGAAAAGGGGGGGGGGCTATTTGTACAAAAATATTTATAAAAGCTCTTTTTATGGAAGAATTAGAAATCAAAGAGATGTGGGAGTCTGGCTAAACGAACTGTGGTGTGTGATTGTGATGGAATATTATTGAGCAATAAGAAATGACAAGTGGGACTGAACGAGTTGTGCTATGCGAAAGTAATGGGATACTATTATGCTATGAGAAATGATGAACAAATTGACTTCAGAAGAACCTGGAAAGACTTGTATGATATGATGCTGAGGGAAGTGAGCAGAACCAGGAGAACATTGTACACAGTAACAGCCATGTTGTGAGATGACTAATATTGATAAACTTAACCTTCTCAGCAATACAGGAATCTAAGACATCTCCAAAGGCCTCGTGAAGGAAAATGCTATCCACAAAGAAGAAAGAACTATGGAGTCTGAATGCAGATCGAAACATATTATTTGCCATTTTTTTTCTTCTGTTGTGTTATGTTTCCTCTTTCTGGAGGTTCCTCAAATTCCTCTAATTCTTAATTACAACATCACTAATGTGAAAATATGTTTAATATAAAATATAAAATATGTCTAGTAAAATAATATGTTTAATAAAATATGTATGGCCTATATCAGATTTCACGCTGTCTTGGGGAGGGAGGTGGGGAGGAAGGGGGAGAAAAATTTAAAACTCAAAAGCTTATGGAAGTGATTGTTGATAATTCAAATTAAATTAATTTAAAAAAAAGAAATGACGAAAGGGATGATTTCAGAAAAAAAAAAACAGAAAGAGTTGCAGAAAATGGTGCAAAGTGTAGTAGCAGAACCAGGAACACATTGTACACATAATAGCAATACTAAGTGATGAATTATGAATGATTTAGCTTTTCTCAGCAATGCAATGATCCAAGACAATTCCAAAGGACTAATGATGAAGCATAGTATCCAGCTCCAGACAAAGAACTGATATTTTCTGACTAAAGACTGAAGTATGCTATTTTTCACTTTCTTTTTTAAAAATTTATTTATTTTTTAGTTTTCAACATTCATTTCCACAAAATTTGGAGTTCCAAATTTTCTCCCCATCTCGTCCCTCCCCCCACCCTAAGATGGCATGCATTCTGAATAGCCCTTCCCCTAATCTGCCCTCTCTTCTATCTCCCTCTCCTTCCCCTTTCCCTTCTATTTTCCTGTAGATAGATTTCTATACCCCATTGCCTGTATATCTTATTTCCCAGTTGCATGTGAAAACAATTTTTACATTTGTTTTTAAAACTTTGGGTTCCAATTTTTTTCCCTTCTTCCCTCCCCACCCTCCCTCATTGAGAAGGCAAGCAACTCGATACAGGTTATACATGTGTAGCCATGCAGAACACTTTCATAATAGTCATGTTGTGAAAAACTAACTATATTTCCCTTCATCCTATCCCGCCCCCTGTTTATTCTATTCCATCTTTTGACCCTGTCCATCCTCAGAAGTGTTTGTTTCTCCCTTCTCCAATCTGCCCTTTCTTCTGTCATCCTCTTGCTCTCTTATACCCTTCCCCTTATTTTCCTGTAGGGTAAGATAGATTTCCATGCCCAGTTGAGTATGTTATTCTCTCCTTAAGCCAAATCTGATGAGAATATGATTCATTCATCTCCTCTCACCTCTCCCCACTTCCCCTCCACTGTAAAAACCCTTTCTTGTCTGTTTTATGTGAGACGATTTACCCCATTCTACTTCTCCCTGTTTCCTTCTCCCAGTATAACCCTCTCTCACCCCTTAATTTTGTTCTCCAGATATCACCCCTTCATCTTCAATTCACCCTGTAAGCTCCCTCTCTCTCTCTGTCTCTCTCTCTCTCTCTAGCTCTATTTATATATCTATATCTATCCATAGATAGAGATAGAGATATACATACACATATTTTTTTTCCCTCAAACTACCCTACTATGGAGTTTGAATGCAGATTGGAACATACTATTTACTACAATAAATGAGGGGGGTGGGATAGGATAAAGGGAAATACACTTAGTTTTTCACAACATGAGTACTATGGAAGTATTTTGCTTGACTACACATGTACAAACTGTATACCGTTGCTTGCCTTCTCAATGATGGTGGGTGGGGAGGGAAGAAGGGAAAAAAATTGGAACCCAAAGTTTTAAAAACAAATGTAAAAATTGTTTTCACATGCAACTGGGAAATAAGATATACAGGCAATGGGGTATAGAAATCTATCTACAGGAAAATAGAAGGGAAAGGGGAAGGAGAGGGAGATAGAAGAGAGGGCAGATTAGGGGAAGGGCTATTCAGAATGCATGCCATCTTAGGGTGGGGGGAGGGACGAGATGGGGAGAAAATTTGGAACTCCAAATCTTATGGAAATGAATGTTGAAAACTAAAAATGAATTAATTAATTTAAAAAACAAAATAAAAATAAAAATAAATAAAGCAAGAGATTCCTGCCTCAGCACTAGCAAAGAGTCCCGGCAATCCCCCCGTGTTCAGCCATTTTATTATCCCTGTGTGTGGCCAGAGAGCTCTGGATGCAGCTGCCACCTTGGGGACTGCTCCAGGACTGGTTGCAGGGATCACGCTTCTCTCTCACCATTTGTGCTTTGAGAAGTCTGGACATCACGACAGCAACCTTGATTCAGTTCCCTGAGGCCTGCTCCAGGTTCGCTGAGGCCTGGTCTTTGCCTGCCCATTCTGAACTAATCTCCTCTCCCAGCTCAGCACAATAGACCTTTCCAATCAACCATCCAGGTTGTCTTGGGCTGGAAATTTGTTTCTCTTTGTGTTTTTGTGGGTTCTGTTGCTCTAGAATTTGTTTAGAGCCATTTTTTTACACGTATTTGGAGGGGTTTGAGGGAGAACTCGAGCAAGTTACTGCTTTTACATTGGCATCTTGGCTCTGCCCTTTCTTTCTTTCTTTCTTTCTTTCTTTTTTCTTTTTTTTGATTTGAAGCTACTTGTACAAAATGACTAGTATGAAAATGTTTTATATGATCGCATATATACAACCTATATCTGATTGCTTACCATCTCAAGGACCAGTGAAAGAAGAGGAGCAACAGAATTTTGAACTCAATACATAAAAAAAAGTTTTAAAAAATTAACATGTAATAGGGAAAAAAAATAAAATATTTTGTATGTGTATGTGTGAGTATAAACATGTGAAAAGATTATTGCCTTTGTGAAGTTCCAAAAGAATAAGTTATTTTAAATGTTCATTTTATATATTACAATACTGTTATATGAGTGTATTTTTAAATGTTACCTTTTGCTTTTAAGTGGCTCCAACATTACTTGCCCTTGTTATTTTAATAAATTGATGTTAAATATGTTAAAAAAAAAAAAGCTTGGTTAGTGGTATTAAAACAAAGAGTAGTGTGGTATATTGGAAACAATAATGCATTGAAGTTGACAGATGTTTGAAACCTTCTTCTAACACTTACTTAGCTATATAATCATGCGGGTGAGGGAGGAGGAGCAACAAGCATATATTAAGCACCTATTATGTAATTACTAAAGCACTGTGCTAAGTGCTTTACAAATATTATCTCATTATTATTCCTTTTTTACAGTTGAGGAAACTGAGACAAACAAAGGTTAAATGACTTGCCAGGGTCACATAATCAGTAATTGTATGAGGTAAAATTTGAACTCAGGGCTTCCTGAAGTTCAGGCCCCATGCTCTACTTTACTACTTGGCAGTTACCAAATCATGTATCTTTTCTCTATGTGTTTCTCTCTCTATAAATTGGGGACAGCAGTAACAGAAATAGCTCTTTCTCAGAAATATTGTGCAAAGTTGATTGAAATAATGTATGGAAAGCAATTTTACAATCTTATAGTGCTATATAAATTTAATCTATTACTTTAATTGGTTCTACGTAGAACTGCATGACTTTGTCAGAAAGAGTTGTCTTTGTTAATTACACAATCATCAATTTTCTCATTTTCTGGCTACAACATAAGTTTCTTTGAAGGAGAAAGGGAAGAAAGTGTTTTTGTTTTTCTTTTTTATTGTTGTTGTTACTGTTGGGGGTTTTTTTTGTCTGATTTCATGTGATATATATTTTTTTCCAACCAAAACCAAAACTTTTTGTCTCTGTTTAACATATCATTGCAGAAAATTTTATGAGGTTCAAGATACAACAGAAGTTAAGATTGATAACTCTTAAACTCCCACAGTTATATTTATAAGGAATGTTTCATTTTTTTGTACATACGTTTTAAATGAATATTGCTTGATTAGACTATAACATTCCTGGTGTTTTGAATACAAAAGAACATAATCTGACAGTGGAGAATACCATTACTTCTATTTTAAGTTAATTTTGATATTTACAATATATTGGTTCATTTCTTTTGTAAAGTAATTTCAGCATCTCTTTTAGAAACCCATTAATTTTAGTAATTATCACAATGTTATTTACATAATGAAGAATATTTAGTCATCTTCTCAATAATTAAACTCTCTACAGAAAAATCTTGGTAGTGGTATTTATTTTCCATTTTAGGTTTAATTGTAAACTTGAAACATGTTAACTTAATTTAGAAGGCAAATACAAACATTTTTTAATTGATTACTTTTTCAGAACAGGTTAATGATTTACCAGCCTAAAATCAATATGTAAGTCTATTATTAGTTAAAAGTTTGTAATTATTTCATGATTTATTTAGAAGAAAATGTTATTCTTTACCCCTGCACTTATATGTCCTCTCTCTTTAAGTCTCTGTTTAAGCAAAAAAAAAAAAAAATCAAAGTAGTGCTATTGATTTAACTGATCAGAACACAGAATCTCCAAAATGGAAAGAAAAATATAACTTTAGAGAAGGCCAAGCCTAACCCAAGAGAAACTGAGAAAGCCTTCTAAAATATTCCCAACAATTGTTCAGTAAGCCTCTGCTTCTCAAGGCAGACCATTCCACTTCTGGACAGCCTTCACTGATAAGACATATCGCTCCCTTCCATTACCATGAGGTCTAACCATATTTGGCCTATATACAATTTCTGAAACACGGTGCTCCATGTTGTGTCATTACTGTTGCCACAGCTTTCTCCCATGCCTGGAATGTTCTATTATCAGTTCTGCTTTTTAGAACCTCTAGCTTCTGTTGTTTGTGAGAACAATCCCCAAAATCTGAAATAGTTTTAGAAAGAAATTTATGAGGTCATTTGGTAGAGGAGAGTGAACTGGAAAGAAAGTGTGGCTCCCTCTCAACCAGGCTCTGGAAAGTTTACATGATATAAGATTTAGAAAAGAGTGCCTGTATATAAATCACATGCACAGTTTAGCAAAATTATTGAGGGTGCAACTTGAAAGCAGGGTAGATTGAGATAGATTTGAGTTTAAAATTTGGGTGAAGCCAAAACACAAGGAAACCCCAAACAAAAGTTTTGGTGTATCTATCATAAGACCTTGATATGGGGAGGCAAAACATGAATGCCCTGAGTCAATCCAGGATGTGTGGGAACCCAACATTTCTTGAGCCCTCTAAAGAGTTACTGAGGTCAGGAGACATTCTATGTGCAGACAACATTTAATCACATAAGGTTGTACTTAAACCACATAATATTTTTTTTCCAAACGATATATCATTTTTCCTATACTTCCTTTAAGACTTAGCTCAGGAGGTGGAGCCAAGATGGTGGAGAAAAGGGAGGGACACCACTGAGCTCTCCCCAAAACTCCTCCAAATACCTTTAAATAATGTCTCAAAACAAATTCTAGAGCAGCAGAAGCCCAAAAAAAGATGAAGTGAAACCATTTTGCAGCCCAAGACAACTTAGAAGGTTAGCAGGAAAGGTCTGTTGCACCAAGGAAAGAGTGGAGTACAGTACAGGCTGCACCAGCAAATGAGGAAGAGGCTATGGGAGTGACTGAATTAGTGTAGGTATATGCAGTTTATGAACCTATCAGCCCACAGATGGTTAAGGATTTGGACAACTGGTCAGAAGATTACAGGGGTCCCTTTGCTGACACCAAGAACAGGATTCTGTTGCATTGCCCATACCTGGATCTGGGTTAAAGTCCCTTCCCATAGCAAGAAGGAATACCAGCACACCAAAGTGTGAAGCTGAAGGGGAGTGGGGACCCTGATTACAATTCCAGGGTGGAAAAGAGTGCTTGTGGTCACTCACAGATCATTGTACAATACAGGAGAGCAGCAAACACACCTCTCCCTGGATCATACCATCTTGAAAGAATTGGAAATTTGCAGGTCCCCAGAATTACCTCTAAAAATAGCTGTACAAAAAGCTAAAGCTTAGGACAGTGTCCCCTCCACTCTGGAAGCAGAGCCCCTCTTTAGCTTAGAGTTAAAGGTCAAGAAATAGGTTGGAAAATGAGCAAGCAGCAGAAAAATATCCTGACCATAAAACATTACTAAGGTGACAGGGAAGAAAAAAACACAAACTCAGTTGAAGACAACAAAATCAAAACTGTTTCATCCAAAGTGTCAAAGAAAAAAGAAATTATATATATATATATATACACACATATGGCCATGGAAGAGCTCAAAAAGGATTTTAAAAATCAGAGAAGAAAGGTAGAGGAAAAATAGGGAAGAGAAATGAGAGTAACGCAAGAAAACCATGAGAAAAGTGTCAACAGTTTGGTAAAGGAGACACAAAATACTGAAGAAAATAATACCTTAAGAAAACAGAATAGACCAAATGTTTTTTTTTAAAGGTGCCAAAAAATCCATTAAAGAGAAGAATATCTTGAAAAGCAGAACTGGCCATATAGAAAAGGACATACAAAAATTCACTGAAGAGAAGAACTGTTATAAAAAAGTATAATTGGCCAAATGGAAATGGAGATACAAAAGCTCACTGAAGAAAATAGTTCCTTAAAATAATAAAAAAGTAAGAAAAGCAGTACTAGGGTATAAGCTGAAAAATAACCAGATGATATCTATTCAGATTGAAGGGAAATCTTTTAAAATCAAAAGAAGGTACAAAAGCTCACTGAAGAAAATAATTCCTTAAAAATTAGAAATGGACAAATGAAAGCTAATGATTTTATGAGACATTAAGAAAAAATAAAACAAAATTAAAAGAATGAAAAACAGAAAATGTGAAATATCTCATTGGAAAAACAACTGACCTTGAAAATATATCCAGGAGAGATAACTTAAAAATTATTGGACTACTTGAAAGCCAAGATCATCTTTAGGGCAGTGTCAAGATATTAGGAGACACCCAGTTTTCCAGAGCTAAGGCCCACAAGCAATCTCTGCCCTGAGCTTGACATAACAACAATCATTAGTGCTCATCCTCTGGCAAAAATCACATCATTATTGCATTGCTTTGACCAGCACCAAGTGTTCTCTGAGCTTGGACAAGTTCAGACAAGCTCTGGTCATGAAACCCTGCTATGAACCAAACTTGTCATATTGTTGCTGTTACCCCTCATTGTCAGGGCTACAGCTTACTGTACAACTATTGATGTAATTATTGAGATTTGGCCACTCTAAAATGGGTACCTCCACTAATGGTGGGTGAAAGAAAAGAGAGTATGATAAACAGGGAAAATAGGATGGAGGAGAATACATAGTTGGCAATCAGTACTACGAAAAAAAAATTATAGCAAGTTTCTCTGATAAAGACTTCATTTCTCAAATCTATAGAAAATTGAGTCAAATGTATTTTTTAAAAGGAGCCATTCTTCAATTGATAAATAGTGAAAGGATATGAACAGGCAATTTTCATACAAAGTAATAAAAACTATGTATTATCATTTGAAAAAATACTCTAAATCACTATGGATTGGAGAAATGCAAATTAAAAGAAATCTGAGCTACCACCACACATTTATTAGATTGGTTAGTATGACAGAAAAGGAAAAGACAAACTTTGAAGGTGATGTAGGAAAGTTAAAACTCTAATGCACTTTTGGTGAAGTTGTATACTGCTTCAACAATTCTGGAGAGAAATTAGGAACTATGCCCAAAGGGCTATAAAAACAAGGATATCTTTTGACTAAACAATACCACTACTAGGTCTGTATCTTTAAAACATACTTATAGATACTTATAAAGAATCTCTACATACAAAAATGTTTATATTAGGGGTTTTTTTAGTGGTAGCAAAGAACTAGAAATTGAAAGGATATCCATCAATAGGTGAATGGTTGAACATGTTGTTTTATACGATTGTGATGGAATACTATTGTGCTATAAGAAATGATGATGAGGCTGCTCTCAGAAATACCTGGTAAGAGTTACATGAACTAATGCAAAGTGAAATAAGCAAAACCAGAAGAACACTATGCAACATTGTCTGATCATGTACTGTGAATAACTTAACTATTCTCAGCAATACAATAAATTTGGAACATAAAATTTGAAAACAATGTTAAAACTGTTTTTACCTGTAATTGGGAAAAAGAAAGTGGTATATATTTATTATATATTCTAATAAAAAATATTATTTAAAAAGACAGTTCAGTGACATCTTTTGAAGGAGCCCATTTCCCCTCCCACTCTCATTGCTGTTGCTTTCCCCTCTAAGATTACCTGCCATCTATTCTGTGTATTCATTCCTATTTGTGTACATATTTTTCCTCCTTTAGAGCTTCAAGCATTATTGGACTACCTAAAAGTCAAGATCAAAAGAAATGACATTATTTTAAGAAACTGAATGGAAAATTGCCTAGATATCTTAGAGTCAGAGGCCAAAGTAAAAATTGAAAGAATCTGCATCACCTCCTGAAAAAAAAAAATCCCCAAAGGAAATCTCCCAAGAATGTGATAGCCCAAATCCAGAACTTTCTAGTGAAGGAGAAAATACTGTTATCATGCATAAAGAATTCAGATACTGTAGAATCACAGAAGTTAACAATATGCCTGTCATGTAGCACACAGCATACACTTAATTTTTTTGATTGATTACTAGGATATTTTTCATTTCATCAAGCTACTAATTCTCCTCACTTCTACAATCTAACCATAACTTCTCTTTCTGACCTCTGTAGTCCTACAGAACAAATCTGTTCCATTTTTCATAAAACAGTCCTCAGACACTGAAGACCACAAAATTTCCACTCTTCTCCACCCCACCCCAAGTCATCTTTTTCCAGTATAAACACCTTCAGTTCCTTCAAACCAAACTTTATAGAACATGTTGTCTAGTTTTCTTGACATTCTGATCTCCCTCATTAAAAGATATGCTAATTTATTAATGTTCATTCTGAGACAAAGAGCCCAAATTGGAACACAATAGTTTTATTTGTGGTCTTGAAAAGGTGCAACAGGACTGTAGTTCTGTATTGATTGATCAATTTAATTATATACTCTGAACTTTAGCAAAAAGAAAAGTATATAAAGGGGATGCAAAGCTGCTTGATTCATACAGAAATCTTTAAACAAACTATCTTCACTTTTCTTACTTTTTCTTACTTTTCTTACTTTTTTCTTACTATACTGTGCATAGGTGTACAGTAGTTATTAGCATATTTACTTTCATTCATTAGATTTCATTAATTTCATATCATTCACTAAAATCATTCATTTAACAAGATAGACTTGTTAAAATTTCAAATTCAATATGAAATGTTAGTGCTTGATTAATACTATCAAGTATACACAATGCTCCCACAATAGCAAAAGTCTTTGGGCCAGGTTGCATTTCTCTCAGGTCTGGACACAGGCACATTGACTATAAAAAGTGTCAGAGGCACCATTTTTTACTTTCCATCACCCCAAACCACTCCCAGAGATTTGAGGAAGAATATTCAAAGCTTGGTTTCAGCTCACATCTAAAGTCTCATTAATCAAAAGTTTGAATAGAAAGAATTGTACTCAATGTACAAGGCAGTTATTTTATTCTCCTACACATTAAAAAAAGTGCTTAAGAACACTCAAGACTCATGAGTAAGTTGATCAAAAATAAACTGTGCATAGCATCCCACCTGAATCCAATGCTGTTCCACAAAATAGCATTTTAAATACTTGAAAACTAGACTGCTTACATAATCTCCCTAAGTCTTCTTTTGTCCAAGTTATACACACATACACACACACACACACACACACACACACACATATATCTGGTTAATTCTATTTTTATTATATTTCCTTTTAACCTACCATTTAAAACCAAGACTGACAATTCACCTCATCTTGAACCTGTTCCTCTACACAACCAAAATATAATCCCTAAAAACAGCTAAGCAACAAGTTATAAGTGAATGCAAATTTTAATGTTGCACAGACATTCTCTTGTTGCTGTTTTTGAAATGCTTTTTATAAAAATTGTATTGGGTTGAGATCTTCCATGCCTCCCCATATCAGTTGTTATAATTATATTCCTAGCAGAAGAAATCAGCCCTGCAAGTATAGTGAAGCTGCACATGTGGTGAGGATGCTGTCCTTGTGTAGCTCAAAAGGAGACAGAATAGTCATCTCTAGCTTCTTCTGCCCCCACACTTCTCCAACCAAGGTTTTTGTTCCTTCCAGGAGAAGAAACAGAAAGTTGGGGACACAGCCACTTAACTCACCTTAGAGAGAGGGAGTACCAGGCTAGAATAGCATGTATTTATTCCCTTAAATATTGTTTATGTAGGGGGTATGATCAGGTTTACTCTATTCCTTTGTAATTTCTGGGGGACCTGAAGCTCTATATCCAAGGCTTGACACCTTCCCCACTTAATAGCAGTTCCACAGTGAACACACATTGAAAACAGCTAAGAGACTCATTTATCCAAATCATAGAAAAAAGGAATCAGAGAAAGTATACGTAGAAGAATATATACTAGATCATATAAAATGAAGGAGATCTCCATTGGGAGTGAGATAACTCAGCATGGCCAACAGAAAGAGAGTCTGGATCTCACCAAAAAGGAAACTCTATGAAATCTCTAATGGAGCAAGATGGAAATAGGAACATGATGGAGACTGCTTGATTCTGTCATGTCATCCCACAGTGTTTTCCTTCAATAAGCTGAAGTTGGGTTGTCCTCTTTCACCACTCATCCCTCTTGATGCTAAAAGCCAGAAGGCAGCCAGAAGCACCTGAAGTTATTCTCCTCAAAGCTTAACAAGTCCCAAAGGGGACTGGTCAAGATTAGAGCTCTTTTACCTTTCACCAACTCTGCCCCACCCCTCATGTAGGACAAGGCCATCATCTCCAACAATAAGAAGAAAGTCCTATACCAATGGATTTTGGACAGGAGTTACACATAATTTTTATTTTTCCTAATATGATTTATGATGTTTATTGTTTTCTCAATGTTGTACTAGCTTTGCAGTTCTGGTAGAAATCCAACTTTTTCATAAGGGTTTTAAATATATTTCTGTAGACCTTTTGTAGTACTTACTTGATTTGATATTTTGTTCATCATTATTTTTTAATGATAGTGATCTCTAATTTTTTTCTCTACCTTATTTGTTTCTACTTTCAGTATCAGAATTGTCTTGTACAAAGTATTTGGCAAGAGCTTTTAATCTTTAGATGATTTATATTATTCACTTTCAAATCAAACTGGAGTAGGGTTTTTCTTCTTTAGGGCAACTCACATATGGCTTGTTAATTTTCTCTTTCTGAGATTAGGTGGTTTATAATTTCTTTCTCTGTTTCACTAATCTGTTTCATGTTTTTGAAACATTTCATTTAAATTTTCATTTTAGTTGGAATGATACTACTGATAAGTCTTTTTGACTACATTTTTTCTGGATTCCCCCATCTCATTGTTAATTCTATAATTAGAATTCTGTCTCTTTTTTCAATTAAGTTATCTAGTAAATTACTGATTTGCTGGTTTTATAAATTAATTTAAAATTATTTTTATCAACTTGATAATCTTTTTAGTTTTACCATCAACTCTTCTTTAGTTTTTAATATATCTATATTTCTGGTTATTTGAGGATTCCCAATTTGCTGATTTTACAGTGTTTTTTTTAAATCATCCCCTCTCTATGTGTCTTTTCTTTAATTCCGGCCTTTCTGCTCATTCTTTCCATATCACATATAAACACTTCTGTCTTCTCTCCTCAAAAAAAAAAAAATTGTCACTAGGTGACATTATGCTTGCTGACTATTATTCTATCTTCCTCCTCTCTTTTTAAGCCAAACTCCTTGAGGTAAAAAAGAAAAAAGAAGAGAAAAGAAATCTCTACATTTATTGCCTCTATCTTGTCTCCTCCCATTCTCCTTTGCAGTCTGGATTCAGGCATTACCATACAACTGAAACTTCACTCTTCAAAGTTACCAGCAATCTCTTAGTTGCCAAATGTAATGGACTCTTTTAAATATTCATCCTTTTTGAGCTCTCTGAAGTATTTTTCATTGTTGACTGCCCACTCTTTTCTTTGGGTTTTCAGGGCACAACTCTCTATTAGTTCCTCCTTTCATTCTGACAGATCTTTTTTAATGCTGCTTTGATGGACAATTATCTATAGCACATCTACTAATAGTAAGTAAACTCCAGGGGTCTGTCCTGTACCCTTGTTTCTTTTCTTTTTAGATTCTCCTTCTTGGTAACCTCCTAATTTCTCATGTTTTTAGTTATAATTTCAATACAGATAACTCCTGGATTCATATATCTAGGTTCTGTTACACATTTTTTTGTTTTTCTCTAAAACTACAGTCATTCAAAAAATTCCCAATGGACATTTCCAATTGCATATCCCATAATCTGAAGCTAATATGTTAAGAAAAAAAAGAAAGAAAGAAAGAAAGAAAGAAAGAAAGAAAGAAAGAAAGAAAGAAAGAAAGAAAGAAAGAAAGAAAGAAAGAAAGAAAGAAAGAAAACTCATTATCTTCCTTTCCCAAATCCACCCATCTTTCAAACTTTCCTATTATTGGCAAGAGATAATTTTTAACCACAAAAGGAGTAGAAGCAATTAACAAGATAAAATAGATTTTTATTATATTAAATTGAAAAGCCTTTACAGAAAAAAAAATTAATTCATCTAGGATAAGAAGGGAAGCAGTCATCTGGGAAAATCTTTGTATCAGATATCTCTAAGGGTTTGGTATCCAAGATACATAGACAACTAACAGAAACATATAAGATCAAAAGGCATTCCCCAACAGAGAATTGTTAAAAGAATGTGAGGCAAAGAAAAATTGCAAACTATTATCAGCTATAAAAAAGAGAAGTCAGTATATTGGAGAATGGTTAAATAAATTCTGGCAAAGAAATATGTAATAGAATATTACTGTTTTGTAAGAGATAACAAACACAAAGCATAAAGAAAAAACATGAAAAGACATGAATTGATGCAAAGTGATGTAAGCAGAGCCGAACAAATACACAATGACTAAAAATAAATAAATGAAAAGAATATCAAAATTTATTTAAATGCAATGTTATTAAGTTATAAGGAATAAGCTTGACCCCAAAGAAGAGATATAAGCAAACACCTTCTCCCCCCTCTTTTAAATATGTAGGAGAACACAGATATGCTGCATTACAAATCACATCAGACTATTTTGATGTATTTATAAGTTTTACTAATTTTTTTCCTATTCTGCCTGTTTTTTGTTCATAAAAAATTTTTAAAGATGGACTTAGGGGAAGAGGAGAGGGATGATACGAGGGGAAGTATAAGTGATATGAAATAAACACACAAAAATTCAATATTTTTAAAATAGAAGAATAAAAACAAACCTATGGGTTATAATAAGGGCTAGACTTGAAAAAAAATGAACTATTTTTTGAAGGAATAGTTAATATTTAATGTGATAAAAGTGTATTTTGATGATAAATTAACCAATAAGTCAAAATCTTGTGAACTCAGTGAAAAAATGAGTGAAATAAGTGATTATAGGAAGGGCTGATATATTTCTCTTAAAAGTTTAGTGTGTAAAAATTGTAAGACATTATTTAATCAATATATTTAATTATTTTACTTTGTCCAAAGTAATTCATGAAACTCTGTAGCTCTGAGTGAGGTTATTGACCTTTAAATGACAAGCAGGGATAATAATATTTGCTCCTAGAGCTAATAGTAAGCCACTAGAGTTTATTAGCAGAGAAATGTACACTTAAGAAGAATCACTTTAGTAACTTTATGGATAATGTATAGGAGAGTGAAAAGATTTCAGTTTTAATTGCAATGTCTATGCAATAAACCACATGAGAGGTGATGAGGGTTTGAATTATAGTGGTGATTATGTTAATTGAGAGAATGAAACAAATGTGATAGATGTGGTGATAGAACCAACAAGACTTGGCAACTATTTGGATATATGGAGTGAACAAGAGTGAGACATCAGATGACCCCAAAAGTTTGACTAAGGGTAACTTAAAAAAAAAAAAGGTTTTTTTCTTCATAGAAATGGGAAGTGCAGAAGAGGATTGTCTGGGATTAAAACTTATGAGTTCTGTTTGGGACATATTGATTACAAGATGCCAAAATACTCTGTTCAAAATGTCTAATTTGTTACAGTAAGGAACTATAGCTAAGGAAAAATTAAAAGGCTGTATATGTACACCTTGGTGTTGTCTACATAGAGCTCATATTCAAAATTATAGGTGCTAATGAGGTCACTATGAAGGAGGTAAAAGAGAGGTAAAAGAGGACCAAAGAAAGAGCTTAGACATTCATCAACAATTTAAGGGAAGGGATATGGGTGGTGATATATGAAAAATGACCAAGGAGTGGTCAGATAAGTAGCAGGAGAGAGAGTAACACAAAAATCCAGAAAGGAGAGAGTTTTTGTAAGAGAGACTGGTCAACCATTTTAAATCATCAGGTTGTTAAAAAAGGATAAGGATTAAGAAAAAAAAGTTATGAGATTTAGCAAATAAGATCTTTGGTAACTTAAAAAAAATCTCAATTAAGTAATGAAGTTAGAAGACAAAAGAAAAAAAATTGAGAATTGAGAGGAGAGGAATAGGTGCAACAAAGAGAGATATCATTTTCTAGGAGTTTAACTTCTAAAAGACTGGAGAGGGAGAATAAGATGATAGCTTGAGGTGTAGTGGTGCTAAGTAAACATTCTTTAAGAATGGGAGTTTGCAGTTGTGTTGGTAGGCAACAAGGAAAAACCCCAGCAAACAGCATGAGATTACACAGTAATGATTAAAAGGGAATAGTACACTTGAAGACATGTGAAGGAATGAGATATAGTGAACACTGAGGGGTTGGCCTTGGCAAAAGAAAGATTGCTGTTCATCAGACAGTAGTGTAAAAAGAAAGAATGAGAATTGTAATAATAATAATAATAACAATAATAATAATAATAACAACTGGCATGTATATAGTGTTTTTATGTTTAAAAAGCAGTTTACACATATTATCTCATTTGTCACAGTAAGTGTGTCAGGCAGGTGTAATAACTGTCCCAATTTTAGACAAATAAGAAAATAGTCTGAGAAGAGTTAAGCAACTCTCCCAGGATCACACAGCTACTCAATTAAATGTGTGGGGCAGGATTTTAACTCAGATCTTCTTGGCTCCTAAGATTAACAAAGTATTCACTGAACTACTTGTCAGGAAACTTTGAAATGAACTGTGGAGGTGAAGTGAGAACTAATGGAAAATTTACTCAATTTTTTCATTAGAATATGAAGAGAGATCTTAAGATAAGGGGTTGAGGCAGGGAGGGAGATCACATAATGGGCTTAAGAAAAGAAGAAATTTGAAACAGCCACTGGGAGGAGGAATAAAAGGATTTTACTCAGTGAGGTATAGGTTGAGATTAGATAACATTTTTATAGTGGACATAGCCTACAAAATTTTATTGTTTTGTTCAACAACATTTGGGAGAATTTAACAAAGTATGCACAGCAGAACAAGGAATTCAGGAACAGATGACAGTGCTCTTTTGAAGTGGTTAGTTCTATGGTCAAAATTTGAAAGGAAGGAAAATGAAACCAGGCCAGGAGTGATTTGAGATTGAAGAGTACTGAAGGATTGAGGTATTGAAGGCCAATATGAGAATGAAATATTGGTATAGGAGGAATAAAACAGAGAGAAATGGAAAAATAAAAAGTTACAATTAGACCAATTTCATTCTAATTCTGATGTGTCATCATGGTGGAGATGAGAATATAGTTTGTTGTTTTGTTGTTTTATTTATTTATTTAACGTAAGAAGAAGAGTCTGAAATCTAGCCAATTCTACAATTCTGAAAAGTCTTCAAATATGGTCCCATACATGGACTATAGCTGGTTTTTGTTTTTGTTTTTGTTTTTGTTTTTTGAGAACAAGATTAGCTAAGTGTAAAGAGCTCAACAGCAATAAGTTAGTTTCTCGTTAACTAACAATTTGACAAGGGCAAAATAAGAAATAAATAAAAATCTGAATGACCTTCAGTCTTCTGTAAATGGCCTTCTGATTATGCAGTAATAGTGACAGATTACCTAAAAATGGAATGTACAAACTCTTAAATATTACACAGTTTTCAAGCCATTTATAAACAAGATATTTTTGAACTCTAAATGTAGCATCCTAGTCTGATGTCAAACAAATGGACATACTCATTGTTATGAATGTTCTCACTGGAAATGAAAACTGAATAGAAAAGCTAAATGGAAGGATGGTTCTTGTGTTCTTCTTAGAGGGGCAAACAAGAGAGATGGGAGATTTGGTTTCATGGTGTATGCAAAATTACCAAGAAATATCATTTCATGAGACACTTGGCAGTCAAAAATTATAGGAAATTTAAAAAAAAAGAATTTCATTAATATCATTGCAGCTTTTACACCGATATCTGGTGTAGAGGAGGAGAAGATCAGGGATTCTACAAAGAATGTTTAATACACAGCAAATTAAGTCAATATACTTTAATACAAATTACTTCAATGCACATGTGGGCATAGGAGAACATGTTGGGAAACATGCTATTGAACAAACAGGAGGGTCAAAGGCTTGCAGATATTGCGCCTACATATTATGAATACTTTCTTCAAGGTATGACACAGGTGAATCTGGAAATGATGAACAAGAAATAACATTACAAAATGGAAATTCATTATATTTTATTATATAAGAAAACAAAATCATTCTCAAGAATTTATTAAGTGCTTACTTTACTATGTTCCAGGTGCTATGATAAGTCCTAGAGTTTAAAAAAATCAAAACATACTGCCTGCATTGGAGGTATACACATTCTAATGGAGTGACAATTTGAAGTTATTTTTATAAAGATTCGTGCATTTTAAATTGAAGATAATCTCAGAGGGAAGGCACATATCAGATAAGGAATCAGGTCAAGCTAAGTAGGATTTAGACTGTCCTAGAATCTAGGAGGGGGGCATGAATAAGGAGGTGAATAAGATTCAGCCTTCCACATATAGGGGACAGCCCACCCAGAGATGGAGGATCATGTGAGAGGAACTAGTGTATTTTCATTTTCATTTAGTGCATAGAAGGGAGTAAAGTGTTGATAAGATTAAAAATGTAAGAAATGGACAGATTGTGAAGAGATTTAAATGTGAATCAGAGGATTTTGTATTTTATTTTGAAGGTAATAAGGAGCAACCAGAGTTTATTGAGGATGGAAGTAACGTTCTCAGAACTAAATTTTTGGAAAATCACTTTGGCATCTGGTAGACAATAGATTGAAGTGGAGAGAAGCTCAAGACTGCATAGGGGAGACCATGTGGAAAAGATACTATATGGTCTCTCTCTATAGGGAGACTATACTGAAAGTTATTGAAAGATGAAGAAATCTTGTAATAGGGAGGTACCTGTGTAAGTAGAGAGAAGGGGACATGTACAAGAGAAGTTACAAAGTCAGAAACAATAAGATTTGATACCATATTGGCTATGCAGAAAGAGTATGAGTGAGGAGTCAACAATGACACAGAAGTAAGGATTGCAAGGGTAAATTTGGATGACTGGGAGGACAGTGATACTCTCTATTACAGTAATAGCAAAGTTTAGAAGATGTGAGGATTTGGAGAGAAAGATAAGGAGGTCTGATGAAAAATGTTAAATTTAAAATACTTATGGGACATTTAATTTCAGGTGTTGAAAACACAGTTAGTTGCTTATATGGGATTGGAACTCAGGAGAGAGGTTAGGGATGGATATATAATCTGAGAATTATCTGCATAAATGACATTATGATTAAAAGCCAAATTGCCAAAACTTAGAAGTGAGAAGAGAGGAAGTAGAGGCACCTAAATTTATAAAGCTTTCCTCACAGAGTTTAGCTGAGGAGAGAAGAAATATAGTATATAGGCTAGCAGAGATGATTGGATCAAGAGAGACTTTTAAAGGATGTCATGAGGAGAGTCATGCATATGTTTGTGGGCAACAGGGACAAAGTGATTAGATAGGACAAGTTTAAAGATTAGAGAGAGAAGATTGGATATGAGAATGGAAGGGAGTAATCTGTTTGAGAAGACAGAAGAAGGTATGATCAAGGCAATATATAGAGAGGTTAACAAAGGAAATAACCTTCTCTTTATGTGAGAAAGGAATAAAGGAAGAAATGGAGTGAGAAGGGGATGTCTGGGTAATGTGAGATGAAGAGAGGTGAGAAATTACATATTACTGATGTAGGAGTCATTTCTGAATCAGCAATCTGTTTACAGTAAGACCACTGACTTCAAAGAACAAAATTAAAAAATAAATTTGAGGAAAAATTTAAAAAGGGTGTGGTATAAAGTCAACTCTTACTAATAATGGAATATACACATACAGAAATTTAAGGTTAGCAAACTTCTTTTTATATCTTATCTCTTTTGATCTTCATAATAATCCCAAAGTTGGTAATTTTATTAGCCTCATGTTAATGATAAGAAAAATGAAACTGAGAAGTTAAGCAAACTGCCAAAGGCCACACCACTAGTAAGTGTATGAAGCAAGATTTGAACTTTCTGTCTCCTGGTCCAATTCTCTATTCACATAGCTACCTGTATAACTGGTTGAACCTAATTCATTAAAAAATTGATAGTGAAAAAAATGAGAAACTTCCAAAAGAAGAGCCATCAATATAGATTAGTTCTATTTCTTCTCATTTTCAAACTTCCAGTTAGCATTCTATCACACAATATACTTCTTGTCATATAATAAGCACTTAAATGCTTTTTCATTCATTCATTCTGAAAGGGAAGGTTAGTCAGTGCAAATCAATATGCCTAAAGAGGAGACCAAAAGAATTTTGAAGACATTTCAGGCAACAGAAACTCAATCTTCAAGTCAAACAGGAAAAAAAAAATAACAATCAAGGAAAATACTGTTTAAAATGAACATAAAAGGTTACAGAGGTATGTGGTTGGATATCATACTAGGTATTATGTTGTAAATCAAGAAGAAATGTTCAAGAGAAAAGTGAGTTTACAAATTCTCTGGCAGAAGTTCAACTTGATCTAGATCATCCTGCTATAGTATATGAAATTGGAAAAGGGAGAAAGGTAAGAATTTTTTTTTCAATAAAAGGAAAAGAGCTGTAAAAATTCCAATAATGAAGTATTTTCTCAGTCAATGACAATGGAGCCACAGAATTTGGATTCTAGTACTACAGCCCCTTCTGTGCAACATGATGAAGTAAAAATGACTCTAAAGGAAACCAAAAATGAAAGCTGCTAGATTTGCCAAGTATAAACAGAGTATATCAGTGCTACAGATACACAATTTTGAAGATGTTCTGGGATCAATTCTGAAGATATCTGAAAGAAGAGAGGATAAAAATAGTATGAAAAAACCAGATCTTATTATTATTATAAGACAAAACAACCAAGAAAATATCAATAACCACTAAATAATATGTCTAATTTTCCATCTCAGAAATGTCTTTATGAAAATAAACTGCACATGCATAGAAGGCATTCTTCATTCCACATTCACAGAAAGTAACAGGTAGGTTTTTGAAAATGATACTCTAAGTCACTGCACATATTTATAGCTACATGATTTATTCTAATGTGTAGAGAATTACCCGTTGACTTTTTAAAAAAGCATTTGATTCAGTAGCATAAATAGTACTTTAAAGGATTCTTCTCAAAGAATGCATCTCTAAATATTTTCTCAAAATCATTTATTTCCCTGAATGAGATAATTTTGTTTGATGGTCTTCAGATTATTAATATCAAGCTAGGCATGAAATAAGGCGACATATGCTTACTAAAGATGTTTGCCAGTATCATAGAATATGTCAAAGTCAGTGTTCAAATGGGAGAATGATTCAACATAAATTGAAAGGGTTTTCTTTGGTTCCTGTTTTTCAGATGGCGTGGTGCTGATTGCATCTAGACCTGGAATATTATCAAGGCTCTTAAATGAGAGTTTTGTCAAAGCTTTCAAACCAAAGAATAAACCAAGCATTTAAAGAATTCCTGTTGTTCAAATATTATGTAAAATACGGTGGATAATACATTGATCTTAGAAAGATATTCCAGATAGAAAATGAAATAAACCCAGAGTTGATTAAAGGATGGGAGCAAATGCGATTTCCTCTCAGAAATTACTCAGTGCTTTTAATGACCTGAGACTTCTTCCTGAAAGAAAGATCCATCTTTTGTTGACAATATTTCTCAAGTATTGTAGCATTATTCCATGCA
The DNA here is from genome assembly GCF_003287225.1 of Phascolarctos cinereus. Classification (NCBI taxonomy): domain Eukaryota; kingdom Metazoa; phylum Chordata; class Mammalia; order Diprotodontia; family Phascolarctidae; genus Phascolarctos; species Phascolarctos cinereus. The sequence goes on from NW_027555847.1 coordinate 258,904,238, forward strand.
AAGGAATATGATAGTTTCTGAAATCTTAATCTTGCATGTTAACAACAATGACAATGAAGAATCATCTGAGTCAAACAATAAGAATTTGTTAATCACTTATGCAGCAGACACTGTGCTAGGCCCTAAGGATACAATTTCAAAATCTCCTCCGAAGGACTTAACATTTTAATGTAGGACAGAATAAATTCACATACAATTATGTATAGAATAAATATAAATATACTCAAATGGGTGGTACACTGAATATGGTTATGGACTTGAAGTCAGGAAGACAGTTTAAGTCCTATCTCAGACACTTATCATCTGTCTGTTACTGGGCCAATCATTTAACTTTTCACATCCTTAGTTTCCACATTCATAAAATGGGAATAAATAATAGCCCCTATTTCATGGGGTTATTGTGAAGAGCAAATGAAATAACATGTTAATTAATTCACAAAATTTAAGAAGCTATGTAAATGCTAGTTGTTACTATTAGTTTAAAATATAATTAAATCCAAAATGGATGTATGCAAGGTAGTTTGGGAAGAAGGCACCAGCACTTGCAATCAGAAGAGACTTTGTGCAGTTGCTGGCCCTGGAATTTCATCTCAAAGGGAGAGGGATTTCATGAGGGAGAGGTGATGGGAAGCATAATCTATGGTGAATGACAGAAGATGAAGCATCATGTAAGGAATGGAGAGGTGCCAATTTGGCCACAGAATGATGGAAGAGAATAGTACAATTAGTCTGAAAAGATATAGTGGATATAGTGATGCATTTGGAGTTTCAGAGCCTGGGTTTAAATTCCTTTCCTATTCTATTCCACCCCGTGTACATGAATGAGTCAAATTGAGATAGTAAAAATAACTTCTGATAAAATTAATGTTTCCATATTATCTAAGGCCATTTAAGAAACCTGAAGATTTATTCAAAGAATTGGGCAAAAATATAATAAAAGTGCATTCACATATTTCAATGGATTTCTGAGCTCTTCAATGTGAACACTTCTTTCACATATAGAGACTGAAACCTACTCATCCTGTTTACTCCTTATCCACGTCCTTCTGTAATTCCTCCACTAGAGCTCCTCTCAGCTAGGTGAAGTCTTTCCTCTAGATTTTTTAACATTGAATGTATGTCAGTGGAACAGTAAATGGTTAAGAACTATTCTCTAAAGAAAAAGAAATTGAAGAAATTAGAATAGGCAATGAGAAAACAAAGCTACAATTCTTCGTAGATGATGTGATTAGAGAATCCTAGAGAATCAATTAAAAACTACTTGAAATAATTAACTTTAGGAAAGTTGCAGAATATAAAATAAACCCACATAAATCATTAACATTTCTGTATGTTACTAACAAAATTCAGCAGCAAAAGAGAGAAAGAGAAATTCCATTTAAAATCATTGTAGATAATATAAAATACTTGGAAATAAATGAACAAAATTACAAAACATTTTTCACACAAATCAAGTCAGAACTAAATAATTGGAAGAAATATGAATTGCTCATGGGTAGGCTGGGCCAATATAAGAAAATGACAGTTATATCTAAATTAATCTATTTATTCAGTACTATACCAAACAAACTACCAAAACATTATTTGATAGAACTTTAAAAAAAATAACAAAATTCATCTGGAAGAACAAAAAGCAATGATATCAAGGGAATCAATGAAAAAAATGAGAAGGAAGGTCAAGCTAAGCCAGACCTCAAACTATATTATAAAGTGGTAATTATCAAAACAATCTGGTATTGGCTAAGTAATAGAGTAGAGGATCAGTGGAATAGATTAGGTGCACATTACATTACAGTAAATGACCATAGTAATCTAGTATATGATAAACCCAAAGTTCCAAGCTTTTGGAAGAAAAACATTATTTGACAAAAACTGCTAGAAAAACTGGAAAATAGTATAGCAGAAACTAGGTATAGACCAACATCTCACATCATATACCAAGATAAGATCAAAATGAGTACAGGATTTACACATAGTGATACCATGAGCACATTGGAAGAGCATAGAATACTTTATTTTCAGATCTATAGATAAGAGAAGAATTTAGGACCAGAAAGAATATACAGAGCATTACAAAATTTAAAATGGACAATTTTGATTATAAAAAATAAGTTTTTGCATAAATAAAACCAATGCAAACAAAATTAAAAGAAAAGCAGAAAACTAGGGGAATTTTTTGCAACAAATATCTTTGATAAAGGGCTCATTTTTTAAATACATAGAGAACTAAGTGAAATTTATCAAAATTCAAGTCATTCCCTAACTGATAAGTGGTCAAAGGATATGAAAGGCAGTTTTCAGACAAAGAAATCAAAGCTATCTATAATCATACGGGAAAATGCCCTAAATTGCTGTTAATTAGAGAAATGCAGATTAAAATGATTCTGAGGTAACACCTCACACCTATCAGATCAGCCTATAAGACAAAAAAAGGAGAATGATAAATTTTGGGAGGGATGTGGGAAAATTAAACTATTAATGCATTATTTGTGGAGTTGTGAACTCATCCAAACATTTTGAAGACCAATTTGAAACTGTGCCCAATGGGACACGAAACTGTGCATATCCTTTGATCCAGCAATACCACTACTAAGTCTGTATCCCAGAGACACCACAAAAAGGGTGAAGGGGAAACCCATTTGCATAGAAATATTGATAACAGCTCTTTTTGTGTTTTGTTTGTGTTTATATTTGTTAAAGTTGTGTTCTAAGAATTGGAAATCAAAAGGATGCCCACCAATTTGGGAATGGATGAACAAGGTGATGAAATACTACCATGCTATAAGAAATGTCAAGCAGGATGATTTTAGAAAACCTGGAAAGACTTAAATGAACTGATGCAAAGTGAAGTGAGCAGAACAAAGAGCACATCACACACAGTAACAAAATAATGTATGATGAAGAACTGTGAGCAACCTAGATATTCTCAGCAATGCCATGATCCAAGGGAATCTCAAAAGTTTGGTGATGAACCATACTATCCACCTCCAGAGAAAGAACTGACAGTGTTTAAATTACAGACTAAAGCACACTATTTCTAAATTTATTTGTTTCATTCTTTTTTCTTTTATTCATGTCTTCTTGTACAAAATGACTAATATGGAAATGTTTTACATGTATTTATACATAGTTCACATGTATTTAAAAATAATGTATTGCTTAGATAAGCATATATAACCTATATCTGATTGCTTACCATCTCAGGGAGGGTGAAGGGAGGGAAAATAGAATTTAAAACTCAAAACAAAAAAATGTAAAAAATGGTTTTAACATGTAAATAGATATATATTTATATGCACATTATATATGTATTATATATATATATATGTATGTATGTATATATATGTAATTACTCTGTGTGATATGCCTGTCATCTTTTTAATTCTTATATTGTTATAACCTTTATGTCATTTAGGATACTAGGATTAGATATTTAGAACTGGAAACAAGTTCAACCATCACATTTTTATAGATGAATAGAGACTCATAAAAATTAAGTGACTTCTTCATCTCCCCCCTCCTTCTTCCCCTATTTCTCTCCCTTTCCTCCTTTTCTCTTTCCCCTTCTCCTTCAGCTTCTTCCTTTCCTCCTTATCTTTTTTCTCTATTCCTTTCTCACCACTAGTTCTCCCCTTCCTTTCTCTTAATTCCATCTCTTTCACTTTCAGCATCCCAAGCCTCTATGCCTCCCCCTCCCCCATTTCTTCAGCCACTTTGCCAAATGGAGACAATAATAATGCTTACCTCACACAGTTGTTGTGAGGATCAAATTTACAAATATGTAAAGCACTTTGCAAACCTAAAAAACAAAAATGAAGCAACTTGCCCAATGCCATATAGGCAGTAAGTGTCTGAGTCCGAATTTGAATTCAGGTCTTCTTGACTCTAGAACAAGCACTCTCTTTATTTTGTTACCTGGATTCCTTTTGATCTTTCCCTGTGTTATCATAATTACAAATGTAACTAAAATCATTCTATAAATCTTTCTCAGTTACCCCTCATTGTTAGAGGGGACAATGTGAGAGCTTTGGGGTTTGCTACTATCCATAAGGTAATGAAAAAACTTCACACTTTTAAATTATGTAGCAAATGCTGAGTGTCTTTTTAGTTGTACTTTACCCTGTGGCAGTAGAAGTGGGTTAGGTTGCCATATCTGTTAAAAGAAGAGACAACTTTCAGATTGAGTTCTCTCCCTTTGACTATTCAGATGGCACCATGTTAACTCGTATTTCCTATGAGATGCGTGGAAAGACTGGATTTCATAAATCCAGAATCATGGTGACCATGCCTATGTGGGAGATAATGTAGGGGGTATTCTAATAGTCAAGAATCAAGGATGGGGAACCTGCAGCCTCAAGGCCACATGCAACCATCTAAGTCTTCAAGTCCTCAACTGAAGTTTGAATTCCGTCAAAGGACCACAGTTGAGGGTCTGGAGGGCCGCATGAGGCCTTGAGGCCACAGGTTTCCCACCACGGGCAAGATTATGACTGGGTACGTGGCTGCCATCCCCACCTTTATGTTTCTCTCCTTATCACAAATAAACAAATATCTGTCCCAATATAGAAGGGTCCAGGGTTGGAGGTGACTATGAGTTTGAGAGGTGTTGAGAGACTAGGTACCATTGGGTTAAAAATTGATGTTGTCAAAGGAGAAGCCCTTGTCACTTCATTACTCTTAAAGAGAATGGATCCTGAGAAGAGGATTGGCTCAAGCCCGGCTGTCTTAGCAGCAAAAATATACAAGGAGTTGTTTAAACATTGCAGGGCTGAAATAAAATGTAAAATTATTGATTACCAGTGTCACAAACTACTTTATATTCTGATGAGGTTTAAATATCAGCTGCCCAACAAATTGTAATAGAAATTATAAGCTGTTAGAAAATCCTGTCTTAAGTCACTCTGTTAATAAAAATCTACTTTTTATGTTTAACATTTATATGTAAGACTAAATTTCTTATCTAACATCTGATTCAAATTGTATGCTTACTATATTGCCTTCTTCCCCTATTTTGAGAAACTCTAGATGTGAGTCAAAACCTAAGCTAAAAATAATTTTATAACTGGATTACTGAGATCGAACTTTAATGAGTCAAAGAGTGTAAGAACAGTAGAGCTTAACTACAGCTCATTAGTCACCAGGATCCTCAGGACTGAATCCATTCTAAACTGAACGTCTGGGTACATAAAAGGGAACAGGCCTAGTGCCCCTGGTCCTGAAGATCTGGCAGTGGTTTCTCAAATTTAAACTAACATTTCCAATACTATGTCAAGTAGACATGATGAAAATATGCATCTTAATTTTGTACCTAATACTATTGGCAATATTTTCTCCTTTTTTTCTATCATATATAATGTTTGCTATTGTCTTAGAATAGATTTTTTAAAAAAAAAGTTGATTTGTGGAAAAAGTCCCCCATGTGGACAGGCTGGTTAGTTTTCATTCTCCTCCTAGTATGATTTCAAAACTATGTCCTGGCACCAGTTGCCTACCCACACACATACAAACACACACACACACACACACACACACACACACACACAAAATGTGCTTGCCTTTTCAGCTCTTGCTTTTTATCTTCTGCCATTAGAATATAAACTCGATGACAATGCTTGTCTCTCTGCTTGGAACATAATGGATAATTAATATTTCTCCCCTTCCTTTATTACATTCATATTGCTATTATTATTATTATTATTATCATTATTATTATTATATTTTATTAATATGGAACATTCTAAAAATTTCTACATCATTCTTACACTGGATACATGATAATCTTTTTTTCCCTACATCATTCTTATTTTAGGATATATGCTGCTGAAGTGAATACCATTCTATTAGTGTTTCTAACATTAACAAATATTAGATTTAATCAAAAGCTTTTTTTCCGTATCTATTGATATAATCATTTTAGGTTAAGTTTATATACTTCATTCTGTTAGTTTTTTCTGATGTGGAGTCACTCTTCCATTAATATGACAAACTATAATTTTTCAGTGTATTGCTGTATCATGTTAGTTAATAACACATTTGGTGTTTTTACAACTATATCCATTAGGGAAATTAATCTATAATTTTCTTTTTTGGTATTACTTTTGAAAGATTTAAAAATCAAGACTGGATTTGCCTCATAAATTTTATATGAGAATTCTACATTTGTCTATATGGATAATTTCAAATACATAAGGATTTATATATATACATGGATTGAACTCAGTGAAATGGTATGGGTTAAGTATTATTGATGGTTGTGGTGATGCTTTGCAAGGTAATGTAATTATAATTTCTCTTTTCTTATCCTATTGGTCTACTTACTTCAGTAATTGCCCATTGAATCTTTTTGATAATTCATTTTTCTTTATATAATCATACTTAAATACTTTATCTATTTTTCAAAATAAAAACTTATATGGAGACTTCTCTAATGCTACTCTTAATTTCCTTTGAGTTTTTAAAATTTTCTCTTTCATTTTAATTTTATAAATTTTATTTCATCTGACATTTTTAAAAGTTTCCTAAATCTTGAAATTTTTCTTTGTATTAAAAAAAAGCTATTAGTTTTATCAATTTAATTGTTCATTCATTTTCTAATCTATTTATATCTACTCCTATCTTTATAATCCCTTTTTACTCATCCAGGAACAATACTATTGTTTATTTTCCTTGATGACCAGTTTAATTCACTTATTTCACTCCTTTTTCCCCCCCTTCTTACCAATATAGATATACAGAACTGAAATCTGCTTTGGTGGCATCCCAAAAACTTTGATATGTAGTAACATGTTTATTCTTGATGCTTCAATTCATTTTTCTTGCTTCTTTAGCCTTCACATAAACATTATATAATAGGTTACTTTTCACTTCTATATGAAGCCCATATCTGTGCAGAGAGTTAACAATACAGCTCTTTACTTACATATAAGGCAATTGGTCTCAGGTCATGTTTTGAGTCTTCAATTCTTCCACGTTCCATTCCTTTAAAGCAGAGGCTCGTAATTCAGCAACAAACAAGCTCGAGTCTGAAACTCTTGAACGTAGTGATGACCATTAGCCAGAGCACAATGAAACAGGAAGCAGAGAGTGGAAAGGGAAATAACTTAATCATGTCCCACAACATGTACAGCAAACGCATTCAAGTAAATATCAAATACTCTGCAGGCAGGTCATTCCTTTATTGGATCAGTCATATATGTAACTGTTGTGATTATACTTAGTTTGGGTAGTGGTAACCATTTTTGCCATTCGTGGGCACACTGCTAGTATGTATTTGTCCCCAACACCTCTTCTTTACATAGATAAAAGAGTTACTGTGCCCTTCCCTATCCTTCCTAGCTTCTAACTCCCATGACCTTTCAGTACCTCCTTCCATCAGGAAAAATCACTTTTCCCATCAGCCTTCTTGCTGGTAAGGGGCTACAATGTCTTTTGCTCAGGTTATCATTAGTTATTCTAATTTCAAGGTATTGTAGTCTGAGATCATATTATGTATAATTTTTGTCTCTGCATTGATCTAATTTTTCTATGCTCAAATGTCTATACCCAACATATATTTCAAAAAATACAGTTTGTCCCATTTAGTTTCTCTTTCTACATATCTATATATTATAATGTATTTAATAAGCAATTATTTATTTACTTTTCATTTCATTTTTAATGTTATAATAATGTGATGCTGAAATCCCTTATCATCATTACTATGTTTTTGCCTGTGGTTTCCCTTCACCCAGCCTCTCTGGATTTCACGTTTTCTAGGCATGCGCCATGCAGTTGTCGAACTGATATTCTGAAAACACAGGTCAGATCATGTCATTTCTCTGTTAAAGAAATATCAGTCTGCTGCATCTGGGATAAAACAAATTCAGCCATTTGGCAATTAAAGGCATCCACAACCTCACTGCAACTTTTCTTTGCAAGCTGATTACGCATGACTTGCTATCATGCATGATCTTTTCATACTAAACTGGATTTCTTGTTCTTCCCCCTACATGATACCCAATCTTAAAATTCCGTGATTTTCAACAGATGATATGTCATGTCCAGAATGTTGTCCCTCCTTGCTTCTACCATTTGGAACCCTTAGCTCTCTTCCTTTAGAGCAAGGACCATCTTGGTTTTTTCTTTGGTTTTCTATGTGTGTTTGCTTTGTTTTGTTTCATTTTTTGCATCCACAGTACTTTATATGAAATAAATGTTTAAAAAATACCCTTTTATTCTTTCATCTCTTCATTTTATCATGTTTTACAATGTTTTCCTCTTGATGTTACCTGGAGGGAGTGAAATCTACTTTTATTTGCTCTAATATTTTGAACTATTAAAACTAGTTAATGAAACATCCTATTTCTGCTTCGAAACTACCAAAGTTTATAATTCCCTGGGGTTTCGTTCCCTTTTTATTGTAGACAGTTTTACCTTTTGAATCTTTTCCACTTTTTTTTTTCAATTTTTATTGTTTCTCAACTTTGGCAGGCATTTTATTACTGAATGTATTTATATTTTAATATCCATTATACCTTTAAGTTAATCATAACATACATAAGCTGTAGTAGCTCTCCCAGAAAAAAAAAAACTAGCAAATATACCTGGAAACTCATTCTACATGATGAAGATATTCAATACCCTTTATGGATTAGGTATTTTATACCCCAAAGGAGGGCTGAATGGGAAAACACTGGCAGTGCCTTTGTGACATACTCCAAGAAAATCTTGCTACAGTCATGTCGAGGAGAAGCAAAGACTTATTAGGAACTTGTGACATCAGGAGTAAGATTTATCTTATGAGTTGGAGGGAGCTTCAGGATCTAAGAGAAGTTAATATTTTGTGACCAGAAACTTAAGAAAAGCTAAAGACTTATATGTGCCTATCATAAAAATACTTAATGAAGCAAAACCAAAAATAGAATGCTTTTTTTTACAGCTCATATATCTAACTCTTACATACATATACAACATATGTAATTATAAATAACACATGGCATATATGTGTGTACATATATATGCGTATATATATATATATATATACTTATGTTGTGTATGTCTATATAAACACTTAAAGACAGGTAGACAGATAGGTGTTTTGTTGTTATTGTTTTGTTTTGTTTTAAAGGCAGCATTAATTTAGTTGAAGTTACTGTTCTGCTTCTTTTAACAATCTTTTTAAATGAAGAATTTTGTTGATAAATTCTTTCACAACTTATTTTTATCTGAGGTATTTGGGTTTTTCCTCTTCTCTTTTTTTTCCCTGAGTTTCTTCCTTTCTCCATCCTCTTCCTCTGATCTTCTTTATTCTCTCTCTCCTTTTCTTCCTTTTTCCCTCCTTCCCTCTGTCCTTTTCTTCCTTCTTTCTTTTTTCTTTTTTTTTCCTTCCTTCCTGTTTGTCTTCCTGCCTTTCTTTCATGCGAAACAGTATTATTTAATATACCACTTAACTGGTCTAAGTGGTATATAACATTTGAAAATATCTGGGACAAATAGGACTGAAGCTTGGAGAAAAAATAAAGCTGACAGGAAGACAATATAATTTGTAATTTTTTTATATTTTGAAGTATTCACAATATGTATAATTTTTAAATAATTATGAAAGTTATCTATATAACAAATATTGACAGTTCTTTAATCTCTAGTCAAGAAATTTAGACACAATTTATGTTTCTTATAAACTTAATATTCTCAGTTTTTCATTGTTTTCCTTTCACTTACTTTTCTTCTTTCTTATTGAAAAATTTAAAACTGTTGAAGTATTTCATATCCCAACTCTTTTACATCTTTAGAAGCTTCCACATTCTACTATTCCAAAGCCCCTTTATCCTCTAAACAAAGATTCTTATTCTTTTTTTTTTCCTTTCCCATTTAGTAAGATACCGTAGATTCTAGGCAGCTAAATGGCTAAGTGGATATAGCTCTGGTTCTGAAATCTGAAGACCTGAGTTAATATCCAGTTTCAGACATGTACTGGCTATATGAACTTGGGCAAGTCACTTAACCTCTGTCTGCCTTAATCCACTAAAGAAGAAAATGGTAAATCACTCCAGTATCTTTTTCAAGAAAATTCCATGGACAATATTTCCACCTAATCATGAAGAGTCAGACACCATAGACTCTCTGCACAACTGTAGACGGACCCCTTCCTTTGACTTTTACCACATCTTTATTATCTTGTTTCAAAAGCCTTTTGCAGATCTGAGGCATTAATTAAGGAAATAGACATTGCCCAAGAAATTCAAACATTTCTATTTTCCTGTTTCCATTCCCCTGCTGTACTTTCGGGACTTTAGAACCATACCTATACTGCTCATGTTGTATCTCTTCCCTTTTCTTAGGTATCATAATTCTTGTCTTAATTTTTTAAAGTAGTTTAGTATGGTAAACATTCCACATGTAATGTCTTATCTTCACTTTGACAAATCCATGATCTCCTCAATGTGCGTATTCCTTGCATGGGTACAAATTGCATATACTCTGTGTCTTCTCACAATGTATACATTTCCATTTTTTCTTCCAAATAGAATCCAAACAATATGCCAAAACTCTTCCTCTAGTTTTCTTAATAAACTATTCTTAGTCTACTACTTCCTTGATCTCTCTCTCAGTCTCTGCAGCATTTGACATTGTTGACCTCCTTCCCCTCTGGGATATTCTCTTCTCTCTGTTTTCAAGACATTGTTCTCACTGGTTATCCTTCCACCTTTCTAACTACTGGTTCTCATTCACCTTTGCTAATTCATCACCATGTTACATCCCTTAACTATGGGTTTTTCCCAGGGCTCTGTACTAGGCCTTCTTTTCTCTTTCTACTCTCTTTAAATGATCTAATCAGCTCCCATCAATTTAATTGTGTCTCTATACTAATGACTTTGAAATCTATATATCTAGTAAAATATACTAGTTATTTTTACTGGACGGTAAGGAAAAAAGGAAGTAAGACAGAAAGGAAGGAAGGAAGGAAGGAAGGAAGGAAGGAAGGAAGGAAGGAAGGAAGGAAGGAAGGAAGGAAGGAAGGAAGGAGAGAGGGAGAGAGGGAGGGGAGGGAGGGAGGAAGGAAGGAAGGAAAGAAAGAAAGAAGGGAGGGATAGAGAGATGGAGGAAAGAAAGAAGCAAGGAAGAAGAGAAGAAGATTGGCATATAGCAAGGACTTGAACACTTGTTTTCCTCCTTTCTTTTCCTCTTTCTTTCCTTCCTTTCTTTTCCTTTCTTGCTTCCATGTGCAAGACTTCACTGTAATAAGCACTTGGGATATAAATATAAGCACAGAGAGAAAGAGAGAGGGAAGGAGGGAGGGAGGAAAGGAGGGAGAGAGAATCCTTCAACTCAAAAGCTCACATTATAATAAAGAAAACAGAATAAAAAGGGACTAAAAGTGTATATGTGTGGGCTAGTGGTAGAAGGGATATTAAGGTATATGACAGAGGGCATGGTTTTTTAAGTCCAGAAAGTCAGGAACAAGACTGGGAGGGTAATGAAGACACAATAGCTTCAGTCTCTTTGCAAAATGGAGATGCCAGGAGCAACTCATCAATGTGAAAGAGGGGCGTGCCTTGGGGAAAGATATTTCAGAGTGAGCAGGTCACAGTGGTGGTAGGCTGTTCCATGTCAAGAAGGCCAAAGTAGCTGAGGGGAGTTCTTTTTTTTAATTAATTAATTTTGAATTAACAACATTCATGTCCATAAGCTTTTGAGTTTTAAATTTTTCTCATCCTCCCTACTAATCTCCCTCCACAAGTTGGCACACAATCTGATATAGGCAATACATATACATTCCTATTAAGCTTATTTTCCCATTACTGATGTTGTGAGTAAGAATTAAAAGCAATAGGAGGAACCACCAGAAATAGGAAACAAAACACATCAGAAGAAAAAAAAATAGCAAATCGTATGCTTCAATCTGCATTCAAACTCCACAGTTCTTTCTTTGGATGTGGATAGCATTTTCCATCATGAGGCCTTTGGAGATGTCTTAGAGCCTTGTATTACTGAGAAGAGTTAAGTCTATCGATATTAGTCATTGCACAGTGTGGCTGTTACTGTGTACAACGTTCTCTTGATTCTTCTCACTTCACTCAGCATTAGACCATAAAAGTCTTTCCAGGTTTTTCTAAAGTCTGCCTGTTCATCATTTCTTATAGCATAATAGTATTACATTCATATACCACAACTTTTTCAGCCATTCCCCAATTGATGGGCATCCTCTCGATTTCCAATTCTTTGCCACCACAAAAAATATTTCTGTACATGTGGGTCCTTTTCCCATTTGTATGATCTCTTTGGGGGTATAGCACTAGAAGTGCTATTGCTGGGACAAAGGGTATGCACATTTTTATAGCCCTTTGGACATAGTTCCAAATTGCTCTCCAAAATGGTTGGATCATTTTGCAACTCCACCAACAATGCATTAGTATTCCAATATTCCCATATTTTCTCCAACATTTATCATTTTCCTGTTTTGTCATGTTGGCCAATCTGATAGGTGTTATGTGGTACCTCAGAGTTGTTTTGATTTGCATTTCTCTAATCAGTAGTGATTTAGAGCATTTTTTTATATGACTATAGATGGCTTTAATTTCTTCATCTGAGAACTACCTGTTCATATCCCTTGGCTATTTATATATTGTGGAATGACTTGTATTCTTATAAATTTGACTTTATTCTCTATATATTTTATGAATGAGGCCCTTATCAGAGAGACTGGTTGTAAAAACTCTTTCCCAATTTTCTACTTTCCTTCTAATCTTGGTTGCATTGGCTTTGTTTGTGCAAAAACTTGTTAATTTAATGTAACCAAAGTTATTCATTTTGCATTTTGTAATGTTCTCTATCTCCTGTTTAGTCATTAATTTTCTTTTCTCCATAAATATTATAGGTAAACTATTCCTTGCTCTCCCAGCTTGCTTACAGTATCAGCCTTTATATCTAAATCATGAACCCATTTTGACATTTATTTTGGTATATTGTATGAGATTTTGATCTATGCCTAGTTTCTGCAGTTTTCTCAGCAGTTTTTATCAAAGTGAGTTTTTACCCCGGAAGCTGGAGTCTTTGGGTTTATCAAATAATTGATTACTATAGCCATTGACTACTGTTCCTTGCATACTTAACATAGTCCACTGATCCACCACTCTATTTCTTAGCCAGTACCAAGCAGTTTTGATGATTGCTGCTTTATAATACAATTTAAGATCTGGAATGGCTAGACCACCTTCCCCTGCATTTCTTTCCACTATTTCCCTTGATATTCTGGAACTTTTGTTATTCCAAATGAATCTTGTTATTATTTTTTCTAGCTCTATTAAATAATCTTTGGCAGTTTCATTGGTATGGCACTGAACAAGTAAATTAGTGTAGGTAGAATTATCATTTTTATTATATTAGCCCAGCCTACCCATGAGCAACTGTTGTTTTATCAATTATTTAGATCTGCTTTTATTTGTGTGAAAAGTGTTTTGTAATTGTGTTCATATAGTTCCTAGGTTTGTTTTGGGAAGTAGACTCCTAAGTATTTGATAATGTCTACAGTAAGTTTTAATGCAATTTCTCTTTCTATCTCTTGCTTTTGGGCTTTGTTGGTAGTATATAGAAATGCTGATGACTTATGTGGATTTATTTTATAGCCTGCAACTTTGTTAAAGTTGTTTATTATTTCAAGTAGTTTTTTACTTAATTCTGTAAGATGCTCTAAGCATATCATCATATCATCTGCAAAGAGTGATAATTTTGTTTTTTCTTTGCCTATTCTAACACCTTCAATTTCTTTTTCTTCTGTTATTGTTAAAGCTAATGCTTCTAGCATGATATTGAACAACAGAGGTGATAAAGGACATCCTTGTTTCACTCCCAATTTTATTGAAAATACTTCTAGATTGTCCCCATTATATATGATGCTTGCTAAAGGTTTTAGGTAGATGCTATTTATTATTTTAAGGAAGACTCCATTTATTGCTATGCTCTCTAGTGTTTTTAATAGGAATGGGTGTTGTATTTTGTTGAAAGTTTTTCTGTATCTATTGAGATTATCATGTGGTTTCTGTTAGTTTTCTTGTTATGATCAATTATGCTGATAGTTTTCCTAATATTGAACAAGCCCTGAGTTCCTAGTATAAATCCTACCTGGTCATTGTGATAAATTGCTGTAATCTATTTGCTAATATTTTATTTTTAAAAATCGCCTCTATGTTCATTAGAGAAATTGGTTTATAATTTTCTTTCTCTGTTCTGACTCTTCTCAGTTTAGGTATCAGCACCATATTTGTATTATAAAAAAGAATTTGGTAAGACTCCTTCTTCACTTGTTTTCCCAAATAGTCTATATAGTATTTTAATTAATTAGTCTTTAAGTGTTTGATAGAATTAGCTTGTATATCCATCTGGCCCTGAAGACTTTTTTCCTCTGAAGAGAGTTCTAACATGAGTAATGGAGGTATGGTTATAAAGTCAAGAAAGTCCAGTAGTGGGGTGAAATCAGAAAAATAGAGATGTTAAATGTTTCTTGGGCCATGTCTATTTCTTTTCCTTAAGTTATTTTTATCTAGATACCACTGTTTTCTGGAAGAGTTAATCTACTCAACATTGGAATTCTCTTTTTTTGAGCTGTATTTTCCTGATTAGTGAGTGAATGCAAAGTCAGTTAACCCACACCATCTAGCCAGACCATGACCATACCTCTTATTCTATCCTGCAACCATCCCCCAGGCCTATATTCTCATCTTGTCATTTCACTTGCTGCTGCACACATAGTACATATCTCATGCCTCTCTAAACACTTACACTTTCTATTTATATATTGAATGTCTAGTGTTATTGTCTGGCAAAAAGTAGCAAATTAATATTTTTTTTCATTCATTCATTCACTCATCCACTGTCATCCTTGCTATAATTAATATTTATAATGGTATGTCAAATACAAATGGCAATTATGGCCATCTTTGCTTTTGTCCCTGATATTATTGGATACTCCTTAATTATTTCTCCATTAAAATACAAAGGACACAGACAATTTTCAAGGAAAAATGTAAGTTGCAAATTTTATTTTTAATATCGTCAAAATACAAACACAATTATTTAAATTAATTAATAAAATATTAACTTATTACTTTAGAAAATGTTCACTTCTCTTAATGGTAGGCAAATGAAAACAATTTTGAGGCATTACATCAAACTTGTCAGTTGGCAAATATAATTACAAACAATGAAACAACACTGATGAGGTTATATATATGGAGCATATATTCATTGCTGGCAGACTTACAAACTAGTAGAATCTTTTTTTTTTTGTAAAACAAGTTGAAAAAATTACAAATCTTTTCACCTAACAATTCTATTGTATAGAGTGACACTGAGAGTGCTATCAAAAAAGTAAAAAGAAAAATAAAGGATTTTTATTCATGTATTTTTTGTAATAGTAATATTTGCAAAAATAAGAAAAAATAAAACTGGAAATAATTTAAATTTCTAGTAGTTTTGGAATGACTTATCATCTGTGTCCATTAAATTCCTACTTGTCCTTTAAAAAACAACTGGGGAATAAAAACAAGCCATTAGAATATGTTTTATTAAGTTAGTATATGTTATGTTGCCTTAAAAACATTTGGATATTTGTCACACACTTGTTACCTGGCTAGAAGTTCTTTGAAGGCATAAATATTTATTATGTGCCTACATGGGCTGTATGGAATGTTCTGGGAGGATTGACACCCCTGGTGTGAGGGCTTGCCAAGACCTTTTCAGGGCTGCTTATCTACCTTTGGTCTTCACCTTCATCCAAGTCTCACCTGCAGCTCCAAGACGTTATAGCATGCACAGCAGTCACACATGGTAAAGCTATCTTGGCAGATGGGCTAAACCAGGTTGAGGTTAACCAATAGGCCTTAAAACCTTTGGTGAGTTAAGGGAGTACCTACCCAAAGCTTCTGTCAGTGGAATGGATGTATAAGAATAATTTGTTCCAATGGGCCATGAAGCAGCCACCATGGAGTGCTTAGAGCTTCGTAACATTGAAGATGCCAATGTCATCCACTGCATATCAGGCTATTGCCAGTCACCCTGACTTTTGTTTTGCTGCTGGATTTCAATGATTTTGGAAGTGAGAGTGAAGCTGATAATTTTGTGCAACTCTACTTCACTTAAATCCAATTCATGCGCAAGTCAAAATATCACACTGTGATGTCATTGGTCATCTTTGAAAATGAAGGAAAAGTAACACTCTGTGCCAAGAACTGTGCTAAGTGCTTTACAAATATTATCCCCTTTCATCCTCACAAAAATCCTGGGAGGCAGGTGTTATTATTATCCCATTTTGTAGTTGAGAAAATTGAGGCAAAGATCAAATGATTTTCCCAGGGTCACATAGTAAATACATGAGGATTGGATTTGCAGGTCTTCTTGATTACAGTCCCAGTGTTCTATATACTGCATCACCTAGCTGCTTCAATAGACTCAATTTCTTTTTTTCTCTTTTTTTTTAAAGTTTTTATTTAGTATTTTATTTTTTCCCAGTTATGCATAAAAACAATTTTTAGCATTCATTTTTAAAACATTGAGTTCCACTGGGGCAGGTAGGTGGTGCAGTGGATAGAACACCAGCCCTGGAGTCAGGAGGACCTGAGTTAAAATCTGGCCTCAGACACATAACACTCACTAGCTGTGTGACCCTGAGCAAGTCACTTAACCCCAATTGCACTCACCAAAAAAAAAAAACAAAAAGAAACAAAAAATTCTGAGTTCCAAATTCTCTTTCTTCCTCCCTCCCACCTCATCCCCCACTGAGAAGGCAAGGAATTCCATATAGTTTATATATGTATAGTCATGCAAAACATACTCACAACAGTCATTTTGTGAAAGCACAGACAAGAAAAAAAAACTCAAGAAAAATAAAGTTTAGAAAATGAAGTATGCTTCAATGTGTATTCAGACACCAATAGCTCTTTTCCCTAGGGATAGATAGCATTTTTTATCATAAGTTCTTCAGAGTTGTCTTGGATCATTGAATTGCTGAGAAA
The DNA here is from genome assembly GCF_003287225.1 of Phascolarctos cinereus. NCBI lineage: Eukaryota > Metazoa > Chordata > Mammalia > Diprotodontia > Phascolarctidae > Phascolarctos > Phascolarctos cinereus. The sequence continues at coordinate 258,921,226 of NW_027555847.1, forward strand.
AGCTAAGTCATTCATGGCAGATCATCTTACAATATTGGTGTTACTTTGTACACAATACATTTCATTTTGCATAAGCTCATGCAGGTCTTTCCAGGTTTTTCTGAGAGCATCTTGCTCATCATTTCTTATAGTACATTAGTATTCCATCATAATCACATATCACAACTTGTTCAGCCATTCCCCAATTGCTAGGCATCCCCTTAACTTCTGATTCTTTACCCCCAGGGGAAAAAAAACTGCTATAAATATTTTGGACATATACGTCCTTTCACTTTTTTTGTGTCTTTTGGGATACAGACCTAGTAGTAGTATTGCTAGGCAAAAGGGTATGCACAGTTTTATAGTCCTTTGGGCATAGTTCCAAATTGCTCTACAGAATGTTTGAATAAATTCACAAGTCTATCAGCAATGCATTAGTCTCATTTTTCCCATATTCCACCCAACATTTGTCACTTACCTTTTCTGTCCCATTAGCCAATCTAATAGGCAGGAGGTAGTACCTCAGAATTATTTTAATTTGTATTTCTCCAATCAATAGCAAGTTAGAGTACTTTTTTTCATGTGGCTATAGATAGCTTTGATTACCTCATCTGAAAACTGATTGTATCTTTTGATCATTTATCAATTGGGAATGACTCAAATCTTATTTTTCATAAATTTGACTCAGTTTTCTATATGTTTGAGAAATGATACCTTTATTAGAGAAACTTGCTTCAAAATTTTTTTCAGTTACTATTGCTGACTGTATTTCCCTCCATCCTATCCATTCTGCTCCCTCCCCATTCATTCTATTCTTTCTCTCCTTTTACCCTTTCTTTCCTCAAAAGTGTTTCCCTTCTGACTACCTCTTCCCCAATCTGTCTTCCTTTCTATCACTCTCTCCCCACTTTTCTCTTATCCTCTTCCTCTCCTACTTTCTTGTAGGATAAGTAAGATAGGTTTTTATACTTAAATGAATGTGCATGTTATTCCCACTTTGAGCCAATTGTGGTGAGAGTAAGGTTAACTCACTCTCTCTCTCACCTCCCTCCTCCTCCTACACTGCAGAAGCTTTTTCTTGCCTCTTTTATGTGAGATAATTTACCTCATTCTATGTCTCCCTTTCTCTTTCTCCCAGTACATTCCTCTCTCACCTCCTAACTTTATTTTTTTAGATATTATCCCTTCATATTCAACTCAAAGCTGTGACCTCTGTCTATATATGCTCCTTCTAACTACCCTAATAATGAGAAAGGTCTTATGAGTTGCGAATATAATCTTCCCATGTAAGAATGTAAACAGTTTAAACTTATAAAGTCCCTTATGATTTCCCTTTCTTGTTCATCTTTTTATAATTCTCTTGAGTCTTTATATCTGAAAGTCAAATATTCTACTAAGCTCTGGTCTTTTCATAAAGAATGCTTGAAAGTCCTCTATCTCATTGAATGATTATTTTTCCCCTGAAGGATTAAACTAGGTTTTGCTGGGTAGGTGATTTGTGGTTGTAATTCTAGCTCCTTTGCCCTCCAGACTATTGTATTTCAAGTTCTCAGATCATTTCATGTAGAAGCTGCTAAATCTTGTGTCATCCTGAGTGTGGCTCCCTGATAGTTGAATTGTTTCTTTCTGATTGCTTGCAATATTTTCTCCTTGGCCAGGGAACTTTGGAATTTGGCTGTAATATTCCTGTCAGATTTCATTTTGGGATCTCTTTCAGGAGATTCTTTCCAGTGGATTCTTTCCATTTCTATTTACCTTCTGGTTCTAGAACATCAGGGTAATTTTTCTTGATAATTTCTTGAAAGATGATATCTGTGCTCTCTTTTTGATCACAGCTTTCAGGTAATCCAATAATTTTTAAATTATCTCTCCTGAATCTATTTTCCAGAGCAGCTGTTTTTCCAATGAGTTACTTCACATTGTCCTCTATTTTTTTTTCATTCTTTACTTTTTATTTAGTGTTTCTTGATTTCTCATGAAGTCATTAGCTTCTATTTATTCCATTCTAATTTTCAAGGAATTATTTTCTTCAGTGAGCTTTTGAACCCCCTTTTCCATTTGGCCAATTCTGCTTTTTAAGGCATTCTTCTCCTCATTGGCTTTTTGGACCTCTTTTACCATTAGGTCTAGTCTGTTTTTTAAGGTACTGTTTTCTTCAATATTTTTTGTGTCTCTGTAACCAAGCTGTTGACTCATTTTTCATGATTTTCTTGCATCGCTCTAATTTGTCTCCTCAATTTTTCCCCTACCTCTCTTACTTGATTTTCAAAATCCTTTCTGAGCTCTTTTATGGCCTGAGGCCAATTCATATTTTTCTTGGAGGCTTTGGATGTAGGGGTTTGACTTTGCTGTCTTCTTCTGAGTATGTGTTTTGATCTTCCTTGCCACCATTGTAACTTTCAATAGTCAGAGCATTTTTCAATTGTTTGCTCATTTTCCCAACTTATTAGTTGACTTTTAGGTCTTTGTTAAAGTAGGGCTCTGTTTCTAGGTAGAAAGAGCACTGTCCCAAGCTTCAAGGGTTTTGTGCAGCTGTTTTTAGAGATATTTTTGGGGACCTGTAAGTTTTCAGTTCTTCCAAGGTGGAATGATCTAAAGAGAGGTGTTTAGCATTGTCCTGGCCTGTGCTCTGATCTGTGGAAGAGAACTAGCACTCTTTTCTGCCTTGGAACCGTGAGGAGGGTCCTTCTACTATTGCAGCTGCAAGTTTTGCTATGATAGTGTTCCTTTTCACCCTGGGACTGCCATCCACTACCTGGACCTAAGTGTGGGCAAAGCCACAGTGCTAGTCTCCTTCTGACCAGTTGTTTGACCCTCTTACCATCTGCAAGGTGAGAGCTGTGGAAGCAGCTGCTGCCACTGCTGATTTAGTCATTTCCAAGGCCTTCTCCCAGTTTGCTGAGGTCAGAGCTATGCTGGCACAGCTTGTGCTGGACTGTGCTCCTCTCTCACCTAGGTGTGATGGACCTTTTCTGCTGACCTTCTAAGTTGTCTTTGGCATCCATAGGCTGAGAGGTTTGGAAACCACTACTGCTGTGAGTGATTCAGTCTCCCTGAGGCTTGCACCAGGTTTGCTAGCTCTGTGTTGGTACAGCCTGACTGGACTGTGCTCCTCTCTCACCCTGGTACAACAGACCTTTCCTGCTGACCTTCCAAGTTGTCTTGGGTTAGAAATTTGTTTCACCCCATCTTTTTGTAGGTTCTGCTGCTTTAGAATTTGTTCAGAGTCATTTTAAAGGTATTTGGAGGGGTTTGGAGGAGAGCTCAGGCAAGTCCCTGCCTTTACACTGCCTTCTTGGCTCAACCTACCAAGAGACTCAGTTTCTATAAGTCAGGAATTATGACTTATTGAAACACCATTAGGGCATAATTCCAATCACACTGCTCTCTACACAGTAGATGCTAAAGGAATATTTGTCAACTTTAATTTCTACAAATACTGGGGGAAATAGTTATCTGGAAGATTTTTAAACTACTCAAGAAAAAAACTTTCCTTTTATAGAAATTTGAGATTCTTCCCATTGCATTTGCTAATGTAAGATTTTGAGACAAAGTCAGCCACTCAAATTCAAAACTGGCCAAACTGATTTATTTCCACAGCTGACCTAAGAATCCACTTGGTAAATCAATAAAGCCATGGGTATTTCTGTTCATTGTGGACTTAACTTGAATCCAAGCTTTTTCCCTTAAGCAAAAACAAATCTTATACCAGCCATTGAGAAGCACATACAGAAAGCTTATATTGATGAAGTATTTAGTTCCCTTAAGAGCTTTGAGATCATAACATTGTTATTTGAACTCTGTTCACACAGAGCAGGCCCCTAGCAATTATTTTATAGCCCTTCAAGTCACTTTATCTGAAAAGAAGATGAAAGCAGGTCTGTCCTGGCAGTATACTAGTGTACATTATTTAAGATGTTGATTTTCTCTAGCTTGGAGCTCTTCTTTTTACAGCAGTCAAAGAAATGTTGAGACTTTTTCAATTATGAAAACAATAGTAACAACACTTAAGCACAGTTGAAATACCAGAGGTTTGTAATGACAGATGCCATGTTTAAGTAGCAAAATTATAGATAGAGTTGGAAATTATCATCACAGCCAGCCATCTCATTTAACAAATGAGGAAAGAAGTGGGCATAGGCTGAGGTGACTTGATTGTAGTCATACCAATAGTAGGTAGCATAGCTAGTCCTCTGACTACCTATTTAGAACTTTTCTACTATACAGTGGAAAGCCTCCCACTGCACTAGTTACATAGTCGCTTTCATCAGTTCAGATCTCTACTCTGCCTACTTTGATCAGTAATCTCAATTCCACTTCTATTGTACATTTTTAACCTTCATTTGTCTCTATAGTATTGCTCAATATAACAAGATTATAATATAAAGACACTTCAGTAAGTTTTAGTCATTTGTCATTTGTCTGGAGGTATTAAAATAATATATACATGTCTGTATGTATATATGCATGTACTGTAAAATACAAAAAAGATATATACATATACATATACATATACATATACATATACATATACATATACATATACATATACATATACATATACATATACATATACATATACATATACATATACATATACATATACATATACATATACATATACATATACATATACATATACATATACATACAGACATATATACATATATAGTGACAAAAGAGAGTGCATTCAAATATAGGGTAGCAAAGATAGCATTTGGTCAGAGAGAGTCTTGATAATGTCATGATGACACTGAATTTTACTGTCATCAGTTTGGATCACATTATTCATTGTTTGACATGAAGCTGTAAAAATACCTGGTCATCTGGGGCAAATAAATAATTGTATGTGTATCTCTCTTTATATGCAGGCCGTTTAGAAGTTACCAGTTCTAAATCACTGGGCAGAGATGTAGGCCTGATCTCTTCACTAATGCTTGTCAAGGGTAACACAGGCTTGTCCTCTAACTGCTGGTGGGATCTCAAAATTATGCCTCACCTGCCACTTTCTATGATAAGAAAGTACCCTGGATAAGACGGCCCATCTAATAGCTTCCCATCGTGGATGCAGACAATAATAGCACCCACTTCACTCCTGGCTTAGGGAGTTGTAGAGGGGATCTCCTAGAAAGACCAGGGTAAAATTTTGAAAGATTAGGGTTGCATTTTGTTTTGTTTTATTTTTATTCCCTCAAACATTTTGACATTTGAGTAATCAACCACAGTGGTAAAATCTCTACAGAACCTAGCAGGAATATTCAAGTAAATTGACTTATAGCTAGCTTTTATATAAAGCCTTAAGGTTTGCAAAGTGCTTTTCATATAACTTATTTGATCCTCACAATAACCCTAGGAGATAGGTGCAATTATTATCCCTTTTTTCTTTGAACAGATAAGGAAACTAAGACATAATGGATTAAGTTATTTGTTCGGGGTCCCACAACTTGTAAGTGTGTGAAGCAAATTTCAAATGCAGGGCTTCTTTAACTGGAATAGACTTGCTGACTTTTAGAAATAAAAGAGTCTACAGATGGTCTGCCAGGGGTGGACAATATGTGACCTTAAGTCCACATGTGGCCCTTTAGGTCCTCAAGTGCAGCCCTTTGACTGAATCCAAACTTCATAGAACAAATCCCCTTAATAAAAGGATTCGTTCTGTAAAACTTGAACTCAGGCAAAAGGCCACTCCTGAGGACTTAGAAGGCCACATGTGGTCTCAAGGCCACAGATTCCCCATCCTTGTATAATCTCCTCATTTTACAAATTAAGAAACTGAGCTCCTTCCATTGCAATACATTTCCTTTAATTAAATTCCCATATTTTACAGATGAGTACAATGATTTTAGTCTTTGATTTGCATACACATCCTTAATAAAACTAAAAGACATAAAACCAAAAGAATAAAGCAATTTTACCAAGGAAAACACATCTTTATAGAGTACCAGGTACACAGTTCGACCCGTAAGCCAATTAAGAACTTGGGTGAGACTCTATAGTTAAATTATATCTGCCGTCCTTCAATGAGCCTGAAATCATCCAGACTAATGAAAAATTAATTCACTTGGACACGACTGAAATTAAGTGGGCAGTTCAGTGAAGGAAGTAAGAGTGTGCCACTGGCTGTATTGTTTCTATGATTTTTTTTTAACTTTTCAGTCAGTGGTTTTATTATATGTTCCTGCCAATATATTTCCTAGTTGTTCGTGGATTTTGGCAAGGAAGTAGAAATTTACAAAGCTATCTTTTAAACAGAAAATATCTCTACGATAATTGGAAAATAAAATGTTCTCTCTAGTTCTTGAGTAATACTTTATTGGTTGAAGACTCTTGAAAATATGACTGTTCTTTCTTCATTCAAGTTCACTTTTCTGTATTCCCACTACTTCAAATTATTTCCACTTTTTGGAACTGAGTAAAGCTTTTTTTTCCTGGTATTTACTATCTGAAAACTTCAGCAGCTTCTAAAGTCTCCAAAAACCTTAGAACAATGACAAAAATCTCAGATGCCACTACTGTAGCAGTTAATTTCAATTTCTCTAGGTAACTTTTTTTTTCTAGATAAATAGATGAACATAAAAAAATTACTATTGTTTCCTTGAATGTGGACATGGAAATTCATTCAGGAGGTAAGAAGTGGAGGTCTGGATTAATTGAACCAAGAAATTGGTCTTGGTGTAGAAATTAAATACTTGGAGAGGAGAAGACTATAAACTAAGTGTAGAAACTTGTGGGCATGACTGGATAGCCCACAAGCTGGATGGAAGCATAGGTATTCTATTCATTTCCTTTAATTCACAATCAATACTGGTTGTTGTAGCTGAATTGATCATATAAAACTCTGGGTCAGTTGAAAAGGTAGCTAAAGTAAATAGGTCAACGAGACTAGGGCCTGTTCATTTATTGTACATAGATTATAAATTGTGTATACAAGTCTGGACAATTCAGACTAGACTCAAATGAAAGACATTCTGTCAATGTCCTATATCTGTCAACCAATCACTTTTTATTATTATTATTATCCACTGAACATAAAACACTGTCTTACAAATTGTAAGAAAATTAAAAAAGCAATAAAGATGACCTATATTCTTGTGTAGCAAGCAGGTCGGAACTACAAGAGGAGAAAAGGTGGACCGGTTATCAATAGTCCTAATAAGAACATTAACTTCTCTTGCTCACTACAGGAAATCAGGCAAAACAGAATTCTCTGTGGCTTCTCCAAATTATTCTTTAAATTGTGACTAAAGAGTTCATTGCATTGGAAGAATAAACACAGTGGAGGAGTGTCTTTGGGACAGAAGTGTTCTGAAGGCCTCTAATAAGCTGGGTGGTTATCCCTATGTGTCTGTGCACTTTATTAAACTTATATATATATAAATATATATATATATATATATATATATATATATATATATATATATATATAATATAATATATATATATATATAATATATTATATATATATATTTTATCAGGTTTTACTATAAGCTGTAGAGATTTTTTGGTTTTTGTTCAGTGATTTTTTCAGTTGTATCCTACTCTTTGTGACTCCATTTGGCATTTTCTTAGCAAAGATACTAGAGTGCTTTGCCATTTCCTTCTCCAGCTTAGTTTACCAATGAAGAACTGAGACAAACAGGGTTTGGTGACTTGCTCACCAAAGTGTCTGAGGCCAGAGATGAACTCAGGAAGATAAGTCTTTCTTATTCCAAGCCCAATATTCTATCCACTGTGCCACCTAGCCACCAAGCTATAGAGTAGAGAATAAACCAAAAGACTGACCAACGATGACATTCTGTCATAAATATAAGTTCTTTGATGCTCAAGATCATTTCACTTTTTTAATTTCTATTCCCAGTACCAAGAATAGTGCTTGAAGACAATACGTGCGTAGTCAGTCAACAAGTATTTATTGATGCTATGATGTACACAAATATGTGCACAATAAATGATATGGCATACCAAATGGAGAGCTGACCTCAAAACCAGGAAGACCTAGGCTCAAGTGACACTTCTGATACATAATATGTGAGCTTTGTGTGAATCACCTAACCAGTCAGTGCTCTAAGCAACTGTAACTATAAGTTGCAGAGAAAGTGTCAACTTGTACTGGTTGAAGCGGTTTACTTCTCTCCTGAGAGGCTTCTATAGTAATAGAATAATAGGTCTAATCACTCTTCTTCCATTGTGTTAGGCATCATAACGCTAGGTAATAGGTACACAAGACAAAAGTGAAAGAATCCCTTTGCACAGGTAGTTCCCATTCCAATGGAGTAAACCATCTCTATCTCTATCTCTCTCTCAGTCTCTGCCAGCCTATGCCTATACCTCTATCTATCTATATCTCTATTTGTGTGTCTGTCTATATATCTGTATCTATCTATACAGATACAAAATATACTTATCAGATGGATGGGCAAGCACTAGAAACTGGACAGAGGAGAAAAGAAAAGGTTTCATGGTAAAGGTGGTACTTCATTAGAGCCTTGTGTAAAAGCAGGGATTCTTCAAGAAGGAGATGGGAAGGACTGCATTCCAGGCATTGGAGATATCCAGTAAAAATGTATGAAGAAGGGAAATTGAATTCTTGCTATTAAAAATGACAGAAGGCCAATTTGGCAACATTCACTGTAAATGCAGTTTAACATGGAAGACATAAAGCAGATTAAAGTTTAATAAGATGGGAAAAGTAGATTAAGTACATGTGGAGAGATATAAACTACAAACACAGGAGGTTATATTTGATCCTAGTGACCATAGTCAACCACTACAGTTTATTGAGTAAGGGAGTGACATGTACAATCATTGCTTTAGGAAAATCACTTTGGCAGTTATTTGCAAGATCAATTTGAGTGGAGAGACTTGAGGTATAGAGACCAATAATTAAGAAATCTTTCTTGTTTGAGTTCTCTGACAGAAATATGCCTTGGTGTGTTTGTGCCAAAGGTATTGATTGGGAACCTAGCAGACTATACTGAAAGGACAATACTATCTCTCTTGAAGGAAATTTTTCTTATGAAAAAGAATGAAAAGTACTAACAATTAAGCGTCTTAGAGAGTGTATGCAATGTAGGAAAGATATATAGGGTATATTTAAGCTTAATTAGCTTAAAACTTCTCTAAGGCTTCTGGGAAAACTTTAATGAAAGGGAGTAATCAATCAGTACTGAGCGGCATTAATTGAAGAAAAATTTTTTTTTGGGGGGGGAAGGTTACAGAACAGTGTTAGAGGAACAAGCACAAGAAACCTAAGTCTAACTTCCAGCTTAAACACCCAATAGCTATATGATCACAACCAAGCTACTTATATTCATGGAAACTAAGTTCCTTCATCTGTCAAATGAGAGTAAATATTTTAACTACCTACCGCCTAGAATTTTTGTGAAGATGGTGTTTTCCTAATTTTAAGGTGATACACAAATATAAGTATCATTCATCTAAATTTTATAATGGGACCTGGAACCACCATTCCTGCCTTTCCTTGTCATCAGAACTGTCTCCGGTGAATTGAAGTAAAAGCATTTTTCTAAAGTCCAATACACTAAAAATAAATTTTCATAATGAATAATCAACCATTTCACAGTTTAGGTCCCAAGTAAACTAAGTTGTTTTTAAGAGGAAATAATGAGCATGAGTGAATTACTTCATTATTTTATCTAGAAGTGATTTTAACACATTTTGAGTCACAGATCTCTTTGTCAGTCTGATGAAGCCTAGAGATCCCTTACCAGAAAAAAAAGTTATTAAAAAACATCATAACTGAGGAACATTAAATTTCAGTTAGATGTTAATGAAAATAAAAATGTATTTTTTTATTCCACTCTAGGCTCAGGGACCTCTTGAAATACATTCACGAATGCCAAGTTAAGAACCCCTGACTAGAGGCAGCCAGAGACAAATAAAAACAAAATCTTAGCAACATAGAAAATGACAAATTGAAAGAAAAATTAAGAACAACTCTGAGCATTGTTTCCTCGTATTGCTAAATTCTGTCATCTTCACTGATGGTGTGACAGATTGATTAATTGAATTTTTCATTCATTCATTTGTTTGTTTATTCATTATTTTTAACTAAACTGGAACTCCTAATCATCACTTTTTCTTTAACACCTTCCCTCTCTCTAGCCATTGTTTTGTTGTGTTTGTTTTTTGTTTTGGTGGTACAGTTCTCATAATGATTAGACTATTTTAAAGTAAATTCTGATTAACCTGAAATAGGCCAAGATATTCTTAACATGAAAGGAAAATGCCTTTTCCTAAGGCATTCAAGCATATAAACTCTAGGTTTTAGCTCCATATTAATCTATAGTAAAATGGGCCCTCTAAAGAGCAGGTGATATCATAGAAAATATGATTTTCCAAATATAAATATTAACTACAAATTACTCAATTTTCATACAAATCTCTTCATAATGTGAGCCTCTCTTTTAATATGATGGATGAAAATTTACTAGGTGATCTCTAAGGTATTTTTTAATCCTACTATGGACAAATTGTGGGGAAGAGCTCTAATATTTTATTAAAAAAAGGGCATTAATATAAATCACCAAAAGACATATATAACATTCTTTCAGGCTGATATTATAGCCTTGTTTGCTGTTTCTTGATATACTTGGTGTATATTTGTGCGCGTATGTATGTTTTGAAATAAAAGTAATGTATTGACTTTTCAAATGTACTAAAATCCTTTGAACCACTTTTTCTCAATAAAGAGCATACATTAATGGAGAAGACTTTATGTAATAAAAGCAAGAACATCAATTTAAAATACCAGGAAATGGAAACATTTTACGTATGGGTTTTATGTAAACAGAACCCTTTTTTTATTATTAATTTTCTATAATAGAATAATATATCCTCTCTGGTCTATGACAATGTTGTTGGTTATTCCAAAACAGTCCCAAAGGTGTAACTTTATAAAATATAGAGTAATAAATAGTGATTCTCAGGACTTTAAACCAGTTGTCTTTGATAATCAGTTTTTCATTTTCTTTTACTAATTTTGAGTTTTATATGGTTTGTATTAATCCCATACATCAACTGTAAGGAGAATGAAAGGAAATAAGCATTAATGTAGTGCCTACTATATATACCAGGCACTTTGGTGAGTGCTTTTTAAAATTATCTCATCTCATACCTACAGGTGAGAGATTATTAATTATCATTTTACAGTTAAGGAAATTGGTGCAAACAGTATCTAAAAGACTTGCCAAGGGTCACACAGCTACTAAGTATCTGAGACTGGATTTGAACTCAGATCTTCTTAACTCCAGGCCCAGCATTTTATCCACTGTATCATTAGTTGCTTGAATAAAATAAATGTATCTTACCTATTTTTTGAGATATCCTATAGATAGGTATCAGTAGTTGGGGAGCTACCTTGTTCATTTGAATATTAAAAGCCTGACAGCTACATTCCTAGTAAGGTACATTTTCTTTTCCTAAATCAGTGAATCTATTAATTAGAGAATTATATCTTTGTTGTGAAGGATATTTCAAAACATCCCTGAATAATTTGCAGTAAGATACTATTGTCACAATCTATCACTTTAAAAATTCTGGTATATTATTATTCTATATTGAAAGAGTAATCTTTGGGATTTTGTTTTTTGACTTAGTACCTGTAGTTACCTGTAGGATAATTAATTCTATATTAGGTTAGAGTCTTGCAGAAGAATTTCAGATGAAAAATAATAATTTATATATTTTTATTGTTGTTCAGTTGTTTTAGTTATGGGTTACTTTACATGACCCCATTTAGGCAAAGATACTAGAGTGGTTTGCCATTTCCTTCTCCAGCTCATTTTACAGATGAAGAACTGAGATAAACAGGGTTAAGTGACTTGCCCAGGGTCACATGGCTAGTAAGTGTCTGAGGCTGGATTTGAACTCATGAAGGTAAATTTTCCTGATTCCAAGCTCAGTGCTCTATCTACTAGCTGCCCCTTCCTGAAAATAAGAGTGTATTAATAGTGATTGTATTAGCTATCATAAAGGCTCAGCTATAGCAACTAAGTTATTATCCTCTTCCCTTTTAACACAGAGCAGCTTTAGTGTGTGTATGTGAGCGTACATGCTAATATTTTTTATGTCTGTGTGTCTTTTATTATTTTCATTTTCATTAATGTTTTGTTTTTATATTATGTACACATAAATATTATTCCTTGTTCATGAGAGGTTTCTTTTAACAAATTAAAACAATGGTTAAGTAAGACTAATAATAATAATAGTAACTTAATCTGAAAGTACATGTAGCATTTAATATCAGCACCCCACACACTTCTTTAAAAAAAAAATTAAGAGGCAGCTAGGTGGTGCAGTGGATAGAGAGAGCTCCAGCCTTGGAGTCAGGAGGATCTGAGTTCAAATGTGGGCTCAGACACTTGACCCTGGGCAAGTCACTTAACCCCGACTGCCTCACCAAAAAAAAAAAAATTAATAGAAATCTATTTTCTCTCTCTCCCATCCACACCAAACTGAATAAAGAAAAGGGAAAAAACAATCTTTTAACTAATTTGCATGGTCAAGCAAAATATATTCTCCCAATGGCTGTATATAATTTACATGTGTATGTATATTATTTATATATACATACCCACATATATATATGACACACACATATATATGTATGTATATATATATATATATATATATATATATATATATATATCTTCACATCATCAATCCATTGGCTTTCTGTAATGAATACCATTGTAGAGAAAGACAGAGACAGAGAAAGAGAAACAGAGAAGAGAGAGACATTGCATTTTAAAAAGTACAAAGACCTAGTGGCACTAGTGAAATAGGCCACTGAAATGTCAGTGATCCAGCTATTGAGGATGCATTTAAAAACTTTCTGGTCCTCCTTTTTTTTTTGGGAGGGGGGTGTTCTTTCACTTCCCTGAAGGGGAATGTTTTTCCTTTTCAACTCCAGTGTTCTATGAATGGCAGCTGGTGGTTTGACAGTGAAAGCAAGCTTAGTAATTTTTTGCCCTCTTAAAACTGATGACTCCTTTCCTTAATGACCTGTCTCAGGAGAAATCTGACTCTAGATATTATTTTCTTCCTCCCTCTAATGTACTATACTTTCAATTAAATATGCAGCTCAAACCCCCTACAGTTTCCACTGATGAAATTCAAAATGTATGTAATATGCCATCATATTGCTTTGCTCTTTACCCAAGTCCTTTTGGCAGAGCATCAAAACGTGAGATATATTTCACCCACCTGTTACCTACTCCCATGGCATCAAGAGTTGATGGATTTTCTTCATCTTTTAATTTGTTTAATCACTCAGGATAGTTAGAAAACTTACACAGAAAGACCCCTTCCTCCAACCCCTCTTCCTTCCTACATGCTTCCTATATGGAGGCTGAATCTTATTTGCAAGCATACCTTTCACAGTATTACGAATTAAAGTTTCATTGAAAGGAAGAAAGCAAAACAGAAACTCTTGAATAAGTTAATAGTAGTTCCAAAAAGTTGTGTAAATCTCTTAAGTCTATGTCATTTCCAAGGCTCTTCAGACTGAAATTCTTCATAAGTCCTGTTTTTACTGACTGTTTCAGATTACATGGAGATGAAGTTTAAATAATCTTTACTATTCCCCTCTTATAATAGCTCATTCTTTTTTTCCTTTACTTCCCTAGTATCTATCAACTAAGAATGAATTTTAAAAAAGCATTTATTAAGCAATTACTGTGTGCTAGGCATTTTGCTAAGCTCTAGGGATATAAACACAAGCAACTATATATTCCTTTTCCATAAAAAGATGATATCCTAAAAGAGGAAGATAATAAATAAAAATATTCTAGCATTAGGGTGGGGTAGGGGAAGGGACAACGTGGTTTGGAAGTGGCTTGTTCCAGGTAAGATAAATTGAAAGCCCACCTAGAATATTCCAGGGTCCCAGGATCAGAATCTGAGTTCCAATGGAGGAGAAGAGTAACAATGCAAACCCCAGCTTCTTTTTTCATTTCCTTAAGTCATTTCCATAACCCTAAAATCAGAAACATTGAAAAAAGCCTACATATGCATACAGCTTATTCACATTTGTTCTTACTTTCATAGTTCATCAGATAATTAGATGATTACATAATCCTCTATTGAACTTTAGCAATAGAGGACTGGTTATAGATACTAAAGGTCACATTTACATAATATCAATCCTCAGCAAAGGGCGCTATAGAATTGATACAACTCTTTCCCTCCACTTTAGCTTTCTAAGCTCAATACTCATAGAAAAATATCTGGATTTACCTAAATATTCACTCCAGTGTGCTCAAATAGCTCCAGTAGCAGCTATGAACAAATTATAACTCAAATTCCAATTTAACATCTTAGATTTGGAACTGGAAAGGACGTCAGAATCCATCCAGCCCAACCTCCTCATCTATATATGAGGAAAGTAAGTTCTGTGCAGGCTAAATGATCTGTCCAGGTTATACAAGTAGGATTAGAGACAGAATTTTAAGCTAGTCCATTGACTTCAGAGTGCATGGACTTTCTACTATTCTATATCTGAAGAATTCTCAGGAAGACATCATCTTCCCCTCTTATCGCAATAACACAGGTAAATCTCTTTCTTAATTTCTCCCCAAATATTAAGCAAATGTGAGCCTTAATGTCCCACTGCTGTTGTTGATCCTCACTCACTCACCTTATAAATCACTGGCAGATTTCTAGTTAAGAAGGCAATGCAAAAAATCATAGAGGAACCCAGCTCTCTCCCACATACAACCAAGAAAATATATGAAAAGAAGCCTCTCTAGTATATATACACATTATATATAATACACACATTATATATAATACACACATTTTATATATATATATATATATATATATATATATATATAGAGAGAGAGAGAGAGAGAGAGAGAGAGAGAGAGAGAGAGAGAGAGAGAGAGAGAGAGAGAGAGAGAGGGAGAGACAGTAGATGCACCCTCAAAACAGACACCCATCACTGAGGACCAGTTATTTAGCAATCATGTGGACATTTTTTGAATTGTTAAAAAAAAAAATAGACCGAACATCAGTTGATTTTAGTTTCTGTACAAACAAAAACTATTCAACTCAACTATATTTTTCATTGTCAAAATATCACATCACAATGATGTTTAGTCAATAGGGTTGTCAACAATTATTGAGGCCATTGGTCCACTTAGTGAAAACACAGATTTTTGTTGCATAACACTGCCCACAGTCATAAATTAATGATTTTGGATGTGATTATTAAAATGGGTAGCATTTTTGAGGTGATTGTTGTATGTGAGTTGCTATTTGTGGAACATATTTTTGAAGCATATCAGAAACTTTAGAAATAAATCTTTAACAAACTGACAGCTTTTTCATTATGACTCCTAAATCATCTCCTACCACCCACCAAACATAGAATAATGTCACTAATTCACTCCATTACATTTCAGTTATGGCACCTTCTCCTCCAGACAGATAAGCTTGTTTGATTTCATCTAACAATATACATTCACTTCATTAAAAGTTGACCAGGAAGAAAAGCTCAATATTTAAGATTTTGACATTTGGCAATTTTCAAAATATTCATTGCCCTTCTACAAGCTTCTGAATATTTCATCTATAAATACTGCATTAATGACACCTTTGTTTGAAATATTGTTATAGGAGAAGAATTGACAGCAAGAGCAAAGTACTTAATCCTTTGATAGATCATATTCTAACTATCTGTACTTTTTAACCAATTGAACTGAAGCCGTCTTTGTTAGTTTTCTATTTCACTTTGAGGAAATATTCTTAATCTAGAAAAAAAAAGACCTATAGATAATCAGTGATAGTACTTTAATTTATTTTGTAAAATATCAATGACTAGGTTATTGGATATAACGTTTTATGGCTTTGGATAATATCTTCATTATAGACTAGGACAAAAGCTTTCTATTGGCCAATGCTCAGTTTTATTGTACATACTGAACAGTCAGTAATATTTCCTTCTTTGCAGATCTTACCTGAAGAGTCTGAAGTATTTGCACTGTTGCCAGCATATTCAATATAATCGTATGTCTGCTCCTTTTTTTTATTTTATAAATAAACTAGTCCATATTTTTTAATTAAAATGGGGTAGTATATAATTGAATTAAAATGTTAAGCCATGGGCTTGTTATGCTGTTTTGACAGAGTGCAGGCGACAAAGATTACAAACACAACACTGCACTGTGCTGGCAGTAAAATTACAATTACTGCACTCAATGTCTTGACAAGCAAAGAACTTAAGCTAAGGGGAAAATTATATTAAGTCACTAAGCAGCTTTGATGGATGCTTGCTCAAAGTAAGTTTGTCTCAATGATACAAAGCCCAGGTCATCTGGATTTTTATTATATGAATGGATGGAAATTTCATGATGTCACGGTCAATTACTTGAGACACCAACATGTGGAAACTAGAAGCAGCAAGAAAATGGAGAAGTTGATGATTAATAGAAATATAAAGTGTCATTGTCAGTTTATGATTTACTTACTGAAATTGACAAGGTAATGTAACTCTAAAAATTTTTTACAGCTGTAATTTTGATGTTACACCTTCATTAATTCAGTGTGGGAGGACTAATCAATTTTATGACGAGGGAATAGTATGTCCTTAATGTTTTGTGAGCACTTAAAAACATTGTTAATCCAATCCTATGAATATTACGCTGCCTGCTATTTTGTATAATGTTTAGGAACTTCTCCATTTTCTTGATGTTTCTAGTTTGCCACATGTTGGTGTCTCAAGTAATTGACCATGACATCATGAAATTTCTGTCCATTTGAGACAAACTTACTTTGAGTAAGCATCCATCAAAACTGCTCAGTGTCTCAACATAATTTCCCCCCTTCGTTTAAGTTCCTTGCTTGTCAAAACACTGAGCACAGTAATTGTAATTTGCTTGAGGGTAGAAATATGATAGACTGAAATTAAAGTGAAGAACTGTGTGTTTTTATCAGGTAGATTTAACTGCACAACTTCACACGTATACTATATGCAATGTGATTCATCATTCAAATAATTGCACCCTGCCACCAAATTACATTTCCAGACTTGTTCAGTTTTATGTACTCTTTCTGGTTCAGCAACATTCTTCTTATTTCTTATGCCTGGCATTCCAGCTTCCATCTCTGTGTCATTGCCCCAACTGTTTCCCATGCCTATAACATGCTGTATCCACATCTTTGCTTCTCAGAGTACCTATTTTCCTTCAAAGATCAGTTCAATTGCTTTCTCTTACATAAAACCCTTCCTTACCTCCCTAGATTCCTGCTAGTGCCTCCCTGCCATTACCTTGTTTTTATTATGTATATGTGTGTACGTGAATATTTATTTCCATACATGTGTTTCTCCTCATAGAATATAAATTCCTTGAGGGTGGAGGCTAATTCAGTTTTGTCTTTTTATCCCTATCACCTTCAGAGTCCCTGATAAAGAGTAGGTGTTTAACATACAACTACATACTAAAAACGGAATCATACCAAGGCCCCAGGGCTACATAACCTTAGCTGGATTAGCTAGTTTCTTATCTTCCCAAATCTAGGAGTCAAAGCTTACTTGACTAAGTAAACTATCAAGGGAAGAAGGGTCAAAGACAATAAAAAATTCCAGAGGTCTGTCTTAGTTTTAGCATGCACTCAGAATGGCTTTTGTGATTTTTTTTTTTGAGATTTTCATAGTACAGATGTGTGAGGCAAAACATATTTAAGACTTTGCCCTTTCAGTCATTGGGAATTGTCCATCTGCAGTTGTAACAGAAGTATAAGGATGCATTTGCATGTTGTTTATTTGTCTGCTTTTGCTCCTGTAAGGCATGGGGGAAAAAGTTTCTTAAACTTAGTGGAAGTATTAAGAAGTTAGCCAATGCTTAGCTGAAGGATCAAGCACACCCCTGGTGATCTTTAAAAAGCAAATTAGAGAGCTCTGAAAGGTGACACAAAGTTAACCTTGGCAATTGAAAGTCAAAACAGCTAAAGCATCAAGCCTAGGGAGCCCACATGAACAGTCTGCCTAACAGAAATGAAAGATTCAGGTGGAGTATATGCATGGGGACACCTCAAGAAGACTTGCAGTGCTAGAAGTGGCAGGAGTTTTCCCTATGTCTTTGCCTAATTGCTAGAATATTCTTTGTACGTTCCCTCTCTTCCCCATGGCATGTGCTCACTAACCTGAACTATAACAGGATAAGAATAATACCCATCTCCCAGAGATGTTGTGAGTTAAAAATGAGATAACATGTATAAAGTGCTTAGCACAGTGCCTGGGACATAGTAGGCACTATATAAATGCTAGGTTATTATTATTATTATTGTTATTATTATTATTATTATTATTGGAGGACTGTATTCTAGGTTTATCAGAGGAATATTTTGTTGCTGTTGTTCATGCAATGTCATTTTAGTAGATGCTTTCTTTTCTTTAGAGCTACGTGTATCAACTGTTTGACTGCTAAACATGAATATGTGAGCGTTTGTGAGCTATAGTTACTGAAAGGCAAACCCACAACATAATCTTAGGAACTTCACCTGAGAATATGCATTAAGTAAGTGGTGTTTGTTAGCCCAGAAAAGGTTGTCACACTCTGGAAACTCATGTAGGAAGCCTTCTTATTGGATTCTCTAGGATTGTGAGGGTACATTCAAGAAAAATGTAACTTTTTTTCTATTCTTTTATTTTCAACCGTAATTAGAGATCTTTCTGATTATATTTCCTTTATAAGTCAGAGCAGCTGTTTTGAAATAACTTTTTTGGTGGTTGAATACTTAAATATTGATATCAATTTGATTTTTTTGGTCCATATGAATATGGAAGCTGATATGAGCAAAACGCATCCTCAGAATAATGATGCCTAACAATAAACCTATACCAACACAGAGTTTAAAAAGTATCCCATGTTTTAAGGCAGTAGTGATGTCAAACTCATTTAGAAATACATCTCTCCAAGTTACATTTTGACTTAGAAAACCACAAATTAACATTTTCTATGTTATATTTCTATCTGTTTTGTTAAACATTTCTTTATGTTTTCATCTGAACTTCCTTTTTAATATGCATAATGTCTTATACTTTGCTTATAATG
This sequence comes from Phascolarctos cinereus, assembly GCF_003287225.1. NCBI lineage: Eukaryota > Metazoa > Chordata > Mammalia > Diprotodontia > Phascolarctidae > Phascolarctos > Phascolarctos cinereus. Next base: position 258,940,284 of record NW_027555847.1, read on the forward strand.
CAGTGTGTGTAGAATAGATACTTAGTGTATTGAACTTAATTTAATTGTGTATACACACTTGAGATGTTATCCATAAAATGGAGATTTACACAACAGAGAATGCCTATGTCACAAAAAATGCAAAAATAGAGTAGCAACATGTGGCCACTCCACAGTCAGGTTTACTTCTGAATTTCTGCTCATGTGAGTTATATATTACTTATCTAAATGTAGAATGTTTTAAAGATAAGTATAGATATAGCAAATTCAAGTTCCTGCCCCAGCCTTTATATTTTAGTAGTTTGGGTCCAGTAAGGTTTATATAAATTCTTTCCTATTGTTCCTTGGTGAGACACTACTCAAGGGACTTTGTGTCTCAGATTTGACCATAATGTTTGTGTGTAAGTAAAAAAAGTGACTGTGAAAATCTACATACCCCCCAAAAATATGTCAAAATCAAGTAAAATCAGCAAATGTGGTTTTTGTTTGAAATAACAGTACAAACAGGACAATGTGTTAGACACTATGAGGGGAAATAATTGTGATATAGTATGATGCAATAGAATCAGAGGACTTTTGAGTTTGGCTCTATCATTTTCCTGCCTCTGTGACTTTGGGAAAGTCATTTAATATCTCTTATCTTTATCAGCAAAAAAAAAAAAAGTTTGAACTTGAACTCTAAGACCCTTCAATCATGACACTATAACATAGTGCCTTTGACGCTGAGGAGCTTACAAAATATTTGGGGAAAAGTTAAGCTTTGTGCATTTGAATGATTAAACAACAGTGTGTAATTTAAATAAAAGTTTAAGACAACTGTCGAGACAAAAAAGTAGCATTGTAAACTGCTAAATTAAAGTTATAGAAAATAACACAGAGTTTCAAAAGAGATAACTCATATCAAGCTGGGGTGCTCAGTGAAGGCTTTATGGAGGAGATGTAGAGCTACCCAGTCCAAGGCTCTGTATGTTCTAGTACACTGAAAATCAAGAGGTCAACTGAATGACTATTTTTTAAATTGAGGATTGTTATTAAATCAGGTTTCCTCTTCCTGTACCTACATACTTGACTTTTTTTTAAATGCAAGACAATTTTTTCCTTTTTTTTCTTTTCTTTTTCTTGTTTGGACTAAATTCCTTCTTTTTAATTTTGGACTATTATTCAATCCTGTCTCTTAAGAATTTTAGAATATTGATTTTGTCATCTAATATCTTAGCTATCTCATCTCATCTGAAAATTTGGTCAGTGTGCCTTCTATGTCTTCATATGAGTTATTTATTAAAGATTTAAACAGTACAACATCATAGAGATCCAGAGAACACCACTAGAAGCCAACCTTTGGTTGACATTCATCCATTTATATCAGCAATCTCTCTATATTGTTGTCTAAATTGCCATGACTTCACTGAACTATTTATTCATTACCCTTTATTCTGTCTCATCCACAAAGATTATCATGGGAGGCACTGTCAAATACCCAAATGCTTGTTGAATGAATAAGTGACTGAATTAAAATGATTTCCTAAAATTAAACTCCCTTTAAAGGTTCGGGATCCTACTTATCTTTATGCTAAGACATGATTTTGTTGTTTGGCAGGGAGAAATGAAAGTGAAGAGTTTAAATCTAAATATCAGTGACATTTTTGAGTACTATTTTTGGGGATTTCTTCAGCAACATATAGAATTTCTTTCAAATTAAGTATCCAGTTTGAAATGGTAGAAGACTCTAATATTTAATTCTATTTCCATATGAATGCAAATGAAATTTCTCCATTAAGCGTAATTAAAAGCAACATATTGGAAATTTTTATTCTATTGGATAGAGTGAATCTTATTTTTTTTTTAAGTTAAATAGCTCTACAAACTCCATATTATGGTCTTTTCAGTGATCAAATTGTTCAAATGATCTTATCAATGCTTGTTTCCAATTTATTTTAGGAATCATGATCCTATGTGGGACTTGATAATTTACAGGAGGCTAAGAACAAGGATGGCCTTTCGTTACCCAGTCTTAAATATTACAAATGAGCCTGTCAGCTCCATGTCATTAAGTTATAGATCAGAAATTTTGGCTGGGCTTAAAGAAGATAACTTGAGCAGGGAGCAAGCTGCCTTATGTTGTGAAATTTCTGCCCCTATTGTACTACTGATTACTATCAAGAAAAATCACACAACATTAGAGCATTATGAATATTGAATATTATTCCTAAGAAATTCTTTCACTCTCATATAAATTAGATAATGACTAATGATAAATCAAGAGTAGTTATTACTTAATATATCAGCCCCATTTTAAGAACCTATTTTTATAGGATTTAAAATTGCTGACCATTCTACTCTGTTCTCAATAAGAAATATACTAGCTTTATTTTTAACCTGTTGATGCCATGACACGTGCTTAGCAGTAATGATTTAGAGAATAATTCGGAAGACTATTTCTAAAGTCATTTTTGTTTGCAAGTCATTAGTTTAGGGTTTAGTCATTAGTTTTAATACTGGAAAGTTTTGTTTTGTTTTGTTTTTTTAAGAGCAAGGGAGAGGTTCATGTGTGCCTTTAATAATAGTTATGTGCATCTCCTAGCCTTGATATTAAATTATTTTTAAAATTTAGGGTTTTTTAATTTCTTTTTCAATTTCATCTAGACTTTATAGATGTAATAGTGCAAAGACAGTACGGAGTAGTGGAAAGAACATTGAATATGAGTTAAGGAGAACTTGGTTCAAATCTAGACTCCACTTCTTAATATCAGTACAATTTGGGCATGTCACTTAACTTCTCCGTGGATCAGTTTCTTAATCTTCAAAATGAAAGAGTTTACACTACATTACCTCTAGGTCTTTTACAGCACTAAATCAATTAACCTGTTCTTGTTCAGCTGTTTGAGTCATGTCTGACATTTCATGGTCCAATTGGGGTCTTCTTGGGCAAAGCTACTGGAATGGTTTGCCATTTCCTTCTCCAGCTCATTTTACAGATGAGGAAACTGAGGCAAACAAGATTAAGTGACTTTCTCAAGGTCACACAACTAGTAAGGCTAGATTTGAACTCAGGGAGATGAGTCTTCCTGATGTAGGTCCAGTACTCTATCCACTGAACCACCTAAAAGTTATTGCCCAACTCCTTCCTTAGAAACTACCCTAAGGGCTAGAGCTTTAGCTGCAAAGGATCAATAATACTGCAATGATCATCAAAATGATACATTACTACATAAAGATCGCATGATTTTACCATTGTAGGTACATTTTCCACTGAACTTCACTACAATCCCTAAAGAAAGTAGTCAACAATCTTTAAGAGTTGCTATGAAAAAAAAAAGTACCCTATGTTCCATTTGGTGATGAGTCTCTCCAAACTTATTTACATACTGCCAAGTTGGATGAATCTCTTCAAACTTACCTGTGTACCTCCTAGGGAACTCGGTTCATCTTTTGAATAATAACCATACTCTATCACTAGTCCCATGCTTGAAACTTTTCTTGTTTTATAAGACTAGAAAAAAAAAAAGACTGGTCCATTGGGAAAGCTCTCATGTTATCCTTAAGTTTTCTCTTCTCCAGGATATATATCCATAGATATTTCAGCGAATATTCATGTTAAGTGATTTCAAAGCCCATCTTAGTTTCCCTCTTCTATGGTGTCTCCAGTCAAAGAATATACTCATTAAAATGTATCAAACAGATCAGAACACGGAATTCCAATTATGTTCTAAACATGGAACAGTACAGCAGGACTATCAGTTTGTAAATTATGGACACTATCCTTTCCTTAATACAGCCTAAGATAGATATGCCTTTTTTCAGTTGTGATATCACACTTTTTACTGTCCTGAGCCATTAAAAAACAATTATCCTACTTCTTCTAAAAAGAGTAGAAATGTGCACTTGGCCCAGTTCCTACCATATAGTAGGCACTTACCAAATGTTTATTGATTTATTGAAATATGATAAAAGACAGATTCCATGACTCATTAACCTTCAAGTTTTTGTTTGTTCTTGAATAACTTAATCTTCACCATTTATGTCATGGAATTCAAGTATCTGAAGGAAGATAAGTTTCCATCATTTGTGAAATTATAAAATAGGACTTACTTTAAGTGAATCTCACCAATGAGGGCTTTTAAAAAACATGAGAAAAGATAGCAATTAATTATATAAGAAATATACATTTGATATAGTATATCACACACATATGATGTAGATAGAATTGGATTGGTCGTATGGCAAAAACATGGAATGACAGATGAATGAAGTGTTCCATTAGTACCATCACACTGCTGGGAAAAATTGAAGATCTAGAGAAGAAAAATCAGTCCAGAATGTTGGATAGACCACCTATGAGGAACTTGTGGAAGGATATGGACAAGAGTCACAAAGGATGGGCAGGCATGAGTGGATTTTGATATTCATCATTGGAAGGAATTCCTGTATCTATTCAATCACAGATCCAAGGATGTTGAGGCATTATCCAAATTAAGAGGATTAATGTTCTTCCTTGTTCAGAATATATCTTGATTATTGTTTTCATTCTGACCATCACATTTTAGGGAGGACATTGACAAGTTGTAATATCTCTTAAAGATAATGAACTAGAAAAAAAGAGAGTGAAGTTAAATGATTTTAGCACTTCCTAAAATTTATAGTTGTCCAAAAGTGGAGTGAACTCAGGAGCTAATGAGTTCTCTGCCCTGGAGATTTTCAAGCAGGGAATAGTTCACCAGTTGTTCAATATGGTACAGAGGTGATTTTGTGCAGGTTAAGGTAAAGATTAGAATAGATGACCTCAGAGGTACCTTCCAATTATGAGATTGTGTAGTTGTGTGATTCAGTGGTACTCTATGTCTTACTGCCATATAGTATCACTCATTGAAAGATTCACAATATTAAAGAGATGGAGTTGCGTGGCAGTAAGGAGATTGGAATTACTGAAAAGGGCCTGCAATTTCCCAAATGGTATCCATCTGGAATGGCTCAATTTTGGGGCCCAATCCATTGATTATCTATAGCACCTCTCCATGATGCCCAAATTAATGGCTAATTTGATGTTTTCCTATCCAACTGCATCTCATTGTGAACAATTTTGTTTTTCATCCCTTCAACAAATGGCTAGATTAAACTTTATGGCATCTCTATGTATTTCACTGACATAGTTACAAATCATTCAGAGAACAACACAATTAGTACAATCTGAAGACTCAACACACCTACACAAAGTGAGCAATTCCTTACTCAAAGGAGTCTGCATTGTATAATATTGAGTGTCAACTCTGTTAGTATTAGAAAATTAAATCTACTCATTTTCTTTTAGGGATAATAAGCAAGCGGTATTTGATGTCCATGAACAACATGAAACCCATCTAATGCAGGATATCATAGTGTTGGGGTAGGCAAATGTTTAATTAGTCAGCAACTCTTATAATTTATAGCTATGGTACAATGAGATCCACAAGAGGTCAGACAGAGTAACATAAGGAGAGCTGAATTTACAGAACTCAGGGAGCAGGCACAGAAGTCATAGAAAAAATTAGTTGACTATAGTGATGGAAAGATAAGAGCCATAAGAGAAAAGGAAAAGTAGCATTTGACAAGATAGACTGGAAAACACAACTCTGGATCATTGAGGCACGTTGAGCAACAAGGTATGCTGTTTCTTGGGCTCTTTTTTGACAGGATACACTAATCATTTGAATCCATCATCACAAAAGGGCTATAGCACAAAGGCCTGCAGCCCTAATGTGCATAGTCTAATGGCTCCATTTGACTTCCTTTGTGAGAAAAGAAAGTTTGTACTTAACAAACAATAAGCACAATGGGATCATCTATTCTCAATGTCTTCCAGTCACTTTTGAACTTGTATAGAAGTGGTCCATCACGGAATTGCAGTGAAAAATTGTAGAGATAACAAGGAAATCATGATACAGTAGGACTAGAGGAACTTCTCTAGTCAAGCATACACTTTTCCTGAGTTTTCTTTCTACTAGTTAACTGTTACCTGGCTCCATATGGTCACAGGGCCTAAAGAGTAAGTTTGTGAAACAAATTCATAGTATAGATAGGACAGTATATAGGTTTAGAGGAAAGTTTATAAATTATTTAATCCTACCCCTTTCCCCATTTAATAGATAATAAAAATGAAGGGAATTGTCTTGGTCTTGACCACATACATAGTAAATGATCAATAATCTGAACTTTTTCAAATTTGATACCTATCAAATACTATATGTAAATCATACATATCTATATATACATACATACCTGTGTATGCATATATATAGTATCCTAACATAGCATTTATTATATATTGTTTAATTATACTAATATATATATATATATATATATATGTATCATGCATTATAACTTATTCATTTAAAAAAAGATATTTAATTGTTATAATGTTCAAGGAAGTCAGTCAATAAATATTTATCAAAAGCCTACTATTTACCAGGCATTGTGTTAAGTGCTAGGAATACACAAAAGGTAAAAGACAGTCTCTGTTGTCAAGGAACTCTCAGTCTAATGGCTTGTGTTTAGAGTTAAGAAGACTTGATTTCAAATCTGGCCTCAGACACTCAGTAGCTTTTTAGTAGCCTTTTGCCTCAGTTTCCTTAACTGTAAAATGGAAATGATAATAATAGCACCTGCCTCCTAAGGTTGCTATTAAGATCAAAGATTTTATATCCATAAAGTGCTTAGCCTAGTACTTAATAAATGATCATTTTTCCTTCCTTATAATGGGAGAGACAATTGCAAACAACTATATACAATCAAGCTATATACAGGATAAATTAGAAATAATCAGCAGAGGGAAAGCACTAGCTGTGAAGAATACAATGATAAATAAAACATATTCATTGGCCTCAAAGAGTTTACAAATTTAGTAGGACAGATAAGACATATACACAAATAACTAGAGTACATAGCAACTGGAGATACTAGTATAAAGTTACAAACATTTAGACGAGGTAGTAGTACCTTCCAATAGAGGAAGAAGAGGAAAAGAATATCATATGGAGGTGGAGAGGGTAGAACAGCCAATAACTGGAAGATAAGTGGGATTTCAACAGAGAGAAAAGGGCAAATGACAGAGGAAACAGGAAATTTAGATCCAGTGGCAGGAAAGAAAAAAAAAACCTGCATTCAGGGAATGGTGAGTATTGCCACAAACCAGCTGCATGAATTTGGCCAATTAATTCACAACTTTGGATATACATTTCCTCTTTTGCAAATCAAGAGAGTTGGACTGTATGTTCTTCCAGCTCTGACTTTCTGATTCTATGAAAATAAAATGAGGGTTGATGGGGCGATTTTAATTTACATGTTAGCTAGAGTTGAGGTGAGGTAAAATTGTAGGCTTACAATGCACTGGAAATGTCTCAAGAGTAAAATCCAGAAACAATTATCTATGTAGGTCTGTGTTAACTTAAAAGTGGAATTACTGTGATTGATTTAAACATGAGAAAAATTAACATGTTACTTCAGAATCCCTTGGTGAGTTTTGTGAATTTGATGTGGGCAAAATAATGGCATTATTATTCAAAAGGAATGAGATGTAGTAGAAATAGTACTTGGTCTGGAAGTCAGGACACTGAAGGTCTTGTCCCACTTCTATTAATTAGTTGCTGTGTGACCTGTGAAAATCATTTAACCATTCTGAGTTTCAATTTCTTTATATTTAACATGATAAAATTGAGGTAGATGATCTCAAGGATTTTTTTTTCAGGGGGGAACACTAAATACCTAGCTAGCCCAAAGGCTCAAAGAAAACATTGAAGCTAACAAAGGTGACAAGCAAAATAACCTTGTATGGAATAACCACAACCAATTCAAGGTACAATTTTGCAAAAGAGGAATTTCTCTATCAGGTTTTCTTTCTTTCCTTCTGACATCCTTACCTCATCATGGCCCAATCTTCAAATCTGTTTTCTGTATTAGCTTTTTTTAGGAGTGCCTTGTTTAGGTACCTCTCCTGCCTTCCCTATATAGATTTGTTAGAAAAATAAGGTAAAATAAATAGTAACTGGTACAACAAAGATTCCTGAGCCCTGAGCTACATTTTCCAAGCAATTAAAAGGGTTCTTTGTGATTAAGTGAATTACATACAATAGCATTCCATGTTTTTGAGCAAAAATATTTGAAGTTAGATTAAAAATGCTATATGTGTCATTTCCAAAATAATTATGCTTATTCCATTGTGAATTTTTTTTCTTTTTCAGATACAAAAATAAAAGCTACAAAATTCTCATGTCAGCAGAGGTTTTAGAACCTTTTTTGACCATGTGAAAGTCAAAGTTAATGTCTTTTGGGATTATTTATCCAGTGAAAAATGGCCCAGGCATCAATACTAATAAGGATGTGAATAAATCTATATTGTTTGAAAGCATAAAATGTAAGTAATGGCTAGCAAAATGTCAGTGACATATAAGGGGGCCTAATGGATCTATAAAAGGAAGATGTCTGGCATTGTCTTAAGTACCAACATTCAAAAGGAACTTCATTGGAAGCAAAAAAAAAAAAATTACAAATTAAAACAGAGAATGTCCTCTTATATAACAGAAAAGATATTGGTGGTTTTATCTATTGATATATTTGTACAAGTAGGCACTTTTCCAAGACCTCTGGATGTATTTTCAAATTTTAAAAACTAATTAAGACAACATGTCATATTTGTCAACTACAAAATATTGTTCCCTAAAGCAGGAAAAATTGTCACCATTAAAATTCAGATTTTCCTGGGAGAAAAATGTCTAAAGAATGTGGTACTTTTACATTTCAGAACAATAACATTTTGGATGTCATAACACTTGATTAATGTTTCTATTATAGTCTATAATTACAATATTTCAAAATAGGTCAAAATGACTGAAGCAGGATTGAACATGATCAGAATATTTGGTAGGTCTGAGTTACCATGGCTGGTGAAAGCAGTCTTATGAGCCTTAGAGAATGTTATTTCCACATTTTCAGAAGTAGTATGGTCTAAATCTAGTGATGCATGTTATATGAAACTTTATGCTGATGTTGCTTAAATAATTCTGTCTTTCAAAATTCATTTTTCTTATTTCACTTACTGTTTATTGAGACAAGGTATAAAGTAGGGGAAGGAGTGTTATATTTCAAGTCAAAGGCCGTGGGTTCAAATACTGACTTTGTTAACGTTCAATATCAGTTGAGGGTTGTGTCAGTCTGTTGGTGCAGGAATGGCCAGAACCATTATAGGTCCTGGGAAACAAGGCTCTGAATTCATAGAAAAGGAGAAGCATAGGTGCAGAGATATTAAGCCACTTAGCTGCATGAAAGGATGAATATACAGTTCAAGGACACAGACTTCAAATCCCCTCACTTTCCCTGAACCCACAGAGGCATATTCACAAAAGGAGGGTCAGCCAGTCAATACCGCAGAGAATTGTGCTAGATCCAATGAGCAATGTTCCCTGCCTTACACATTGGATAAACCATGCCTGCAGTAAATCCTTCTCTCCCAGATACCAATCAGATACCTGGAAGCTGTTTCATTTCTTCATATGGTAATCTAGTGACAGTTTGCTATGAAGGATAAGCCTGGTGAGCCTTACAGTCGTCACTAGTTTTCAGGAAGTGACTCCTTACACTCTGGCCTATTACCTTTTATTATTTCCTGTGTGACCTCTGGCAAGACATTTAGCCTCTCTTAGTCTCAGGTTCCCTCATTTGCAAAATAAAGAAGTTGAGTTAAATAATATAAAACTATTCTCCAGCCCCTCCACCTATGGGGGCACTACTATTGAAACTTATGACTGCTGTTATTTATGTTACATAAACATATGTGTGTGTGTGTATATATACATATATATATATATATTTATGTCACATAAATATATAAATATACATGCACACACACTTACATATATATACACAAATATGTGTGTGCATGATAGACACACACATATATGTATCTGTGTGTAATGATAGTGAATAGATAAGCCTCCTTGATCTATAAGACATATGTGGGCTTGTGGAGGGGGGAAGGAGGAAGGGCAGTGAGAGTCAATAGGTTAGCCTCCCTGATTTGAAAAACCATTGGATTCATCTGGTAGACAATGTGATTTCTTCCTCAAACCTGAAACTGTATTTTGGGATGAAAAACCACCCTCATATTGGCCACTAAGGCAGGAAGAAGTTATCACTCAGAAGATTTTAAAAGGAGATACCACTTCCATTCTCTCTTCTTCCCTTCTCAAGAATATGTAGCATAGGACTTTCTTTCTGGGACCTGCATGAGAGTGTAGAAGAGGGGCTCTCTTTTTCCCTTGGAATTTATGGCAGCTGCTTGCACATGTCAGTGTGCATAATGAGTCTGATCTGGACCTCAAGTTCCTGTGGTCTCTTCTGGTTTGTGCTTCCTTCTGTGGACTTGGGTGAATGAAGAGCAGTCAGGAGATATGAATTAAGGAATTTGGAAGTTGCTCTTTCTCAGTAGATGCCAGCTGTACTACAGAAGGAGTCTTGCAACAAATACAAAACTTATTGGAGATACCAAAAGGAAGATGAACCCAGGCCATGGATTACTTGCACAGAAGACATAAACCTTGAGGATGTCATTAATATGGTACAGATCCAATATAAAAGTGAAGTACCTACTCAACAATTCCATTTAGTTCCCCAATCTTTAAGTTAAGAACTATTGCTTGTTACTGTATCATGCCTTAAATCTTTTTAAATAAACACTTATTAGTTTGTGTGTGTGTGTGTGTGTGTGTGTGTGTGTGTGTGTGTGTGCGCTTTAGGAATTATATGTATATATGTCAATGAATAGCTGTCCAATAACATGATACTTTGAATTTCTTTTTATTTTTTGTTAGTGATACCCTAGATATGAGTCATACCTTAGCTTTAAGTAATTTTCCCAAGGGACCTAGGGTGGAGACATCTAGGTTGTTACCCATATGAAACCAGAGCTAGAGTCTTTTAGTGGAAAAAGAGAAGTTCCCTCAAACCCTGTGGGCTCAGTGGGTCTTTTGTTACAGATCAATATGAGCATAAAAAGAATAATATTTCAGTGTTATGACACCTGTTTTAATCAAATTGGTAGTTCATTTCACAGAAACAAACCTAACAATTTTTTTCATTGAATCAATTGTCATCGATTTAGAATTTTAACATGTTTGTGTTTAAATTACACAGTCTCAATGTGCCAATTCCTTGTGTAGATATACTTTGGCAACCATTATGAATTTTTAATGGTTTTTATAACAAAATCTTGGGGGGCAAAACTATAGAAACTTTCATATCACAGATGTTCTTATTAAATAATATTTGAAGGGGCAGCAAGGTGGCGCAGTGGATAGAGCACTGGCCTTGAAATAAGGAGGACCTGAGTTCAAATCTGGCCTCAGATGAAACACTTGTCACTTACTAGCTGTATGACCCTGGGCAAGTCACTTAATCCCAATTGCCTAAATAAATGAATAATATTTGATCACTACTTTAAACATAGTTAATATAAGAAAATTCAGGTTTATGAAATCAAAACATTGCATCTTCTTTTACAAAATAATTTATTGTAAGATTCCATCATTGTTAATTCATGACAAATGAAACAAGGCAAACCAGGAATTTTCAGGTTCAGAAACTAGAGTGGATGGTAATTCACAACTAGATGATGACCAATTCACAATAAAAAAGGGGGAAATGCATGTTCCAGGAGTCCCAAGAGCTGGAATCTGGTATTCTCTAGGTCATACTGGAAAACATGGATAAAACTCACTATACGAGTAGGTAAGACAAGGTGGAATTTAGAAGTCCAAGATGCATGGGTATCATAGGGATTTATATTCACAGAGCATACATACTAGGAATCAATCTCCAATAGTTCCTATTGGGTTAAAGAAAAGAGACAGAAACTGAATATCAGTAGGCGTGCATCAGGATTTGGAGTCTATATTGATTTTTATCAATGATTTGAGCAAAGTATCTTGACTTTAATAACATCTTAGCAGATTTGGGGGGGGTGATATAAAAAATAGCAACTCTACTGTGTAACAGAATCCGTATCCAAGAAATTTTCAAGATGGCAAAAGAGTGACAAATTACTAATAGAACCCATGAGATAATTTAAATGATAATTCAATTTATGAAAATCTGATTTTCATATAGATTTTAGGAAGCATATATTACATAAGGTGAATTTCACATGTACCAGCAAGGTCCAAGTATAGAGTATATTATGATCATATAGATTTACTAGAGAATTGGTGCATAATCAAAAGGTATGCTAATTACTAGGATTATGGAAACCCTCCTGAGACATGGTTTTGCAGTTCGTACTTGAATATTCTCTCTGTATGTAACTAATCTATGTAGCCAAAATCTTGAGCAGCCTGTAAGCTAATAACACATGATCTATAGGCAGAAAATGCTTTTAACTCCTTTCTTATTTGAGAATTTCTTCATTTACAATATTAATGGATTTTGCTATTTGTGAGAATCTCTGAATAATTTCCCCTAAGAAGGGCCTCCTATACAGATTATAATGATTCTATTTTTTCACATCACCAAGACAATATTTACAATAGATAGAATTTAATTTTATATATAGAACATTATATTAATGATGATCCTTCAAATTAAAAAAAAAGTAATGAACATCTCTTTTTCTTTACCATTTGGTGCTTAAGAACAAATTTGTTACTGAAATTCTCATTTCATTTTCCTATAATGTCCATGACAATATAGATTATCAAGCTAAACTTGTTTTGTATAGCTTCTTAAGCCTCAGTGGCAGGTCTGTTTACACTTTATGCAGTCATATTGTTTATCTAGGAGAATAGAGAACGTTAGAATTGTATAATAGATTTAAGGCTTCTGACAAACAAGTGTGCAAACAGTATTTTGTGTGCTTTTTTTTCCTTTTCTTTTATTCTTATCCTCTCCTTTTTTTTTTCAAACACATGGTAAGGGTTTTGATAAAAATCCTTTGTACACAGTGGCCTGGTTGTTGACTGTCAGAAATGTTCTTTGGCAGTACCCTGAGGGACTGAGTGATCTTATTGAAAATTGAACCATTAACTCCAAAGGATAAAATGATATCTAGGTTTTATATGTAATTTTTCATCTATTAGTCATATAGTTATCTCTGCATTCAAATAAGAATTTAGAGAACCTTTTTTTCCCTACCACAAAGAGTAAAACATAAATCTCCTTCACTGGTTCCAAGAAAATTGATGTATTTCACATTGAAAACATAAATTTTATTATTTTCCACTCCACTCTGGCAAATATTCTATTCTACCACATCTGGCTCAATGTTTTTGCATGTAAAACTCATAATTACATAATGAAAGTTATTTAAATTGTGGTGGTCTTTACTGTCAGAGAGAATTTGACTTTTGTACTGATGACAAATTTGATGAAAAGATAGCATTTCTCACCTTTATGTAAGAAACCATTGTGAATTATTTGTCTTTGCCCCTTCAAAAAATAGGAATAAAAAGATCAATCAAACTCTCAATGCCCTATGCTAGTTTTTTTGGGGGGAAATAGCCCTAGCAATGGTGGATCTTGCTGCCTTCTGGTTTTGACAAAAATCTAGGTAAACTGTGTCTACAACATTCCTCTAATCTACTATTTTAGCAATCCTCTCAAAAAGGGAAATAAAGTTAGACTTATTCACTCTTGATCAAGCCATCCTGGCTCTGCATACTCATAGCTTCCTTTTCAAAATATTTACTAAGCACTTCTTAAATGATCCATTTTAGAATTTTCTCAGGAGTCAAAATCAAATGCATAGCCTTTCAGTTTTCAGAGACTTACATATGGGTTCAAAAAATCAACTTGAGATAATATTACAAGATAAAGGGGAAATGAAAAGACAATTGTTTATCTGAAAATGGTTCTGGAGATTTTAATGGACTACAAACTCAACATGATTCAACAATGTTCTGTGGTGGCCAAAAAATTAAATGAAATCTTGGCTTGGGTCAAAAGAAGCAGAGCTTCTTGGAATAAGGAAGTGAGCTAGCCTATAAACTGGTCTAATTGGATTACATCTGAAATATTGTATTCAGTTCTTGGGGCCACAGTTTAAGAATGGCTTTCATAGTAGGAGAATATCCAGAGAAGAGCAACAAAGAGGGGGAACAATTTTAAATCCATGTCACTTAAGGATAAACTCAAGGAACTAGAGAAGTTCAGCTGAAAGCAGAGATAATTTATGTGGGGAAACAATAGCTCTCTTTCAGTATTGGAAGGAAGTTCATGTAGAAATTGAGAGCAGAACCAGGCATGATAGGCAGATCTCACAAAGACAATTTAAGACTTTACTGGCAGAATCAAACAACTTCTTTAAAAATTATACTCTTCAAAAGTAGAATGGGCTGCCAGAGGAAATGGTGGTTCCCCTTTGGTGGGAGTCTTCAAGTAGGAACCATGTTTTTTGTTTGTTATAATTGGTAGTACTCTAGAGAATAGGGTGGGCATAATTTGTATTATTTTAGGGTATAAATTGGATTAAATGGATGCTGAAATTCATTCCACTGCTAAAATTTTATGGTTTGGTGACTTTTTGTCACTTCTATATGGTACCTTTTCTTCTTCTTTATCCCACTATGGTTAACTTCATATTTATTTGTGGAAAAATGATGACCAATGAATGGAACATTCAGTTTGAACATCTACTCTGTAGGTCCATTCCTCTGAATTTCAATTTGAAATTATTATGATGCCCCCTTTACCCATTGCAAGTGGGGATTATGCCAATGATAAACAGTGCCTTGTATCATCTGAATGCTGTTTTGAGGATCTAATGTGCAGTTAATTCTGTATTGCTTTCTCTCCACCCCCATCTTGTTATAATTTAATCACATTCATAGAAAACAAAAATATTGATTTCATTTGGCAGTCTGTAGTAGCTCAAGGCATATAAAATCATTTACAGAGTTGCAAACCTAAGCAACATTATGTATTTGATGTTGAATGCTCAAAAATAATACACTCAATAGCTATACTGGAGGTGTGTCACCAGCATAACACAGAATAAATTGGTTCTGAGTATAGGACACATGCCCACAAAGCCGTCACACACTCAAGTTTATTGATCCTAATCATAAAAAAGCAACATTGCTTTTTTCAAACACACACACTTGAATGTCTCCCAAAACATAAAAATTCAGCATGTCTAAAACTGAATCTGTCATTCCTTTTCCTGCTTTTCTCTTTACTACGTCACTAGTTTCAGAGACAAAAATAATCTATTCAGCAAACTGGAATCACTAAATTGGTCACTATGAAAGTGCAGTACTTGCACCTTAAAATAAGGAAATAAATCAATAAATAAACAAGCAAATAAATTAGTAAAAAAATAAATAAATAAAGATTTTTTAAAAAGATAGCCCTTTCTTCCACAATTATTTGATGTGAAGTCTACACATACTACCAACATCAATAGCCAAAGAAAAGGAAATTAAAGATGGAAAAAAGATGTAAATCACAGAGGGTCTATGAAGAGGGGTTGTCAGAAGAATCGTTTCAATGAGATCCATAATATACTAGTTAAAAGAATTTTGTTTTAAAGAGGATAAAAAGATTGAGTAAAGGGGATTAGGCATCTTTACTTCTTACTTTCCAGCCATGTTTTCCTTGTTAATTACATTGCTGCCCCAAAGAAATATTCATCACAAGGCCCCACTATCCTTATTGGTAACTGCCCGTCTAACATTATTTGAGGAAATTCCTTGTCACTATATTTTACTTCACCCCCTATTCTCTGCCCATGTCTTCCTTGAGACAAAAAGCTTACCCATTCTTGATGTGGCTCTTAAATTTCTGGATCCATAATTAAAAAACTTAATTCTGACATTATTCCTGGATGAAAGATGTTAATCTATTCCTTCCTGTCTCTACTCACCATCTCCTTAACTTTTCAGACCAAAGCACCTCTCCTTGGATGCCACTTCCATTTGTGTGTTGGTCCTCCTATTAGAAGTTAAGCTTCTTGAGGGAAAGTACAATCTTTGATTTTGTATTCATATGCTCAAAACAGAAAGCAAGTTAGTATACATATAGTAAACATTTAATAAATGCTTTTTCTTGATGTATGTCTCATTAAGAAGTCTCACTGAGCTATGGAAGTTTACTGCTTTTCACATAAAAGTCAGTACCTTGTGTGAGTGGCTACTTAGCAGTTCAGTCTTGTCCAACAGGTGTCACCTAATGGTTTAAAGTTTCAGTTCTATATAAGCCACAATGATAAAGAGATTCCAGTGGCTGGATTCAGGCAGAAGTCACTACCAGTCTGAAACTGAGAGAGTTATTTATTCAATCTCTCTTCATGTAAATGAATTCTTCTGCAAACTTCTTTGTCAGCTGTAAGAGATAAGCAAAGAAAAGACAAAAATATCCTTATTTATTGGTTTACTTAGAAAATCCTAGAGGATATGAAAAAAAAGTGAGACAAGTAATAGCTTCAGCTAACATAGTAGGATTCAAAATAAACCCACAAAAATCAACAGAATTCTTACATAGTAAAGACAAAATCCATAGGAGAATAGTGAAAGGTAAATCCCATTCAAAATAAATACAAAATACATAAAATATCTATAAATCACTTTACAAAGGAATACACAAGACATATCTAGATACAATTACCAAAAAAAAAAACCTTCAAGAAATACTTATACAACTCAAGAGATATTCTTTGTTTATGGTGGGGCCAAACCAATTAAATGAGTTGTTTGGTTTTTTTAATTAACCTTAACCTAAATTAATGTATAGATTTAATGCTATACCAAACTACAAGTGAGAGACTTTATAGAATTATACAAAATATTTTCAATTAATTTAGAGTAATAAAATATCTAGAATATTAAGGAAAAATTGAAATACAGCAATGAAGGGTGAATATAATTTCTAGATCACTAATTATATTATAAAGGAGTAATCATCAAAACAATGTGTGAAAGGGAGAGTGAGGGAGTGGGAGGACAGAGAGAGAGAGAGAGAAGAGAGAGAGAGAGAGAGAGAGAGAGAGAGAGAGAGAGAGAGGCAAAAGAATCAAGGACAGTAAAAGGAGAGGGTAAATTATAAGATATAGGGTAGAGCTAAGACAATAGTCTCAAGCAAATAAACTTAATTTTAGAAAGTGAATCATAAAGGAGTATTTAAAAGAGAGAAAGAAAGCCTAAGAACCAGAGATCAGTCAGGATTTGGTAAAGAAAGGAGGGGTGGAGGAATAAGAATAAGAGCACTTCAATCACAGAATGGCATTTTTAATCACAGTGGCAAGTAGATGGACTGGAGTCGGGAAGACCTGAGTTCAAATCCAGTCTCAGATACTTACTAGCTGTATGACGCTTAGAGAGTTACATAACCTGTTTGCCTATTTCCTTATTTGCAAAATGAGCTGGAGAGGAAATGGCAAACCTCTCCAGTATCTTTGCCAAGAAAACCTCAATGTAATTAGAAACAATTGGTCAGATACAATTGAAATGACTGAACAACAATAATTATTGATCACATTCTTTTTCTTTCTTCACTTCCATCTGTAAAAGGGGAAGGGTAAGGGAAATGAAAGAAAATAATATGAGATTATGATGGAGAGAAATACAAATTATCTTAACTATGAAAATGAATGGAATAAATTTATACATAAAATGAATGAGGGTAAGAGAATGAATTGGAAAGCAACACCTCACAGAATGCTGTTTATAGGAAATATATTTGAAATATAGAATTCACAAATAATTAAAATGTGGAGATAGCAAAATTTATTACAATTCAGACAAATTAACAAAAGTGAGGTTATCAGGCAAAATGTATTTATCAGGCAATACAACCAACAAAAGTAGATATAGTATTAGAAACAACATCAAAAGGCACCATAAACAATGAAATTATATTGATTACACACATATGTATTCCGATTCATATATATCTACCTCTATATCTGTATCACAAACATGATACAGATATAGAGGTAGATATTAATGCACCAAATGGTATAGCATTTAAGTCTTTAAAGGAAAAGTTAATCTAATTAGTGAAATTTTGTAGTTGGGGAATTCAATTATCCTTCTTACACTGATAAAAACTAATATTTTGTAGAGGAAGGAAGAAGTTAAGTACCAGAATAGTATTTTAGAAAAAATTAAATATGATATATCTTTAGAAATTACTGAATGGAAATATAAAAACATATGTATGTTTTTTAAATGTTTATGACACCTTTTCCAAAAACTTTAGCATGTGCTAGAGAATAAAAAAAAAAGATCTAAATGCAGGAAAGCATAAGTATTAATCATATTTTTACTGATGACTATCAAAATTGCAAACAATAATGACCTTTGAAGAAACACAAATGAAGTACAACTTAATCCTAAAGAACTGGAGGATAAACAAACAAATCATAGAAACAATAAATGATTTCATCAAAGTAAATGATAGCAATTAAAGAACAAATCAAACTTCAGGGATGCAGTTATAGCTGTCCAAAGGCGAAATCTCATGTCTCTTAAATACATTCATTAACAAAAGAAAGAAAAAAAAGAAAAGAAAAGAAAAGCTGAGCAAGATCTACCTAACCAAAAAACTGAAAAATGACAAATCAAAAATTCCAAATAAGCACAAAAATAGATTATAAAAAGCAAAGAGAAAAAGTGAAATTTAAAACAAAATTTAAAAGCCCATTCAATTAACAAATAAAACTTAGTTACTACAAAAACAAAATACAGTTAATCTGCACAAAGAAAAAGAGAAGTAAACTGAGCTGCTAATGTAAAAAGGAGGGGGGAATTTAAAATGAATGAAAAATAAGAGAAATTATAAGAAACTGTCTTGCTAAGCTCTACGGCAATAAAACAAGTAACCTAAAAAAAATGAAGACAACAAAAAATATAAAATGCTGAAATTTAAAAGAATAAAAAATAGAGAATTTAAACAACCAAATCTTGGGGGTAGGGGGGATGAACAAGCTATAATAGAATAATACTCCTTCCAAAAGAAAAGCTCAAGAACGGATGGATTTATGAGTAAACATTATTAAAATACTCAAATGACAAAGTTATATAAATTGTCTGAAAAAGTAGAAAAGAAGGAATTCTGCCACACATGAGAAGAGCACAGTCTTGATACTTAAATCAGATAGAGCCAAAGCAAAGAAAGAAATACATAGATTTCAAAAGTCTAACAATGCAAGATGTTGAGATAAATAGTAGCAATTAGACAACACTCATTCCTACAGCTAGAAGGGACTTCAGGGACCACTTACTGAAAACTCCATATTTCATAGATAAGGAAATTGAGGCCAATGGCAATCAAGTGACTTGCCCATGATCAGGCAGTGTCAGAGGCAATTTGAACTCATGTCCTCTAACTTAAGAGCTACAGCTCTTTCTGCATCGTTACATTACTAAATCACTCTTGCCAACTTTGACAGTAGAAAAGAGTAAACAAAAACAATCTTTCTTAATTAATTGAAAAGATGGAGGACTACAGTGGCTGAATATTGCCTGTACTATCAGATTCATTTGTTTTGTTGTTTGGTTTAATATGTGTGTGTGTGTGTGTGTGTGTGTGTGTGTTGTGTATGTGTATTCACATATATATATATATATATATATATATATGTAATATACATATTTAATTTTTCAATCTTCATTATAAGGGAAGTTTTGTTTAACTGTGTATGGCAGAAAAGTATAATCATGTGGTATAGTGGAAAGAACATTGACTTTAAAGTTGGAGGACCTGGGTTCAAATACCTCCTGACACTACTGGCTTGACCATGGATGAGTCATTTTACTTTGCTCCCCATCACATACTTGGTGATACAGTGACACTGGCCTCCTTGCTCTTCCTCCAACATGACACTCCCTCTACTGACCCCAGGAGTTTTCACTAGTTGTCCACTATGCCTAGAACTCTTTAGTTTTTAATTTCTGCCCCCTGGTTTCCTTCAAGTCTCAGCTACAGCATCTTTTATGGTCTTGCTTAATATTATTGCCTTACCTCTGACATTATCTCCAATTTATCCTGTGTGTATCTGGTCTAAACATAGTTGTTTGCATGTTGTCTCCCCTTAGAATATGAGCTCTCTGAGAATAAAAATTAGATCTTGCCTTTCTTTGTATCCCTGGTGCTTAGCAAATAGTAGGTACTTAAAAATTGCTTGTTGATTTGACAAAACCTCCCTTGACCATAGCTAAAATGAAGGAGTTGAAAAAGATAACCCCTGAGGTATGAGATATTGAAAGGTAGCTATTTATTATTTTTAAGCCAAGTTTTACTTTTTAGTCAACAAAAATCCATTTTCTCTCTCCTCACACCCCCCACTGGAAAAACAAAAAATGAAACTCATTATAAAATACATTTAGTCAGGTAAAACAAATTCTTACAATGATTGTATCCAAAAAATACGTATGATTCTGCATCCTTAGTATATTTTCTCTTTTAACCTGATAGCATGTTTCATCCTCAGTCTTTTGGAGTCATGGTTGGTCATTACACTGATCAGAGTTCTTAAGTGTCTCAGGTTTTTTATCTTAGAGTAGCATTATTATTATATACACTGTTCTACATTAGGTTATACAAATCTTTCCAGTTTTCACTGGTCATTTCCTCTATCTTTTTTTTTCTTTGGTGTTTTATTGGTACTATTGAGAAATGTTTACAGTTTTTGTGATTTTATTTTTATATCCTAGAGCTTTGCTGAAGCAATTAATTATTTTAATTGATTTTTTTTATTTCTAGATTTCCCTAAGGAAACTATCATATTATCTGAAAAAGAGATGATTTTGTTATATAGTCGCCATTCTATTGATTTTTTTCTTATTCCTATAACTAGCATTTTAGCTCTATAGCATATAGTAGAGGTCAAACTGGAATTCTTGCTTAATCCTAATATCACTGGTAAGGTTTCCAGTTTATCTCATCATATATGATGTTTACTCTGGGTTTTAAATAAATATTAATTACCACATTAAGTAAAGGTCCATCTATTCATTCTTATGTTGCTTCTTGTGCCTGGAAGCATCACCCAGGTTCAGCACATCCTGCTCAAGGTAAAAAAGGTGGCCTCTGAACTTGTGTAAGCATGCTCTTTTAAATTTGTATTTTTAACTGTTAATGATGAGATGTTGATTATCTGTGTAATTTGGAAGTGCATTTAACACAACTGAAGTCACCTGATTGTAATGGGTTTGTTTCCAGTTTCAAATTACTGAACTTTTTGTATCAGTTATGTCAAGCAACTTTTCATAATTTGGTTACCGCTAAAACAACTTAGCTATTGTGGATTATTGTTTTAATGTGTAAACTAGCCCAAAAGCTTGTTTGGGTTGTGTATGGTTTGCTGAGAATTTGCAAGTGTATAGAAATCTCTAATGATTAGCTTTTTACATTAAGATAAATTTAAGTTTGAGATGTAAATCCTGGAAAGGTTTTTCCTAAACTGTGATTATTGAAACCTGCTGTTTTGAGGTAAAAGCTCATAGGATTTTATTTTGAGTTCTCTGATGGGTCATAATCTGTCAAAAATCAGTAATCTACCATCTGAGAGAAAAGCCACAAGCTACTCAGAGAGAAGGTGATACTGGTAGGAAGTCAGCATTAGGAAAAGGTGAGAAGATAATTTTAGCCTCAGTATAAGATGGGATCCTCCTTGCTCAGTTTCCCCACTATGTTCCTTTGAAAGGGAATGTTACCCACCTGGCTATTCCTGAGCCTGGCTATAAGGTGAATTTGACACTGCATGGTTGGAAAACCGAATTATCTGAATCCAAACAGAGCTAATATCTTGGCCCTGCAGTTTTTTTTCTGTCAGATTTGTTTCTTCCAGACTACAGACCATTCACCTACAGTTGGTAGCAAACAGCGGGTACCAGTCATTGTCTTCCCATTGTTCCCTGGATGCAGCCGGTGCTCAGTTCCAGTCAACCTCCTCTTTGGGATGCTTTCAAGGCAGAGACAGCACTATACCCCTTGTCAGCAGGAAGCAGTTTCAGAAGCCGAGACCTTTGCCCCTTAGACCAAAAGAATTTGGTTCCCATTTGTTTGAGGGGGGAATGATGGGTATGGGAATCTAGACCCCCCCCCCAAAGGAAAAACCCTGGACTTTCCCACATGGCCAAATCTCCGGCTTTTGCCTGAGGCTATAATCCCATCAACTAGCCTTTCATTGTGGCTATACCCAATCTCCCCTCCATTGTCTTACCTCCCAATGGCACTGGCCATTTCCTCTCCCATCCAGATCCCATTCAGATCTCCTTAGGCCCCTCTTCCTGTTACCCCAAACTACTTGGCCACTCCTAGATCCCTCCCACAGGCTTTCTGTATATAAGGTCCATCTTATCTCCATTAAGATGCTTAGATTCTTAAAATCTGGCCACAGCTCAGATTCTTATAATCTAGCCATGGCTCAGATTCCTAAAATCTAGCCAGGGCTTAGATTCTTATTATCTAGCCACTACTTACCCATGTTCAGACTCCTTAACAGTCTGCCCAATATGACAGTGTTCTAATAAACCTTATCTTTGGCTGAAAAAAGGCTTGGGCCGAATTCTTTCAGACAGGACCCATGTGTTGTGATTTTGGAGTCTCACCACCCCCGAACCTCTAAACTGCATCGTTAACATAGTCTATAAGACTCAAGATTTTCCTAATATTGAACAATATAGACTATACGGCATAGATCCTGCACATTACATGTAATCTTTGTGATATGTTACCATAGGCTTATAACTAAAATTTTATTTAAAGTTTTTATGTGTTCATCAATATTCTTTATTTTGAATTCCCTTGCCTTCAGTAACAAGACCATATTTATACCATAGAAGGAATTTGAGAGAATTCCCTCTTTCTCCTTATTTGAAGGGAAGCATTTTATGTAATATTTTAATTAGTTCTTTCATTGTTTGATAGGATTCTCTTGTAAGTTCATCTAGCTCAGCTCCACACACATCCTCCCCCAACTTCGGGTGCTCATTCATGGATTGTTCAATTTATTTTTCTGATATTGAGTTGTTTAAATTCTCTATTTCTTATTCTGCTAACCCGAGCATTTTATATTTGGGGAATATCCACCCATTATATTTAAATTATTGGCTTTAGTGGCATATCATTAAGGAAGTATCTTTTATTTTTATTCATTTATTGTGAATTATTCTATATTATATTTAACACTGGTAATGTGATTTTCCTCTTTTAAAATCAATCAAATCAAAAATCAAATTATCTAATGTTATCTGTTATTTTACTTTTTCGCCAAAAAATATATATTAAATAGATTTATTTCTTATTTTGTAGCATTTTTAACTTTAAATTTTGTTAAACTATTTTTATTTTCAGGCTTTCTTTTTTGTTGTTGTTTTAAATTTGTTGATTTCCTAGGGGGGTTTTAAGTTGCATGCCCAATTCATTGATCTATTCTTTCTCTATTTTGTTGATGAAAATGTTTAAAGGTAAAGATATTGATTTTCCTCTAAGTACTTCTTTGGTAGAACGCTAAAAATTCTGGTATTTTGTTTCACTGTTGTCATCTTTAATGAAATTATAGTTTGTTCATTGACCCACCAATTCTCCATGACAAAGTTATTCTTCAATTAATTTTCATCCTCTATCAGCTTTTTTATTGAGCACAATTTTGTTGCATGCTCTCCAGTAAAAAAAGTTTTGTTTTGTTTTATTTTGTTTTTTTTTAACATTTATGTTTCTCTGTATTTATTTTATGCCCTAGTACATGGTCAATTTTTATGGTGTCATAAAAATCTGAGAAATGTGTACATCTCTTTCATTAACCATTCAATAATCACTAGAGTCAATTCAAAAAGTATTTCTTAAGTGTCTATTATGTGCTGGGTACCATGTTAAAAGTTGAGAATACAATTACAATAAAAAAGAAAGATAGTTATTGCCTTCAAGGAACTTATAGTCTAATGGGGGAAGACAACACATAAAATGTAATTTAAAAGTGTGGGGGTGGGGAGGGAGAACATGATAGAATCAGGAGCAGATCACAAAGAGGAACAGTAACCATAGTTGTCCTGGACATTTTCCTTAAAATTGAGTTTTAGGGAGTAACATGAAAATCAGAGGAAGGGATTACAGAGACAGTGATATTCCTGTGAGATATATCATACTTGACTTTTCTAAAATTCTATCCAGATTCTTAAATGATTTCTTTTTTATTCATGGGTTACATTTACATTGCCCTAAAAGGGCTATATTGAAGTCTCCCACTATCTCTCCATTTCTACTTTTAGCTCATTTAGCCTTTTCCTTGAAATATTTAGATGTTCTTCCAATCAGTGCATATATGTTCTGTTAATATTAATTCATTGTCTTTGGTATAATTTGGTATGTCCTGCATAATTCAGAGGAAGGGAGCACAGGAGTGAAGTAATATTCTTGTGTGAGATAAATTCTAACATCTAAAAAATCTATTCCTGTCCTTAAATTCTTTCTTGTTTATTTTGAGATTTGATTTGCATAACTCTAAAAGGGTTATATTATTATTGTTGTAGTTTAACTATTTCTCTTGTCAACTTATTTGTTTTCCTTTAAGTATTTAGATGTTATACCATTCAGTGAAATATGTTAAGTATTGATATTAATTCATTTTCTTTGGAACTTTTTGTATAATATCATTTTCCTGTTAATCTATTTTAATGAAGTCTATTTTTGCTATTGTCTTGTCTGAAATCATGACTGCTACCTGTGTTTTGATCTCATGTATTGTAAAAGGTGATAGTAGAGCTGAACCTTGGAATGAGCAAGATTTCTGAAAAATAAATAAGAGGAAGGAAAACATTCTCATGGAAGACATCCTGTACAAGTCTTGTAGTTGGAAGGTGGAATAAGAGAAACAATTAGTAGGCTACTTGGGCTGAGACACAATAGACATAAGAAGTACGTTGCATCAGTTGTTGGAATGAGATTATAATGTGCTTTACATGCCAAATGGCAGTGTTTGTGTTTCTATAAACATATGTTTTCTTCAATACCCTATGTAGCTAGGTTATTTTAGTTTTTTTTTTAAACTTTCTCCCATGTTTCTACCTGTTAGCTCCCAAATGAGAGGAATCTGGGGAACTTTATATTTTCTTACATAATTTCAGATGAATTGTACAGTTTACACGTTAGATATATGAGTTACAATTTCAAAGCTAAATCCTAAATATATCTCGATAATTGTCATAATTTGCTAAATATGAGAGGTGAGGAAAGGACAGCAGGATACTTGACATGTGTGGGCTAAAGCACTGCCTGTGGAATGTGAAGCTTCATCCTGGCCATTTCACCATTCAACACTGAAAAGACTTAGTATCTCAGTATAGTGCAGCTGACCGACTTTCTGTTCCTCTTCCCACTGCATGACATTAGTAAAAGAGGGGCATCCTGCAACATTTTCAAAAGAGTGATAGCTTCCTCTGTCTCTGTCTCTCTCTGTCTCTATGTCTCTCTGACTCATTACCTCTGTCTCTGTCTCTGTCTCTATCTCTGTCTGTCTGCCTGTTTCTTTTGCTTTAACTCTCCCAGTAGCTCTCCCTTTTTGTGCTTTTTCCTAAGTAAAGGTGACTGAGCAGCTATTGTTAGATGTATATTTCCAAGCTTGGAGACAACTTTCTGATTTCAGGAGTTTGGGAATCTCCTAAGTTCTCAGTTGGCACAACCTACCATTTAATAGGAGCCCTAACAATCATCTATTAGCAGAGAATAAGCCCAGTACCTGGACTGGCTTGCCAGAAGTCATAGACCTTAAGGAATTTACTGAACAGAGCATAGCAATAGTGAAGGTGAAATGCCGATTCAGCAGTCCTGCAAATGATTCCCACTTTGATATATTAATTATCGACCTCCTTTGAGAGTATAACAGTAGTTAAAAGTTACTGCTATTAATTTAATTATAAGGGGGGAGGGGGAGGGGTGAACTGGTCAATGAAGGTACATTCCTTGAAGTACTTGCAGACATCCTCTGCCAACCCAACAATGAAAATTCAGAAGCTTCTTTCAGATGTCATCATGCAAAGATTAAAACCATGAGGTGGCAAAAGGCTTTTTAACTGATCCCTGAACTGGAACTCAATGGTTCTATTAAAAGTGCTATCCCTTAGGCCTCTTTCTTCCCTTGTGGCTATATTGTGACAAAGCTTGTTGTGAGTTGCCAGGTGGGGCAAAGTCAACTGCTTTATTGCCATCTTTGTCACTACATATAGTAGAGCACATCACCCTTGTTTCTTTTGTGTTTATTCTTTCATGATGTAGTACATTAGGGTCTCTCCTACCAATTCCTGTTCCCCCAGATGAGTATGAGATTCTAGAACAAGAATATATTTTCTACAGTATTCCAGAAGCACAAATGAGGAATTAAGGATGATTCTTTAAGACTTTGCCCTGAAGCCCCAACTAGTGTTTTCTCCTTTTCTCCACAAGATTACAGTCGAGAACCATTTTAGTCATGCAGCATTTAGTAGATATGTATACATGTGTGTATGTACACACATGCATATATATACATACATATCTAAGTGTGGATATGTGTATTTACTAAGTTGGTACATTAAGGACATTGGTACAAAACATGCCCACCACCACCTGAAGTCTTTGAGAAAACTATGGTAGATGATAACAAAAACAGGTTCCAGGGAAAATTGGATACATGTTTAGAAAACACAATTGGCAAAAGAGTAATTCACAGCTCCTGGTTACTAGAAGTCCTTTTCTCCCAATCATGGAGTATTCAAGAACATCCCCTTAGACATGATGTAGTTACTTTTCTGGGATCCTTGTGTACCTGTGGATATACAGCCAATATTTTCTTGGTTCCCAATGTGGACACTGTGGTGAGCTGATCCATAAGTACAATAAGCATATTAACAGAGAGATGGAACATCTAATGTTTTCTGGATCTTTGAACCTTACAAGGATTTTCTTTGGTTAAAGTGGGAATAGGAGTAAATCTATGCTAAGAGCTTTCCTTTCATCCCTGCCACCAAGCATATTCTTCCTTTAGAATTTAGCTAGAATGCCACACTTGCTTCAACCTCTGAACCTTCTGGCTTCTGCTGTGTTTGAACTCTCCAACTCTTGCCAAATTGATGCTTTTATATAGGACCTAGAGACCATGATGAAATTCCCCAGCCAATTATAACAGACATTCTGTCTGACATAATTTCACTTCATGAAATTGCTTTCAATGATTTTCCACTCAGTCTATGGCCTAAGATTGGTTAGGTGAGGGGTGTTCTCTCCTAATAAATGTGTCAGGGCAAAAATGGATGATATGGTTTCAACCTCGCACTTATAATTACCTTAGGTGAACCAATATACTGAGAAGGGAGTATCCAAGCAACCTGTGAGCTCTGGAGCTCCATTAGAGGGATTAGAGAGGTCTCTCCAATGAGGACCAACCAAGTCTGGTGAATGACATTCTTGACTGAATCTAGCAGTGAATTGTCCTATCAGCTTAGTAATTTCATCCTACAAATATCTACTCAACTTGAGCCAGGGAGAAGCTCAACCATTGTCAATTCAGTTTGCCAGATCAAATTTGTTGAGCACTTCCTGAAGGGAGGAAAAAAAAAACTCCTTGAGCCAGAATTCTCAAGGTACCCCTTGGTTCCATGTTCCCTACATATATGCCTCATTTCTTTTGTGATTCAAATTTGAGGCAATTTACGCTAGGGACCTTAAAGTGTGTGCAGAAGGAAGAGTGAGGCATGTACGTTAGAAGACATATTTTGTTACATTAAGTTTGAATCAACACCACCACTACCCTCCCTCCCCTACCCAAGACTTTGTGTGCACAAGAGTAGAGTTTGTTAATGATTTTAGGGATGCTTTTCTAACTTTTGTTCTTGCCTTAAATTCTCAGTAAATCTCCTTTTGTAAAAGCTAATTAATGTTATGGAAGAAATATCTCCTCTACAAATTCATGTGGTGGGTAACTGTTTCCAAGCATATATTTAGCATAATGCAGAAATTATGGAGTTAAAAATTTAGCTTTTATTATCATGCTCAAAGCATATATTCAGGCCTCAGGGAAAACCTGAACACTTAGTAGGGGTCTAACAAGGTTCTTAATTGCAAAATTACATCAGAGTGACAGAGAATTTTGTTTTTCTATTGAAATCATGTGCATTCCTCTTAAGGCACAAAATTTAACGAGAAGATAAATCCACTGTCCCATACTTCATTCAATGTCATAAAAGTTGAACCAACTTAGTTAAACAGAATCATAACATCATCCATCCACTAAGAAAACAGACTTTGTCAAACAAACTCTCTAAGTAAACTGAGTCAGATTACAGATTATACTACATATAGAGGATTCACAAATAGACTGATCAAGGAGAGCAATTTACATGCCTCAAAGAGTCAGGGACATTTGATATTCTTTCTCTGCCTACTTATCTAAGCAATGTTTAAGGCTGTAAGTAAATTTTCACATCCCATGAGTCAGGTTTTGCAGATGAGAGACAGACTTCTAGTTAACCAAAAATTGCAGGAAGAATGGCCCTGAGTCCCAAATAATAAAGGAAATAAAAAATTCCCCAAACTATATCAACTGATTAACTGATATTAGGAAAACATTTTGGTTGGGCTTTTGTGAACAATAGTATTAAAACCTGGAACTTCCTCAGTGTTCCCTTAGAAAACTGAGAGGAGAAATAGCAATTTTCACTTCGGGAACTTAATTTCCCAGTGAAGTGTTGGGCAACTGATTTGGGATGTGGTATTATATGAGGATTCTTTCTTTCTGTTTTGACCAGTGAATATTCATGAGTCTTACATGTTCTTTAGGATTACATTTGTATAGAGGAAATAAAATAGCTGTTCTACTTCTGATGCATATTGTGCATTTAGAATGTTTCTACAAAATCCTTTGGCAAGACTCCAGACATGAGTCAAAACTAAGCTTAAAAAGATATTCCCTGGGGATTGGGTGGTGGAGGTGCAGTTAGTGTGGAAACCCGAGATGTTCTAGAAAGAACCTAACCCATCTCTTGAAATGCAAAGTTTGTCCAGGACTGAATGTGATCCAGATTCCTTGGTCTGCAGTTGGCAAATATTCTTGAATGGAGAAGAAAGTGTGCATGACTCAATCTCCTTGAGCAGAGCAACATTTCTTATAGTGACTAAAAGAAAAAATTTATTGATGTCTTTTATCTTAACATCATCTTTTTTTAAAGAGAAATAACTAAGCAAAAACATTCATTAGATCTGCTACATCTAACACGACATAAAACGTTCTTTCCTAGTAGTTCTTTGACTCCTTTCTCTATTATTTGCACTGGTTTTTCAATTACTCAGTTTTACCTCCTTCTAGTGAACCATTTACATTGTTGTTATTGTATGGTAGGGAGAGTATTCCTTCTTATTTCTACTTATTTTGCTTTGCATCATAAAATTAATGCCATGTATCTCTGAATATTTCTCATTTTTACTGCATAACAATAATCTAGTACTTTCATATACCATCATTTTAGCTATGAATCCCCAGTCATTGACCACTCACTTTGTTTCAGGTCCTCTATTACTGTAAAGAGTACAGTAATAGAGTCATTCCATTGTTATTCTTAACATTAGGAATTGAAACTCTTTGTATTGTGACCTGAAAAAATTTATTTTTATAATACTATACCATAACATGTCACACAATAAAGTCTGTGGGATAGAGTGGAAAGGCCACTGGAAATCTGAACTCAGATGTAGATTTTATTTTGCCACTAAGTATGTACTTAGGATTTAGAGCTATGACATTCATTTAAAGCCAAGTACAATCCAATCATTTTATCGATGAAAAAACTGAGGCACAGAGAGTTTAAGTGACTTGCGCAAAGTGGCAGGATTTGGACCCCACCTTTCATGATTCTTTCTCCAGTGCTCTATCTGCTACACCATGTTGCCTCTCTTCTAGGTCTCAGTCTCTTCATCCATAAAATATGGGGGCTGGATAAAACAATCTCTAAGTTATTTTCCACTCCAAAATTCCATGATTCAGTAAGTGCATTTTTCTTGTTCAGTCTTTTAAAGCATTCATATCTTAACAAATCTCGGTTGCCACCAGAAGCTAGTTATATTTGATGGTACCTATAAATAAGCTAGAGACAACATAAGGCAAAAAAAAAGTCTTTCAGTGGAATGATTCAAAGTAAACTTTGAAACATGTTCCCCCCTCAAGGATGTAGTAATATCAGGCTTTCTACTTTGTTGGCTTAAGTAAACCTCAAGTGATAATATTCTACTTGTCATGTACAAATCCTTCCTACATATGCATTTTTTCTGTCAAGGGATATATATTAGAGCATATTTAATGTTGTAGGCCTCTGAAGAATAATAAAAGTAAATCTGTTTTGCGTTATGCATTTTCCACTAGAAATATGGTTCAAAGGAATCCTATTTATATTTGAATAATTTGTCACTACAGTCTGAAAATATCTGTAAAGGAACATAAATATACCATATTGGAGTACGGAACCAGAAATTAGGGTCTATTAAACAAACAAGTGATATATAAATTATATGTTTTGCAAAACAAGCCTTCACATTTTTGTAGCTCCTAGGTCTGGTCAGAAGGTCTCCAGGAAGAACTAAAAATGAATCCTTAAATGTTGTTTGCTTTACCCCTTCATACTCAGAGCTAATTTGATCCAAGGACTCTCACTGTGTCTACTTAATCATCCATTGGATAGTTCATTTGTAATTTGAGCATCTACTGTCTAAACAATAGCAATGAATTAAAGTCAGTATGTTAACGCTTTATGAGTACCTAACAATCATACTAACAAGAGTAAGTAAAATAAAGCTGTTTTGTTTAAAGGTCCACTAGGGCTATATGCAGGGGTAGCTAGGTGGTGCAGTAGATAGAGCATTTTTTTTTTTAGTTAGACAGTGGGGTTAAGTGTCTTGCCCAGGGTCACACAGCTAGTAAGTGTTATGTGTCTGAGGCAGGATTTGAACTCAGGTC
Organism: Phascolarctos cinereus; assembly: GCF_003287225.1. Classification (NCBI taxonomy): domain Eukaryota; kingdom Metazoa; phylum Chordata; class Mammalia; order Diprotodontia; family Phascolarctidae; genus Phascolarctos; species Phascolarctos cinereus. The sequence goes on from NW_027555847.1 coordinate 258,971,194, forward strand.
CTCCTGAATTCAGAGTCGGTACTCTATCCACTGCTCTACCTACCTACCCCCCTGGCCAAGTCATTTAACCCTGTTTGCCTCATTTTCCTCATGTGTAAAATGAGCTGGAGAAGGAAATGGCAAACCAATCCAATATCTTTGCCAAAAAAAAAACCAAAAGGGGTCACACAGAGTAAGACAGTTGAAATGCCTGAATAATCACAAATAAGATCCATGTTATAAATAAACACATTCACACACACCCAGATATGTAGGCATTCCACAGAAGATGACACTTGAGCTTTCTTTGTATCTCCAGCACTTAATACAATTTGTGTCAAATAATAGGTTTTTAATAAATACTTGTTGATTTGACTATTGCTTGTTTAGCTAAGTATTGAAGGAATCAAGAAAGTATGCAAGGAAATGTTAAGTGTTAAGTAGAGAGTACATTCATTACAAGCATGGTGGAAAGCATGGCAAAGACACAGAAATAGAAGGTGCACCATCATGTCTCAGCAAGTAGGCTAGTGTTGTTGGACCTCAGAAACGAGAAAAGGAGTAGTGTATCTTAGCAATGAAGGCTCTCCAAAAGTGGAATGATCTGCCCAGAAAGCAGAAACTGCCTTCACACTGGATGTTTGCAAGCAGAGGCTGACTGAACAATTGTTGAGGGTGTGGTAAAATGCATTCTTGATCTAATACGACTTGATCTTTTCTAAAGTCCCTTCTAACTCTGAGATTCCATTATTTAATGAACTAAATCAATTGCATCTTCTCAGTTTTATGTTTAAATATAAGCTTAAAGTGAGAGAATATATAAACATAAAGAATAAATACCTGCTAAAAAAATTTTTAAATAATTATAAAATTTGAAATAGAGATGTGTACTGATTTTAGACTTGTAGATCATTAACCTGTTCTAAAGAAGTAATCAATTAAAGATATTTGTTTTTGCTTCTAAATTCAGTTTACAAATAAGCCTGAAATGGAAAAATAAAAGTCATTACTGAGATTTTTCTTTAGAAAGTTTAATTATTAAGAGAATGACAAAGTATCCCTTAATTTTCAGATAACATTGTGATAATGACTCAAATTAATAGGTTTATAAAAGGGATGCTAAAATTACCTTACCAAAGAAATCCACCAAGATCTTGAAATATCAAAACTAACTTAAAATAGAACTAATAATTTTCTTCAGTGGAAGATTATGTTCTTTTTTTCAAAATGCCAGGAGTATTATAATCTAATCAAATGTATTCATTTGAAATATATCCAAAAATATGAAATGTTACTCTTATAGATATAGAGTGGGAGGTTTAGATCTACATCCTTACTTCCCTTTGTATCATGCAACTTACAAATGTTTTTCTAATGACAATAAAACACAGAAAAAATTTTGTTTTAATATAAAGATATAGCCTGTGAACTTAAAGCCAAAAAAATAAAACTTTCCTTCTTTTCTCCTTTAAAGAGGTTAATCGTTCTCTTCAGTAAGCTTAGTGTTGTAACCACAAAACTAGAAAAAAATAGTGGTTACACAATTAAATTAACAAAGACAACCTCATCTGAGAAGTTATGTAGTTTTATACAGAAGCGATTAAATGTGCAGTAGAAATTTATATTGTACTTTAAGGTTGCCGAAGTGCTTTATATCCATTATCTCATTTTACCATTAGACAATAATTTGGTGAAATAATTTGCTGGGGATTCATGAAATAAACGTAGTATTATCTACAAACTGGATAATTTGGTCAACTTAGTCATTTGTATCTAACTTATCCTCTATATGGAGTTGACACTAAACATCCTTTAAGATGGTAGTATACAAAGCTTTAATTTCTGAGAAAGCTTTTCAACAGTCACCTTCCCCAAAAAAATACTATGTACCCCAAGGGCAATTGAATATACTTCTGATGGTACTCTGGAATTATTTATTTTTAAAGATTTCATTAAAGAATTTTTTGGATGAACTTCATAGATTCTCATTATCAACCAATCCCTTAAAGGGTAGCAAACTACTAAATGGGAACCACTGAGAGAACAAGTACATTGGTAAATGTATATTTCCTAGTACTAATTGATAATAATAATCTTTAAGATTATTGAATGACATCTCAAGTTTTGTTTTTCCATCTTTCAAGAATCTTGTATGAAGATTAATGTCTTTCAAATTATTTAAATCTTCTTTAATGTGTTTTAAGTGTTGGGTAGTTGTGTTCACAGACATATTGAATACGATTTGGCAGGTGAACTGCTAGATAGTTTATACACTTTAAGTTATTTTGAAAGGTATTTCTTTTTCCATCTCCTTTTGTTAAAGTCCACTTCAATTCCAGGCTGAGCTTATTGACCATTTACATTGCCATTTCATGACATATGTAATGGCAGATAGGCTTAGTAGAAAAGTGTTGAGGGGCAGAGCCAAGAGGGCGCAGTAAAAGCAGTGACTTGCTTGAACTCTCACCCAAATTCCTCCAAATATCTGTAAAAAACAGCTCTAAATAAATTCTAGAGCAGTAGAACCTACAAAAAGATAGAGTGAAACAAATTTCCAGCCTAAGACAACCTGGGTGGTTGATTGGAAAGATCTATTGCACCAGCTGGGAGAGAAAACTAGTTCAGCATGGGCTGGGCAGGCAAAGACAAGGCCTCAGTGAACCTGGAGCAGTACTCAGTGAACTGAATCATGGGCCACTGCGGTGGTTTCCAGACTTCTCAAACCATAAAAGCCAAAGGCAACTTTCAGCACAAAAAGTCTGTGACAGCAGTGAGAGAGAAGTTCAGCCTGGCCCCAGTACTGGAGCAGCCCCAGGGAGTCAGCTGCTTCCAGAGCTCTTGGCCGCAGACTGAGGGGTATCAAGTGGCTGATCTGGAGGGGATTGCACAGATCTTTTTGCTGGTGCTAAGGCAGGATTCTCTTGCTTTGCCCATGCTTGGATCTGGGTCACATTTCTAGATGGCGACCATGGGGCTAGAAAGAGTACTGGTGTTGCGGAGCTCATGGTAGCATTGGAGAGTGAATCCTCACAATTTCAAGGCAGAAAAGAGTGCTTGTGGTCACTCATAGCCCAGAGCACAGGCCAGGAAAGGAGTAAACACTTTGCCTTTGATCATATCACCTTGGAAGAAATGAAAATTTACAGGTCCCTAGAAGCATCTCTGAAAACAGCTGCGCAAAACCCAGGAAGCTTGGGACAGTACATTTTCCACACTGGAAGCAGACTCCCTACCTTAACAAAGAGTTTAAAACTCAAGCAATTGCCTGAGATCATGGACAAACTATGCAAAAAAAAAGTCAGACCATAGATTCTTTCTTTGGTGACAAAGATCAAAACATACAACCAGAAGAAAACAACAAAGTCAAAGCTCCTACATCCAAAGACTCCAAGAAAAATATGAATCAGTCCTAGGCCATGTAAGAGCTCAAAAAAGATTTTGAGAAGCAAGTAAGAGAAATAGAGGAAAAACTGGGAAGGGAAATGAGAGCGATGCAAGAAAGTCATGAAAAACTAGTCAACAACTTGCTAAAGGAGACCAAAAAAAATACTCAAGGAAGTGACACCTTAAAAAAATTGCCTAACCCAAATGGCAAAAAAGGTCCAAAAAACTAAAGATGAGAAGAATGCCATAAAAAGCAGAATTGGCCAAATGGAAAAGTAACTCCAAAAGCTTACTGAAGAAAATACTTCCTTAAAAATGAGAATGGAGCAACTGAAAACTAGAGACTTTATGCAAAATCAAGACATTGTAAAAACAAATCCAAAAGAATGAAAAAAAATAGAAGACAATGTGAAATATCTCATTGGAAAAACAATTGACCTGGAAAATAGATCCAGGGGAGATAATTTGAAAATTATTGGACTATCTGAAAGTCATGATCAAAAAAGACCCTAGACATTATCTTTCAAGAAATTATCAAGGAAAATTGCCCTGATATTCTAGAACCAGAGAATAAAATATAAATGGAAAGAATCCACTGATCACCTCCTGAAAGAGCTCCCCAAAGGAAGACTCCTAAGAATATTGTAGCCAAATTCCAGAGTTCCCAAGTCAAGGAGAAAATATTGCAAGCAGCCAGAAAGAAACAATTCAAGTATTGTGGAAACACAGTCAGGGTAGCACAAGATCTAGCAGCTTCTACATTAAGGTATTGGGGGAGGGGGTGGGGGGGTTGCAATATAATATTCCAGAGGACAAAGGAGACAGGATTACACACAAGAATCACCTATGCAGCAAACTGAGCATAATTCTTCAGGGGGAAAAATGGTCATTCAGTGAAATAGAGGACTTTCAAACATTCTTGATGAGAAGAACAGAGCTAAATAGAAAATTTGACTTTCAAATACAAGACTCAAGAGAAGCATGAAGAGGTAAACAGGAAAGAGAAATCATAAGGGATTTATTTAGGTTGAATTGTTTACATTCCTGTATGGAAAGATGATATTTGTAACTCATAAGACCTTTGTCAGTATTAGGGTAGTTGGAGGGAAAAAAATTTATGCGTATAGATGGATCGATAGAGGGCACAGGGTAAATTGAAGGTGAATGGGTGATATATGGAGAATAAATTAAGGGATGAGAGAGGATTATACTGGAAGAAGGAGAAAGGGAGAGGTAGAATGGGATAAATTATCTCACATAAAACAGACAAGAAAAGGATTTTACATTGGAGGGGAAGTGGGGGAAAGTGAGAAGAATTGAGTGAATCTTTTTCTTATTGGTTTTGGCCTAAGGAGGGAATAAAGTACACACTCAATTGGGTATGGAAAGCTATCTTACCCTACAGGAAAACAGAAGGGAAAGGGAAAAGAGAATGGGAGGATGATAGAAGGGAGGGCAGATTGAGGGAGGGGGTAATTAGAAGCAAACCCTTCTAAGGAGGGACAAAGTCAAAAGAGGGAATATAATAAATGGGGGGCTGTATAGCATGAAGGGAAATACAGTTAGTTTTCCATAGCATGACTACTATGGAAATGTTTTGAATGACTACACATGTATGACCTGTATCATGTTGCTTGCCTTCTCAATGAGTATAGGTGGGGAAGGAGGATGGGAGAAAATTTGGAACCTAAAGTTTTAAAAACAAATGTTAAAAAAAAAGTTCTCACATGCAACTGGGAAATAAGATATACAGGCAATAGGGTATAGAAATCTATGCTGCCCTACAGGAAAACAGAAGATGAAGGAGATAAAAGCAGGGAGGGGAGATAGAAGGGAGGACAGATTAGAGGAAAGGGTATTAAGAATTCACACTGTCTTGGGGTTGGGAGAGGGACAAGATGGGGAGAAAATTTGGAACTCAATATCTTGTGGAAGTGAATGTTGAAAAGTAAAAATAAATAAATTAATGAATCTTAAAAAAAAAGAATAACCTTGAGCAATGACATGTTGACTATTATAAATACCCAAATTAAAAATAATAGACATATGAAGAAAGATGCCATCTACATCCAAAGAAGGAACTGATAAATAGAAGTAATAGAAGTAGGTATAGAATAAATTTTATTCTATAAATAAAATACACACATACAGATGTATATATTTATGTCTAAGGATGGCCATCTCTAAGGCAGGAGGGGAGAAGGGAAGAAAGAAAAGACATTTACATGATAACTTTGTTAGAGATTTAAAAGGAATAGTAAGTTGTACATAGTAGATTTGTAGTTTCATGCGCAGATTATCTTTTTTTTATCATACTATGTTATGGAAATGCTAGTTTTATTTCATAAATTTAAAATAAAAATGATTTTAAAAAACAAAATAAAAATAAACATCTGATTATTTAGAAAATCTTTTTAATGGGCTGTTTTGTTAAAAGGTGTCTTGCATCATTCAATATCTCTTTGAAATATTTAACAATAGAAATAATTTTGTCCATTGACCTTTTGTTAACAAATACCAAATGAAGCATAAAAGAGGGGACACATCCTCACTAAACCTGGGATTCACCATGTTGTTTAAGATATGTAATGCACAGTCTCTGTCAAAAAGTGATTCCCTGTGGTTGATGAATTTTGGGGGAATTATTAAAGTCAAATTGTCAGGGTCCACTTCTGAATTTCTTGTGATGTTCAGTGTTCTTCCTTATTTGTATCCCCCTGTATATTTCTCTACACAGGATGCATGGTTGGTCAAAGCATACAGATTAGCAGCATCCAGCTTATTGTTGACAATTATGTTAAATCTCAAAAAATCAGAATTAATTCCCATTAGAGCTGGCACTGCTGAGAGATGGTAGATATGACACACCAAATCCAGGGTTTTCATTGTTCTATTGACACCAACAACCTCCTTGAGAAATTGCAGGATTATGTGAAAGTAATCCAAATATAATTATCCTTTTTCATTCATTCTTCCAAGGTCAAAACAATAAAAACATTTTCTCAGATACCTCTCAAAAAATGGCTGGAACATCATGATTACTTTTACTCTACTTTCCTGCAGTACATCCTCCAACCCTTAATATTCACCAACATCTCTATACAAGCCTGTGATTCCATGTAGAAAAAAAAAAATGAAGGAATTGATGGTGAAGACATGCTCACTGTTGGCAATGAGGCTGGGGGATCTCCTTACCTCAGCCCTTCATCTTTTCTCAGATCTGGTCTTGTAGGCTTCAGGTTTTGCACTACCCATTGGTACATGTGCTATGTGTCCATATTCTTCACCTCTAAAACCAGATAGCTCTGCATTGTTGGCTACCTCAGAATGATGATTTTGTTTTAGAGAGGTACAACTTATATATCTTTACCACATTAGGTTTTTAGGTGTCCTTTGGGTCTTTCCAGCTAGATCTTGACCTGCAGGATGGTTCTCTGCTTATTTTCCATTGACTGTATGTGAGAAGAATTCCTGAGGTAGATGAAGTTTGCAGATTTGCAAGAGTGGGCACCCTGATAAACCTTTAGTATTCACTTAAACTATTTAATCTATTTATTTTTTTATTTTTTTTTGTTTTCTTTTTGTCAAAGGGTTATAATTATTGCATTGCTATAGTTTTATATAAGGATAGTTCCAAATCAGGCTATTCCAATTAGCCTAATCAACTTTGTCAAGTTGAGTCATTTTGGTTATGTCCACTTTCTTGAGGAAGTGCCAGTCCTTTCCATGTCCGTCTCATTTTCTGTCTGTCCATGCATGCCAAAAACAAGATAGGCAATAACCCTTTATGCTGAGTAATATTGCCAAATTCTACAAACACCATTTTCTCCATCAGGTCAGAATCATATACCAAGTTGAAATATTTTAAGCATTCCTGATAGGTGATTCCGGGATTTCTCTTCCTTAGACTTTGCAGGTATGCAAATGTAAGTCTTCTAGTACCTTCCACCAAATAATTTTATTCCCATCTGATACCTTCCTGCTACACTACTTCTATAGAATGCCTAAACCAGATCTTTTTCTGAGTCTTCCAAGAGATCAAGTGTTCAGTCCTGAGAAAATTCCTTTACTAACTATCTTTTTGCTTTCTTTAACAAGTTATCATGTCTGGAATGTGCTCAAATGCAATACCTCTCTGCAATTCAGGGGAACTAACCTTCATCGGATATACAAGTAAGCTCCTTCTTACAACTGTAATGAATGGAGCTTTGGCTTTTCTCACAATTGATACTCCTTTATCTGACATAAGAAACTAGTCCTCAGTCTAGGCACTAGTAGAGCTTTCATATTTGGCATAGAAAATATGGATTCATCTTCATTCACAGATGAAATATCTGATTCTAATGGTAAAAATCCTGTCTCAGATTTCCATACAGATGAGATCCCAAGTATATAGTGAGGCTTTACTTCAACTTTAAGAGGTTTATAAAAACAAGAAGCCAGTATCATTGAATCTCTATCATTTAATTTCTGAGCCCCCATCCTCGGAGATTTACACTCTCTTGCCTCAACCCAACAATTCAAATAGTCTCTACTTTTTGTTCCTTTTACTTTCATCTGTATACCAGGCCAGTCATGATTCATCCCTTTTGAAACTCCATATTCTCAAATAATGAAACATGAAACCAGAGTGGTTTTGATTAATCAAATCTTTATCTACAGTAAGCCAGTATTAACAGAAAATGTAAATGAACTTTAAACAGCAGACTATAGATTTAATTACTGCCTTCTTGAACAGTGAGAGTGAGGAAGGGTATGGGGATTTCTCTGTCCAGTACCTATTTTCTTGAATGGAAAGTTAATAGTAACTGGTGCCTCAGTAGGCCAGGTGACTGCTGAAAGTAGAGGCAGTAGCATATGAATTTCTGGTATCAGTCTTTCACTAGCTGACTCAGACCCAAGTCTCTAGTCTCCTACTTGAGCCTGCACTTAGTCTCTTCACTTAATCCCTTGAACTGCTATCGCAACAACTTCCTCCACACTTTTTCAGGCACATGCCTTCTCTTCAGAAAGTTTCTCAATGTCTTCTGTGAGGGAGAAGAAAGCTACACTATCCTTTGAAGATACAACCTGTCTTCATTATATGGGTCATGGAACTCAAAGAAGTTTCTTCTGGGTACTAGAACATTGTCCCTCACTGTGCATTCCTCCATACTAGTGAGCACTACCATATGTCACATCCTGAAGAAAAAATATTCTGTATGTGTTCTAAGAATGAGGGATGATAACTGAAGAGATAGAATGCCCTTATGCAATGCTCAGATTCTTAGGAGAAAGAAAGAAAATCATCCATTCTAACCAGGATATCCTCTGTGGTAAACTTATATGATGATATAGGTAAGGGTCACACAGGGTAGGAGGGCATGGCTAGACTGAGATCTGCAACTTTAGAGGGAATTACTGAATCAACAAACAAATAGATTCCTTTGATGTTTAAGTCATAATAAAATCAGAGGACAAAGGAAGGAAATAACTTTCATTACCATGGAAATGGGGGTAATTCTTAACTAAAAAGGCATAGAAGTGATTGTTAATGATAAAATGTACAATTAAGATTACAAAAAATTAAAAGGGAAACAGTTAACAGAGAAAAATCTCTGAGATAAATTTCTCTGATAAAAGTATGACAACCGAGTTATTAGGAATTGCTACAAATGTATAACAAGAGTCATTCTTTAGAAGGTAAATGGTCAAAGTAAATGAACATGTAGTTCTTAAATTAAGGAGCCCTAAATATTAACAATTACAACAATAACAATTACATGGGAAAAATTTGTCACTAATAATTGAATGAATATAAATTAAAATATCTCAAATTATATTTCCACCTATAAGATTTGCAAAGACTATAAATGAAAAAATGACAATTGTTGGAGAGAATATGATAGTATAAGCACACTAATTCACTTAATTTGGAACAGGTTTCTTGGAATAATCCAGGTGAGAAGTGGTGAGGCCCAGCAACAGAGTGGCAGCTCTTTGAGTAGGGAGAAATTAACTGATAAAAGATATATTGTAAAAGTAGAAATGACAAGACTGAGCAAGAAATTGCATATGACATACAAGAGTGAGGGAGGAATAAAGGACTATAGTAAGTTCAGGAACCTGATGGGGAGAACACTTGTGACCTTACCAGCAACAAGGAAGTTTGGAAAAGAGGAAGGTTTATGGGGGAAACATGAGTTCTGATTAGGTATTTTGAGCTTGATGCATTTAAGAAATAATCAATTCAATGTCTAAAAGGTTGTTGAAGATAAGAATGGAGCCTAGAAAATGTATCAGGATGAATATATAGATCTTGGAATCATTTACATACAAATAATAATTGAACCAATAAATGCTGATGAGATCAGCAGGCAAGGTATTATAGAGGGAGAAGAAAAGAGGGTCCAGGACAGGGCCTTGGGGGAATATCTATGGTAAGAGGTCATCATGGCCTGAATAAAAATGAAGCGAAGGAGTAATCCAACAGCAAAAGTTAAAGCAATGTCACGAAAATCTGTCTAGAGAGGAGAGACTATGCAATCTAAGAGAATGATTGACATTATAAAAGACTGCAAGAGATCAAGAAGGATGAAGACTGGGGCCATTAGATTTTCACTGATAACTTTGGAGAAAAGAGTTTCATGTGAAACATGAGGTCAGAAGCTATATTGCAGAGGGTTTAGAATTAAATGAGAAGAGACAAAGTAGAGGTACCAAATTAAGGTTTTTTTTCCTTTTTTTCCAATATTAAAAAAAAGTTTAGTCTCACAGGGGAGGAAAGATATAAGATCATAGATACTGAGGAAGGCAGAATCAAGGGAGAGGGTTTTTTTGGGGGGGAGGGTTCTTTGTTTCGTTTTGGGTATGTTTGTGTGTGTTTGTATTGTGGCTTGGTTTGGTTTGGTGGATAGGGAAGATACAAGCAATAGTGAAGCACTCAGTAGATTTGGAAGATACTGAAAATAAAATAGAAAGTGAGGATAAAATGGGGACAGAATAGATAGAATAGGATCAAGGACATATGTAGAGATGTTTGCCTCAGCAAGGAGAAGGGTTTTCCCTTCTTGTGTGATAAGAGTAAATGAAGAGATAGTGAAAGAAGATAACTGGGTGATGCAGGATGAAGGGAGAAGAGGGAGCTTTCCTCAAAAGGCTTCCATTTTTTTTCATTTGGGAGGATGGGGGAGGGAGTCATGTGGGAGACTTGAGAAGGAATGAAAAGGTTTGTAACCATTGTTGAGGTGAGCTGATAGCAAATCTCTTAGGCAGATACAAAAGGCTTCCTTACTGTAGTGAGGGCCCAATTGAGAAGATTTAACCTATTTTTTTGGACACATGCAACATGGTTCTGTGACATTCTTCTTTGTTCAGCAGCATGTGAAAAATAAGTCTTCTAATAGCATCCGTTTGTTGTTGTTGTTGTTGTTGCTAAGTGGTATACAACTCTTTGTGACCCCACGTGGGGTTTTCTTAGCAGAGATACTGGAGTGGTTTGCCATTTCCTTCTTTAGCTCATTTTACAGATGAGGAAACTGAGGCAAACAGGGTGAAGTGACTTGCCCCAGATCACACAACTAGTAAGTGTCTGAGGCCTGATTTGAACTCAGGGAAATGAGTCTTCCGGACTCCAGGCCCAGAGCTCTGTGCACTATGGCGCCACCTAGCTGCCCCAAGAACATCCTCACTATACCTTAGATCACAGTGAAGGCAGAACAACCAATCAATCCACCAATCATTCAATCGACAAGCTTTTATTAAATGCTTACCACATTTTATATACTGTGCGAGGTGTTGGCAAAACAAAGAAAAATGAAGCAATTACTGCCCTCAAGGGATTTGCATTCTATCATAAGCGTGAACTAGGGAATGGAGATGAGTACACTTTCACACTTTTTTTCTTGTTCTAGTAGGGATAGGGGAGGTGGATGAACTCACAGCCCACAGTGCTTTGATTCAACATTTTGTTACTTATATTACATTCTCTTCTAAGTAAATTATTGTACTTCACTGTGATGTCAGAAAGGATTTCATTCTCTTCTCTTATAAGGCCAGATTTCTCAGTTTGCTTGAGGGAATCTCGACATTGGTAAAGAGATACTTGAAGATAAAAGCAAAAGGGCCAATAAGACACTAATCAAAGCAACGCATTTTAAAAAAGTCAATAAAGGTGATTTTCCTACTGCTTTTATGAATCCAAGTTGAATAGTTTAAAAAAGAAGTCTAACTGTCAGTGAAGCTTTAAAGCTTTCTTTATTTTGGTGGTTATCTTGTACTTAACCTCTACTCTTACTCATTCTCATAGCTTCTACTGATAAATCTCTTCTCTAAAGACCGAAGGGAACGTTCTTTTTGTCTACTCTGCCCAGTTAAGATTTCTTTTTCTTTTATTCATAATCTCACTTTCCAGTAGAAGGCTTTTGTTTTTAGAACATTTATACCATAATTAGGTCTTATGGTTTCTGACAGTGTCGTGCTTTGGAGATTTTTGAATTTATGTCTTTGTTCTGCTTCCTCTAAGGGGAACAGAATACAAGTCACTACAGTAAGTCCCAGCTGTAGTCATGTCAGCAAGGTACTAGTTTTGTGAGTTTAAATGGTTTTAAATATGTGATTTTAATAATAATTGAATGAATAATTCAGTTATGTGAACTCTGTCCCTTAAAAGGCATCACCTATTCTGAAACAACGAAGTTCGGTCCTCAATGGTAAAGGGCAGTTATAGAGCACAGTGATGAAAAGTCATACAGTCTTATATAATCTTAACTTAAACCCGAAGACACCTTGCTGAAGGAGATCCTTTAAAGGTACATTTTTGCACTACTGAATCTTACATTAGCAAAATTCTAAATCAAGGAACTGTTATAAGGCAACCTTTATGAAGAGAGTATTTTCAAACAGTGATCTGTACCTTAACTTGGGAAGCTAGTGGTTTTATTGATTACTTTTTAAAAGGGGGAAATTCATGACCCTCTATTACCATGAAACAGATTGCCATGTAAAGTGCATAGCAGTTCTTCCCCTTCAAATCTGAAAGTCACCTAAAAAGCTTCTCAGAGGGAGTTTGAGTCCAGAAATTGTTTAATATTCATTAAAGTAGGAACTGCTTAAACCTCCCCCATGGTGAATTTGAAAAGCACTTGGGATTGTGCCTTCTCATATAGACTGACTTTGATCATTTTAGATTTTCAGAGAGTCTCCTTACATAATCTGTGTCCCTAAGGTTTTTTCTTTCTTTTATGAACTATCTTTATATAAAACCCAGGTAAAACATGTTCCAAGAAAACAAACTACTTGTAAGAAAAATAATCTTGGATATGGATAAATTAACGTTTGATTTTCTTGGAATACTGTTTTAAAAGAAGAAACCTTCAGTGTGCAGTTTCATGTTAAGATAAATTAAATCATCTAAAGAACCTTTGACAAATAAACTTTAAAAGTATTTTTTTATCATTGCCCTGAGAAATAAAATGTCTACTATAACCTTAGTCCTTTAAATAAAACTAAACAAAATTATGTTATAGTCTCAATCTGCAACACATCAATGGATCATTGATCTCATCCATGTAGATACTTCCCTCCAGTGATATAAATTGTACCAACCAGTGTGATTCTTGTCTGTGTTCTTCCATAAATTCTTTTCTTCGAGTCCACTTAAATTCCTTGGGACCTTTTTACTATGTCCTTTATTATTACACAGGTGCTAATGAGAACAGGCAATCCTTATTAATTCCAGTGTCTTCCCTCTGTTGATTACTTCCTATTTGTCCTAGATATAGCTTGTAGTGGTTTATATATTGTCTCCTCCATTAGACTGTGAATTCCTTGAAAGAAGAGACACGGGTTTGCTTTTCTTTTTATTCCCAGTGCTTAACACAGTGCCTGGCAAATAATACATACCTATTTAATGTTTATTGAATGACTGACTGGGATCCTTCGTTCTTCGTTACATGATTGTCTAACTCATTTGTTGGTCACATATGTCTTCAATATCATCTTTGTTCATTCTTTTGGGTAAATTGTTCAAGGAAACATGCTGAAATCTTTTTTTTATTTATTCCCATCCACTGTTGCCCTTCTATGATTAAAATTTTGATTCACTAGAAATTCTTATATGATGTATAGCAGTATAGCATCACCAAAAAAAAAAATTGGTGCTAAACAAACTTTTTTCCCACAGAGAAGCATGGTGGTAGTGAGAATACTTTACTACAAAGTATCCCACGTGAAAATCTCATCTCTCCTTCTTTGTATTTGATTTTAGGATAAGTTAGTTGTCTATTTGCAGTGTTTGTCTAAAGCTAATATACAATATCCATTGTATTATCCAAAAACTGAAGATCAATTGATCTTCAGATCATTCTTTTGGGCTTTCTGGTATGGATTGATAGTTCCAATTCTTTTCAGTGGAAATGAGTCTCATTGAAGAGGCTTTCTAACATTCAAGGGCTTGATGTGATAAGCAACAAATAGGAGTTAAAAGATTTCACCACCTACAGAGAATTCCTGTTTTATATGGACTCTGTACTAGACATCTCCTATGACATTGGCAGATTTTTTTTGTTTGGTGAGCAATTGTTTTACAATTTAATATCCCTTAGATATTAGGAATCAGAAGATCATTAAAGTTATCTCTGTAACTATGTGTTGTCAGGAATCTAGCATGATTTTGACATATTTATGAGTGACAAATTGCTCTCCAAAATGGTTTGATCAGTTTACAACTCCACCAACAATGCATTAGTGTTCCAATTTTCCCACTCTTCTCCAACATTTATCATTGTCTTGTTTTGTCATGTTAACCAATCTGATATGTGATGTGGTACCTCAGAGTTGTTTTGATTTGCATTTTTCTAATCAATAGTGATTTAGAGCATTTTTTCATGACTATAGATAGCTTTAATTTCTGCATCAGATAACTGCTTGTTCATATCCTTTGACCATTTATCAGTTGGGGAATGACTTGTATTCTTATAAATTTGATTTAGTTCTCCGAATATTTCAGAAATGAGGCCTTTGTCAGAGACACTGGTTATAAAAATTATTTCCCAGCTTTCTGCTTCCCTTGTAATCTTGGTTGCACTGGCTTTGTGCAAAAATTTTTCAATTTAATGTAATCAAACTTATCCATTTTGCATTTCATAATGTTCTCTCTCTCTTGTTTAGTCAAAAATTCTTCTTTTCTCCATAAATCTGACAGAGAAACTATTCCTTGCTCTCCTAGTTTGCTTATAGTATCAGCCTTTATATCTAAATCATGTACCCATTTTGACTTTATCTTGATATATGGTGTAAGATGTTGATCTATTCCTAGTTTCTGCCATACTAGTTTTCCAGTTTTCTCAGCAGTTTTTGTTAAATTGTGAGTTCTTATGCCAGAAGCTTCTTTCAAACTTTTTCATCCCTTCTCACACCCTCCATGGTTCTCCCTATGGCAACTCTCTCAGTGGAGAACCTTGCATCATATTTTACAGAAAAAGTACCAAAGCAATATTTTATGAATTCCCTTTTCTCCTGTCTTTCTCATCTCCTATCACTCAGGTATCTTCTGTCTCTTTCTCCTCCTTCTTCCTTTTTTCTTATGCTCATATGGGCTTACTTGTTACCAACCCTTCTACTTGTTCAAGTGATGTCATTCCAATCCATCTGTTCTTCAACAGATTGCTCCTTTGTCATCCCCTCTCTTTCACTTACTTTCAATCTCTCATTCTGTTTGAGCTGACTTCCTACTGCTTAAAAAACATGCCCATGTCTTTTCTATCCTAAAAAAAATCTCTTGATCCTTCTATCTCTGCTATCATCCTAATTTTTCATGCACTTTGTAGCTAAATTCCTGAAAAATCCTGTCTACAATAAGTGCCTCCACTTTCTCTCCTCTCACTCTCTTCTTAACTCCTTACAGTTTGGCTTCCAGCCTTACTATTCCACCAAAATTCCTTTCTCCAAAGTTACTAATGATCAGTTAATCACAAAATCCAATGGCCTTTTCTCAATCTTCACTCTCCTTGACCTCTCTACTGCCTTTGACATTGTTGATCACTCTATCTTCCTTGAAATTCTCTTCTCTCTAGGTTTTCAGGACCCCACTTGTGTCCTGGTATTTCTTCTACCTATCCAATAATTCTTTCTTTGTCTCTTTTGCTAAACACTTCTTCAGACCATGCCCTCTAACAATAGCTCCTCCTCAGGGTTCTTCCTGGGGTCATCTTCTCTGTCTATAGTATTTCACTTGGTGACTCTCCTATGGATTAAGTCATCATCTCTAATCTGATAATTTTCAAATCTCCTATCCTGCCTCAGCCTCTCCATTGACTTCCAATTTTGTGTCTCTAACTTTCAGATATCTCAAATTGGATTTCCAGTAGACATCTCAAACTCAGTATGTCCAAAACAAAATTCAGAATCTTTTCTCCTATACCCTCCCCATCTCCTACTTTCCTTATTACTGTAGATGGTAACACCTTCCAGTGTCTGAGGCTCACAACCTAGGAGTCATCCTGGTTTGCCCACTATCTCTTATCACCTCCCCTTTGGTACCCAAGCTATTGAGAAGACCTATCAATTTCACATGTTAATATGCCCCTTTGTGATATGAACAGGCAGTTTTCAGACAAAGAAATCAAAGTTGTCTATAATCATATTTTAAAATGCTGCAAATCACTGTTGATTAGAGAAACAAAACAACTCTGAGGTACCACCTCATAGCTATCAGATTGGCCAATATGATGAAAAAGGAAAATGATAAATCTTGGAGAGGATGTGGGCAAACTGGGCCATTAATCTACTTGTTGTTGAAGTTGTGAACTGATCCAACCATTATCAATGAGCAATTTGGAACTAAGTCCAAAGGGTTATAAAACTGTGCATATCCTTTCATCTAGCAATACCATTGCTAGATCTGTATCCCAAAGAGATTTTAAAAAGGGACAAGGGAGAGCCTATTTGTACAAAACTATTTACAGCAGTTCTTTTTGTGGTGGCTAAGTACTGGAAATTGAAGGGATACTCATCAATTGAGGAATGGCTGAATGAGTTGTGGTATATGATTACAATGGAATATTATTATGTTATAAGAAATGACAAAGGATGATGTCAGCAAAACCTGTAAAGATTTACATGTACTGATACAAAGTGCAGCAAGCAGAACAAGAGGGATATTGTACACAATAACAGCAATATTGTATGATGAAGAGCTGTGAATGACTTAGTTATTCTCAGAAATACAATGATCCAAGATACTTCCAAAGAACTCATGATGAAAAATGCTTTCTGGCCAACAGAGAAAAAAACTGATATTGTCTGAATGCAAACTGAAGCATACTATTTTTTGCTTTCTTTCTATCTTTCTTTTTAGTTTTCTTGCACAAAATTACTAATATGGAAATGTTTTATGGTTATGATCTACTTATGTCAGATTGCTTACCATCTCAGACAGGGGTAAAGGAGAGTGGAGAAGGAATAGAGCTAAAGCTCAAAACTTTTTAAAAAATGTTAAATAAATAAAAGAATAAGCCAGAAAGAAGAAAAAAGATGAATATGCTCCCTCCTATCTTCTAACACTGCCATCACCCTAGGGCAGGCCCTAATCACCTCATTCCCTGATTACTTTAATAGTATGTTGGTGGGTCTGCCTGCCTTATGTCTCTCCATCCACCAAATAGCTACTGAAGTTGTTTTCCTACAAATCAGGCTTATTCACGTCACCCCCTCCCCTACTCAATAATCTCCAGTAACTTCCTAGTGCCTCCAGGAGAAAAATTCTGTTAAAAATTCAAAGCCCTTCATAACCTACCCCCCTCATACCTTTCCCTTCTTCTAACACCTTTCTCCTGAATATATCCTCTTCAGTTCAGTGACATTGGCCTCCTGGCTGTTCCAGGAATAACACGCTACATGTCACAACTTCTCTTTCTGTCCCCCGTGCCTGTAATGCTTTCCTTCCTCCCTTCTGACTACTGAACTCCTTGGCTTCCTTTAAGTCCCAACTAAAATCCCACCTTCTACAGGAAGCCTTCCCTAACCGCTCTTAATTCCAATGCTTTCTTACTTTTAATCATTTCCTGTTTATCCTGTATATAGCTTGTTTTGTATATATGTTATAAGTATACTTTTGCATTTGTTAATCCACCACAGGCAATTAAGTATTTTCCATATAATTCCCCCTCTTCCTTCTACCATGATCCCTGAGTAAATATTTCTCAACATGTTCCTACTTTTTATAATTTCAAAAAAACCCTTGATTGAAATCAATTTGTTTCTCAAACTGAGGGTGGGTTGAGGTAACAATAGTAGAAGATGGAGTCAAGACAATGGCTCTTTCTTCCATTCTTTTGTGCTAAAATAATTATTTTGTTCATTTGGACATCTGTTAACTTTCCCATGAATAATTTGGTGCAACTCTTTTTGTGAAAAATAATGAATTTTGAAATTTTATTTTCATTTATGATATATTTATATGTGTATATTATACACACACACACACACACACACACACACACACACACACATGTATATCTCAAAAGAATGAAGGAAAAATATTTAAAGTACTATCATTTTCCAAGACATATTTTAGCAATGAAGGTAGTACACACAATTAAGTTTCAAAAGATTAGCTTAACCTGTCAAAAAGCCAGTACCTTCCTCCATAAAAAGAAGAAAACTGGTTTTATTTAAGACTAATGTAGTCAGAAAAGCATACTTTTGTGTGCTGCACAAACCTGACTTAACATTTTAGCCAACTTGACCTGTCACTTAAATTATTGAACTTGTTGAGTAAACACAATAGCACCCTCAAGGAAACTGTTTATAATATACCTATTTTGTTGGTTATCTTTCATTTTTAATTATTTCCCAAAAGCAATAAGAGTAACTTCCTAAGTGAAAACAGCTTATTATTCTCTTTTGTTGTATAGGAATGAATAACGTTCTTCCTCCTTCCCTCTCTCCCCCTCAAAAAATTGCTCAGAGATGCTGCTAGTGACTTTGAGGTGTTGTTGTTGTTGTTGTTGTTGTTGTTGTTGTTGTTGTTGTTTGTCCCACAGCAATGGGAAATTCTACCATTCTATTCATTGTTATGCTTATTAGTCAATATTTATTGCAGGGCAAGCATTGGTAATGTATGTTATAGGGAATTTGTATTCCATAAAATAGTTTCATGGGCTGCTCTAAAACTGTGTTTTATGGAAATTCTGTACAAATAAGATAAAAGGCAGCATAGGTGCTAGAGCTCTAGTTTTATGCATTACGACTATATTTGTAAGGAATACTACTCCAGTGAAAACTCTATGACTACATCTTTCCCCAGAGTGTCAGAAAAAGACAGAAACAGAACACTGAAAATCTGTTCTGTTTTGAGTATAATCACAAGTTTCTCCTCCATACGCATAATGGTTAGAGGCTACATTATCTTTCATTGTTTTCAAGTGAATGAAATTTGGATCTGGAAGTATCCTTATTGTTCATCTAGTTCTTCCTTCCTCACCTCCTCAATTTGGAGGTGAGAAGGGACCCAGAGAGATTCAATGAACTGCTGGAGATGATGCAGAAAATAAATAACAGAACTGGGATTTGAACCCAAGTTCTAAGCCCAGATCATCTGACTAGATCCAGTTCTTTTTCTACTGTCTCATATAGTCTACCATTTTGGGGAGGGAGAGAGAGAGAGAGAGAGAGAGAGAGAGAGAGAGAGAGAGAGAGAGAGCTTGCTTTTCAAGGGAAAATCTGTTTTGAACTGGACCACTAAAGATAGTGACTTACCTGAAAAATAAAATTGATTTTATCCACATGAACCTTTCTTAAAGTCTCCCATACACTGATTTATGACTTATTTCTGAGTAACTTAATCCCAAATCCTTATGCTACATTTCAACAATTTAGTACCATCTTCCTATTTGTTGTCTTCACACTCCCATATTAGTAGCCATTGTCCAAACTTCTCATCTTCCTAGAAAAAGGTATGCTCAATCTTCTACCCTGTTCCTATTCATAAGCTTTCAAGAACATTTCTAGGAAATGCAAGGGGTCCCCAGATTGGCTTGGTCCTTTGGAATGCCTGTTGCTTATGATCCCTACTCCTTCTCTAGCTTATACATCATTACAGCTGCTGCTCCAGTTCTTACTGTACATGCAGTGTACATGTTTGTCCACATGTTCAGATAAGATTTCTCATAGTTTATCTATTAGCATACTGTTCACTGCCATATAGGCCACTGAGTCCCTTCTTCCTGCTTCTTCAGCCCTCAAGTCTTCCTCCTGCTTGGGAGTCAAGAGAAGTCCTTCCACCAATTTTGTTCCCCATGTGTGTAAATATAACTTAAAGTAGTCCTGTTACCAAGGAGATATATACATTGGGAATAATACTCTGCCAGGTGGGACAGAAATTCTTCATTCTGTTATGACTATAGCCTATTATAGACTAATGAGGAACTGTGTCATTCAGAGGAATACTGCTTTATCCTTACTCTACAGAATAAGTCATGAGTGATAATATATGGAAAAAGGAACAGGGAATGAGAGGAGGAACAAAACACGAGAAGCAAAAGAAGTGCTGGGGAAAATATTGTCATTCTCCATGTTCTTATAACAAATAGGAGGCAGGGAGGAAGGATTTCATACAGAAGCCATCCGGAACTGAGAAGAGAGAAATTATAGTTTTCTGTGTTTACTGAGAATAATGATGGTGAGAATCCCCCTTCTCCCTTTCTTATTGCCTCTCCACCTTCCAAGAAGATAAAGCATCCATTATAAAGCTTATCTCTGTTCTTAAAAGTTTGTTTGCATTTCTGTTTAATTAGTATTGATCACTTTTAGACAAAAAGATCCCAACAATCTGTGATTGGTTTGTTTTCCCCTTTGGGAATGGTAAGCCAGGAAAAAAAAAAACAGACACTGGTATGCACAGTACAGAGAAAATAATTCAGTTAATTTTTCAGTTATGTCCAACTCTTCATGACCCCATTTGGGGTTTTCTTGATAAGGATACTGGAATGATTTGCCATTTCCTTCTCCAGCTACTTTTATAGATAAGGAAACAGAGACAAACAGTGTTAAGTGACTTGCCCAGGGTTACATAGCTAGTGTCTGAGACCCCCAGCACTTTATCCAATGTGCTACATAGCTACTCTATAGAGAAAACTAGAAGGAGAAAGAAAAATAGACTCTTTAATTGAAATTGTCAAGGTATTTTTACCAGCTATGAGCTCTGAGACTGTATTAGAGAGACTAATTGACATTTTTCATTTTTTTTCCAAACTTCCCAAATAGGGCAACAAATCAAATTAATCTGGACTACTGACCCTATGCAATGACTGAGTGACTGAGCCATGAGTAAACAGTGCCATTAGAGGAAGACATTTAGTAAGGGGGCAGCTTCCCTCAGAGACAGCCTTGGCAATTTTATTTTTCCAACTGTTTTCTTCCTCTACGCTCTTTGAGATTCCCGTCTCTGGGGTAGAGTAGAAGGCAGTGTCTAGACACTAAGTGATACCCAATTCAAAGAGAAGTCTAGTGAATGAGAACAAGTTGGCAATGTCTGAATTCCAAGGATAGGTCTCAGCTAAAAGTTAGCAACTAGCTTTCCTGTTAAAGCGAAATACTTAAACCAGGGGTGGGGAACCTGTGGCCTTAAGGTTACATGTGGCCTTCTAGGTCCTTATGTGTGGTCTTTTGACAGAATCCAAATTCTACAGAGCAAATCCTTTTATTTTTATTAATACATTTTTGTTCATTTTTTTATATTTTAATTGTATTTTTTTAAATAAATGTATTTTAAATACAAAAGAATAAAATAAGTTTCAAGGAAATAATCCTCCCGGACTAACTGGCACAATTAGACCATTTGTAAGCTAGAAGGGCTAAATTGACAGTTGCTATGTTTATTATTTGGTTCTAACTTCCCCTGACTGACTGGGGCCACTACTACTTGAGGCTGGTTTGTGGGAGTTTATGGGGGTCAAGTACACCAGTCTGTTATCAGCTTTTGACAATGGTGCATTGTGTTTCTATTTAAAGTGGAATTTGAGAATAGTTGCATAGCTCAACAGTATTTTTTAATTCTGTCTGCTTAACAGCCCATCATGTCAAAGAAGACCAAGAGAATGTTAAAGGAAGAAAACAGATTGATTAATGAGGATTGGGTATTGCAATATTACCTTGTTTCTGCTAAAGATAAGATGATTTGATTACTTTGTGATAGTGCAATATCAGCCATAAAGAAATTCAATACTCATCAGCATTATAATACTCATAAGGACCACATATATTTTAAATTAGAGGAGGACCGAAAGGTTGTATTGCAGGAATTAAAAGATGAAAAACAAAAGCAAAGACAATTCTTTCAAGCAGCTATAAGACCTGGAAATAATGTCACTGAAGCAACTTATAAAGTAGTTTATATCCTTGGGAATAAAGGGAAGCCATTTAGTGATGTAGAAATTGTGAAAGAATCCATTGTTGAAGTTGTAGGATGCTTAGACTCTGATAACGTTTCAAAGTGCAAACAACCGCCTCTTTCAAAGAGAACCAAACTGATCAGCAGCATGGTTTAGGCTTCACCTTAGCAGAACAACTTCATGTAATACTTCAAAAAGGGAAATATATATTATTCAATCACTTTGGATGAATCAACTGCTACTACTGACTTGGCACAGGTTTTATACTTCATTTGGGTGATAACAGAAGATTTTCTTTGCTACAAAGAGTTACTTGCTTTGGGTACTCTTACAAGCAGCACACAGGGAATAGATATCTTCAGCAATTTTCAAGGTAAATGTTGTGAATTTGGACTGAATTTGGTAAATTTAGTGAGTGTATGTACAGATGGTGCACCTTCCATGACAGGAAAAGATGTATGGGTTTATTGCACAGATTTTAAAAAGAAAGTGTTAACAGATCCAGATACTCTCATTTCTTCTCATTGTGTCTTGCATCAGCAAAATCTCTGTGCTAACGGTACTATTTTAAGTGACATTTTGCAAGTTATAAGCATTTTTATAAGTATTGTTAACTATATTCATGCAAATACAACACAGCATTGTCAGTTTCATAACATGCTAAAATGAACAATGTGGTATTATTCAGTGTAGATTTGTCATATCATTCTAAAGTATGTTCTCTATCATAGGGACAGGTGTTACCCAAAATTTTATCTCTGCAAGAACAAATTAAATTTTATGAAGAACAGAATCAGCAACGTGAATTATTGAAAGGAGATTTCTATAGTAATGTTACATGTCTGTGTTCTCTCGTGTCAAATCAAAACAACTTGCATTTTTTTCAAGGTAAAACGAAGTCTATATATGACATGTGGAAAAAAAATCCAAGCATTTTGAAAAATGCTATCTTTTTTCACAATGTCTCTTCAAAAGGAAATTTCGGATAAACATTTTCCTCAGTTAGCAATGGTCATTGATGAGCAGGATGGTACATGTGAATCATTTGAAGAATATACAGCTGTTATAGACCTATGAATTAGAGAATGTGGTGAAAGGTTCACTGACTTTGAGAATCATGACATCATACTCAAATTAGCATTTCAGTCTTACCTAGTTGATATCACCAAGGCATCTAAAGAACAACCCACGGAATTGTTTGAGCTCTCCATAGATGACATTTTAAAGTCATTGTTTGATGCTAAGAAAAATACAATTGAAATATGGAAAAATGCAGTAGAATGCCCACATCTTCACCAACATGCCTGAAAAATGTTTTCTTACTTTTCAACAACTTATTGCTATAAATCTACATTATTCTACTTAATCCAAATCAAGATGCCCTCAAAGTCACAAATGACTGATACCCATCTAGAGGATCAGCTGAAACTGTGGACATCCATGCTGCAAACAAATATTCAAAGGCTTTCCAACAAAAAGCAAACACAACAAAGTCATTAAAAAGTTAGTTAACTTCAAAATTAACAAATAGTTTTCATTTTTTGAAATTATTAAGTACGTAGTAGTGAGATTTTACAAAACAATGCACATTTTTAAGTGTATCTAATTGAAGTTTCTTAAATGTAGCCTTATTTGATTACAGCTAAATATTAATGTGGCCTTCCAATATTAAATGGTTCCCCACCCTTGAATTAAACCTTTTTATACTGGTAAATACTTATAATAAATATGTAAGGATTCTCTATATCTATTCCTCAATAATTACAGAAGACCTGGACTTCTGAAATGAATGAACGAATCTATCTATGGCAATAAATAAAGCATGAACAAGAAAGTCAAGTAGGGAACAAGTGAAAGCCATTTTATGAAGTGGAATGCTATGGCAAAGGAAATGTATTAGAATTGACTGAATAGATTCAGTCACACCTCCTGCCTCTGACCCCAGAGAGAAGCCTGACTAATTCAAAGAGATTCAGAGTATTTTATATTTCCCATCAGCACCCTGGCACATGTCACCAGAACCATTGTTGGCAGTACTTGAATCAGGAGCTGAGAACAATCTAGATATACTGAGGAAAAGAACGTCTTTGAGGATCTTATACATTAAAAAAAAAAAGACATCATACTTAAGTGCAAATACCATGAAGACTCCATGAAAAGGGAAAACAAAACAAAACAAAATCTTCCATTCAACCAGAATATGTGAGTTTCCATTTTGCCACATATATTCTCTAAGATTGAGCCACTAGGTTTAAATCCTTCCTCTGACACATACTAGCTGTAGGACTAGAGGTAAGTCACAACTTCTCAGTACTGCAGAAAAAAATCCCTTTCTTTTAAGTTACAGACCAGTGAGTTTCAGTTACAAACTAGATCTGATCTGCATGGATGAAGGACATTTCCACACCAGAAATTCCCCATGCCAATAAAATCACGTTTGGATTCCCCCTAAACAAATAACCTAGAAGAGTTCATAAAATCTCACCATCTTTAAAAATGAAGTCATAAATCTGAATTTCTTGGCTTCACCAAGTTTATAATTAGCCAGTCAACAAACATTTATTAAATATTATTATATATCAAGCTCTGGTATATGACATTCAAATAACTGACCAAGTCAAAGGTAAAACACATGTCTCAAGTGTTTTCAATTCAATGGCAAAAGGAAAAATTTATAAAAACGTATTAACAGATATGGTTTTGAGATACAACAATTTCAGCTTTCTGAAATTCATAGATATTTTTTGGGAAAAATAGCATAAAGCTGTAAAAGTAAATATTCTTACCAAGAAAACTAAGAACTGCTGAACTCAGTTCCCTGTTTGTGAATCAATAAATGCTGCTTTTTCCCTTGGCTTCACCATTTGCATTGAGTTGGAACTGTGCTTTGATTTTTTTTTTTAATTATGAAACAGATGAATAGGAGCAAAAATTTCCCAAGGTATATAGAAATAGGCTCAAGAATCATTCCAAAGAGAAAAAAAATCTCTGGTAATATTAATGCTTTCACTATATGAAGGTCATCCCTATACTACAAAAGTAAAATTCTTGACTTTAAAGAGGAAAACAGAGATCTGACTCTGTGTGTGGGTGTAGAGGTATAAAGACTAGACCTGTGATTTTAATTCTATAGGGAACTTCCAGGTGAGAAAACTTCCTCTCCTAAAGCAGGTCAGAACCTTCTTTGAAACGCACTGTCTTAGAGACTTGCCTGAACTCTTAGAGATTAAATAACTTGTGCAGGGGTCACATAGTAAGTGTCAATATCAGGACTTGAAATTGTGTCTTCCTGGCTTTGGAAGCCAGCTCTCTATCTACCACCTCACACTTGCTTCTTATGTGAAAGTGTGTGTGTGTGTGTGTGTGTGTGTGTGTGTGTGTGTGTGGTGTAAGGAAAAGAAGAAATGATTTACTATTTTTTAGAGAAGCAACAACATATGGAAGCCATTAATATTTTGTTTTCTTAATTTACATACATTTTCTTCCCTCAGATATTTTCATTTGTAATTATTCTTTCCTAGATGAATTGCAAATCAGTATTAATGAATCTTCAATCCCTGAGCTCAAACCAACTGATACTGTATATAAAACCCAGGAAATTCAACCTTAGAGTTAAGAAGACCTAGATTCAAGTCCTTCCTCTAACACCATACTAGTTGTGTGATGATGTCACTTAATCTCTCAGTGTCACCAGGACATTCTCTATTACTATAAATTAGAGACAAGTTGCCATTCCGTGTTAGCAGAAAAAAGTTTCCAATACAAGAGTTCTCTAAATTGATAGGAACAGAAGCACAGCCTTTTTCACTTGACAAAAAAAAAAGGAAGGAATGAAGGAATGAAGGAAAAGAAAAAGAAAAAAAGAAAATGGATGAGTAGGATTTTGTCATGTAGAGATTGTGATGAGAAAAGAATATTTCAGATATGGAAACATTTAAGAGAAAAAGCACAGGAGTGGAAAAAAGTAAGACAAATTTGGGGACTGAAAACACAACTTTCATAATGTAGCTGTTTCTCACAGCTTGTAAAAAGGAGGGATTATTTCCACAACAAATTAAATTGTAAACTGCTGAATAAACACAATCATCCTTTTATGCCAAGAAAACCAACGAATGATCCCACTGTAAACTCTTATGAAGAAACAAAAAGCTTCACAATATCTACCTTGGCAGCTTGATAAGGCTTATGCACATAAAATACATCTAATTTGTGGTGGAAATTATATATGTCGTTTTGAGGAGGCTGAAGTTTTCTTAGAGTGATTAAGGATAGGGGTGATTGCTGCAAAAAAATTAAGAACTAGACAATAAAGGAAAACACTGTTGATAAGTGAAGACAATATCTGTCAATGAGTAAAGCAATTGAATATATAATGACAGGATGCATCATCTTGGCAGCTATATTGCGCTATAACATTAGTATGATTATATGCTATTTGCAGAGTGTCCCAGAAGTCTTAGTGTAGTTTTACATTTTAATTGCTTAAAATCGCATTAAGATTTTTGGGACACTTTGTAAAAGATCACTAGATCTATCCATCTATCTATCTATCTATCTATCTATCTATCTATCTATCTATCTATCTATCTGTATTTATATCTCTCTCTATATATAATCTCTATATATGCACATATATATATATATATATATATATCTCTCTCTCTCTCTCCCCATAAATACACATATATGTACATATATCTATATATACACACATACTTATATACATACATACATATACACACATTCATTGATCTTGAATTCAGGGGCTTTTTTTAGTTGAGCTGTTTCCATTTTTAATCAGCTGCTTTGGACTTTTGGAATACCACAGATTTAAGGTGACATTCCTTTTTTTAGTATACTTGGGTTTATTTGTTATATCTACCATTTTCTATTCTTTTTCGAATAGTGAAGACTATTTGTATAGTTCAATATTTTATATGTAGTCAATCTTTACATAGTGTGTGTGTGTGTGTGTGTGTGTGTTTGTACACGTGTGCACACATGTACATTCCTATATGCTGGAGACTGAGGGCTTTAGGACAAATGGGAAATGAAGTGCAATTTTTATGAACAAGCCCTGTGGACACCCAAGAGCAATATATGCTTCATTCCATTAACCTCAGCTCTGACCCAGAGATATAGCTCTATAGACAGCCTGTCTTAATTGTGGGCCTCCCCTAAGAGCCTAGAGAAAAAGTGCCAAAATATTCATGTTACTTTTATAAAATATTCACCTTGGAACTGCTGAAACTAGACCATTTAATTTTGAATCTGAGGTTGGTTAGAAACTACAGTTATATCTAGAAAGAGTATAAGGCCAATTTATATTTTAAAAAACATATCTAATAATTATTTATTTTGATTTTAATGAAATGGTAGCTTGAGTTCTAATCAGAACTAAATTCTTGAGGAGGGAAAACTGTTTTTACAAGGCAGAATAAATTAGTTGGAGATTTAATTGATAACTAATTATTATTTATTACACTATAGGGATGTCTGTCTCTTGGGAGAAATACTGCTGTGATAAGAAATACTGCTGTGTGCCAGCTAGTTTGGGAGCTCACTTTCACCTAGGACCTTGTTAAAGCTTTAGGAATGGGATCCTTTGACATGCTGGGAAGATGGAACAGACAGATAAAGGGGACAGAGTCAGGGACTGTGTTATGAGGACAAAACTCTAGGAAGGATTAGGCACATAAAGAGAATTTGAGTTATAAGACAGTGTGGAATTTAAAGAGAATAGAATAAGACAGGGATGCAGTTCCTGAGTTTAGGATACAAGGTGGGGAATTGTTGATAATGGATAAATTCATTCAATTACTAGAATCTGGATACAAGTTGAAAACATAAACAGCAACAAAAGTGATATATTACTCTTCCCTAGAAGCTGGATTGGTTTCAGACTTTAACTCAAATCAATTCAGCAACTGTTTGTTGAATCCAGTATATAGCACTGCCTGACACAGTGTAGGTGATTAATAAATGTTTGCTAACTTGAATGTTCACTATACACCAGCACCTTTACCATGTGTTACAAATGTAAAGACAAAAATGAAGCATATCTTTTTCCAAGGAACTTATACTCTACTGAGGATACAAAGGGCAGCTAGACAACACAGTAGATAGAGTACTAGGCCTGAAGTCAGGAAAACTAATCTTCCTGAGTTCAAATTCTGTCTCACACAATTACTAGTTGTATGATCCTGGGCAAGTCACTTAACCTTACTTGCCACAGTTTCCTTATCTGTAAAAATGAGCTGGGGAGGAAATAACAAACTACTCCAGTATCCTTGCAAAAGAAAATCCCAAATGGGGTAACAAAGAGTCAGACTCAATTGAAAACAACTGAACAATAAGAGGATAGAAAATATGAACACGAACAAGTAAAACTCATATAAATTGCAAAATAAATGCAAAGTCATTGGTGGAGGGAAGCACCAACAATCCCTTGAAAGAGATGTCTCATGAGTTGAGCCAAGAGGCAGAGGTAACAAGGGAGAGACTTGCAGGTCATGGAGACTGCACCTGATGGCATTGTGGATCTGCTATTTACAGGAGTGAAAAAGTGAACAATCTGATTTTGTGTATCTGGAGATTGTGAAGTTCAGAGAAATTGTTCATAGACTGTTGGGTGGCAGAAGATGTAGTGTCAAGCAACCCAACCATCATATAATGCATAGCCCTGGTAAGTCTTTATTTGCCAGGTGTCTTTGAGGACCAGAAAATCCATATGGCAGGACCCAATAATCAGGGTTTCAGAAATGGGGAGCCAGGATAGCCAACAAATGATAGATTGAGAGTTATACCAGATGGAGGAATGAGAGAGCATGAAGTTCTGTTTCTATTGAATAGCCAGGCTTGTTCTTAGGTTTCCCAGACCTTGAAACTTCCTTTCAAAACTTATGCTATCTAGTGTGGGCCCCATATCTATGCCCTCAGGGGAAGATGGCATGCTTGTTGAATTGGAACTAAAATAAGAGCTCTCTTAATTTGAACTTCTGCCCCTTGAATATAATAGAAATGGGACTGATGTGTTTTACTGGGTGTTGACCCAAATGCCAGCCCAACATAGCTACAGACCAGTCTGTTGACCTTGCATTGATGGAACTTATCACTCCTTTCCCCAGTGGTGGCTCTCCAGGATAGGGGGAGAGTTGCCTGGATTCAATGAATGCATTATTTTTTTTTATCTTGGATATAACAAACCTTACATTATTGGAGATTATTTTCCTCCCTAGGAAAACAGAACTGTCCCCTTCTATAGAGTTCCTAGGCTCAGGGAGCAGCTGGGCTGGACCACTGGCTTCTTGGCCCAGGCTATGCCCAACATGCAAGAACCAAAAGAGCTCTGAGTTCATATGTCCCCATAGTGCCAAGAAGACAGGAAAGCAGGTTCAGGGATATGGGGTCTCAGCCACCCATATCACCACTATAGTACACTTTTTAAAAGTCACCCTAAAGTGTCTTTAGGTTTTTGACAGATCAAAGCTACATTTAAAAGACCAAGAATTGAAACTGACCAAATTGTGGAGATCATATCCTTTTCCCTTACCCTTAACTGTCTTTCTGTTTTGTTACTGTTGTTGTGTTTTGTCTTCGCCCATTGATTCACTTATAAGAAAGAAAGCAAGAGGTGTAAGGATTGAACAGCTGAGGAACTCCAGGCCCAGAGCTACTTTATAGGTTTGGGGTAAATAGTTCTTAAAATATATGCTTTATGGTTGCTTTCAGTATAAGCTCTGGAATTGGAGATTGGATTCAGGAAATACATGCAATGGTCAAGGTGAGGCATGAGCTAGAATGCCAACACCCCCAGAGATTGCAAGCATAATCCTTGGAAGTATAGCTCAAGAAAAGCCAGACTTGAGCTATAGAAGGCAGTGACTATTTAACTAGAAATGTCTCTGTTTTTTATAGAACTTGACTGAGAATCTTTTTGGGAATCAGAAGGGTGGGAAGTCATATAGCCAAGACTCTGAGAATAAAGCATATCATTCAGTCAGGGTAATATAAGGCTTTTTTACTAGCCTGTGACTGGTCAATGTTTTGTTGTTGTTGTTTGTTGTTGTTGTTGTTATTTTCCCTTTTAAAAATATTGATGCTTTCTGTCTTTATTTTTCAAGTATTTTCTAAGCCCCTGTCCAGATCAAATTATCCATTTTGAAAACACAAAACACAATTCAATTGACCAAAACCATAGGGTAATAAAAACCTTCTCTGAAAATGTATACAGTAGTCTATCCCAGCAGTTCTCTACTTCTCTGCCACAAAGACTTGCATCTTACTGTTTCTTCCCCAAGACTTTCATTGTTTTGTCAGTTTCATTGTTTAGTCACATTCAGCTTCCTGTTAGTGACCTTTTCATTTACGTTGTTATAATCATTGTGTCTTATTCTCCTGGTTCTGTTTATTCTGTTCTGCTTCAGTTCATACAAAACCTATATTTTCTGAATTCTTTGTAATTATAATTTCTTGAACAATGATATTCCATAAAATTAAATACTGTGCTCGATTCAGCAGCACCTATATTAAAAGTATAACAATACAAAAATTAACAGGTCCCCTGGGTAAGGAAAACACAAATTCATAACACATTCCATATTATTTTATAAAAAGAGTTACAATAAAAAGTCGTATGTCATATTTTTAGCTTTTCTCCAATCTATGGACACTCATTTTGTTTCCAATGCTTTCTTGTCAACAAGAGTTTTGTTATAAACATTTCACTATATGTTGCAAATTGTGTTTATGTTTCAAATTGCTTAAGATGTGTGTGTGTGTGTGTGTGTGTGTGTGTGTGTGGTGTGTGCGTGTGTATGCCTGTTACTTGGATTTCTAGGTCAAAAGGTAGAGAAAATTTATTTAAATTCCCAGTTGAAATTTGGAATGGTTGGACCACCTCAAACCTACACCAACAGTACATCGGTATGCTTTTTTTTCTAAAAATTTCTCCAATATTGTCTACTCTCATATTTTTCATCTTTTTCTAGTTTATATGTACTGAGGTGAAATCTCAGAGCTGATTTAATGTGAATTTCTCTTACCAGTAGTGATTTGTAGCAGTTTACACATGATCACATAGTTTCAAATCTGCTTTTGAAAATTGTTCATATATTATGAACACTTATCTATTGGTAATATATGTTTGTGCAAATTCCTTATTTTGGGCATCAGACTTTATAAATAGTAAGTTATTTTTAAATCCTATTGTATATATTCTCCTGTGATTTTATCTTAGTAAATTATTGCAAATTATTGTTAATTTTATGAACTGAAAACAATCTATTTTATGTTTTCAGATCTATGTCCTTGTTTAGTTAAAAATTTTCCCCCAGCCATGGTCAATAAAGATACTTGATCTCATTCTCTTCTAATTTTCTTTTTATGATATGACCTTTTAAATTGTGGTCGTATAGCCATTTTTGAGACTAGTATAGTTAAATGGCAAAGTGGATAAATTGCTGGGCTTGGGGTGAGGTAAATCTGAGATGAAATTCTACCTTAAGACACTTAGCTTTGTGAACCTGGGCAAGTCTCTGAACCTCTCAACCTCGAATTCCTTGTTTGTACAATGGGAGTGAAATTGCAGTATCATACAGTTATTGTAAGAATAGAAAGAGTGCTGTTCAATTGTTGGCAATTATTATCAATATTATTATTATTAACTATATAATATTCTAATACTAATTTCTGTCAAATGGATTAAAAGTTTTCCCTATTGTGAATGATTTGCTTGAGCTCTCCCCCAAATCCCTCCAAATACCTGTAAAACAGGACTCTAAACAAATTCTAAAGCAGCAGAACCCACAAAAGACAGAGTGAAACAAATTTCCAGCCCAAGACAACCTGAATGGTTCATCAGAAAGGTCTATTGGGCAGGCAGGGAGAGGAACGCAGTTCTGCGTGGGCACGCAGGCAAAGACTAGGCCTTAGTGAACCTGGAGCAGGCCTCAGAGGACTGAATCATGGGCAACTGTGGCAGTTTCCAGACTTCTCAACCCACAAATGCCAAAGACAACTCAGAAGGTCAATAGGAAGAGTCTGTGATTGTAGTGAGAGAAAGAAGCTCAGAACCAGCCCCAGGCCCTGAGCTTGGCCCCAGGGCAACGATTGCCTCCAGAGCTTCCCACCCACAGACCAAAGTGGAATTGAATGGCTAATTAGAGGGAGATTTCAGGGATCTCTTTGCCAGTGCTGAGGCAAGAATCTCTTGCTTTGCCTTTGCTTCGATCTGGGTCACAGTTCTGGGTGGCTATCCTGGGGCGGGGAGGAGTGCTGGCATGGTGGAACTTGTAGGGGTGATACAGAAAAAATCCTCCTCACAGTTCCAAGGCAGAAAAGAGTGCTTATGGTTACTCATAGACCAGAGCACAGGCCAGGAAAGGAGTAAATACTTCGCCTTTCATCATAATGCCTTGGAAGAACTGAAAATTTACAGGTCCCTAGAAGTATCTCTGAAAATAGCTGCACAAAACCCAGGAAGCTTGGGACAGTACATTTTCCACACTGGAAGTAGACCCCTAACTTAACAAAGAATTTAAAACTCGAGTAATTAGCTGGGATCGTGAGCAAACAAAGACACAAAAAAAGTCAGACCATAGAATCTTTCTTTGGTAACAAAGAAGATCAAAACATATAAACAGAAGAAGAAAACAAAGTCAAAGCTCCTATACCCAAAGACTCCAAGAAAAATATGAATCAGTCCCAGGCCATGCAAGAGCTCAAAAAGGATTTTGAGAAATAAGTAAGAGAAGTAAAAGAAAAACTGGGAAGTGAAATGAGAGCGATGCAATAAAATCATGAAAAACAAGTCAACAGCTTGCTAAAGGAGACCCAAAAAAATACTGAAGAAAATAACACCTTAAAAAATTTCCTAGCCCAAATGGCAAAAGAGGTCCAAAAAGTCAATGAGGAGAAGTGTGCCTTAAAAAGCAAAATTGGCCAAATGGAAAAGAAAGTCCAAAAACTTACTGAAGAAAAATACTTCCTTAAAAATTAGAATAGAGAAGTTGGAAGCTAGTGACTTTATGAGAAATCAAGACACTGTAAAATAAATCCAAAAGAATGAAAAAAATAGAAGAGAATATTAAATATCTCATTAGAAAAACAATGGGCCTGGGGAAAAGGTACAGGAGAGATAATGTACAAATTACTGGACTACTTGAAAGCCATTATAAAAAGAAAAAAAAAAGATCTTAGATTCATCTTTCAAGAAATTATCAAAGAAAATTGTCCTGATATTTTAGAACCAGAGGGCAAAATAGAAATTGAAAGAATCCACCAATCACCTCCTAAAAGTGATCCCCAAAGGAAAACTCCTAGGAATATTGTAGGCAAATTCCAGAGTTCCCAGGTCCAGAAGAAAATATTGCAAGCAGCCAGAAAGAAACAATTCAAGTATTGTGGAAACATGGCCAGGTTAGCACAACATTTAACAGCTTCTACATAAAGGCACCGCAGGCATGGAATGTAATATTCTAGGTGGCCAAGGAGATGGGATTACCAAGAATCACCTACCCAGCAAAACTGAGTATAATCCTGCAGGGGGAAAAATGGAAATTCAGTTAAATAGAGGACTTTCAAGCATTCTTGATGAAAAGACCAGAGCTGAATGGAAAATCTGAATTTCAAATAAATACAAGACTCAAGTGAAACGTGAAGAGGTAAACAGGAAAGAGAAATCATAAGAGACTTATTAAGATTGAACTGTTTACATTCCTGCATGGAAAGATGACATTTCTAACTCATGAGATCTTTGTCAGTATTAGGGTATTTGGAGGGAAAAAAATTATATGTATGGATAGATAGATAGACAGACAGACAGACAGACAGACAGACAGAGAGAGAGAGAGAGAGATAGATAGATAGATAGATAGATAGATAGATAGATAGATAGATAGATAGATAGATAGACAGGGTGAGTTGAAAATAAAGGGGTAATATCTGGAGAATAAAATTAAGGGGTAAGAGAGGATTATACTGGGAGAAGGAGAAAGGGAGAGGTAGAATGGGGTGAATTATCTCATATAAAAAAACAAGAAAAGGCTTTTACAGTGGAGGGGAAATGGGGAAACGGGAGAAGGTGAGAGGAAATAAGTGAATCTTATTTTCATTGGATTTGGCTTAAGGAGGGAATACCATACACACTCATTTGGATGTGGAAAGCTATTTTACCCTATAGGAAAATTGGTGGGGGAGAAGAGGACAAGAGAGCAGGGTAATGATAGAGGGGAGGGCAGATTGGGGGAGGGGGTAATCAGAAGCAAACAGTACTGAGGGGGGACAGGGTCAAAAGAGAGAATAGAATAAATGGGGGGCTGGATAGGATGAAGGGAAATATAGTAAGTTTTTCACACCATGACTACTATGGAAGTGTTTTGCATGACTACACATGAATGACCTGTATCGAGTTGCTTGCCTTTTCTGTAAGGGTGGGTGGAGAGGGAGGAAGGGAGAAAATTTGGAACCGAAAGTTTTAAAAATAAATGTTAAAAAAATTCTTCCCACATGCAACTGGGAAATAAGAAATACAAGATGTTGGTTATAGAAATCTATCCTGCCCTAAAGGAAAACTGAAGGGGAAGGGGATAAGAGAAGGGGGGGGAGAGATAGAAGAGAGGGCCGATTAGAAGAAGGGGTACTTAGAATGTATGCCATCTTAGGCTGAGGGAGGGAAGAGATGGGGAAAAAATTTGGAACTAGAAATCTTGTGGAAATTTTTAATAATAATATATGTATTCATATATATATGATAAATGAAAGATAAAAAATTTAAAAATTAATGTTAAAAAAACAAAGTCTTCTAGATATTTGCAATCCTTTTAAAGATACCAGAGAACCCTAAGTGAGATGTAAAACACCTGACCTTCAGGCAATGAGGGCCTAGGTAGCTACTTTTATATGAGCATAGTAAAACAAAATTAGTCTGTATATTTCAAATGTCAAAGAAAGTATGTCCAATTCTGCCCTTTGACTTCATCACCCTTTGTCAAAAGGTAGGTAGCAGGCTTCCTCATCTGTCCTCTGGAGCCATGGTTGATTTGCATTGATGAGAGTTTTTGAGACTTTCAAAGTTGTTTTCTTTAAATTCTGTTACTGACTAAAATGTTTTCCTGGGTTCTGTTCACTTCATTCTTCATCAGTTCATGGAAGCCTTCCCAGGTTTCTCTGAAAGTGTCCATGATTTCTTGTGGAACAATAATATTCCTTTGCCTTCATGTACCACAATTTGTTCAGCATGACCCCTCTTTTTTTTTTTTTTGGTTCTTCAGGAATACAAAAAGAGAGCTACTTATAGGTTCTTTCTGTGATCTCTTTTGGATATGGACTTAGTAATGGTATTAATAGGTCAAAGGGTACACAGAATTTAATAACGTTTTAGGCATAGTTCCAAATATCTTTCCAGAATGGCTGGGCCAGTTTGTAGCTCTACCACCACTGTACCTGTCATCCTGCAGCCACTGTAACAAAAATTGTCATTTTATTTTCTGTAATCTTTAAAATCTGCTACATGTGAGGTAAAACTTGAAAACTGCTTTAATTTGCATTTCTCTTATTCTCAGTGATTTGAAGGGCAGGACCTGTTTTTGAAGAAGTCATATGTTTCTTTGTCATCACCATTTCCTTTGAATCCTGACACTGGCTGGCTATGTGATGGTGGACTAGTCACTTGACCTTTCTGAGCATGTCTCCTCACTTTAAAAATAATGATACTACCTACCTCACCATGGTATCAAGGGGGGAAAAACCTTAAAGTTCCATGGAACAAGAACCCAGGAAGAGAAGATGTGGATATATTTCAATACATACTCTGGGAAGGAGTATAACATCATAGAAATGAAATCTCAGATTCACATGTGTACTTGTTGCACATGTGGACACATGAAGTGCTACATCCATATACTCCCCTGCCAGCAGAATATAAGCTGTTGATGTTAGGAATATATTTACCAACCTTTAGCACAGAAAAGGAGGGACTTGCTCCCAGTAGGCACTTGATAAATGCTTGTTGAACAGAAGTATATCCCACACAGCATCTGGAACAATGCTAGACACATAATAGAAACTCACTAAATATTTGTTGAATAAATTAAATAATATTTTGTTTTAGGAGGATAGATTTAGGTTTGGAAGTTAAGAAACTACTAAATCCAACCCCCTCATTTCACCAGAGACAAGAAAAAGAAACTCAGGCCCAGAAAGATCAATTGGCTAGGCCAAATAAGTGACAGAGTCAGGATTTGAACTCAGGTAATCTGATTCTGGAGTCAGTGATCCTTCCATTGTACTACCTCTTTTTTTACTTAACTGTTTGCTCCCAGTATCTTTTATCTTGAGGACAAGACTGATGGGTTATACCACATTTCTTTTCCTCAAACATGCCACACCATTTCCTAACTCCACATATTTCCCCTGGCTGCTGCTTGCAACACTCTCCTTCCTCATCATCACCTACTGGCTTCTCTGGCTTCTTTCAAGTCTCAATTAAAGTCTCACTTTCTGCCAGAAGCCTTTCTCAGTCTTCCTTAATCTTTGCCCCTTCTTAGCTCTTTTTGTGGTGTCTAAGAATTGTAAATCAAAGGAATGCCCTTCAGCTGGGGGATGGCTGAACAAGTTGTGGTATATGATTGTGATGGAGTGTTGTTGTGCTATAGGAAATGACAAGCAAGATGATTTTAGAGAAATCTGGAGAGACTTCCATGTACTGATGCAGCATGAGGTGAAGAGAACCAGGAGAATGTTGTATGCAGTAACAGCAATATTGTCTGATGTAAAACTGTGAATGACGTAGCTATTCTCAGCAATATCCAAGACAATGGACTAATTAGTCCAAGGGACTAATAATGAAGCATACTATAGGCCTCCAGAGAAAAACTTATATTGATTGAATACAGACTGAAGCATGCTATTTTCACTCTCTTTCTTTCATTCTTTTTCTTTATTCAAGTTTTCTTGTACAAAATGACTAATAAGAAATGTTTCACGTTATTGCACATGTATAACCTATATCTGATTTCTTACCATCTCAGGGAAGGGGGAGGGGAGGAAGGGAGGAATAGAATCTGGAACTCAAAACTTTTTAAAAAATGTTAAAAAATTGTTTTAACATGTGATTGGGGAAAAAATAAAATATTTTTTAAAATCCTAAAAAAAAGAAGTTTTCTTTATTGCACTTGTCCAAAAGTCCTTTGACCAGCAATTAATGATCTTGGATTTATCACACACTAGACTATCATTTTTCATCCTTTGTGTCTCTTACCCATTAATTTTGTTCCACTGATGTGCTTTTTTATAATTCAATCAATATTAAATGGTGCTAATTAGGGCTGCTTTTTAATAGAATCTTAATTCTAGTATTGTTATATCTCCTCCATTTGTACATTTTGCATTGTTTTCCTTTAAATTCTAAATCTTTTGTCCTTCCAAGTGAATTTTCTTATTCTGGATAGTTCTAAAAAAGTATCCCCTTGTTAAGTTGACTGGTATAGTACTAAATCTATAAATTAGTTTGTATTGAGTTTTTTTCATTATATTGGCCCAACAATGAGCAGTGAATATCTCTCTAGTTATTTGTCATTCTTTATTCCTATAAAAAGATGGTTTATATCTGTATTAACATCTTATGTGTATCAGTAGTATGATGTTTCAAAAGTTTGAGAGGCATAGTTTCAGGACAATTAATCCTTTTTTAATAACGTTATCATTTTATTAGCAAAATGGTCAGTGACACTCTCAAATGCCGAAGCTAAATCACAGTTGTAGGCTCACAATTTATATGCCCTTGGAAGAGTGAGTATTCCTGAGGGGTGGCAGTCAACTCTGATTGGTTAACCATTAATTAAAGAGAATGAATATTACAATGAGAAGTTCTAATTTAAGGACTAGAGGGTATAACTGATCATACTAACTTCTAAATTGCCCCCAGCCTGGGGAAATCTAGAAAAAGGATCTATATTGCCTAGCTAGATTAAATTCCTTGTAAGGTTAGGTGGGGTAGCAATGCCTAGATTGAGGAAAATGTTATTCCTGTCTTCTATCATCTATCATAGTCCTGTTCTTCAGAGACTGAGCTTCAAACTAAGGGACTTAGAAAAAGGGGGAAATCCAGATCTCCTCAAATCATTGATTATTAATAATATTTTCTCCTTAGGTTTTTCCTTCCTTTTCTTTTTTGATAACCCCTGTGTATGAGTAATTCCCTCTATCAATGCAGATCAATTCATTATCTACAACTTTCAGTCTTAGAAATAGAATTCCACAGGGCATTAAGAAGTTGCAATTTTCCCATGGACACATAATCAGTTATAATTCCTGCTTGAACCTGGATCTTCTTGATTCCTAGGTCAACTCTTTTCATATTACAGCACATTATTTCTTGGTAAGTTAAAACCTAGATATTTTATTCTAGTTATTTTGAATATAAATAGTTTTATTAATTTTTTTCTCTGGCTTTGGTTAGTACCGTCTAAAAATGGTAATCATTTTCATGGATTTTCCTATTCTTCATTGCTAAAGGTATTGTTACATTTTCTCTGCTGATATTCTGGGATTCTCTAAGTATATCATTCTGTCATCTGCAAATAGTATTTTGTTCCCTCTTTGCCTATGGTTACATCTCTGATTTTTTTCTATTTTCTTACTAATATACCTAGCATTTCTAACACTATATCAAATAGAATAGATAAAGAACAGATAGAAAGAATACTACTTTACAGCTAGTTGTAATAGGAAGAGGTATAGCATTTCTCCATTACAATTAGGGCTACTTTATTTTTAAATTGGTCATCTATATTTTGCCCTTCCATGACTATGCTTTTTAGGATTTTTAATTTGAATTAGTAATTTAATATAAATTTAATCAAAGGTTTTTTGTTTCTCTGTCAATTAAATCAATCATGTAGTGTACATATGTGTGTATGCATATATAACTATTTTACTGATTACAATTAATATATAATAATGTATTAATATGCTAATTATTCTTCCCTCCCCAGTGTTGAACCATGAATATATGTATCCATGGTATGGCTCCCACTTACTTGTAGAGATTTACTGATATTTAGTAGTCTCCTTGTTAGGGTTTCATTTATTTTTAATTGCCACAGTATCCATTAGTAAGATTAATCTACAGTTCTCATATTTTGATTTGCTAAAAGAAGAAATTACTTAACTGGGAAGTGAACAGTAGCCATATCATGGTGCATGCATGGAGTTGAGCTGAGCAGAACTGGCCAATTCTGATGCATTTGGCTTAATTCTGAAGGACTTGGACTTTGGAATCACGAACCAGTCCCTTATTAGCCTCTGAGCCAAGAAGAGCCTCACATTTAGAATTTAAATTGGCAGACGACTTCATAACTTCTAGTCTTGCTCTTATCTTATGTCTGGAGGGTGCGGCATAAAATTTTCTATGCTTCTCTGTGGTTTTGTCTGCCTCTTTATGTACCTGTCTCTTTCTTTGTCTCTGTCTCCCTCTCTGTATTTTGCTGCCTCTCTTGCTCTGTATATGTCTTTGTCTCTGTGTCTGTTTCTGGGTGTGGGTATGGGTGTCACTCTCAAGCCCCCTTTTCTTTCTATTTCTTTGTCTTTTTATGATAGTTAGTGAGATGGACTCATACATATGCAGCTTAATCAAGCCCTACTGTCTCTTCTGCTTGTTTTCCTTTCCCTAATCATAGTTGACCAAAGTGCCATCTACAGATGAATATTTTGAACCTGGGGGTAGCATTTTGAGTTTGGGAAGTAGAGAGATGCTGGGTTCCTCAATCAGAGCTGACTAGCAACCAAAAGAG
Organism: Phascolarctos cinereus; assembly: GCF_003287225.1. Lineage (NCBI taxonomy): Eukaryota > Metazoa > Chordata > Mammalia > Diprotodontia > Phascolarctidae > Phascolarctos > Phascolarctos cinereus. The sequence continues at coordinate 259,010,720 of NW_027555847.1, forward strand.
GAATATGTAACTAAACATTATTTTTTGGAGGACACTATCTCAAAAGGATGATGAGCATAAGCCCTATTTATATACCAGAAAGCTTGGACCTTGAGAGAATTGTACAGCCAATGCAGAGCTATGGTGAATGTCAAATGCCTATTCAAAAGTGCCAGTAAATTTTCCATATTTAATGTTTTAAAGTAACAACCTTCCAAGAAAATATATTAGGAGTTACAGATTACTCTTTTTAAGTCTTCAATGCATACATTTTCATCTTTTATATTTTAAGTGTTTGTATGGAAGAAATAAATAATTGCCCTAGACCTGATTTACATTGTACATTGAATACTTCTATATTCTGTTTTGGAGAGGAACTCAATGGAAGCCAAACCTAAGTTTTATTTTCTCTGTGGCTATAGAATGGGAATATAGAAAGTCAAAGACAATAATAATATCATCTCCTTAGAGGAGAGTATCCCCTAGAACTTAACCTGGGACCCATATGAGTCTACAGGCAGGACATCTTGATGGGAAAGTACAAACATCCCTTATACAATAAGTCCCTGATTATATAACACATACATACATACACACATACATACATACATACATACATACATACATACATATATATATACATACTACATAAGCTTACTCCAAGCCTTCACCCTGGCAGATCTAGCTTCTCAGAGCACCACCACAGTTACAGTCAAATTCTCTCAGGGTTCTAAGGGCAACCTTTTTGAGAGGAAATATGTTCTGTCTACTCACCACTCTAGGTCTTGAGTCCTTACCAATATGTTTCTATTTATACAACCAATCATTTACAATGAAATATATCTATATGGTAGATAATATTTATACTGCCAGCCTCTCATAATATTGAAACTTTTAGATTTTAAATATAGCCATTTGCTTAGCAATAATGCAAATTAATAATAATATCATCATGGATATTCATACACATATAATATATACACATATATACAAATGTATACACATGTATAAGCTTTGATACCAAGCCCTTATCAGAGAAAGTTGATACAAAGATTGTTCCCTCATTTGACCACTTCTCTTCTTATCCTAAATGCATTAATATTGTCTGTGCAGAAACATTTCAGCACTTCAGCTTTAAGTCCCCTCTTCTTTTGTAAAACCAGAATTATATATTCCTTCAGATACTTACTTTAATCTTTTTTTTTAAATTCCCATTGGCTCTTTTTCCCTTCTCCTTAATCCCCTCTATTCATTTGATATCCCCCTTCCTTCAGCTTTCCCTTCACCTGGTCCTGGCCTTAATTTTTAAATTTCATTTTTGTGCCCTTTTCCAAAAAAGGATTTTTTCACTCTCTTCACTCTCCATCTTCTCTTTCTCTTACTCTAGACTCTCATCCTCTGATTTATTACTGCTGTAATTATCTAGTTTCTCTCTTTTCTCTATATTGCTCATGATATCAAAGCTTCTAAGGTGTCCATTCTAGGGTCTCCCCTCTAGGGACTTTCTTCCACTGCCTTGTAAGGCATACCCCTTGGATTCTTGTGTTCCATTGTGCCTCATTTCCAGAACAATGCCAATTAACAACAGTGCAACAGCAATAACATTATTATTATTGATTGTAACTAATATTTATATAGAAACTACTATGTGCCAGGCACATAAGCATTTCACAATTATTATCTCATTTGATCCTCACAAAGATCATGGGAGGTAAGTGCTATTATTATTCTCATTTCACAGAGGAGGAAACTGAGGCAAACAGGTTAAATGCTAAGTGATATGTGCAGAGTCACACAGCTAGTGCCTAAGGCCAGATTTGAACTCAGGGCTTCCTGAGTCCCTGCCCTGAATTGTATTCACTGCACCATCCAGCATTGCTCCATGGTAGGGATTCTCCCCTATCATGCCCCAATTATGAGGCCCATCACTGATCTATATATACTCTTTCTTGTTCACCTTTTTTCACCCTAAATTTGCCAGAAAATCTCCTACCTATGTTCATATTCTCCCACTTCTCCAAGTTCCAGTTGCCTCCAGAGGTTCCAAACCCTCCCTTTCCCTGCCCAGGACAAGTAGACTTTTCAAGCACCAAATTCCCCAGACCTCATCCAGGATAAAGTCCTCATCTCCCTTTATTGTCCATCATCTTTTCATCCATCATCCATAGGGACATTTGTCAGTGGAACCCTCTCCGAGCTCCAGAATAAGGCCTCCTTCTGTTCTGTCTCCTTTTTGATCTTTCCCTTCTCTTTCCTACCCACTTCCCCACAGAATCTTCTCTTTCTGAGACCATAGAGGCCATCTGCTGATAGCCCTTGATTTGACACAAGGGCATCATTCACTCCTTTCTTTCCCTCTTCATATCTTGTTCTATTATATACACTCTCATGTTGTAATGTTGTTTTTTACAAAAGAAGTATTGACCTGTAAGCAGGGTGTTGCTCTGCCCATAACCTACTCTCATCTCATGAGCTACTCGTCCACTTCACCTCAGCCACATACAAAAATGGTTCTACCCCCAATCTTGCCATTACTCATAAACATGCCACCTCCATGTTTAAGAATTCTGAAATCGCTTTATACAAACCTGATCAATTTATTAGTGTTTCATCTCTCTCTCTCTCTCTCTCTCTCTCTCTCTCTCTCTTCTCTCTCTCTCTCTCTCTCTCTCTCTCTTTGCCTTACTCTTGATCCTTATCATGACCTTCAATCTTACACTCAGTCTTATACCTAAGCCTTGAATCCCTCTTACCATTTACAGTATTCACTCCCATACTCATGCTATTAAACAAAGATGGAGAAAATCACACAACTGTTCTCACTAGATTTACTACAAACCAATGTTATACAACTGGGCCCTTACTGCCAGTCAATTCCTCCATAACTCCCTTAACAACTCACTACCTCATTCTTCACAGAAGCCCTTCCAAACTTTTTCATTCTTCCTCAAACCTTCTGTTCCTCCTACCCTCTCAGCTGAGAACCTTGCCTCCTATATCGCATAAGGCCACTTGATGTGAGCTCCCTTTTCTCCCCAATTCCCCATCTCCTATCTCAGATGTCTTCTGCCATTATCTCCTTCCACCCTGTCTCATGTGATTAGGTTCACATGAGACATTAGATTCCTCCACTCCAGTTCTAACCCCTTTACTTATTGAAGTGATTCAATTCCATTCCATGTCCTCCAATAGATTGCCTCCTCTGTCACTCTTTTACTTATTTTTACTTCTTTTTATTTCCCACTCTTACTTATTTTTACTCTCTTCCTGTTTACTAGCTCATTCTCAACTGATTTCAAACATTTCCTTGAATCCCTATCTTGAAAAGACCCTCACTTGATCTTTCCATCCCCATCATTGTCCTGTATCTCTTCTGCCCTTTGCATCTAAATTCCTTGAAAAGATCTACAAGAGGTATCTCCACTTTCTCTCCACTCACTCTTTTTAATCCCTTACAAACCAGCTTCCAGCTTTATCATTCCAATGAAATTGCTGCCTCAAAATTTTCTAAGGATCTCTTAGTTGCCAAATTCAGTGACCTTTTTTTAATCTTCATTCTCTTTGACCTCTCTGCAACCTGTGACACTGTTGATCACTCTCTTCTCTCTAGGTTTTGAAGACACCACACTCTCCTGGTTTTTCTCTTATGTATTTGACAACTCCTCTACCTCTTTGGCTGGATCCTTTTCCAGATCATACCTTGTAACCACAGGTGTCTCTCAGAGTTCTGTCCTGGGCCCTCTTCTGTTCTCCTTCTATGCTACTTCACTTGGTGACCTCATCAGCTCCTATGGATTAAATTATCATCTCTACACTGTCCTGTCCTGCCCCAAGATCTCTGCTGATCTCCAATCTTGAATTTCCAACTGCCTCTTGGACATTTCAAACTGAATTTCCAATAGTCATCTTAATCTCAATATGTTCAAAATGAAACTCAAAATTTTTCCACCTTAATCCTCCTCATCTCCTACCTTTCCCTATTACTAAAGACAGCAACACCATTCTCCCATCCCTTGGACTCACAATCTAAGAGTCATCCTGGGTTCCTCATTATTTTGCATCCTCTTTATCCAAGCTATTGGCAAGGCTTGTTGATTTCAACTTTTCAACATCTCTCAGATATGTCTACTTCTCTCTCCTGAAACTGCCACCACTCTGATGCAGGTTCTTGTCATTTCATGCCTAGATTTTTGCAATATTCTGCTGGTGAGTCTGCCTGCCTCAAGTCTCTCTCCACTTCAAATCATCCTCCATTCAGACAGCAAAGTGATTTTCCTCAAGTGCAGGTCTGATCATATGATTTCACCCTTATCAATAAACTCCATGGCTCCTTATTGCCTCTGAGATTGAATAAAATGTTCTTTTTGGCATTCAAAGCCCTTCATAACCATAGCCTCTTGTCATTTTTCCAATCTTCTTATACTTTACTCCTCCACATACTTTTTAATGCAGTGACATTGGCCTTCATGCTATTCCACAAATAAGACTTATAATCTCTTTGTTCCAGGTATTTCCCCTAGCAATCCCCTTGCCTACAGACCTCCCAACTAAAATCCTATCATTTTCTATAAAACTCATCTAACCTTCTTCATTCCAGTGCCTTCTCTCTGTTAGTTATTTCTTATTTATTCCATGTACAGGATTCTTGTAAATATTTGTTTGTTTGTTGTCTCCCTCCATTATACTGTGAATTTCTTGAGAGCAGGAACAGTTTTTGTGTCCTCAGAACTTAATGCAGTGCCTGGCACATAGCAGGCACTTAATACATGTTTGTTGATTGATATTAACAGAGCAGTGTTTAAAGAAACCTTATGTTATATCAGCAAAGCCCATGTCCTTCAGAAAGAAGCCACACACTCCAGCCCAGCAGATGATGAGTTCACTTCATCATGACCAGTACAAGGGGAAAAAAAAAAAACAAACAAAAATAAAAACAAAACCTGTGTTTGTGTTTGTTTTTAGAAAAGAAAACAAATACTACTCATTGTTAGTTCTTATAAATATCAATTAGCTCCATTAATTCTTTGGCATACAAATTTCTCCAAAATACAATGCATTAAGTAAAGGATAGTTGACATTTTTAAGTTTTATTTTGAATTAATTAGAAAACCTGAGGCACAAAAGTATTTTCTAAAATTGCTTTTTAGATGGGGAATAATAATGTTCTAGCTAAAAATTAATGAGAAGTAAATGAAAATAAAATTTAATAATGATATGAAATAAAAGAAAAAGGCAAAGAATATAAATTTTTTTAATACTTTTGGGGGAGAAATGAACATTTCAGGAATGGATACAAAATACATTTACATAATTTTTATAACTGGCTTAGAACTTGCAAATCTTGGTTCACAGGTATACCAAGTTTCACCTTGAAATTGATCCAAAAGGTCAATATGTTTTTGGCTCATTTTGAGTTCAATTAAATTTCTTCCTCTCAGTATACAGCTCCATATATGTGGGTTCCAGGGTCTCCAGATCCTGTATCCAATATTTGAGGTATCTATTAAATATAGGGCAACTTTTATTTCATCTTCTAGAAATTACAGGTAGACAAAAGACCATAAACAACTGTAGAAAATAAATATGGGGAATTTCAATAGCCCAAAATCATTGCAATTCTCTTCCCTCGTCAGTGAGTCCCTCTTTACCACAGGGTCCTATTCACTGCTCACTACACTTATAGGGCCACTATAAGGTTTGGATTCCTCTTAGAAGGAAATTGAACTTGAAACTGCCAACACAGCAAAGCCTTGACATTCTGATAAGCTCTCCTGCCCACAAAACAGTAAACAATGCATCCTGGATTTCAGACTCCTTCCCTTTCACTCCAAAAAATTAGCACCGTCCTATGGTTTAGACTCCTACTGGAAGTGAAACACATTTGGAATTGCTGTGTCACCATCCTGCTTCCCTGGGGACTGTCACTATTCAAATAACTCACTTTAATAGCAGAACTCAAAGACTAGATTCCTTGCTTCTCCATATTGTGAATTTGGTGCCTTACAGAAGTTATTTGTTTGTTTGTTTGTTTCTATCTCAATAAGGCACCCCACTCAGGAAATTCCTTTTCTCTGGTTAGAAGGGTAGATTCCAAAATTCTTGAATTATGTGTAATGCAATCCTCACTGGAAATTCTTATTTCTTTAGCTAGAAAACCACGATGTTGAATCATATTATCTAGGAAATCCTCCCCTCCTCTCATCATGACAGCAGAGACTGAGAATGACATTATCCGGAGCCTCTCATTAAGCTCTTCTATGTGCCACTTCAAAGCTACCATTAATGCCTGTGCTCTCAGGTTCTCTATGGATAAAAGATAGAATGAAAAAAAAAAGATGAAAAGAATTTAAAGCTATCAATCAAGTCCTATGACTAATGTAGGTCCTCCTGAGTCCTAGGCAACCAATTCTTTTGGGGGACAACTATAGTCATTAACACCCATATGTCCAGAGGCACCAGAGGGTATGCTCATATCTTCTCTATAGATCTGCAATTATAGGTCCCACACAAAACTCCCTAAACTGATCAAGGAACTCCCTTGCTCAGTCCACTATCATTTAAATTTCTCACCATTCTTTAATTTTCTGCTAAACTTACTATTTCTATTCTTTCTAAATCTTTTAAAATTGTATAGGGATAGAGATAGGAATAAGAATAAGCATACAGATAATGATAGGGATCAGAAATGTGATTTTACTAATACACGTAAAACTCCCTCTGCCAAAGCAGATCAGCAGATTCTCTTAAATTTATCATCTTAGATGGTTGCTTAGGGCACTGAAAGGTAAGTGATCTGTCCAGGGTCACCCAGAAGAACTTGAACCCTAGCTCTTCCTAGCTTCAAGGGGAATTTTCTGTATATCCCATTGGCTCTCACATCATTTTATATTTTATGATATCTACACATAGGCAATTTGCAGGCTTTTAAATTATTTCTTAGACTTATAAAATACTCAAGACCAGGTCAGCCTCAGGGTGAATAAGTTTTATGCCATAGCAGCCCCCTGAGACCATCTACTATATCAGAGAGGCATTGCAATCTGGGGAGCACACATCAATAATCTGAGATTATATGCTTCTATTCACAGAAGTCCCAGTAGGCCTACACATTTTTATTTACCTTGCAGATTTTTAAATATATATATGTATACATTTTTCCTCAACCTACACCTGCCATATACAATTTAAACAATCCTCTCTCTGTCTCTCTTTGTCTGTCTGTCTGTCTGTCTGTCTGTCTTTCTCTCTCTCTCTCTCTCTCTCTCTCACACACACACACACACACACACACACACACACACACACACACACACACCCCGGCAAGACAGTTAGCAGCAGCTAGGTTTTCTCTGGCTAGAGCACTAACTTGGAGTTAAGAAGACTGAATTCAAATTATGACTCAGACATAGTAGCTGTATGGACCTGAGCAAGTCATTTATCTTCACTCAGTCTCAGTTTTCTCATTTATTAAAGTGGGACAATAATAGTATCTCCCTCACAGTGTTGCTATGAGGATTAAATGAGATGATATATGTAAAGCACTTTACAAACATTGAAGTGTTATGTAAGTGCTGTTATTATTACTATTATTACTCTTCTTTGTATGAACATATTATGAGAATGCAAGTAGTTGTTTAAGGGACTCAGTTTTTCTGCTATTAAAAATAAATTAATAAAAAAGAAATACCAAGAAGAACTGTCCATACCCCATAGCCCATTTCTAAGGCACATATGAAAAACCAATTGAAGTAAACAGGCAGTGAAGAGACTTTAGATCATGACATATGAAGGTCAGTTAGAAGAGGTTTGGATGCTTCACACACACACAAAAAAAGGTGACTTAGGAGGGACATGATAGCTGTCTACAGCTATACTGTGGATCTCAGTTTCTTCACCTGTAAAATTAGTAGGTTGGATTAATGGGTCTCTAAGACCTTTCTGAGGTGTAGATCTACAAGGTATGCCACTGAGGTAAAGTGTCTTGTCTTTCTACCACACTTCCTTGTGTCACCCTGTGTTGATTTCTTAAGAGGGTGAGTAGTTTTTCCTCTAGCAATCTCATTTGTTTGAGACACTGTTCACTCATAGTCCTGGACTTGCCTGAGATACTACTTAATTGCTTAGGAGGCTAAGTGTAGCTGGTGTTGGTCTGTGTAAGAATGAAAGTACCTGGAAAAGTTCTGAGGAGAGAATCTCCCAAAAGAGAATAATTCTCCCTGAGAGAAACCATTCTGTTGATCTTTTCTATGGATGCAACTGACCATGGGTTGTGAACACAGTAATCTCATCTTGGGGACTCTATTGTCACAAAAGCTAAAAATTTAAAGCCAATCTGGATGGCTACCTGCAAGATTATGTTTGAAATGCTTAATTTTTCTCTGCCTTGATGTTCTATGTTGTACAGCAATGGTCTGGTGAAAGTTCATTTGACTTAGATAAATTAGCTACTACCAAAAACAAATGAATTATCTTTTTATGGAAAGGTCAGATACAATTTAAAAGAAAGTAAAGCATTATTCCTAATTAGAAGTCCCTCACAAAAGCAGATTATAAATTTATGAAATTACAGCAAAAGGACCCAGAATTTTCTATCTCAAAATGATCTCATCATCCTAAGCTTCCCCAGAAATCCTTACCTATTTCTGGCCCACTTGTCCCTTCTGACTCACTGTTATATTCTCTTCTTTGTCCTAAATTCCTCTTTCTAATCCTGCCAAGGATAGTTTGGACATCTGGATCACAATTTGTTCAGTTCCCTTGGCATTCTCACCACAACCTTTTCTTCATATGCTCTCTCCCTTTACCTTTATATCCCCTCCTTCCCAGACTCTGTGTATCTCTCTGTGTCTCTGTCTCTCTGTCTCTGTTTGACTCTCCCTCTGGTTCTGTCTGTTTGTCTCTCTCTGTGTCTTTGTCTCTGTCTCTCTCTCTCTCTCTGTCACTCTCTGTCTGTCTCTGTCTCTCTCTGTGTCTGTCTGTCTCTCTCTCTCTCTCTCTTTTGAGACCTTACCTTAAATGAGAGTCAAGGTCATGAACATGCATCCATTTAGTCAATAAACATTTATTAAGCACCTACTATGTACCAGATAATTTGCTAAGCTCTGGGGAGAGAAAAAAAGGCAAAGACAGTCCCTGTCCTCAAAGAGCTTACTGTCTAATGGGGGAGGGACAACATAAAAACATACACAAAGCAAGTAGTTAAATAGGAAATAATTAAATGAAGGAAAGTTTTAGAATCAAGAGATGTTAGGGAAGTCTTCTTATAGAAGGTTAGATTTTAGTTAGAACTTAACGGAATCCAGGGGGATCTGTAGTTGGAGTAGAGAAGTAAGAATATTCCAGGCATGAAGGACAGCCAGAGAAAATGCCCAGAGCCAAGAGATAGAGTGTCTTTTTCCTGGAACAGTCAGGAGTTCAGTGTCACTAGATCAAAGAGTTCCTGTTGGAGAGTGTGATATAGGAAGACTAGAAAAGTAGGAAGAGACTGGATTATGAAAATTGACTGTCAAAAGATTATCTTCTTTACCCTAATCAAAGCTTAGGAGAAGAAGAAATGTATACTTGATTATTCTCCTGCTTGTTTCAAAGAAAATTGCTGTGACACACAAACCTAAGCTACCTTACTCCCTATAAATATCTTTCTAGAACCCTCCAAGGGAGGCTGAAAAGGGTACATGTTCTCTGGATGGTGGCTGATATTATTAATTATAAAAGCATGTTGCCTCCAATGTCTGAGGATCCAAATAAGTTCAGGGAAGGACTCAATCAATAACAATTCTTAATCTGACTCGTAGCTACTTAGACTTTTGTGGAATATCTTGCTGCCACATGAATACCCTGTCTTAATTTGATAAGTGAGGTACTAACAGTCTGAGACCCCCAGCATTCGGGAAATAGGTAGTATGAAATATTGCCAAGCCCACTGACGACTGAAACAACACAATTAAATAGAAGCCTATGTACCCAAATTACTAGCTGCCATACTAAAGGCCTACCCTCTCCGAACTGACTGATCTAAAGTGGAATTATGTAAACAGTTGGAAGAGGAACATGCAAAAGCACTTGCTAAAAGATTTTTTTGGGAACTCCTTAGACACTCTACTAAACCCAGAGGTTGAAGAGGATAAGTCCCTAAAGATATCCATCTTAGTAGAAAATCTACTCGCCCACATCAAAAGTACCATTAAAAACATTTGGTAGCAAGGTGGAAGGGTAACACATTGAACCAAATAATAGAAGCAGCCACTCAGTTGTATAAGAACGCTCAATAAGAGGATAAGAAAAAGAAGGAATTTAAAAGCATTCTCTCAGCCCTACAAATTGCAGACCTACAAAATAAGTGCACCGCTGAGCTTGCTCCAGATCTCGAGTGAAAGAAAGTGCCCCTTCAGGGGAAGAAAGAGAAGAGACTTAAAAATACTCTTTGCCCTACAAATTGCTTTTCTCCAAAATAAGTGCACCATTGAGTCTATTCTAGACATTGATGGGAAAAGAGACGCCCCCCCAAAAGCTCCAAACTGCCTGGACTTTGTCAGTATTGTAAAAATCCAGTCCATTATAGAAAAGAGAGCTGGCAGCACCTTAGAAAACAAGCCCATAAGCCTTCCAAGGGGAACAATCAAGCTTTCTATAACTCTTAGTAACACAGCCTATTGGACAACTTCCTCATAATGATTCCAGCTTACTGTTATTGGGACCACAAAACCTAATATCCAATTTACAACTGGAACCAGTAACTGAATTTTATTGTTGATACTGGGATCACCTTTTCCATTGTCAATGATGTAGAGTTGATTTTCCCCATTCTGATGAGGTTGTGCATAGTGTAGGGACCGGCATCCCAATGCTACATGGTTTGTCTTGACCAATTCCTTTTCCTATTGGGTCCCTCTCTGATAAACATTCTTTTGTAATATCCTGCTCTACACCTATAAATTTAAGGGGAAAGGATTTGTTGTGAAAACTTCCCTCCAGAAGGAGAATATATGGAATATTTCCAGGGTACTATTCCTCAATTAGTTTAAATTATGTCCAGTGAGGGCTTGTTAACTAAGAAAGACCCTCTACCCAGTCTGAAACCATACCCTCTGAGACCGTATAGCATTCCTCTTTCTTGAGAGCATCCTATCCAAACAAAGTTCTCCTGCTTTCCAGTATTTCTGCTATTCAGATCTGTTACAAAGCCCTTCCCTCATTCTCTCAGTATCTTTCTCAAGCTATTTAAGGAGGGTTCATTCTTTTCATTGTATTCCTTCTTGAACAAGATGCTGTTCTTCACGCAATACCACCTCCTTCTTCCTCAAGAAAGAATATAAATTTGACCAAGATAGAACCCCATATACCACATTGTTCAAGATTTCTATGTAATTCCTTCTTTTGTAATACCTTGTTTTTCCTCACCCTGATACCTTGCATACATCCATTCTATCTTCTTCAACTTCATTTATTGTTATGGACCTTTATTATATTTTTGTAGTTTTCTCATTCCCTTATGCCCAAACTACCAATACCATTTTTGTCTTCGAATTTGGGCACCATCAAATTACCTGGGCTCACATTCCACACAGGCAATATAAATCATCTTTATTTTCCTAAATAAGGAAAATTTAAACTCCATATCCATCTCCCCACTGGATTTACTTTGTCCAATGTATTGATGACACTATTATTATTTGGAAACTGGACTTTTCCATGTCACCCAGGCTAGACAGCAGCCACTCATGGGCCTAATACCAATAATGATTGTCATGGAAGACTTAACCTGCCCAAATTTTTAAACCTGAACTTTAAAACCAAATTTTTGCCCTTCCTTAAGAAGCCTAGTGAACCTCTGTTCTCAGGGGTTCAGCATATTATTGCTGGACTTAATTCAGTTACTTGAACAGTTTTAGTCCAACTGCACCTCAGAACTCTTCAAATCAAGCAACCCAGCAGCCTCAGCCTCTCCAATAGCAGAGACAAAAGGCATATGACACTCCTCCCAATGATACACTACGTTGCAGCCAAAGTTAGGAAAATTCTCTCATAGATTCCCATCATCTACTCACTTACATATCCTTCTACTCTTTCTTCCTTCTTTCCTTCCATTTATTTTTCTTTCCATCCTACATTCCTTCCTTCCTTTCTTCCTTCCATATGGTAGACAAATCTACCTCTCTGACATTGGGACACCCCAGTATCCTTTTCTCCTCATTATAAGTTTAGTGCATCCCACATCTTTCAAACCAGATGTATCTACAAGTAAGCCCTTCTTTCTTTCATCTAACTGGAAAAAAGGCAGAAACAGATATTATCCACAAGAAGCATTGCTGAATGCTTAAGTTGGCTGCAGTTTCTAAGAACTATTCTAATTCCCTCACTTAACAAATAAAAAAAGTGAGGCTTTCCTATTACAAGGTAAGTAAATGGCAATTTCAGAAAATCTTAAGGGATTCTGGATATTGTAGGCAGTAGATTCCAAATTTCAGACATATTGTGAAACTTCTCCCCGTTCTTTACTTCATGAATATGCTCCTGACCCAATCAATTAGGAACAGAGCTGAGTTCTTTTACTCAGTCAAGATTACACTAGTTTCACTGCTATTTTTACACCTACCAGACTCTGACAGAAACCTTTACCCTGGTTTGTCAAAAGAATTCAGGAGATAAAACTGCTATATTGTACAGACTTTTAGGACCTGATAATGTCTATTTCTCCTGACAATTTGTCCCCTCTAGTACAAAGACTTTTGCTTTGCTTACAAGCAGTAACTAGGACTGTCCTTATGGTAGACAAATCTACCTCTCCATCATTGGGACACCCCACCATCCTTACCTTCTCTTTACAGGTTCTCTGTATACCACGTCTTTCAAACCAAAGACATATCTACAAATAAGTTCTTCTTGCTAAACCTTTCATCAGTCTCTCTTGCTTCAATACTATCAACATAGTAACCCTCTCAGCTCCCCCCTGTGAGAGACTCTCTTACTCCAAATCCCATGATTGCCTCTAATTTTTGTAGTTATCCATGGAACTACCTGAACACTTATCTGAAATCTCTCTTCCTAACCTTGACTTAGTTCTTTTCTGTGAAGTATCCTATAAGTAAGCCCGAGATGGAAGTGTGGCCAAATTCTATGACACTGCCAACCCTTTTAATATCCTTGAGTCTTATATCATACCACGTCACTACTCTGCTCAGGTAGTTGAGCTCATTGCCCTAACCCAAGCTTACCATTTAACCTTGGGGATTTCAGTGAATATCTGGAGTGTCTCTTGCTATGCTTTTGGTGTGTCATAAATCTGGAAAAATCAAGATTTTCTGAATTGAGCTGGCATGTAAATTTCCCACATTTACCTCATTTCCACCCTTTAGAAACAATCCAATTTTCTTCATCTCCATAATCAATTGCCCTACACATACTAATACTTTCTATCTTCCCCAGTTGATAAGCTATGAAACTCACTATTGCTGCTGAAATACTATCCCATTTCCCTATCACTGCTGCGTCCCTACTCCTTTCCTTAACAGATATAATATCTGCTCATCAACACCGAGACAGTAGAAAGATTTTGGACCCCTCACTCTGGTTGTGTGGTAACTGAATAATCTTTCTGTAGCTTCTAGGATTTTTCCCAATTAGCTTGAACTTGTGTCTCACCAAATGGACTGCATGTACATAGAGGTAGAGTGAGAGGGAGAGGAGGCATAACAAGAATGAGACAGAAAGAATCTTGTTGTTGTTTTTGTTTTCTGAGCATTCACAAAATTTACACTTTCATCTACAACAGCGTGCATGTTGCAGAGAATTTCACAGTGGCCACAAGAGAAAATGTTTCACTTAGGACTCTATCCCAACTAAATTTACCCTTTTTAAATAGGCTCTCCATATTGATTTTATCAAACTACTTCAATCACTTGGAATTAAGTACTATTTGGTTAAAATAATTTTTAGTAAGTGGGTAGAATCCTATACCACCAGAAGAGCCAATCCTTTAGTAACTGTTATGTACTTAATCTCTGAGTTTATTCCCCAATCTGGAATCCCAGGTAGGGTAAAATCACACCAAGGTACCCATTTTATGTCTGATTTTAATCATAAATTAGCCACACCTCTGGGATTTTCCCTTAAATTTTCATACTGCATGCCATCATCTTCAATCACTTGGACAAATAGAAAAGAACAGACATCAGATAATATTATAGAAAACCATGTAGCAACACAGAACTAACATAGCCATTACCTTAATCCGTAGTCTTTTTACAGCTGTGAAATACTCCAAACTGGAAACACAAGCTATCACCCTCTGAGGTAGCGTTTGGCAGACCCATGCCTACAGGACTGTGGGCCCCACTAGAACAAGAATTTAGAAAGCAGTTTGACTTAGCAACTGACTGTCTATTATCTTTAATCAAGATCTGCTGTAGATTAAATAGCAAAATTCAGGACGTATAAGGAAGTTCAAAGAAAAAGTCTTGCCACAACATTCAACCTAGATACCCTGGTCTACATCGATGCCTACTGCTAGAAATCCTCTTTAATGCTTTGTTATGAATGGCAATTTCAGATCCTACTCACAATCCAGACAGTGATGCATTTTGAAGGAGGAACAGTATGGGCACACTCTTGTTACATACAGCTTAAACCACAAGAGATATAAAACTAAAGATTTCCAAAAACTATCCTGGATGGACTTCTTAGATTGAGACAAGGTTTGCTGTTTCATTGTCTTATGCAATGAACTTGTTGATGCCCTGCTCATATGGATAATTTCTTGATTCATTTGTGTTACCTGGCTTTAGGAATAACAATTCACCAATATGTCTCCCCTTGCCTTCCTAACTCTCCTCAAGATTCTCTCCATATTAGAAGAGAATCCTCGGGTTCATCTCCTTTTCCAATTCAAAGGTACTTCATGAGTAATGCTTTACCTCCAAGAAGGATTCTTTTTTGCCTCTCCTACTAAATGTTCAACCTATTCCCAATAACATTGGAGGGTACAGATTCTTCTACCCTCCAATGAGAATTGGAAAATAACTAAAATTGCCACATTACTAATGGCTTCTTGATTATCATCCATATTCTTTTGCTCCCCAACTCAACCTACCATCCCATGATCTCATGAACCAGGCTTACTTTTCAGCAGTTGAAAGGGTTCATGCTTTCTGCCATCCAGGATACAGTCAATCTGGCATCTGTGTATTGACAACTTGGCATTATGAAACCAATATAATGGATCACTATAAGAATATGAGACAGGGAAGGATATATGTCTGACATATTCAGATAAATTTTCAATGTTTAACTTAGACTGACATTATGTAGTTGTTAGAGTATATTGCTGAATAAGAAATTTCCCAGCAATAACATACACTTAACAATCCCTGTAACATACTATACTATATAATATATTCACTAAACCAATACAAAAAAGCTTCTGAAGCAACAAGCCTCAACAACCATTGAATTTATCAAAAACTTGGAAATATAGTGGATTAAGTCCACTTAGACTCTGCACTGGAAATCCTTTTTCATTGGACAAATGCTTCTATGTATATACTTTTTTTTTTAATCAATGTGACCTATCAATACAGGATAACTCCTTTCCCCGGAATAAGATACAGAGTTGAAGAAAAAAAAATTATAGTAAGCTGATCCTTTCCCACATACTAAACAAAAGGGCACCTTGAGTGCCACTTACAACATGAAGTGATTTAGCCCTTGTATGTACAAAATGTTAGTACAGCAGTCTATTTAGGAGATGTACCTAGTACAGAAGATGGATTCTGGGATATAAGCTAGGAGGAAATAATGACAGTAATTGTCTAGGTGGTAAGAAAGACCCCCTTTCTATATGGAAGAATTCTGCAACCTATGCTAACTATACCATCTTTTTCCTTAACCATACCTCTGAGAATTGGGAGAATGAAATAGCTGAGGAAATATACATCCTACTCAGGGGTACAGGGAGTGGAGCTACAACTAGGACAAACTTTAAGATAACTATAAACTGCCCAACAGCTGAAAACTGTAAGAAGCTTTTTTTTTATGCCGCCTCAATCCTTCACATAGAAATGTTTCCTTTCAAAGTGCAAAATAGTATGGACACTAGGTATGATGCTAGTGCAATCAATGCAGTAGTAAATACAATCTGCTGCTTTCATGACATCAGAAGTGGTCAGATCATTCATGATATAGACAAACTCTAAAACACTATTATAATTTTCCATAACATTTTTCAGGATAAGTTGACCCCATCACTCACTGGAGTATTGAGTACTGACTACCAGACATATCTGAATGGATAAAAGACTTGTTTAAGAGTTGGCAGTCATAGCCTTTGCCAGACTGGGCTTCCTATTTTGTTGCACAATAAACTAGTTTTCAGCCTTATATAAGAATGAGGTTAAAACCTAACACTATCTCTCAAGAAAAACTATTGATCACTAAGAAAACTTCCAAATGCAAGAGAAGGAAGAATAATTGAAAAACTAAACAAATATAGACATTGAGTAGTAGAGATTTGATGATATTAAAAGGAATGTTAAAGAGGACGGAATTGTGAAGGGGAAAAGCAAAATTTCTTTATAAAATATATATATATTTTCAAATTAGGTGAAAAAACAAAGTGCTTTAGCTTCAGCAATAGATATCCCTATAGAGACACATATATGTATATGCTAATTGATTTCCATCTGACTTACTTCACTGCAGTAATCTCTATAAAGGGGCTGAGCCTTATAGCACAAAGTCTATTAAAAGCTCAGCTAAACCTTTGCTTGGGGAATCACTTTCCGGTGAGTGGCTCCCCTAGCTAGCTTTGAGTAAACTTACTCTATCCTTTTCAGCCATTCTCTGAAGTTATTGACCTCCAGGCTACAGACTGAGATAAGGGATGAGATTCCTCTTGATCTCTTTTGGATTCTAAATTGAGAAATTCTCCAACAATAGCAATGGCTTATGGTTAGTAGTAGAGGCGGTGGGGACACTCACCATCTCCCTTTCTACTAAGGAGCTGATCTCTGAACTAGGGCCTTTCCTGAGGGGAAACCTGGCCCTCTTGCCAGAGAGATTGGGCCCCTTTTCTCACAATCTCTGTCTCTTTGCACTCTCATTTACTCCGGACTTGCATTGTTCAAGTAACACAAAATTCAGATCTCCTGGCCAAGCAGGGTTGGTTTTCTTTAGCACTTTAGCTGAAGGATCCTCTTGACCTTCTCTGAGAAGAATGATGTTATGAAAAAATGCTTCCCATTACACAGTTATCACTAGATACATGAACTAAGGAACTTGATCTCACAATGAAGATTCCAAGGCTAGAAATGTCCATTTCTCAGGCATGTAAAATCTGATTTGTATTCAAGGGGAAAAAAAAGAAGTAACAATAGCTAACATCTATTTATGATGTGTCAAGCACTGTACTAAGTGGTTTATAATTATTATTTTATTTGATCCCTCACAACTGTGAGAAGAAAGCGTTATTATCGTACTCATTTTACTGATGAGGAACCTGAGGCAAAGGGCAGTTGAATGACTTGCTTAGGGTCACATAGTTGGTAAGTATTTGACTCCAAGCCCAGCACTCTATTCACTGCCCCACCTAGCTGCAAAGGACTTGGGGTCACAGGCAAGCATATGTGCCTGCTATGTTGCAATGGCTATTGCTGCTGAGGAAGGCAGAGAGAAATCTTATTCCAACTCATTCAACCATATTTCCCTCAATGCTGGGAGTCTAATGAAGTGAAAATCTTAGCTAAGACTTTTAAAAGAGAAGAGTCCAAGAAAGAGAAATATTAATTTCTCCTTGTTCTTTAAATTAAAAAAAAAACTACCAAGAGCGAAGCTTCCTTGATAAGAATCTGTCCACTCTGAGTCATGTCACATTAATTTTTTATTCAAATCCTAGTTTCTGGGACCAATCAAAATAACTATATCATCTCAGTAAGTCATATGTCCTTCAGTAACGAACTATCTGAAGTGTATGTTCAACTCCATGGGAGGTATCTAATTTAGCAAATCAATAAATCCCTAAATACTCTCCCATTTAGGTGTAACTTGTTCGAAATTAGGATCTGTGCTTTCTCTAACTTTATACTTTCAACAACTAATATAGCAATTTTCACATAGTTGGTGCTTGCTAAATGTTCAATGAAATATTTGTTGGACACATTCTGTAGCATTAATCTCCACAAGGGAGGGACCCAGAAAGAGCAAATGACTTGTGACCGAGATAGAAATGTAATTCAGTCCCTAATTGTGCATAAAATGGAAGATGATCTAGTTTCTTGTGGTTCTAAGATGAATTTGTCAATCAATCTCGAACAACAAAGGCACGTTGGGGTTAGTCATATATAGGAATGCAGATTCAAAACTAGAAAACAAGTTATTCCGGGACAAAAGGCCATGGAACAAAGATATAAAAAGCAGGCCCAAGCTTCATGATTTGTAGTCTACCTGTGTAAGTGGAAGGGGGGACCCTGTAGATTGGTAGGTCTGTCTTGTAGGATCCACCTCAGTGGACCTAATGGAATGAGGAAAGCAGGGAATATCAAGGAAATGAGATTCCAATGGAATTAGAAAATGGAAACCTCTGAGACAAATGAAGGAGATGCCTGAACTCTGGGAAGAAGTAGAACAGGGGCCCAAATAAAGAAGAATTAACTTCTGTCTGGCATTTCTATTAGTTTGTTGTTATTTAGGGAGGTTTTAGTGTGAGGTGGAAGAGGGTTGAGAGGGGAGAAAGAAGAAGTATATGGCTGAGATTTCCCAAGACTGGGTCAGTTGAATGTAAGAGGATGGTTCTCGATCCCCCAAAGTTATGAAGCTATAGATAGAAAGTACCTTAAGATACAAACACCTCTATGCAAGAGTCTAGAACAGTAAATTCTGGAGGATTTTGAAGGGCAGTGCTACTGGCAAGTCATATCACAACGGAACTGAGTTAATAACAAGACTTAAAAGAAGAAAATTGGCCAGAAGGGAACCAAGTAAGGAGGCATTTTCTCATAAATCATAAAGTATTAACCTTTCCATGTGTTGCTATGATCTACCTCCCATGCTTACCATTGTATGTTTCCCTGTGACACTCCATTGTAAATTTACTTTAAATACATAAGAGGTCTTTTTTTGGAGAAAACATGAAGGAGGAGAACCACAGGAATTCCTGCAGTTTTCTCTGCATAGGGACCAAATTTACAGGAAACAAAAGTAGGCTAAGGGAAATAATCATAATTTGGAATCCAAAGAAGGCACCAATAGGATAAAACCTGGGCTTCCTGAGGAAGCAAAGAAATAACAATAGCAAATAATTATAAGCTTTCTACTACATAGAAAATGTTGGGCCAGAGGCTTGGGACACAAAGATGAGAATGGCATAATGACTGCTCTCAGGAAATGTACAGCTTAGTAGAGGGTATGTGACAAGTAGAAAAACAAATACGATGCAAGGAATATTGTGACAGGTACATGTTCAAAGGTAATTTGAGTGAGAAGAAATATTTTATCATTTCTGACTATCAGGGAAAGCTTCATGGAGGAGGAATCACCTTGAGAGAGAAAAGAATTTCAATAGCCACATTTAGGATGTGGAGTCAGCCTGAATAAATTCATAGCAGTGGAGAAGAAAGGATTGACTCTGGGAACACATAAGACACTACTATTGCTTTAAAAGAAATTGTATTTTTTTTTTGTGGGGAGGACATAGCTACGAAGAGGAATACTATGAAATAAACTTAGAAAGGAAGTGAGATCACTGGATTCAAGAAAACTCTTGTTTCTCAACCTTAACAGACAATCTTCATCTGAACCAGAAACAGTAGCTTTCAGGCTGTGACAGGGCTCATAAACAGCATCACAAGTAAAGATCCAGAACATTTACAGCTGCAAGGGTATTGTCTTTCAGTAACTTGTAAAGACAGTTTACCAAGGCTTTAGTTTGCCCTATCCAGAGAAGTATTATCTGCTCTGAATAATAGATCATTGAAATAAATTGAAGTAAATTTAACATTGAAGTTAATTTAACATGCAATTAACTACCCCTGTAACATCATTTCAACTAATATGATGTTGTTGGTTTTTATGGAATCTGTTAATAAGGTTAGGGTTAGATACTTGTGTATTGTAAATAATAGTTAAAGTGGTAGAGTTCTCAACAATGAAAATGAAAGTGCATGGATTGGAACCTGTGGCTGCTTCTTCTGATATTTATCTATGAGTTGATGGACAGGCATTGTTTTCCCACTTGTCTAATGTACAGGGCAAAACTGCCAACAGCCTTGACTTTATGAAACAGTGACTACAACTCTAGACTTATTGAATTGTGGAAGTGAATTCTATAACAGCTATTCCATATCACATCAGCAACCAAACACATTGACAGTAAAGCTACAAAAGTGTTGGCAAACTCACTCCTCCTAGAATTTAAACTTTTATGATTGCCTTTTTGCTGTCAGAGTGGGAATTTATTGAATTTTTTCTGTTTGAGTTACAAAAGATCAAAGATTATCCATATAACATTATAAGTTGTTGTTTCTCTCCCCTCCCCTCATCTTTTCTGCACTTAAATGAGCATGATGACTTCAGAATCAGGAAGATTTACTTTCCTACAAAATAATGAGCTCTGAAATAACAAATGATTTTTTTAAAAGATGCTTTACTTTCCATTTCAATTTTACATACAAAATAAAATGGATGGAAGACCAAAAAATCATTTCACTGAAATGTGTTTCTTCTTCAACCACTGAAAGTTTAAAAATGCTACATAGTCAGAATTAATACATGTCTGATATCAGCCGCAGTGGGGAGGAAACTAAGGAATGGGGATTCAGAAGCCCAACTCTTCCTAGCTCTGCTGACTACTGGGTCTCATCCACTGAAATTCATCAAAGCCCCACTGTTACTCCTTGAGCTACCTTGTGTTGTAAAAGATTTGCTGAGAAAAAGTTTACAACCCTTAAGGATGTGACAGGAATTATTAAAATAAGTTAACTTATTCTTTGACTTCTGCTACAAATCCTTTGCTAATTTATATGATAAATTTGAAACATTATTGTAGTGCTCTCATTGTGTGCATGCAAAAGAAACCCTACTTATTTCTTTATATTATCCCTTATTTTGTTATCAATTCAGCACTCTCCTCTCTGCTTACAGAGATAGCATTCCCTCTTAGGCTAATCCCACCCCCAATTTTCACTAAAGCATTAGGTTCCCAGGTAATGCCAACCCCTGCATTCAAGGTATGCCGGGGGTCTAAATTCCAAAAAAACTGGATAGCTCATTATACTTCACTACTGCATCAGCTTTTAATGGTCTTGGAGTTGATGCAATTAGCTCAAAGCAAAAACATCGAAATAGTAGTAAAACATTCTCTCAAAACCTGGTGCACACTTTCCCACAAAAACATCAATAAAGAGAGTGGGCACATGCATAGAGTACACTAGTAATGGGATAAACAGACATGAGAAACACACTTGGCCAAAGCAACTCACACTTCTGGCACTGAAAGTTCCTGTTATCATATCCTCATATTACTCTCCCTGGTTACATCTTTTCTTCTGACCAAGTCACTTTTCTGGGCTCCCTGGACCTACTGCTTTATACTGGGGTCAGAATCTACAAATGAATCAGTTGTTTTGCTGCCACACATTGTAGATGGCAGGGGAGGAGATTGAAATCCCCTTCCTCTGCTGTGTTCTGGACTTGGTGTAAGGGAAAAGGGAAAGAGTGATTATTTCTCCAGGGCTCAATTATTCTTTCACAGTTGGCTCTCTTCTCAACTGCCAGAGATAACTCTTTCTTGATTGACTTGTAAGCTAGCTAACTTGCTTTTTTATATTGGCACAAGGGGCATGGCTAATTCTTTCACCCAGTCACTGGATCTTCTTGATTTGATGCCAGCCACCTTTTCTCAATGGCCAAGGCCCTATAATCCTCTCATGTTTAATAACATCTTCACAACTCTTAAAAGAATAATTTTTTTAAAAAATTCTTCTTTACCCTCTTCATTTTTGTTCATTGATTATTTGGTTGTGTCTGACCCCATTTGGGGTTTTCTTGGCAAAGATACTGGAGTGATTTGTCATTTACTTCTCCAGCTCATTTTACAGATGAGGAAACTGAGACAAACAGGGGTAAGTGACTTGCCCACAGTCATATAGCTAGTAAGTGTGTGAGGCCAGGTTTGAACTCAGGCCTGGTACTCTATTCACTGTGCCACCTTCTCTATCCTCTACAGACTATAAATGGGCCATTCCCAATTGTGCACCTTATATAATCTAAAAATAGATAACTCAAGGTATGAACCACTCAAGGTTTCATGCCCCTTACAAGCTTTGAATGCTACTACTCAGAGTGTAAAAGAGGAAAAATCTTAAAATCTCATTGTCTCTGTTACTTGCCCTTTATGCCCTATAATGTCTTCAAGGGACAGGGAAGGGGTGATGGGGGTGGGGGGAAGGAGTTCTCAATTGATCAGAGGTTCCCTAATTATAATTTTTACCCACTGCTACATAGACACTCCCCCAAATTTTTGAGCATAATTCTTATGCGTGGTCTTTCCTATCAGACTTCACATAGTACTTTGGATAAATGGGAATCATTCTTCCTTTTATTGTGAACCTAAATACCAGAATGGCAAAAATGAACTAAAGGCCATGCCATACGAATGTAAGTTAGAGGAACTGAAGATGTTTAGACTGTAGACGAAAAGGACCCAAGGGATAGTTGTCTTCAAATATTTGAGGAATATTTGTAAAGGAAATATTAATAGCTAAGACTTAAATTCCAAATCACTCTGCAATTCAGATCTAAGATTTTAATAGACACAACCACATTCACTACTTAGCTAACACAGGATTTATTATAGCATAAAAGCCACCAATAGAACATTTGGTTAGATTAAAATAATACAAAAAAAATCTTATTGTTACCCTTGGGTCTTAATTTTGATCTGACTAAAAAATGAATTCAAACACCTAACAATTTGCAAATAATCATCTTAATTTCAATATAGGCCAACTCTGAATGATATGAAGCTCCTGAGGAATATGTGGATTTATATTTAATCAATTGACAAGCATTTATTAAGCACTGACTATATGCCAGACCTTATGCTAGGTAGTGGGGAAGAAATACAAAGAATGAAATAATTTCTGCCTTCAAGGAGTTTTTATTCTAACAGGGAGAGACAGCAGGTACATATATATACACATATATGTATACACAGAGAAAAAATTATAATAACATAAAGTACCTAAATATTATATTGTTTGGAAGAGAACATCAGAAGATACAGGGGTTAGAGCTGAGAACGGGGAAGGTTTCGTGTCAACGTACACAGCTTGAGGTGGAAATGAAGAGGGCATCATTTCCAGACATGAGATGAAGGCAGTGCAAAGGCACAAAATCAAGAGATGAAGTGTCATGTTTAAAGAGCAGAGAAAAAGTTAGTTTGGCTGAATCACAGTGAGGGAGGACAAATGATGTGCAAAGAAACTGGAAAGGTAGTTTCCAGTTTGTGAAAGCTTTTAAAACATCTCTCATTTTCCAACTGACCGCATTTATTTTGGCATTCTTTGACTTAGCCATGCACCTGTATCAGACAAATGCCACACTTTTAAACTACCAGAAGTTTGATTCAATTCAATTCAAGAAACATTTATTAAGAACCTACTTTTTGCCAGGCACTGTGCTAACCACTGAGGATATGAATAAGAAAAAAAAGACAGTCCCTGCTCTCAAGATGCTTATGATATAGTGGGGGAATAGCATGAAAGCCAATCAGAGGTGCTGCTGATGAATGGAATTATCGGGAAGGTTGTGAGCCCTCTATAAAAGAAGGTTTTGAGAGGATTTTAGTGCTCCATCCTCCAGTCCTCCAATCAGAAGGGAGAGGAAACTGAGGGTGAGTTGAGAGGATTATCAGTTTACCCTGGTGGGTGGGGGTAGGAAGGAAATTGAAGGCATGTGATTATTCCCTGGAGGTGAAGTTGAAGCCAAGCAGAAATTTTTTTTTTTACTTTTTAAAATTTATTTTATTTTTAATTTCTCTAACAGCATAACAAAAATGATGATCGCACACGAAACTGCAAGTCTATTATGTACAACTTGCTACTCCTTTTAAATATATAATGAAGTTATCATGTAAATGTATTTTTTTCTCCCCCCCATGCCCTAGAGATGGCTATCATTAAACACAAATAAATACACATATACAAAATTATCTTCTACTTCTATTTATTAGTTCTTTCTCTGGATGCAAATAGTGTCTTTCTTCATGTCCTTTAAAACTAATTTGGGTATTTATAATAGTCAAAATGATTAAGTCACTCAAAGTCATTCTTAAAACAATATTGCTATTACTGTATACAGTGTTCTCTTGGTTCTGCTCATTTTGCTTTTCATTATTTCATGCAAGTCTTTCCATGTTTTTTTCTAAGATCATTGAACTCATGCATCATTTCTTATAGCACAATAGAATTCCGTCACAATTCATATACCACAACTTGTTCAGCCATTTCCAATTGATGGGCATTCTCGCAATTTCCAGTTCTTTGCCACCACAAATAGAGCTGTTATAAATATTTTAGAACATAAAGGTTCTTTTCCCTTTTCCTTAATCATCTTTGGAAATAGACGTAGTAGTGGTATTGCTGAGTGAAAGGGTATAGGCAGTTTAATAACTCTTTGGGCAAAATGGTTGGATGAGTTCAGAATTCCAACAATAATGAACTAGTGTCCCAATTTTTCCACAATCCTCTAACATTTGTCACTTTTCTCTTCAATCATTTTGGCCAATCTGGTAGGTACAAAATGATGTCTCAAGGTTATTTTAATTTGCATTTCTCTAATCAATAATGATTTAGAGCATTTTTCATATATTCAATGCCATTCCAATTTAATTATCAAAAATTATTTTATTGAATTAGAAAAAATAACAAAATTCATTTAGAAAACAAAAAAAGTCAAGAATATTAAAAGAACTAATGAAAAAATGTAAAGGAAGGTAATTTAGCAGTAACGTATCTTGAACTACATTATATAACAGTTATTATCAAAGTTGTCTGGTTGTGGCTAAGAAATAGAAAGGTAAATCAATGGAACAGAGCAGACATGCAATTTTTAGCAAGAAATAAATATAACAACTTTGTATTTGACAAGTGTAAAGACTTAAGATTTTGGGATAAGAATTCACTTGGTAAAAATACATTTTGGGGACAACTAGAAAGCAGTATGGCAGAAACTTGGCATAGACCAATATTTTACACCATTTACCAAGATAATGTCAGCATGGACACATGATCCAGATATAAGTAGAAAATATTACAAGAAAACTAGAAGAACATGGAACATATTAGCTCTTAGACTTATGGATAGGTGAACAATTTATGAATAAACAAGAGATGGAGAGCAAAGTGAGGTGTAAAATGGCTAATTTTGCTTACATTAAAAATTTTTGTACAAATAAAAAGTGTAGCAAAGATCAGAAGGAAAGCAAAAAATGGGAAGGTGGAATTTTATAGACAGTTTGTCAGATATATATATATATATATATATATATATACATATATATCTATAGATATATAGATATATATGTATATATATGTGTATATATATATATGTAAACTTTGTCAAATCTATTAAGACTACAAGTCATTCTTCAACTGATAAATGGTCAAAGAATATAAACAAGTAGTTTTCCAATGAGGAAACCAAGCAGAGCTTCTGATAGAGAATGGGGTCTCCAGAGATGAAGGTTCAAGCCAAGGTTCAAAATGTATCTCCTGCTGTGCCCTTCTCCTGCCTAATCTCTACCTTTTGGAAGGAGAGGGAGTACTGAAGCAGAACCCTTCATCTGATCACTTGACCACGTGCCTCCTTCTTGCCTCCTGCCTAATCTCCAACCTTTTTTGGGGGAAGGATTCCCTACTCCCTTCTCAGTTACAAATGTTCTCACACCTGGTAATTTTCATACCCTTCACATCCTAATTAATCGGAACCCCTGGAGGTCATCATCCAAGCCCCATTCCCTACTGCACACCACCCAATTACTTGTTCCCTTACCTCTCAGCCCTCCCACCTGAATGTTTCCCACTCAGCCTTTGCACTGTGCCCTGTGGAATCACTGTTCCAAAGGCAGTAAACTTCCCTTTATCCTAAGTCTTTCCCTTTCTGAAACTTCTCATTATCTCTCCCCAATCCCATATCCAATTTCGTGCCAAAGTCTGTTGAGTTCACCTTTTTAGCATTTCTCAAATACACTCCCTTCTCTCCTCTGACACTGTCACTAGTCTAGTATAGGTCCTCATCACCTCACACCTAGTCTATTGCAATAGGCTACTGGTGGGTCTACCTGCCTAAAATCTCTCTTTATTCCAATCCATCTTCCATTCAGTTGCCAAAGTGATTTTCCTAAAGTACAAGTCTGACCATGTCACCCTTACTACTCAATAAACTCCAATGGCTCCCTATCACCTTCAAAATCAAACATGGAGCCCTCTAATTGGTATTCAAACTGTTGATTGCTTAGACCCTTCAACTTTCCAGTCTTCTTACACACACACACCCTTCCTCCATACACTCTTCAGTTAAGTAACAGTCTCCTTGCTGTGCCTCAAATAAGACATTCTGTCTCTTGGCTCCAAAATTTTCACTCACTGTCTCCCATGCCTTAAATGCTCTCTGTCCTCATCTCTACCTACTGGCTTCCTTTAAGTTCCATTTAAAACCCCATCTTCCTCAATCTTTTCCCAACCCCTCTTAATTCCAGAGCCTTCCCTCTGTTAATTATTTCCTATTTATTCTGTATATAGCTTGTTTGTAATTTTTTCTCATTGTTTTTCCCATTAAATTGTGAGCTCCGTTAGGGAAGGGGCTGTCTCTTGTTTCCTTTTTTTTTTTTTTTATCCCCAGAGCTTAGCATAGTATATGACACATTTTAGTAGGTGCTTAATAAAAATTTGTTGAAGAAATGAATGCAGACTCCATCACTTCTCTGGATGTGGATAGCATTATTCGTTATGAGTCGCATAACATACTAGCTGTACATTTAACACTTAGCGTTATTGTCCAGTCATACACACTACCAGTCTTCTTCCAGATTCCAGGTGGAGAAGATGGAGAATCTAGGTAATATTGTGGTACATATGCAAATTCCAGGAGGTAAACCTTAGCATTTTGGCATGGTGGGCCTGATCAGCCTCTATTCTGAGATGCTTTTTTCTAACTAGCTAACTAATTCCCAACTTTTCTAACTCATAACTTTCCACCTATCATCAGGGCTGCCTATCCCTTTGCTTCCTGAACCCCAGGTACAATCTCTACTGGGATCTTGTGAGAAATCTCTTTTCTCTGAAAAAGAAAATAGAGCATTCCTAGTATTGTTCCACTCTGCTTTGAAGAACATTCCAACTGGTCTCGATGCCATCACCCTCCCACCCCACCCAGCTATGCCTGAATTTTCTGAGAAGGTCTTATATACCTTTGCAAATAAGATGTTTGCAAAGTCCTCAGTGAAGTTCCTGGCACAGAATAAGCATTTAATAAATGTTTGTCCTTTCCCTCCTCTTCCCCTTGCATATTTTAGCCAGAAGGTTGGCCTGGTTAATATAGTTATAGGTTTATGGATAAGCTTACTGCAGTTGGGTAGAGGTGAATCTCTCCCAATTTCTACCAGTTGAGTTTTCTATACTCCCAATCTATTGATGTTTCTGTACTCTTAGGATTACTTTTGGAAAATATTGTTATCATTATTAAACAGTAATGGGAATACTTAGCTAAGTAATATATAAACCTATTAATAATTATATATTCATAATTTTTAAATTTCCAGTAATTCTAAAGATAGAAAGGATATAATTATTCTTAGATAGAGAGTGGTACCGATTTGTCTCTCCTATGCCCAGTGGGGCCTGCCTGGACTTGGGGAATTCAGCCCTGGCAATTGAATAAGGGCCAAAGAAAGTCAATCAGAATTGTCAAGAAACAGTCTATTCTTTTCAGAGAAGTCTTCCTGTAGGCTGGATCCAGGATATTGTTGAGAATGGAGATTGATTCATTAAAGATATAGTTTCTTGGAGGTGGAATACCCAACTCAACTAATCAAGAGTGTAATTCTGAAGTTGTCATTTAAGAGGGTAAACCTCTTGATCTGAGACTGAGAAAGAGGACTAATTTGCTAAGTGGAGTCAGGTCAAGGACCACATTATATAGATGGGTAATCTGACTGACACAAAGACTGTGTTGGTCAGAATTAGCTGAGAGTGATTCTTCATTTAGGGGTATCATAAGATTCTATGATTAATGCAAGATGAAATCACAGCTCCCGTCTCCAGATTGACAATGGGCTTACTCGCCAACTTATATCATTCTAATAACATCAATCTGGATATTTAGTCCAGCAAAGATAATATGATATCTCCTGTGGATGCTAACAAACCACACAGTATGCAGTG
Organism: Phascolarctos cinereus; assembly: GCF_003287225.1. NCBI lineage: Eukaryota > Metazoa > Chordata > Mammalia > Diprotodontia > Phascolarctidae > Phascolarctos > Phascolarctos cinereus. The sequence continues at coordinate 259,039,129 of NW_027555847.1, forward strand.
AGAGGTATCAGCAAAATTGCTCCAATGATGTTTATTGCAAATGATAGAGCATTGTACAGCTTTGTTCTTTACATACCCCAGATCCATGTTCTCAGACAGATTCATGGCCTAGTGAAGATGCCCTATGTTGAGGCTGAATAGTGCCTCCATATATTGGATCTGAGAGCTCCCAATTGTGTCAAGCTGGAGTTATATATAGACAGTCCGTGCAACATTTTATGCAACAGTTTTACAAATGTTTTCAGACATCATGTTGCTACCTCTTTTCTTCTGCAGCCTAAACATGTTCTGTTAATGGTTTCTATTTCAGTCTCTCTCGAGGTTGCTTCTCTCTGGGATTACTTCATGAATTTAGCTAAGTGGTACAGTGGACAGAGTGCTGGGCCTGATGATATTTGTAACGTGCCGGATAATAAGCACACTATCAGCCATATACAAGTGCTAGAAAATGCTAGTTGTTGTTGTTGCTGTTATTGACGGATTTTTTTTTATTGTTGACTCAAGCTTTAGAATTGAGTCACTACCATATACGTTTTTAGACAGCTAGGTGCCTCAGTAGATAGAGTGTTGAACCTGGAGTCAGGAAGACTTGAGTTCAAATCTGGGCTCAGGCACTTATTAGCTATAGGACTTTAGACAAGGTGCTTAACCTCTGTTTGCCTCAGTTTCTTCATCCATAAAATGGGGATAAAAATAGGTCTACCTCCAAGGGTTGTGATGAGGATCAAATAAGATGGTATTTGTAAAGCAGTTAGCACAGTGCCTGGCACATAGTAGGGACTATGTAAATGCTATTATCATCAACATTACTACCATCACCACCCCTACTACTACTAGAATTAATTATTGTTATTCTAATTGGAAAGAGAAGTCATGAAATTATTCTCCCTAATATGGACATGACACTCAGTGTGCTTCAGTAATTCATTCTCTTTCCTGAAAAAAAAAAAAGAATTTCAATTTCAAAACCTTAGCATTGCCTAGTACCAAACCTTTCATTTAACAGTTTTGTTTTTAATTATAGGACATCATACTGAAAGAAATATTTCATGTTTATTTATAGGACCTTACAAATCTAAATCTTTAAGTATCATTAATCAGGTCATCACTTCCTAAATCAACTATAGAATTTGTTTGCTAAATTTAATAATGTTGTGTTTAACATTTCCAGAGGCATATCATTCCTAGAGAAAATCTTGAAACTCTTTCCCCAGGAAATAGCTTCACAGTTCAAAGTAGCTGGACACTTTTTGGTTTTGTGTTGGATTTTTGTTTGTTTATTTGTTTGTTTGGTGTTTTTGGGGGGGTCTTTTTCTTTTGCTTTTAAATACAGCTTTGTTCAAATGTGAATGAGATAGTCTTGCTTTGAAAATATTGTAAGTAGTAGGAAGATTTCCCAGCAACCAGGTCATTTAAAATACTCTGGATCTCATCTGTTTTAGCCCTACTCCTGTCATCCTAACAGGTGATATATACTAAGCAAACACAAACAACTGTTTCATTCCCTTAGGTTCCTAGCCAAGTGATGGACTTTATGGTGATAACATAATAATCCCTTGCTTCACCACCCCACAAAAGAGAGTAGAAGAGTGGAGCATTTTCCCAACTAACTCATGCTTTGCTTTTTGAATGAAATTAAAACAAAATACATGCAGTATTTTATTTTCCCCTGCTGTCATGTTTCTTTTTATTGCTTTGGAAATTACTCTTGATATATGTATCAACATATTCTTCCATGTAAACAGTCAGGTTCATTTATGAGAAAACACAAAAATCCAAGTTTACTGCAAATGTAGTTAGATGCTTAGGGCCTTATAATATGCACCAGAAAATTATGGATGGATCTTGCATGTAAATAAAAGAGTGTTAATCGACCCAAAGTGCTAGTATGGGTATTACACAAGGGCAAAATGTTTAGCACTATGTATATATTATGTGATTCATTTAAAACACATTTGAGTACTAAAAAAAGTAAAACAGCCATTTTAGGATTATTGAATAACAGGCTGTTCCTAAGCTTTTCTTAATTAGATCCTGGCTAAATAGGTTTATTAGTAATCATAAAATCAGTCTGTGAAAGTAACTTGTAAACATTTAGAATTTACAATGTAATGGATACTCCAGGATGGATATTACTTTCCACTGAGAGCATTGGGCACATGATAGATACACTACGCTATGCCTAATTTACTCCATGAAATATTTTATTATTGCAAACAGGTCGTTAATGTCAATTGTAGAATAAAGGTATCAATCAGACTATTGTATGAAAAATAATTGGAAGACTGTTGCTACTAGTTTCTACACTATGTTAACATAAAAATGAAACATATTGTCCCCAATTATTCCCTATACTTAAATCACTCTGTAGTATCCATTTAAAGCCTTATGGAGGTACATTGATCCTTTTCTGGTCACAGGTAGTTAGTTCACTTAGCGCAGTAAAGAATCATGCTAAAATGCAAATAATAATAATAATAATTTAGGTTTATAATATAAAATATGTTCACATATCTCATAAACATGTTCGATGTAATAATGAAATAACTAGTATTATTATTAGCCATTTCAATAGGGCTTTAAAATTTATAGATTTTAAAGTGCTTTACATCCGTAATCTCTTTTGACTCTCATAACATCCTGTTATAATGTTGTTGAGTTGTGTAAAGTATCACTTTGGTAGTTTCACTGACATAGCATTATATCTGTAAGTTAACTATGATAGTATTGTCATTTTTATTATTTTGGCACTGCCTAGTCATGAGCACTTAATATTCCTCAAGCAATTTAAGTTGTTTATTTTTTTAAAACATTTTGTAATTTCATCTATACAACTTTTGAGTTTGCTTTAGTAGATTGACTCTCAAATATCTTATATATTTTGTAGTTATTTTAATGGGATTTACTTTTTACTATCATCTCTGATATTTGTTATTATTGTAAAGAAATGCTATTGATTTTTGTGGGCTCATTTTTTAGCTTGCAACCTGGCTGAAGTCTCAATCAGTTTCTTTGCTAATTGCCTAGCATTTTCTAAGTAAAACATGATGTTATCAGCAAATTGGAATAGTTTTCTCCCCTCTTGGACTATCTTGATGCCATTTTGAGGACCAAAAAAAAAACCATGGAAAAGTTAAGTGTCTGTTTCAGTTTTATCACATTAAACAGTTTATCAAATATGTCATACAAATGTGTGGCTAAGTACCTGGGAATTTGTAGAAACTTTTAAGGAAAGTTGGGAGGAACAAAAGAACATTTCTCACTTTCCAGCCATAGTAGTACTTGTCTCACCCAGGGCAGCAGAATTAGATGCCACACCTGCTCAGCCAGGTAATGTGGTGTAACTGATCATGTGAGTCCCCTTATTTGAAACTCCCAGAGATCTATGTGAGTCTTTGGGTTGCATACCCAAGGTAAAAGGGATCAACATAATTTGGTTTGTTTAAGACTTTCTGGAATGATGAAATAATACCAAATGATTCCAGTACAGGAAGCCATTTAGCAGTCTCTGTGGAACTTTCACCAGCTGCTGAAAACCTGAGCTTATCTCCAACAATAAAAGTTCTTTTTGCTACTATTTTGTAGTTCTCACTGCCCTGGTCCTCCCATGAATTCAAACCTTGGTCTTCTGCAAACCGCAGTATACAATGTGTATTACAAGCTACTTGAAGGCAAAAGCTATTCCCCCCTCACCAGAGCAGCTCTTCCAAACCTTTTCAGCCCTCCTCAAGGCTCCCACAATTTATTCTCCCCACTCTCTCAGTTAAGAATCTTGCATCATATTCCAATGGGGGAAAAAAAATAAATTGAGGACACCTATAAAGAGCTCCATCTTTTCCTGTACCCTCATCTCACATCACCTAGATGCCTTCTGCCACTCTCTCCTCCTTCATCCCTATTTCACATGAAGAGATAGCTCCTCTGCTTGTGAAGGCAGATCCCTCTCCAGGCACAAGTGGTCCCATTCTATCTCTCTTCTCCAGCATATTCCCTCCCCATTATTCTTTCTCTCTCACTAATCTTCAGTTCTCCTTAACTACAAACATGCTGATATCTTTGCCATCCTCAGAAAATCCTCATTTGATCCATCCATCCCTGTTAGCTTTTATCCTACATCTCTCCTCCTTTCATGACTAATCTCCTTGAGAAGGCCATCTGCAATATAAATGAAGTACCTCCATTTCCTTTCCTCCCAATCCTTTCTTAACTCTATATCCTAGCCTCTGATTTCATCATTCAAAGTAAACTGATCTCCCAAAGTTACTAGCATGTCTCAAATGCCAAATATAATGACCTATTGTTTTTTAACTCATAGGCTTTGACACTGGTGATTATCCTTTTCCCCTTTATAGTATTTCCTCTCTAGGTTTTTGTGACACTGCTTTCTCCTGCTTCTTCTCCTACCAGTATGACTATTCTTTCTATGTCTATTTCAATGGATCTTCATCCAAGACATTCCTGCTAATAAAGAGTATCCCCTAAGGCTTTGTTTTTGGCTTTCTTCTCTTATCCCTCTACTGTTTCATTTACTGATCCTATCAGCTCACACGATTTCAATTACCATCTCTGTGCCAATGAGGCTAAGATCTATTTATCTTATCCTATCCAATCTCCAGATTTTCAGTCTCCCATCTCTGATTTTTTTTTGACAGCTCAAACTGGATGCTTTGTTGGAATTTTAAATATAGTACTTCAAAACTAAACTCATTATCTTTTCCCCCAAACCCTTCTCTCTTCCTAACTTCCCTATCGCCCTCAAGGATACTATCATCTTCATGATATTTTGCTCAGAGGTTTGATATGTTATTTGTAACTTGAATTGAACTACTGTGAAAATTACAATTAGCAAGTGTAAAGCAGAACATTGGTATACCTTTCCACCTCTCTCATTTTTTTTTTCATTTTAAACATGTTAGGGCCATAGATTTTTACCTGGAAGGATTCTTGAGGGTCATTTAATCTACCTTCTCCCTTCATTCCTTAGATGAGGACATTGAGACCATGGGATCTTAGATAGAAAACTGAAAGGGACCCCAGGGGGGCATCTAGTAATAACGCATCATTTTATGGATGAGGAAATTGAGTTCCAGAGAGGATAAGCAATTTGTCCAAGATTTCACAAGCAATAAGGGGCAATGGCTATGATTTGAAACCCAACTACTCTGACTTCAAACCCAGCGTTCCCCTCTCTTATCCTGTATTATGCTGCCTCTCTGTTTTAAGTCATCAGTGCTGTAGAAATAACCTGTTAAAGTATAGAAAGTATAAATTTATTTTTTAAATTTTATTTTATTTTTAATTTATGGTATAGAAAAAAGCATTTCCATAACATGGCACAATTTTTTAAAAAGATGATTGCACATGAAACTGCAAATCTACTATGTACAACTTGCTATTCCTTTCAAATATACAACAAAATTATCATGTAAATTTATTTATCTTTTCTTCTCTCCTCCCCATACCCTAGAGATATTGCCAGTAAACACAAATACACACACACACACACACACACACACACACACACACACACAGGTAAAATTATTCTATACATCTCATTTATCAGTTTTTTCTCTGGATGTAGATAACATCTTTTTTCATATGTCCTTTATAGTTAATTTGGGTATTAAAAATACACAAAATAACTCATTCATTCAAAGTCATTCTTAAAACAATATTGTTGTTATTGTATACAATATTCTCTTCATTCTGCTCATTTCACTCTTCATTATTTAATGCAAGTATTTCCATGGTTTTTAAAAATCATTTTCTAAAATCATGTCTAAAATCCCAATTTTTCCACATCCTCTCCAATATTTGTCACTCTTCCCTTCTATCATTTTAGCCAATCTGGTACATGTAAAATGATATTTCAAGTTTATTTTTATCTCCCTTTCTCTAATCAATAATGATTTGGAGCATTTTTATATGACTATAAATTGTTTTGATTTCTTCATTGGAAAACTGTCTGTTCATAACCTTCGACCATTTATCAATTAGGGAATGACTCATATTCACATTTATTTGAAATATACATATATGTGTGTATGTGTGTGTATATATATATACCTACATATAGATATAGATATAGATATACACACATACACACACATATGCACACATGCTTGCTTTATTGTCTATGGCTCCTTTTATCAAAATGCAGTTACCCTGTTTATCTCTTTTAATTATATCTATTTTAGCCATAACTTTGTCTGAGATCAATTTTTTTTTGGCATCAGCTGAAGCATAAGAAATTCTACTTCAAGCCTCCATTTTAACTCTGTGTTTATCTCTCATTTTTAAATGTGTTTCTTGTAAACAACATATTGTTGGAATCTGACTTTTAATCTATGCCAATATCCATTTCCATTTTAAGAATGAAGTCATCTCATTCACATTCAAAGTTATAATTGCTATTTGTGAATTTCCTTCCATCTTATTTTTACTGTTTTCCTTCTCAGCCTCTCTTTTCACCCTATCCCAAATTACCTTATCTTCTCCCCTTACCCTTTCATTCCTTATTTTACCCTCCCCCATAAAAGTCCCTCCTTTATCTATTTACCCCACCCTCCTAATCTTAAGCAATACACCCTTCTAAAAGTGCCTCCCAGCTCTATTCTCTAGATTTGTCCCCTCTCTTGATTTTCAGAATGAGAGTAAGGTTCCAATATTATCAGCCCTTCACCCCCACCTGCTTCTTATATATTAGTTCTTCCTTTCACACCCTATTTTTATGAGATAATTTCTCCTTTTAACCTTTTCCTACTCAATTTCTTTTTTAGAATCACCTCATCATGCACAACACAGCCTCAATCTTTCTTCAAACTAACAGTTTTAAGATTATTACTAACAATGATAACTAATAATTACCAATGTTCATAACATTTTCATATATCATAAGTAAACAGTTTGACCTTAATCAGTCCCTTATAATTAGTCTTTAATGATTTCCTTCTAGATCTTTTATATCCAATTTTCCATTGATTCTGGTCTTTTAGTTACAAATACTTGAAAGTCTTTTAGTTCATCAAATGTCCATTTTTTTGGACATTTATATCTGTATCTACATCTGTCTATCTATCTATCTATCTATCTATCTATCTATCTATCTATCTATCTATCTATCCATCTATCTAGCAGATGTTCCAAGACCTACAATCTTTTAGTAGAGAAGCTGTTAGGACTTGTAAAATCCTGATCGTTTTTCTTCAGTATTTAAAAAACTTTTTTTTTCTTGTTGCCTGCAATATTTTCTCCTTAACTGGGAATTTTGAAACTTGGCTATGACATTCCTGTAGGTTTTCCTCTTGGGATCTCTTTCAGGTGGTGATGGGTGGATTCTTTCTATTTCTATTTTACCTTCTTGTTCTAGAGCTTCAGGGAGATTTTTCCTTAATAATTTCTTGTGCTATTATATCCAGATTCTTTTTTTTTTAAATCATGACTTTCAGGTAGTCTGACAATTTTTATATTGCCTCTTCTCAATCTGTTCTCCAGATCAGTTGCTTTTCTAATGAGATGATTCTGATTCTCTTCTGTTTTTTCTGGTTTTATTATATCTTTGTGTCTTATAACATCATTCACTTCCACTTGCCCAATTCTAGTTTTCAAGGAGCTATTTTCTTCCTTAAGATTTTGTTTTTCTCTTCTAATTGGTTAACTTTCTATAATTTTCTCAGGTTGCTTTTATTTTTTCTAATTTTTTAATTCCTTTTTATTTTCTTAAGATTTTGTATCTTTTTTTCCAATTGGTTAACTATCCTTTCATAATTTTCTTGAATGGCTTTTACTTTCTCTTCTGTTTTTTCCTTATACTCTCTTATTTGATTTTTGAATTTCTTTTGAAGTTCTTCCAAGATTTCTTTTTGGGATAGTGACATTACTCTTTAGGGTAAGAGTGCTTTTTTTTAAATTTTTTTTTAACCTTACAATATTCCTCTGAAGATGAGCCCACGAAAATAGCTATCAATGGTTGCTTTTTTCCCCCCTTTGCACACTCATTTTTATTTTTAGTTGTCTTATTTTATTTTTAGCAATTTAATACCATTATTATCAAGTTTTAATCCTGAGCTGTGGGTAATGTTGCCCTAGGCCTCAAGTATTCCTTACAGTTGTTTTCTGAATTCTGTCCAGGGACTCAACTTCTGGTACTCTTGATTCCCCTAAGCTCCAGCCATGCTTTCCCAAAAATGTTCTTGTTCTCTGCATCACTGCACTCACAGGGTTTATGCTCACTCCTCCTCACCCACAGCCACAGCCACAGCCAGGGATTATGTCTGGTCAGCAACACCAGGCCTGACTTCCAGAAAAGGCAAGGGGTCCTTCAATATTCCATCGCTCAGCTATCTGCTCTTTAGATGAAAGTTTATGAGGTAAAAGTTCTTGAGGTAAAAGTTCCTCAGAAGGAATTTCTCGAGGGGATGAATGATGTGAAAATTGAGGTGAAATGTCTTGAGGCCTGGTCTGCTTCCCATAGGACATACTTTTTGTTGATTCAGTGAAGTTGGCCTAGAGGTGTTTACACTTCACTCAGACCAAACCTCAGCCCCTAGAGTCTTCTATGAAGTCCTCTCAACATGTCTTAGGAGGACAACTATTTTACCCCTTTATTTTTGCTGCTGTATGTTTATTTTGCAGTGATTTTCTGCCTTATTTGTGGAGGAAATCTGGAGAGCCTGGAAATTTCTGACCTACTCTGCCATCCTCCCAGAATGCTCCTGAGTAAAATTTTCCAGAAGCCAATGGCTTAACTCATATTTATGATGGCTGCAATATATCTAATACACACACACACACACACACACACACACGTGTGTCTATGTATGTATATATATGTATATATATATATTTATACACATATGTGTATATGTATATACACATAGGCATGTATATATATATACCTCTGTGTGTGTGTGTGTGTGTGTGTGTGTGTGTATATGCGTAACTATATAAATACATACCTACTTATACTCATACATGTTAATTCAGGAAGGGGTATGCTGATTAACTTTTAATTACTGGCTCTGAAAAAGTAAGCTGAACACATTTTTAAATTTAAACTTCATTGTTAATATTTTCTCTATCTTTTTTTAAAGTCTAGACAATCAAGAAAACAAAATAAAAAATCAAGCTTTGATTTAAAGTATTTGCCAATTTCCAAGGTATAAATGTTCACACTGAAAATTTAGCAGTTGGATCTCAGAAGGCAGTATGAACTTTCTCCAGCACACACTTGCTTATATGTATCTATACATGCCTCCTTTATTCAAGGATTACTTTAATAATTAGTTGTAGTATGAAGGTTATGCTGAGTCCCCAAAGGTTACCATCATGATATAAACTCTGGAGGCCTTAGGAAACTGAAAAAGAGTATCAATGTAGACCTGGCTGAAGTTTTGTAGTTGTCATCCGAAGATGGCAAATCCTAGCTACATTCAGAAAGACTCATCAAGCTCTGATCCCCAATGATTTTGTTTGATTTTGACCATAGCAACACATGGAGACCATCTATTAAGGAGAGGAACAGTTTTAATTTAAGATTTTTTTAAAAGGACAAAAAAGGGCAATCCTGGCACTCAAGGATTTTATGTTAACCAACTTGTAAAGAACTATGTACACATAAGATATATGCAGGGTACATAGAAAGCAACCTATCTACTTGGAGAGGGATAAGAAGCTGGGGAAAGTGAGAATGGGGGGGAGGATTTACAGAAGAAGTCAGAAAAGGATCTGAATTTAGAGTGAAGGAAGAGATAGTAGGGGAAGATGATTGAATGAAGAGAGATGATGAAGAAGAGAGAATGGGGAGCTCTTGTGGAGTGGTCTCATTTTTTTCAATATGAAGAGAAATCCTCCATAAGAGGATGAGGCTCGTGGGTGTAATTGGAAGAATTAAGGTACAGGAGAAAGTTTGATATAGTTGTTATGGAGAGTCAGACAACAAATTAATTAGGGACAAATTGAATGTTTGCCTTATTGTAGTGAGGTCCCAATTGTGGTAATATATGAAAAGCACTTCACATACCTTAAAGAATTATATTGGCAAATTATAATTAGAAATGGATTATATATGGCTGCACAGAGATATCACAGAGATCTCTTCCTAATTATCCTGATTTTATTTAGTAACTAAACTGCTTTCTGGCTTATACACTTCTGGGTGTTTCATTACCTCCTTTAGGTTAATAAGGAATAATTTAGTTAGCAAGTAATAAACATTTACAGTATTTCCTGAATATGGACACTGGAAAGCAAATGGCACCCAAGTTGTTAGTTTGCCTGTGCATTCATTTATAGAATAGTGATGTCAAACTGTTCATACAGAAATTAACTATCAACCAATCGATCAGCATGGAGTTTTTAAGCACTAACTGTCCGCCAGGCACTATGCTGGGTGTTGAGGCTACAAGGACAAGAACTGAAAACATTCCTGCTCTCAAGGAACTTACAAACCATTGCAGGAGGCCACAGACACATATGAGTATACCAGGTTTAAATACCAGATACATGCAAGATAGATAAATACAATGTAATTAAGGAGAGAGAGCATTAGCAGTTGGGATGTGGAAAAGTTTCATAAAGAAGGTGGTACTTCAGTTGTTTTGAAGGAAAGGAGGGATTCTATGAGGGAGAGCAGAACTCATGGGAAAAAAAAGTAGCATAAAGACATTGTACGGAAAGTCCTACAGCCACGGAAGTAAGAATATTTTAAAATTAATCTTCAGTTGAGTGCATCTGCTTTGGTTGTTTATCAAGCAATATTATACTTGGATATTGTAGTTATTTCAAGTTTCTCCTAATTTCACATGCTAGAATCATTGCTTCATGGTTTGTACAAGGAACTCTAACAGAAAACTAAGGTACATATGAAGCTCAATGAATAAAAATTCTTACTATCATCCTATGTTGAAGCATCAGTTACTGGGTTTATGAGGGTAATTCCCACAGCACATCCTGCCCAACCTTGCCCATTCTAGAAACAAAAGGTATTTTATCTTTTAATTAACAAAATATAGATGTTGCCTATGTCCTACTTCCTTTTCTCCTCACTGAAAAGTTTTTAAAAAATAAATTTTTAAAAATTGTAATAAATGTGCATAGACAAGCAAAAAAAAAAATTCCTATGTTGGCCTTGTCCAAAATACATGTGTTTCATTCTTAGGAGCAAAGTCTAAGATGAGGTAACACTCCTATCTCATCCTGTAGTATGTATCAGAGTTTACAAAGGGAGACCAGTCTTTGTTCTAGGGAAGGTCAGGTGATTGATAAACCATTAGTCAAATTGTCTTAAAGTGTCAGAAGTAAAGCACAAGTCTGAATAACAGTGAAAGAGTCAGCATACTGCAGGGAAGCACCAGGAGCTGAAGAAAGAGATAGAATCAGGCAAGGGCCAAAGCAATGTCAATGAAACCAGAATAAAGAAAGCAGATTGAATATAGTCTCCCAGCAGTCAACTATGTTAAGATCAAGGCTTGAAAAGACAACAAACAGATTTGCAACCGCAATACAGTGAAAGTTGTTCCTGTTCTTTGTTATGCTTTTTAATCTGAAATATCTTTAGTAGTTAGCCAGTTGGGGGGAAAAACCCTATTATGAATTTATAAAGTGGTCTTTATAAAGTCTGGCTGATTTTTTTTTGTTTAGTATCTTTTGCTTTTAAAATCACATTTTTCTCTAAATACATTTTTCCCTTGCTTTAGCCAATTAGCCTTTCTTTTTAACAAAGAAAAGAAAATCAGTAAAACCACATCAACTATTTCTAATAGTATATTCAACATTCCAAATCTAGGATACTCCACCTGCACAAAAAAGGGAAGCAGATGCTTTTTCCCCATTGTTTTCCACAGAAAAATGTGATTATAATGACACAGCATTCGGTTTAATTTTTTTTGTTCTTTATGTTTACATTGTTGTAGTCAGTGTGTATATTGTTTTCCTAGTTCTGCTTATTTCACTCTGAACCTGATGTAGTTTTAAACTTTACTAACTTAAATTGTAGCCATGATGGAAGAATCTTGTAAACAACATTTAAAAGTAGACTGATTTCCTCCCTACAAGTGAATTAAACTTTAATTTTGCTAGCTATGTGGAACAATTTATCTTCTTGTCTACGGTATTCACTTTGTATCACAAGACTTGATAAATTAACTACATATATATATATATGTATATGCATACATTCATGATTTTTCTCTTAAATATAAGTTTGATGTTTTCTCTTATATTTATATAGCTCCTGAGGTTCCTCTCACTTGTGGTTTTACCAATTTTCTTTTATTTGTTAAAAAGAAAGGCTAATTGGCTAAAGCAAGGGGAAAAATGTATTAGGAGATAACTGTGATTTTAAAAGCAAAAGATAGACTTGTGACTTTCTATGGACCATCAATCACTCAAAAGCATTGCTTACAAGTCTTTATCTACGTATGTACTTTAACAAGGCCAAAGAACACAAGAAGATAAAATAAAACAAAATTAATCAAACAATAAATAGTAAACCAAATTTAGGGAGGATTCCACTCGACATCTCCATGCACATGTGAGGCACACTTGCACACTGATTATTATGCCTTAGTAAGCAAGCTCTTTGCATTGTTGTAATCTCAAAATCTATTCCAATCTCAGCTAGGCTGTCCTCAGAGCCCAGTCTTTTCATATTTGCAAAGCGTTTTCAACTGGATTGAACTTGCCAGAGCTTTGTGGCATTTAAAAGATTTAAAAGACATAGTTTCTGAGTAATTTAATCATTTTATTAATAAGGCCAGCATGCTTATTAACAAAAGGTTGGTCATTTGGCCATCTCTCTTAGACCAAAGACCCCTCATGGTGGCGAGCTCACAGTTTACATGCCTTTTGAAGAGTAGGTATAGCTGAGGGTGGCAATCAACTCTGATTGTTTAACAATTAATGAGAAAATTACAATAAAATATTACAATAAAAGGGTGGATTATATTACAATAAGGGTCTTGGGGCATGTGACTTGGATCAACCAAGTCTTGGTCAAAGAGACTTATCAATTTCCATATCATCTGTCTGACAAAAAGGGAGAATCAACACTTCCCCAGACCTGTTTGAGCAAACATAATGAGCAAGAATGTACCCCATTATCCCCCACTAAGAATTTCCTTTACTGTTTGATTATATCTTGGCCATCTCTGCCTCAGATTTCCCATACTGGTTGATTTCTGGATAAAGAAGGAGAGAGATATAATCATTTTTCACAGTTTGCATTCTGCCACCTTGATTTTTGAGAAACCAGTACTATCTCCATGCCACTATGAGTAATTAGAGCAATCTTCATTAGGTGATTCTCTCCTCACTCCCACCCATCCTCCACTCAGCTGTCAAAATAATCTCCCTAAAGCACAGGTCTGACTGATCAAGTCACCCTGCCCCTGTTGATCAACTCCAGTGGCTCCCATTCAGGTCCAGGATCAAATATGAAATACTCTATTAGGCTTTTAAATACCTTCATAACACCACTCCTTCTTATCTTTCCAATCTTCTTTAACCTTATTCCTCTTTACATATTCTGTGATCCATTGACATTGGTCTCCTAGCACACAATACTCAATCTCTAAACTCTGAATTTTCACTTGCTGTCTTACCTGCCTGGAACTCTTTTCTTTTCTCATCTCCAGCTAATGGCTTCTCTGGCTTCCTTTAAGGACCAGTATCTACAATTAGCGTTTCCAGCCCCTTCTCTCCCCCCCTTAACACCAGTTCCTTCCTTCTGGTTTTTATTTCCATTTTTCCTGTATATGTCTGGTTTCTACATTGTTATTGGATGTGGTCTTTCCCATTAGACTATGAGCTCCTTGAGAACAGGGACCATTTTTATCTTTCATCATTGCTGGACAATGTAGGCTCTTAAAAGCTTATTGATTTGTCTTGCATTTATAAATTAGACAATAGGTTTATTATATATTTCCTTAAATTAGGTTTTACAATAATTTTCAAGAGACTTAAACTTTTTTGTCCCTTACTCCCATGGCTCTGGATATTGGGACTATTGGAAATGAAGTTGGGTTAAAATTGGCTCTTCTTGGCCAAAACTGCAGTTTTGTATGAGGAAATCTTACATTATGGGGTGGGAAGTTATTCTTATGTGTCTTGAATAGCATGTTCTTTTTACCATCATTTTTAAGTGAAACTTTATTGTCTTGCTTCAGATTCAGTGGGACAATAAGCCCTTATGCAGGAGTAGCTCCTTACATGAAGCGTTACAGTTTTCTGACATTGTAATGTCTATTTTGGCAATTTTATTTTGTCACTTTCTATGAGTAATGTTGCGTTCAGGAATTTGTTTGTCCTTTGAATGCTTAATTCTAAAAGCTTAGTCTCAAGAATGTATTTTATTACATAAAAATAAAATTGGGAAAATGTTTTATATACAATTATATCTTCAGATTTATGATACAAGTTAATGAAGAATGTAGTCTAATATACAGAAACTTGCTTTACAATTTTTCATTTCCAAATAATTTTATATATTTTACATATTAAAAGATACATTTCATGGTATATTTTTATTTTTTATTTATTTTTATTTATTTTATTTAAATTTTATGGTATCTTTAAGGTCAAAATGTAAAAATAAAGCCCCCCAAAATAGAATATGTGTGTATATACAATCTATTTCTATAACTAGGCATCTCTCTATTTTTCTCTCAAAGCTAGTCTATCATCAAGATGAATCATATGAGGCTGGGCCAAAGGAAAGCTGGCCATAGTCCAAGAGCACATCAATTATATTATATCTAACACCTTATAGTAGTTTAAGTTGCAGCCCATTCGGCTTAGCAAGGGAAGTACTTTATTTGTTTTATTATTCCCTCTTGCGAGATAAAATCTCAAGGATTTGTTATAGAGAGCTAATTTTATTTTACATCATTTACAATCTATTTGCTTTGTATCCTGAACTCAATATATTGCCCACTTTTACATGTCAGGAACCACTGCTTGCTGAATCCTGTCATCACTCTTTCAAGGAAACAAACAAACAAAGCTATGTGAGAATCTCAACCTGGAGTGATGATTTCAAATATAGTCTTTCTCTGTTTAGTGCCATGGATAAATTTCATTTTGTTATGTCATTGGGAAAAAAAGGTCATTTCTCAATTGAGTTAAGAGAGAAAACAACTTATTACTAGAGTAAATACATGAAAAATGGATCATTAATAACATCTCATTGCTCATGACTGTGTAAGTTTTTCAATGAAATTGTACATTTTTCCAGGAAATGTATAACATAACCAGTTCTGAACACAGAAATCCATTAATTCAAAGGACAGCTCATGCCTTGAATTAGGACATTAGGTAAAGAAAAGGATTTTCCAGGTAGCAGGCTTGATTTTTCAAACATGAGCCATTTAGCCTGATCTTTGGGGGGGGGGGGTTTGTCCCCCCTTAGGGGAATTTTCTACATAAGTGATTTACTGATTTGAGTAACTTATACAAAATATTTCAAAGTCACTCAAAAAGGAAGAGTTCTCATAGCTTCAGATTTCATAAGTTCCCAAAACTTGGAGTCAGAGAACTTGGGTTCAAATCCCACCTTCTACTCTCTCACTTACTACTTTTGTGAATTTGGGCAAATCACTTAACCTCTCTAGGTTCCAATTTCTACATCTGTAAGATCAGAAGATTGCCCAAGATATCCTCTAAGAGCTCTTTCAGGTTGAAGTCTATGAATCTATGACTACTAGGTAGTTTCAATCACTGATAATGATCGAGAAATGAGGCAGTGAGCCAAATGAATATTTCCAGAGTGAATGTATAAAAAAGCAAATTAATAACAATAATAAAAATAAGGGATATTTAAAGATTGCAAAACACAATATTTATGTGTGTTTTCTATATCATTATGCCTTCAGATTTGTGATAAAAATCAATGGAAAATGTAATCTTATGAGATTAGAGAAACAATATGAAATAATCCTATTTGAGTCTCAACAAGTGTATGGCCCACAAGAATGCTTTTTACATTTTAAAATACAACTGTGTAAAAATGCAAAAATCATTCTTAGCTCATGGACCATACTAAAAGAAGTGGTAGGCTGGATTTGGTCCATGGTCCCTAGTTTGCTAACCTCTGTATTAAATCATGGAAATAAAATAATATACAAAATGACATTTGTATAGTGCTTGAAGGATTAAAGTTATTAATATATTTTGTTTTTATGCCACCTTCATTTTTGCAACGTTTTCTCCCTCCTCTAGCCATCCTTTATAACAAAGAATGAAAAAGAATTTAGCAAACCTAACATACTGAACCATCTGACATATGTTATATTACACACCAATAGTCTCCCAAACTCAGCAAAGAAGTTTTTTTCAGCTTTTTTTTCACCTCTGCTCCAGGACCAATTTTAGTTTTTATAGAAGAACTACGTTCAATTTTAGATTTTTGTTCTTTTCATTTACATTTTTATCAATATGTATATCATTTTCTTGGTTCTGCTAGCTTCACTCTTCATTAGCTCATCTTAGTTTGTCATTCTTATGGTACAGTAATATTCTATTACATTCTTGTAAGAAAATTTGTTTAGACATGACTCAATCAATGGGTATCTACTTTGTTTCAAGTTGCTTACTTTTTACAATTGTGCTCCTATGTATTTTTTAGTGTATCTGGGATCTTTTTAAATTGTCTTTACCTAATTAGGATATATACATTCAGGGTAGTAGGATCTCTGGGTTAAAATGTATAGACACTATTATGACCTTTTGTCACAACTCAAAATTGCTTTTTGAGAGCTATTGTACCAGTTCAGATGTTCACCAATATTGTTTTAATATACTTATTTTTTCATAGCTTCTACATTGGCTACTTCTATATTTTGTCACCTTTGCCATTTTGATGAGCAAAAGGTTAAAATTCAGAATTGTTTTGATTAGCACTATTTCTCTTGGTGATTTGGAGTAATTTTTGTGTATAGTATTAATAGTTTACAATATTTAAAAGACCTCTTCATATCTTTGATCACTTGTTCTTTGAGAAATTATTTTTTATTTAATATAGTTGTATTAATTCTCTTTATATCTTATATACAGACTTTTAGTAGAGATATTCAATACTAAGATTTTGCCCAATCAATACTTTTCATTTTTATCATTGATTCTATTAATGTAAAAGCTCTAGCATTTCAATTTTATGCAATCTAAATTATTTATTTTTTCTTTTGTGAGCAATACTATGTGAGAGATGATCTCTCAAAAGTGAAGCCTTCTCAGGGGATCAATAGTTCTCCTTAGTATTTCTTGATTGTTGCTTTCAAAATCCTCCCTCGCTCAAACCCTGTTTTTAAGCAGATAACAGAAAGAATAAGCCCTGACCCCAACCTGAACTGCTTGTTCTTAGCTTCCCGTCCTCTCTTGTCTCTGGGATGAAAGGGAAGGGGGTTGGGGAGGGGAGATTGCAGTGGATTTCGGTTTAATTTGTCCCTAAACCCCCTCCTGATCATCACACCACTGCTACGTCAGCATTAGGTTTACTAAATAAGGACATATATGTTTGGCTATACCCTGTTTCCTTGTTCTTGTGTCTTTGAATTTTCCCGGCAAGAATGAAAGCCTGCCTCCCAGTTAATGGGATAGGAAGATTTTTCCACGCCTAAAATGTAAACCCGCTTCCCCAGCCCATGGGAGTAAAGGGATAGTGGTGGGTGGAGGTTCTCTTGTGTTAGGGTATATCATCTCATTTTGCTTTCTGTGCCTGGCCTCTCTCCTACTGGGAGCCTGCCAAAGGAGCCCCTTCTGGCCAGATTGTAATAAAAAGTAACCTTTGCTTTCACCTTGAGAAGTCTCTGAGTTTAATTGATTTAGAGCCACTGTCCCACACAACTATGCTTTATTTTTTTTCCCCTCACACAATAGCTGTGAAAAGTATTTTATCTGAGTCTCTTCATTTTTTTTTTAACAGTCTGGCCTTTAATGCTTAGGGCACAAATTCATTTTGAGTTTACGTATATGATATAAGACACTTGTTAACCCTAACTCTTTTCTATATTTTCAATAAATCAATAATCATTTAACAATTGCTTATGTGTTGATAAGCACTAAAATAAAAGTGAACATAGTCTTAGTTATCAATGAGCTTACATTTTAAAGAGGGAAACAACATTAATGTAAATGGACATAAACATACACAAGACAGTGGGCATGCCACAAATAAGGAATAACCAAGAGTGACTTAAAAAGAGTAGCACAGCTTTGGAGATTCCACCAAGATTTTTTGCCCATCTGTAAGACAGACTTCTGTCTGGATTCTGGTGGTCAGGGCGCCCTTGGAGATTTCTCCGTAGCCCTCAGACCAGATTTAGGGAGCCTGTCTCCATTTGGGTAAGGTCTCGAAGAGAGACACTCAAGGGGGAAAGCAAACGAAGGGCAGCTATAAGATTGTGTAAAGCCGGCCGGGCTGCAGGTGAATAAAGTGAAATAGAGTGAAGAATCGGATCAGTCAAGTGAGTTGTATGCATACAACCCGACAAAAGCAGCTCTCAAATGTCCCCTTTATTCAGTAGGTCCCTGACCTGGAGGGAAGGTGACAACCCTCAGCTAAATTAACTAATTGCTATGTCTCTTACTTGGGGCTGGGGGCAACCCCACCTGACTAAATTCCAGGGACACTGAGAGAGCATTCGGGTGACTGCAAGGGGGCAGGATGACCTCTTCTGTTAGTTAATCTGTTGAGTCACTGACTCGGAGAGAAGAGCAATCTCTCTCAGCCAAATTCATTTGTGTAATTGCATATAGGTAAGAAAATTATGGGCAAACCGCAGTCTGAAGCAGTAAACCAGAAGCTGCCATTTGATATTCCGGAAGATAGTCTTTTAGGGAGTAGACTCCAAGATTGGAACGAACTATCAAAATAAAAAGGGAAAGGTAAAAAAAAATTTTTTTTTTGATTAAATTTGACGTGAGGACTGCAGCAATTTGTTGTATGTCTGTTTTGTGTTTCTGTTTGGGTCCGTGGTGTGAATGAGAGTGAATGGAGGGTTTGAGAGTAAAAGGTTTGGAAACTTTTGGAATAAATAAATAAATAAATAGACAAACAAACAAACAAATAAATGAATGAATGAATGGATGAATGAATGAATTTTTGGGACTTTTTTCTTAGTTCCCTTTAGGAAGTAGGAGAGAAAAGCAGGATTTAGAGCAGGAATTGTTACAACGTGTCTTTTCAAGGGAATATATAAATTTGTGGAGGATATTTCCTTTTAAAGAGCCAGGAGTATTGGATTTAAAACAAAAATGTTTTTAATTGTTTATTATTAATGATTATAAATTCAGATCTGATTGGATTTAAGTTTACTGTTAAAAATGGTTGTTATGAGATGTGGTATTATTAATGTAGTTGTTGAAAGAACTAAGAATAATAAGATTGATAATTTTCTACTTGTGATAATCGGGAAATGCAACTGATGTTATCTGAACTTTATTGTTTAAGTTATTACTATGTTTCTAAATTGTACTGTATTTCTAAAACTCTTAGATTGTAAAATTTGAGGAACCACTGTGAGGTAGAAATGGTGTTTAGGTAACTCTTGAATGGGTCTTTTAGTGATAAAGATGAGATAATTTAAAACTGTTAAATACCAAGTGAGGTATATTTGATTATAAGACTGATAGATTTTCATTTAAAATCTTGACTATTATAAAAAATATATATGTGGAGGTTTAAAGTTATAATTTCAACATATTAATGATGAGATGAATTATTCTCTCTTCAAAGTGAGTGGGAGTGCATACATCTAAATGGATAATGGGTTATTTCAAAGTTTATTACAATTTTGGGAATAATTTTATAATGTATGCCCTGTGATACAAACATATTTTATTGTAAAAAAAAACCTTACTGATATATATTTGGAATTAATAAGGTATTCTCTCATATTAGGACCTCAATTAGAAATTTGAAAAATAAAAATATATATATATATGTGTGTGTGTACACATATATGTATGTATGTATACATATTTGTTTTTCAACCCAGGCCTTCTTTAGGCCAACTACTGGGTTTGTTGAGGGATGGACCACGTGGGCCAGACTCAAGGCAGGGACTAGTAGGCTGGGGGGAAATCCAGGCTACCAGCACCAAATTCCTGATTGGGAGTGTCATTGTGGTTGAATCAGGATGTGGCCCAAGGATATCGGACCAGTAAAAAGACAATGATGGGCTAGCATAGATAATAAAGAAAAGCCAGTCTAGTGGGGTGGGAGTGGCCCCAGGAGACTGGACCTGGTGAAAGAATTCAGAAAGAAAGAAAGATCTTTATTGGGTCTGTTCTAAGTTTTTAACATACTGCTTACATATTTCTGAATGTGATGTAATCTAGTAAGTAGTTGTATTAGTTACATTGTTGGAAGGGCAATCTATTTTATAACCCAGAATGTTAAATTAAGAATTGTGCCTTCAGGGGGGCAGCAAGGTGGCACAGTGGATAGAGCACTGGCCCTGAAGTCAGGAGGACCTGAGTTCAAATCCGGCCTCAGACCAAACACTTGACACTTACTAGCTGTGTGACCCTGGGCAAGTCACTTAACCCCAATTGCCTGAAAATAAAAAAATTAAATTAAAAGAAAAAAGAATTGTGCCTTCAGAGAAAAAAAAAGGAATGAATCGGGGCTGTTGAGACATTCTATATGGTCCTGTTTTGTAACATTTTAAGTATTGTAATTTAAGAAATGAGAACCTCCAAGTTTTGTTTCTGTTTAAAGGGAAGTTTTAGCTGGAATTATCTGGCTTTCACTAATGAAGCTTAAAATTGTTAACTAAGCTATTTGGAGTTATTGTTTAAACCAAGCACTGGTATTTTGTGTATGTGAAAAGAAACTTGATAATTATGCAAAAAAAACAAACAAAAACAAACCCGATTTTGTCAAATCTCAAAATTCTCATACAGACACCTTTTGACTAGAGAATTTAGGTAACTAGGAATTTTATGGTAATTAGAAAATTGTAAGCTGCTTTTGAGAAAGGGAGATACTATTACAAAAAAAATGTTTTGAAATCTTTGATACTCTTTTTAGAGAGCCTACTAAATTTCTACTTGCAAGAAAATTATGTCCAAACCTACTATGAACTTAGAGTTTCGTTCCTGGGTTTGTTGTATTCTTGGACTGGACTTAACTGGGTGGTTTTAGAGAAACAGTTTCAATGACAGCAGTGTTAGAGATCTAAAGCTAGTGATTAATACTAAAGCATCTAAATTTCTGTAATCCATCATTTAAAGGAATTATGAGAGCAGTAGAATTTGTCTTTGATCAGTCTCTTACTGTTACCAATGTGAGATTGAATTCTTATTATCTAGGATATGTGATTTTGTGGGACAGACATTTACTATTGTTGTGAGCTTTGATTACCAGGATAATTGTCTGAGTTGTCATGAAGCCAATAGCAGAATGGCATGTGCTGCAGGCTGAGAACTGATAAAGGTGGATGTCTGTGCCTGGGAAGAGTTTTGAGGATGACCTTGGACACAGCCTAGGTAGGATCTTCCTGACTCTATTTCCCAATTGTGCTATTTCCTTTATGAAAAGGAAAAAAATTCCCACCTGATTAATCCTAACATCCAGTGACTGCAAGATTGGCTATCAGATATGACTCATGCCTGGAATCAAATAGAGCTGTGGAAGTTCTTTCCTTCTGATATAATATATGACCTTGTCCCTCTGGAACATCTCTGAGTTATCATAATACAATGCAAGTATGAATAGCTTACAATTTTAATTTACATTCATAAACAAATAATATAAGGATAACATCCTCCTAGAGAGGAAATATTTAGAAAAAATAATAAGACAAAGGTGTAATGTGATGTCTAATTAAATAGGATAGCAAATTTTGAGAGAAGCAACAGGATTAGACTGATTCCTCTAAGAATTATATACAGAGATGTATATGATTGGCTTCCAAAATGTATCTGTCATGGAAATCCAAGCTTTAAGCATGTTTAGGTAAGAGATCACAGATTTGGATTTTTAAAACTAAGCCAGAGAAGTAGAGCTCCCTTTTTGAACTGCCTATAAATTAAACCTATTGTACATGAGCAGGGAACTTAATGTTAGTTAATATTGGTAATACTGGTTGTATTGATTTGTATGGTTCATGTCTAAGGTTTTCTTTGTTATCCTGATTACATGTAAATCTCTCTCATCAAAACTAGTCTATTGTGGGCTCTCTGATTAGTTTAATCTGTACCTGACTTAATGTAATTATGCGATTTTGTGAATTATGAGAAAATTTTGTTGTATTGTTTGGACCTAGTCCTGTGTGACTGGGAAAACTGAACCATCTCTACGCCTTTAACTAAAGACTTATGAGGGATTCTGTGATAACTAGGAATTCAGTTTCCTTAATAATACTCTGGAATTTGTGTTATTTAAGAACTTTTACCCCAATTTAGTAAGGTTTTATGAACAAGAGTGGAAAGGCATGCAAGCTATTTAGGGCTCATTTTAGAGATGTTCCTTAGGCAATGTGAGATTATGTAACATCTTAGGTTACTATAGAACTGAGACTGGTGTTCCTGTGTGTGTTCCATATGAGATAGGGTTCTTTACAATTAGGTCAGGGGTTTGTGAGAATGTTATTTTGTTATTTGGATAAGATCATACTTGTTTAAAGTTTTGTTACAATTAGCAATGTTAAAAGGAGAATGGCTTGTGGTTTATTTTGTAAATGTCATCAGAGAAACACGGCATGACTGAAAAATTTAAGATCCTACTTAATAGATTTATGTATGTACTGGAGCTTGTGGACACTGGGTTCTGATGTGAATTTCTTGAAGATCACTTTTGCAGGAGAATGGGCAGAAAGCTGGTTCCTACAAGAAGATAAGAAGATGATGCTGAGATGCTGTGCTGGAGATGGCTGGAACAAATACCAAGGACCAGAGGGCTTCATCGATGATATTCCCTGCCAGACAGCTGCATAAGAAAAGGCTTTTTGAATCTTAAAGGGACAATTGCATTATTATTGTTTTCTTTTGGGTCTCTGTCTCTGTATTATGAAGGGGCTGCCCCCTTGATTTGTCAATGCCTGTATTTACAGGGGTGATAGAGAGGAAAAGAGCTGAGAAGAATTTGAATTCAGATTTAATGTAAAAGGTGCCAAGCATTAAAGTTGTCATAAGAATGGTAATTTCTATATGTGATTATATGGAAATGTAATTGATGTTATCTTAAGTTAATTGTTAGTATTACAAAAGTTATTACTGTTTCTAAATTGCATTGTATTTCTAAAAACACTTAGATTGTAACATTTGAAGGGAATTATCCCACTCCCGCTGTGTCTCCCCTTTATGCAGGACTCTTTGTCCCATTTTGGTTAAGATAGAAGGGAAAGAAATCAGGCTGATGGTTCTGAAGAGTCAGGGTTAAGTGCCAGTTTGAGACCACCCTGATGGTTACTAAGATTTAGTGGGATGTGAGAAGTCTTCAGATAGTATAGAAGAAGAGGAGGGACTGAATGGGATGTCCCCGTGAAGACTTCTCAGTGTAATTAAGGTAATGAGTTCAGAAGGTAGTTTGAGAAATGAACTCTCAGAAGTGAAGGTTCCTCAAAGGGTCAAATAATTCTTGATTGCTACTTTCAAAATCCTCCCCCACACAGACCCTGTTTTTAAGCACTTAACAGAAAGAATAAGCCCTGCCCCACCCCCAACCTGAGCCGTTTGTCCTTGGCTTTGAATTTCGAGCCTGAAATGTAGGTCCCACCTTCTGGTTAATGGGATAGGAAGAAACTCTCAAGCTTAGAATATAAGCCCCACCTCCCAGTTAAGGGGGTAAGGGATAGTGGTGGGTGGAGACTTGTTTTCATGGTGGGTGGAGATTTGCTTTTATAAGGCGGCCCCTGTTAGGCGGTCTCTCTCTCTCACTCTCTCCACGTGTATAGGAGAAGCAGACAGCCATCTCCCGAGGTTGTAATAAAGGTAACCTTTGCTTTCCACTTGGAGAAGTCTCTGAGTTTAACTTGGGTTGGGGTCACTGTCCCACACATTCTCAAGTTTATTGAACATGGTTATTGAGTTCCACTGCTTCTGAGTCTGTTTGATCTGTTCAATTGCTTTACTTTTTTTAAACTACTTTTCTCACAACAATTTTGTCAGATAAATACATAACTAAGGAACACCACCATTTTAATTCACTACTGGCTATTTCCTTTCTCCTCCCAAATCACCTCCATTTAAGGAAAATTCTCTCATTTGACTTCAAAGAGTTCGACTTAATTTTATGCAAAATACATCTCTAAAAATGGGGAAAGCTTGTTATCATTAGCTATATAATACACATATGGACATATAAGATCAGGTTACTTGCTGAAAGTCAATGAAAGAACCTAAAGGAAAAGGAAAGGGGTGAGGATACTTTTTTTTTCCCCAAGTTCCTCTGAATTTGAAGTTACCTCTGAAGGTAAGATGAAATAAGAGGAGAAAAATCTGTTCTGGCTGTGACATATTGCATTTTAACAAATCTCATCCTGCTAATATATATTTTAAACTGGTTTTATCTTCACTTTGGTTCTCTAATTTTAGACTTGGTTTAAAATTGTTCACTCTCATTTTCTCAACAACTGGTTAATTTCAAACAGTTTGACTAGAACCCAAGAGTGGGAATATAAATGAGGAAACTTTGAGCACTTTCTCTTGCTATAACAGTCTTTGTTCCAATACAATTGAAAATAGGAGAATTTCAAATTTAACCCCAGTCCTATGGTTTCTATCAGGCTATAAGATATGAGCGAGGAGCTTAGAAAGGCCGCTGGGACTGATAGCAGGAGTGATCACGAGAATTTCAGAAACCCAGATTATGTACCATAAATGGTATTTCCTTGAAGACAAATGACTCCTGGCAACTGTTAAAACCAGTTGTATTCTCCCACACGAGTTAGAGTTTTTTAGTTCCAGCCTAGTTATTCCCTCAGTATTACCTGCTTCAGAACATTAGTGTTTTATCCTACTCACATGCTTAATATCAGGGACTCTTTGCACAAGGTTTCACAATTTCATTCTGATTTGTTTTTCCAGTTCTGCTCAAGAATTAGATCAAGAAGCAGTGTGTTAATCTAGGTCTTGCTAGTGGGGAGGAAGGACAGATCTATAACAACTATCCAGAATGATGATTCTTTGGAAAAAGCATATTTCTCCAAAGATGGAAGGGCTGTCCTGGCCATATATGAAAACAGGCTATTATGTCCCAAATGACTAAGGGAGAAAAAGCAAGGGAAAGCTGAAAATAATAGTTGTAAAATTTAATGTTTACCTATCTACCCAGACCTGTGATTTCCAGCATTATGAGGAATTCTCTGGTGGAGAAACACCTTCTGCCTACGTGGAAAGCAACTCATCTATAGAGTTCTAGGGAGCTTCCTGAGACATGGAGAGGCTAACAGACTTGTCCAAAGTCACACAAACAGAGTGTGTTAGAGACAGCATTTGCACCATGCCAGCTCTCTATCCAACACTCTAGACAACACTTTCTTTTAATTATCTAAATACAGACATAAAAAAAAAACCAGAACGTTATCTCACTGGAAGAGATAGGGATAGGAAAGAAGGATAAAATCTTAGTTCGTGTCAAAATAGGACACCAAGATGGTTTAAAAAAATAAAACACCTTTGCATGAGATCTGAAGATATTTTGTCTTTCAGAAACCTAGTGAAGGGGGAGCACATGTCGGAATTTGGAATTCAGTGATTATTCTATCTTGTGTTCACAATTAGGACGGAATTCTTCTAGAAGTATTTTAAAATATATAAAATGTTTTAAAAACAACTTTGAGTGACTAAGTCATTTTAACTATTACAAATACGCAAAATTAACTACAAAGGACATATGTAGGCAGACACTATCTGCATCCAGAAAAAGAACTGATAAATTGATGTACAGAATGGTTTTATGTGTGTATATGTCTAACGGTAGCCATCTCTAGGGTGGGGGGGAGAATAAAAGAAAAAAAGATTTATGTGATAATTTATTATGTATCCAAAAGGAATTATTAAGTTGTACATAATATGTTTGCAGTTTCATGTGCAATCATTTTTTTTTACTATGCTCTTGCTGAAATGTTTATTTTATTCCATAAATTAAAAATAAAATTAATTTAATTTAAAAATATATAAAATAGAATATTAGCATTAGGACTGGAGTTAATACATTGAACTTGGAGTCAGAAGGACAAGAGTTTGAAGCCTACCTCATATACTTACTAGCTATGCAAGCCTAGGCAATTTACTTAAACTTTCTAAGCCTCACTTTCTTCATCTGTAAAATGAGGATAATAATAATAATAACACCTATCTCATAGTGCTGATGTAAAGGTCAAATGAAATAACATGCTAATTAATGTAGTTAAATAGTATATGTTAACCATAAATTGTTATTTAAACTGTAAGCATTATCTAGCCCAATCTTCATTTTATTGGTAAAGAAATTGTTGCAGATAGGTAAAGTATTCTATGTCACAGAGCTAGTCAGCGTCAGAGACAAAATTCAGATTTTCTGACTTCCAGTCAAATATTCTTAACATTTTTATTCTATAAAAGCAGTATTATATAAGGGCAAAGTTCTGGGTTTGGAATCAGGAGAAAACTGAATTCAAATCTCATCTTTGGGTGAGCATGAGAGAATCATTTAATCTTCCTGAGCCTCAGTTTCCTCTTTTATAAAATGTAAATAATGATATAATACGAGGTCAATATGGGGCTCAAATGACAGCTGTAGAGAATTTTGCAAATCCTGAAGAGCTATAAAAAATCTATTAAAATTATTGCATAGGACCACAAAATTTTAGAGTTGGAAGGAAACTCAGCAGCCTCAATTTCAATTGATTTTCATGATTTGGACTAAAGAACCTTCACCATTTTGGTTACCTTTCTCTGGATGCTCTTTAAATTATCAATGCCCTTAGGCTGTAACACCTAGAACTCAATTCAACACCACAGATTTGATCTTACCATGACAGACATATCACTTCCTGATTCCAAGAGTATGCTTTGTAAAATGAATTTGTCATTTATCAGTATGTTTTTATCTGTTGATCTATTTCTCCTTCCTCACTCCCTCCTTTTTCCATCTTTTTCTTTCCTCCTCCTCCTCCTCCTCCTCCTCCTTCTCCTCTCTCTCTCTCTCTCTCTCTCTCTCTCTCTCTCTCTCTCTCTCTCTCTCTCTCTCTCTCCTCTACCTACTTGACTACCACATTAAACTTCTGGCTTACATTTACCTTGCAGTCCAATAAGACCCTCAGAATATTTTCATACAAACTGCTGTTTAACCATGTCTCACCCATTCTGTACTTGATTTTTTAAAAATAGAAATGTAAAGCATTACACTTCTTCCTATATATTGTCATATTATTGGATTTAGACCACTGCCCTAACCCATCAAGATTTTTTTTAAATCTTCATTGTCATCCTGTATGTTAACTATATCTACCAGCTTTATGTCATTTGCAAATCTATTCAACATACCTTTATCCTAGTCATTGACAGAAATGTTAAACAGCCCAGGGCCAAGCACAGATCCCTGGGACATTCCATGGAGGCCTCTTGAGTCTGGCACTCGGCTATACACATACACAGATATACACATATATACACACACATATATATGTATAAATATAAAAATTTGTGTATGTATGTAGTGTGCTATATACAGTTATAAACATATTACTGTATATAGTTATATGTATTATGTATACATAGCTCCCCTGACTTAATAATTTAGTACCCTAAAGTATTTAGTTAGTAAAAGGACCTAAGGTTAGTCTGGCTCACTGGTAGTAGTGTTTTCAGTCATAGACCTACAATTCTTTGAAGAATTAACAGTGGGCATCTCCCACAGGACAACAAAAAGACATATGGTAGATGTGAGAAGATTTTACCACATAATAAATAAGTACATAAAATTGAAGTAAAAGATGTCCTCAATATTGTTAAATCAATTTATAAATCATATGAGGTAACATTTGCAAAGTGCTTTGCAACCCTTAAAATGCTATGTGAATGCTACCCATCGTCATTGTCACCATTATCATCATTATTCACAGAAATGTATCTTTGAAAAAGACAGGGTGGTCATGGCAAAGTGAGAGAAAGCTAATGGACAGCCCATATGTCTGACTATAATTACGTAGAAAGTAAGAAATATCACTAGCATTTGAGTGAATCCCCTGTGGCAAAGAAATGGGAACACATGATTAAGATTAGTACAAGTTGGGTAGAATGGCAGGATCATCCATATTGATCAGATACAGAAGCACTTGAGTATCTTTGTGTCTTTCCAGTCTCCACTTGAGTCTTTCTTTGATGTCTTATCATGGCACGCAGATGCTTTTAGAATCTCTGAGCTCTGGTAGATACTATCAAAGTGGAAAGGCTGCAAGTAGGGATGCATGGTCTAAGGACCTGCTTAAGTGTGGGGAGGCTCCTCTCTACAAGGGTGATCATCAGTTTATTTGTTATTTTTCTTTTTTCCTTTGTTAGAACAAGTAATGAAGATCATGGAGCTGTTAAGTTTTGAAGTATGTATCAGTGAAGAGTAATTTCAAATGTTTATGTTCTTTTTTCCTCCACAAACAGGACAATATAAAGTAAATCTGTTGAATTTAAAGGATACTCCATGCTGCTATATATGAACCTGTGAAATCATTAAACTGAAGTATTTAATGACTATTTTAAATGAAAATCTTGCTATTAACTTAAGTTAAGCAAACTTCAGAGGCAAAGTGCTCAAGCAGAAAAAGTACTGGAGGGAAAGTCAAGAGACTTGGGTTCATATGATTATAGATTTAGAAGCTTCTAGGTGGTTCAGTGGATAAAATATTAGATCTAAAATCAGGAGCTGAGTTCAAATCTAAGCTAAGACACTTACCAGGTATGTGACACCTTGGACAAGGCACTTAATCTCTGTCTGTCTCAATTTCATCAGTTACAAAATGGGAATAATTATAGTACCTACCTACTAGGGTGCTTCTAAAGATAAAAAGAGATAATATGTGTAAAGTATTAAATAATGCTAGATATACCATTATATGCGCACCTAAGTGGCAGAGTGGATAGAATGCCAGGCCTGGAATCAGGAAGACATCTTCCTGAGTTCAAATCTGGCCTCATATACTTCCTAGCTGTGTGACCCTGGGCAAGTCACTTCACCTTGTTTGCCTCATTTTTCTCATCTGTAAAATGAGATAGAGAAAAAAAATAACAAATCATTCTAGTATCTTTGCCAAGAAAACCCCAAATAGGGTCATGAAGAGTCAGACACAACTAAAACGACTCTACATTAACAACAACATGCTATAATAATTGGACCTAGAAGGACCTTAGAGGCCAACAAGTTTAACTCATTTTATGGATTAGGAATCTAAAACCCAGAAAGTTTAACTGACTTGCTTAAGGTCAAACATACAGTAAACAACAGAGGTGGGATTCAAACCAAGATCCTCTGACTCCAAATATAGTATCCTTTCCACCTAAACCTTTTGCCTTGTTCCCCTATAAATTATCTACATGATCTCGGGAAAGTAATGCCAGTTCTCTGGGGCTTACTAGCCTCATATAAAGAGAAAACATGATACTGGATCATTTGAAGTATTCCTCTCAGCTCTACATTTTTATGGATATGAATATTACAATAGAAATATGGTTCCTGCCTGGGTGTGAAATGAATGCATATTAAGTAATACTCACAATTTAAAAAATTTTTTTTAGATTTTACTTAGACTTTGCAGTCCAGAAAATAAATAGCTGAAATCCATCTCTGTTCATGTTTTCTTTTGGTTAAAACAGGGTTTTCAAGGTTTTGCAATTTGGCACATATCTATGGATGTACCTTTACGAATATACCCTCCCCACCCTGTAGACCTACAATCTGTCTATCCACCATTTCTACTGCTATGTGTTTGTGTGTGTATGCGTATACAGTATTCATATATGTATATTGTATACACATACATATGTCTAGTTAGTCAGATACCTACACATACACACATCATCATATACAATGATTCTTCTTCCTTTTGTTACCATTATTATCATAACTCATTACTCAGAAATTTGCAAGAGACAGTAAAGACTGAGACACAGCAAGGGCATCAGTACAACTAACCAAAGGTTCTAGTGAAGCGTTTGGAAAACAGTGATTTTGAAAACAAAATGAAACAACAACAAAAATCTGAAACATTTTAACCTTTAGAATGTATGTGTTCCCCAGTTCTGAAGATTTTGGTGACACATGTGAGCTGGCCCAGCTAACTTCTATTTTTAATTCCATGAAGCTGAGTGAAAGTGACCACTGGCCCATTTTGTTTGGAACAATCAGAGATTAGCTAAAGGGATTTACGTGTGGAAAACACATCAAACACACTGATAATTCTTCAAAGAAATATTGTCATATAATAATAATCTGAGGAAAATCTAGAAGAGTACTGTTCACTTTTTTGATGAAGCAACTCAAGCTTGTAAATTTCTGTTGTTTCCCTCTTTTTCCTCTCCTAAATAAAATTTAGAATGTAGGTTTGGAAGGGATCTCACAAGATCCATGTGTCTCTATAAAGAAGAACCATATTGTTTATCAGTCAAATAAATGTTGAGGGTTTTAAAGTTCTTTATTCTTAACAATTCAATTTACTTATTTTTTCGTATTTCCCATGATTTATTTAGAGCATGTGTGGAAAGAACAGTTTTACAGGTAATATTTTGAGGATTTCATGAAAATGTCTTTTGTTAAAAACAAAATGAAATTACTTTTTACACACTTATTGGAATCTGAGGGGACCACACATTAGCCATTCTATCTATGTAATCAATTTGGTTTTATAAAATTTTGGGAAAAATTAGGCCTTTCAACATCAAATCTAATATGACTTCTTTCCTCTCTTTTTTATTTCATTAATTCTTTCTTTCTTTCCTCCTTGATCCTTTCTTCCTTTTTTTCTTACCTTCTTTCCCTAATCTCCTTTTTTCCTTCCCTCCTCTCCTTTTTTCTTTCTCTTTCTTTCTTTCTCCTTCCTTCCTTCCTTCCTTCCTTCCTTCCTTCCTTCCTTCCTTTTTCCTTTTTTTTTCTTTCTTTTCTTTCTTTCTTTCTTTCTTTCTTTCTTTCTTCTTTCTTTCTTTCTTTCTTTCTTTCTTTCTTTCTTTCTTTCTTTCTTTCTGTCTTTCTGTCTTTCTTTCTCTCTCCTTTTGCCTCTTCTCTCCCTTCCAAAATTATAGTGTCAGAAATATATATGCTCTTGTATTTCTGCTTTATCATTTAAAATTGATGAGGTGGTTTGTAATTTGGTCCTACGTGTTTGAAATGTACTCCAATAAAACTATGTAAAGATAAAAATATAAACCAGAGCATAGTTCAGAGCAGAGTGTATTTGTGAATCAATCAATACCTGTTGACTGATCAAGCGAAATGTTTTCTGAAAAAAGTCTAATTGGAGAATATATAAATCATTATAATTCATAGGTTCTCTTTATACATAGCCATCAGTAAAAATTTAGTTTTCTTGCATTTTTTATTTGATTAAAAAGTACTTACCATAGTAACTTCAGCATTAGTTAATCAATCATAACAGCCCAAAATATATCAAAGCTTATAAAGAAATACACTCACCAGTACAGAAAGCGCACATCTACAAGTTTTTACTGTTTTAGAAAAAAAATTAGCATATATTTCCCCAATTTAAAACATTTATACAACTTTTAAAAATATTACCTCATTTTATTTCAAAAATGCTTTTTATTATTAACAGACAAGAGGAGAAAGTTTACAAATTGGGAAAGGAAGGCCAGTGAAGGGACAACTGGATGGTATGTTATGTTTCAATGCACTTTGGTGCTACCATTATTTTGTCCCTCTAGGAATGCAGCCAACAATGGTCTATGCTGCTTCTTCGAATATGAACCTGTTTAAACTTCAACTACTAATCCAGTTAATTCTCCTATGGGATAAAATGAACATTTGCTCCCTCTGAACGATGTGGTGATATCATAACATCAATAGACAGCTGTGTTGATGAAAAAATCCATCTTTACTTTGGAGAATCCTTTCCTAACCATCACAAGTCTTTGGGGGAAACTAAATCTATCATTCATAATGACATTTCCTTTCTTCTTCCATTTCAAAATTACTGCATTAATTAGCATCCTTAGTTCTTTTTTTTTTAACATACTTTCAAAGCAACACCAATGTAAATATAATGCTATGAGAGAAAACAGCTCACTTCTGAAAAAACAACAATAAAAAAGATAGGATTTGTTTTTATTCTATCAGGGAAAAAAAACAGAACTATAGTTTGTTTATTTTAAAGAGGTCATTGGGATGTAAATATACATTTCCAACTTGTCCTGGTATGAGGGAACTAAAGATTCTACTTGGCAGGCACAAGGTAAGAGAATAGGATAGTATAGCACCTCTTCTTAAGTGGCTTTTGGAATCCAAATGGTAGTAGCATGCAACTTTCTAATCATCTTTGCCTGATTATTATGGAACTATCCCCATAACACTACACTTAGAATTTTCCTCTCACATATTTTACACATCATACTGAAAATGCATTTGGTAATAATTCATGTTATCTTTCAATAAGAGTTGTATAGTTTTGAAGTCTTTTCATGGAGATGGTCTAGATAAGTAAATTTAGTGAATATGATAATATAACAATATGCCTTCTCCCTCACAATAATTTTTTTAGAAATAATATTAAATTTGTCATATCTTCTGTTCCAAGAAATGTCAAATAAAACATTGTGAACAAAAGAATAAGAAAATATCTAATACATAGGGAAATGTATAACTAGAAACAAATCAACATTTAGAAAGGGAAGTAGAGATTTACAGCAATAAGATAGAACTTTTTTTTTCTAGTATATGACAAGCCCACTTGTAGAATTCAGTTACAGGCTGAGATGACGGAAGTAATATAATAAACTTTAGGAAAAGTCAATCAACATACCATTTTGTATGCTTGGGGAAAATATTTGTGGTTATATTTCCTTTAAGTAGAAGTGGAGACAGAATGAGTTTGCAAAGAACTAAGGAACATATGAATCAATATAGGGTAAAAATCATATATTCTACATGTGTTTAATATCAGGCAGCAACTATAGGCTGCCATTTCTAAACTGAGATAACAAGCTACTAAAAAGAAAAGCATAATATGCTAAGAGCCCATTTCTGCATATTTTGGCTATTCTTACTTTAAATCCAACATTGGTTTTACCCTAATTGAGTAAACACACAAAGAAAAACAAAAACCTGTATTCTGAAACAGTTTCATTCCCAGTCTAATAATGCATAACATTGACCATCTTACAGGGAGAATCAACAGAGTTATTTATTTTGGGTTACTCGGCTATCACTCACAACTAGGTGGTCATACTAGTCAATTACTTTTTCCCAGTTTCTTTTCATAAATAAGGGATAACTAAAGGGAACACAGACAAAAAAAGAAAAATCTATTAAAATGAAGCATTATAGCTAAACTTTGAATGTTGTCCTTGAACAAAACTCCTGAATTTCATTTTAAAAGAGGAGTAGGGTAACAGGTTCATAACAATTCTCCCATTTAAAATCCATATGCATTACACATGTTAAACTTCAGGTGTAGAGGAACACATCAGAACGGTCAGAAACTATCAACAATGAAATTGGTTACAATATCTAATTCACTGTTACATAAAATGCATTTATGATAGCTAAGGAATATATGTCATTGAAAGAGGCCTGCTAGAGCAATCACTGAGACTGAAACAAATGCAGTATAAGAGTTCTGCAAATCCATTGCATTTACTTTGAGTGCAAGAGCTTATTTTATTTTTTTTTCTTTTTTGTTCATTGAGAGCCCCTGGCTTAGCAAGAAAGTCAAACTATCATAGTATTAAAGTAAATCATAACTTCCAATCAAAAGAAATATTCTTTCTGATTTTCATTAACTCTATTTTGCACAGTGAGCTCACTTTTCAGGGCAGTTTCAGCACAGTCTTCATTTTCCGCCCTCTTTGTCTCATTTTTTTTGTACAAGCTTTTCTGTTGATAAATCCGTATTGCAATGGCAGTGATGCAAAGCAAGATAAATATCACAACTGCTATCACACCTAGTGGGGGAAAGAAAAAAAAATGCTTGGAATCAGTCTCCAAATAATAAGTATTTTTCCAAAAGAGGTGATTGAATAGAAAGTACCCTGAGTTTTCATTGGCCAGGAAGAGATAATAAAATGTCTAAGCTTCAACAAAAGCTGATAATCTATTTTTGAAAGTTTTAGAATTCCATATATTTCTAACATCATAACACAAGTAGTATTATAAATTTTATATTGCTTCTGGGCCCCATCAAATTCTATGTCACCTTCTTATTTTATGGCTTTAATCTAAACTTGTAAGAATCCATTTGAATGTATTTAGATTTCTGCACAGGCCCTCATGTCCACATCACTGTGTGAACGTCATATTGGAATGTTTGAATGATTAAAACATACACATTTTGGAAGGCTTAAAAACATACAAATATTTTTTATGAGATTAGAATGAGGGCGAGGTTTAATGAAATTACTTTGAAATACCTTGATGATGACAGACTGGTGAATATGTGTACTATGATAATATTGAAAAAAGATAAATCTTAATATCAAAAGGATTATAGGTATTTTTTTACATTTTTAAAAAATTATCTATAGAGAGGAAGATACTGAGACTATTTAGCTAGTCAGTGTCTTAAATCTTTTGAAATTGTTCTCTTAGCAAAGAAAAAAGAAATGGACACATGTTAAGATTCTGCACTAGTCACTAACCCATTGATTCCACATAGTGCATAATGTGGAAAGCTTAGAAATCAATCCACTGTTTCTAGTGAGATTAAAGTTACATATAAATACATATACATATATATACATGTGTGTATATGTATATATGTTCATATATATGCATATATTCACGTAGGAAGCAGAAACATATTTCCGGATCCTGGAAATTTTTGCAGAGTAGTACTGATTGTTGATAACTAACAATATTCATCAAATTTTTGATTAGTCCAATTTGGACTCACTGTGATGTTTTTCATTAAGATAAGGTAAAATTGGGGCAGCTAGGTGGCACGGTGGATACAGCACCGGCCCTGGAGTCAGGAGGAACTGAATTCAAATCAGGTCTCAGATCAGTCACTTGACACCTAGTAGCTGTGTGACCCGGGGCAAGTCACTTAACCCTATTGCCTAGCAAAAACAAACAACAACAACAACAACAACAACAAAAGGTAAGGTAAAGTTAACTTCCGTTTTAAATCTCATGTGTTAGTGACAGAGGAATTTGGTATTTGTAATGTATGGATCTATTAAATGTAAATAATTATTTAGATTTAAAAGAATTCTAGTTTGTTTTTTAAAGAAATCACCTGAAAGAACTGTCTTCTTAAACAAAATATAAATTTTCAGCACATATTTTCTGTCTCATTTTGATGTTATGAACACTTTTTAAAGTGATGTCTCACTAGTTTGTAGATAATTATTTTGATATATAATCATTCAAATTTTAATATTAAGGACTAGAAGTTATTGACTGAAATAGGTTGAAATGTATGAGTTGTGACAAGTATGGCTTGAGTGGCAATATCAGCATCGTCCTATTCAGTCCATTCAGACAAGGTATGTATAACCTGGAATCTGGGGACTTTAAAAAACAAACAAACAAACAAACAAAACAAAAACCCATTGCATTTCAATATAATCAGTTTCTTTTGTATCCTATGTATTTTATTTTTTGCATTTAAAATCATTATTTTGAGAAGGGATCCATAGGTGTCTCCTGATTGTCAAAGGGGTCTATCACACAAAAAATTAAGAACCCTTGATTTAGTCAGTCAAGTTCTTTAAATATTCTAAGGAAGCTTATAGTTTAGGTGTAGTTATGAGGTAGAATAGTGGAGTAGAAAGTGATTAACTTGGATTTAGGAGACCTTTGAATCCACTCTCAAAAAATGTATTTACTATGTGACTTTGGGCAAGTCACTTAACCTCTCTGACCCACTATTTCTTTTTCTGTTAAATGTAGAAAGAAAAACATATACCATCTACCCTAGTGGGGTATTCTTAAAACACACACACACACACACACACACACACACACACACACACACACACACACATTATCCTAAGGAGGTACATAAATAAGTATAATTAAAAATTCTAATCTACTTCACTGATTTGTTGTTAGGAAAATACTTTTTTATGCCTTAAGGTACTAGCAAGTATTCTGCTTTTGCAAACTTTTGATTTCATTTTGAATCTTGGTGGTAGCCCATGTTCAGATTCCTGGAGTCCTGGCAAAAAAGCATCTATTGAAATCTTACTAACTTGGAAATAGAATTGGCATGAGAATATTTTGCAGAGATAGGAAATTCAAGTTAACTATTTATAAATAATTTCAACAATAGTTAATGCTAGTGGACTAAAGGAGCCAAAACTATAAAATCTCTTACTTAGTACATTGTATATTTAAGTCTTAGATAAAACCATATAATAACAAATGCCAGGTTAATTCACCCATCTCTGACTTCCCCTTACAGATGCCTTTCTCCACTGAAGGCTATTTTCCCATTAAAAGAAAACTGTAGAGAGAATCTGATAATTAAAATAGATTATAATAAATAATCTATAATAAATAATATAATAAATAATCTATATATAATATATTATATTAGATATAATAGCACAAATAATACATAATACAAATAATATAATAAATAATACAAATAATATAATAAACAATCTATAATAGACAATGTAAAATAGATTAAAATAAAAAAGAGAGATAAGCAATATCTCATGAAATCAGATCTTGATTAAGAGTAAGATGTATATTTTTTAATTGCATGATATACTTTTTAAAAAATAAATTATTTTCTTAGCTAAATAAAATCATTGGGAGAGAATCTTCTAGGACATTTAATGAAATCTGAAAGGAGTTTAAACCTGAAACTAAGCTCATTTCTCACATTAAGAATTCTAGAATCTCAAGAATTTTATAAAACAAAACATGGTTAAAGTCACAAAGCACTATTCATTGAGTGCTTACTAACATTTAAATAATGTTCACTGATGTCAAGCTTATAAGCCTGGAGTTAAATTTCCCAGGAACTAAAACATGCTTTTTGCTTCATTCATAGCCAACTTAGTTGCTAACTAGAGGTAAGGCACCATATTTTGGCATATTTGTCATGAAGAAGAGGAAATAGTGCAGGGTTTGAAGTCAGAAGACTCGGATTTAAATCCTGCTCTAATATTTAGTATCCATAGGATGTTGAGCTTTTTCGGTCTCAGTTTCCTAATTTGTGAAATGAAGGCATTATGGTAGATGACCTCTGAAGTCCCTTCCAGCTCTACTTCTATGATTTTTTTAAAATTTGAAACTAGCATTTTCATTTTCCTACTGCATAACACAATTGAGTATTTCAGTACTTACTGATGTGATAGTTAATAGGAAACAAAGAACATGCCATTATAGGGTCAAACACAGAAAAGCTCTCAGAAGCCATTCTTGCCCAACTCATTTTGCAGATGATGAAACTGAGGCACAGGAAGTCTAAATGTATTACCTAAGGTCACACAAGTAGTAAGTGTCAGAGGAAAGATTTAAACCCAAGTCCTTTGTCCCCAGAGCCGGCACTCTGTACTATGTGGCTTTCTAATTCACATGCTACATAACTTCCCCCAGGAGATGTTCCTTCTATTCAGGAGGCAATTATGGGATTGTAAAGATTACAATGTGATTGTAATTATTTCCATAGAAATAATACAAACATTGGAAATTGGACTGAGTCAGTATGGAAAGGCACCCATAGACTCAAGTACATTATATCTTCCAAATATTGGAAAGGAAATGAAAAAAGCTAAGGAGTTAATTTGTCTTTAACAAATAGCTTATTTAGCTCAGTTTCAACTTTGTGACAAACTTCAAATAAATTTTAAAACTTCAGTAGCGACTGTAATTTTCAAGGAATTACAGAAGCAATTACTACATGGTCAATAATAAATGCTACCTCTCCAATTGAATGGAGAGAGGACAGTCAATTGGCATGAACTTTAACTTGAATAGTTCAGAAATATATATATAATGTATATACAATTTAATCCTGGACTTAGTCTACAAAAAATGTGTCACAGATTAGGATACCTGCTAAATAAGAGGATGGACTTGAAGAAAACCATTCATGTTCTGTGCTGACAGTATATGTCTTCAAATGATCAATGTTCTCCTACCCCACCCTGGCTCAAAGTGTTCTATACCATGCCCACTGTCATATTCAAAGGTGAATTACAGGATCCCTTCAGGCCAGCAAATCTGTATCTGTAAAAGTGTTAAGACTGAGACCAAGTAGACTGACTACATATACATATTTAAATATATAAATATATAGTATATCATAATATATGAGTCAGTCTTAATATCTTAACAGATACAGATTTGCTTTCATATATATAACATATACCAATTAAATTAAAATTACCCTTCCCCTCAAAGAAAACCTTAAGATAGAGATTAATACATATACCATAAGTTTCTTGAACTATATATATATATATATATATATATATATATATACACACACACATATGTATATACATATATGTGTGTATGTTTGTGTGTGTGTGTATACACACATGCTATAAATTTCTTGGTAGGGAAGGATAATTTTAATTTAATTGGAATCTATTCTCATACAACAACAAAAAGGAAATTCCATGTTAAAATAATTTAAAAAACCTATATTCTTCTTCTTCTCTATTTGCAGTCTGTCTCAAAACTCACAGCTAATTTTTTTTTAGGCATTCTAAAAAGAATTCTCAAGTATTACTCATTCTTACACTTGAAAGTTGGTTCTAATTTTTCCTTTCTACTTTGAACTTTATAAATTATTTGAAAGATTCAATTGTATCTATTCATTGCTCTGTGAGATGTACAAAGGTCTTTCATTGGTTCTTTTATTTAGAGCTAGAAAGGACATTTTAAGATCATCTAGTCCAACCTCTTCATCTTACCAAGGCACAAGAGAGGTGAGTGACTTGCCCAAGGAAATAATATACATGTCATTGTAGTTTTCTGAAGACCTGACTATTTCAAAAAGGGCTACTCTATACGCTTGAATTGACTGCATTTAAATAATAAGTGACAGAGCAAGCAAACCTCAGTCTTTTGACTCTAAACCCAGCTATCTTTCCATTATATCAGGCATTTTGGCCTGACTTAATTTTATGCTTTGTCACTAACTTTTGTGTATAATCATAGTTGGTGCTCTTTAAATACAGAAAAAAGATATCAGACTAAGAAATATTGAGGATCATTTATACCCCACAGTGTCAAGTTTTGATTCTTAAACAAAATAAATGAACCAGTCTCTTTAAACATTTACCCTTTCTGTCAACTGCTTCAGAACAATAATAGTGTATTTCATTGTAGAAATAAAGAAATGCCAGTTATATATTCTTAACCCATTTTTGACTCTTATTTTATATTCATAAAATGGGAACACTAAGGCTGTAAGAAAAATGCACAGAACATCAATGTTTGAATAATTCTCTCTTTGGAGAAAAGCTGTGTTCAAATAAGTGTGGCATGCTCAAATGGCACAAGCTAAAGAACCATAATGCGTATTTTCAGAATCCAGAATTTGTTTTGTTGTCTACTCTACCATGCTGCCTCTCCAGTGAGAGAAAATGTAAACATGTGCTGTTTTGACTCACTTTTTGATATGATAATTAGACCTCAGAGAGCACATTATTCCTATTGCCAGGAAAGGGGAAAAAAAATTAAAAAGGATCTTACTGCTTTCTCAATTTGAAATCAAAGCAAAAGATGCTTTCCTTGGGGAAAGCCTCTAAACACGTGTAAATTCCCATTTTCTTAAGCAATAAGGCAGCACAAAATGTGTGCTTTAAATAGAAATTTTATCACAGATTCCATTACTCTTAATATAACCCACTTGTAAAAGCAGCCGTGTGTCCAGGAAGCCATCAGAATGCTTTTTCCTTATGCATATGCTGTATGCCTAAGGGCACCTGGTGTCCATTTCCATATTGTGATGCTTGCATTAGACGGCTCTGCAACTATTCTTAAAATTTTATGCTTCAGCGGATTCTTCAACTATTTAGGCCAACTATTTCTAGGGAAGTTGATGTCAAGAAGATATTAGAAAAATGGTAAACAAGAAAACTAGTTTGTTGATGATCCTTCCAAGTGCCTGAAGCTTTTAAAATGAAACTGCAGTTCTTTGCATGTGTCTCTTACCAATAATCAAATAGCAATAATTATTAAAATAAAAAGTCTTAAGGAAACTACTACCATAGTCCCTATTACCTCCAATTATTGCAGAGTCACTTCTGATTGCATTAGCTAAGGGTTCTCCCTCATCTATTGGTCCAGAATGATCTGTAGCAGAAAAAAGGATAGTGACAGAAACAAGTAGAAAGTAGGGTTCTTAAGTAATTTACACATGTTTGAAAAGAGAGCAGAACATCTGGATGCATCACAGAGTATGGAGACATTTACAATTGTTCAGTGGATTATTTCCAAATGAATAAGAAGCAAAGAACATGGAAAAGAAGAAGGCTTGAAAATAAAGCTAAACAGGCCAAATGGAACAAATTTAGAAAACTACCCCCAAGGTGTCACCCAGTGTAAAGTAATGACAATGTGAGGAGTACTGCACACTCAATGGGCAAGCCCTGTCAGGGAGGAGAAAAAAGGAAAATAATATGCTACCTGCAAATGAATGTGTTGTTTCACTCAGTGTTGACTCAGCTCCACTTAAAGTGCCACAATTGGATTCAGCTACATGTCCTTTAACAGTGACTGGGGCTAAACTGGAGTGGTGTAAAGCAGCCTTCAAAGGAGCAATATGGTTAAACTGCACAGAAGAGAGACATCCAGTGAACCCCTGAGAGTTGGCTTTCATTGTCTCCTGGTCAACATCACTATTTTCTGTTAATCAAAAGAAACAGAATACATAATTCCAATGCAAGGCTAGAAAAGTAGGTTGAGGCCAATCTCCAAAACATGAAAAAAGTAAAAATTAGTTATATGTTGGAAGAAATATTCATTAAAAACTTAATCGCACTTCTATTTGCTTTCAATTGTACATATTTACATTAAAATATTATATCTGCATACATTCAGGAATGAAACAATTTTTAATTTTTACCATGTTGGAAAAGACTAATTAGTTCAACTGGAGTGTAATTGAAGTGACCATGGCTTCTTATCAATCCCTTCACAGTGTTTAAAATGAAGGTTTTCATAAAAGATCTTTTATTTAATAAATGAAAAAATTTAAAGTAAAAAGTCTTTAAAAATATTTTTTTGTCTTTGAATTCTTAACACCTAGCACTGTGTCTTTGGATACCAGAGGAACTCAATATATGCTTCTGGAATTGAACTAAATTGAATTAAATTGAATTGAAAAAGACCAAAAAACAAGATTAAAGAATAAGGAATATATTTAACTTCGAGTAGAGAAATTTGGAATGACTTTACTGTCTTCATATAAAGGAAAGATAAGTATTCTAATGATGGCAACCAGCTGTTTTGTTTCTGCTGAAGATCAGGTAAGAGTAAATTTAAATTGCAGAAATTAAAAATCAAGTAAGACATATGAAAATGTCTGGGCAGCAAGTTTTTAAATACCCCTTCCTGTCTCCCAGTATCTTCAGCACATATTAATTGTGACTATAACAATTTCTCAAAATGCTGAAGTCTTAAATATCTTTAAAAATTCTGAACGTATTTTGGGATAACAGTCAAATGTAGTCAAACTCATGAATTTTTTTATAGCAGTCATTAATCATTCCTTTACACAAAAGCTATGCCTACAAAACTAAAGTTACCTTGAAGATTTGTCCAGACAATTCTGTTGCACATTTGTTACTCACACAAAGTCATATCATATACACAGATAGAAGAAAAATAAATGTAATTCAGTTGAGGGTGTTTTGGACAAATTTTGTAGTTCTCTGATAATGGGTCAAACTTAGTCTCTGAATGTAAAAGACAGCTACCCCAGGGGCAGCTAGGAGAAGGAGACACAGTGGATAGAGCATTGGACCTGGAGTCAGGAGCACCTGAGTTCAAATCTGGCCTCCAACACTTGACACTTACTGGCTGTGTGATCCTGGGCAAGTCATTTAACCCTGATTGCCTCACAAAAAAAAAAGGACAATTATCCCTTCCTTAAATTATTGTTAAGACCCATTGCTACAGGTCTCTTATTAACTCATGTATTTAGATGCACCTTTTTGCCTCCTTGACTAAAACTTACAGTTAGAACAGGCCTACTATTTTTTCTTTGTCTTTTTGGTCTGGGACAATGAAAGAAGTAAATAAGTATTTATTAAGCACCTGCTATGTGCCTGGCAGGTACTAAGAGTTTTATGAATACTTTCTTATTTGAGCCATACAACAACCCAG
This sequence comes from Phascolarctos cinereus, assembly GCF_003287225.1. Classification (NCBI taxonomy): domain Eukaryota; kingdom Metazoa; phylum Chordata; class Mammalia; order Diprotodontia; family Phascolarctidae; genus Phascolarctos; species Phascolarctos cinereus. The sequence continues at coordinate 259,081,568 of NW_027555847.1, forward strand.
GAACATAGGTGCCATTATGATTTCTATTTTACGGTGGAGGATACCTTAAGTTAGTTGGCCAGAGTTATATATGCAGAAAGTTTCTAAAATCAGCTTTGAACTCAGATCTTCCTGACTCCAGGGACAGGGTTTTAACAACCCTAGCACCAAGCTGCACTATAATTTCATAAGTTCAGGAGGAGTTGGTAAGGAAATTCCCTCTGTCACAGTGGGTCAGCAAATTTTCTGAAATTTATCATTTTAGAGAATTTTCTGAGGGGCACTGAGATATTAAGAGATTTGACCAAGGTCACATAGCCAAAATATGTCAGAGAGAGGAATTGAAATGATGTTCTGCTGACTCTTGGGTCAGGCTTCTGTCCATTATTGCATAGTATATCTCTTATGTTACTATACTGATAAAAATGTAGGCCTCACTATTTTTCCCAGGCAACTCACATAAAACTTTAAAATAATGTTAATTTTTTCAATATATGAACTGTTTTTCCTTTTAGAGATATATTATTTTGCATATGTGGGTGATAATAGGGTCAGCCCATTTTCTGACCAATATGGTATTCTCATATTTAACTATATTTTACTTTATTGGCATATCATAAGCTTCTACTTATTAGTGACTAGATTAAATATTTTCTAGGAGAAATATTTTAAGCTAAAGATGTTTAAATATGTCAAATGGAAAATTAATATCAAAATAAAGAGAAGGTACAAACTTACTCCACTGTAATTTTCTATTATTAGTTGTTTTTTTTTTAACTTGCTGTTATAAAAGCAAATAATGATATTTAGGGAGTAACATGGTACAATGGAAAGAATACTGGGTCTGGAGTCAGAGGCTGTGTTCAAATTCTATCTCTGATTCTCATACCTGTGTGTCAATTGGGCAAATCACTTTAATATCCTTTGTCTGTTTCCTATCTGGAAATTGAGAGGGTTAGACAAGATGGCCTCTGTGGTCCCTTCTGGTTCTTGACCTCTGAGGCTATTAAAATGACAGCCACAGAAATTCTTGAGCTATTATAATTTGGCATAAGGAAATAAAATGTTTTCTTTTCTGTTTTTAAGTTGTTTTTTTTAAATTTCTGTCCTTCCCATTGAACAACAATGGGGGGAGGGAGGAGAGAGAGAAGAGGAGAGAATAAAAGAGGAGAGGAAAAAAGAGAAGAGAAAACAAGAGAAGAGAGAAGGAAGGGAGAAAAGGAAAGGGAAGGAAGGAAGGAAGGGAAAGAGAAAGAAGGAAAAAAAAAGTAAGAAGAAAATCTTCATTTTAAACATGCATATTCCAGTAAAACAAATTCCAAGACTGGTCATGTCTGAAAATGTATATCTCTCTCTGTGTTTCAAGTTTATCATTTCTCTGGCAGAATATAAGTACCATGTTTCATCTTATGTCTTCTATGCTTTTAGTTCATTATTCCATTAATCAGAGTTTTATAGGCTTTCAAAGTTGTTTTTCTTTCTAACATTGTTGTCATTGTTTAAATTGCTCCTCTAGATCTGCTCACTTTACTTTGCATCAGTTTATGGAGGTCTTCCCGAGTTTCTTCTGAAGTTGTCTATTTCATTTTGCCATTTCTTATGAAAGAATATTATTCCATTTTGTCCTATGGTATAATTTGTTAAGCCATTCCCTGATGGGGAAAAAAAAAACCCAACAAACTCCTCTTTTACTTCCTAGTGTCCAGTTTGGGGCTTCTACAAAAAGAGTTGCCATGACTATTTTTTTGTATATAAAGGTCTTCTTCCTCTTTTAAAAAAAATTTCTTTGGGGTAGAGGCTATATATAGAATATATAGCTAGGTAAAAGGGTATGAGTAGTTTAGAAACTTTGGAGGCATAATTCCTAATTATTCTCCACAGAGGGTGGGTGGACCAATCTACAGCTGCACTAAGAGAGCACAAATGTGGCTGTTTTCATGCAGCACCCGCCAACATTTGTCATTGTCCTCTTGACCAGTCTGAAGAAACGTGTGGTGGAACCTCAGTTACTTTTAATTTACATTTCTCTAGTTATTAGTGGATTAGCACTAATTAAGGATTAACATTTTTGTATACAGTTAGTAATAGCTTGGATATCTTCCTCTGAAAACTGCCCGTTCATATCCTTTGAACATTTATCTATTGAGGAATGGTTTTCAGTTTTGTCAATGTCTGTTTATGGATAACATTACCGATACCCAGCGTGATAATCTGCCCAAGGTTTTCTAGTTTCTAAGTCTTTCATTAAATGATAGCACCATGTCAAGGAATATCTCAGAAAACTGAATCCAAATCATTTACATGACTACTAAAATTCTGTAAGATTCTATAAAATTGAAAATAAAAACTTTTTTTTCCCTATAAGCTTACAGAATAAAGCCCAGGCCAATAATGACTAATAACAATTTAATATAAAAGCTATACTTTTCTAACTAAGGTTGTATATTTTAGTGAGTTACCTCATACCAAAATTTGGTTTAATCTTCAAAATAGCATCATAAAACAAAATCACCATTTCTAGTCAGATTGGTTCATAATCATATATTTACATTTAAACCAAATAATAAGGTTACCAATCACTGTTCCACCTTAATAGTTTAACCTATATTATTAACTCTACATGTAAAATTATGATCTTTTCAGTTCAGTTTATTAAATATTATTTTGCAAATCATCACTATAACAGTAGTACACTTACAGAATAGTGCAATTCAACCTTTCTCCCCCATTGGGAGAACATGAAGTCATAATTTTAATGCCTGCTAGAGTGCCTATAAACATTTAACAAATGTATAAACCTAGTCATCATCTTTTTCAGTCTTCTGTTTTGATTATCCAGTAGCACTATGTTTACTCAGGTAGTTTCAGCTGTTGAGAATATATGTAAGAAAAGAGAATAATGACCAATGAATCAAAATACAAGTAGCTGAAAAGGTCAACACTATTCTTTTTACTCAAATTGCCCCAAATAAACTAGGTTACTAATAACTGATAATCCAAGAATAGGAAGTAGGCAGCAAAATAAAGCTCTCATTCTCACTGTCATGAGTAAATGTCAATGGTGTTTATATTTTCTTTCCTCTTAAAAAAAGAAAACTTCCAAAAATCAATTTTGTCCTTGGTGATAAGGACTGGAAAATGAGAAGGGAAAAAAAAGGCATTCAAATTATGATTCTAAAATTATAATTCTATTTTGAGTGATGTAATCAGGAGAATTTGGCAGGAATAAATAAGGACTATGAAACTTCTAGAGTGGGTATAAGGATAACAGAGTGCAATCACAAAACCTCCATCAGCTACATTACAGCAGGAAAAAACAGGACTTCTGCCACTTCCCAGGGCTCATTCATTAGCAGAAAGAAAACAAACAGCTGCTTCTCTTTTTCTTTTCCTTTCAAATACTCTAACCTTAGCTTCAGATGATGGTTTGGAGATTTGGAAACTGATTAATAAATAATCCGTGGTCTTTATGCCTCCTTTGATCGTGGCTCTTCTTTTTTGGAGAATAAGCAAAATACCATGTTTCATTATGTTTGATTGCCAAATGAGAGAGATAAGTGTGAAATTATTTTTAATGCAATACACTTGCTCATTTTACAGGAAGCACTTATCCATGATTACATGTGCACTCTGACAGAAGTATAGTTTCTACCTTGATTGTCACTCACTACATAATTAAATTGAAGACAAGGAATTTCTTTTAGAAAGATTAGGGGGTTTGTGTGTGTGTGTGTGTGTGTGTGTGTGTGTGTGTGTGATATAACACTTTTGATCTGTGTTTTTTGAAGAAAAAAAGTGCTCTTTCTCTTACTTACCTAAAATCTTGCCAAGAACAAGGGATTTGATTGCATTGAATTCTATACCAGAGGACAGGGTGACTTGCTCTCTTGCATTCTGGTTAACCTACAAAGTTGTTTTCCAAAAGACAACAATAACAGAACAGATGACAATTTGTTGATAGCAGGAAGGGAAGCCAAAGGAGAATGGGATACAAAAATAAATACTTGCTAATGTTACCAAAATAACTACAGAAACAAATTCTAAAGAGTGAATCATTAAGGTAGAGAAAAGTGTTTCATAAATAATTCTATAACAAACACATATAATTTTAATCTTGACTGAGACATTGTTTTAAATACCTATTATTTTGAGGGGAGGGGGAAATTATTGTTCTACTTCAGACGGAATATATCAAAGTTTTTTTTTTAATTTCTTTGTGTGCATTGTATTATTTAGTAAGCACTATAAGATGTAAGACTTCTTTTTGAGATAAATACTTCAACTTCTCTTAAAAGGAAACTTCAAAATCAAACAACTAAATGTTATTCTAAGCCAATAAAATGGATGTTTCTGCCAGTGCTTATAAAAATTCATTGCCCAGCCCCGGCTTAAATATATGATTTTATTTATAATAGAATCATGAGCACTTCTTTCCCCACTGGGTGTTTTTCATTTCAAGATATCTACTATATAAGTTATAAGTTAGTCGTCTTCCCAGAAATGTCATGGACAATCAGGAAGAAACTGGCTTTCTTAAAAGTTTTCTATTTTTCATACTGCTTTAAAAATGATTCCTTGTAACAAAATGTCACTAGTATTTTTGCTCTCATAATCCAACAAGCATGTTTCCTTTGCATAACAATTATTAATCAATTCCATGTGCAAGAAGCCAGAAACATTTATTCATCAGAAAAAAATAACACAAAGTATGGGGAGGAAATGATATTTTAACATCAAACAACAGTGCTAATAGATTCCCATTTTCCCAGAAGAGTAGACTGAAGATGATTCTATTTCTATAAGCTATGAAAAAACTTTGAGTAGCAGCTATTTAAAGATGACTAAACTGTTGGATTTTCTTTTAGCTTCTGTATCCTGGGGCATCAGTATTCCTTAAATTTACCTCTACAAAGAGTACACCTTCTTCTCTGTTAATCTTCACATGGTGAAGCTGTCCATCAGCCATGTTTTTGAAATTGCTGTTAAAAACATCTGGTTCTTGATGGCTATCTAATTTGTACCTGATCTGCAAAGTTCCTAAAGGAAAAAAATGATATTTTAGGGCCAATATTATTTACACAGCAATCTATGCAGAATCTGTAACATATTTTTCTTTATTCCAGAAAAGGAGGTGCAATTTCAATCTCTCCAAAATAATTCATTTCGAAGTTTCATTTCTCACACACATACATTTCAGTAAATCTTGTTTCCTCCATCCCAAGTATAATATTCCCAGATGTCCACATGACCATTTCCTTGAGTAGTTATTAATTTAAGAAATGCACTATCATTCTCAATTCCTGCGAGTACCTGAAATGTAAGATTTTTCAATAGCATTGCCAGGGGCAGGGGGGTAGGCTATTGTTAACATTGTGCAGACTAATTTGTGAGGAAATTGGGTTGGAATCTCTGCTCCACTACTTATAACCTCTGGAACCTTGGGTAAGTCACTTAACTTTCTGGCTCCCAATTTTGTTATCTATAAAGTGAAGGGGCTGGACTTCCTTAATCATCTGTAAAGTTCCTTCCAGTTCTGATCTTATAAATAAGAGTAGCCAATAAACTATCTCTTACAATTTTTTTATGAATTGTGTTCTCAAAGGAACTTATAAATCTGAAGATATACATATGTATGTATATGTATGTGTATACGCATGCATGTGTATGTATATATGTGTGTATGTATGTGTGTATATATGTATGTATGTAGATGCATGCACTCATGTATCTATGTATGTATGTATGTATGAAAATGCAACAAGTTCTAAAGTCCCAACATGTTGATTAGGAGATTGCATGTATACAGTCTATTTAATCAAAGTAGAATTCTTAGCAGCATAACAATAACATTGTGAAGCTTACAAGGGAATTTCCTAAAATTAGGGAAGTGTGTGAAAATTATTCCAGATGGTCACAATCAGACTTCAGGATGAAGTTAAATAGAAATGAACACTTTCAGACCTACTGTATCCTCAAAACTAATACTACTCTTTCACCTGCAGAGAGCCAATTAATTTGCTTCACAGGATATCTTCCCAACTTAGTTTTCCCTCTGCTCAGTTAAGCTCAGAACTCAAAAGAAAATATAAAAATTCTAATTTTAGCTTGTTTTCAAAACTCCTATTACCATAAATTTGGCTTCCTTACCCAGCTGACAAATTTGTTTATAAATTTTTTTTTTTTGAGAGAGGAGGGATTACATGGACTGGACCTTTACCTTTATGAATGGGTTGAAATCCCACAGTAGAAACTTCCTACAATAATGCAAACAGACAGATCGCTTGTAACATGTTATTAGAGAGTTACCTAGGACACTAAGAAATTATGTGTTTTGTTTGGATCCAAGTATTCCTGACATCATGTCTTGTCATCTATCCACTATGCCGTATTGCTTTACTTTTTATATAGAATATTCAGCTGTAAGTGGTAAGAAAAAAGTGGGGGAGGGGGAATTTTAACAAGTTAAAAACCCTGAAGGAGAATATTCTCAAGTATATGAGGCTAGCAAGCATAATTTATAGGGAAAAGTCTCAAGTTAGGTGCTTATGTTTATCAGGGATTGACCTACCTTTTTCTATAACTTCTTAAATGAGACAGTTTAAAAAAATTCACTAATGGTGCATGATAGCAACCTGTTAGCAAGTAATTGGGTACATGGAAAGTGCTACAGAAGTTCATAGCTAATAGATTCTTATTATACTCAATGAAGGAGTTATTTTTTTTTAAAAATCCCTTGTTTAGGAAGTTAGAAGAAAGTTCAGTACAAGACCAGAAGTAGGCACACACTTAACATGAAACCTGTTAGGCAGAAACTTCTATGGAGCTTTTTAGGTTGTCAATTAATAGCCTTAATTTGCCTGATAACAATTCAATATCACTGAGTACTGTCATTATTTTTCCCAAACACAGGAAATAGGATGGATGTATTTTCTTTGTAATGCTTCATGGTATTACTGACATTCCAACCAATGGCAGGCAAGTATCCAGGCTTAAATTAAGTTTTCATATGCCCTACATTTGTGGCAAATTTTCTTACTAGATGTTATTATATTAACATCTACATTGCTATTACTGCTGTTTAAGAAATATTTGCCAAATCTAACTAGGTATGTTTTTAAAAGAGCTGCAAAATTGAATTCAGATTATTTTTATTCATCGCTGAAGAGCTACAATCATAAAACATAGTTAACATAAAAATGCTAAACTATTAGAGGTTTAATAGGAGAAAAACCACCCTGATTTAATCACTGAAATGATATCTCCTCATGGAAATAAATATGTTGGATATTACTGAAAAATGAAGCCGATGGTTACAAAATATCAGTTGAAGAGCATCTTAGGTAGTGTAAACATTGATAAGATCCATAATATTTCTAATTTTCTCATTCAGTTTCCTTTTGGCCACCACTAAAAAGGAACTCACCATTTTTGGCAAGAATAACTGAAAGGTATTCCTTATAGAAGGAGCCTACATAAAGCAGCAAGGTTGGAGTCCGTGTTGTTCGAAAGCTTAATGAGATTGTTTCTCTGATTAGTGTCATATCACCATGAAATGAAGCAGCATGAGAGCTGGAATTTTTACTTAAGGTGTAATATTCTTGAAAATTGTAAGTCACTGAGGAGCCAGATCCAAAATATGCAGAAATCTCTGAAATGACAATCAAGTGCTGTTACGTTACCATAAGTCAGCTATGCACAACATTTTCCATTTTACTGTACTTAAAGCATGTCCCCACCATTCCTAAAACATTGTGATATAAATCAATAGTATGTTTTATTAATTCAGTCTCTTCACTAGTTTTTAAAATAGCTTCAATTTTGGAAACACAAGTATTGAACTGTCCCTCATAGCATAAATCTGTGAGCTCCTGTCATGAGGACAGGACAGCAGACAGTTTTTATTTCAAGTCATTTTCCTCCCAATTCTTTATTGATATCCTTACCTTCTCTCTGTAACAATTACTTCAAATGTGGCATGTACTATAGGCCTAGAAATTATTGAAAAGGAAGGAGGCTAGTTCTCTACCCTGAAAATGAACTCCTAAGAAAGGTCTTTTTACGTCAAAGCACCTTATGATTTTCATTCCCATTCTTCTTTTTGTGTTGTGAAGGACCTAAAATTAAGTTAGTTAAGGCATCAATCTGAGAGGAGATGAAATCTATCCAGAAGCATAGATTTTGGAGTGGGATTTGTTTCTCAGAAACTAGGATGGAAAACTCATTTGTGATGTCTTCACTTTTAAAAATTTCTTTTAAATAACTTCTCAAACCTAAAAAATATACTATTAAATTAAGCACAAAGAGAAATGTCAGAAGATTTTTAGTGAGATGGGAGTTTGGGAAGGGAATTATCTGCTGCTTAAGATTATTCTGGCCACACTTTTTTCTAAATATGATAAATAATGAAGGCAATTATAAATTACAAAAGAATCTCATTAGATAATCTAACAATAATTATATTCCCCTAACACTTCAGGGTCATTTCCTTATCACCTACAGTATACTTCTTAATGCCTAATATAATATTTGGCTGTATAATAACATTTAAGTTGCAATTGGAAATGGGGAATTGGGAATCATTTAGAAAATTGAGACTTGAACACATAAAGTAGTGGGCACAATTGAATTCTGCCTTGACATAAGAACACTGTACTAGTTCAGTACTGGGAATATTTTCCTTATTACTATTTGTTGTCATTTATATTTTACTTATTTGGAGGGGGTGGAGGGAATGAATGATTTTCCAAAGGACAATTTGGACAGCTTTTTACTATTTCCAAAAGCCTCTTTCTCTGGGAATTCTGCTTCAACTTTGTACCTAACATAAATACCTTTAGAAAAGGTATATTCCTGTTGCTTTATTAAGGCATGGAGCTGGGCTCTGGAAGCCTATGTCATTGGAACATAAGCTCAACTGGTTCCTAACAAGTTAGAATGGTTTCCTTTGATTATGGGCCAAGCAACAGACTGTCTACCAGAGAAGAAACTCATCTACCCCCCCTCCCCTGCCAGTTAAATTTAGAGATGCTCATCTCCAGAATGCTGGCCACTAGGTGGTAGTTTTTGTTTATTTGTTTTGTTTCATTTCCTTTTCTTTTTCTTTTTCTTTTTTTTTGGGGGGGGTGGGTGAGTACTGCAACTCTCAGAGGAATAGGAGGGTACATGGAAAATATATCAAGAATTTTTCATCCGGGAATTGGTTTGTTTGTTTTGTTTTGTAACAATTTATAAATAGTTTTCTTTGCAGTCCTTCATAGTATTTTATTTTATGCACTTAAAAACATTGTTCTGAGTAGAAGTCCATAGGTTTCACCAGGCTGTGACAAAAAAAGTTAAGAACATTTGACTTCTATGGACTAAGTCACAGATACTCAAAATACATATTTAAAGGAAAAAGAAGAAAATATGATGAATATATGGAGACAACACAAAATTAGTGAATTTTGCCTATCTCTCATTTTCAACAAGAGCTAATAAAAATTTAATAGATAGATATAACATGGGGATAATAACTAGACCTAAGATTTCATTGGCTGAGCAAAGTCCTGGTTGAGGAAACACCCTCTAAAATGTAAATTGGCTCTTTGTCTTAGAGAGTTGCCTAGAGTACTGATAAGTCAGCTAATGTGCCCAAGATCAGATTATCTGTATGTGTTAGTGGGAAAATTTGAAACCAGGTCTTCTGACCTCAAGGTCAATTTTCTATTCACTAGGCCTTATTGCCTCTCTTATGTGCATGATGAACATCTATATTCATATGTGTGTGTATGTATGTGTGTGTGTAATAGAGAGAGACAGGGAGACAGAGAGAGAGATATGATGCCTGGTATATTTGATACTATAGCTATTCCCCTTTTCTTTTAAAAAAACTGACTTTGAATTGAGCCAACTGAGAGATTAAAAAAACAAACAAACAAACAAAAAAGTAATAGCAGCTGCTCAACACATTCTAAAAGGAATGGTCTAAGTGTCTCAGTTTCATCCCATATGAATATTTAATGGGAAAAATATTTAGGCTTTTGGTTGAAATATTTGGTTGGCAAGAAAAAAAAACACACAATGCTTTCTAAATCTTCTTGCATGACTGAAAGTCATTACCACAAATAACGATGATGCTTTTAATGATTTTAAAAGTAGAGAATTGTGAGATGGGGCAAATTGTTAATAACCACATTACTTGAAAGCATCAGCTTTAGCTAGAAAAAGAGATTGTACACATAATTCCTAGAGAAACCCATAGGGGATGAATATCATGATTTAACAGCATTAGCCACTGGTTTTCAAGGACACAGTTGCACTTTTTCCTCATTAAATAGAAATGCCTTCAAAATAGGTATTTTGGAAAAAGAATTTAGAAAGCAAGTAGTAGATTCATTAAAATAAGGCACAGAATGAGTGATTCATCCTAACACAAGACAGCAATATTGTTTGTACTGACATAATTTCCCTGCATATTTTTTCCTTATATATTTACTTTTCATCCTTACCATTCAAACAGAATGGCCCACTGTATGCAGAGAAGCTACAGTCACAAGAGAATCCACTGTGTTTTTCTTTACATCTTCCTCCATTGTGGCATAAATTTCCATAGCTGCTACAATGTCCTGGACACCCTGGGTCCACCCCTGGAGTGATCTTGGCCCTCTCTTCCAAATCCAGGGCTATCCCATTCAACTGTAAAGATCGAACGCATCCGAGAAATCCTTTCTGCCGGGAGGCTGTCCCACCTGAAATTCAAATACTGTAATTGAGATAAATTCCTAAGAATTTCATTCTCAGACAATAATGACCATGCACATGTGCCACTTAAGGCCACACAAACAAAACAAAACACTTTGATATGCCTTTTTTTTTTGTATAGAACTTCTTGACTCTTTCTCAGGTCATTATGAATAAAGATAAAATAGCAAAACATTTTTGGATAAAGAATAAACTAAATTAAAGGGAAAGTAATGACTTTGCTTAATAAAAAAAAATGTTTCTCTAAACTCAGTCTTAATCTTATTGCCAAAACATAATCACATTAAAAAAATAATCAAACTGTTTACACTTAGCAAGTTTAATGATACATTTTGAAAATTAAGGACTTAAAAAACATACTAAATGTCAGTACACATAGATAGATCCACCCCAATTCTCTATGTTGAAAAATGATACAGCCACTGATAATATTATAGACTGGGAAGGGTGTTTCTCTGAAAATGCTCCTAACTTAGAAATTCTTTTTTTTTCTTGACTGAGTAGACACAAAGACTAGTAGGTATATGGAAACTCACTATATGCTACTATTAAGATAATTTTAATGATGAAGACTTAATCAAAGTTGTAATGAAACTGCAGACTAAATAATTTGAAAGATAAGAGTTGCCTCTGGGTTGATTTCTATTTTAGGATTTGATGTGAGAGTTAATGAGACAGTTGAACTTCTACATTTGGCCTAATGAAAGACAGCTAGACAGTTTTCAGGTCATCTGAAGTAAAAAAACAAATAACAAAAAAACATACCAGTCTACTTTGAACATTCACTATGTATGAAATTCTGCTTCAGGGAGACAATTGCTTGTGCTCAAACAAAAATTCAGCTCACTTCCTTAAAACAAAACAATTGTCCATAGGCAGGTAGGTGGCACAATAAGTAGAACGCAAGGCCTAGAATCTGGAAGATGTAAATTCCAATCCAACTTCAGAAATTTAGCTCTGTCACAAGTCACAACTCCTATCTGACTCAGTTTCTTCTCTTATAAAATGGGGATAATAATAGTATCTACCACAGTGGTGACCTGAGGGTCAAATGATATAATATTTGTAAAGCCCTCTGAGAATTTTTAAGTTGAGATGTTAAACTTGCAGACTTTAGGCCACATGTAACTGGCGAAACTCCTGACTGCTGCTGAAGCAGATTGTAATATAATTAGAAAATGTTAAACAAAATAAATTAAAATGTAATACAACATAGATAATGTGAAATGTCAATTTTCTAAGTTAATATGCAGCCAGCAGGGATCTATTTTTATTTGAGATTGACACCACTTAAAGTGCTATATAAATGCTAAGTATTATTATTCTGCTGCATACCCTTTTCTCTGATGTACAACTAAGTATCACTCTTAGACAATAAGTACTTTGTAACTATGACAAACATATGATAATCTTATATCACTAGTAAGAATGCATTGATAATTAGGCTGATAAAATTATTACAAAAGGTGGACTAGATATCCCTAGTAGTCAGTCAAACATTTATTAAGTGCCTACTATGTGCCAGGCACTGGGGATAGGAAGAAAGACAAACAACAGTCCCTGACCTCAAGAAGCTCACAGTCTAATAGGGAGACAAAATGTGAATAACCATATACAAACAAGCTATGTATAGAATAAGTAGGAAATAATAAATAGAAGAAAGACATTAGAATTAAGAAGGATTGGGAAAAGCTTTTTGTACAAGTTTTAATTTTAGCTGAATTTGAAGGAAGTTAAACAAGACAGGAGGCAGAGATGAGGAAAGAATTTCCATGCGTGAAGGATAGCCATTGAAATGGCTGGAGTTGAGAGGTGGAGTTTCTTGTCCAAGGAACAGCATGAAGGCCAGTGTCACTAAGTCAAAAATTATATGGTAAGGTGTAAGATGTAAGACTAGAAATATAGGGTGGCTGCCTGAGTCATAAAAGGCTATGAATGCCAAAGATGATTTTATATTTGATCCTGGAAATAATAGGGAGCCACGGGAGTCTAATGAATAGTGTGTGGCATGGTTGGTCCTGTGTTTTAGGAAAATTGCTTTGGTGGCTTAATAAATATGGCCTGGAATGGGACAAGAATTGTGACAGACAGACCAACCAGTAATCTATTCCAATAATTCAGCCTTGAAGAGATAAGGGCCTGCACCAGGATGGTGGCAATTGTCAAAGGAGAGAAGGGGACCTAGTCAAGAGATGTTACAAATGTAAAATTGACACAGGTCTTGAAAACATATTGGTGATGGGAAATGAGGGAATAAGAAGTGGAGGATAACACTTAGGTTGTAAGCCAAGAGGATTTGAAGGATGGCAGTGTGCTTAACAGCAAGAGGGAAGTTTGGAAAACAGAAAGATTTGGGGGAAAGAGAATGAGTAGTCCCAAATGAAGTTACCTCTATTCGTTAGCAGATATGAATAATATCTTTATCATAAAATCATACTAATATCATAGTAGACTTTTTAATAAACAAGATAGATTATAAGAAATACAATTATGATGAAAACTTAACTTTGAATATTATAGGAGCATAGAAATAGATAATTTTACAATTGACAAAACTGAGGCCCAGGGAAATTAAGTGACTTATTCAAGGTCACACAGGTAAAGATAGGATTTGAACCCAATTTCTCTGACTTCAAAACTAGTAATCTTTCTTTCCCTTGGCTTCCAAAGCAAAGAAGTATAGTAGAAAGAGTAATGCATTAATAGTTCAAAGGCAGATTTCACTTCCAGCTCTGGTACTTACCTGTTTAATGACCATGACCAAGTCAAAAGTATAGTTTAGTTTTTCAAGGCATGGGCAAGACTGGTAAATATTTAGTATGTAAATCAAGAAAAGTTAATATTTGATGATGTCAGAATACTTAACACAAATGGAATAACATTGTTTTTTAAAGTTGACTCAACTGCACAGCCTGTATCTGTTAAATCTCTCTAAGTAGATGGAAATTTCTCAAGGCTATGGAACATATGCATGCTTGTATATTCTAATGGATCTATTTTTTTTTCCACTGATAGGTACTCTCCTTAATGCAAGGGTTTTTAATCTTTTTTTCTTTTTCTTTTTCTTCTTATTCATAGACCCCTTTGGTAGTTTGATGAAGCCTATGGACCCCTTCTCAGAATGTTTTTAAATGCATAGAAAAATACATAGTATTACAAAGAAAACTAATTACATTGGAATGCAGTAATCATAATATATTTTTTAAAAAGTTAATGGACCCAAAGTTAAAACTCTCTGCTCTAATAGTATAAATTATAACCCACATACGACTCTTAGTTTGTATGGCTCTTGTTCTTGACCTCATGTAAATGCACTGTCAAATGCACTGAGAAGACTTCCTTCCTGTATTATACATTACAGAGCACACAAGCTGTTCATTGAGTATCTGTTGCTCTCCCCAGTCAATTATATTTCCTCCTTTTCTGTTTATACATATCTTTGATGATAACATTTATGTCACTTCTCCCATTCAATTCCATATTACTAACATTAAGTTTCTATGTGTAGTCTGTCCATTTATCTCACAGGATTATAGTACAGTAGTTGAAAGAGATCTCAGTAGCCCTCCAATCTAATTTGTAGCTGGAAGAAACTCCCACTATACCACACCAGAAAAGGAGTCTTCTAGGCTCTGTCTGAAGACCTTCAAGTTGGAGATGGGGATGAAAATGAGGTGAGGGAATCCCACTAGCTCCAATTTTAAATAAATATTGTTTGGGAGAGTTTTGTTTGTTTTCTCCATTGACATCAAGCTTACATATGACTCAGCAACTTCCATTCAGAGTTCCTGATTCCTCCCTCTGGGCCCAAACAGAACAAATTTAATCCCTTATCTATATGACATTCCTTTAAATATATTCATCTATGTGAACACAGCTATCATTTCTCCCCTAAGTCTTCTCCTCTGTAGGATAAACACGCCAAGTTCTTTCATCTAATCCTTATACAACATGGAATCAAAGCCTTTCACCATCATAGCTATCCTCCTTTGGACATGAGAGCTTATCAGTGTTCTCCTTATTCTGTGGAACCCAGAACTGAACACAACACTCCAGATGAGATCTGGTAAGGGTAGAGTACATTAAGATTATTACCTCTCTATTCCTACAAGCTACACTCAGACTTGATGTAGCCTGTTATTGCATTGGCTTTTGGAGACTGTTACATCATACTGTTGACTCAGATTGAGCTTTTAGTCCTCTAAAATCTTGGGTCTTCTTTTTTTAAAAAATGTCTGTTGGCATTTCCCACCTAGTACCTGAAAAACTGATTTTGTGTGTGTGTGTGTGTATGTGTGTGTGTCCAAATGCGAGACTTTACATTCAGACCTATTAGATTTAGCCCACTGATCTAGTTTAGGGCTAGCAAACTATGGCCTAAGGCTCAACTCTGGCCCAATACCCTTTTTGTTTGTCTAGCAAATAAGAATGGATTTTATACTTTTACAATTTATTTGTATTTACAATTTAAATTATGTAAATTATTAAATATAAATAAAATTTACAATTTTATTTAAAAATCTAAAAGGCATAGGGCTGGATTTCTGCTCTAGTTCATAAAACTCAGGGTAAAAATACATAGTATATCTTTTCCTTACTCCATCCTGTTTAATTTAAAGCCTTTTTAAAATAGATTCACAGCAGAGCCAAGATGGCAGAGCAAAGGCAGGAACTCACTTGAGCTCTCCCCGAAACCCCTCCAAATATCTTTAGAAATGATTCTCAACAAATTCTAGAGCAGCAGAACCCACAAAAGGACAGAGTGAAACAAATTTCCAGGACAAGACAACTTGGAAGGTCAACAGGAAAGGTCTGTTGCGCCAGGCTGAGAGAGGAGTACAGTAGGGCACCAACATAGACCAGGCCCCAGCAAACCTGGAACAGGCCTCAGGGGACTGAATCAGCAGTGGCAACAGCAGTGGCAGTGGCAGTGGCTGCTTCTGGACCTCTCAGCCCATAGACAGTAAGGGGATTGAATTTAACTCTTTGTTAAGGTAGGGCTCTTCTTCCAGTATGGAAGGTGCACTGTCCCAAACTTCAGGGGGTTTGTGCAGCTGTTTTCAGATATACCTTACAAAGAGTTTAAAAGTCAAGTAACAGGCTGGGAAAATGAGCAAACAATGGGGGGAAAAACCCTCTGTCCATAGGAAGTTACTTCGATGACAAGGAAGACTAAAACACACACTCAGAAGACAACAAAGTCAAAGCTC
This sequence comes from Phascolarctos cinereus, assembly GCF_003287225.1. Classification (NCBI taxonomy): domain Eukaryota; kingdom Metazoa; phylum Chordata; class Mammalia; order Diprotodontia; family Phascolarctidae; genus Phascolarctos; species Phascolarctos cinereus. The sequence goes on from NW_027555847.1 coordinate 259,097,497, forward strand.
CTCTATCCAAAGACTCCAAGAAAAATATGAATTAGTCTCAGGCCATGGAAGGGCTCAAAAACGATTTTGAAAATCAAGTGAGAGAAGTAGAGGAAAAATTGGGAAGAGAAATGAGAGTGATGTAAGAAAATCATAAAAAAACAAGTCAACAGCTTAGTAAAGGAGACTGGGGAAAAAAAAAGAAAATAATACCTTAAAAAATAGACCAGACCAAATGGCCAAAGGCTCAAAAAGTCAATAAGGAGAAGAATGCCTTCAAAAGCAGAATTGGCAAATGAAAAAAAAAAAGTCCAAAAGCTCACTGAAGAAAATAATTCCTTAAAAATTAGAATGGAGCAAATAGAAGCTAATGACTCTATGAGAAATCAAGAAACTACAAAATAAAATCAAAAGAAAGGAAAAAAATAGAAGACAATGTGAAAAATCTCATTGGAAAAATAACTGACCTGGAAAATAGATCCAGGAGAGATAATTGAAAAATTATTGTACTATCTAAAATCCATAATCAAAAAAAAAGATTCTAGACATCATCTTTCAAGAAATTATCAAGGATATACAGGCAATGGGGTATAAAAATTGATCCTGCCCTACAGGAAAATAGAAGGGGAAGGAGTTAAGGGGTGCAGTGTGATATAGAAGGGAGAACAAATTGGGGGAAAGGGTGTTCAGAATGTACACCATTGGGGTAGGGTGATGGGAGAGATGGAAAGAAGATTTGGAACTCAAGATCTTGTGGAAATGAATGTTGAAAACTAAAAATAAATAAATTAATTAATTAATGAAAAAAGAAAGAGAAAGCAATTTCAGTTAATTACATTGGCAATCAGCCAGATTACAAAATTATTGCTCTGACTGATCTCCCTCCAAAATTTTACCAACACTTTAAAGAACCATCAAAATTCAAAAGCACCACTTTTTAAAAATCCTTCAAAAATTACATAAGCTAGTTAAGGATTGCACTTTGAATGTCGGTGACATATAACCATTGACAAGGAGATTACACATTTTAACATGCATCTAATACTTTGAAAATAAGGAATGAGAGTGGGTGATTTTCTCAAATACTTGTAAAGGGGTTTCATTAAAAAGTGGGCAAAATTCTGGAAATGTGTCAAACATAATTAATGACAAAGTAATGATTATGCCAAACATTTCACCTCATAATAGATAAAGATAAGAAGCCCGCTGATCTTTTTTGACCAATTTGACCAATTTTTTGACCAATTTTGACCAATAAAATTTGTGTTGCCTTGAAAAAACAAATTATCAAAGAAAATTGCTGATATTCTAGAGCCAGAAGGTAAGACAGAAAATGAAAGAATCCACCATTCACTTCCTGAAAGAGATCCCAAAAGGAAAATTGTCAGAAATATTATAGCCAAATTCCAGAGTTCCCAGGTCAAGAAGAAAATACTGCAAGCAGCCAGAAAGAAAAAATTCAAGTATTGTGAAGTCATAATCAGGAGAACACAAGATTTAGCAGCTTCTACAATGAAATTATCTGAGGGCTTGGAATATGATATTCTGGAGGGTAAAGGAGCTATGATTACAATCAAGAATCACCTACCTAGCAAAACTGAATATAATCCATGAGGGGAAAAAATGGAAATTCAGTGAGATAAAGCAATTTCACACACAATCAAGAAAAGATCAGAGCTAAATAGAAAATTTGACTTTCAAATATAAGACTCAAGAGAATTATGAGAAAGTAAAGAAGAAAGATAAATCATAAGGGACTTGTTAAAGTTAAACAGTTTACATTCCTACATGGAAATATGTACTTGTAACTCATAAGAACTTTCTCATTATTGGGGTAGTTAGAAGGAAAACGCACACATACACACACACACACACACACACACACACACACACACAAAGGGCACAGGTGTTAGTTAAATATCATGGGATGATATCTAAAAAAATAAAATTAAGGGGTGAGAGAGGAATGTACTGGGAGAAAGAGACAGGGAGAGGTAGAATGGGGTAAATTATCTCACATAAAAGAGGCAAGAAAAATTTTATTTTACAGTTGGAGGGGAAGAAGGTGGAGGTGAAAAGAAGGGAGTGCACCTAACTCTCATCAGAATTGGCTGAAAGAGGGAATAACATATACACTCAATTGGGTATAGAAATCTATCTTACCCTACTGGAAAGTAGCGGGGACAAGCATAAGAGGAGGGGGAGATAGAAGGGAGAGAAGAATGGGGGAAGGGTAATCAGAATCAAAATACTTTTGAGGAGGGAAAGGGTGAAAGAAGAGAGAGAATAAAATAAACAGGGGGCAGGATATGATGGAGGGCAATACAGTTAGTCTTTCACAACATGGCTATAACGTAAGTGTTTTGCATGACTACATATGCATAATCTATACTGAATTGCTCACCTTCTCAATGAGGGGGAGGATGTAGGGAGGGAGGAAGGGAAGGAATTTGAAAATCAAAGTTTTAAAAATGAGTGTTAAGGGGGAAGAGCCAAGATGGCAGAGTAAAAGCAGTGACTTGCTTGAGCTCTCCCCCAAACCCCTGCAAATACTTGTAAAAAAAATGGCTCTAAACAAATTATAGAGCAGTAGAACCCACAAAAAGACAGAGTGAAAGAAATTTCTTGCCCAAGACAACCTAGATGGTTGAATGGAAAGGTCTACTGCACCAGGCTGGGAGAGGAGTACAGTTCAGTGTGGGCTGCACAGGCAAAGATCAGGCCTCAGAGAATCTGCAGCAGGCCTCAGGGGACTGAATTACAGGCAGATGTAGCAGTTTCCAGACTTCTCAACCTACAAATGCCAAAGACAACTTAGAAAGTCAATAGGAAATTTCTATCAGACCTTGGTCAGAGAGGAGTTCAGTCTGGCCCCAGTCCTGGCATAGCCATGGGGTGGCTGCTGCTTCCAGAGCTCTTGGCCTGAGGGGGAATTGAGTGGTTGATCAGAAGAGGATTGTAGGATCTCTTTGTTGGTGCTGAGGCAGGATTCTCTTGCTTGTCCCCTGCTGGCATTTGAGTCACTGTCCTGGGTGGCAGTCCTGGGGTGAAGAAGAGAGCTGGTATGGTGGAGCTTGAGGTGGCAGTAAAGAAGGAATCCTCCTCACAGTTGCAAGATAGAAAAGAGTACTTGTGGTCACTCACAGACCAGAGCACAGGCCAGGAAAGGAATAAACACTTCACCTTTGATCATACCACCTGGGAAGAACTGAAAATTTATAGGTCTTTAGAAGTATCTCTGAAAATAGCTGCACAAAACCTCCGAAGCTTGGGACAGTACATTCTCCACACTGGAAGCAGATCCCTACCTTAACAAAGAGTTTAAAAGTCAAGTAATTGACTGTGAACATGAATAAACAGCAGGAAAAACCTCCAATTACAGAATCTTATTTTGGTGACAAAGAAGATCAAAACATACAACCAGAAGACAACAAAGTCAAAGTTCCTGCATCCAAAGCCTCTGAAAAAAAAATATGAATTAGTTCCAGGCCATGGAAGAGCTCAAAAAGGATTTTGAGAAGCAAGTAGAGGAGTAAGAGAAGTAGAGGAAAAACTGGGAAGAGAAATGAGAGTGATGCTAGAAAATCATGAAAAATAAGTTAACAGCTTGCTAAAGGAGACCCAAAAAAATACTGAAGAAAATAACACCTTAAAAAATAGTCTAACCCAGATGGCAAAAGAGGTCCAAAAAGTTAATGAGGAGAAGAATGCCCTAAAAAGCAAAATTGGCTAAATAGATAAGGAAGCCCAAAAACTTACCGAAGAAAATATTTCCTTAAAAATTAGAATGGAACAATTGGAAGCTAGTGACTTTATGAGGAATCTAGATACCGTAAAACAAATCCAAAACTAAAATAAATACATTAATTAAAAAAAAAAAAAATTATGAGCAGGTGGATTTCAGAAAAAAAAAACACATGGAAAGACTTGCATGAAATGATGCTAAATGAAGTGAGCAGAACCAGGAAAATATTGTGCACAGTAACAGCAACATTATGCAATAACTAACTTTGATAAATATAGCTTTCTCAGCAAAACAATGGTCTAAGACAATTCAGAAAGACTCATGATGGAAAATGGTATCCACAACCAGAGAAAGAACTATGGAATCTAAATGCTGATCGAAGCATACTATCTTCTCTCACTTTTTTCTTTCTCGTGTTGTTTCCTTTTTGTTCTGATACTTCTTTACACCATGACTAATGTGGAAATACGTTTAATATGATTGTATATGTATAGATTGCATGCTGTCTTGGTTAGGGGGGAGGAGAGGGATGAGGAGAAAATTTAGAACTCAAAATCTTATAAAAGTAGATGTTTAAAGCTATAAATAAATAATTTTAAATGAATGTTAAAATTGTTTTTACATGTAACTAGGAAAAATTAAATACTAAATAAAAATTTAATTAAAATGAAATAGATTAAGAAGACATACAACAAATATATTTGCACCAGCATTTATTTGTTAAGTGTGCTGTGTCTCAGGCCAAGAACCTGCTATCCTTATATTTTAAGTTGTAGTCCAGATATCCAAGTGCCATTTCTTTACAGACAGTCATTTTAGTGAGCTGTTCACTTCCCAAATTAACATTTCTGTTCTTCATCTCTTGCCTTCAATGTACAACAATCTGGAAAATACATACTGTACCCCTATGGCCTTCTGTTTATTATCCAGTACTTCACTATCATTGGCAATACTTTTTAGATTCCTTTTGGCAATTTAATTTGTGGCCACATGAGTCAGAGTGGGTAGCTGTCATTCATTTAGTTAAATCTTGGGGAATCCTCAGTTATGTGTTGACTACATGCCCAGAAAGATAACAGAACTCTCTATTGTTATTATTGGGTTGCAAAATAGCTGCCTTAGTACCCCTGAGCAGGGAATCACCAATTATTATTATTATTATTATTATTATTATTATTATTATTATTATTATTATCATCATCATCATCATCATTATTATTATTTTGACCTTACTGGATGCTTTCCCACTTGAAAGCTTATAGGACTCAACAATGTAATTCTGAGGAAAAGTAGCTTCTTCCTCCTCATAACAATCCACCCCCCTCCTCTTTGTGAAGAACCTCAAATCTATTTTTAAGATCTAATTATACAGCTCTCTTTTCCCTCCCATTTCTCTTCTCTATAATACTCTTGCATTTTTCAACATCCTGTCATGAGAAAAGTCTCCTCTACATTTTTCCCCATTGATATATCTCACTTCTGTTTCCTTTAGAAACATGTCATTCTCTCTAACAACTTGGGGTATAGAGAGATATATGCTGAGTCCCTTTGGAGGGAAATTGACCTACAAATAGAACACAAATTATAGTCATTTAGCTACAGCAGAAATGCAAACATCACTTGCTCAAGGCAAGTCACTGAGCAATTTTCTCTACTCTTCATACTGGTTCATATTTTCAACCTTGTTTTCTTTTCTTTTTAATTACATAAATAGGTGTTTTCATCTTAATCTTAAGCACCTCCCTATTTTTCTTATGTTCAATCATCATCTTTTAAATGGGATCTAGTTGGTGCAATGGATAGAGTGCCAGGCCTGGAGTAAGAAAGACTCATCTTTGTGAGTTCAAATCAGGCCTCAGATGTTTACTAGCTGTTGACTTCAGGAAAGTGATTTAACTCTGTTTGTCTCAGTTTCTTCATCTATAAAATGAGCTGGAAAAGGAAATGGAAAACCACTCCAGTATTTTTCCCAAGAAAACCCCAAATGGGACCACAAAAAGTCAGACAAGACTGAAAAATGACTGAACAACAATCACCTTTCAAAAATTCATCAACCACATTCAATTTTTGTCACTCTCATCCACAAAATCCATATCCACACCCCACTCCACTGAGACGCTAACAAGGTCCTCTCTTTTACCAGTTTGTTTTCCCCACCAATTCACTCTATTACTTGAATTTACTTTCTGATTATTCCCTTGATCTTTTCCTTGCCTTGATTTCTCTTGCCAGTTACCTTCTTCTTATCATCTTTATGACTGCCTCTTCAGATTGCACTTCCTAATTTTCCTCTGTCATTCTTAATCCCACTCAAGCCTCCTTCATTGCCCTTGATCCTGATATTCCTCCAACTTAATATTTGAATCTGGACCTGTATCTGATCCTGGATATAATTAATCCTTCAGATACTCCTCAAATTCTTCCAAAATTCACCAAATTTTCCTCTTCATATTCAATATTCTACCTACTTCACTTGTTCAAGCCCTTTTAAGTCACCTACATGATTTTCTTTTTCTTATTTGGCTCAAGTCACCTCATCTTCCACTCCTTTTCATAAAAAGTCCTCCTACAGAGACCTGAAGTCATTTCCAATTGTCAGAGGGTCACCAAATAAAGTTGCCACTGTCACTCCATCTTACAAAACATCTTGCTTTATTTTAACATATGCAGAGGAGATACTTTGTTGGAAGGAGAACCTTTAAGGTTTCATTTTTCTCCATTGGATGACATTTGTTTTTAATAGTCAACAATTAATAAGTACAGTATGTTATATTATATTAACTACAACTTTCAGTTGAGTATGTAAAAGTGTGGTCTAAGTAGAATATGATCTATGACAGCCTGCCTGTTCCTTTCGAGACCTTCATCAACAAAACACTCTGAACACATGTAAGAGTTTGTCTCAATACCTTTTCTAGGTTTGGACTGGCCAAATCTTCATATGGAAAGGCCAGGGATGTTGTTAAGTAAGAGGAAAAAACACCGACCTTGTCTCTTGGTCTCATTTTATTTATTTATTTATTTTTTTCCTGTCTGATCTTCTATACTAGAAAATCAGACAAATAAGTGTCAACTATGTGCTAGGCATTAGGGATATGAAAACGAAAAGAAAATACTACTTGACTTCAAGGAGCTTACATTCTTCTAGGGGATCCAATTTAATTGATTATAAACTCATAGTTCTAGAGCTTGAAGAGGCCTTTATTTGTTTCATAAAAATATTTCACTTTTATATAGTCTCTTCTGAATGACATCTTTTGAAGTCTAAGGCTCAAATTATAGTGACACCTTATTAACAATGCCAATAGCTGTTGCTCCTTGTGGTTCTTTTGAACTTTTGCCTGTTTGGGACAAATTTCTTTAATATATGAGGAGGGTCCTGAAGATAAGAGCACTGGGTTGAAGGAAACAAGAATCTTGCATTTTTATTTCTTTAAATTCTCTTGTTGAATGCTTGGTTGCAAAATAGTCCTAAATCAAAACCAACCTTTCAATTTACAAGGGAGGAAATAGGCAAAGATATGCTAAGTGAATTGTCAGGGTCAGATGGTTAGTAAATATCCGAGTTGAAATATGAATCTAAGGTCCCCTACCTTCAGGTCTAGCACCCTTTCTATTACACCATTCTGAAGTCAATCTGAAATAAATGCAAGATAATTGGGCGGGGGGGGGCACAATTGGAGAACATGAGCAGATGAAGGGACCAGGAAACTCTTTGAATAGAAAGTCACTGAAGCAGAGTTTTGAAAGAAACAAAAAACAAAGGATTCTAAGAGGCAGAAGTGTGTAGGAACTATTCCAACAAGGGAAACAGACAGTACAAAAATGCAGAAAAAACAGAGTATTGTATGTGAAGAAAAGCAAGAAGACCACTTGTCTGGAGCTTAGAGTGAAGAAAGGAGAGTAATGTGTAACAAAATTTCAAAGGTAGTTTGAGAGTAGACTGTGATGGAAGTTAAAAGCCAAACAAAGGAGTATCTGTTTGATCATAAAGGCAATAGGAAGTTATTGGATTTTATTGAGCAAGTGAGTAATCTGGCCAGAACAGCACTTCAAGAAAATAAATTTAGTAGCTATGTGTAGGATGGATTAGAGATAGAAGAAATTTGGAGCAGGGAGACTTATTAAGGGAATAATCCATGGTAGAGGGATCAGGATCTTAGCTTCTTTGTGGTGGGAAAAGGATATGGGTTCAAGAAATGTATAAGGAAAAATAAGATTTAACAACTGACTAGATGAAAAAAGAAATTTTCTATCTGGAGACCCCAAACCCCAGAGAATTTGACAGATTATTGAGCAAATAACAGTTACTTGCTTTGTATTTTAGTTTTCAGAGTTTAAAACTGAGAGGTCTATGAAATGTATACCCTAAGCTGCAATGGTGCTGTCCACATAGATCCCAAGCTCAGCAAACCAGAAGTTTAGTCTATTGAAAAGATTAATCCTAAAGGAAATAGCTAGCTAGGAAAACCTTGCTATTTTTTCTAATTCCTGCCATTTCTAAAAGTACCAAAGATGGAAAAGGCCTATGGACTTTAAGCTAAGAGCACATGGTAGTATCCAATGTTCTCTTCAGGAACAGATCATCAAGTACATCAGCTGAGCCAGAACCTCAAAGTAGCTGAATGGCATCCAGTTGAAAATTGTCTGCATTTGGCAGAACAGCATCTGGCAGATTCTACACAACCATCAGACTATGCTTAGCAGAACAAAATCCAGCAGAGCTTATGAGACTAGCAAGAAACAGACCTAGTGAGAGGAAAGTAATGAAATCATTAGCAAATAGAAGTAGCCAGGAAGAATCAGGGGCATGAATTCCCTCTCTTATATGTGTGCCCTGACACTTGTTCCCTCTGTGTGCTTCTGCATGCATGTACCTGGAGATACATGTTCTTTTCTATGTGCCCCTCCATGTTTATTCTTTACATAAGTATGCCCATTTATCTCACTGAAGTATATATTTCTAAGACAGTATGCCCCCTGGTTTCCATGGTGTAAATGTTTAGTTACTTGTACCAGGACATGATGAACTTTTTTTTAACTACAACATCGTCAATTAAAAACCATTGTTTTGAAGTTTGTTTCTTCTAGTTGACTATTAAGAATAAATTGATGTGAATCATGAATTATAGTATACAATTATAGTATAAGATACAAAACAAGTACTTTGAGTCTGAGACTATCATTCTCTGGGTTATCTACTCTTCTAGTTGTATGATATGCAGATATAGATTATTCTTATATATGTTGCATTTAGATGGGAAAAATAGGGATATGACTTCATATTTACAATTTTGTTATGTCTCCTTTTGTTAGTGAAAATATCTGCTTCAAATAAAAATACAAGGAGACCATGCATTCCATTGATTTCATGTCCTCTGGCATAGAGTTCAAAATGGATAATGGAATGAGATGGAATAAGATTCCACTTTAATTTGAGAAGATTTTAATTTCATTTTAATTCCATTAGTGGGTGAAAAACCCATTGTGAATTTACTCCAATTGGAAGAGGAAGAGGTTGGAGCACTTTTTCCACTACATCAGGAGACAGAAATCTAAATTTCTGGAACTTAACAGAGGTTATAAAGTAGTATATTTTCTTTATTTAAAGACAAGACTTTAAAGAGTTAACTATTCCTTTAATTATATATAATAAGCAATTTAATTAAACATCCAAATTTTCATTAGATGTACTTCTGTAAACAAGCATGAACATTTGAGTCATATGGGTTTTTCCTATGTAAGCCAGTTAATACTTTTCATTTTAAGGTATTATTATGCTAAAAAAAAAAACAGATTCAGTAAATAGTATAGGACATAAGAATTTAAATATTGCCATCACTTTTTTTTCATTGTAAGAGTAGGACAAAATTAAAAATGATTTCATTTTGATCGATTGATTCATGTCTATAAGTCTTCATTTTACACTATAAAATACTCAGAGAAACAATTAAATTTCATAGAGCTGACCATTAATTGACTAATTCATTTACTCTGCAGGAATTTGCTGAGTATCTACTATGTTCTAAGTAGTGGTTAGTGCTACAAGAGATAAAGATGAATGCCAGTCTCTACACTTAAGAAGTTTATAATCAGTTGAGGAATTAAAATCTATTGTAAAAATCTATTTAAATCATGGATAGAATCTTAACGAGATGATAATACTTCCACATTTAGTATACGCGCTCTGATAAATACACTGTCTGTAAGCAGTCTGGCATGGAGGATACAAATCTGGCATCAAAGTCAGAGACACCTGGGTTGATGTTCCATCTTTGTCTTATTCTGGCAGGCAAGGAAATCATTTGACCGATCAGAGCACTAGAGATTTCTCTTAGACTGTAAGTGGCAGAACAGGCACCAATCTGCTTTGGTATAAGGAGTTTTCTCAATAGTGAATTCCTTATACCAGAGGTGTCAAACACCAGATAACAATCCTATTGTCAGCCTGAACCAGATTCAAATGCAACTAGGAAATATTTAACAAAATGAATACAAATTCAATAAAACATTGATAATGTTACATTTTAAAACTGTCAATGTATGGCCTGCAGGGATTTTTATATATGGATTAGTGGCCCCCATTTCTGTTTGAGTTTGACACAACTGGTCTACACTGGTGAAATCCCAAGTCCAGACTGAAACAAACAAACAAAAAAGTAAGTTCTAGGTGAATGATTTTGCACCGTGATATTCTTTACCCTTCTTTCTTCCACATCTTATACTTAATATATAATTTTCCAAAAAGTGAAAATCAAGCTATTCAGATCACTGTGGCAGATATCATCGTATTCCTAAGCTATTCCTTCTTCTTTCTTTAAAGGTTAAGTACCTTATTCATAATATTATTCTCTAACCCAATACTTGGAGATTGCCACATATGTGTTGATTTCGCCTTAAAGATCTTGATTTTCCTGTTCATCAGCCTCAGCTCCTATGACCTGTACCTTACTCCATATCAACCTCTGGTTAATAAGATTTTTGCTCTCATCATTAACCACAATCTGAAAATGGAAATTATTCTATATGACCCTAATTTCTTATCTTTTCATGTTTCTCTGTGTTTTATCCCTTGTGAACCTCCTATTTTTCCTCATCACAGCCTCTAGTCACTCAATATCTCCCTGTTTTCCCAGTCCCTCACCCCAGCTCTGGCTTCAGTTCCCTTTTAATACTATAGACTACTGGTTCAACTTTACATTGCTCCTTACCATCCAACTCTTTGGTATTTTATCTCTTCCCTATTTATTATTTCCTTCTAAGCCAAACCTTAGCTATTTCCATGACCTGCCATTTCTACTCCTACTCCTATGCTGCTAAATGTGGTTGGAGATGTACATACAACCATGCTGACTGGATACACCACAAAGAAATATAATCTAATTTTAACTGGTGTCGCAACTACATGACAATACTTTTACTCTTCCCTGATTAATTCCTTCTCCCACTCTCCATAGCACCTATTCTAAATCTTTATGGTTTTTTGTTTTGTCTGTTTTGTTCTGTTTTTTCCCTAGAAACTCTTTCCTCCTCGGTCTCTTATGAAACTGCTTCCTCTTGGGTCTCCTTATATCTACCTGAGCACTCTATCTCAATCTCCTTGGATAGACTATCATTCATATTATGCATCCATTGCTCAGATGCAGCTCAGGGATCTTTCCCAGGTCTCCTTCTCTCCTCTCGCTGTACTTTCTCCCTTGGTGATCTCTTCAGCTCCACTTGGTTCAATTATCCTCTCCATGCAGATGATTCCTAAATTTATGCATCCAACCTGAGTTTTCTTTCCTGAGGTCGGGGACTACATCACCAATTATCTGATTAATATCTGTACCTTGATACCCCATAAGTATCTAAAACCCAGCAAAATATGTCCACAACATAATTCAATAATTTCTTCCTCTCCCAAAAAAAATCCTAACTTCCTTTCCCCTTCTCCCAATATTGAGCACATCATGATCCTTTCAGTCAGTCATGTTTGTACTCTAGGAGTCATGCTCAGGTTTTCCCTTTCTCTTACTCCATAAGTCAGATCAGTTGCCAAACTGTATACATTCTATCTCCACAACTTCTCTTGCACAATATCTCTCATCATTTTCTTTCCATGTATACGGCCATTACCTCTTTTGGACTTTTACAATAACTGCAACAATAAACTAACTGGTTTGCCTTCAGTCAGTCCCTCCTCTCTCCATCTTTCCTCTACATAGCTGACTAAGAAGTTTCAGTGACTCTTTATTTTATGTAAGATTAAAACAAATAAACAAAAAAAACCTCTCTTGCTTAGCATTTTAAGCCCTTCTTAGTCTTGCTCTAATCTTCGATTCCAGACTGTTTTTTATTTAACTCCCTCTCCCCACAATCTATTTTCTATACAAACTGGCTTATTTGCTGTTTCCCCATCCATAATATTTCATTTCTTATTTCCTAGTCTTTTCATAAGTAGTTCCCTTGGCCTGGAATGCTATCTCTCCTCTTTCCTTCTGGGAATTCCTTAATTCCTTCAAGCCTTAGTTTAATTTTTATATACTATCTGAGAACTTTCTTGATCCTCTAATCCTATCAATTGTTAATGATTTCTGAATGAAAAAATGAAAGGAAGGAAGGAAAGGAAGAAAGAAAAAATAAAATTTTGTCTATATATTTTATATGTATTTTTAGCATAAATGTCCCACACTCTTTTCCCTACAGAAAATAATCTCTTTGAGAGAAGGGACTATTTTATTTTTATTTTTGTAATCTCTGTGCCTAGTACAGTGTTTGGCACATGTAAATGCTTAATCATTATTTAATTAAGTTTGTAGCAGAGATAGGATATTGTGCAGAGTTGTTTAGCTACTCTTATTTACCCTTTTCTCTATTGACTCATTGCCCAGATGGGTTTCCCATTAGATTCATTCCCTATCCACTGTGGCAAGTAGTATCAAAGGATCTGTAATTTTCTTCATTCTTGTGTTAGCTCTCAGCTTCCAGCTAGACACAGCACTTCTGTAAAAACATCTTATTGCTAGATCTACCTTTATCACTCCTCTGGGGACATTTTCCCTTCAGTTGACTCTTCCAAACTTCATTTCCAGTAAGTACACCCAGACTGGCAAAGGTTTCTGGTTAACAATGCTTATAAAGACAAAGTTAATGTCTAAAACAAAGATATACAGATTTTTGCAAGGAAAGGTCGAAGCTACCATGAGGGACACAAGAAGAAAAATGAGATACAAGATTGCCACCTTGGAGTCTATAGTCCAGGGGTTTTAGTCACAGAATATCTCCCAAAATTCCTGATGCCCAGTTGGTCCAAGCCACCTTGTTTCTACAGTCTTACCCCTTTTCTCTGGGGTGGTTGCCTCTACCTATATTTCTGCTCTGTCACTCCATGTGACTTTTATTTAAAACTTCTCTTTCTTAAGCACCATGTATTTGGAGCTGGCTTCTTCCCTGAGTCTGTCTCATAGATTCAATGAAATAAATTTTAAAGGTCATTCTTCACAATATTAAGTTGCTTCCTTTTGATTTATTCAAAGGAATGATTCACTTCTCATAAGGGGATAACTTGGCATGACCACATGTTTTAGAGTTAATTTAATTACTTAGTTATCTATCTCTTTTCTGTGATTAAGTCCTGGGCTTTCAAGAACTATTCTCTTTCAAGTTGAAATTATATTTACTATAGATAATAGCTATTTCTAGTTATTAGTTTGACTACGTACTTTGATATGATCAAATAGTTACCATCTAATATTTTAATATATTCACAGAATTATCGAAAAACATTATGATACAAGGGAAAGAGTATTTGCTTTTCAGTCCAAGGTCCTAACCTAAGCTCAAATCCTATTACTTTTGTCTGCATGACCTTGCACAAGTCACTTAACTTCTCTAGTTTCTTAAAACGAAGTGGACTAGATGGCCTTTAAGGTTTTTTTTTTTCAATTCTATATTTACAATCTTATATTGCAAATTATTCTGCTAGAGATCGAAAATATCTAAACAATGTCTGCAGCTTATGGTTTTACTATTATTAAGCCTCAGTTAAAAATCTGATATGACTGTTACAACAATGCTTTTATATTACTGATGTGATCAAACAAATTTCAAGTCTTTGCACAACAGCCTAGCAAGCTTTATACTTAAATGTTGCCTGAAATTTCATTGTTCCAGTAGAGATACTGGCCCTTTCAGAAACTGTTTTCTGATACTACTGTAGTGTAACTAAAACCAATTTCAAAAAGTATTCTATTTCAGAATGTAGTTTGTGGAAGTGACAACTGCCCATGGCACTAGCACATAAAAGTTTAACTTCACACAAGACTTAGCTAGGATCTTTATTGATTGAGAGGTGGAAAGAGTATAAGTTCTTTCAAAACTAAAAAAGAAATCACTAAAATTTTGTGAGGAAGAGAGTAATCAGAAAGAATCATACTACTAACACAAGGATGTCCAATGTGACAATCCCTTCATACTTTCATAAATTTGTTCATTAGTGTATTTAAGAAAATGTTATTAAATGTTTACTATGTATCAGGCACTATGGTAGGTACTGGAGACACAAAGACAAAAGGGAAATAGTCAACAAATATTTATTAAATGCCTACTATGTGCCAGGTACTGTTTTATGTGCTGAGGCTAGAAGATGAAGACATATCAAAACAAAACAATAGCCATTGTCCGCCAGGAGCTCGTTTTCTATTGAAGGAGAACAATATTTTTGTAGCTAAGTCAATATAAAAAATATTGGATCACAGAACTGTAGGATTATTGGTGAAGAGCTGGAAGGGACCTCAGAGGTGATCTAGCACAAGACTCATTTTATGGATGAGGAAATCTATTAAGCAAATACAATTTTTTATTTTTTTATTTTTTAGGCAATTGGGCTTAAGTGACTTGCCCAGAGTCACACAGCTACTAAGTATCAAGTGCTTGGTCTGAGACCAGTTTTAAACGCAGGTCCTCCTGACTTCAGGGCCAGTGCTCTACCCATTGTACCACCTAGCTGCCCCCCCTTTTTTTTTTAAAGTGGTGAGGGCACTACTAACTGGGAGGATCAGGACAACAATCAAGTAGGAGGTGATGCATGAATTGAGCCTTTTAGGAACCTAGGGATGCTAAAAGGTGAAAAAGGAGTGCACTCGAGGTAGAGGTAGAGAGTTTGTACAAAAAGCATGGATGCAGGAGGAGGGATAATCTATAGGCAGATCAGCATGTAGACCAATAATTGAAACTAACATGAGGGGTTTGGGAGTAGTGGTGAAGTGAATTAATATTTAATAAGCATCAATATATGGGCAGGTAGGTGGCACAGTAGATAGAGTACTGGATCTGGCATCAGAAAGACTCATCCTTCTGAGTTCAAATCTGGCCTCAAACACTTACTAATTAGGTAATCCTGGGCAAGTCACTTAACCCTGTTTGCCTCAGTTTTTTCATCTGTAAAATGAGCTGGAGAAGAAAATGGCAAATCACTCCAGTATCTTTGCCAAGAAAACTCCAAATGGGGTCACAAAAGTCCTATACAAGTGAAAATGACTGAATAACAATAATAACAAATTATATGTCAGGCACTATGCTAAATGCTTTTACAAATATAATCCCATTTGATCCTCACTTCAACCCTGGGAGGTAGGTGCTATTGTTATCCCCACTTTACAGTTGAAAAAATTGAGGAAGAAAGAGGTTAAGTGATTTGCCCAATGTCACACAGTAAGTGTGTTAGTATCTGAGGCCACATTTGAACTCAGGTCTCCCGAATTCAGACCTAGTGCTGAATCCATTGTGCCACTCAATTTGATTGATTTTATTACAAGCAAAATGGTTTCTTACCAAAAACTATTCAAAAAGCAAAAACTCCCAGATTTCTCAAGTGCTTTTTCAGTGAACACATAGGCAATTAATTTCAAGAGAATTCATGTAAATAAATTATTTAGTTTATTTTCTAATTGTGACTGATTTGCCTCAAAGTATAAAGAAATCTTTGCTGGCTTCATGTTATATTATATATGTATATGTGCATATAGCTTGTAGATACAGATATGTGCTCTATATATGACATAGCTATAGCTAGGGATAAGGATAGGGATAGATAGAGGTAGAGATCAAGAGAGAGATGACATAGATGTAGATGTAGATATACATATAGTTACCTAGAAAGAAATAGAAGTAGAGCTGGGGATAAAGACAGAGGAAGATAGATAGATATAGATATAGATATAGATATAGATATAGATATAGATATAGATATAGATATAGATATAGATATAGATATAGATATAGATATAGATATAGATATAGATATAGATATAGATATAGATATAGATATAGATATGGATATGGATATGGATATGGATGTAGATGTAGATGTAGATGTAGATGTAGATGTAGATGTAGATGTAGATGTAGATGTAGATGTAGATATAGATATAGATATAGATGTAGATGTAGATATAGATGTAGATGTAGATGTAGATATAGATATAGATATAGATGTAGATATATAGATATAGATGTAGATAGAGATAGAGAGATAGAGATAGAGATAGAGATAGAGATAGAGATAGAGATAGAGATAGAGATAGAGATAGAGATAGAGATAGAGATAGAGATAGAGATAGAGATAGAGATAGAGATAGAGAGATACAGAATCTTGTTCAGGGCAAAGTCCTTAACTTTCATTCCCAGTGTCAGGATGGGTGCACAGAGTGAGGACAACTAGTACTTCCTTCATTATTATAGGGGTAACCTGAGGTGATGGAGTTTCTAATACTGTCACTCACATTGCTTTCCCACCCCACCCCCAGTATGTTTCAAGTTCATTATCAGCCAGATTTAAATAATTTTTAGAAAGGGTATTTACTAATCTCACTTAGCAAAAAAAAATTGTTACAAAAATATCCCCTCAAACTGAGGATACATTCTCCCCATGTTGTCCCTGGGGAGGGTAGGCTCAAATTGAGAGATCAAAAGGGCCAAGGGTAAACTCATACTAGAAATAATAGCTTTCACAGACATGGCTACCAAAAGTTATCTTCTAACCTTTTGGAATTAGCAAGGTCACATGGTTGGAAGAAGGAGCAAAAGTGAGAGAAAGAAAAAAAAAGCCTCTTTCCTCTTCTCCCAACCCTCAAATGCAATTTCCTGTCAGGAGAAGTCACTGCTTTAATGATGCAAACACACTCTAAATTAGGATATACAAAAATATCTATCTTGGCTATTTTTTTCTACTAGAAAAATTGGAAATTAAGTGTTTCCTATCAATTGGAGATGGCTGAATAAGTTATAGTATATTAATGTGATGGAATACTATTGTGCTATGAGAATTGATGAAGACAGTGGTTTCAGAAAAAAAAAATTGAGAAAACTTTTATGAACCAATGCAGAGTAAAGTTAGCAGAACCAGGAGATCAATTTATATAGTGATACTGAAAATAAATAATTTTGAAAGACTTAGTGACTCTGATCAATCCAATGACCACCCGTGATTTGAGAGGGCTCAAGATGAAGTAAACTGCCTAACCCTTTAGAGAGTTGAGGAACTCAGAGTGCAGATTGAGACAATTTTTGGACACAACCAGTACAGAAATTTATTTTGTCTGACATTCAAGTTTGTAAAAACTGTTTTGTTTTTTTCTTTCTTTCTCAGTGTAGAAAAGGGAAGTCGACAGGAAAAGAAGGAAGATTTTCACAGACTGAAAAAGAAAATTTACAAAAAAAAAAAAAAGAAAAGTTTGTTTCGGAAAGGGAAAAGAGAAAAAAAACAAAACAAAATTAAAAATTTTTAAAAATTTTTAAAAATTTAAAAAAAACAGAAAGGGAAAAGAACTATTAGAAGGTACACAGGATCAGACAATACCACAGAGAACTTTTCCAACAGATAAAATACTCCTGATGTAGAGCTGGCTAGCAACTTTTGAAGTCCTTGAAGAACACAACACTCTATCCACAGACAGTACCAATGAAGAACTCACCATTCAGAAGTGCACCAAACCTAGCTTTTACACTTAGAAAATAAGGGTTAAGAGAGTAGACAAAAGAAAACACCAATGATACTTGGAGCCCGTGAGAAACAAAACAAGAAGAAAAGATTAATTTTGCATCATTTACAGGCAAAGCCTTAAAGAAAATCACAGACATGCCACAAGCTATACTGGAATTCCTAAAAGAAATACAAGAAAAAAAAGATCCTAACAATGAAATAAAGAGAGTTAGTTGAAAGAATTGGAAGGAGAATTCCATTTCAGGAGGTGTGAAACCTTTCTTAAGTAAAATACTCTTTAAAAAGTAAATTGGACTAGACAGAGATCAATGACTCCATTAGTCTTTAGTGAATGTCCTTTGTACCTAGACTATTGCAGCAGCCTTTGATTTGGCTTTTCTTTCCAGTCTCATTCCTTTGCCAATCCATTCTGTATATCTGTAATTGTTTACACTTCCCAAAACATTTCTATAATTGTGACATTTACCACCTCTAAAATTCCTGGAGCTCCCCACTGCTTACAGAATATAATTTAAACAGTATATTAACAGTATTAAGGACGCTTCATGATCTATCACTGTTCTCCATCACTGTGATCCAGACAAGCTAGAGCTTCAGGAAAATGCTGTGAGGAACATTTTTGATCTAAGTTGTAGAAAGTACTCTTGGTCAGGTATAGCTTGAACTAGATGACTTTTGTGGTTCCTTCCAGCTCTGAGATTCTGTGATCCTGTGATTCTATAACAAATGGGTAGATAAATGTGTACTACTAGTAGTCAAATTGAATACAAATGACTTCACCTCACTGAGCAATTAGGAAAAAACAGTCCCTCATCCCAAAACAATATGGATGAGTTTGACATTTTCACTCAGAAAAAAGATAAAAACATAGAAATTACCAAATATGGGCATCAAATAATGCACCATATAGTGGCCCAGAAAAGGAAGGAAGATCTAATTCAGAATGGGCTTTACTGGGAGGGCAGTACACCAGAGAATAAGATCCTTTGTAATATTTATATATGAACTCTGAAATGTGCATTTATACCACCAAATCTAAACTATTTCTCAGGAATCAAATAGGAAAAACAAAAAGATTTCTGAAATTCAAGTCAATTTCTTATCAGAGGATTAAAAACAACAAAAATTACACTTTTCAGAAAAATATCATCACTTACTATTTTAAATACATTTTGAAAATATGTCTGCAATTTCTTTAAACTGCATTAGTGAATACAAACTTATCAACGAAATTGAAATACAACTGTAAGCTAAAATATATATTATTTTCTTTCTTTTTACATGTGAAAGAAACCAAATTAGATAAAGAAAATAAAATCAGCAGAAAAGCTTTATGATAGTGTATTGAGACTTTGCTAATAATCACTTTAATCATTGGTGATATTTTATAAATGCTTTTCCTTTTGTAATAGCCCCTGACAAGAGGTGGGCTGGTCATGAATCCTCCTGGAATTTGAAGTTCTTTCTGGGTTGAGAAGAGAGGAAATTAATGTAAGATTAGCCCCTGGAGGAAGATGGAAGCTCTCACACACTGTGATGGTGGGAGTTTGGGGATTCCCAATGAGAACAAGGAGAGGTGAGAGAATTGGCAGTTATGCTATGGCAGCAGCACAATCATGGAGGCCAGTGACCACCTCCCTTGGACTTTTCTACTTTAAGACCACGAGAAGTGCACTTTATATTGACATGCAGAGAGACAGAAGACTTAAAAACAAAACAAACCAAAAAGCAGGTGTTATAACCAGTCACAGAAGCACTGAGATGAAAGTAGATAGAACAAAAGGATGGTCCCTACCCAGCCTCTCCCTTATTTGTATTTAATCACATGTTTAAAAAAACTGTTGGAAAAATACATTTAGCAGATTTTAAATCAATTTTCATAAGTACCTGTGACTGAATCTATCTTTAAATTGCCTGAAGTCCTTTGTTTACAAAAACAACAAAAAGCTGATATGGCAAAGATTTAGAAACGAACATCCAATTCCTTGTTAGAGAGTTGTTGAAGAGTTTTACTCTCTACCTGGAGGCATGAGCATGAGCTATTTCATAACAATCTTTGCTATGGGCAGAATTACTGTGAATGTGAACCCCTTTTTTAAATAAATCTGCCTCACAGACATGAGCCAAGGTTAAATTTTAATGGCAAAATCTGAATATGAAGAAGAAAAATACAAGATTTGGTTACAAATATCTCTGTCCTTTGTTTCAAAGAGCTTAAATCAATTCTTATATTGACATAAATCCTTAATTTTTTCAGTAACTATTCCCAGCTCTCGAATTTATAAATATAGGGAAAAGCTAATGGGCTAAGCATTTCACAAGATCTTGTATTCTTTTACTCTTATGCAAAGTGACTACATTCTAAAGTCTGTTCTAAGTTTGCAAACTTTACCTTGTCACTGCTTATTTCCTACACCTTCCTGAAATGATTCATACTCCAAATCTTATATTTAATTATAAAGTCCAATATGCCCTCATCAGAATACATTACTGTATTATTTTAAAGACAGAATTCCCATCAATACCAAATATATGTCATCCACTGTCAAATGAGTAGATTTTAATCAAAGTTTTAAAGATTATTTCTTCACAAGTCCCTTCCCTCTCTTTTTCCAAAATAGTTCTACCATTGCCACAAGAGTAGGGAAGTACTTTGGGAACTCCCTGCTGCTACCAGGGAAAGAGAAAGGTATTTTCTGGTATAGGACTACCTCTGAGGTCTTAACTTTCATCAACTATGCCTAGTTAACTACTTTTCTCATTAAGGACTCTGAAACAGGTAATTGAGTTTAAACATGTCACATGATGTCAGAGGAAGAACAGGAAGACCATTAGATTTTGACATTGTGGTTTAAATAAAGTTTATATAACATACTAGTAGAGGAAACATCTTTCAGTGTATAAAGATCTGGACTTGCAGTCAGGAAGACTTGGACCTCAAATTCCACCTCCAGCTGTGACCCTATTCAAATCTCTTAACCACTCTATGTCTCAAGTAACTTCAACACCTTAGAATTTAGCTAAGGAACAAATGTGTTGTGACTTGTTTAGATAGAAGTACACTATACTAGGAGTTCCCCATGCTAACAAAATCACAAATCCTCCTTTTAATTAAGACACTATTTAAAAAAAAATCTGATCAGTCAAATTCATAGAACATAGTATCACAATGTAATTACATCAGAAAACTATGTAATATCTGTAATACTAAATATTTCTGTGAAGTACATCCTCATTAATCTTCCCTCCCAATCTGAAAGGTGTAGAATCACAGACCACTGGTCCAGCTTGGATGAAAGACTCTCTCTGAGGTCTTCCCAGTTCTCTCCTTCCCTTTCGGTAAAAAGAGGAGAGTTTAACCTCTGGGACCTATGGTCAAAACCTCTGCTGCACACTTGTACCAAAGGCTTATTTTTCCATGGGAAACCTGAGTGAACACTGAGTGCAAGTTTTAGGGATCTACTTGGGAGAGTTATACAATAACTCATAAAATTAAAATGTGACTTGACAGGTCCCAGGGGAGGCCTTTTAACTTGTCAAACAAGAACAACAGGGTTATAGCACAAATACAAAGCCACTCAGAGAAAATAATAATTACAGCTAGCATTTATAGTGCAAGCATTTAAAGTGCTATAGCTAGCACTTTAATGGTTGCTAAGCACTTCACAAATATTGTCTCATCTTATCCTCACAATAACTATTATGAAATACTATTATCCTCATTTTACAGATAAATAAACTAAGGAAAACTGAGGTTAAGTGACTTGCCCAGGTTCACACACTAGTAAGCATCTGAGAGTGGATTTGAACTCAGATCTTCCATTCAAGGTCTAATATTCTATCTATCATTCCGTACTACTATCGCTATAGAGAGATGTTCTTCCATGCACACCCTAATTACGTGCTTACAGGCGATAGGAACAAACTAAGTTATTTTAAAAAAGAGAGAGAATTAAGCTTACAAACTAACAGCCCACCAGTACTGGTGGATAGCAAAATGCAGTTCCAGTTGCTAAAATCTCATCTGTCTGCCATGGACAATGATGCTGTTCTCACCAGGGGAGCTCCCATTATTTTCTACCCCATTAAAACAATATATGTTCTGTTTCTCAGTTTCCGGCCTTTAGTTCTTCCTCTGCTTCACTCTCCACTCTTTCAAATCTCACACTTTAAATCCAAACACCGTAGGCAAGATTTTGAACTTCTCTCTCTCAACTCTCCCCTGTAGTTATCTCATTAATCCCTGAAAGTTTGCTAGAAGGGCCTATACACCTATGGAACTCAATACGCTCACCCCCTTGGGTATGTGAGGATTCAATTGACTAGGCAATGGGAAATCAGAGAGTAATAGCAGGAATTTCATCCAAAGAAGAGACTATTTGATATTATGCGTGCTATGTTATTACAACGTGAGAGTTACTCACCTTTTCACCTGGTTTCTAATGGGTAGATGTGTCTATGTACTGCCAGGTGAGCTAAAGAAAAATAAGTTTGAAACCTTCTTTGTAAGCAGGTTAGAACTGAGATCAGTTTATAAAGCATTGTGGAAAAGAATCTCCTTAATGTTATGCCTACATTGGGGATTGGGAAAGGGCAGAGAGATTTGAAAACTTCTATTATTGCAGCTATCGCCTTATAATGAACGCAGTATTGAGTTAATATTGAGTTAAAGGTAAATTGTCATACCTAGGCACAAAGAATAAAGGCATAGTATTTAGTTACAAATTTAAATCATGAGTCTAGGGTAGAAAAAGGTATAAAACAATTTAAGAAAAACCAGTACTGCATCTGACAGAAGCAAAAAGTACACCACTTAGAAATGTAATTCATTGCAGCTTCCAATTAAAGACAGTTGAATATGCTTTAGTTTTTGTTAACTACTCATGAAATTTACTTTTGGGGGGAAGAATCTGTAGCATGTATCTGCAGTAAGAGGAAGTTTGACTTTAAATTTTCTACTGACAGCACAACAAGTAAGTGAGAAGTACATGAAGGATGTGATAAGGAAGGGGGGCATTGGTAAAATAAAAATGGTGAGAAGATTCATGAGATGTACACCAAACAAACTGTTGTAGAGTTAACGATTTGAAATCTAATTATAATATGGCTTTTTGTTTTCTTAATAATCTTTATGCAGCTAAGTGGCACAGTGTATAGAGAGCCCAGCAGGGAGTCAGGAAGTTAAAATCTGACCTCACACACTTACTAGCTGTGTGACCCTGGACAAGTCACTCAATCCTATTTGCCTCAGTTTCCTCATCTGTAAAATGAAGCTGGAGAAGGAAATGACAAACTATTCTAATATCTTTGCCAAGCAAACCCCAAATGAGGTCACAAAGAGTCAGATATGACTGAAATGACTAGAGAACAACAACAACAAAATAATATTTAACGCTTTCCTAACAGTCACCTATACTTCAAAATCCAGTTGCAAAAATATCTCAGAGGAGTACTTACCAACAAATAGCTGACTGTTGAGCTGTAAAAGGATATGTCCATCGACTGGGGCAGGCTGTGATTTTGGTGGGAGCTGATCCACTTGAAGTGATGCTTCTTTAATATTTCTTTCAGCTCTGACATAGTGCCACTGATTGTCATTTAGGTGAGAAGGTGATTGCACCATAACTTCAAATGGTCCGTTCCCCACATCAAATGAAAATATCACTTCAGCTGGAGCTAGAAATAGCAGGGGTGGTAGTTGCTCAAGTTATTTCACATAGATAAGAATTTTGTATCTTAAATCATAAGAGGATTCTAAGCCAACAGAATACAGATCGTGCTGAGTTTGTGGGGGGGGGGAAGGTGTTTAAAATGCAAAAAAAGCATTATAGGATTGGGAAGTGAGTCTTTCATATGGAAAAGATTGCTTCCAGAAAGGTTGTATTCTGATTTCATTCATTACTAAAGATATTCACTTATCATTAGCATGAATACAAATAGAATTCGGTTGTTTGATTTAAAGGTGATTCATGGAAACTAAAGATTTTTTTTGTAATTTAAATTTTTTGTAATTTAAATAATTAATTATTTGTAATCTAAATAATTAAATTTTTTATAATTTAAATAATCTCTCAGCAATTTGACACAGGATAATTAACAGTAGGGTATAGCTGCATAAAATTTAAACAACTGGTTCATGCAGTAAAAAAAAAACTATCAATGCATTGTTACAAAAAAATTAGTTTAAAATCAGCTGTTAGTCTGAAATGAATCTGTAGTTTTCTTAATCAGTACCAAGTGGGGATAATGAAAAGATATGTGTCACTATGTAAAACTGATATGATTTTTATAAAATATCAAGTGCTTAATGGCAAACTACTTTATTTCCTTTCCTGACTTAAATTCACAAAATTCGTGAGTTATAAGTACATAATTAACAAATGCTAAAAGAGAAGGAATGCTTTTAAAATTAGGTTAGCTAAGGGGCTGACTTCCCAATAAAGTAAATCCCCTAGCAAATACCCTTTTGAAAGTATGGGACTTACAATGTAGTTCTATCCTTATAAAGTCTTTAATCCCCAGGTTCTCTAAAAATACACCTGATGAAGCTGTAGTCTTAAAAAAAAAAGACACATCTGCGCTAAGTTCTCCATGGAAGGTAGGGAAATGAAGGTATGATGTCTCAGTATTGAAGGAAGCTGAATTCCAAAATGATCCTGTTCCATCAAAGAAAAGATAAAAAGAAAAATGAAAGAAAAAAAGGAAAATGAATTTAAGACTCACATTAATTTATGTATTATATTTAATTAACATTTCTAGCATTTTCACTGTTACACACACATAAAAAAAATAGCTACTTTTTCAGTATTCTAATTTCATGAGCCCATGTCACACTGCATAGCAATACCAGTGTGACTTTAAATAATCTCCTTGGGGCCTCAGCTTTTTCATATGGAAAATGAAGGAGTTGAATTGGTGACCTCTAAATGTTTTTCCAACTTTAAATCTTTTCGTTGTTGATTCCATTGAAGACCCAATATATATATAGTAAAAAATTCCAACCAAATTCCTTTGATAGTTATGGACTTCTTTCTCTTTACTAAATTTTGAATTTTTCTCAATGAAAACTATCAGTCCAATCTTATCCAATTTGGCAAATACACAAAGGTTCTTTGTTTTTAGCCATAGTAGGAAACTCTTGGTGTGAGTCTCCCTCCACTACCATATATTACAAAACATAAATAATTTAAATAAATCCTAGGGAATTGCCTGAGGCACATAGAGATTAAGTGACTTGCTCAGGCTCATATAGATGTGAGATTTGAACCCAAGGCTTCTTATGTTTAAGCCCAGTGCTCTATCACCTCTGTCATGCTGACATTATTCCCATTTAATTTAAGCTCAAGAAAGAACACACTTGTTTGTATCTACTCTTAAAATGTTGTGAAAATAAAATTCAAAACTGGAAGGAGACATTTTTATCACTCATATTTATGTCATGGAATTAAAAAAAAAAAAGACAGCCACGAATTGCCAACTGTGATACCAATGAACTCCGTGGATGGGTGGAAATAATTTGAGAATATGAAAAAAGCCTGTGAAATGCAATGTTAATTTGTATACATATACATACACATAATATATATATTATATATACATATATATATATATATATAAAAACATATACATATATAGCTTTCTTATCTCTACTTCCTCATACATTTATTTTTATTGCTGGCTATTTGTGGATTCCGTATTGAGAAAACATTGTGGGTAGCTTAGCATTTGATCTTTGCATTGTGTTACAAAGGAACACATTGTATAGCATTATGATAAAATATAATAAAATATCATGAAATGCCAGGAGTGACATTAGACTTAAGATCCAGCTGATAGATGAGGAGCATTAGTGAAGTAATGAACTGTGGTTCTACATATTCTATAAGGAAGTAGTGTCGCCACCAGGAAGTTCTAGGGACATCTGTTATAAATACAGATGCTTTAGTTTTAAACAACTCACTCCATATACATTCATGATCCATGATTCAATCATTCCATTTAAAGGATTTTTCATGGAGAAATAAATGCATTTTTATAAAAGGCAAAAGTGATATCAAAATGATTATTCATTTTGTGATAAGAAAACATCCATATTATGGTACTGTAGTCTCTTTGAAGTTCTTGTTTTGATGCCAGTTTACCTGACTTGTGACTATTTCAATTTGTTAATTTATTTCTCCTGGAATCCAATTCAAGACTTAGTTCATTGTTTAGTTATCCATATATTAACCAATCAATTCATCAACAAGTATTTACTAATTATTTACTATTTCCTAGGCATTGCACTAGGTGATGGGGCTACAAAGATAGAAAACAATTCTTCCTATCAAGAAATTAACATCTTATGGGGGGAGGGGATAGTTAAGTGCATAAATTAATATATACAAATTAATGGAGAGTTAACAGTTGTGCAGAGGAGAGAATCAAAAAAGGCTTCATGTGAAAGGTGCTGCTTGAGCAGAGTTTTGAAGAAAATGAGGTATTTTAAGAGCAGGGGTAATGTGGAAGTTCTTTCCAGGAAAGGTAGATTGAGGCCAAGTTATCAAGTGCTTTAGAATCTTAAACAGAAGGGAAAATATTTGATTATAATTCCCAAAAGGAGCTATTGGAGCTAGTGGAATGACAAGGTTATACTTGTACTTTTGGAAAATCCCTTTGTCAGCTGAGTGGAGGATAGATCAGAGAGGGAAGGGTTTTGTAGCAGGGAAACCTATTAGTATGCAACTGAAATGGTGCAGGGTTGTGGCCGTGGAACTTAGAGAGGAAACAAACACAAGTGATAATATTCAGCAACTGACTGGATATGTGGGTAACAGATAATAGAGACTCAGGGATGATAACAACTTTTGAACATTGATTAAGATTGAGACGTTTGTATGACATCCAGTGTGAAATATCCACTCAGCAATTGGAGATGCACGACCGAATTTCTGGAGAGAGATAAGGGCTGGATATATGAGATAGTGAGAGACCAATGACTAAAAATTTCAAAAATGTTTAATTATAGGGGCAAGCTTCTGGATATAACAGGAAGAAATTAGAAAAAAGGTACACATATGGCCTTGGCAAAAAGTAAGGAAGATCCTTCATCAGAGAAAGGAGCAAAGGAAGGGAGAACAAGAAATGATGGCACAGGGTTTTGAGAAGTACTGGCCTATTTTTAAACAAATATGAGATGAGGTTTTTGTTTTTGTTTAGTCATTTCAGATACTTCATAACCCCATTTGGGGTTTTCTTGGCAAAGAAGCTGGGGTGGTGTGCCATTTCCTTCTCCAGCTCATTTTATGGATGAGGAAACTGAGGCAAACAGTGTTAAATGGCTTGTCCAGCATCACACAACTAGTAAATATCCGAGGCCAGGTTTGAACTTAGGTCTTCCTGACTCCAGACTCAGTGCTTTATTCACTGTACCACCTAGCTCCCACGAGATGAGGTACTTGGCTGAAAGGATGAGCAGAAGGAGTGGGACAGTGATGTCAAACTCCAACAGAAATAGGGGCCACTAATTTATACATAAAGATCCCTGTAGGGTGCACATGCATCTAGTTCCAAAATATATTAATATCTATGTTTTATTATACTTTTATTTCATTAGATAGTTACCGATTTTATTTTAATCTGGTTCAAACCACACTTAGGAGTATCATGTGCCCCAAGTTACCTGTGGGCTACATTTTGACACGTGGGTGAAAGAAGCTGGAGAAATAATAAGAAGCTTGGAAGAGTGAGTAGGATAAAGAATAACTGGGGAGAGGTAGAGCCAAAATGGCAGAGTAAAGGTAGGGACTCACCTGAACTCTCCCCCTCCAAATATCTTTTAAAAATGACTCTAAACAAATTCCAGAGCAGCAGAAATGACAAAAAGACAGAGAGAAATAATTTTCCAAGACAATGTGCAAGGTTGGCAGGAAATGTCTTTTGCACCAGGATGAGAGAGGAGCACAGTCCAGCACAAGCCATGCCAGTGTAGACAAGATCTCATCAAACCAGGAACAGACCTCAGGGAGACTGAATTAGTGGCAGCAGCGGCAGTTTCCAGACATCTCAGCCCATAGGTGTCACAGACAACTTAGATGGTCAGCAGGAAAAGATCTGTTGTACCTGGTGTGGTACATACTAGCACAGCCTTGGTCTAGTCAAACTAAGAGAAGGACTTGGGAGTCACTGAATCAGCAGTGGCAGTGGTTGCTTCTGAAATACTCAGGCCACAGACTATAAGGGGCTCAAACAATTGCTCAGAAGGAGAGTACAGGGGTCTCTTTGCCAGTTATGAAGCAGGACTCTTGTTTTGTTCATACTCGTTTCTAGGTTGCAGTCCTAGGTAGTTGTCCCATGAAAAGAAGGAGTAATAACAAAACAGAGCTTGCAGCCACAGTGGAGCAGGAACCCTCCTCACAGTTCCAGGGCAGAAAAGAGGTGCTTGTAGTCTCTCACAGAACAGAGCACACAGGCCAGGGAGTAGTAAATTCCTCTCCTTAGAGTATACCACCTTGGAGGAACTGAAAACTTAGTGGTCTCTAAAAGTATCTCTGAAAACAGCTGCACAAAATCCCTGAAGCTTGGGAAAGTGTTCTCTCCACCCTGGAAGCAGGTCCTTACTTTAACAAGAGTTAAAGGTCAAGGAATAGACTGGAAAACCACAGAAAAAATTCTTACTATAGAAAATTACTAGGTTGACAAAGAAGATCAAAACACACACTCAGAAGAAGATAATAAAGTCAAATCTCCAACATCCAAAGCCTCAAAGAAAATTATGAATAGTTTCCAGGCCATGGAAGAACTCAAAACTGATTTTGAAATCATGTAAGAGAGGTAGAAGAAAAATTGGGAAGAGAAATAAGAGTGATGCAAGAAAATCATGAAAATTGAGTCAACAGCTTGGTAAAGGAGATACAAAAAAAATACTGAGGAAAATAACACCTTAAATAAACAGAGTAGGACAAATGTTAAA
This sequence comes from Phascolarctos cinereus, assembly GCF_003287225.1. Taxonomy (NCBI): domain Eukaryota; kingdom Metazoa; phylum Chordata; class Mammalia; order Diprotodontia; family Phascolarctidae; genus Phascolarctos; species Phascolarctos cinereus. Next base: position 259,126,156 of record NW_027555847.1, read on the forward strand.
AAAGAAAATTAAATTTATAAAAAAAAAGGTGCAAAAAGCCAATGAGGAGAAGGATGCCTTAAAAATCAGAATTGGCCAAATGGAAAAAAGAGGCAAAACAACAATAACAACAACAAAACAACAACTACCTTAAGGAAAAAAAAAACACTTTCAAAAGTAGAATAACCAAATGGAAAAGGAGGTACAAAAGCTCACTGAAGAAAATCCTTAAAAATTAGAATTGAGTAAATAGAAGCTAATGACTCTATGAGAAATCAAGAGATAATAAAGCAAAACCAAAATAATGAAAAAAAAGAAGATAATGAGAAATATCTCGTTGGAAAAACAACTGATCTGGAAAATAGATCTGGGAGAGATAATTAAAAATTAAAAATTATTGGACTACCTGAATGTCATGATAAAAAAAAAAGATCCCAGACATCATCTTTTAAGAAATCATGACGTAAAACAGCCCTGATATTCTAGAACCAGAGGGTAAAATAGAAATTGAAAGAGTTCACTGATCACCTCCTGAAAGATATCCCAAAATGAAAACTCCCAGAAATACTACAGCCAAATTCCAGAGCTCCCAGGTTGAGGAAAAAAAAATACTGCCAGCATCCAGAAAGAAACAATTCAAGGACTTTGGAGCTAGAGTCAGGCTAACACAAGATTTAGCAGCTTCTACATTAAAGGATCAGAGGGCATGGAAAATGATATTCTAGAGGGCAAAGGAGCTAGGATTACAACCAAGAATCACCTACCCAGCAAAAATGAGTACAATCAATTCCTTTCATTGAAGGGATTTATTCTGTGACATTTGGATTCAGTCAAAGAGCCATACTTGAGGACCTAGAGCGCCACATGTGGCTTCAAAGCTGCAGGTCCTGCACCCCTGTTAAACTGTTTATATTCCTACATAGGAAAATGTTGTTTATAACTCGTAAAAACTTTCTCATTATTAGGGTAGTTAGAAGGAGTATATAGAGACAGAAAGCAGGGGTATAAGTTGATTGTGATAGTATGATTATCTAAAAAAATAAAATTAAGGGATGAAAAAAAAAGAATGCACTGGGAGAAGGAAAGAGAGGTAGACTAGGATAAACTATCTGACATAAAAGAGCCTTGAAAGAGATTTTACAGTGGAGGGGAAAATGGGGGACATGGGAAGGGGAGCACACAAATCTTATTCTCATCAGAATTAGCTTAAAGAGGGACTAAAGCATACACACTCAGATGTAGAAATTTCTCTTAATAAACAGGAAGAAAGGAAGGAAGGGAAGGAGATAAAGAGGGGTGGTGGAACTGATCGGAGAGAGGGCAATTTGGTAAAAGTAAAAGTCAGATGCAAAACACTTTTGAGAATGGACAGGGTAAAAGGAAAGAGACAGTAGGATAAGCGGGAAAATAGGATGGAGGGAAATACATAGTAATTTTTACTGTGAAAAAAAATTACTGTGAGTTTCTCTGATAAAGACTTCATTTCTCAAACATAGAAAATGGAGTCAAATTTATAGAAATAAGAGCCATTCCTCGATTGATAAATGGTAAAGGACACAAACAGGCAATTTTCAAAGTAATCAAAGCCATCTATAGTCTTATTTTTTAAAAAGTGCTCTAAGTTGATGAGTTTAGAGGTTGTTACATCATCCCAAAGTACATGTCCTTCAATCCTAATCCAGATTACATGTCTCTCTGGAAGTGAGTTGAACCTAGGGTACAACAGATCAGGTAAGGATACCACAATCACCCACATTAAACACTCACCCTAGTTAAATATCTGATTTTCCAGTGATCACCTTGGGAGTACTTGTTGATGAAATGCAAATTAAAACAAATCTGAACTACTACCTCATATTTGTCACATCAGCTAATATGACAGAAAAGGAAAATGACAAATGTTGAAGGTGATGTGTAAAAATTAAAACACTAATGTACTATTAGTAAAGTTGTATACTGGTTCAACCATTCTGGAAAGCAATTTGAAACTATGCCCAAAGGGCTATAAAACCATGCATACCCTTTGACCAAGCAATACCACTACTAGGTCTGTATTTCAAAGAGATAAAAAAAAAAACAAAAAGGAAAGGACCTGTGTGCACAAAAACAAAAACAAAAACAAAAAAACAAAAAACATTTATAGCAGTTCTTTTGGTGGTGACAAAGAATTGCAAATTGAGGGCATGTCCATCAACTGGGGAATGGCTGAACAAGTTGTAATGAATTGTGATGGAATAGTATTGTGCTTTTAGAAATGATGAGCAGGATGCTATCAGAAAAAACAAGGAAAGACACGAACTGATGAAAAGTGAAATGAGCAGAACCAGGAGAACATTGTACACAGTAACTGCAACATTATATGATAATTTACAATGAATAACTTAGGTATTCTCAGCAATACAATGATCCAAGACAATTCTGTAGGACTTATGATGAAAGGAGAAAGAAATGGTACAGCCTGAATACAGATCAAAAGTACATTTTCTTTACTTTATTTTCCTTGTTTTGTTTTGTTTTTTTGGTCTGTTTTCTTTCAAAGAATGATTTACATGGAAATATATTTTGCATGACTACACATGTATAATCTCTGTCAAATTACTTGTCCTTTCAGTGAGGGGTTGTGGGAAGGAAAGAATAGGGAAGGATAGAATGTTAAAATTGTTTTTCCATGTAATTGTGAAAAAAAATAAAATATTAAATAAGATTTTAAAAAGAGGTGAGAACGTAAAAAAGAAAAAGAAATGCTTAAAACACAAATGACTTATAGCAGGCATTGATAAGTCAAAATACGAGGCAGTATATCAACACACATTATGTTCTTTCTGGGGGTTGATACTTAAAATATTAAAAAACATCAATTTTTGAGACAACTAATTTCTTTTTCATGTCAGTTCTTCACTGTCTGAGCAATTTATTCAAAGTCTCTATCTTCTGAAGAGTCAAAGCATGGCTTGGGCTCATTGATCTGCCTGTTATCATCTTATCTGAGTTGTTTCAGAGTTCACCTCTTGCTAAGAAAATAGCACCTGGATCCAGAAGTTCTGAACCTCTTGAACCCATGCGATTGCCATCAAGGCCACAAAAATACACATCTCTGAATCACTGTTTAAAGATCTGCACTCAGGGAAAGAAATACAAACAGAACAGGTAGCCATGGATTTGAGCTTCAATGTCAGGCATATATAGACAGCATGTGCCATGATGTAGCACCTGATATAGCATGATATAATAGCTGCCAGAAGGAGGAGCTGCCAGGTGGAGGATATCTCCACCTCCCAGATAGAAGTCTAAGGACAGGGCAGAAGACAGCTCATGTTTGGTAGATAGGAGAGTGACTGCAAAAGAAGAACTTCTTTCTCATTTTAAAATGCACTAGCTGGGCAAACTCTTCCTTCTCAATGGCTAGTCCTTTGATGTTGCCTTCTCTTACACTTGACAATAAGGTATAGATTATGGTATGAATAAGAAAACTGTATCATGACCTCAAAGCGCAAGTCTAAAGGGACCAATTTAGAGGTTGTTACATTATCCCAAAGTACATGTCCTTCAATCCTAATCCAGATTACATGTCTCTCTGGAAGTGAGTTGAACCTAGGGTACAACAGATCAGGTAAGGATACCACAATCACCCACATTAAACACTCACCCTAGTTAAATATCCGATTTTCCAGTGATCACTTTGGGAGTACTTTTGGTACATTTGTCCGTATCCTCAATTCTGGAAAATGCCTTTGAGAATCTGGGGAAACTATTGTCCTTCTGCCAGTACCTCAGGCTAATTACAATTACAATTTTTAACATTCATCTTTTTTTAATTGTGAGTTCCAAATTTTCTCCCTCCTTCCTTCCCTTCCCACCTCCTGCAAATGGTAAGCAATTTGATATGTTATATACATGCAATCATGTAAAACATATTTCCATATTAGACTAATGAATTTCAACAAAGTGTATGCAACACAGTTGTCAATGGCCACTTCAGTGACATGTAAAGAATAGCCTAAATTCATTCAAGAAAGTTTTTAGACAACCTTCTAATTGTTTTGAGTACTCAGAACAATCACAGCTGATGGACCTGTAAACTGTATTTCCCTTAAATACAAAATTAAATGAGTTGCACAATCAATAGTTTACAAAGTTTTCATGAAATAAAATAATTTATCAAAAAAGTTACAGAAAAGGAAAGGAAAGAAAAGGAAAAATGAGTGTTCCTCTTATAAGAAAAGGCTATTTTATAATAAGCTCCCAGAGCATGTGAAGCTCTCCAAATGGGAATCTGGGATCAATTAGAAGTCAACACTTTTGCCCTCAGTTAAGAAACTGAGACATTTTGTGTGAAAATTTCTCCCATGGGCCCCCTTAGCACATAGAACAATTTATACATTCTCCCAATGAAGGCCTTGCCAATTCATAGGATAATTAAGACAGAGGTTAAGACAAAATCTGTACAGAGGTCATGTAACACATAGGGCACTCTTTTTTCCTCCAATGGATTTGCCAAATCATAGGGCCTTCTAAACAGGGATCCAAAATCAACTAATGATAGAACCAACATGCTAGTTCAAAAAGCAAGTCAAAATGAACCCCAACTACAAATGGAGCTCTCAAAAGGGAATTAAGTCCTCATGGTAAGATCAAAGAAGAGATTATTCCTGTATGTAGCTAAAGTAGACCACAGCAGCAGGTCATAAGAGTTGAGGAAACCGAAGAATTGGAAGATTACAATTTGTGGGGGGAATATCAACATATATGTGGAAATCTTCAATAAGGGCAGAAATTGAGGTGAGAAGGAAAACTGTACTGAAATCCCGAAGAAACAAGGGAAAAGTCATGTGGGCTGATAGACAACATCTATTAGGATTTTGACTGAAGTTGCAGTGAGGAAAATTGCAGCCAGTGTGAGAGAGGGTGGCTCTGGATGGCATGATTTGGGGAGGAAGGTAGGTAGCTGTGGGGGCAAGTAGATATAAGGAGCCTGAGAAGAAAAGGTCTAAAAATGGAAGGAAACTATGATAATAATTCATTACGCAACATATGCTAAAATTTAATTTTTCAGATTTTAACTTGTATATATGATATATGAACATTTCATTGGGTATTTGGATGAATTGCTATTGGCACTATTGTAAAAATTTCAGGGATATAATAAAGGTCTATTTGTTTTCAGATATAAAACATCTTTCTCAATTTTCTTTCCTCATGCTTTTAGGAAAGTATGCTTCAGGAATATATTATGCTCTTTGAATAAAAGAAAAGATAGTAGTATCTAGATAGTAGTACCTACTAAATGATGTGAATAAACTCAATACCTTAAAATAGAGTTAGATATATAAGGCATTTACTTTCTATTAAGTTATACAAGAGGTTGATAAGAGGTTTACTAAAACTCCTTCAGTCAATCTATTGATTATAGAAGAAAACAACCCTGAGTGTGGGGCTGTGCAGTGATGGAAACAGCACTGAACAAAGAACTGGGATACTTAATTTGCACTGCCAAAATAGCCATGGAATGATAGACAAATCATTTCACCCTTTTGACTCTAATTTGTAAAATGGAGTTCTTAATATTCATTCTACCTATCTTCCTATGACAGAATCACTTTGAACAGTGTTATATTAAATGTGAGATATAATCAGAAGTGGAAATTTCGTAACATTAAAAATTCATTGATATTAAGGAATTAGGAGAACAAGACTGAAAGATACAAGGGATCTTGGAGATTCTCTAATTTCACTTTTTCATATTATATTTGAGGGAATGAAGTCCTGGAGAAGTTACAACCTGCCCAAGTCACACAGGAAATAAGTTGCGGAGTCAAGATTCAACCTCAGGTCTTCTAATGCCAAATCCAGCATATTTTTCACTATAGCACATCACTTGGTACCAGTCTGAATTGATGAAACAACTGAACTATAATTTTCTTTTATAAACAAAAAACAGTACATACAGAAAAAAAAACTAGTCTTAAAACTTGTCACAGAAAAGATGATAGTAAGGAACTTGTCTCAATGAATAGATTTATGATTAGCTAACTGATTGTATGTAAATCAGTGTTTTGAAAGTACTTAATGGTGCTAAAAAATAATCTATCTCCTTAAAGAATTTAATTTTTTTAAATCCTGTTTAAACTACTTTAGTTAGCAAACTCTTCTTTTACATATAGTATAAAAAGGAAACCTTTCATCCTGCCCCATATATTAATGACCAGAAGTTCAGGACAGAACCCAAATAGTGGAGTTTTACATAATAAATTATTATTTATAGATAGCATTTATGTAGCACTTTAAGGTTTGCAAAGCCCTTTATAAGTGTTACTTGTTTATCCTCACAGCAATTCTGAGAGGTAGATGATATTATTACCCTCATTTTACAGGAAAGGAAACTGATACAGACTGAAGTTTAATGACTTGCTGTCTGTCAACTAGCTAGTAAACATTTAAGGTCAGATTGCAGCTCAGGTCTTCCTGACCCCAGGTCCTGTGCTCTATCTATTTTATCCAAATGTTATGTTATGATAATAATAATAATAATGATAATAGTTATTAGCTGCTAGCAATTATGAAATACTCATTTATTTGCAAACAAATATTATAAATAGACATAATCTATTAATATAGGTAATGGTATACCCTGTTCTCTCCAAAATCACTAATGATCTCCCAACTGCCAAATAAGGTGGCCTTTTCTTGGTTTTCATGCTTCTTGACTTCTCTGTAGACCTCTGACACTGTTGTCAACTCTCTTCTCCTTAATCCTCTCTTCTTTCTAGGTTGTTAGGACACCACTCTTTCCTGGTTCTCCTCCTACCTATCTAACAGCAATGGGGAAGTTATTTGGGGAAAAGATAATGAATTCATTTTGGACATATTGAATGTCCACATTTAAGGTCTCTCCTATACATCCAGTTGTCTAGTTTCTGAAAGGCAAGAAATGCAAGGCTGGACCTCAGAAGAGAGGGTAGGCCTGATTGAGTAGATCTGATATTTATCAGTATAGTGATGATAATTAAATCCATGGGAGCTGATGAGATCAGTAAGTGAAATAGTATAGAGAGAGAACAGAAGATAGCACAGAGGCCTGGGGGACTCATCTTAGTTATTGGGCATGACCTTGATTAGAATCCAGAAAAGGACACTGAGAAGGAGCAGTCAGACTCTATTCCCTCTGGCTCCATCCCTAACTTCTCACTTTCTCATCCTCACTCATATCCAATCTTTGGCCAAGGCCTGTCAGTTTCACCTTTGAAATACATCTCAAAATGTCCCCTTCTCTCCTCTGATACTGACACTTCCTGGCCCAGGCCTGTATCACCTCATGCTTTGGCTACTACAATGGCCTGCTGGTGGGTCTGCCTGCCTCAAGTCTCTCCCCATTCAAATCCATCTTCCATGCAGCTGCCAAAGTGATTTTCCTAAAGTGCAGGTCTGACCATGTCACCCTAATGCTCAATAAACTCTAGTGCTTCTGATCATCTACAGGATCAAATACAAAAGCCCATCTTTCAAAGCAGTTCATAACTTATCCTCCCACTCCCAAACTTCCTGGTCTTCTTACACTTTACACCTCCCCATATACTCTTCAGTTACAGACAGCAAGTCACTTAACCTTGTTTGCCTCAGTTTCCTTATCTGTAAAATGAGTTGAAGAAGGAAATGGCAAACCACTTCAGTACATCTGCCAAGAAAAATCCAAATGAGATCATGAAGACAGCAATGTACTCTTCAATCCAGTGACAAAGTCCTGGTGTCTTATAGGGTGTCTTATCTCTTTGTTACAGATATTTTCTTTAGCTGTCACCTCACCTCAGCCTTCTGGCTTTCCAAACTTCCTTCAAGACCCAAGCAAATTCCACCTCCTACTGGAAGCCTTTCCCAATACTGGACCTCTTAATTCTGCCCTCTGTTAATTATTTTCTATTTATTCCATGTATATAGCTTGTTTGTATGTGTGTATGCTTGTTGTCTCTCCCATCAGATTGTGAGCTCCTTGAGGGCACGGTCTGTTTTTTTTGCCTCTCTTTGTATTCCCAGTGCTTAGCACAGAATCTGGTATATTTTGTCATTCAGTCCTTTCACTCATGTCCAGATTTGAACTCAGGTCTTCCTAACTCTATCCTCTCTGCCACCTAGGTGTTTGGCACATAATTGGTGCTTAATAAATACCTGATGACTGGCTGACATTAACTTGTGGCTAAAGTAAGCCAAATCATGTGTCCATTTGAAACAGAATAAGAGCAAAGAAAGAGGACAATTTCTTTCAGTCCTACTCCAAGAAAGAAAATCTGATTTTCATGTTATTTTCATTTTATAAATTTATATAATTGATTTTATATCATTTCTGTTTCAGTGAAAGTCCATTACATTTTAGATTTTGCAAGAAACTTGGAGAATAAAATAGGAGTTTGAAAACTGGCTTTTTTGAAAGCTAAATATTACATTTTCAGATTTTTAAGCCCTATAATATTTCATAGTAGAAAACAATCAAGAACCAAATTATCATGTATACAGAAGAATGAGGACTTGGGTGAATACAATTCAATACATAAAAGAAAGTGACCATTTTGGTTATAACTAGTTTTTGTAAAAATATGCATTATTAGCCCTGTCAAAAAGACATAGAGAAGAAAAAAAAACATTCACTTTTAAATTTTCAAAGAATACTCAAAATGTCTATTTTAATTTTGAAATCTGGACAAGAAGGTTAGGAAATATGAGAAAAAAGTAGCCATTTACTCTAGTCTAAATCATACTTTTAAATATTTAAGACTTATAAAATATAAACTAGTGACCATAATTTTTGAAGCAGAAGTATTTCTAAGCTCATTATTATACAGAGCAAGAGGATTTGGAGATGTTCATCACTGTACAGGCCACAGGTTAAAGTATTTTGTGGTCATGGAAATTTTCAAAGACCATCTACCCTGTAAGACGGGGGTTGCATGATCTGTGACAATTGAGGGCATACCAAACACTGATTAAGTCACAGATCACTGATGTGCTGAAGTATAATTAATTCTATTTTTTCCAGAGCATAATGTTTTTTAAAACTTAATGGTTTCTCATTTTGTTTTTTGTTTTAATAATTTTAACAGCCTTTTCTTTACAGGAAGTATCACGAGATATAAAACAGCAGTTGCAGTAGCTTATTATATTCAAAAGAAAAGGTGTTTCTATAAAAACCACATCCAGGCATTATTTTTCAAATCAATGGATAAAAAGATTAAAGTCATTTGTAGATTTTTTTTAAACTGCAAACACTAAAAATAAGACAAGCATAATGTGTAGAAAATGGTCAGCCCTCTTACAATAAAGCCAAATAAAATCTTTTGTATGATGAGAACAACTCATGAGATTTCTCAGAGGAAGATACATTCATGAATGTTTTATTCTTATAATTGCTTTTGGGTTTGTGCATAAATATTTAGATACTATATTAATAGCTAATAAACAAAATGTACATACATTCAACTTGATTATCTAAAGACAGATTATACATGGATGCTCTGGTTTCAAATTCATGTTGACATAAGTATTTTATTTCATTATTGCTACTCCTGATCACTCTTACCTCTACAAGGAACCTGTATGGTTAAAACACCTAGAAGGAAGAACTTCTGAAATAAAGTATTTAATTGTGTCCCACTCCAATGAAAGTATCAGTCAACAAAAAAATAAAAGAAAAAATAGTTTAGAGAGCACATATTTAAGGTTAGAAGACCCCTAGAGGGAATTTAGTTAACCCCTTCACTTTACAGATGAAGAAATTAAGGCTTAGAAAGGTTAATGGAACCAGAATATAAAAATGCAAAGGTTAAAAAATCTGAAATAATGATTTTAATATCATGCAAACTTAAAAAATTTTATAGCTACATATTGATAGCACATGCACTACAGCAGTATAGAAACAACTGAGGTTAGTACTGTATTAGAAAGAATTAAAGAGATGATAGACGTTGCTAATAAAAATTACATGTGAATCATCTATTAATGTAATTAAGTAACTTAAGTGGAATGTAAGTGGAAAGGAAAATTAGTTATTAATTTTAATTACTTCATGTATTCTTTTCATATTATGGATTACAAAGTTATTTATTTTACAAATAAATAAATCAATAACCATTTTTAAAGAAAGACCTACTATTTGCCAGGAACACTAATAGAGTAAAAGGTCCATTCTATGCTGCTCATTGTTGTCATCATCGTCATCATCATCACCACTAACGTTTATATCCTCTTAACTATGTGCCAGGCACTACGCTAAGTGATTTAAAATTATTAGCTCATAAGAGTTATTTATGTTATTTATTACATCATTGTGATTTGAAAGGCATTGTAGAAAAATGGTTAGAAAGTTGACCTCAAAATTCAGAAGATCTGGGTTTATGTTCTTTTGACACATATTTAGTGTATGATCCAAAGTAGGTCATTTAATTTCTCAGTAATCAAGGAAACTCTCCAAGACCACAAGCTGTGGGGAAGAAGGCCATCTGCATGGTGGAGAGTTACAAGTAAGGTTTTCACAACAATGAAATAACAAGTCCATTCCCTATTTCCTTTACTCCCGTTCTCTGAAATTTTAACAATATTTAACACCAAATTCATGGTTTTCACTTATTTTCCCTTAGATTTTTTTCCAGAAAAAAATTGGCCAGAAATGTACTTTCTGGGGCTTAACAGTCATTATAAAACCTCTAGATTTCTAATTTTTTCATCTAAGTCTGCATTGCTGAATATTTCTTGGTACAGAAACTTGGACTTCAGATTTAAATATCACAAGTCTAAAACAATTGGTTGTAAAATTTGGAACCCTGGGTGTCTTGTAGTAGGTTTCCATAGTATAAGAACATTTTCAGTTTGAATAGTTTAATACAAATTTTCCTAATTACTCAATTTAGAAAATCATGCCATTACAGTGAATTATTATATTGTACTTGTTCAAGTACTTTTCTTCTATCTTTCACTAACCTTATTCAAGGCTTCATTATATATAGTGAAGCTCAAGTTTTGGTTGATCTTAACAAACTGGACAAAAGCTAATATTGTCTCTAGCATCAAGATATGGAAGAGAATGAGTCTATGTATGGTATAGGCAAGTGATCTTTCAATTCATAGGAAAAAAATTCTACATGTGGGAAGGTATAGTTTTTGTTGTTGCTTTGTCATTTTAGTTATGTCCAATTCTTTGTGTCCCCATTTTGGGCAGTTTCTTGTCAAACATCATCATCATTATCATCTTTTTCTTCCTCTTCTTTCTTTTCCTTTTTCTTTTCCTATTCCTCCTTCTATTCATAGATCTCTTCTTGGTCCTCTGAAGTTTGGCATGTTGATTATATGCACATTTATAATATACTATAGATAGATATAGATATAGAGATAGAGATAAAGATATAGAGATAGAGATAGAGATATAGAGATAGAGATATAGAGATAGAGATAGAGAGATAGAGATATAGAGATAGAGATAGAGATGGAGATAGAGATAGAGATAGAGATAGAGATAGAGATAGAGAGATAGAGATAGAGATAGAGATAGAGATAGAGATAGAGATAGAGATAGAGATAGAGATAGAGATAGAGATAGATAAATACATAACACATATGTATTTGGTGAGGCAACTGGGGTTAAGTGACTTGGCCAGAGTCATAAAGCTAGTGAGTGTTATGTGTCTGAGGTCGCATTTGAACTCAGGTTCTCCTGACTCCATGGCCGGTACTCCATCCACTGAACCACCTAGTTGCCCCGTGTTGACAATATTTTTAAAAATTATTTTGTAATGACAAAAAAATGACATTTAACAAGTTTTCAGATGATAGAAATGGAAAGATAACTAAAATAATGAATGATGGAGTCAGAATCCAAAAGGTCTCAATAAAAATAGAACATAGAAGCAACTCTAATTATATCATTCTCTTGGGTTCAAAATACAGATTTTACAAAGACAAGATGTGTGAAGAATGGAAAAGATTTTTTAAGAAAAAAAATTCTTGAGGATATTAGTGGCTCTCAATTTTATTTTGAGAGAAGAGTGCATCATGACATCCAAAAAATCTAATACTGATGTTGGCTGCCTTTTTAAGAGAGAAACAGAGTACAGGATGAGGAAGTTATAGATCAATCCTAATTTAGCTGGAAGGGTATGTTCCAGTCTATTTCAGTTATTTAGAAATTCACAAATGGGCCATACAGGACACTAGTATTGAAAACAAAAGGCTGCTACCACAGTACATTTTAGTTCATATGAAGCAAATCTTAAAACCTTACACTAGAGTCAGAGGTATAGAAAGATGGAGTAGTAGGAAAGGGAAATAAGTAAAAAGCAGGAAAATTTCTAGACCTCAGTCCTAATTATCTTAGGTCATAATATGAAACTAAATTACAAAGAGCTCCAGATACTGGATGATTTGTTTCACTTGTTTCATACTTTTTTCAGTTGTTACATACTTTGTGAATAAATTGTTTTCTCAAGATTTTTTTGTATATGTTTATATTTATAGAAAAAATAAATTCTTTATGAGAAAGAATAGTGAGTGCATAGACAACTAGTCAAAGTCAGAAAGACATGGATTAAAGTCAGGCCTTTCACACATAATAGCTATGTGATCATGAGCAAATTGCAACTTCTCAGTGTTTTTCATAGCTCTTTAAGACTATTAATTTTGGATAAATTACAAATTTGCATTGTTCCGATAGTTTCCAAGCCCAGGAGTTCACTACCTCAATAAAATCAGATCTGAGTCAAACTCAGAAGATCAGAATTCCATTTTCCAAATTTTATCAGAGACGTACTTCTATTACATTGAACATTTGTAAACTGTTGCTGTGTATTATACTATTTGTTATATCTTTCTTTTATGACAAATTTCTTCCAGCTACTCAGAATTTCAAGTTATTTAATATGACTATGGCACTATTAGCAGACTCAATTGGCAGTTATTTCTCAAGATATTAGATTCTGTCATATTGTTTTTATATAACAGGAGGATGTGAAAGGAAGTACATCTGTTATGAGGATCAGTAGAACTCAGTTCTCATCTTGCATTGATTATGTATTGCTCAAGAGAAGAATAGGTCAGGTTTTTTTTACCCTCTCTTTTCTTTTCTCAGACATAAATACAGAGATAGCTCCAGCTATTATTAGGCAAGATTTTTTTCTTTCTCTTATCATCTCTTTGCTTATATCTTATCTGTTCAAACACAATTGATATAATTATTCTATCTGTCTGGTCAAATATACTATAACAAAGAAGTAAGATTACAATGGTTTCCACCTATAATTTGCTGATAGATGCAAATTTATTTTCAATTCTTCGTACCCACTCTCTCATTGGCATGTCAGCGAGGAAAGTATTCTAGCATGAAAAACAATAATTATATTTCCATCCCCATCTGAATAAAATTTAATTTATGGCACATATAGTGACAGTTCAATATAAGGGGAAGGAAGGAAAGGGTATGAGCATTTATATTGTGCCTAATATGTATCAGGAACTGTTCTGAAGGCGCTATCTCATTTGATTTCTCACGTGTGAGGTAGGTATTGTTTTTATCCTCATTTTACTGAAGCAGACACAAGTTATGTGACTTGCCCAGGGTCACACAGCTAGCAAGTATCTGAGGTCAAATTTGTACTAAGACCTTCCTGACTCCAAGCCCAATATTCTTTCTACTGTGCCACCAACTGCACCAATATATGATACCAACCGTATCAACATATGAGAGTAGCAAATAAAAAAGGTAAATTCAGTATTTCATTAACTTCCCTTTCCTTTATAGAAAAAGGCATTTCCACCCTAGATGTTCTCTACATCACAGTAATCACAAGCTTAAACCATATTCAGATGAGATCTGCATTTTCCAAATGTTATTACCTCAAAAGCACTCTTACACAGACTTTAGAAAATCTTGGGGGAGCTGTATTGTTAGCTCTTTATTGTATTGTGTATTTTTTCTAGCTTCTCAGGATTTTAAGTTGACTACATAATGTGACAGTCACTATTATCAGAAACGAAATTGGCAGATATTTCCTCACTTCTCAGATCTTGTCACATTATTTTTAGAGGACTTTTAGGTTTCAGTGGTCATTTCAGTTCAATCCACACACTTTACTTTGTATCAAATGGATTTGACCCCTCAATCACATAGACTCAATTTTATTTCAGCTTATCCTTATCTGCCATCTAACATGCAGAAACTCTTTGCTGTTCTTTGCTGGGCTTTTTTTTCCATTGGCTAACATATTGATCATTGGTAGTAATAAACTCTTTCATCTGCTTCACTTGTCTGACAATGAAGAAGAAAAAAAATGAATATACCAAATTTGCTCAAGTACTACAGCATTCTAGCATCAGACAAACCTTGATAATGGAGAAGAATGGAATGATGGGATAAGGAATATTTTCAAAGCCTCTAAGTGGTAGTAGCCCTTTAAAGAGATATATTCACTCTTCTCATGATTTCACTGACTGCTTTATTCCTATGACAGAGGGCCCAGATTCAAAAATTGTAAAATATGCTCTTCTCTGCTTCTAAATATTTTGCCTCCTTGACATACTAGGTCTGTTAGAATATTAAAATAATTTGATTTCCCCTTTAAATTAAGGAAACACTATGTTCAGAAATCAAGCACTAACTTAGCTATTACATTTTCATCAGCTATAGTAGCTTTGCTTCCATTTACTACCATATGCTGGCAACAGAAACAGAAGACTGGAAGGAAGATTAGTTTATCATCTTTGCTTCAGGCAAGTGCATACTTCCCATATGTATCTCTGACAGATGAGACTAACTCAATTTTAAAAGACACATAGTTTCTTAGCAACTCATTTTTTAACACTCTTGGTGTAGCCATCTTTAAACCTAAATATATTACTCGCTAGCCAAAGTCTACTGTCATTGACTCAGTCCTCAGGGTTGCATGAATGACATCTGATCATCATTTTGATGAGTAATAAAGTCACCCCTCTGCCTCTTTCAGTGTAGTTTAGGTAATCTCCAACTTAAAAACAAATACACATAAAATTATTTTCTTAGTTTTTAATCATTTATTTAGTCAAGCACCTTAATTATTTTTATATTTTCTTCCTCTATATTTTCCATGCTTCCCTGGAATGTGAAGCCCAGAGCAAAATACATAGTAGTAAGTGTTTAATCTTTGCTCAATAAAATGACAAGGTTTCTATGTTAACCTATTTTTTTTTTAATGAAAGTACAGGGGGGGCAGCTAGGTGGCACAGTAGATAGAGCACTGGCCATGGAGTCAGGAGGACCTGAGCTCAAATCCAGCCTCAGATACATAACATTTACTAGCTGTGTGACCCTGGGCAAGCCACTTACTCCATTGCCTAGCCAAAAAAAAAAAAAGTACACCATTTCTGTTGTATATTGTTCATAGCTCTACAAACCAGCTACAAACTAGTAATACATAGATCTGTTTCCTCATATAGACCAATACTTTAGCAAATAGACTAAAAGCAAACTGAGTTCAAGATGTTATTTTTAAATATAATTAAAATAGTTACTTTAGTCATTTGAAAGTCAGACATTTTTAGAAAGGTCCATTATTTAAGTACTATTTTTTTTTGTTTTTTAGGCAATTGGGGTTAAGTGACTTGCCCAGAGTCACACAGCTAATAAGTATCAAGTGTTTGGTCTGAGGTCAAATTTGAACTCGGGTCCTCCTGACTTCAGGGCCAGTGCTGTATCCACTGCGCCACCTAGCTGCCCCTTTAAGTACTATTTTCTGAGCCTCTTCCATAATGAATTTAACTTGTAGAGGAGAAAAATGTTAAAATCAGCTTATGAATGGGTATTTGTCTTTACTTTATTCACCACTGAAAAGACATATTTACACAGAGTTGCATATCAAATTAACTGAAATTGAAAATTATGAGTATTAGGGATTATAAAAGCAAAATTGAAACACAAATTCGTAATCCATTTGATAATATTGCCATATTAGATTCCAAACTCAACTCTAGAACTAGCAGTTGGGAAGTGACATTTGTTTCTGCAGATTTCAGAAAGCCTCTTATGTGGAAAAGTAAAATTGAATAATTCAAGTTTACTGTTATGAATCATAACCATAAGAATTAGAATTGATGATTATCAATCTTTTTCTCAGTGTCTGACTTGAGTTAGAATGGCAGCACAATACCTAACATAGTATGGACACTGAGTATTTCTTTTTTTAATGAATGACTTAATGTAGTAAATGAATATTTCAATTCATATTTATCTGTAATCTTAAGTGAATATAATCGTTCAACCCTTTCCCCAGAGCAGTTGTGCTTCTCTCTATAATTACACTACATAAAATTCTCTCCTGAGGTATTTATTACATGAAAGGTAAATTTCAAGGATAGGTACCTAATTGTAGGTAAAATATTGGCAACATATAACCACAAGGAAAAACAAAACAAAACAAAACAAAAAAGCTAAAAATCTTCTTGCCAATACTTACTATCACCTCGGCAAAGCAATGGCCCCAGTTTATAAGCTGCTTCAGAGTTTGGTCGGTCTGTATCTGTAATTACTATCTGAGTTACTGGCAGATGTTCTTTATAGGAGAGGAATCCAGTATCATTGGTCCTGAAAAATGGAAAACACAATAAACCATCCTTAAATCAGCCTGATTAACATTCATGTCAAAGAAACAAAAAGATATTTTCCTTGTACTTTTAAAAAACAAGATGTGAACTTGCTCACATATGCCGGTAAAGGATCAACCATTGCTCATCTGAAGGGTTGTAAACATGATCATATTTTTGAATTAGGGTATTTAAAAGCACAAAGCCCATTTTTCATCTAAATTACTACATGGTAGTAAGTAGGAAGGCCCAGAAGTGTGGTCATCTCTTCAAGTGTGAGATTACATTTTTGACCTAATTAATTAGCTAAATGCTTTCTAGATTTAGTCACTGTACAGTTATTATTCAATATTTATGCATGCATAAATTATTGCCTTACTGAAAAATCACCTTATTGGTTTAAAGCTAAGCAATTTTAATTCCAGCTATTTGATAAATTTATTTTGTGATTTTTTTTCAGTATCTTGCTTCTCATTGACTTTAAATAAAAGTATAAAGCTGATTCTGGTTTCTGCTCTAGTAGTAGCTACTTAAATGTCCTTGGATTAATAGCTCTGTGCCTTAGTTTCCTAGGTTGAAAAATGAGAGACTTGCATTAGATGATCCCCAAGTTCCTTTCCAGAACTAAAATTCCAGGATTCTCTGACTAGAAGCAATGAGAAATAAAATATAATTTAATGAAATGCTGAAATTATCTAATACAATCAATTAAAGAAATTTGATGGTTGAGAGAAAAAAAATATGAATCGAGTAGAGAAGTCACCTGCAAATCCAAGTAACATTTTTTTTTTTTGCTAAGTGTAGTTCTACTTCAACACATCAGCCTGAACCTAGCAAAAAGATAACTAGATGAGAGTTCAAGATCCTTGAATTCTAATCATGGTTCAGCTATTAACTACTTGTATAATCTTGGGTGAATCATTTGACAGAATTACAGACAGAATCTCATATTTGGAAAGGTCTTCAGAAGCCATCTAGTCAAATTCATGGATCTATAGGAACATACTTTACAACATACCTATCTTCTCTGTACCTGTTTCTTGCTTTATCAAATGAGGAACTGAGGCAAAAACAGGGTTAAGTGATTTGCCTAGGGTCACACAGCTAATAAGTGTCTAAGGCTGGATTTGAACTCCGAAGATGAGTCATCCTGACTCCAGGCCCAGTGCTCTCTTTACTGTGCCACCTAGATGTCCATGCATTTAATCTTGGTGGCACCTAAATTAGCAGAAATCCCAGCTAGTAACAGCCTTTGTCACTAATACAACTGTCAACATAGAGACAGGGCATTCAGAATTCTGCCAGCCACTAATCTTTGTAGATTTACAGCAATGAATATGAATGCATAAATATTTGATTATTCCAGTTCTACTATGCATCAAGATCCAGACAGTCTCAGAAAAAGATTAAAAAAATTTCAGATGTCAAAATGACAGTTTTTTGGTGAGTATGATAAAAAAGCCCCACCCTCCACTACTCTGATGCTTTATATTGGTGTAAAAGTGACCTGGGGTTGAGAAGGCCATGCTAATGTTTTATTATCATATAGTGTTTTCAGGTTTACATGGCACTTTACTTGTAACTCCATGAGTTTAGCTGGCATATAAAGATTTTTATTCTCATTCAAAAAAAAAAATGAAGATAAGAGAGGTAACCAAGCAGAATTCTCAGAAAAGCTATGACCAGCTCTTTGAACACAGAGGGTTTTTGTAGAATGTTGGTTAAAACAAACCAAAGCATACAGAGACTGTAAGTAGCCAATGCAGGAATTAGACCCACATCTGCTTACTTCAAGTTCAGCAATCTTTCCATCATAACATGCCACCAATAGAGTACAATGTTTGGGGAGTTTAACAGTAAAGTTCAAAGGGCTTTGGACATTGCTATGGGGATACAATTAATGTATCCTGTCCTAGTACCAGACTGGTTAAGTTTGAAAAACTTCAGGATAACAAAAGTAGCCAATAGGTAACTTTTTTTTCCAGTCACAGTAACTTCTATCAACCATCAACTAAAGCATTGCATTTCAAAGTTCATCTGTAGAAGGAGTACCTAAGCTGATAAAATCACTGATCTTTGAAGTGCTTAAATATAAAATGAAAATAAACTTTTCAAAATTGTCTAGGTTTCAGGACAGCTAGATGGCACAGTGGATAGAGCACCAGCCCTGGAGTCAGAAGGACCTGAGTTCAGATCTGGGCCTCAGACACATAACACTTACTAGCTGTGTGACTCTGGGCAAGTCACTTAACCCCAACTGCCTCACAAAAACAGACAAACAAAATTGTCTAAGTTTCTATCCTATAAGATCCTATTTAATTTATATAGTAACATATAGCATGTGCAACTATAGGTACATGTGTTTCTATATTGTATGCATTTGTATGTGGGCATACACATATATACATGTGTGTATATTATATAGGTATATATTTGTATGTCTATACAAATATATGTACAAATATACATACATTTATTTGTATATAGACACATGTGCATTTACCCCATCTATAGATACATAGATATATGTATTCAGGCATATAAAGACATATACACACATATAGACATCATTGTTCTTGTTGAGTCATTTCAGTCATGTCCTCTCCTATTCTCTGTGACCCCATTTGGGGTCTTCTCAGCAAAGATACTGGAGTGGTTTGCCATTCCTTCTCCAGCTCATTTTATAGATGATGAAGAAATGAGGCAAACAGGATTAAGTGACTTGCCCAGAGTCTCACGACTAATAAGTGTCTGCGACTGGATTTGAACTCAGGTCTTCCTGATTCAAGGGCCAACATTCTATCCTCTGTGCCACCTAATTGCCCACATATAGGCATATATACACCCATATAGGCACACATACATACACAATGTATATGTTACCTATAGTCATAGTGATGTATGTTAGTACAGAAACATATATGTTTGCACGTGTGAGTCAATACACATGTGTATAAATGCATGCACATGAAAATGTGTGCCATCTGTGGTCACATATAGTAAATGTTAATATATGTGCATATATACATGTACACACACAAAACATGCATCTATACATATTTTTGTATATGTGTATATACATCTGACTATATATCAGGAAGTATTTTTGAAGAATAAGTAACATTCCATTGAGAGTATCATGTGATGAAAACATTTTGTCAAGTAAATACATTGCTTTATTCAATTAAGTCTGGATTATTGATGCTACTGGGGGAAAAACACAAGACAGATTATCTAAATACTGTATTCCTAAAGTCTTAGTGCTATTAAAACTTAAGATGGTATTAAGACTTTTGGGATGCAACGCACATTAATGATTGGCTTGGGAATATATCGCATGTGTTTACTCTAAGATATTTCACTTATCTAACTACTTATGCTTATTAATTTTAACTTGTAATATTCCCTGAGCAAACAGTTAATAGAACAAAGTGGTATATAAGTATGCTGGATAAAATACTGTATTAGAAAGAGAGAGAATGATGTGGTAATAATATTAAAATGAAGATAATTAGGCATATATTAAAATTTTGAAAATTTTAGAGAACCTAAAAAAAGATTTTACATTTTTTTCTCCAGCTTTAGGTGACTGGGACACACACCTATTTAAATAGGCACATATATAAATAACATACATACACACATACATGTCTATCTGTATATAGACATAGATATATCCTCAAGCCCCCTTTTGATGAACCTCAGAATATTACTACCAAGGCAATAAATCTATCATTGAACTTAAAGCTTTGTAAAATGTATGCAGGGTATTAAGAATCGAAATTTGTAATCAAGACCATAAAGTGCTAATATTTTGATATATTAATTATTGTAAAGGCACATGAGCTGGTTCTCTTCTAGACTCAAAAGAGCATATGGTTGAGTATTTACAAGAATGGAAGAAGAAATAAAAAGATTGATCAATATTACTTATGAACATATTAGTAATGTGGGAAGTCATTCACCTTTCTACTTGTAGCTCCATTGTTGGAAACTTCCCAATTAACTTAACTGAATCTCCCCTCCCCCACATCCATTTGCTCCCCTAATATTCTATTTGGTAGTCTCCACTAATGGTTAATAAAGGCAACAATTTATGAGCAGCTAGGATGCTTGTATTATCAACTCTGTAAGGACTGGTTTAAGTTTTTTTTTCAAATAATAGGATAATTAAAAAATTTTTTTTCAATGAAATGACGTAAAATTTTTCTAACAGCGGTCACTTTTATGGTGACCTACTTGGATCTGATATGAAACAGAGTTTTGTATGAACTCAGGAGGTTGGAGATGACGAAGAGATGAAATACTATGTCACATCTAATTTTTTAAAAATGTTCTCTTTTTAGGTTCTCTAAAATTTTCAGAATTTTAATATATGCCTAATTATCTTCATTTATTAGCACGGCATTTATAACAAATGTATAATGTAGACTTTCTCTGAAGTCACTCTCAGGCCAAAGTAATGATTTTGAATGCGTCTGCAGACTATGAGGAGTAGTCTGAGAGGACTAAAAAAAACCCTCAAATTTTCCTTGGTAGTTGTAAAAGGCCTTAAGCCATCTAAATCACCACCCCAAAAGGTCTTCTGCAGTAAGGGAGGTGGAATCAAGATGGCAGATTAGAGGCTGAACTTTTCCAACATTCCCTTCCAAACAATATTGAAATAACATCTCAAATACAATTATGGAGCAGTACAGCCAACAGAAGTTCAAAGTGAGACATTTTTCCAGCCTAATACAACTTATAAAGTCAGCAACAGATGTCTGGGACACCAAAGTGCAAGTAGCAACAGCAGTGGTGGTGGGCCCTGGAGGTGACTGCACAGGAGCTTCAGCTTCAAGGGTTCTCTGCCCAGAGACTATAATGGGGTCAGACAAACTGGTAAGAAAGAGATTACAGGGAGCCCTTTCTGACACTGGGAGCAGCTGGTGGTAATTGGCAACTCCATTGCCCATACATCAGTCACAAGGGAGCAGCAGCCCTAATTGAAATTCCAGTGCCAAAAGGCACACTAGTACTTGGACCTACAGGAAGGCAGAGCCACTTCTTGGGTGACTTCTAGACCAGAGCCTACACCAGGAAAACAATGACCACACCTCTCCTGGATCACACTATCTTGGAAGCACCAAAAACTTACAGATTTCCCAGAACTAGCTCTGAAAACAGCAGCACCAAAAAAACAAAAACAAAACAAAACAAAACACACACACACACACACACACACACATAACACAACATGGCAAGACCTATATGAACTGATGCAAAGTAAAGTGAGAAGAACCAGGAGATCATTGTGGACTGTAACAGCAATGTTACAATGATGATCAGCTGTAAATGACTTGCCTATTCTCATCACTAGAATGATCCAAGACAATTCCAAAGGACTCATGATAAAAAAAAATGCCATCCACCTCCAGAGGGAAAGCTGATATACTCTGTGTGCAAGCTAAAGTATAATTTTCTTGAAGCTTTGATCATGGTTTATTGTTGTTTGTGCATTAGAAAATGTGCATGGTGGGTTGAGGATGCTGAAACATATAACCAAGGAATCCTGAAGGAGAACAGGAATTAAAAAACAAAACAAAACCCTGCACCAAAGGATTCTAAAACAGAAAGAGGAGATGGTCAAATGGTGAAAGCACTGGATGACAAGTCTATGGCCAGAGAACTCTACTGGCACTCTTCTAAAATCAGGAAAAAGAAAGGAAGCCTCAGCTAAGCCCCTCTTGGCAAATTTGGTAAAGTATATGGACAAAAGACAAAGAAGTAGACGTGATGACTAGCAATCTTCATCAGTGGAGGGAATTCCTGAATTGATGAGATCACAGATCCATTTGAATAATTGAGCACATATTTGTACTATAATACAAAGTTAGGTAGCACAGTGGATAGAACACTGAGCCGGAAGTCTTGAGTTCAAATCCAGCTTTAGACACTTGCTAGATCCTGGGCAAGTCATTTGACCTCTAATATTTCTTAGTGTTCTCAACTGTAAAATGGGGATAATAATAGCACCTCCCTCCCAGGGTCATTATCAGGATTAAATGAGATAAAATTTATAAAGCAGTTAGCACAGAGCTTAGCATATAGTAGATACTTAATAAAATGTTTATTTCTCTTTGATATATTGTAAGCTCATCTTATTTGTTCTAAGCTGACCCATGCAAAGAATGTAATTTAAAATTTTAATATTCTGGGGGTTTTTGCCATATAATCCATTTTTCAATGACTGGCTTGAATGCGCCCCTAAAGGGCATGTGACAAGTGGAGACCTTCTGTTCTAGCATCATTATTTCCCTTTTTCAGAAATGCATCTTTATATTAAGGATAGGGTATAATAAAGGAAGTTTCTTTTATTTCCCTTAAGCCTAATGCTAGCTGCAAAATATCTTCAACTAATACTTAATATATATGTTTTGCACTGAATTTTGCTGAAGGTTAATATTGCTAAGTAGAAACCCCTAATAAAAACTGTCATATCATTTGTATTTGAGCCAAAAGTGTGAAAATGCAAAGCAATTTTAATACTGTGGATTTACTATATTTCTATGTTCATGTGTCACATTTCCATATTTTTGATATTTTTGTCATGGCCTTTGACTTTAATTACAAACATATTAATTGGAATATAGCAAAATCCTATTATTAAAAAACCAGGGGTCATTTAATTTGTGTCTGTGGGTCATTTCATTTGTGTTGGTGTGTCTTCTCTTAAAATAGAAATTTGTTCATTTAAAACAGAAATCAGTTGTTTAAAAAAATACTTCAGGATAAGAAATGGTCAAACACTAACAATTCAGAAAAAAGTCAAGATTTGTATGAAAAATATAGAACAATATATATCAAATATAGGCAATCTTAGTAAAAAGATCATTAAAATGCAGTGTTTTTTAATGAGGTCCTGGAATACAGATAATGAAACATATCTCCCTATTAGGGTAAGTATGAGGGCAGAATATTGTATACATTGTCAGATGAGGCCACTTTATCAGATGCTGTTTAATTATTTGTCTTTATCACAAGGGAAGATTCAATCTAGAGAGAAAAGTGGTAATTATTGTGATTTAAAGTTAAAGAAATCATCAATTAAATATATTTTCAAAATGTATTCTCAAATCAGTAAAGAAATTTTAGACTGTTGAAATGTCCCCTTGTGGCATATATTCTGATTGCCATTTCAGGCTTCAATGTCTATAGTCACACCTTCTTAGGGTCCGTGGATACATATCAGGGCACACTTTTATTTTCACTTTTCTTTGAATTCCTTCATAATGCTATGCATCTATTGCACTCATTTAAAAACTTCATTCTGTGAGGAGGTTCATAAGATTCTTCAAACTGACAAAGAAATCTATGACACACAAAAAGGCTAAGGACCCTTACTCTTACAAGGACCCTAACAATGTTCTCTCATCAGCACCAACAAGAACATCAGGAACACCAATTCTGATTTTTGTTTATTCTGTTCTCCGGCAATGCCCATTCTGGTCCAAGGCCAGAAGAAGCTTTCATGACAGTGTCTCGGACCCTGGAGACAGCCTTATCCTCTTTTCTTCCCAATCAACAGTAGGAACGTTTGTCACTTACTTAGTAACTGAGGTCCTTATTCCAAGTGAGCCTAAGCATTTCAGTTTCTTCTCTGCATGTAGGGGATCTCATAAGCAAATAAAACTTGTTTTCTTCCTTCAAATGTTTGTTATGTACTTTAAATATCAATCAGGATGTCTTTAGAGGCTAGTTCATGTTGTCTTACAGTTTACAACTGCAAACTCTCCAAGGGTTCTTCTTTCCTAAATCCAGTTCCTTTTCAAGTTCCCTGACTGGTAGTGAAAAGTGGAGTCTTAGCAGCCAGAAATTATTTTAAGCTAGAAGAGAACAAGAGGACTGGGCAGAGATCCCAAAGGGTTCAACCGAAACAGGATTCTTACCTGCCTGACATATTGTAGAAGGACGTGGTGGTAGCATCCAAGTGAAATGACTGCTATATACGAAAAGCAAATATTGCAGGAAGAATAAAATCTTATATTTTAAAAGAAAAATTTGAATGGTAGAATGTTAATAAGGTTTAGAAATTAGTTGCCAATGCCTGAGTGGGTGTCTTGACTGCAGGACACTCTGAGTTTCATTGTGTAAAACTTGACATTCCATTTAAAATAGTATTACTTATAATAAAAGAAAGGATTCTACTATGTTGAGAATGCAAGTCAAGAGAAGTGTAAGTGCCATAGAGACAAGTAATGCATTTTATCACAGATATGAGATTTTGTGGAAAAGTGAATTTTTTTTTTTGTGAAAACATACAAGTCATTGAATGCAAGCAATTCCCCATGGGATGTAGGGGATAGTGTGCTAGACAAAAAGCAACATGGCTTATTGGATAGAATGTTAGTCAGGGAAACATGGATTCAAATTCTGACTGGGACACCTACTAGTGGCATGATTTACTTCTAAATGCCCCAGTTTCCTTCTCTACAAAATAAGGATGAGAATAATTATAATACCTACCTAACAGGGACATTATGAAGATCAAATAAGCTAATGCATGCATAAGGTTTTTCAAATCTCAAAAGCAATGTATTTTTAAAAGAGGTGACAAATATCGGGAAAATGAATCCAGCTATTGAAAATACTCCCAGGATATACAAAGAAAACATAAAAATATCCATGGCTCACCTATTACATCAAACCCTAATTAATTGGCAGTTCAACATCTCAGCTTTTAGTCCTACCAAACACAAAATTAAAGAGCAACTTTCAAAAATCAAATTTTGATATTTAATAATTTAAAACTGTACTAAGATTTTGGGGATACTATATATGCATATTTCTATCTCTTTATATCAAAACCATGCATGATGCATAATTCATTATTCAGAAGTGACAAAGTGACATGAATCATTCATCATATTAACATTTAAGCTTCAAATGAATTATATCACTCTTAATCAAGACCTACACTTTGAATTTTTTTTAGACTTACAGTGGTGTGTGAATTACTTAGGCTAAGCAGTAATTTTGATATGGTTTCACTTTGTGACTGCAAGACTCAACTCAGAATATCTGATCTTGACCATGACACAAATTGAACTACTTTCTGTCAGGTGCGTATTGAATTCATTCCATACACATAGGTTTTACTGTGCTCTTTCATTGTTATTTTATCTGTGATTTTTAACTATCACTATTACTTTTAGCTGCCCACCACCCAGAGGCGGGTCTAACTAGGTAACAGCAATTTATAATACCAACAAAACAATAGAGTCAGCTGTATTCTACCTGGATAGTTAAAGGGTTTTTTGTTTGTTTATTTATGTGTGTGTGTGTGTGTGTGTGTGTGTGTGTGTGTTTGGCAGCTAGATGGCTCAGTAGATAGAAAGCTGGGCCTGGATTCAGGAAGATCTGAGTTCAAATGTGGCCTCAGATATTACTAGCTATGTTACCTGGGAAAGTGACTTAACCTCTGTTTGCCTTAATTCACTGGAGAAGGAAATGCAAACCGTTTTAGTACGTTTGCCAAGAAATCCCACGGACAGTGTGGTCCCTGGGGTCATGAAGAGTCAGACATGACCAAACAACATAACTTTTAGAAGCATTCCTAAATGACTCTTACACATATTTCATGCTGGTGCTTGTTGTTGTACAGAAGTCAAACACTTCAAGAATCATTCAAAGACACATTAAGTTGTAATGAAACTCAAAGTATGGTTGCAAATAAAAAAAAAATCCAAGAACTGACAAACTGCTCCTGGAATATACCCTTATTAGTTCTCAGAAAAAAAGAAAACATCATCAGAGACCTGACAGATGGAAGGGTTAATTTTGGTTCTTCTAAAGAGCAATATAGGCTTCTTGAATTTGAAAGACCAGTAAGAAGATTTTTAAAATAAAACAAAAATAGCCACTAACCACTGGTCATGGGAAAGACAAAAATTTTTACTGAAGAAATTCACTTTTTCATTCAAAAGTAAATTAAAACTATGGTAAAAAGAAGTCCATATGAGCCAATAAGACATGGAAATCACCATTAGAATATAAAACATCTACCAAAAATATTTTACAGTTTTTTTTCTTTCAGTAGGACTGGAAGACTTGTGCTCATTGAAGAAATGATGAAAGATAGATAGATAGATAGAAAGATAGATAGAAAGATAGATAGATAGATAGATAGATAGATAGATAGATAGATAGATAGATACATGGATGATAGAAAGAAGGGAGGGAGGAAGGAAGGAAGGAAGGAAGGAAGGAAGGAAGGAAGGAAGGAAGGAAGGAAGGAAGGAAGTATGGGATAGAGCTATGTTGGGGAAAAATTGATCTGGAATTGCCAAAAATCCAAAATGAAGAAGGAACACTGCAACAGCACCTTGAACCATGCCACACATTATTTAAGCTTTAGAAATATATTTAAAAAGTGGAGACAAATATTCTTCAAAGGCCTGGGAACTTGCCTGATATAAAACTGAAAACCAAAGAGTATAATCAGGTCTATACTTGGAAAAATGAATGATTCATCAAAGGTAGACTTAATACCTAATATAATATAACGTTGGTTTCAAGAATTAAATGATATGTGTTAAAAATTGTGTTGCCTTAGTGCCAAATTGTGTAAAACAAATGAATCCTGCAAAAAGAGAAAATATTGCATATTAAAAATTTTTTAATGTGAAAACGTTGAAAGGAATAAATCAGCACATCTGATTATTTTATTTTACCTCAATTAATATGCACACCAATGTAGTTTAATTTGTTTTAATGAATGTGGTACCTTTTTCATATTATCCACACAAATTAAATAACTATATCCTTTAAAAATTAAAAGTGCATTTTATATAATAAAATCATATAGAAATCACCATTCATTCCGGTCAGCATCACAGTTGCAGTAATATTGAGAATCAATGCAGTTCCCTTCTAATCCACAAGTGCACTTTTGAACATCAGGCAAGGAACCTCCCCAATAAGTCTGTGTTTCATTGGTTCTTCCAACCCACCAGCTTAATGGTATTCCATCTAAAAGATAAAAAAAAAAGTATATCTGCTTTAACCCTTTATGAGAAACCTTTTCTGTCTCTAATCTCTCTCTTTTCTTTGCATAATCTTTTCTTCTGACTCACTTAAAATTATTAATTAATTTAACATGAATATACATATGCAAATATATGTATATTAAACACAAAATAAAATGCATACAAATAAAAATATACATGCATATTTACTTTGGTGCATTATTGGTTATATATAAACACATGGATATTTAGAAGAAGAATCTTACATATTAAAGCAAGAAATTTCTTTAAGAATAACACCCAAGTTAATTTTTAAAATATTTCATTACCAAAGATTAAATGATTGTCCCAGCTTTATACTTTCACTGGAAAATGAACTAGTCATTCTTAACTCATTCAGGCATTATATTAGAATAATTTATCTTGAGCAGCATTTTTATGTGATTTCTTTAAAAATAGAAATTGGAAAAAAAAGGAGATTCCATCAAATCTGAAGTCAGAATAATTTATACAGTAAATCAAAAATCTATTAAAGATTATGGAATAGCCATTGAGAAAATTAAATGTTTATATAAAGCAATTTTTCTCAATATATGTATTCCTAAAGAATGTTTTTTTCACATTGACATCTATGTACTGTTTTTTGAGAAATGTAGAAAAGTCAAGAGAATGTTTTTACATAATCAAGGATATGATTATTGGGACAAGTAAAGGCATTAACTGATTCTCTACTTGACTGAAGTAAATCTTATTCACTTCACAGCACTGAGAGCATAGTATCCAGGACTAGAGAAAAAGATGGTGCTTCTTTATTCTGCCCTCAGATCATACTGAAACATATTGTCAACAGTTCTGAAAGCCATATCCTAGGAAGGAAAGTGATTACCTGGAGGATGCTTGAGTACAATCACTAAGATGGGTGAGGGCACTCAGAACCAGAAGAGGATGAAATAAGAAGATTAATTTAAGAATTGGTAATGTTCTTCCTGGTTCTGAATGGGGTGGAGGAATTGAATGGGAGGAAGAGATGAGGAGAAGTTTTGTGAAATAAGTGACACTTGAGCTGAATTTTGAAAGGAACTAAGGATTCTTAAGAAGCAGGGATGATAAAGAAGGAATGCATTCCAGATATGGGGGGTGGGCAGGACAGTCTGTGCAAAGTCAAGAAGGCCAAATAGCATAGAGTGTGGGATGAAAATGGGGCAATGGTACTATGACTGTTTTCAAACTGAAAGGTTATCATATAATCCTCATAGATGAGAGTTCAAATCTACAGTGAAGTCCACCAGGGAGAAAATTACGTCTTTATTCTTTGTTTGTTTGCTTCTTTTGTAATGTTATACATTTAAAATATATTCTTAGGAGTCCCTATATTTCTCAAGACAACCAAAGGAGTCCAAGATACCCACAGAAAAGATTAAGAATTGCTGGTTTAAACTCTCTGTTTTGACTGAGTGGAAGTTCGAGGAAGTCAAATCCATATGAGTAAAGCTTTCACAGTGATAAGAGCTGATCAAAAATTAAATGGGCTACTTTGGGAGGTATTAAAGAGAGGCTATAGAACCACTTGCCAGGTGATTCACCTAGAAATGTGCAACTAAGTGACTTTTGATATACTTTTCAGGTCAAACATGGGTCTAAACAATAATAGCTGGCATTTATACAAAGTGTGTTACAGTTTGCAAAGTCATATATATAATTTCATAAGACCTCCACAATAACCCTGTGAGTGTGGTACTACAACACATTAGTATCCCCTTTTTACAGATGATAAAACTAAAGCTCAAAGAGGTTAGTTGATTTTCCAATAGTCGTGTATAGTGACAGAGGTGGGATTAAAACCCAGATCACTCCTGACACCAAGTCTAATATTTTATCCACTGCACCATCCTGCTGCACCAACAGCATTTCTCAGAGCCTATTACCAAGGTTTTGTTTTACTCCCATCATTCAGCATTTTATCTACTCTTGAGAGTGTTTACAATTAAGTGATAAAAGCTGAATATTGCCTTAACTCTATAGTACTTCACATTAAGACTAACAATGTTCCTAACTTACCAGAATGGGAAATTCACATAATATGCAGGGAAGGATAATGAGAGATTTGAAGGCAATCTGTCTTGAAAGGTGAAAACTGAAGTCATACAAGGTCAAGTTGTAAGGGGCAATTAAATCTTTTGGCTCCTCACAGATGTTTGGACATTTTCACGTGTTCATTCAAAGTCAGAAGTTGTCGTCCTTGGGCCCCCATTGAGAGTTTGGAATGCATCCCAGCTTCCTTCTTAGGTACAGCTATCACTGTTTATTATAACTCAGTGTAAAATAAGACTTCTGCTATGCTGACAATCTCTTAGCTCATAAACATAACACCTCATTCATTAGCAGGCAACTGCCAGTCCAACAGGGTGCCTCAAAAAGCACCAAATTCAGCTCTGGGAAGAATGGATATAACGGGTTTAATAGATGTTATTGGCAATATCTTCAGTAGGTCCCTCCCCAAACCCCAATACCTCCTCCCCTAAGCACGAAAGCTCATTATTGAGATGGAAAGTGGGTAATGAGAGATACTGAAAATACTTAATAGGTACTCTACAAAATACCACTTTGAAAATTAATTACTCAACCATGATGTTTTTATAGTTTAAAGATGAAGCAAATCATTGCAGCTTAATGCACAACTATGTTTTTGTGTCTGTTGTGCCCAAACTCTCTATAAAGTAGAAACCATGAAAATTGCCTAAAGCATTCTGAATGATATCATGCACCATCTGGCTCCATTCACAATATTCAAGAGGATTGGAAGGAATTTTGAGAATATATAAGAAAACCAGGGAAAGGAATTATCTTGAAGAATGTAAATATTGTGGTAGAAAAAGGGGGAGCAACTGTAGATGCTTGTAATAGGACAAGCAATGCTTGGTGACAGATCAGGATGACTCTGGTGACAACACTTCAGGATAAAGAGGATATATTGGACTGAGAGGGGAAATTAAATGACTGATCATGGTCAAATCATTGTGTTAAATCATGGAATATTAGATGATGGAACCACAGACAGCACTACCTCATTTTACAAATCAGAAATCTGATGACTATAAAAGTGAAGCAATTTACCAAAGGTCAAATAGCCAAAGTGTCAGAACCAGAGAGTATCCAGAGCTCTTTATACAGGCCCATGGTAAATCTGAATTGCACATAGTTAAAAATAGCTTTTGTTTTTCTTTTGAGTAATATATAAACAAAATGTTCTCTCTTCAAAACGCTCCTATGCTGTATTCATTATGGTCTCCCTCATTAGAGTGTGAGATCCTTAAAGGCAGGGACTGGTTTTTTGTTGCTGTTTTTTGCCCCTTTATCGTGTCCTAGCACTTAGAACAGTACAGTGCCTGACACATAGCAGACATTCTGGAAATGTTTATTAATTGAAGAGTTAGTTGATGTACTTAAAGAAATATGCACATGTCCTAAAATTATAAAACTGATCACAATACCTCTTTGATTAGCTAGGATTTTAAGATTTATCCACACTATCACTTGAACAGAGAATCTAATGGAGCTTTAAAAAGATGTTATTAAAAAAAATGATATTTTAAGACTTTATTCAGCACCATGTTGCTTCCTCACAATTCTGTGTGATAAAATGATAGATCCAGATACCAAGTTTGAGTTCTGTGTGTTTATGTCTGCATATGCATTCAGCTGCATTTTTTTATGGGATGTGGTCAGAAAGACTCTAGGCAATTACATATTAAGCTCTCTGTTCTATCTGTCATACTCCAAAAATACAAATAGATACTACAGATTTCTATTCTTTTCCA
This sequence comes from Phascolarctos cinereus, assembly GCF_003287225.1. Classification (NCBI taxonomy): domain Eukaryota; kingdom Metazoa; phylum Chordata; class Mammalia; order Diprotodontia; family Phascolarctidae; genus Phascolarctos; species Phascolarctos cinereus. The sequence continues at coordinate 259,157,543 of NW_027555847.1, forward strand.
GCATATTGGGGAAACTGCAACTTGGTGGCAGAAGGCAGAAAGGGAATTAATTCACAGAAGAGCTTGGTCAATATAAACCATTCAAAGCAGTAAGGACTGCTGCATAAAGCTTCTCACTAGATTTGAGAGACCTGGCAAACAGAACCCTTTCCTATTGAGTATTAAATCACTTGACATAGATAAAAGACAATGAAGTTGGGTTTCATGAGACCTGGATCCAAATCCAGGCTTTGTCACTGATTAACTGTATCCCTGAATAAATTGACAAACCTTCCTGGGACTTAGCTTCCTCAAATAGAAAATGAAAGAATTAAAAGGAAATCTGTCTCCAATGTCTAACATTCTCCAATCTATAAAGTTTCAAACAGGTTGTATTTAAAATTTTCATCCAAAGGAACTAGAATACATTGGAATATCATAATGTAGAGCTCAGTTTAACAAGTTTTCATTATGTGCCTATTGTGTACAAGGCACTTTGCTAGGTGCTGGATATACAAAGACAAAAATAAAACACTAAAAATCTTCTCCTTAGTAACTTACCTTTAAATAAGGGTATAGAGGGAGTGGGAAAATTACATGTACACTAGTTTATAAGGTTGGGTAAGATAAATAGCAACTGGAAAGATCATGAAAGGTCTTATGACACAAGAACTCAGCATTTAACTTAAATGGGTATTCTAGAAGGCAAGAATGAAAAAAGAGTATATTAAAGACATGAGAGGCAGTATGTGTATAGGCATGCATACAGGAGATGGAATGCTTTGAACAAGGAGCAGTAAGTAGGCCAGTTTAGCTGGAATAGAAAGAGCATGAAGGAATTAATGTGTAATAGTCCTAAAAATGTATAGAGGAGCTAGATTGAAGGGGCATTATATGACAAACTGAAAAGTTTTCTTTTTGGTTTTGTGTTTTTTTTTTCATTAGAGGAAATAGAAAGCTATTAAATAGAGTTAATAGAGGGAATTAACAGGATCAGGCCTTAGGAATGCCATTTTTATAAAAATACAGAAGCATGTATTAAGTGCTTACTATATGCAAAGCACTGTTGTAAAGCTGGACATACAAATAGGAAAAAAAAATTGAGGCATAAAAACAATCATGTGCTCAAGGAACTTTAATTATGGGGTCGAGATAATACATGTGCGAAGGTCCAACTACCAGGTGCATGGAAAAGTCCAGTGATCCTTACAGTCTTTATAGGGCAGAGAGAGCCAGGTAGATCAAGATCTAGGGAGGAAGTAATCCAGTTTGGCTGAAGTAAAATGGTGAGGTAAAGCTGATGAATAAATACATCTGCCTTGGTGTCATTTCAATTGATAAAAGGGGGAGGGAGAGGATGTATAGGTAAACTGGTTATGTTTTTCAGGTCTGAGAGGGGAAATAAAAGAGAGGGTAAAAGGAATATAACTATGTAGCAAATAGGATGAAGGACAGTGGGACTTACTATTTCTCATAAGGCAAAATAACAACCATTTATTGTTTATTATGTGCCAGGCATTATAAGCACTGGAAATAAAATAAAAGCAAAAAGAATGTCAATCAATCCCTGGCTGCAAAGGAGCTAAAAAGTATATGGGTAATGAAATTTCCTGCAAAGGGCCGTGGTGTTGAAGCCTAGAACTTCAGAAGCACAGCCAGGAGGATATGAAGGTTAATAAGTTTAACTGCTTCCCCAAAATGGAGGATCAATGGGAGCTAATAGGAAAAAGAGGCCAGCATGGTAGAGGGCTTTTTCACTGTAAGAAGGCTACGAGAATACATGGCTACTCCAAGGTGATGAGGTCTTAGAAACTAGGGGACATTTCAGGTTAAGACTGGAGCTGATGCATCATGTCAAAGTCCAGAAAGTCAGCTTCATATGCAGGAGAAGAATCATAATTAAGATGGGAGAAGCTCATACAAACAAAGGAAGAAGTGTGGGATGAATTTGACTTTTATCTAAACTAGCCAAAGTAAGGCTGAACATCCATACACACAAATTCAACATGGAAACAAGCAGGAATTGGGATGAGGATAGTTTAATATGGGAAATAATACTTAGGATGAAATAATCATGAGGGAAAAAAAAAACTTTGCTGATCCTAAAAGTATACTGAAAATACAAAAAATATAAAAAACTGGAATATAAATGGGGGGCTCCTCAGTTGTAAAAAGACTGAACAACCGTGATATATGAATATAATGGAATATTACTATATCGTAAGAAATTAGGGAAGAGGTGATTTCAGAGAATTCAAGGAGATGCAGAATAACATGAATAGAATTAAGAAAGTGACATATAATATTGAGAAGAAAAATAACTCTGAAAGAATTAATAACTCTGATCAAAGCAATGACCAACCATGTCTTCAGGAAACTTCAGGATGAAGTATAATATCTGATAGAGAGATGATGGGCTCACAATGCAGAAAGTGATGCACATTTGAGACATTGTTGCTATGTAGATTTGAAAAAAAATAAGCATCACCTTTTTGCCCCAATTTTCTTTTTCTTTTTCTCAGTTTTTAATTATAAATGTATTGGAGGGGTCAGGGTAAGGAAGAGGATGAACTATTTGCAACAGTGATTAAAAAAAGGACTCTATTTGGACATTTGCATAAAGGAGAAGAGAAAGAAATATAGGAGGAAGCTCAGACAAGCAGAACAGTTTTGAAAGTTATGTATGAAGTTTGTTATGTGCTTTTTTTTTAATAGGAAGTGTGAACTAGAGACTCAGAGTTTCATGTAGATGGAAATTATCTTTATTAGTTCAGAATAAAGAAAAATCAAAATCTGCAGAGAGATTAAGAAGGATGAAGACTGGGGGAAATATATTGGATTTGGTGATTAAGACACCACTGATAAATGTGAAGAAAGCATTTTAAATTGAGTGATGAGGTTAAAAAAAGAGCATACTATAAGAGAATGAGAAATAAGAGGAGGAGAAGCAATAAGGGTAGACAATTTTGTTGTGAGTGTGCGTGTGTGTATGTGTGTGTGTTTGCATGTGTGTGTTTCGGTAAGAATTTGATCATGAAAGAGAGGAGAGATATGACGATAGTTTGAGGGGATGCTAGAGTCATTCAAAGTTTTTCTTTCTTCACTTTTTTCTTTATTTTGTGTACTAGAGTAAGTCATGTTCATAGCAAAGAAGAAGACATTTGACAGGAAGGACCATGAAAAGGATAAAATGCAAATAGTCTTCATTCCTCTTAGTCTCTTTTCTCCTTCAGTAGTGCACCAAAGTTTTGGGAAAGGGGTCTCAAGAGACTAAGAATCACAGAATTTTGCACCTTCTATAAACATAAATTTAACCACTGGTAACATTCATCTGAATTTGTTTTTGGCCAGAGCCAACAAATTGATAAATAATCGCAGTGAATAACTTGCAAAATGATTTATATTCTGGCTGCAGATGAAACCAGAAGAAATAGCCAGACTTAAATGGATGGATCAGTCGTAAATTGTTCTTAAAGAGAAGGCAACAGGAAAACACTAATTCTTGAGACACCTGGTCATCTTGCCTTGTATTATTTATAATGAACATAAATAACGAAAGAGGGAACAGGGAGAAATAGTGAAACTTCCAAGAACACCTGAAGTCATGCCATGTATAAGAAGCTTTTATCCTGCCTATGTGTAATAAAGCAAAAACAAAAAGAGACTTAATTAAAAGAGATAAGGAAGAAAACTACATTTTGCTAAAAGGTGCCATAGACACTGGACAGCTAGGTGATATGGTAGAAAGAGTGCTGGGCCTGAAGTAAGGAATATTTGACTTCCTGGGTTCAAATCTAGTCTCTGACACTTACTACCATGTGACCCCGGGCAAGTCATTTAACCCTGTTTGCCTCAGTTTCCTCACCTTTAAAATCACCTAGAGAAGAAAATGGCAAACCAACATAATATCCTTACCAACAAAAATCCAAATGGGATCATGAAGTGTTATCTACAACTAAAAAATGACTGAACAACAACAACAACCATAGACAAGGAAGTATTATCAGTACTAAACATATATGCACTAAGCGGTATAGTGTCCAAATTCTTAGAGAAAAAGTAGAGTAAGTTACAGAAAGAAATAGATAGCAAAACTATACTAGTGGGGGATCTCAACCTCTCCCTCTCAAAACTAGATAAATCGAACCACAAATCAACAAGAAAAAAATTAAGAAGTTGAATAGAATTTTAGAAAAATTAAGATATGCTACACCTCTGGAGAAAATTGAATGGAAATAAAAAGAAAGATGCCTTTTTCTTAGTGGTACATGGCATCTACACAAAAATTGGTCATGTATTAAGGAATGAGAATATCATAACCAAATGCAGAAAAGCAGAAATATTTAATGTATCCTTCTCAGAATGTAATGCAATAAAAATTATGTTCAATAAAGGGCCATGGAAACATAGATTGAAGCTTAACTGGAAAGTAAATAAGCTCATCCTAAGGAATGAGTGGGTCAAAAAACAAATCATAAAAACAATCAATAACTTCATTAAAGAGAATGCCAACACTGAGACAACATACCAAAATTTATGGGATCCCACCAAAGCAGTACTTAGGGGGAAAAATAATATCTCTAAACACATCAATAAAATAGAGAAAGAGAAGATCAATGAATTGGGATGCAATTTAAAAAAAAAACTAGAAAAAGAATACATTAAACATCATCAATTAAACATCAAATTGGAAATACCAAAATGAAAGAAGAGATTAATAAAACTGAAAGCCAGAAAATCACTAAACTAATAAATGAAATTAGGAGCTGGTTTTATGGGAAAAACAACAACAACAATAAAATAGATAAACCATTGGTTAATTCGATTTTTTAAAAAAGAAAACCAAATTACCAGTATCAAAAATGTAAAAGGGGAATTTGCAACTAATAAAGATGAAATTAATGCAATTATTAGGAACTACTTTGCTCTACTTAATCCATAAACTGACAATCTAACTAAATGAATATTTCAAAAAATATGAATTTCCCAGATTAATAAAGGGAATAGAACATTTAAATAATCCTATCTTAGAGAAAAGAAATTTAACAAGCCATCAACGAGCTCCCTACCAAAAAATTCTCAGGACCAGATGGGTTCACAAGTAAATTCTACTAAATATTTAAAGAACAATTAATATGAATACCATATACACTTTTTAGAAAAAAAGTAGACAAAGTCAGATCTGAACAATTAGAAAAGTATTAGTTGCTAATGGGTGGGCTGAGCCAATATAATAAAAATTACAATTTTACATAAATTAATTTATTTATTCAGTGCCATACTAATCAAATTACCAAAATAATCAAGTAAAAAAAATAGAGCGCTAGGAAAAAAATAACAAAATTCTTCTGGAAGAACAAAAGTTCAAGAATATCAAGGGAATCAATGAAAAGAAAATGTGAAGGAAGATGGCTTAGCAGTACCAGATCTCAAACTATATTTCAAAGCAGTAACCATCAATACATTCTGGTACTGGCTAAGAAATGGAATGATGGATCTATGGAATAAATTAAGTACACAGTACAGAGTAGTAAATGACCATGGTAATTTAATGTTTGACAGTCCCAAAGATGTAAGATTTGGGGACAAGAAATCACCATTTGACAAAATTTTCTGGGAAAACTGGAAAGCAGTTTGGCAGAAATTAGGCATAAATCAAAAGCATCCTATGGTATACTGAGATAAGGTCAAAATGGACACATGATTAGACATAAAGGGTAATATCACAGGCAAGTTCCCATGGGAAATGTTTTTACAATTATAGTTTAGGATGGTGGAAACATATTTGCCTTCATTTCATCCTTGGCAAGAGCATTTAAAGTTCTCTACCCTCAATTATATCCTTTCCAACTTGGCAAAAAAAAAAAATTTTAATTCCTAGCACTATAACTGAGTAGCATCATCTGAGGCATAGACTTCAATAAGTTGGAGGAGGAATGGGCACATAGACTATAGGGAATTTGGAATTAAGAAATTATCTGGGGATTATAGAATGAGAAGGTAGAATGGATGTTGTCAGAGTATGAGATTTTTCCTCAGGGACATAGGGAATTAGGATGAAAAACTAAAGATGAGGGTGTTCAGAACTATTGAGAGAGCTAGGTGGCAAAGCCTGGAGAATATGCAGAAAGAATGGTGGCAAGCAGGGTCTTCTTGTTGTTGTTATTGTTGTTGTTTCTATTTTCCTTCAAACTACTTTTCTCCTTCATCTATGTCTTTTTCCCCTGAAATAACAAGGAATAATTGCTGCAAGATATGAATTAGGAAAAGGACATGTGGCAGCAGGGACTGACAGGAGTTACATGAAGTTTCTTCTCCATATCATCTTTTCTTTTTCCCAATGCCAGTCATATCACCATAGAACCCAGTTTCTCTTAATAAAAAAAGTGAACACCAGCAGGTTAGGGAAGCAAGGCTACCTAAGTTGTCATATCCCAGCTAATGAAGGAGTCTACACAAGAAAAGTGAACAGAATGAAGGAGAATGAAATCCCCAGAAACAGCAAGGAGAGAGGAGTCATGAGAGCAGTGCTACTAGAATAACATTGCACTTTTAAGTGAACATTGATTATATATGGACATACATTAGTCAGACACTGCTTTTTTTTAATTTTCTTTTCACACAAAACATATCTGAGGTTTTTGTTTTTGCATTTCCTTTATGAGTGATCATTTTCCCTGCTAGATGGTACAGTCAGCATCATTATATCATTCTGTGTTGAGAAGGGCAAACAGCAGGAATTTAATAAGTGTTAACTGATTGTACTGGGATTGGAGAAAGGAGCAAAGCAAGTCAACACCTGAGTTTAGTCTAAACTTAGGTAAAATTATGAAGAACCATGACTTATCACATTTTTGTTTCCTAAAGAAATACTCTGTTAAAAAGTAGTACAATACATCCTGCTCAATATAAAATTATAAAATAGAAGTCACTTGTCTTTGTTGCTGTCAAGTGACCTCTTTTTGTGTCTTGTTCTTCATTCCATGATGTGTCTCCAGCATCACCTTCAACCATCCATTAATATACTCCTAACACTAAAGTATTGTTGGTGGAGTTGTAAAAGGATCCAACCATTTTGGAGAGCAGTTTGGAACTATGCTCAAAGGGCTATAAAAATGTGCATACCCTTTGACCCAGCAATAGCACTTCTAGGGCTGTATCCCAAAAGGATCATACAAATGGGAAAAAGGACCCACGTGTGCAAAAATATTTATAGCAACTCTTTTTGTGGTGGCAAAGAATTGGAAATTGAGAGGATGCCCATCAATTGGGGAATGACCGAACAAGTTGTGGTATATGAATGTAATGTAATACTACTCTGCTATAAGAAATGATGAACAGGCTGACTTCAGAAAAACCTGGAAAGACTTGTATAGTCTGATGCTGAGTGAAGTGAGCAGAACCAGGAAAACGTTGTACATGGTAACAGCCATGTTGTGCAATGACTAATATTGATAGACTTAACCTTTCTCAGCAGTACAAGGATCTAAGACATCTCCAAAAGCCTCATGATGGAAAATGCTATCCACATCCAGAGAAAGAACCATGGAGTTTGAATGCAAATCGAAGCATACTATTTGCTATTTTTTTCTTCTGTTTCTTTTTGTTTCCTCTTTCTGGTGGTTCCTCCTATTGGTTTTAATTCTTCTTTACAACATGACTAATATGAAAATATGTTTAATAGGAATGTATATGTAGAATCTATAACAGATTGCACTCTATCTTGCGGAGGAAGACCATGAGGGAGGGGGAGAAAATTTAAAACTCAAAAGTAAATGGTTGTTGATAATTCAAAATAAATTAATATAAAAAAAAAGAATGTACTCCTAGAAAAGGATTCTCCCAGGAATAATTACATCAGAAAAGTAATCTTTGTTATTGTTGAATGAACTTTCCCCCATACTAAAAGAATTATTACTTCAAATGACAAAGTAGCAAGGTATCTTACATTTAGGAAAACTTCCAAAAACACCTGAAGTCATGCCATGTATAAAAAGTTTTCATCCTGCCTATGTGTAACATAGATGTGAATATATACTACCACGCATTTCTTTAGAAATTTTACAAAGTTTAAATTTGAATATTATGGCAATAGCTTTTTTGGGGGTTAAATATGCCTCTTGAGATATAGTTATATACCAAGATGTAGGACCTGAAATAATCATGGGTATTATCAACTACTTGGGAGTGCCAAATGGTTTAGCAGAGCCTGAATAGTAATGAATATGCTTGTGGCCAATTCAATCTTTTTGGGAGCAGGGGAAAAAAAAGGAGTGTTGTCAAGGAGCATAGTACAACATATAGGTCAACCACAAATACAGTCATGCTAGAAGAAAGTGTAGTTTCTCCCCTAGAGAGTTCAGTTCAAGTTCCTAGGAAGAGTAGGGAAGATAGGCCATAGGAGAGGGGTGCCATGGTTACACGACTCTCAATTCTGCAGCCTATTGAGGGCTAATGTAGGGCTACTATTTTATGTGTAAAGATAATGAATGCCAGTGCCTTGGAGCAGAGCCACAATCACTGAGTGCTAGTTACAATTCTGTGGCTTTTTTTTTTTGGGTGGGTGGAGGGGGTAAATTAACTGGCTTCTTTTTCTCAATTAACATTTTTCTTTTCTCCACTGAAATACCAGTTTTCCCATTAGCATTTTCCTCACGTGTAGAAGGATGTGAAAACATGCAATTGTTAGCAAATTCACAGGTAAATGGCATTTAAGCAGCAGGGGATAGTAGTCTTGAAGTTTTTCCTTCTTCCTTATTCTTTCAATAAGACAAATGATAATGAAATTAATACATTGATCAGCTCCAGAAATTTGAATTGATTGGAATTGAGTGAGGGGAAAATTCATTCAAATGAAAAATTCTCTGCCTTTACAGGTACAAGTAATTTGATAAATATCATTCCCTTTACTTAATATCAATAAAATTATGGGATATAATAAGCACCTGGACTGGATCATTCTAAGAAACCAGCAAGACTCTAGTTTCCCTAGATAGCCAAGGAAAACTCAATTTATTCCTTCTAAGTTACTTAGTCATTTTAAGAGGTACTTCAAGACAGGAAGAGGATGTTTATTTGAGTATGTCAATGGTTTGAAAGAACTAAGTAACTTCCCAAATGTACCATTGGGAAAATTGGATATTAAATATTAAAGGAGATTATGTCACTTGTTTAAAAAAGTGAAACAAATACTTTAGACTTAGTTTTCTTGGAGCCATAGTAATCCCCTATGGTGATTTGGGGAAGTTCAAGAAACTAACACCTTTAATTTTAAATGTTTCCTCCATTTGATAGTCAATGCATGAGGGTACTGGGTACTGAATGACTGGTTTAAAGAAGTCAACAGAAAGTACTCATTAATGGTAGGAAGGGAATGACACCAAACACCAACCTTGGTTCTTACGTATTAGTTCCAGAGACTAACTGTAAAAACCATAAACACATAAACACAAAACAAAAGAAAGTACAATCTGTAACTGACAAACTTTGCTTGGATTGTAAAGAAGGAAGCTTTTATGTTCAGTTATTTGATAGGGTAGTATTGAAAGAACAATTAAGGCTACAAAACACCTCGTAAAGAATTGACCTTGGTCTTCCTTCCTGAGCAAGGGACTCTATAACTTGCACAATGAGACCTGTTTGCTAAGTAAACAAGAATCTTTCGAATTAAATAGCACCATGGCATAACCTTAGAAGAATTAAAATCCATAACAGCTAGTTGAATAAAGCACATGATGCAACATAATAAAATTCTTCAGCTTTACTCACCTCGCTTATTTAAAAGCCGGGACTTTCTGCAGTGGTAAGCAAGCTCCTGTTCACAGTGTTCTGCATGGTTAATTGTAGCCTGGAGCTGTTCTGTACTGGCAGTATACTTGAAAAACACAGTATGAGGGTTTTCTCGATTGGAACTTTTTACTCTGGTAAAGTCTGAGCTGTTGTGCTGTACAATGGTCCAGGCAGTATCTGGAGGAATGCAGAAATAAAGGGAGGGAAAACAAGAGTATCATTCTGCTGAAAAGGTTTAAAAAAATAAAATAAAACTCATCTTGTTATGAAGCAAGTTCTTTGAGCTATCTAATTATCAGAAGTCTCCTAGTTAAAATGTAAAGGAATCAGCACACAATTAAAGTTGCCCTGCTAAGATAAATTAGTGTATCATGTATTCAATAAGACAGTTTACAGGAAAAAAAAATGCTAAGCTAGATTTGGAGAATAGATAGCTAATTTTCTAAAATAAAAATGGAAACTGCAAAATCTAATAAATTGCTTTTCTTTACTTTTGTATTTCATCAACTTAACTTGCAAATCAATCACTCATAATTTATAATTTTTTGCCATTTCCCTCTGAATATACCAATTTTTTCCTCCATAGTCTGCATCCAAAATCCCCCCCCCAAAAAAAAAACTCTTTACAGTTAAGAAGAATTAGAGAAGGCTTAATTTATTGTTGGTTTGCCTACACATCAAAACAGTGATGTAATATATAACTTGCACAGTCTAATCCTCCTGGCCTGGCCTAGTGGTACACACCATAATTATTGTTTCTGGGGAAGCTGAGGCTGGTGGATTGCTTTAGCTACAGTAGAGATAAAGCCAATTGCACTGCTGTACTACATGTGGCACCAGTGTGGCAGGAAGTGGCCACCAGGCTGGCTAAAGAAGAGCAAATTGGCCCAGATGGCCGGAATGGCACAGATCAAAGCTGCTATGCTGATTGATCAATTGTGGGATGTGGCTCATAGTGGCTATTGTACTTCCAACCTGTGCAAGGGAGACCCAACCTGAGAGAGAGCAAGAGAGAGAAATACATGCAGACAGACACAGAGAAACAAAAGCAGAGACAAACAGGAGAGAGACAGAAAGGCAGAGAGAGAGAGAGAGAGAGAGAGAGAGAGAGAGAGAGAGAGAGAGAGATCCTTGATTGGATAACTCTATGGATCAACAACCACAGCAATGAAATAATGCTAATGAAACAGAAGGTGCTTTTAATTTTAATTTTGTACATCTTTTGGACATTAAGGATGAAAACCATAGTGATGTCAATATCAGATAGCATCATTTATGCGACATTTCTGCTTTACTTATTGACTTCATTTATTACACAAAATGCAACTCCATAATACTTAGGATGGGCAGGGAAGTATTTTGAGGGAGAAGCACCTTGAATTTTTATATATTCCAAAAATTGTACCATTAAAATATATTGGAATTTGTCATGTCCTTTGACATTGTTTTGCACTTTGACTTCAAACAAGTCACTGAGACACCAAGGGGTGTCAAATTCCTGAAAAATGAATTGAATAAATAGCACAATTACAGAAAGCAGGGATTTTCCAAATTAGAGGAGTAAGGGTTATATTGAACGAGCTGCTAAAGTAATCCTGTCAGGAAGTTATGAGTTCAAAATCAGGCTCAAGCACTTACTATTACATAAAATCTCATTTGATCATCATAACCACCCTGGGAAGTAAATATGATTTGTTCCCATTTTTCAAATGAGGAAACTATGGTTGTGACATATGAGGTGACCTGCCCAGGGTTACACAAGTAGTACACTAGGACAGAATTGAATTCATGTCTTCCTGACCTGAAGTCTAGACTTAAAGTTTATCCACCTAGATGCCTCTAAATACGGAAATATCTGCCTATGAGAGGTAAAAGGATTTTCCTAAGGCTACACAGAGCCAGGATTCAAAACTGGGTCCTCTAACTCCAAATCTAGCAGTTTTTCTACCATGTAGTTCTTCTCCCTATGGGTTTAAGGACTTTTTGTTGGCTTGCTATTGTCACCAGTGTATGAATTTTAAAAATCCTCTAGGGACCTCTTCTTTTTCCCATATGTGGCCAATTACCATTGCTTGGGCACTATTGACTAGAGGTCCAGGAAAAACCACTCTGTGACTGATCTTGGTATTCAGAAGTGTTGGGAATAAATTTGGTTTAAAATGCTCTTGAGTACTCTATAAATGCATAGATAGCTATAGAAAGATCCTTCAGGCAAAATGTGAACAAAAGTGAGAAAAGCAGTACAGAAATCAAGGAAGAAGAAAAAAGGATTTTTAGATGCCTTTCTCTACTATACTCACCCTAGGAAGCTGAGAGTGTTTCCACAGCAAATTTAAATTCTACAGGTTCTTATCATCATCATATTTGAATTGGGAGTTTTATTTTAACATTTTTTGTGGAAATTATTTAAATTACCCTTTTATTATTTTTGTCCATTGCCTAGTCTGTATTCATCTTCGATGTTCTTTCTATCAAAAGAATGAAGTATAAAGGGAACCTTGTAAAGTACTGAATTAGGATCTGAAGCTGATCAATTATAATGTCATTTTTTTCCTGTCATCTAGTTCCCTGCTTTGCAGCACACTGGAAGAAAAATGATGCGCCCGAATAGTTCATATTGGCTGGTGGTCAGTATGATAGATTTACAGTCATGCATGGTTAAAATGTAATAATAGAAAACTTTCTCAAGGAAAGAGAAGGAAAAGGTTGAGTAGACAGCTGTAAGAATACTTTTCTGAAGGTCAGAATAATAAACTGGACACAATCTTTCACTTCCACCTGTGTATACACAGTAAAATCCATTTCTATCATATACTCCTATAATATGACTATTTCAAAGCCCCAGGCAAGGGCACATAAAATTACTTTATTCTTTCCTAATATTTCTGTGCTTTTTAGTATCACATAATCTTAGAGGTAGAAGGAATGTTAGGGATCATCTAATGTAACATTCTCATTTTATATATATATATATATATATATATATATATATATATATATATATATATATATATATAAAACGGGACTGAGGCCTAGAGAAAGCAGGTGCAAAAAAAAAAGAATATAATTCATCTAGTGTTGATTAATTATGAAATGTTTAAGAAAGAGATTATAAATCATCATATCCCTGGCTTTATTAAGACTAAGTTTATACACTATTGATGAGTCAGAATTTAAAAGACATTTGTCGCTTCTAGTCCACTAGAGACTATTTTAAAGGCCTTTAAACAACGGTATCATTTTTTCTAGCCAGAGTCCCAGACCCCAAGGATTAGTCAAGTAGATGTGTTATAACAACAACAAAAAAATAACTGAAAGTCATGATTTGATTATTTTGAGTAGTTTGTGTTAACATGGTCTTTAGATTCTCAGTTACAGTTTCCCCAATATATACACTTAGGAGAATATCTCTTACCTTGTAAGATATGCTAAAATAGGGAAGAGACTATATTTAAAGAAAAGTAGTACCTCACCTATCTTGAAATTTCAACCAATCAAAATATGGCTAAGAACAAATAACTAAAAGTGGTCTCTGAGTAGACAAAAGGCATTTCAGGGCATAAAGACTATGCCCTGAAATATATGTTTTACACAGGAGAATTGATCCAGTTCTCACTCAGAGTAGACATCATTCAAAATAAACTAACAATCTTCGCTAACTGCTTTCAAAGATCACAACAGATAAGAAGCAGCACGTTAAGATGGAGAAGTGTTGCTAGAGCCAGGAACACTGATAATACCCAAAAATTAGAAGTGACAACAAAGGAGGAAACTGAAAAAAGTATACTTAAAAAACAGACAAGAACTCAAAAATCATAGCAGTTTGGAATAAATTAATGTCAAGAGAAATAGCCCTATATGACCAAAAAAAGTCATGATAATATCATTATGATATAGTACAATGTAAAAAATAATTTATGTTTATAATGTGGCCTTGAGGTCATCAAAGAAAATAGGGTACAAATCATGCAGAAATATTTCTTACATGCAAATAGGTCAAGAAAAATGAATCATGTCCTTTGACACTGTTTTACTCTTTGACTCTTAACTAAACTAAATGAACTTAAAACTTGTTCATGTCTAAACAGGTAGATTCAGTTACCTGAAAAAACTCTCTCATGAAGAAATTTTTAAGGCAGAAAAATGAGAAATAATTCTATGTTTTGATCCTAGAATGAAATGTCCTATAAAATGCAGCATAGACACATTCATTCATACAGTCTATATAACAGTCTATATAATGTTTGAGGCACAAAGCAATGTGCCCTTAGCGGCATAACATTTATGAGGTTGTAAAAGGATTTTTAAGGACCTGTGCCAAGGTGGCAAAATGAAAAAAAAAAAAAAGAAAAAAATGGCAAAAGGAGAGGACAAGCTCAAGCCCAACTTCTGATTATTGACTCAAAAATTATCAGAAATGTACCAAATGAAATTTTTAAAACTGCCATGAGAAAAAGAGGTTTAAGAAAGAAAAGTTCACGTGGAAAACCTCAAAGCAAATCAGTAGATAGACTAAATAAATGATAAGTAAAAAATGACTCCTAATAAAATGAAGAAACAGTATGGAGTAAAAAGGTTTGAGGAGAAATCTCCCAAAGAATGAAACAATCATTCAAGGACTACAACTAGAATACAAGAAACAAAAATGAAATAAGAATTGGAATCCTCAGAGTAGCTAAAAAGACAAAGAAAATAAGGAATATTTTTTAAAGAAAAAAAGGGAGATTTTATTTTTTAGAGTAAATGATATTCTTAATAAGCTACTGCATATATTGGGAAAAAGAATGGTAAGGATAGAAGAAATATAGGTTTTAATAAATATTAGAGCAAAGACAGCAAAATTAGAAGGTAAAACCTAACTTCTCAGTTAATCAATTTATTCATTTCCCATGACCTACTCCAAGATCTTGCCATTACCAAAGAGTTATGCTTCCCTGTTTAATAACTCTAAATGGTCTTTATCTGATCATAATCTCTTATAATTCTATGATTCCCTTTCTTTACAATCCCTAATATTGTTCTTCAGCATCACAATGACTCTTTTCTTCAGTTCTTTCCTGATACATTAGCCCTGCACTACCTATACTCTCTTCCCTTCCCTAGTTTGACCTATTGGTCAACCAGTTCAAGTCTACTTTATCCTCTATACTTAAGACCCTAACTCCTTATCCTATTACCAGCCTTACCCTTCCAAACTTTAACCTTGAATTATTCCTACAATCATTTGCTTTCACTCCTATTCAAGTGCTGCTGAAGGGAGATGGAGAAAATCATTAAACTGTACTGACTGAGTTCGCTACAGATTGATGTCACATAATTCAACTGGGCCCTTACTTCATTGGGGCAATCTTTTTTCTACTTCCTTAATTGATTCAGTATCTCAAATCACCACAACATATTTTCCAAACCTTTCCATCCCTCCTCAAACCTCCATCTCCCCATCTTTTCAGTTGAGAACTTTGACTTATACTTCATTGAAAAAAAAAAACAAAAAACAAAACTTAAGATCATTTGTCTAAAGCTTCTTCTTCTCTCCTTCTCATTTCACATTGCTCAGAAGTTTTCCCTCACTACCTTCTCTTTTGCCTGTCTCATATGAAGAGGTGGCCCTTCTCTTTGCCACAGCAAATCCATTTACATGGACATGTGAATCCCTTTCCGTACCATGTGCTGAAACAGACTGCCCTTTTTTTTTTAAACATACTTTCTCATTTATCTTCAATGCTTCAACATCTCCCAGTTGCTCCCCTGATGCCTACAATCAATACCCAAGTCTCCTGTCACTATTACATGCTCTCACCTATAATTATCTTTTGGTAGCTAAACTTTTTTTTAAATGTGTCTATAATTAATGGTTCCACTTTCTTTCTTCTTATTCTTTTCTTAATTCTCTGCAGTCTAGCTTTCAGCCTCATCATTCAGTTGAAAGTTCTCTCTACAAAATTAGCAGTGATAAATTGACAAATCTATTTTTTTTCTTTTCAATCTTAATCCTTCTTGAACTCTCTTAAGCTTTTGATAGTGTCAGTCACCCTCCTTCCCTTGAACTTCCCTTGAAACTCTCTTCTTTTTAGGTTTTCCTGGCATTGTTCTTTCCTGGTTCTTCTTATACTAGTCTAACTTCTTTTTACCAGTGTCCTTTGTTAGATCTTCATGCAGGTCACACTCAATAACCTGGTGTGCTCCCCAAAGTTCTGTCCCTGGTCCTCTTTTTTTGTCTACACGAGCTTGTTCAGTGAGCTTATCAGTTCCCATGGATTCAGTTATCATCTCGATGCAAATTATTCTCAGATCTATTTATACAACTTTACTTTCTGTCCTGACCTCCAGTCTCGCGTCTCCAACTGCCTATTGGAAATTTTGAATCACATGTCTCACATTCATCTTAAATTCATCTCTCTCCCACTGCCACCCCCCAAAATCCCCAAACTTCCTCTTTTCCTAACTTTCTGCAGAGCAAAAATGGCAGAAACTGGTCTCCCTTCCTCCCTTTCTTCCCTTCCATTCTAGTCTATCCTCCTCTTAGCTTTAAAAGCAATCTTCCTAAACCACATGTCTAACAATTCTACTTCCCTTCTCAGTAAATTGCATAACTTTTATCTCCAGGATCAAATATAATTGGGTTTTTTTTGCTTTTTTTTGTCTTTTTAAAAACTTTAATAACCTGGCCACTAATCTTACCTTTTCAGTTTTATTTTACCTTACTTCCTCCATGTAGTTGCTGATCCTGTGACATCAGCTATTTTGCTATGCCTCAAATAAGATATTACATCTCCCCACTCCAAGCATTTTCCTTGGCTATCCCCCATTCCTGGAAAACTCTCTTTTCTCATGCCCACTTATCTTCCCTGGCTTCCCTCAAGTCTCAGCTGGAGTATTATATTCTACTAGACATTTTTCCCAGTGTACCTTAATCTTAGTGTCTCCCTTATGCTTTTAACTTTGGCCCTAATCTCTATGCTGACCTCCATTCTCACATGTCTAGCTGCTTTCCAGACATCTCAAACTAGATGTCTAGTGGACATCTTAAACTCCATTTACCCAAAAGAGACCGCATTACTTTTCCCTCTATAGTCTGTCCTCTTCTTACCTTCTCTATTATTGTAGAGGGCAATACCACCTTCCTAGTCTCTCAGGCTCATAACCTAAGGATCATTCTGGATTTCTCACTATCTCCCACCCCACCCCCCACATCCAAGCTGTTGCTAAGGCCTGTCGATTTCACTTTTGCAACATCTCTCAAATATGCCCCTTCTCTTCTTTGACATTACCACTACCCTGCTATAAGTCCTCATCATCTCACATCTTTATTATTACAATAGCCTGCTAGTGGGTCTGCATGCCTTAAGTCTCTCTCCACTCCCAATCCATCCTCTGTTCAGCCACGAAAATGACTTCCCTAAAACACAGGTCCCATCACATCACTCTCTTACTTCATAAACTCCAATGGCTTCCAATTGCCTTTAGGAGGAAACACAAAATGCTGTTTGGCATTCAAAGACCTGCCTAATCTAGCTACTTTGTACCTTCCAGTGTTCTTACACCTTACTCCCAAGAAAACACATGTTCCTCTATACACTAGCATCCAGGTAGTTCCAGAAAAAACAACAAAACAAAAACAAACAAACACTATCTCTTAGCTCTATGCATTTTCTCTGGCTGACCCCCATGCCTGGAATGCTCTCTTTTCTCCACTCTAACTACTCACCTCCCTGATTTCCTTTAAGTGCCAACCAAAATCCCATCTTCCACAGGAAGCCTTCCCCAACTTTTCTCAATTTCAGTGCTTATTCCCTTGTTATTTCCTATTTATCCTATACATAGCTTGTTTTGTATATATTTGCTTGCATGATGTCTCCACCTTTAGATTGTAAGCTCCTTGAGAGCAAGGACTATCTTTTGCCTCCTTTTGTATCCCCAGTGCTTGGCATAGTGGCTGGCCCATAGCAGGTGCTTAGTAAATGTCTACTGATTGATGAATTTATTAAGATCATATAAGAAAACAAAATCTTATCATCTGTCACCTAAATGAAAATGCATCTAAAAATCAAAGATATACAAAGAATATAAATGAGGGTCCAGTAGAAAACTTACTATGTTTTAACTGAATCCAAAAAAAAAGCAGAAGTTGCAATCATGCAAAAACATTCACCACATAAAAAAAAGTAAAAAAAAAATAACAATTTTAGGCTGAAACAAACTATAGATAACAAACTAGTATTGATACTAAATTTATATGCTCCAAATATTTTAGCATTAACAAGTGTGATGTAGAACGAAATAAATAAAACCAAGAAAACAATTTACTCAGTCACTAAACAATGAAAATGGAAATAACAACCACAAAACAACCAAAAGTAGATATTGTAAAATTACAAAGAACAAACATGGCCCTAAAGAAGAGATATTAAGAAGATATTCCACTCCCCTCAACCCACTCCTTTGCAAAAGTGGGAATCTCATGGATATGGTACATTTATATGTATTTTTAGACTTTTAAAATGTTTTAACAGGTTTTGTTGAATTTCTTTTCTTTCTGCATTTTCTTTAAAGACATTTATTTAATGGGATAGCTTTCTGAAAGGGAGAGGAATATTGGAAGAAATTTTGGTTGTAAAAAATTTTAAAAATTAAAAGCTTTTCTAAAAAAGGAGAGCAAAAATAAATAAATAAAACAGAGGAAACTATATTATGTTTTAAAAGCACAATAAGTAAATAAATATTAAATTGACATGCACTGAATAGAATAACATACGGATGCTTATAGAGAAAGCTAACTGAACCCCCCCCAAAAAAAGTAGATAGTCAGCCACTAAATAATTGCAGGTGACTTTACAATTATGCTTTTAAACCTAGAAAATCTACAAAAATATAAACAGGAAAACTGGGATCTGGACAGCATGGAAGGAAATTACATATAATAAATCTCTGATAATTATGAAGTTGAATTTTAATGAATACTTTTTTAAGCATTTCATAGTAACAAAAAAAGTTCATGTTCTAGACTACAAAAGTTCATAAATATATGCAGGAAGGGAAAATAACATATAATCATTTACACACCAAAAATTCCAATCAATTCACAAAGTATAGGGAAAAAATGTAGAAAAACAGAGACTGCAAGGCATTGGTTGTCCATGCTAGAATCTCAGCTACTGGGGAGGGTGAAACTGGCTGACTTCTTGAGCTCCAGAGTTTTGAGCTGCCTTGGGTTATGCAGATAGAATGTCTGTACTAAATTAGGTACCATTATGCTGAGACCCTGGGAACAGTGAGCCCCAGAATCATCTAAGGAGGCATGAACTGGCCCAGATTAGAAACAGTGTAGGTCAAATCTCCTGCATGGAGCAGTAGTGGGATCAGGCTCATGAGCAGCCTCTGCACTTCCAGCCTAGGTGAGGTGGGGAGACACAGTTTTTAAAAAGCAAGCAAAAAAGTAACAAAAAAGCAGAGATTAAATAATATAACTTTAAATTCAGAGTGGTTCAAAGAACAAGTCATAGAAAAATAAATGTCTATATTAAAAATATAAGAATATAAATAATATAGTACTAAATTCAAAGTAATTCAAAGAACAAAGTCATAGTAAAAAATAAATTACTTGTATTAAAAATGTAAGAATGAGCCATCATGCCAGAATTTATGGCATGAAATTAAAAGTCCTTAGAACATAGGTTCTTAACCTCTTTTTGTGAGTTATGGGACACTTTTAGCAGGCTGATAAAGCCTATGGACCTTTTCTCTGAATAATGTTCTTAAATTCACATAATAAAATAAATAAGATTACACATGAAATCAAAGGCATTTGAACTTAAAGTGCATTTTTTCCCCATTCAAATTTATATACACCATGAAATCTGACCACATGCCACTTAGGGGTCCCCTGACCTTAGGTTTAAAAACGCTGCCTTAGAAGAAAATTTACCTCAGAAGACATATTAAAAGAGAAAAAAACACAATGAATTGAATACTTATTATTTCCTGATTCTGATTAACTTATTCTGAATCAATTTCTTTGTCTCCCTGAAAACTTCATATTTATTGTTTCTTAGAACATGGTAATATTACATTACTATGGAATTAATAATTTGTTTAGTCATTTGCCAATCAATAGGCCATTTTATATAGGGTCTTTCTTGATTGTGCTCAGCTACTAGTGCCTCCCCTCACCAAATTACTTTATCATTCTCTATTCTTTTGTATCTAATTATATGAGCATATATACTTACATATTTATTCTTTATTAAAAAAATGCAATTTCCTTGTAGGAAGGAAAAGTTTCATTTTTACTTTTGTATTCCTGATAACCTAGTATACTGCCTGGCACACATTAGATTCTTACTAAATAAATGCTTGTTGATTCATGGGTACCTACATTATTTATAGCTTTTTGCTATCATGAATATTTTTGGTAAATGTGATTTTTCTTTCTATCTTAGTTTCCTTGGAATATCCGCCAAGCATAGGGTCTCTGAGTCAGAGTATCAATTTTGGTCATTTTTTGAAAATGCTTTCCAGAATGAGAGGATATATTCACAGCTACATGAAAAGTTGATTAGTGTGACTATACATCTGCAGTTTTTTTTTTAACATTACTTATTTCTATCTTTTCCCAATTTTGGAAATATACTGGGTGGGTAGTAAAGTCTTAAAGATGGATCAATTTTAATTTCTCTTATTATTAGGAATTTGGAGCAAGTATATATAGTTGTTAATGATTTTAAACTTTCTTTTTCATTAATTTGACAATTCATCCATTGGGCAATGAAATTGCTGTATTACCTTGAGGGTGCCAATTAATCTCTGCTTGCCTCAGTTTCTTCATCTGTAAAATGGAAACAATAATAGCACCTACCTCCCCAGATTGTTATAAGGACCAAATGAGATAATTGTAAAGTATTTAACACAATGCCTCACAAAATAAATGTTAGTTATCATTGTTGTTATTGTTGAATTTGTGTTAATTGTCTATAAATCTTAAACATTAGACCTCTCTCAGTGGTAATTCATGAAAATATTTTGCTCCCTAAATGGTAGTTTCCCTTCTTATCCTAACTGCTTTAGTAATGTTAAAAGAAAAGCTTTTCAATTTCATGTGATTAAAATGATCTGTTTTATCTTTTCTGGTATGCTATATGTTAACAACTCTTTTTCTACATAATTATGAGATAGTTTAATTCATTGTTATCCAATTAACAAAAAAAAATGACTTTTATATATGAAGTGCGTCAATTTGGAACACATAATGTGATATACAATATAAGACGTTAGCTTATACCTGTTCAATCTATACCTATTCATTCATTCATTTATTTATCTGTGAAACTCATTTCCAATTTTCTCAGGAGTTTTTGAATAGAAAGTCTTTCACCAAATAGGTTATGTTCTTGGATTTATCAAACATTTGAATACTATTTTCAATTTTTCTGACTCTGGCTTATTTAGTCAGAAGTAATAGAGGAAAAACATGGTTTAATGGAAAGAAAAACTGGAGATAAATGGGTTCAAAACCCATATCTGTCATTTTTATTCTGTGTTAACTTGAGCAATTCATTTAACTTCATTGGACCTCTTTTCATCACCTGTAAAAGAAGGTGATGAGGAGCTTTTGAAGTTCCCTTCCTGCTATAAATATATGATCCTACTCTGTTTTACTGTTTATAAGGGAATGTTGTTAATACTGTCATTTATATTACTTTGACGTAGCCAAACCATGAGCAAAAAAAAAATCTCTGTAACTACTTACATACTCTACTATCTATATAGGCCATTTATAATTCTATTTGTATGATTTGAGTGTGTTATGTTAAAATAGCTTCCAAATATTTTATGAATTTTTAAGTTATTGTCAATGTGAATAGCTGGTTAGGCTTCACTGAATTGCCTAGACAGAGACAACCTGAGGAGCTAAATGAATAGTATAAAAATAGTTAGGTGCTATGTTAAAGGCAATTCTATATTTAAGCGTCTATAAATGCTTCATTGAATGAAAGAGATGATTCCCCATCTGGAAAGAAGTGAGAGACAGAATAGTTAGAGATAAATGATGTTATGTGATGTTACTGAGTATATCAGTGACATTAAAGCCTGCAGTCTAGAGCTCGGAGTTATCCTAAGAACATTAGTTTGCTTCCATTGTGTGCTTCCAGGATAGGATTCTGTAAGTGTGCTTCCTTTTTCCCTTATGTCCCAAATTTATGTGTAAATTATATATTTTATTATTTCTGAATTTGCTTCATTATGTATAAGTTGAGATACTATTTCTTTTTCTTTTTGCCTCACCATGAATGGTTATCTGTATAAGTGGAAGCACATCAGTGGGGGCTCAAAAAATATAGAGGTAAGCCTAGGTGAGTTTATTTCCCTCCCATCAAAAAAAAAAAAAGGTAGCTCTTGCCACTTATTGGCACTTGTCCAAGAACTGAGGCCTTCCAAAGTAAAGGTAGGATGAGTGGAGTTAGACCAGAGAGAGAGTTAACTGTGGAAGTCCACACTAGCAGAAGTCCATGAAAGTGATACATAAGACTTGAGTGTGTTTTTGTACATTGATTCACAGATATTTTATGAATTTCAAGTTATTTTCAGCATGATTTTTCTTTTTATCATTTTCTCTTGGTTTTTGTTATGACTACATAGAAATGATGATGATTTTGGTGGATTAATTTTGTGTTTTGCTACTTTGCTGAAGCTATTAATCATCTCAAGTACTTTCTTTGGAGTTTTATAAGCAAGGCATCCTATCATGTCCAAACACAGATAATTTTTTCTCCTATTTACAAATGTTTATTCCTTAATTTCACTTTCTTGTCATTGCCATCACCAACATTTCTAAAACTCAATCAAATAAGTGATCATTCCTGTTTTGCCTGTATGTGTATAAGAAATTCCCTTAGTGGTTCTTCTTTGCAAATAAATGCTAGCTTTTATTTATATATTTGTAAATATATCTACATATGTATATAAAATAAGCATATAAGAAAGGCCCTACTTTGCCTATGCTTTTTAGTGTGTTTAGCATAAATCAGTGCTATAATTTGTTAATAGTTTTTTTTTCCAGTATTTATCAATATAAGGCTCTGGTCTCTTGCTTTTTTTTTCTTTTAAAGTTATTAATTATGTTAATTATTTTCCTAGTACTGAACCATCCTTGCATCATCGGTGTATATTCAATTTGGTCTTAGGGAATAACTTTTCAGGATATGTTGCTGTAACTTTCTATTAGGATTTTATTTAGATTTTTTTGGTATCAATACACATTAATGATATTGGTACACTGCTCTTTTTTTCACTTTATGTGAAGAAACTTAATGCTTTCTTCACTTTGATTTAGATATTGAGATAATATTTATCTTGTGAGTCTGACCACTTTATTCTTTCTCACATTGTGAGAATAATTTGTATAGCATATGCATTAATTTTTCTTTAAACAGCTGACAAAATTAACCTGTAAATCAATCTTGACAAGTTCCTTCTATGCCACCCTTAATAGTACCTTTATGATTTGTTCAATATATTTTTTTTGTGATTGGATTTTCAAGACCTTCACATGCTAATATGAGTATTTTTTTATGTTTGAGGATTATAACCCATTTCTTCTAAATTCTCAGTTTTTATGTCATGTAACTGTAAATACAGATTTAAAAAAAATTATGTTGTTATTTCACATTTAAAAATAATTCTGATTGGTCCCTATTTAAAGTCTCTCCCCACTTCAATCCATCCTCCACTCAGTTGTCAAATTATTATTCCTAAAGTGCAAGTCTGACCATATCACCTCCACCCCATTCAATGAACTGTAGTGGCTCCCTATTACCTCCCATATCAAATGTTAAATCCTCTGTTTGTCTTCTAAAGCATTCATTATAACTTACCTTTTCCCACCTTTTTAATCTTCTAATACCTTTTCCACCTCTATATACTATACACTGGCCTCCTTGTTGTTTCTCTTACAAGACTCTATATTTCTTGACTATTTTCAATGGCTGTCTCCATGCCTGGGATTGGCTCATTCTTCATCCCTGATCCCTGGCTTCCTTTAAATCAGCTAAAATCTCACTTTCTATAAGAAATTTATCACAACACCTCTGAACCTCAGTGTGTTCCCTCTGAGATTTTCCACAATTTATCCAGTCTTTATCTTTCATATATGGCAATTGTCTCATTGTTTGCAAGTAGTTATTTGGCCCACTATTATTCATAATTTTGAATATTATTCATAATTTCATTTTAAAGTCTCCTTTTAGGACTCTATCTCTAATTTTTTTGTTATGAAAATTATCATTTTATTAAATCACGTAGTCTTCAAAGGAAGAGTTAGCTTGACTTTTTTCATTTATTCATAATTTCTCTAGGCTCCAGGAGATGGTCTGTTTTTTTAAAGCTAACTTTTTTTTGGAGTATATACATACATAAATATACATATTATTTAATGTCCTTCTCAGAAGACATAAAAAACTTAAATTCTAACTTTTCTAATAGTTTGCTCAGTATCTAGTTTCCATTTTTGTTTTTCTTTACATTCAATTTATCCAGCTATGAGAGTAGCATTGAGTTTTTTGCAATTTTTTTACTATCTGTATATTTTTGTCATTTAGGCAGCTTTCCTTTTATGAATCTCTCTCCCTCTTCCATCTCCCAATTTGTGTGGTGGTATGAGATGCCTTTTTTGGAAGAAAGCCTTCAAAAAGTTATTTTGTTCTACTGAATGAATTTTTAAAATATAATCAACAATAAGCACAATGGTATCTTGTCTAAAATATGTTTATCAGCATATTCTCTCCCATTTTACGCCTTTATGTCACCGTAATTACAGAAGTCAAAAGTAGCTATATAGGAGTTTAGCGTCTTTTGTGTTTTTCTTAGCTTCACATGTAACCATAGCCAAAGGGTTAATCACCAACTAGCCAGCAAACACATGATTCTTTGTGATGTTCAGTTAATATGGTCCTTAGAAAGCAGAAGTCTGATCTATTGTCAAAACCATCCTCAAATTCTTTCCAATACGGCAGAACTTTCCAGATGTTACGCTCTGTTGGCATAGTCTTTGAGAAACCAGAGTAAAAGTTTGTAAAAGTCGATATCTGTATTACATACAGATATTTTTAGAAAGTTTGAACAAATAAAAACAGTGCAGGTAAAATTAGAAAAATAGTGATGGATTAGAAAAAAAACTGATAAATATCTGGTAAAAGTCTGATATTTTAAATCTATACGGAATTGATATAAATCTATGACTCATTTTTTCTAATAAACAAGTGATGTAAGGGTATGAACACATAGTTTAAAGGAATATAAACTGTTAACAATCATCTGACAGTTTATTAAAATCACAAGTAGAGAAATTCAAATGAAAAGAACCCTGAAATACTGCTTCACATAGATGAAATTACCAAAGATAACAAATAATAGGAAATTTCATTCTTAGATATCTTTTAGAATTCAGATTCATTATTAGTGAAGCTTTGAAAAAAATTAACTATTATGGAAAACAACTTTGAATCATATAAAAAAAATCATAAAATTGCTTATCTACTTTGACCTGGGCCTCTCATTGCTTGGACCATATTCCAAAAAGGAAGTTGACAGTTTAAAAACACACACACATGCACACAAATCTAAAACTGAAAAAAAGCCTATCTATAAAGAGCAAAGAGAAGCTACATGACACAATGCCAGCTCTGGAGTTAGGAAGACCCAAGTTCAAATCTAGCCTAAGACACATATCAGTTGTGTGACATTGGGCAAGTCACTCAATATGCTTGCTCCAATTCCTCATCTGTAAAATGATCTGGAGAAGGAAATAGTAAACCATTCCAGTATATTTGCCAACAATACCCTAGATGAGGTCACAGAGAGTTGGACATGACTGAATGACTCAACAATAACCACATGAAGAACAACAACAACAAAACTATTCAAAGCAACATTCGTGATAATAAAAGGCTAGGGACAAATGAACTATAGCATATGAGCATAGCAAAATATTACTGACCAGTATGGAATAAGATAGAGAAATCAGAGAAATACACATTGAATTGTTTTGTTTAAAGTTCCTTAGGGTGAAGAAAACAGAGCCAAATGAAAACATGCACAATGGCTGAAGAAATGTAAACCTACAAATAAAATGAACAATTTGTTTCCAAAGTTGTTTTAAGTTAAAGTATCACTCTTTCCTTTCTGTTAGCAATCAGTAAACTATATAAGTATAAGGCATAAGTATACATTAACTCTATTTTTTTTTGGTTAACTATTTTCAAAGAATGTAGGAGAGTTGGTTTTAATATGTGTTTGAAAATGTCTATTGTGTAAAAAGATGATGAACTGATTTTAAAAAGATAAGTAACTTTAAAATATATTTGGGATAAAAATAAGCCTTTGACCTGGTTAGTATTTTTTGTATTCCATAATAAAAAACTGCTTAAGAGAAGTATTTCCTCAAAGCTCAGTTAATGTGTAAAGGTGATAATAAATTTTCATGTTATAGTATGATTGGATATGCATTTTCTTTAAATGTAGTTATAGCCTTTGCATTGTTTTTAAGGCTAAAGTTAGTGACATTGAAGTTTAAAATGTCTCAGATTCAGCCAAAACTTTAAGACCTTTCACTGCCCATCTTTGTGACATTACAATTTATTTTAAATCTGAAACTAGGCAAGTAACTTTCTTTCTATGTTGTAAGAAAACAGGTGGCTGGCTATAAAGGAAAACAGACTCTTATTTTACACATCAGTTAAACAACACAAAATTTTTAAAAGAGGCACATCTGCTCTACTTATCCTTTTATTCCCCAAGAAGAAAGAAAGAAAAAAGACCCCATCAAAGAAATATTGATGTAAGTGTAATTGATGGATACATCACTTATGATATAGAAAATGACTTTGAAGAAAGTGAGGGCAAAATTAACTTCTTCACGGTCACATCAAAAGAAATTTTCTTTGTGTTAACAACAAAAACAAAATTTAAAAAAAAACTGTCCTGTTAGAAATTTAGCCAGCTGCCATCATTGCTTCTGGTGGGAAAGGGGGAATATGACTCATGAAGAAATTGGAAAGTAAACATTCATGGAAGATTTAACATGTCACATTATGTCTCTAGATAAAGAACTGATCAAGGAGATTCACTCACTATGTTGAATAAGGGCTGACTGATGAAAATATCAGCATCTGCTTTGGAATATACATGGATGAACCAGATACTGCAGTGTGCCATTGAATATCACAGTCAGATTTTAAAATGCTGAATTAATTTCGCTCATGAATACATATATACATATATACATACACACATACATGTGTGTGCATATATATACATATATATGAAATATATATATACACAGAAAGAGATAGAGAAAGAGAAACAGAAGAGAGACAGAGACAGAAAGATTAATAGGAGAGACAGAGATAGAAAAAGAGGGAGAGGCAGAGAGAAGAGGAAGAGGAGAAGAGGAGAGACAGAGAGAAGAGAAAGAGAGAAGGTGGTAAGACATAATAGCTATATAGCAGGCTTGGAGTCAAGCAGTATGAAATAATGAAAAGATCACTGTCTCCACATACAGAAGATCTCAGTTCAAGTCCTGCCTCTGATATCTACTTTGCAACCACAAAAAAAGTCCCTTAACCTTTCAGTGAATTCAGACACATCCCTATGACTATAAATTACATATTGATGTTGATAGGCAGGAATGGAAAGAGTTTCACATCAGGATTTTCATTCAGTAAACAAGGTGAAAGCTTAATCATAATCTACAAGTAACATGTCCCTTACTTCTTTCTACACCTTGCATAGCATTGAACAAAATATTTTACTCTTAGTGTTTACTGAATTGAATTAATTCTCAAGAAGGCACATTTTGCATTTCCAATCATACTAAGTCAAATAATAGTGGGGAGAATGGTCACCTTGGCCTCATTCTTGATTTCTTTTCTCTTTTTAAAATAACAGATTTTTCTATAATATTGACATTTCACAGGATTATCTATACAAAGTGAAGTAAAAGGAATTCCAGAGTCCATCTGAATCCAAACCTCTTATTTGGAAGATGAAGAAACTGAGACCTATGAGAGATAAGTTAATTGCCCAGGGTCATATAGGTAATAAACGTTAAAGGTTGGACTGGAACTCAGAAACTTCTATCCTGAGAAATGACAATATACAGACAAAAGGTTCCCCAAAATAATGGTTATTAAATGCTACTTTGTTAAAATAATTGTTGCATGAGTTAACGTGAATATTGCTCATATAAGCTGTTGACTTTGGAAACAAAAATAAACAAAAAACCAAAAAGTCCAACAAAGCCAACTCCCTTTTCCATCCCCCCACCCCACAAAAAAAAAAGACAAGGAAATAAAGAAAAAACAAAAAAAAATTGTACACTTATGTGATATGTACAATTTGAAATTCAGAGGTAATTTTTTGTTGAATAAATCTGCACATGAATCTCATTCATTAATGCTGATTTACTCTTGTGCATAGTTTTATTTCACATACAATGTGTGAAATAAATTTTATTCTCTAATCTTAGCCATTTCAGAAGCTTCATTTGACGCTAAATTTCTTTCTGGTACTTTTAAAAAATCCTTGTATGTCAGAGTTATGAGCCTTGATTGTTATTCATGAAGTGGTGCCTGTTTGTTTTAAAAAAAATACATATTCTGGTAGAATTTTTGCTGGTTTGTAATGTGATCTAAGAATACCCATCAATGCTCTTCCTTCTTTTGGGTGGGGACATATTCTAAAACTGACTTGTAAATGTAACGACTCTAAGTGCAACTTATCACTGTATCAGATAATGTTTATAACCTCAGTTGCACAAAGTTATTATAAATTTGGGTTGCTATATTCCAGAACTTCAATAAATAACTTATACCTTTGTCCATTTAAAAAAATAGCCATGAGTATTTTTAAATTTTTCCATAAAAATATAATTGTACTAAATTTTATTTTCTCATTTAAAAAAAAGGCATTTCAAAATGAACACTCAACTATGCACATGATGTGACCAGATCATAGTGAAAGCCTTAAGAACTTTTGTTTCAATTCTTGGTTTGATAGTATACTTCCACAACTGCTTAAAAGTTCTTTTAAGTTCTTATGGCTATTACAACTTTTGAATGAAATTTGTGTTACCATTCTGTTCAAAGTACCATAATCATTTCTAAAATGAAACTATATTACAGATTTCTCGGATAGCATTATAGCTCTTTTTGGATGGTTCCCATGTTTCATTAAATTTTTATGGAGTTTTGTGAGTTTATTTTCCAAATCTGTTATGGTCCACTTTAAAGCTCCTGAAGTGTGTATTAATGGTATTTTGTAGGTGTTCATTGCTTTAAATGGGTTCCTCCCATTCAGTTTTGATTTCAGAATGCCAATGTCTCTTAAAATATTAAGCCATAGTCTTCTCTTTTATTTCCTTATGCTTAATATGTTTTGCCTGAAGGAATAGAAGATATTGCATATGTTACTTTCATCTTTGGTTTAATGTGAATTCTAGATTAAAGCACAACACCTCTGAATGGCCAAGTGCAAAGCTAATATTTTAAGAATTTTATACTTTTTAATTCCCAAATATACATTTTGATATCACTGAAGGAAAATTCTACAAAATGGAGAATTTTTTGTAATGCCTTTATTTACTTGTTTGTTTATTTGTTTATTGGGTGGAACCATTTATCTTGATGTCATTCATATTCATCAAATGATTAATCAGATGCTTTGGTTTGAATCCTTCTTTAATTCTAAGTCCTTTATTTCTACTTAGGAAAGATAGATGATGGTGGATTTAAGGGTAGGTAGAGGAAGCAGAATGAGTTTTTAACTATCTCCTCAAAAAGTGGTATGTTTTATACTAATTGTTTTTGACATTATCGTATTTTTGGTGTCATAAAAAGATAACACTTTTATTCATTTATCAAATAGTCTAATGTCTTCACTATCCTTGAATCTATCTTTTATATATTAAGTTTATAAAAAATTCTTTGGGCAGCCTATGCAAATTATTACCAAATTGATAATGAGTTGTTCTTTTATGACTTTGGAACTGTTTTTTTCTTTATTATCTCTGACATCCTATTTTTTTTCTTGTGTCTTTTTTTTTTAATTGATCAACTTGTGAATTCTTAGCATAACAGAATTGGCCTATTTTTTAGGGGTCAGTGATGTTTTCCTTTTTTTTTTTTAATAAGCATTGTAATGACTTCTGGTTAAAAAAAAAAAGTTGGGATTATCCTTACATCTAGTAGATCAAAATCCTTACTTGCAACATCTACACCACTATGGATAGTTCAAGCAAGTAATTATAATTATTATCTTGCCCATAGACTTCCAGTTTTGCAGAGGCTGATGTTTCAGCAACTTCACTTGACTAACTATTCTGTTGTTTGTTACAATGACAATGCAAAAGATTTCTTGTTTCTTGATTGATTCAACTTGAGATTTTTTTTTGTTTTTCACCTTTTGTTTTCCGGGGTTTTTTTTGTTATGATGGACATCTTTTGAATATAAAGAACTGGAGTTCTTAGCTTGGATCCATGAAACCTGAATGGACCCAAGAACTTGGATGGGGGAATAAAATACATCTCAGGAGTTCATAGGCTTCATATGATTACCAAAAGGGATCTATGCCTCCCCTACACACACACACACACACGTTAGTAACTTCTGCCACAGATGAAAATAAATTTTCCACATCCCTCTTCTTTAATTATTCTGTCTTCACTTTCAGGTAAAATTTTTGAATGATATTCAATTATTTTGTTCTTTTCACTTCTCTGAATCCTCTGTAAACATTTAGCTGTTATCCTTTTGTTTTTTAGATTCCTTTCCATGTTTCCTTTTTCTTTGCATTTAATTAGACAATGTGGCATTCAAGTGTCCTACTGAATGTGTCAAATCAATATTGATGTAACCTTCCATTGACTTTCTGCTGATCTTTAATAGTTTTAGTCATTTTTGCCAAGATAATGTTACCCATCCATCCTTAGGAGTATTCCTTGATAGTTTCATCTTTTTTGCTATGGTTTTTATCATGGCAATGACAATAGCGTTATATTTACTTCTGTATGCAGAGTCTGGAATGCTTTTACACTTTCTTTCAGATATTGTGGGAGAATGTATTTATTCAAGATGGTTGTGCAAAAATGAGCTTTTCTGAATTTGGATATTCCATATTGGTCAGCAATACGTTGTGACTTGGAACTGAAATTGAAGCTCTTGACTGTATCTAGTTAAATCTGTTTTCAGTCTTGCTATGAAATAATATTAGTACATAATGATAGTATTCATATTGTTACCATATCAACTGTATTTTAGAACTGGTGCCAACTTTGGTATTCTCTCAAAAGAATGTTTGGAAACTTTTAATTTTGTGAGAAGTCTGTTCCCATCTACTATCTCTATTAATGATGTTCAAATATGCAAGATAAGTTATCTTGGTATGCAAACCATTTTCTTTTGTTTTTTTTAGTATATCATATGCTAGCATTTTATTGTTTTTCCTGGTGTTAATGAGTAGTTATGGTTGATTACAACCAGAGTGTTTTGTTATCTAAGCTTTCTCTTTCTGGTCATGATATTTTTCTCTTTGATCTCTTGACCTTGGCAACTGCATTTTGATGTGAGTTATTCTTATATTCCTCTTATTAGTATTCTGTGGATTCTATTGGTTGATACTTTGACCTCTGTTTCCAGTAAGATCATAGAACACAAAGTAGGGTCACAGATTAGACCTGGAAGATATCTCAGAAGTCATCTATTCTAACCCTTTAATTTTACAGATAAGTAAATTGAGGCCCACAGAGTTGAAGTGACCTTCCCAAGATCATATAGAGGAGGTTTGGATTCAAGTCCTCTTGCTCCAAAGCCAGCTTCCTAATAATTCTAAAAATTTCCTTCTTTATCCTTTTTGGGGGTGCACAAAGGCCAAGTTTTTTTTTTTAATATTATTTATTTAAGCTCTGTTTTCCTAATTGTCTTTTGTCCTGATTTGTAAAACAAAACAAAATAAAATAAAAAAAACAACCCAAAACAAAACCATATGTTCTTTTGATTTTATTTTTAATTTTCCTGTGTTGTGAATTTATTTTAATGATTTTTACTTCACTCCATTTTTATTCACATTATTTCAATCCCCATTTACTACGTGTCCATTGCTTTTCTAATATTTACTAGCTTGTCATCTAAACCATCAATTCTCCTTAACAGAGTTTTAAAACTTTGACTTTTATTATCATTTCCTTAAATTTTAGTAGGTTTCTCAAATACAATTTTAGTAGCAATTCCTGTTTTTCTTGGGGTTTTAGTTGTAATTATTGCAGAATTATTCTTTTCTTCTTGATTCCTCACTACCACCTGTTTTTATTAACCCAATTTTATTTCTTCATTGAATTGGGAACTTTTTGTTTACTTTTTTTTCTTACTCATTATTTTAGCCTCTTTGAGGTTTATTTTCTGTGGAGATATTTTACTATAAGAATACATTTTCTATTTTTCAATTTGTTGTTGTTGCTACTTTACATAATCTGGTGCATTGCTTGTTTTTTTTTTTGAGATAATGAAAGGCAGATGAACTTAGCTTTGTTCAGCCATCTTGCCAAAATTCAGCAGAAATATATTTCAAATTATTAACTAAGTGAAAAATAAGTGTCATGGGTGATATTAACCAAAGAAGTGTGGGATCAGAAAAGGTGGTAGCTCAATTAATTGGCAAGTGTAAGTAATAATAAGATATCAAAATCTACACATTGTAAAAACTAAATAAGAAAAAACAAATAAACAAAAACAAAGGAAAACTTTAGAATGTATGGCAGCTCCTCAATGAAGGACTGCACAGGATAAATAGGTAAGGATAGATTTCAGTCATCACTGATGGAGGTAATAACCATATTGATGTTATTACAGCTCCCCTGAAGTATTTTAGCAGAGGAATGAGAACTGATATTTGACTCTTTTCCTGACACATGTCTAATTACCTATAGCCACCTGGTTGCAAGTCAAACCACGATGGCAGAGAGAACTGAACCACCACCTTTCCACAGTAAACTCTAGAAATGTGTCAGTTAAGGTTGAATAATGATATTCTTCTTATAGGAACCATCAATATTTTTAGTTTCACTTGTAGTTTGGTTTCATCTTACGGTTTTTTGTAACTCACCAGAATTTTAGATAAATGGTTAACACAAGAAGCCTTAATCTCCAATCAAGCATTCCACTTTGGAACTAAGACTCAACTGCTACGTATATTTTGCATAGTTATTTCACTACCTCTTCCTCCCACACAGCCCTATTCCCATTGGAATTTTAACTGGCCTTTTGCAAGAAACATAAAACTTTCATTTAATGTTTCACATTTGAATACACTTGACTGCATCAGCTCCTTCATAAATTCAGGAAGGATTTACCTAACTAGATTTTTATGGACAAGGGTAGGAACAAGGAATATTTTTTTTAAGAAAAATTTTTCTGGTCTGTGAATACTCCATAGACAAACAGGCAAAGCAATTTTCTGATAGAAAACAAAATGTATGTGCAAGTTAAATCACATCAAGATTCTCAAATATCTTTCGACTCCATCTTTCTAAAGTGAACAGGTCTGATTATGAAAGATGCTATTATCTTAGCCTAACCCCTCCTAGACAGTTTACTTTCAAACTTTCATGTAGCAAACAGCTTGAATTAGAATCAATGTCAAAGAGAAAGACCCTTTTTGCCTTTGTTTTTAACACAGTTTTGATTCTGTGACAATCTGATTCAACAAAAAGATTAGAAGCAGTACTTAAGGTAAGATGGGTGTTAGAGACAGCCAAGCATACCGAAAACAGTGAGAACTGAAAAATGGATAATGATGTAGGAGACAAACTATTAAAATAGACAAAAGGTTCCGCTTCAGGGAGCCAAGATGGCAGGGTGAAAAGGTAGTCACTCTCACTCTCCCCTATCAACCTCTGAAAACCCAGAAAATATCACCCCACAAAAAAAAAAAAAAACCAGGAACACCTGAACTAGAAGAAAGACAGGAAGCAGCAGTGCAGCAGCCCAGCAAATGGGTCTCCCAGTGCCTCAGCAAAAATAAGGGAGGCAGAACTACAAGGGCAGAATAAGTACCCTGCAGCATTCATCTGAAAGGAAAAAAACAACCTAAAGGCTTCCTAAACCTTGCTGATTCCAACCCAACACCAGGTGAGCTGTCGGAGCCCTGAAGCCTCCAATTGTAAATCCTGAAGCCCAGGTGGTAGAGCAGGCAAACACCAACAACCTCTCAGTGAGGGCAGGGGGAACCAGTGGAAACCAGCTCAAAAACCACCAGGCCTGGCACTCTACCAAAGGAATCTCCATGCATTAGCAGAAATGAGGGAGACAACACTGCAGGGGCCCCAGGCAGATAAACACCCTGCACACCCATCTAAAAGGAGCTGAAGAAAGCTAAAGGAAAGGAAAAAGCAACCTAGAATTGCCTGAAAGTTCCAGCCTTGCTGATTCCAGCCCAACAAGGTAAGCTGCCAAAACCTACAGCCTCCAATTGCCAGCATAAGAGGCCCCAGCACACAAAGCCAGTGACCAAGACCTAGGCTCCCAACACAAGAAGCTTGGGTCAGTACCCTCTGTTCCCAGCAGGAGAGCTCAATCTCTTTAAAGGCCAGGGAATAAAGAAACACCATGAGTAAAAAGAAACGTACCATAGATTCATATTATGAGAAGAGTGAAGATCAAGACAGAAATTCTGAGACAACATTGTCAACAAACCCACATCTGCAACAACAAAAGGGAATATGAACTGGTCTGAAGCCCAAAAAGCCTTCTTAGAAGAGCTCAAGAAGGATTTTAATAGTCAAATGAGAGAGGTAGAAGAGTCCTTCAAAAATACAATTGGCCAATTGGAAAAAAAAATACACTGAAGAAAACAAGTCCCTAAAAAACACAATTGGCCAATTGAAGAAGGAAGTACAAAAACTAACAGAAGAAAACAATCTGTTAAAAACTAGAATTGGACAAATGGAAACTAATGTCTCTATGAGAGAGCAAGAATCAGTCAAACAGAAACAAAAAAATGAAAAAATAGATGAAAATGTAAAATACCTCATCAGTAAAACAACCGACCTGGAAAATCGACTCAGGAGAGACAATTTAAAAATTATTGGACTACCTGAAAATCATGATGAAAAAAAGAGCCTGGACAGTATCTTTCAGGAAATCATAAAGGAAAACTGCCCAGAAGTCCTAGAACCAGAAGGGAAAATAACCATAGAAAGAATCCAGATCACCACCTGAAAGAGATCCCAAATTGACAACCAAGGAATATAATAGCAAAATTCCAAAATTACCAGATGAAAGAGAAGGTGCTGCAAGCAGCCAGAAAGAAACAATTTAAATATCATGGAACCACAGTCAGGATTACACAGGACCTTTCAGCTTCTACATTAAAAGACCAGGGCATGGAACATGATATTCCATAAGGCAAAGGAGCTTGGAATGCAGCCAAGGATCAATTACCCAGCAAAAATGAGCATCATTTTTCAAGGGAGGAGTGGATATTCAATGAAATAGGAGACTTCCAAACTTTCCTGATAAAAAGACCAGAGCTCAACAAAAAATTTGATCTTCAAGTACAGGACTCAAGAAGGACTTAAAAAGGTAAATGGGACAGAAAGATACAATATGTTGTTAATGGGGGGGGCTGTTTAAACCCCTACAAGGGAATATGACACTTGCAACCCTTGAGAACTGTATTGTTATTACACCATGTTAAAGGAGTATACATTTTATGGGTGGATATTAGTTGACTTTGATGTAATGATAAAAAAAATCTAATCAAGTGGGTTAAATGGATCCAAATAAGTGGATCAATCTGATCTTAGAAAATGTACTGAGAAAGGAGGAGGCAGACAAGGGTAAATTACATTACAGGAAAAGACACAAAATCCTATTACAGCAGAGGGAAAGAAGGGGGGGAGCATTGTTTGAACCTTACTCTCATCAGATTTGGCTCAAGAAGGGCATAACATAATCAGTTAGGTATAGAAATCTAACTTGCCCTATAGGCAGTAGGAGGGAAAAGGGGAAAGAAAAGGGAGGGGGGAAAGAAGGGAGGGAAGAAGCAGTAAGACTAAAGGGGAAGAAAAGGGAAATGGATAATAAAAGGGGGAGGGACTGAAGGAGGGGTGGTCAAAAGCAAAACACTAGTGAAGGAGGGAAAGAAAAAGGAGAAAGAAAAGCATAAATGGGGGGAAAAAATGGAGAAAAAGACACAGATAGTAATCATAACTGTGAATGTGAATGGGATGAACTCTCCCATAAAACGGAAATGGATTGCAGAATGGATTAAAAACCATAATCCTACAATATGTTGTTTACAGGAAACACATTTGAAAAAGAGTGACACATACAGGGTAAAGGTAAAAGGCTGGAGCAGAATATATTATGCTCAGCTGAAGTAAAAAAAGCAGGGGTAGCAATCCTGATCTCAGACAAAGCAAAAGCAAAAATAGATCTAATCAAAAGAGATAAGGAAGGAAACTACATCCTGCTAAAAGGCACCATAGACAATGAAGTAATATCATTACTAAATATATGCACCAAATGGTATAGCATCCAAATTCTTACAGGAGAAGTTCAGGGAGTTACAGGAAGAAATAGACAGCAAAACTATACTAGTGGGGGACCTGAACCTCCCCCTCTCGCACTAGATAAGTCTAACCACAAAATAAACAAGAAAGAAGTTAAGGAGGTGAATAGAACATTAGAAAAGTTAGGTATGATAGACCTCTGGAGAAAACTGAATGGGGATAGAAAGGAATATACTTTTTTCTGCAGTACATGGCACATACACAAAAATTGACCATGTACTAGGGCATAAAAACCTCACAATCCAATGCAGAAAGGCAGAAATATTAAATGCATCCTTTTCAGATCATGACAATAAAAATTATATGTAACAAAGGGCCATGGAAAGATAGATTAAAAAATAATTGGAAACTAAATAATCTAATCCTAAAAAATCATTGGGTCAAACAACAAATCATAGAAACAATCAATAATTTCATTCAAGAGAATGACAATAATGAGACAACATACCAAAACCTATGGGATGCAGCAAAAGCAGTTCTTAGGGGAAGTTTTATATCTCTAAATGCTTACATAAATAAAATAGAAAAAGAGGAGATTAATGAATTGGGCATACAACTAAGAAAACTAGAAAAAGAACAAATTAAAAATCCTCAACTAAACACCAAATTAGAAATATTGAAAACCAAAGGAAAAATTAAGAAAATTGAAATTAAGAAAACTATTGAACTAATAAATAAAACTAAGAGCTGGTTTTATGAGAAAACCAATAAAATAGATAAACATTTTATTAATTTAATTTTAAAAAAGAAAGAAGAAAACTAAATTACTAGCATCAAGAATGAAAAGGGTGAAGCTACCACCAAGGAAGAGGAAATTAAAACAATAATTAGGAATTATTTTGACCAACTATATGCCAACAAGTTTGACAATCTTAGTGAAATGGATACATATTTACAAAAATATAAATTTCCCAGATTAACCCCATCTCAGAAAAAGAAATTAAACAAGCCATTGATGAAATCCCTAGGAAAAAATCTCCAGGGCCATATGGATTTACATGTGAATTCTATCAAACATTTAAAGAACAATTAATTCCAATACTATATAGACTATTTGGGAAAATAGGTGAAGAAGGAGTCTTACCAAATTCTTTTTATGATACAAATATGTTGCTGATACCTAAACCAGCAAGAGTCAAAATAGAGAAAGAAAATTATAGACCAACTTCTCTAGGGAATATAGATGCAAAAATTTTAAACAAAATACCAGCAAATAGATTGCAGCAACTTATCACAAGAATAATACACTATGACCAGGTGGGATTTATACCAGGA
Source organism: Phascolarctos cinereus (assembly GCF_003287225.1). Taxonomy (NCBI): domain Eukaryota; kingdom Metazoa; phylum Chordata; class Mammalia; order Diprotodontia; family Phascolarctidae; genus Phascolarctos; species Phascolarctos cinereus. Next base: position 259,195,204 of record NW_027555847.1, read on the forward strand.
ATGCAGGGCTGGTTCAGTGTTAGGAAAACTATCAGCATAATTGAGCATATCAACAGCAAAACCAACAGAAACCACATGATCATCTCAATACATGCAGAAAAAGCTTTTGCTAAAATACAACACCCATTCCTGTGAAAAACACTAGAAAGCATAGGTATAAATGGAGCCTTCCTTAAAATCATAAATAGCATATATCTAAAACCTTCAGCAAGCATTATATGTAATGGGGACAGGCTAGAAGCATTTCCAATAAGATTGGGGTGAAACAAGGATGTCCATTCACCACTGTTATTCAATATGTACTGGAAACCTTAGCTTTAGCAATAAGAGAAGAAAAAGAAATTGAAGGCATTGAATAGGCAAAGAAGAAACAAAGCTATCACTCTTTGCAGATGACATGATGATATACTTAGAGATCTAGAGAATCAAGTAAAAAACTACTTGAAATAATAAACAACTTTAGCAAATTGCAGGCTATAAATAAACCCACATAAATCATCAGCATTTCTATATTACCGACAAAGCCCAACAGCAAGAGATAGAAAGAGAAATCCCATTTAAACTTACTGTAGACATTATAAAATATTTAGGAGTCTACCTCCTTAAACAAACCCAGGAGCTCTACAAAACACTTTTCACACAAATAAAATCAGGCCTAAATAATTGGAAAAACATCAGTTGCTCATGGGTAGGCCAAGCTAATATAATAAAAATGACAATCCTACCTAAGCTAATTTACTTGTTCAGTGCCATAGCAATCAAACTACCAAAAAATTATTTTATAGAGTTAGAGAAAGTAATAAAAAGATTCATTTGGAAAAACAAAAGGTCCAGAATATCAAAGGAACTAATGAAAAGAAATGCAGGGGAAGGTGGCCTAGCAATTCCAGATCTTAAATTGTATTATAAAGCAGCAATCATCAAAACTGCTTGGTACTGGCTAAGAAATAGGGAGATAGATCAGTGGAATGGGTTAAATATGCAAGACACATTAGTCAATGACTATAGTAATCTATTATTTGATAAACCCAAAGACCCCAGCTTCTGGGATAAGAACCCACTCTTTGAAAGAAACTGCTGGGAAAACTGGAAAAGAGTATGGCAGAAACTAGGCATAGGTCCAAATCTCACACCATATACCAAAACAAATGGGTTCATGACTTAGATATAAAGGCTGATTCTGTAAGCAAACTGGGAGAGCAAGGAATAGTTTACCTATCAGATTTATGGAGAACAGAAGAATTCATGACCAAACAGGAAATAGAGAACATTATGAAAAGCAAAATGGATAATTTTGATTACATTAACTTGAAAAGTTTTTGCACAAACAAAGCCAATGCAACTAAGAAAGCCAATGCAACTCAGATTAGAAGGAAGGTAGAAAATTGGGAAAGAAGTTTTACAACCAGTCTCTCTGATAAAGGCCTTTTTAAAATATAGAGAATTAAGACAAATTTATAAGAACACAAGCCATTCCCCAACTGATAAATGGTCAAAGGATATGAACAGACAGTTCTCAGATGAAGAAATTAAAGCCATCTATTGTCATATGAAAAAATGCTCTAAATCGTTATTGATTAGAGAAATGCAAATCAAAACAACTCTGAGGTACCACATCACACCTATCAGATTGGCCAACATGACAAAACAGGAAAATGATAAATGTGGAGAAGATGTGGGGAAATTGGAACACTAATACATTGCTGGTGGAGTTGTGAAATGATCCAGCCATTTTGGAGAACAATTTGGAACTATGCCCAAAGGGCTATAAAAATGTGCATACCCTTTGATCCAGTAATAGCACTTCTAGGGCTATATCCCAAAGAGATCAAACAAATGGGAAAAGGACCCACATGTACAAAAATATTCCTAGCAGCTCTTTTTGTGGTGGCAAAGAATTGGAAATTGAGAGGATGCCCATCAATTGGGGAATGGCTGAGCAAGTTATGGTATATGAATGTAATGGAATACTGTTGTGCTATAAGAAATGATGAACAGGCTGACTTCAGAAAAACCTGGAAAGACTTATATGATCTGATGCTGAGTGAAGTGAGCAGAACCAAGAGGGCTTTGTACACAATAATAGCCACGTTATGCAATGACTAATATTGTCAAACTGAACACTTGTCAGCAGTACAAGGATCTAAGACATCTCCAGAGGCCTCAGGATGGAAAATGCTGTCCACATCCAAAGAAAGAACTATGGAAGTCTAATCTCTATCATGTATTTTTACCTTCTGTTGAGTTTCGTTTCATCTTTCTGATGGTTCCTCCCATTGGTTTTAATTTTTACTTACAACTTCACAAATGTGAAAATATGTTTAATGGGTATGTAAATGTAAAGCCTGTATCAGATTGTGTGCTGTCTTGCAGAGGGTGGGGGGGAAGAAGGGGGAGAAAAATTTTCAACTCAAGAGCATATGGAACTGATTGTTGATAAATCAAAATAAATTAATAAAATTTAAAAAAATAGAGAAAAGAACTTAGAAAACATAGATAGGTTAGCTACCTAGCCTTCCTACTAGTCATCTAGATAACCTCTGAATTTATCATTGTTTAAAGCACAGTGTAATAGCTGATGTTCTTCACAATGAGTTTGTCAAAAAATATAGTAACAATGAAGAACATATTATAGTATTTTAAAGTTTGCAAAGTGCATAAGAATATTATTTAATTTTATGCTCACAACAACCTTGGGATGTGGGTACTATTATCATCCCCATTTTGCAGATGAGGAAACTAAGACATGTAGATTTGAAGTGACTTGTCCACATTTAAACTCATGCCTCGAAGGGTATGGTTGAATCTAGTATGTCACCTAGCTCTCACAGGTTAATGTTCACCAAATGTTTTGTTCTGTTTTGTTTCACTTGATCTGTTCATATACTTTCCATCATCTTGTGGTTATAGAAACCTGGCTCGTTCTAGAAGACTTTATATTCTGGGTTACTTTCTTAAGTGCTTGTTGATCTTTTTCTCTTGTTCCCTCAATTTCCTTCTCTAAAGGCATAGTCATGGATCATTTCCATTGACAATTTCAAACACTTAGCTACCATAACACCGAAAGCTCTCTTGCTATTCATTGAATTCAGCTCTAACATGTGGACCAGACATTTGTCAACATCATCTACGGGATTCAATTTTATTCACTCTCCTTTCCTCAAGGCATTCTGTAAATGACTCATAGTCCTTTCAGTACAAACACTGCATTCCTATTCAGAGACACCAATGGATATTAATATCTCTTTCAACATCCTGACTTCCCACTTCATCAATTTATACAACTCTGGTAACCTACAGGTTGATTCCACTTCAGCCACTCATGAGCATGGTCATACCTTTGATTTGAAAGTAAAGGATATATGCTCATTCTACTCCCAGGAACAGTTAAGGCGCTAAGGGGGGGTGACTGAAATAAGCTAGTTCCTTGGAATTCAATGTCTGTGTGTGCTACCAAGTGGCCCACCAAGATTGAGATGTTTTGCTTCATTTCTACTTGATAGACATGAGTGTGACCTTGAACTTCTAGTTATAGAATCACTTTCCAATCCTGCACATTCCTGCATGAAGTCATTCTTTACCATTTTAGTATCCCATGCCAAGTTTCTATCTAGTTTAAAGGTATGAATGAATCACTTCAAAATATATAATTTATTCTGGCTTGTGTTCCTATTTCCTAGGATTTTAATTTCTTTTCCAATTTCACATGACCTGAACCAATGTTTATTCATTCCTATACTGATTAAAGTACATATTCCATGAAAAATTTAAATGTAAGACATAATGGAATAAAACCTTCTCTTGTGTGAGTAAACAAAAGTTGCTGCTAATAGGCTCTTTCACATTTCTTTTTTTTTTCCAAATGGAACTTTTTAATTTCTAATTATTTTTCTCCTATTGAGTACTTTACTGATCTCACCAAGGTGAAAGTACCCCAAGGGCATTTATACAAGCATGCTTAATCTTATAGAAACAATGCAAAGGGAGGGACTGTTCTCTCACCATTGTTCTATTCACCTTGGCTCACTATATGAACAATAATGATTACAATTCGCCTGTGTAGGTACAATATTTGCCAATTCAAAGTGAAACCTTCATTCTAATTCTTCATTCTGATGCTTCAGTAGGTCCACTGTTCGGGTTCCAAGGATAGTTATTACCTTGATATCTTCTTCAAAGGGTTACTGTCATATGCTCTCCTTCCAGGGAGTGTCCAAATCAGGGTGTACTTATATACTATTTCTGTCTTCTTGCTGGTTGCTGAAGTTTTTGGAATACCTTGATAATGACATCAGATCATGGGGAATGTTCCTACTCAAAGAATAGAGCAACTATAACCCAAAAGCACACTGCCAGCTGGCATTGGCCCTATTGAAAAAAAGAGGAAGAGACAGAACGCACTGATGAAGAGGGAGAATGTCCCTTTGAAAAGAATGCTGGGTTAGGAGTCAGAGAGCTTTTCTTGGAATAGAAAGACAACTTTCAGAAGGGACACATAGATTTTAAAAATAGATGTCTAGGATAAATTGATGAAAATGATAGACAATAAAAATATAGTATATAGATCAATTAATAACTTAAGTAAATTCAATAAATTTATGAAAAGAAAGAAAATAGGAACAAGGGTAAAGAAGGGAAGAATCTGTAGGAATAGAATAGCAACAAAGTAACATAAGCAAAATATTAAAGAAAACAAACTGCTACCTAAAAGAAGTGTATATAAATCAATATAAAAGAAATAAATAGAGGAAAACATGAATTTAATGTCCTTAAGGTTTGAATGTGAATGAATTAAAAATCAAGGTAAATAAGTCTAATAATGAATGAGAAACAATAATTTTCATCAGGAAAGAAATATTCTAGAATTCATGACATATACAAAGTAAGTATGTAAGCTGGCACAAAATTTAGACTTCTTTTAGTGATTCCAAAGAAACCCAGGAATTATCATCATTATATTTGGTACATTAAATATAAAAATTCATAATGTCAAAGGAGATATATAAAACTGCATTATGCTTAAAGACATAATAGATGATGAAGATAATAGCAACACTAAACATATAAAGAACAAACATGGACAGCATTTGCATTCATAAAGTAAAAGTTAAGTCAAAAAAACAGATACTAACAAAATAATATGAGACTTCAATGGTATTCTGTCAGAACTAGACAAATTTTTTAAAAAAGCAAAGGGAAATACAGAATTGAACATACTGTTTGGAAAGTTAGAGCTGAATGACTTAAAGGTGTCTTCTGAATGGGAACATTTAATAGTGTCTGTGTGTCTGTGTGTATTTGTAAGTCTTATACAGTATTTTACAAAAAGCAGATTATGTGCTAATGTGCTTTTGTATAGCGTGGAAGTTATACAAAAAGCAGAAATGCCATCACATTCTTTACAAATCATAATTCAACAAAAAGATTGATTAATACAAGAAGCAAAAGCACAACCTAGTGGCTTAAATAAATGTAATAATTATATCCTGAGTAATTAATTAAAACAATACATAGTGAATCAAGATATAAACAAACCCCTAAAAAGGAAGCCATGAAAATTAGAGGAGAAATAGGCAAAATAAAAATTAAAAAGGCTACATAAATGATAAAATTAAATGCTAATTTTTTTAAGCCAAACAAACTTGAAAAACCTTTAGGTATATTGATTTTTTGAAAAACAGAAAGTAACAGCTAGCTAAAAAGCCTAAAGGCATAGGCATAAAGAAAAAAAATTAAGATATCTTTAAAATCATTTATATAAAGCCAAAAGCAAGCATTACATACAAGGATAATACACTAGAAACAGCTAGATAGTGCAGTGGATAGAACACTGTTCCTGGATTCTGCAAGTCCTGAATTCAAATGTGGCTTCAAACACTAGCTTTCTAACCCCGGGCAAGTCATTTAACCACAATTTGCCTTAGTTTATCATCTGAAAAAATGGTAATAATAATAATAGCACCTACATCACAGGGTTGTTGTGAGGTTCGAATGAGATGATATTTGTAAAGTGCTTAGCACAGTGATGAGCATGTAGCAGGCCGGTAAGTACTTGTTCTTTTTCCCTTTCCTAGATGCTTTCTCACTAAATATAAGAGTAAAACAAAGATATTCAATTCCTCCACTATTTGTTATAATTCTCAAATGCTAGCAATAGCAACAAGATAAAAGAAAAAAATAAAGATGTTAAAGGTAAGCAAAGAGGAGATTAAAAACTATCCCCATTGCTGAAAACATGATAATTAACTTAGAAAACCATAGGCAATTAAAAAGAAGCCAACTGTGACAAATGATTCAGCAAATGAACCCCTAAATATCAATAGCATTTCTACGCAATAATAATAAAATCTAAGAGGTATCTAACAGAAAGGGAAATCTCATTCAAAAATATCTACAAAATGTTTTCATTCTATCCACAGAATTCAGATTCAATCTATGTATAAATATAGATCTAGATATCTTTTTTGTGAATACATACATACATACATACATACATATACACACTGTGAACCCCAAGCCCCACAAACCCCAATTGGAAACAGAGTCTGCTCTAAGAAAGAGACAAAGAAAATTGAGGTACATATATATGTCCATGGTATAATTTCTCTCAGGGTGGCATGATATGTATTACATGGGAGTTCAATCCAACACTAGCCCCCCTTAAGAGGGCCAATTCAGAATTGGCTCAGTTTGGGATTTTGGGGTATAGCCTTACATGCCCTTTGAAGAGTAGGTGTTCCCAAGGGGTTCCAATCAACTGTGATTGGTCGACACACTAGGAAGTGGGTTATGTATTAAAATGATGTCTTAAACACATGCTTTAGATCACTTAGTCCACAGAGGCCAATATTGCCCACCATCAAGGAAATAACAACCCCAGTTTTGGAAGTCCGTCTCCACCCAAATATGAGAAGGATAAAATCAGTTCAGAACTGGGTTGGAGTTTGACCAAGATAGGAAGATTCAATGCAGTCTCGTTATCAGAGATGTTCTTCTGAAAAACAACTTTAGTCAGAAGGCTGGGGGGAGGGGTATTGGGGTGGGGGAGCTCTGAGTCTCCAAGACACAGATTACCAAGAGAAATCATTTTTTAGCAACACATATACATATACATACACACATAAGCATATATGCACACATATATGTGGATAGATACGGATGCAGTAAATGCAGGATAGTAAAATGAGGATAATAGTGGCACCTACCTCTCAGGATTATTGTGAGGATCAAATGAGATAATATTTATAAAAAGTTATTGGTAAATGATTATTCCTTTCTCCCCCCAAAAATGAGTCTTTTTGTTCTGTAAAGTATTCCTTTTGTAATGTCTTACAGTATTAAGACCATAAATTTTCATTGAGAATTTTGTAATTTTGCTGGACCAAACAATACGTAATAGCTCTAAGATTTAACAAGAAATATTTTTAAAAGTTTAAAATAATGAAAAATGAAGAAAATATATTATTTCAAACTTAAAATTGATATGGAAAAGAGACGGAGGAATAATTTAAAAATCATTGGACTACAGTACCTGATTATACAAAAAAAAGAGGCTGAATATCATACATCAAGAAATCATAAAAGAAAACTGCCCAGATTTCATAGAATTAGAGGGCAAAGTGAAAAAGAGAAAGAATTTACCATTCACCTGTTGAAAGAAACCCCAAAATGAAAACTTCTAAGAACATCATAACCAGAATCCAGAACTTAAAGGTCAAAGAAAAAACACTGCAAGCTGCCAGAAAGTTTAAGTTTAAGGAAAGTTTAAGGAAACCACAGTCATGATCACATAAGATTTATCAGCAACCCCTTCAAAGGGATAGCACAGAATGCAATATTCACCAAAGCAAAAGATACAGGCTTCCAACCAAGAATACCCTGAATACAATCCTACAGGAGGAAAAAAAAATGAAACATTCTAGATGAAAAGCTCAGAGCTTAATTGAAACTTTGAACTCAAAAACACAAGAGTAAAGAGGCATATAAAAAAAACGTAAGCACAAGTGAGTATTTGAAAAAGATTTTATAAAGATAAAGTGTTTGCATTCTTATGAGGAGGAGGCATTCATGATACAAGCATTCCTTAAGAACCACATCAAAATCAATGGCAATGCTTCTCAGGAGTGAGGAGTTGGATTGTGAAAAATGTCAGGCCCTTATAGCATAGGTCCAAATGATTGCAAGTCCTCAAAAATGGAAGCCAAACTCTGAACTCCAAATATCACTTGTCTCACTCCTTCTGGAAATGTTCATTACCCAGAAATCTCCACAAATATCCCAGAAGCCCCATTTTTATAACTTCACCAGTTTCTGGACTCTGTGGGTATATCTTCAGGCAAACTGGGTTATATTATCTTTTTAACTTCCTTCTCCTTTCCCTTCTTGAGTCTTCCTTAACTTCTAATCCCTAATCATTTTTTGATTCTTATCCTTCTTTATTGCTCTTGAATCTCCTTTCAATATAACAATAAAATCTTAACCCTGACTATTTTTTCCTTCAATTTTCCTCAATTTCTTAAAACTTCACATCTTGAAGATCAAGCTCTAAATGACTTCATTAGTTTAAATCCCTGCAAGTTACTTATATGATTTCTTTCTTTCTTATTTAGTTTGAGACCTTTTCTCTTTCTCCCTGGCTTTCTACAATTCATCAGCATCCTTCCCCAAGCTTCTACATATAAGCCAGAAATAGATATCAAAGAATACCTTTAAAAGTATAAAAGGAAATCTTTCTAAAGATCAAACATCAAGGAATAGAGATATTTTCCAAAAGAAATACAATCCATTAATAACCATATGAATGATTGTACCAAATCACTAACAATAAGAGAAATATTAACTGAAATGTTTTTTGTTTTACTTAACCCCATAAATCAGCAATGATTTTTTTTAATGGAAATCTTTAATTTTGGTAGGACTGTAAGGATAGGCTCTCTAATAAGCTGGTAATAGATATATGAATTGTGTTCTTCTCCTCCCATTCTGGAAGACACTTGGAAATTAAATGAAAAAAAAAACATATAGAAGTCCATATCCTTTTACCCAGAGATCAAAATATATACCAAAGAGTTTTTAGACAGAAGGCTTGGTTCCATATATACCAAAGTAGTCATATCAGCAACTTCTTTTTTTATGTGATAACAAAGACCAATTTGGAGACTCATTTACTGAGGAATGAATAAGTAAATGTGCTACATGATATAAAAATACAAACACGATGAATTCAGAGAAACATGGGAAAGCTAATATGCAATGATTCTGAATGAAATAAGTAGAAATCCCCCCAAAAAAGCAACATATATAAATATCATAACAATTTAAAGGAAAAGAAAACAAAAGTGAAACTAAGTATTGTGTAAGTAAAATTACCATTCTTGGCCTCAGAGAAGAGATGAGAATCCACATCTCTTCTTCACTGACAACTGCAGGCTACAGATCATGGGTGTGGACTATTTCATCGCATTGATGTTTATTAGTTTTGCTTACATATTTGTTTCTCTTCTTTGTTAACAGAGAAAGTTTACAGGAAAAGGGAGAGAGGTATATTTTTAAAAGGGGAGGGGTGAGGCAAACTTAAAAGGCATAAAACTTAAAAGAAAAAAGAAGGGATATCTCTATCTAAAATGGTTAAAATTGAAAAAGGAAAAAAATAGTGTTGGTCCTTAAAGAGTGTGCTTCATTTAACTATAAAATTAATTTGTATGCAAGACTTCATATCCCAATGACAAATGGAACACTAGAATAGCTAAATGTATAAATTACTGATTTTATTTTTATTTCTAGTACATCTTACTTAATGCAAAAGGAAATATGCCTGTATAGACACAGACAGGTAGATAGATATCTCTATCTTATCTATTCATCTATCTATCTATCTCTTTAAGCAGTATATTTTCCCTTGCTCTGGGGTTTCTGATCTTCAATTGAATAGAAGGTCCCTAAGCCTCTGGAGATATTTAGCTGCTTCCTAGCCTGACTCTTGTTTCTTTGTCTGCAGCCTAGTGCTTTTCAGGTGACTTTGTATTTTTTAAACATACCCTGTGGCTTGTCAATATTCTTTGTGAATCTGGATTTAACCATTTTTTTCACTCCAGTAGTATCAGGACAACTCTTTCTTTCGTGTTGTTCTGTGATCTATTTGATATTACATTTTTGAATTCAAGTTTTGGGGAGCTTAGTGCTCTTAGCACAATCGACAAAAGACAGATTGGTGTTTCTTTGCAAAGGTGAGGTCACTCTCAAATCATATAAACAATTCATATGTAAGATAAGCATGTAGAGCCAGTCTCCTATAGTAAAGATGAACTCATTTGTAAAATGATGAAGAATAAGATGTTTGTTAAATATTATATGCCAAAACAAAAAAGAACACTTACTTTGACAAATTAATTTTCCATAAGTTGTTCATAAATGATCATCAAATGTGTTTCTGTTCATTTTAACTAGAGCTAACCCCCTCAAAACTCTACAAAACACTATTTGTTACTATCATAAGAATTACTCACCCTTAATAGTGCTCTACAAGTTTAGAAAACACATTTGTTACACCAACAATCCGATGTAGGCAGTATTAATACTTTTACATATATATTTTACAGATAAGGAAATTGAAGTTTAGAATGCTAGAAAATACTATATATAGAATTCAAACCCAAATATTTTGACACCAAGATTAATTCTCTTTCCTCGGCCTAATGAAAGCAAAAAAAAAAATTAGAAAAACCACCAGTTTTGAAATTTTTTAAATAGCTTATTGTAAATTATCTCTGGGGTCAAAAAGATGTACGTTTATGGCTAATAAGGGTTAATATATCTATTGTGTAAAAAAGCAAAATCAAACTAAATTTCAGTTGTATAAAATTTAATTTATTATCATATGACTCAAACTAATTACTGACTTTTCCCTATTCACGGATTATATTTACTCAGGAACAAGAGTGGGTGGGGAAAGAGTAAAACAAAAAAGTATTTTGTAATGAGGTCTATTGAAAAAGAATTAATCTAGGCCTGAAAATACTGAAATCTGTCCGTCATGAATTTTCATCTATCCAAAAACCTACCACAGGTGTGTGATCCTGGGCAAGTCATTTAACTTCTCTGGGCATCAGTTGCCTTATCTCTAATATAATGGAGTTGGGATGATCCCTTCAAATTTAAAATACGTGATCTTATCACATTCTTTATTTCTTCTCTAAGTTTAATCTGAAGATTGAAATATAAAATACACTGACAGATACGCAAATTTTAGCCATTTTGCAGGTAGACTGATTGCTTTGTTTCTATATACATTGGAAAATGTCTGGAAAAAAAATACTGAATATACCAATTCTATTCATAGGACCATTGTTTAAGATCTAGAAGTGACCAGAGAAGTCATTTTGTCCAACTGCCTTATTGATATGCAACTCTTGCCTTACTCAAGGATATTGCCATAGAAACTCCCAACTGATTTAGTGACTGCCTGCTGTTCAAAAAGACATTCCAGGATTCCTTGGGAACTAGGAGCCTTTTACTTGACATATGACAGGCTACAAAGAGTTCCCAAGTGCCTTTGAGAAGTGAACTTAAAGATGCTATGACCATAAGTTGCCCAAAAAGCAATTTCAGCATGAATGTGATGGCCAGCAGCAAGGAAGCCTAGAAGCATTCAGACCACAACCTAAAGATAGAATGGAAAATTTATTGCTGACCAAGTCACAAGCCAAGGGAAGCAGAAATGGTGACTGGAGGCTTGGAGCAGTGAGAGACATGAACCCATTTAGCAACTTCTTATCCCCACTCTCATCCAGAAAGAAACAAATTCTCCCTCTACCAGTATAGAACCTTAATTTCCTATTCCTTTCTCTTGTTTCCCATGAAGTATAGACAAACTACCCACAAAGGGAGGAATTTTGAATTCTCTAACTCCTTTACTTTTGTAACTATAATCTTGAGTGAACTGAATAACAGAATTGTGTTTCCAGAAGTGAAGAGAAAGTCATCTCCATCATATTAAAAGTATGAAGTGACTATGGCTGTGATTTTTCTCATGCTAATTGTAAATATTCATCTATGTCTTGGTTTTATTATCGATTTCAAAATTGTATACTGAATATTTTTTTAATCTCTGGAGATTAAAAGATTATCTGTTAGGGCCAGAAAGATAAGAACACATATTTTTATGGTTAATAATAGCTAACAACATTGTGTAAAAAAAATACGCAAAATTAAACTAAAATTCAAATGTATAACATACAATTTGTTATTACATGACAAACTAATTATTCACTTTCCCCTATTTATTGACTGCATTTATTCAGGAACAAGAGTGGGGAGTAGAGAGAGAGTAAAACAGAGATATTTTAATAATTTATGTAATGTCCTACTCTACTACCCCCTTGTCCTGTCCCTCCACTCAAAATATACTGATTCACCTGAGTGGGATCAAGGAATTTAGGTTGGCTTGCCTCAGTTCAATTCTTTCCCCATTGTTTCTCCTGAACCTTAACAACTCCTTTAGCTCTTTTTTATCCCTAGATGGTATTTATTTGTACTTTCTTTTACTCCATTGATCATTCTTTCTATCACTTTTTTATAAGACCATAACATATAAAAATGAGATAATTAACTGAATTAGTCTCTCCACGATTATTATATTTTTTACCTTTCTTGAGCTTTCACTTGAAGTTTTTTACAAGTCAAGTAATTAGTCACTTTTTCTCCCCTAGGAATTCCTCAAATGTCTCTTTTTTTCCTGCAAATCCAGTTTTCTCCCACAAATGATTAGATTCAGGTATAAAACATGTATATCTTGTAATTTTGTCTTGAATTCCATTCCTTGTTGGAATATTACTTCATTCTCTTCTCTGATTTTCCATAACTATAGAATAACCCAGGATTACTTGAACTGCTTTCTCTCCATATTTTCAGATTTTTCTCTTGGCTACTTGCTTTGTTGTTTGTATTCAGCCTTTCTGTTTGAAATTTTTATTATTTTAAACATTGTGGTATTCAAGATTTTTTTTTTTTTGGGGCAGCTAGGTGGTGCAGTGGATAGAGCTCTGGCCTTGGAGTCAGGAAGATCTGAGTTTAAAACTGGCTTCAGACACTTGACACTTACTAGCTGTGTGACCCTGGGCAAGTTACTTAACCCCAACTGCCTCACCAAAAAGCAAAAAAAAAAAAATTTATATTATATATATATATATATATATATATATATATATATATATATATATTTGTCTTGTTTGGAGACCTATAATCCTTAAATTATCTCCACACTGTCTTCAATGTCATTCACTTTGCCTATTAATTGATGTTTTATTTTAATACTGTTGCCTTTTATTTTTCTTCAAATTTTTTTATACCCAACTATTGTCTGCCAAAATCTACTTATCTCTCATTTATTTAAAGAGATTCTCTCTAGGCATGTCGGTGCCTGTAAACCTGTAAACTTAGCTACTGGGGAAGGCTGAGGCCGATGGATCCTTTGAGCCAAGGAGTGTTCTGTTGCAATAGGGCTCCACTAAACCCAGTCTAACTGGTGTCTGCCATTAAATCTGGTATCAATATGGTAAACAGTTTGGACAGGAGTTCACCAAGCTGCCTAAGTAGGAATGAACCCACCCAGGTTGGAAATGGGGCAGGTCAAAGCTTCAGTGCCTTGATTTGAGATCAGGCCCTGACTTATACTCCAGTCTAGGTGATAAGGAAACACAGTCTTAAAAAAAAAAACAATAAATCTCCATTAAGTATTTAAGTTGTTCGAATGTACAAACAGCATTTTTAAAATTCTAAAATAAAACTCTATTTCCTGTTTTGAAAACTTTAATTTCTGACAAATTCTTCCCTACATTTTCTTCTAATTTAATTTGTTTTCCCCAGCCCTTTTGAGGTTCTTGTTGTTCCATGATCTCTGAGGCTTCTGCATGTCTTTTTCAGATATTCTTGACTTAGTTTCCTTCATAATGTAACATTTGCTAACAGTACTTTGGTCTTTCAGGGAAATTTTATTTATATTTCCTTCTGATTTCTAGGATAATCTCTGCTGTTTTATCTATTTGTGCATAGGACTTAAACTGAGGTGTTTTTTTTTCCTTGGTATCTTAGACGTCTGATCTTTTTGTTTCATTGCAACCATTAACACTCTTCTTTCTTCACTAGTGCTGCAAAACCCAAAGTCCGGGCTGCAGGGCTCTTTCATGGAGTGGGGATAGCCAAAACTCCAGTCTTTGAGTACTTCTAGGATAAGGGACTAATCCAAGCTAGGGCCTTTCCCTAAGGCTTAAATCATCTTCTTACATTGTCAGCCTGATTCTTCCTTCCAGTCTCTTCTTTTCCTTCACATGGTTCAGTAAATTCAGTTATCTAACACTTCTAACAGCACAGGAGTAAGGTGGGAATGTTTGTCAAGCATCATTACACCTATAGAAGTTCCTACTCTTGGGCATCAGCCCAAGAACCCCACAGAAACCTGCAACATAGCTTATACTCACTACCAGTGATGCCTAGGGATGGGGCAGGGAGGGAGGACAATTAGTAAGTACTCTCAGTATCAAAGTTATGATAAATCATAAGTACTTTGCTGAGAATCTTTTGTCTTCTTATATTGAAGATTTAGCTCCTCTACATCTGGGCATCGTAGGTTTATTTGAGAGTTGAGATTTGCAGAGGTTTACAGATAACAACAAATCTGCAATCTTGTTGTTCACATCCTTTCTCCCCATAACAATGGTTCAGATTTTTCTTCAGTCTTCGGAGAAACTAAACTACCTATTCCCTGCTCCTTCTTGGTAGTGAACTTTGTCTCTTCCTTTACTGGTGTAATAGAGGTCTAGTGCATACCCAGAATATCTAAAGCATTGTCTTTTTACATAAAGAGGTTGAGAGTCTGCTTCAGAGACCATACTGATGACATGTGAGGGAAGTGCATATGTGGACACTTTGTAACCGCTTCCAGTTGACCTACCACATAGTTGGGCCATTTTTAATTGACTGCATAGCTGGGCCTTTTTGTATCTTCAAAAGGAATTGAGTCTCTCTAGTTCTCCCTTTCTCTTTGTTTTATTCATGTCTGGGAGAGCAAGGTGACTCCTTTACTGTTTCCAGTGAGAGAACGAAGTTATAGGGGGAAGGGATTAGGTGTCTTTCTGGGGATTCTACTCCATTCTAGATTCTGGAAATGGAATCCCCCATCATGGAAACTTCAAAGGTTAAGAGTATGAGTTCAACGTATGCTGGTTTCTGGGAATCCAGGCTGTATGTTGCATCTAGCACAGAGTTGCTGATGAGTTTGATGGGACTAGTGCAATATAGAAATTAAGCTAAAGTGTCAACTAAAACCTAATTCCCCAATCCCCATAGATTGAAGTAGCAAAAGGGAGGGAGTCAAGGAATAATGCACCAAGTCATTATGGTAAACGTCTGTAGAGCTGTTCTTGCTATAATCTATGAAGTAAATATCTCTTCATTAAAGTTACCCATCCACTGCCCACCCAGTTTCAAGTAGTTAAATGGAACTGGAATTCTAGTCACTGGCCCCCTAACAAGTGGGGAGAACATAGCCAGTGGATGCTCAAGATGATAGCAGAAAAAAGAATTACCCCACGAGCTCTGAAAAGACCCTAGGACTCTGAGGTATTTTGTATTTGTTTTTTCAGTCTCTGCTAAGTTTTGACCATGTATGCCCAGCAGGGCTAGAGCTGGGACAGGGGAATGCTATTATCTTTATATGGGGAGAAGACTTTCCTGTTCATTTCCCTCTCACTAGGTTATTCTTTTAAGGCCTGTAAGCTTTTGGGATAGTGGACTGATGCTATCTGTGCCTGGAGAGATACAATTTAAGGCCATTCTGCAAAAATACCAGCTACTCCTAATGTTCAAGTACATCACCAAATTGCCAAAAAGTCATTTCTATTACCTTTATGTCTTAGCATACGTAAGTTATCAATACCCCTTCCAAAGGAACGAGAAACTTCTAAGGGCCACTTTTATTCAGGGTCTATGAGAGAGAGAATTTGCAAATGATTTTATGCAAAAAGACAGGGTGAATAAAGGGTATCTCTTAGTTCCAGCTATAGTAACTCCATACAGCAAAATTATAGGCCACACTTAATCAACCAGATAGTGGTGTGAACCTGGCTAAGTAAATTTTCTCATTTGTAATGACTTAGAGGCCTACATGACTCTCTTACTCACATATCCTATGATAAAAGGTCTGAATAAAAGGGACTATCTTAATTTGGCCCATGGAAGTTTCCATCCAGATGAAGCCTATAATGTCTTAAAGATTACCCGATAGGTACTCATTTTTCATGCACTTTTTATCCTGCTCCTAGAAACATGAGTTTATTCCCTGCAATAAAAATCCAAGTTGTGGTTGTCACTATATCAGCTGCTCTCATTATTCAAATTCAGGTCTTTCACAGGCTCACTCCCACTCCCTTGTTAAGAGTCTGAAGAGCCCCTTTCTGTTTACCTACGAACTAGGTGGGAGAATATCTCAAAATCACTTCTGTTTCTTATAACCTCTTTCCCTGTCTGCACAACTTCTAACTGAATTATCCTTCTAATAAAATATTGATTCACTCAGAGGGCATCATGAGAATTAGTAAGCAAAGTATTAATTCAGCTTTTTCTCCATTCTTTCTTCTGAGTCTTTACATTGCCCTTAAATTTTTATTCTCACGTCTCTTTTCCTTCAAGAAGATCTTTATTCTTTCTCCTATCCCTCAGTTTACTATCCTCAAAAAAATGAAAGAATTTCTCCCATTACTTGGAAGACAAGCAACTAAGAACACGAAAGACTGAAGGACTCAAATTTGATGCCCACGTGAAAATTTAGTTTAGAAGCAGATGAATCAACTGAGGGAGTCAAAAAGACAAAAATGTAAAATTATTAAAAATGGAAAAAAATGCCAGAGCACATTGAAAAAAAAATTATACTATGAAGGAAAATTAACTAAATTATCCTAATTGAAAAAGAAAATCCTGGAGACACTCTAGAGATCAGTACAAAAATTTAAAGACAAACAATTATGGGGGAAAAAGAAAAAAGAAAACAAGATCTAAAATCCCTAATAAAAGCACACAAAATCAATTTGTTGTTGGTGTTGTTTTGGTTTTGGAATTTGAATCCTTCAATCTTTTGTGTTCTCAGTTGCTTGTCTCTGGTTTCTGTTCTCACTCTTTGATAATCCCCCATTTCCCCACACATGGAGCACTACAACAATCCTGAAGCTCAGTGTCCGCGGCTTCATCTCAGGAGGGAATGTAAGAGCCAGTACTGGTTGCCAGACCAGAACACACTTTAGGTAGCAAAACCTACTGAATATATTATTCCGTTTTGTTCTCTGTACTGCCTGAGTCTTCCACACAACCTTTCTAGTTGTTTCCCTTTTCTTTGCGTGGTTGGGAAGAATCAGTGTGTGCCATCTCTTCTGGGATGCAAGTCAAATCACAGCCATGGATGAAACAGGTGGGAATTCCTACAGGCAATTCTGGAAGCCTAATCACACAAAATAGCTTGAGTTGATTGTACTTGGCTCACAGAGTTGACTTGGAAATTGGGAAATTGAGTGAAGGCTATAAGTAGTACAATTATTCAATGCTATTTCTTAACATTTCTACTTCATATTTTTTATTTGTCTACTTATCTTGAAGATCCAGTAGTTGGACCTGGAATATTTGTGGGGTTTCTGAGATTTATATTTGAGAGACATAAATTATAGGAAATAACTATGTTACCATCTTGCAAATCATACTATCTAGGACATATCTATTTTATATATAGGGCTATTTCAATTTCAAATATAGTTCATGTAAGTAAGACCAAGATAGGACATATTGCAGATTTCCATCAAGTAAAGTAGATTTCCTGTTTCTATGCCCACATACTAGTAGTTCTCAATGTCTGGAATGCACTCTTACCTTCTTCATGAAGCCTTTCCTAACCTTCTCAGACTACTTTGTATTTAAAGAATTTGTATGAATCCTTTAAAAAAAATTGTTCTCTGTATGCTCATTATATACTTTTTTTCTCTCTTGTTAAAAATAAACTTGAGAATGTGAAATTTTTCATACTTTGTATTTCTATCCCCAGCACTTAACATATGGCCAGACACATAGTAGGCACTGAATATTGTTTGTTCATTGATTTATTTTCTACCAACATGTACAAATTTAATATTACCTTGAATACAGTGAGATAAATAAAGTATAATCCCATACATCCTTTGGTAGCTATGTGAATTGGGAACATCATTTCCTCTCTGTGGGCCTCAGTATCATTGTCTTTAAAAAGAAAGCATTGGACTGAATATCCTATCAGTTTCCTTCCAGTTCTAATATTCTGAAAATACAAGGCTGAAGCCAAAAATCCATTTAAGTGTTTTATAAATTAAAAGAGGCATCTTGGTATAATGGATAGAGCACCAAACTTGGAATCAGGAGGATGTGAGTTCAAGTTTTAGCATACCAACTGCCAACCAATTGCCATCCACAGGCAGGCAAGTCAACCTAGCTAAAGCAGCAAGGTACCCTGCAGGAGAGACAAGATCCATATCTTGTCAGGCAAATCAAAGTACCATCACTGTCCTGACCAACATTCCCACTCAGATCACAGGGGAGACAGCTCAGGAACCTAAACCAAGAAGCTTTGGGACTAGCAATGTTTCCAGCACAAAGCCCATAGCCATGATCCTGGGAAGCAACTCCAGTGGAGACACATCCTGATAACTGTTCCTGTGGTACTAAAGTCATAGCTACTGAAGGCCCAGAAAAGAAAGTTCTTGTTACCAAAGTCTTTTGCATAGTGAAGTGATTCAACACTACAAACTGATATGATTTTATCAGAAGAAACTACATTAAAAAAAAGACATTACCATCTGCTTTGCCAATATACGGTAATGACCATGGAACCATACCATCTAAGTAGCAACTAAAACCTTATATACGGGTAGTCTCTCCCTTTACAATGTGAGTTCTTTGAGAAAGGAAACTGTCCTATTTTTTTCAGCTTGTATCCACAACACTGAGAACAACACTTTTCATACAGTAAGCACTTAATGATTTTTAAAAATTTATTCATTCATAGTTAGGCACGTGATTTAATCTCTCTCAGAACCCATTTCTACAAAACAGGGATAACAATACCGTCTACTTTAGAGAATTTCTGTGGGGATCAAATGAGATCATATATGTAAAATGCTTATAACTCTTAAAATACTATATATATATATATATATATATAACTTTCATTACCATTATGGAATAGATGCAATAGATAATATCCTGATTTCAATTTTTTAATTAGCTGACCCAGTTTTTATTCTAAGACCTCTGTTCACTTCTTAGTGCTATAATAAAACTAAAGAATCTTTTTTAATATCACCTAGCATATTAATCAAGCCTCAAACAGCATAAATCTTGTACTTGATAAATTATGATTCAGGGTGTAATGAGCAGGCACACAAACAGAACAATGTCAAAGGAAGCTTATTAACTCACCTGTCATATTGCAGTATACAAGAAAAGGTCCCAGGGGCCCACTTCCATCTGAATCGATATAGTAGAAACCAGAAGTGTTCCCTCTGTGCTTATAGGCTTCACAGGACTGCTCATAGATGGCTGTAAAGGAACAATATTCATTACAAAAGGAACAGAATCTTAACATTTTTAATTGCTGCAAAATAATGTTCTAAATTTTGAACTACTGTGTGTGCCATATATTACCAACTGAAAGGAAAAAGCAAATGTACACTGAAAACTTATAAATTTCATTTTCCCATTAATATATAAGGAATTATACATAATTAGAATGGGGAAAAATCTTAATAGGATTATATTTTCATGACATGTAATTTTATTTATCAATCTATCATCTATCTTGCCACCAAAGGAGAATGGATATAAAAAGACAAAATGATGATTTGGAAGCATTTTCACATTATGAGGAAAGACAGCATCAATATTTAAAGGATGATGCTGTCCCAAAAATATGGTGACACACATTTCTATGTATTTACAAAGCCATATTTTGCTGTATTAATAGCTCTTCTTTAAAGATTGAGTATAATTCTGAAGAAAAGGAGACAACCCAATAAATAAAGTCCTGAAAACCAGAGATCTAAATTCCATACAGAGTGAGATTCCATTAAAACCCATGTTATCGGATTTCTGAATTAAAACAATAATTAAGCAACAAGTACTTTCTCTATTATAGTTATGCAATATTAAACTGTACATCTAAATTGCCATAGTTTAATGCTTAAATCAAAAGCTTTTTATTATCCAATAATCATACTATAGTTAGAAAATTAAAAAGTATTTTTGCTTTGCACTTATTTAAAACAATTTAAAGATGAAAAGTATTTCAAATTAAAAAGGAACATACTTAAAATGGCAACTTTTATCATCATAATTTTTTAAATGGGTTTAAAATACTCACTTAAGTATTCTGCAAATGAGACTTCAAGATAATTTGAATTCAGAACACCAGTAGAAATATTTATACGAAATGTGTCTCTACATGATATTCTAATTCATTATTGAATATTTTGCCTTGTACAAGCTGTGTGATTAATAGTCAAGCATAACATATTTTATTAAGCTTCACCACTAACTTAAATGAAGGAGAAGCAGGGTAATCTCCTTAGCACTCTGCATATCTTATGTACCGTCCCTTTCATACATAAGCACTTGAGTTGCCAAACAAAGAATATAAAGATCATTTACATATTGAAAATTGATAAAAATCATCTTTGTAGGAAACAAGTCTCTCAGATAAAATGCTTTAAATGTTCTGAGGACAAGAAAAAGATCTACCAAATAGAGAATGACATACTGATGGGACCTGTTTGAAGGCAGCAATGACTGTGGTACAAATGGAAGCAGGGCATTATGGTCTATCATCTCAATGGAATGTGACTTTTCAGCATTTAAAGGCTGTGATTAATAAAGAGTAATAAATCATGTAATTGTTTGAGTTCTATAAGAAGATTATATAAGGATTATAGGGTCACCTATGGCAGAAAGATGGAATTGTTGAGTTTAATATCAAACATTACCAATGCCACTGCTTACAAGGAAACACATTTGAAGCTAAATTAGAAGCTATAGTAAATGGAAGGTCGTAGAAGTAGAATGGAATGTAAGATCAGAGGGGCAGGACATGACCAGGTGGAGAGAGTAGCAGCAGAGTCAGCTGTTTGGGCTTATTGCTCACTAGCACAATCTCTTACAGACTGAGAGAGGGGAAACCTTTTGGGGTTACCTGTGTTGCCTTCTATGGCCCTTTCTGGTTTGAGGACAATCAGAGGGGAAAGGACAGGTTTTCCATCTGTCTTCCTGAAGAGCTAAATGGACAAAGCAGAATAACTCTCTGTTTGAGAAACTGGATGTTATAGGCTAAACAGTCTTATCATTAGCTATAATTCTACAGTGAAAAACACCTCATAAGTCCAGAGGAGATCTGAGGACCTTGAAAGTTCTCTGCCTTAAGGGAAATATTTGCAACTCAAAAAGAATAATACTTTCTTAGCACCCTGACAAGAGTGTCTATGTGCAAAAAGCACGTGCATCAGAGAGTAGCAGAGAAACAGTTTTGCCCATCAATAGAACTCTGAGAACCAGAAAGGGAGCAAATAGAAGAGAAGCAGTTTTACCCAACAGGTCACACATGTGGCAAACAGTTATCTAAAGAAACCCAGGAAACCAAGGATGCTATCCAGATTCATGATGTACCCTGGGCATGTGGGTTTCTCTACTCATATGTCTTCCTGCTAAGTTTCTGTAAGTGTGTATCCATTCTCTTCCAGGGATACTATATGCATTGGTGAGAAAGAATGTGATTCAGGTATATGGGCTTCCTAATGAGTAAAGGTCATAATCATTCCTGCCTTTGCATTTGATTTTAAAATACTGTAATTTCTCCTTATTTTGCATCATTAAGTAAAAGTTTAATAATTAAAAGTCAATACTAATTTTGTAAAAATGGGAACCATGCTGGTAGAGAATCGGTAGTTACAGTGGTAGAATATGAGTGTACCTCTTCCTCCCCTTAGGATTTTGAGAAAGAGGTTAAGTAGCCACATGATCATAATAATGTCTAGGTCTGTTTTAAGGGGAAAAAAACCTGCTGATGTGAAGAAAGAGTGAATAAAACATCTACAGAAAGATGAAAGTAACAAAGATTCCAGCACTGGATGCTATGTCTATAGTCTAAACCTTAACTTCTTTCCCAAGGTACTAGGTATAATGTTGGGAATGAAGGCATTCGTGCTGTTCACCGCATTCAGCACTGTAGTGCTGAGTCCCCACAAAAATACTTCTCACTTACATAAACAGTGGGCATGACACCATTGACACTTAAACATAAAACATTTTCTTAATGATATGCCAAAAGTCAGAATAATCATGACATTTACCATCCATCTAGTGAATGAAATTATACAAACCCAAAGGGAAACAGTTCCAATGAAAAAGAATATTGATTTCTTTGAAGAGACCAATATTGACCCCACAGGAAACTCACTAATCAATGTAGATTCAACATGAGATGTTCAGAATGTAGGCGAAAGACTAGCATGAAGAAGAAGAAAATAAAAGCATGCTCTAGCCCTATGAAAATAGTGTCAGGAATGCTAAAGTTCAGGATGAACTGATGTGAGAGGAAAACTAAAGTCAAGGGAAAATGTTTGTTTGTTTTAACTATATTGGGAGAGAAAGTAGAATTAAAGAAGGGATAGCATTTTTGCTTAGGATATCTTGGATAATGATAACTTGAAAGAAAGAGAAGACAGAGCTGCCTAATTCTTATTTTATTTCTATTTATTCTGAAAAAAGAGAATGACCTTTATTCTGGGAAATGACAGAAAAATATAACTAAAAGGAACTTGATGCTTAAGTAAGGAAATGGTAATTTCCTTTGGCAATTTCATTGCCTTTGATGAAATCAAGTCACCTGACCCAGATGAACTACTTTCTTCAGTCCTGAAACCTGAAATAACTTGCAGCTCTGATTGGTAAGCCACTGTAAGTGACATTTGAAAGATCATAGAAAATAGGAGAACCACTACAAGTTTGGAAAAGGGTAAATGTCCCAATTTTCAAAAAAATTAAAGAGAACAAATTCTGAAAACTATGTGTCAGTGAATGTAACTTTGATTCCCAGGAAAATAATGAAAAGGTAATTTTAAAAAATGTTGTTGAACCTTTAGAAAGGGAAGTGAAGAGTACAAAGAGTCAGCAATTTATGAGAGGTCATGCCAGAACTGTTTCATTTCCATTTTTTATAGGATTGGGAAACTAGAAGGTGAGGAGAATGCTGCAGATATGGTATCTCTAGTTTTTAGCGAAGATTTAGTTAAAGCGCAAACACACACACACACACACACACACACACACACACATACACACACACAATTTTCTAGAATTTGAAGAAGTACGGATTAGGCAATAGTACAACCAGATGGGTTCAGGATGATTTGATGGCCATACTCAGAGCATTTGTTTAGCATTCACTTTCCTGCACTTACTTGGAAGATGTTCAGACTTTTGTTCACTTTCTTGTGTTGTTCTGGACTAGATGAAGCAGTTTATATTACTTCCCTTTAGTTTTATTTATGATTGCTTTATCAGGTGTCCTTTTACATCTTTGCTGGGGAATTTCTTCAGGGAGCTATAACCTTTCAGATAGCCATTCTTACTTATCTCCTATGTCTTCCTCTCCCTAACTTCTCCCAAACCTATCTTTCCTTTCATTATAAATTCCAGCCCCTCTTTCCATCCCTTTTCTCTCAGGAAAAGACCCTTGTTTTGTCCTCATTTTTCTTCTTCACCATCTTGATCCTACATTTGACTAATTCAACTGTATTCTTGAGTTTCTTTTTCCCATTTGTCCTATTATCCACACCTTCCCAAATGTTAACTCTGTGTTAACATAATTATTTTCCTTTTCCACTCCTACATATATCCTAATGAGCCTGGCTAGAGGAAGCCACACAAACATATCAACTGAGTCTACTCCACGTTTCCATTATCTATATTAATTCTACCCTCCTCCACTCATGGTGACTTTTTTATTCTTCCCTGATTGACTTTCAGTTCCCATTGTAACTTCCAAAATATTTCAACTCTCTTTATGTCCCTAACACTGATCTCTCCCCAACCATCTCACTAGAGTACCTCACTATTCTATTATGAAACTAGAGACCATGCAACATGAGAATGCTTTTCTACCCTAGTTCATACCCAAAACCCTTTCAAAGAATAGCCCATTTTCTTCTTTGTTCTCTTTTCTGAAGAAAAGTCAACATTTCTACTTGTAGAGCATTCCCTTACAATCATTCTTATTCTCTCTGTCTTTCTTTATCTCTCTGTGTCTCACTGTCTCTGGCTCTGCCCCTGTCTCTCTTTCTCTCCACATCTTTCTATCCTGGAGCCTTTATTGCTTCTTATAAATGCCATTTGTATAGTCACCAGGTGTATAACCTCAAAGTCATCCTTACTTTACCCTCTCCTACATTACTCATAGATAATCTGTTTCCAAGTTTTACTGATTCTACTTCCACAACATATCTTATACTTCTGCTCTTCTTTATTCCTCTGATCACTATCTTAGTTTAGGCCTTGATCACTCCTTACCTGGATGACTGCAAGAGATTTTAATTGGTTTCTCATCTCCAGTATTCCACTTCATTAATTTATCTTTTATTCAGTTACCAAATTAATATTCCCTAGATCCTTAAACACATGTCTGACCAAGCCACTTACTACACAAGAATCTTTAGTAGGTGTCATATGAGTTTGATATTTGGGGTACTTTTGCTCATTTTCCCCCCCTTAAATGTTTAACTTTGTTAAAGGGGAAGACTCCCTAGATGGGGAAAAGGAGTGGTGACACACAAATAAAAATGAATATGATTTTTTCAAAGGCAATATTAAACTTTAAAATAAAATATTTAGTCAAACAAAACAAAACAAAAATACTAGTAGCTCCCTGTTGACTTTAAAAGAAAATACAGATTCTTCAGCCAGCCGTTTAAAAGCACTCCACAGTTCAGCTCCTTGAACCTTTCTATTATTATTATTATTACCAGTGTGCACTATATATTCTTGTCGCAAACTGTCCTTCTGAGCATTCCCTTATCTGTCTCCAAGACAGACTGTTTCCTTTTCCTGGAAAGCACTGTGCCCTTACATCTGCCTTTTCAAATTCTTAGCTTTCTTCAAGGCTTAGGTCAGCAGCCACTTTTTATACAAAATCTTTCCAGATTCCCCTAGTTGTAAGTGCTCCCTCCCTCCTGAAGTTGTCTTGTTTTTATTTACCAGACTTATTATTTATTTCCATGTATCCTCTATATTGGAATTTAAGTTCTTTAAGGGTAGGGATTTTTTTTCTGTTTGTTTTTATATCCCCAGTGCCAGGTACAGTGTTTGACATTTAATAGGTATTTAGATATTAGCTGAATTGAATTGAATGCAGATAAATTCAAAACAAAATTTCTATTAACAGGAAAGGTTATTTTGTTGCTATTTCAAGGCATACTGTCTACTTTTAGTGAATGATCTCTTATTCATCATTTTCTTTGTGCCTAAATTAAAAAAAAGTTTTCATAATATATGAAGGACATATTTGAGTGGCTTGCTTTTCTTTATTTTCATTGGCTATGAATTTTTTTTAAAAACTCCTTTAACAAAAAAATCATAAAAGTAAACAACCTTATTTCTAATTATGACCAACTGTTAAACGCAAATGGTTTGTAATAAATTGCATAAAGTCAATGTTATTCTCATTAAAAGCTACTCGAAGGGAAATATGAACTGTATGGATTGGCTTTCCATTTCTTCTCTAATTTGGTACCAGTGGAAGCAGCCTTTAGATTTATGATCCTAGTATAACTGAGTCTGCCAGTCTAGCCTTCTGCCTCAGACTATTGTTACCAATCAATCACTCTGTGTTGGGAAAATATTTAGCTCTCTTTGGCATATTTTTCTAATAACACAATATAGTCAATTCAATTATCAGATCAAATTTGGGTCACTAAATATGATCTATGTTTATGCTGTCACATTTTTTCATAGGATCACAGAATTTAATAACAGGAAAGGAGCTAGAGTTCATCTCAAACAAACCCTTCATTTTACAGACTAGGAAATTACAGCTCAATGGTTAAGAGTAATACCATGAAAAAACAGGATTCATTTGCAATTATATTTAGATTATAGTTATAATGATCAATATTTACTAAGGACCTTATGAACAAAATAATACACTGGATAATATAGCAGATTCAAAGATTTTCAAGAGAAGTAGATGTTTAAAATGAAACTTATAGACAATAAATACTACAAGTGTTCGGTGAAAATAAAGATAACTTGAAATATTGAGGGTCCAGGCATGCTTAACAAAAGAGATAATACTTAAATTCCTCCTTGAAAGGTTGGGGCTATGAGTGCAAAAGAGAAAAAAAAATACAAAAAAAATAAAGTTTAACTTAGAAACAGGAATGATGACAAGGAACTAAATCATTGGAGAAGATGGGCATGGACATTTAAGGTAAGAGGAAGAATACTGAATATGTTATGAAAATGAATGTATAGTTTGGGGCATATATATCAAGAGGGATGAGTAAGTGACTACATAAGTAACAAACCCAGATGTCTTTCTTCATTTCAAGCCAGAAATAAATGCATTAAATGAAGTAAAAAGAAAAAAATAGAGAGAAAAGGAAAGAAATCCTCAAAGGAGTTGCAGAGAAACCAATAGAGAGAATAAGAGAAAAAAGAAATTCCACTGTTAAACACATGAGATAAAATAAAATCAGAAGAAATTTCCAAAAGAAAAGAAAAGAGTAACAAAGAGTGACTGAAGCAACTGTAAGAAACTCAGGAGTGGTTAAGAAGCTCAATAAAAATGATTTATTGAAAATGTAATTATGTAAATTACAGATCTTAAAGAATAAAAAAAGAAAAATAAGTGAATTTACTCTTTAGAAAACACAATGGAAGTCAAAATAAAATAGCGTATTATATGCAAAAGGAAAGTGCAGATGAAAAGGTGGAAGAAAATACAGAGCAAAATGAAGACAAGAAAACTGGAAAAACAGATAGCTGACTTTGAACATAGAGCATGGAATGACTGTCTTAACAATAGCTATCCTCCCAGAAAATATAATGGAACATGTCAGAATGCTATGTGACAGGAAATCAAAAGAAAATAGCGAGAAATACAATAGAGAACAAGATGCAAATCAGTATAATTCATTGGATGGGAACAGACAGACTGAGTTTTACTCTGAAATATAGCCATCAAATTCAAGACTTTTCAATAAAAATGAGAAAAGTCTAGCAAACTGCTAGGAATAAATACATGTTTTTAAAAATCACCAATTTATATGAATCAGGATTTTTCAGCAATAACAATAAAGAAAAGCATGGGCCAAAAAAGAAAAAAAAAGACATACACTACCTCCAATTGCGTTACAGATGAATTGCTATATTAAATTACCAAGGAAATATCTTATAGAATCAGACAGAATGATAACAAATTCATATTAAGGAACAGAAGAATAACAGATGCATCATAGAGGAAATAACTTTTTAAAGATAGGAAGTGGGCTTTATATCGTCAAATCAAACTAAACTACAAAGTAGTAATTATCAGAACTATCTGACAGAGGAGAAAAAACAGAAAGGATGATCAGTTGAATAGACTAGATAAAGAAGTCTTAGCAATTAAGGCAGATAGCAATCTAGAATTTGATAAACTTAAGAACACAAACTCCTGGGAAAGGACTCCATTTGAAGAGCATTGTTGGAAAAAAACTTGAAAGTTATTTGGCAGAAAATACGCTTTCCATAAAGTATTTATATCATTTTCAGAAATGATAAAATGCATACAATAAGAGGGGTTTAAGGATATTTGGACTAGTGACTAAAATTTGCACTGCTCCCTTAAAGGTGCTGAGGTAAGAGTTACTGTTATGGGAGAAGAAGGGAGAAAGCGGCCCCAAACATTCTCCATGTGATTTTCTTTGATCCCTTTTATTCAGAATGACCTCTTTCTCACTATATGTTATAGCAGCACTGTGTATTCCTTTGCTACTATATGTAGGCTATGTGGTTTGGTGGAATGAGCACAAGATAGTGTCAGAAAAACTGGGTCCAATCAAAACTCTGATACTTACTAGTAGCTGTGTGACAACTGGTAAGTCTCTTTATGTCTCTGAATTTCTGTATCCTCTATATATTTCCATTATTGATCTTGCCAGCTTTTTATGAGAAATGTATTTTGTAAACCTTTAAGGATTATATAAATGGAGTTATTATTATTAACTGTGTGAATTTGAACATGTCAATACCTTCCTATGACTCCATTTACTTAATGTATAAAATGGCAATATTAATACATACATCAGCTACTTCCTAGCGCTTGCAAGAATGAGAGCAAGAAAAGGTCTTAGAGTTAACTTGATCAAACCTCTTCAATTTACAGATGAGGGAAATGAAGTCTAGAGATGTTAAATAACTTGCCCACAATTACACAAGTGGTCAATAGTATTAGAACAAATATTTAAACTTAATAATAATCACATTTATAATAGTAGCTCACATTTATATATCCCTCTGTTTGCAAAGCACTTTTCACATATTATCTCATTTGATCCAAATAACAATTGCATCTGGTAAATGTTATTATATATAAGGAAACTGAGGGTCAGAGACATTGACTTGCCCAGGGTCACAAGAAGCAATTCTTCTGACTCCAAGTCTAGTGATTTTTCTAGAATGAGGTCTTTTGTGAGGAAAAAATGCTTCTTAGACTTTAAAGCACAATAAATAGTTGAATGTATTAAATAGACAGACAGAGAGACAGACAGAGAGATAGATTTGAGGGGAGATTCAGACCTGTAAATCAATGATTCCCATGTGGAAGAGTCCTGTTGTGAAAAATCCTTCCACTAACATAGGTTTAGCAATTTAAAGCTTAACTATTTCCTTGGGGAAATGTTTAATGACTTGCTCATAGTCATAATGCCAGCATCTGTCCAAATCAAGAAATGAACCCAAGTTTTCCTGACTCCAAGACTGATCCTATTTACTATAACAAGGCTGTTAACTGCATCAAACTAACCAACCAACCAACCAAAAAAAAAATTAACACTGATTCTTAGCATTAGCATCAAATCCTATCTCACATACTCTCTGTGTATCCTTGGACAAGTCACTTATTCTCCTTTTTCCTCAGTTTTCTTTTCTGTGAAATGAGGGGGTTGGATTGGATAGACTCTGAGGTCTTTTCCATATTTAGGTCTATGCTATTAAGCAAAAAGTTATTATTATATTTTAAATTATACTTACATTCATGTTATTTTCCCCTTTTAGGCTGTCAATTCCTTGAGTTCAGATGTTATATCTTATTCACTGTTACATTTTCAATGTAGCCACAGATCATAGATTCAGTCTAACCCTTTATTTTATAGACCGAGACCCAGAGAAATTAAGTGACTTATTAAAAGATATACAAGCAGTAAGTAGAAGAAATGTTTAATGAAAGAAAGAATGAATGAAGATAATAAATGACTGGAGTGTATTTTAGGGTCCAAACAAGAACACATATGTGTATACGTGCATATGCACAAACATACCCTTAAAAACATAACCAAATAAATATCATGGGGTTAAGTAGAAGGGAATGATACAGAAAGTAATCATGATAACTATGGCAATTGGGACACCAACAGGCATAAGCAAATATATTTGACTTACAGGAATGACAAGTAGCTCCCATGTAACCAGTATTTGTACAGTTGCAATAGAAACTGTTCCATGATTGTGAGCATTCACCACCATGTTCACAATAGTTAGGTAAACACCTAAAAGGAGAAGCCAATACAATTACTATCATCTTCCTATATTCAGTAACCAAAATTAAATTGGCTTTATTGACTAATGACTATTCTAATGTGATATAAGGGCAACAGTAGTATTCTAACCAGTGAAACTAAACATGACTAATAATCTTTGGGCCTGTCACTAAGATTCCTTAATCATACTACCACTCTACATATTAATAAAGTCATCAGAAACCTATTTATTATCACATATTGGTAAGAGTTATACTTTCTTCTCTTGCTATCAGAGGATCCCTTCCATAAGTGGTACAAAATTAATTGGATATATGACCAGGAATATCAATTGCTCAAAGAATAGAATACTGCTTTGTTATGTTAAACATGTACATAAATAGTCTTTTTTTTGTCAATTACTGCATGATTTGAAGAAAAGAAAAAAGAAAAAGATTACCTATATAATTCCATATACTGGAGGAGGACTTTGGATGGCCAATTAATCCATAACCTTATATAAATGGTTAAAGTCAAACTGGGACAAAATCAAATTGATAATATGTGCCAGAGAGGATTAGTGTCTTTGGAAATTTAGGGGAGGTGAGTAACTGAGATTTCAGATAGCACTCCTAACTCCCTAGCTTCCCTTCCCTACTGAAATAAAAGCGTTGAAAGTGCTGACCACAATTAAACCAGTTAAACTGGTGAGGTGAAAATCTATTATACTTTGAATGACCTCCAAAGAATGAGATTCTTCTACTTCTTTTGATAAAACTAAAAGTTTAATTTAGGTCAGGATTCAAACTATTGTCACAGTTTTCTTTCATATGGCAATTGGGGTTAAGTAACTTGCCCAGGGTCACACAACTAGTAAGTGTCAAGTGTTTGGTCTGAGGTCAGATTTGAACTTAGATCCTCCTGACTTCAGGGCCGGTACTCTGTCCACTGCGCCCCCTAGCTGCCCTTTTTTTTTTTTAAATATTTTTAATCAATGACAGGTTAATAGGAGAAGGGAGGCCAGGACAAATAAGTTTTAAAAATGAGGACTCAGTAAATACCAACAAAAAGTACAATTATGATATTATTTTGAAGACCTTGAAAATGATTTAAGCAAATTGCCCTGGTTCATCTGAGAATAGTTTAAAATTTTAACCTCTTATCTCTTATTAGTAAATATGATTTTTCTTACTTTAACTGTATTTTTCCAAAACTACAAGCTAGATTAGTTTTCATTTACCTCATTATTCAGTTTGAATTTAAATTTTATAAATTAAAAGTAAAACCAGTAAATATATATGAATATATGTATTTGTGTGTTTCCCGTACATAGGTAGTGAATGATATTGATATATTAAATAATAGACATGATAATAGCTAATAATACTAACTGGAATTTATACAGTTTTAAGGTTTGCAAAGTACTACAAATATTATTTTATTCTCACAACACCCCTGATAGGCAGGGTGTCTGCTTATCCCTCTTTTACAGATGAGGAAACTGAGATAGGCAAAGGTTAAATGACTTGCTCAATATCACCCAGCTAGTATCTGAGGGCAAATTTGAACTCAGGACTTCCTGAGACCACATCCAGCATTTTATCCACTACACCAAGCTGAGTTACTTACTTTCAGAAC
Organism: Phascolarctos cinereus; assembly: GCF_003287225.1. Taxonomy (NCBI): domain Eukaryota; kingdom Metazoa; phylum Chordata; class Mammalia; order Diprotodontia; family Phascolarctidae; genus Phascolarctos; species Phascolarctos cinereus. The sequence continues at coordinate 259,226,667 of NW_027555847.1, forward strand.
AGATTTTGGTCACATATTACATATAAACATGTCTAACTCGCTTTTTTTTCCCTGTTTTTCAAAGGCTTTTTCATTCTGGTTTTCATTGCTAACAGAGAAAGGGACTTTTATCCACAAATCTTAAGTGATTTACATGATCTTCATTTATATTGATTCCTTTTCCGTTCCAATTTGTCTTTCTAATATTTTACACAAAATGGAAAGCTTAGGTGAAATGAATGAAAATTAAACTACAGTAGAGTTCTTCAAAACATCATATTAGGAGACAATTAAAAGTACAATTAAACTTAACAGAGCTTTAAAATCTTTCTTCTAAAAATAATGAACTGAAAGTTGGGTGTGGGGAGGAGAATATATAACCAATACATAAAAGAATGGCATGAATCGACATGAATAGTGTCAAGAAGGCTAAATCCGTTAAGTTTATTCAGTGCTTAAAGAAAAATAGTTTTCTTAATGACATTTGAAATAAGATAGTGAAGACGAGCAGATGACAACCGTGTAGAAGAATATGGTATTATAATAATAATAGCTAGCATTTATTTAGTGTTTTAAAGTTTGCAAAGCACTTTATACACATTAATTCATTTGATTCTCACAACAGGAAACTGAGACTCAGCAGTAATCTGCTGAGGATCATCTAGCTCATAAGAGTCTGAGTCAGATTGTAAACCCAGGTGTTCCTGACTCCAAATCCAGCACCCTGTACACTATACCACCTATGTATCTTAAGATGAGACAGAGAAAATAACACCACTCAACTCCTATCTTGATTCCACATTTTTTATCAAATAAAATAATTCTCAAAAAAAGAAAAGGTATAACAAACATGGCCATGAGAAAATTTAAGGCCAGGATAGCACAGCAAATAAAAGGAAAACACTTGGCTGTTTTGGGTAAGTTAAAATATGGAAAGGAAGATTATTATGTTATAGGCGATGAAAGAACCTGCAGATATGATTGCATTAAAAAATAATATTAATAATAAATAATAAAGGCTACAAAAGAGATTCCAAATGATTATAGATGGACAAGTTTCATTCTGACTTTCAAAATGTAATGAAGCTGGATTCTGAAATAGTACAGTGGCAAGCTTAAGATAGAACTCCTCAAAAATTCTATAACAGATCAGTAAATGAATAATTCATGAATACTAAGGGGAAAAAAATAATGATCCTTAGGATCCTGAATGGGCCCACAGCACAACAGAATTGTTGAATAGGACTTCAGATACCATCTAGTCCAAACTACAAATGAAGAGAAATACAGGAAGACTTTAATTCAAATGCTGTTCCTGATACATAATAGTTTAATCTCCTAGTGTCTCAGGTGACTGCCTATGGATATCAAGCATTGGAAAAGCTGGGCATTTACATTACTTTGGGAGTTTTCAACATAAATAAAAATCATAGGTCTGACACCGCTCCTTTCCCAGACAAAAAAAAGTACAAGAAGATATAAATCATGGAGAGCAAACACCACTCACTTTTGCAAAAAAAAAAAAATTTTTGAAAACACTACTGGATCCAGTATTTGTAATAACTAACATGATACATTGTCGTATATATTAATAACAATAGTTCTTATTTATTTAGACTGATTTTTACAAAATGTTTTCCATAAAAGAATCATAAAATAGTTATTGCAAATATTGTTATCTACATTTTATGGAGAGAAAAATTGAGATGCCTGTTAAGTGACTTGTCAGTAGCCACACTGCCATTTTTTGCCAGATCTATGACTCAAACGCAGGTCCTCTTATTTATAAGTCAATATACCCAGCTTCTTCCTCATAAATCCTAAGAGATTTTTACTGTGTTCTTTGAGCAACTAGGTACATTTAGCACGTATTTTCTGAGTTCAAATCCACGTCTTAGTTCATTATCTATAGGGACCCCAACTTCCACATGACTTTTGTAAAGGATATGCTCCAAAAGATACTGTGAACATATTTGACAAAAAAAGTTTGCTTACTTTATTCCTTATTTGTTATTGAAAGGAGGATCAATGAATAAAATTCCCTCTGTTGCTGCATCTTTCAATTCATTTTGCATAGGAGACAGTTTGTGAGAGAAGAGATTTTAATTATAACCTTTTTTTTTCCACAAAGGCAAATACTAATTTTTTTTTACCCAATTGATATTTTTTAAAAGCACATACTACTTTGTTACATCAATAGATGTAGAAAAATCATCAATGAAAGTTCATTTCTCATGTTCTTTTTATTAATGATATACTTGAATATGACCTAAGAATCCTAATTATACTACTCACTACCTAAGTAATGTTAATTTCTCCATTTCACCTCATTAAGTGTCAGATTTCTCACCTGTAAAATGAGAGATTGGACTAATTGATCTTGGTGTCTAGCCCAATTCAGAATTACCATGAAAACATCCCATCATCTTTCAAGTAGAATTGGCTCCTCTTTATCTTCTGTATATGTTTCGCTAGGTCAATTGCTGTTTCCCAACTTATTGCCTTACAGTTTCTTTATACTTTCCTTTTACAGTTTTCTTTATAGTATATTTGGGACAGGGTGGGTAGAGAACAACTGTGATCATTCCATTATCAAATTAATGAGTCAGTAACTACAGAAAAATCAGTTCCATTTCAATTGTATTTGTTCTCATTCCATGAATCCTTTTGCAATATTCTGTTTCAGTTCTGCTTTATGCTAAGCTTTCTGGAAGCTTTCTTTCCCTTCCATCCCTTTTAGAGTGTGTGTTTTTAAGGTGATAATGTTTATAATCTCCTCTTGTTTTCCTTCGTAATGGTTCACAAATAAGTTTGTTCTCTAAACTGTTGTACCCTTAGCTATCATTTTTCCTGACTTGAGATTGTACTGAAAACGTATTTACTAGTTGAAGAAGTTTCTTGGCTCTTTTGGTTAGCTTTGTCTTTTAATCGTTTAAATTGGTTAATCTTCCCTATAAAATAATAGCAACCAGCATTTATATAGCACTTACTATGTGCCAGGCACTGTGCTAAATGCTCTACAAATATTATCTCATTTGTTCCTCATAACAACCCTGGGAGATAGGTGCTATTATTATTCCCATTTCACTGATAAGAAAACTGAGGCAAACACAGGTAAATGACTTACACAGGGTTAAATAGCTAGTACCTGAGGTTGGATTTGAACTCAGGTCTTCCTGACTCCAGGTCCCTCACTCTATCTACTTTACCACCACCTAGCTGCCCTGACAAATATTGGTAATAATTGCTAATAATTAACCATTTTCTATTTCTTAGAGTAAGCTAGTGTTTTTAAACAGTTTTAACCAAAGCAGTTCTTGGGGTTCCCTGGGGAACCACAGTGTAATTCCATAGGGTCCATAATCTGATCTCAAAAATGTGTGGATAACACTTCACCTTCATGTGATTGCCAGTTATGGCTTTTGTCTCTAAAACCACACCCACGCCATCTCTCTCCTTTCTTGTTGGGCTTTCTCTCCTCAGAGTAAATATACTATAGCTGCTCACTCACCTCACAGCAGTAGTTGTCCAAATGCCTCTGGGAATATAACTACCCTCCCCACACACACTCATAACTTCACCTTCTTCTTGCCAGATCACATCCTGAATATAGGAACTGCCCCTGTGAGATGGAATTAGCTCTGTGACCATGGCAGTTAAAAGCATTGCCTCCCTCTTTTTATTGTGGGTAGGTTAAAGTCATAAAGATTGAGCATTGGAGGTAGTTGTGACAGCATCACATCATCTTTCACCCATAACCCACTAAATTTTTGAAATTCCCTATCACTTTTGATGGCATACTCTCTACTCCACTTAGCTTTACTCTCTTTCACCCCATATGTTAAACTAGTTGCTAAATTTTGTAATTTTTATCTCTCATATCTGTCATATTCTCTCTACCCCCATGGCCAACAGCTAACTCAAGCCACAATTACCCATACTATCATCACAGACTCCAGCTCCACAAAAAGGTTGGGGTTTACTGACTTGCCATTCCTCACTCCAATCTATCCTCCACATGATTCTTTTATGGTTCATTTTATGAAATCAAACTAGGCCATCTTTTGCCTCAATTCTTACCTAGCCTTTAATTATTGAATGGGCATTGCCTCAAACACCTGAGACTTGGAAAAGACCTTAGCTTAAAAAGGCCAAGGTCTCCCACTGCATCCGGTGCCATCACCAGTCATCCTGACCTCTGTCTTGTCCCTGGACCCTGACAACTGTGGAGGACAGAGGCTGATGACTTTGCACAGTTCAGCTTCACTTAAATCCAATTCAATCTCAAGTCAAGACATCACCCTCCTGATGTCATTGGTCCTCTTCAAGAATGAAAGATGAACACACAGCTGCTAAAGAGATTGTAGTAAAGTTCAACTATAAACATTTTTCCCCTACTCAGTAAACTCCAATAGCTCACTATTAACTCTTGCATCAAACATTATTTCATCTATATCTCATCCTGTTTTAGACTGCTGTTTTTTGTGAAAGCTTTATAAATGTCCATAAAAATAAGTATAGTAGCATGTACAAATAATATATAAGTAAATATATACATACTGAAGTTACATGCTCAAAAACGTGTTTTATTTTGTTTCGCTTTGTTTATAGGTGTTCTTCACTGAAATAGTTTGGAGACCACTGGCTTAAATAAACTTGGTTTTTAATTGATGTACAGTTTCTTCTCCTCTTTATCATTTCTTCTAATGTGATAGAGATTGTTGCCCTTTGAGCTTTTGATTTAACTATAACCAGACAATTCTTAAATGACTCCCATATCTGTAGATAGCAATTTCCTATTTATTAAGATATGGCCAGTTTTGTTTTTATATATGTGATGCTATTCAGTTCCCATCATGCCCAGATACTTGTGATTATCCTTAATAATAGTAATCATGCTATATAGACATAAGGTTTCCAAGGAATTGGGTAGCTAGGTGACACAGTGGATAGAGCACTGGGCTTAGAATCAGGAAGACTCATCTTCCTGAGTTCAAACCTGGCCTCAGACTCTTACTAGCTGTGTGACCCTTGGCAAGTCACTAAACCCTCTTTACCTCAATTCTTCAACTGTAAAATGAGCTAAGAAGGAAATGGCAAACCACTGTAGTATTTTTGCCAAGAAAACCCCCAAATGAGGTCATGACTCTAGAAGGCTTTTTTCATTTCTTAACTCCATAGAATATTTTTTCCACCAAATTCCCCTATTCTTATATTCATGTTCAAGTAACAAAGTGTGAATTTTGAGAAGTCTTGACTTTTTGTACAATACATAGTGACACATAAGTTGTGACTATGGAGAAGTCAACTTGGATATTATATTGAACATGGATCCTATAAGGCAAATGATCATAGCAGACCCCATGAAATGATGTTTCTTCTTCCTTTGATGCATGAGATTAAATCAGCTCTCACTATTACTTTCTTCTTCCCTGGGAGAACCTATGAGCTATCTTTGCATTTAGCTGCAGCTTAAGTATAGTTTATCTCTATTAAGAACAATAAGGTCAATATGGAAATAGCTTACCTTCTCCAGTAAGTCTTTCTATACACTGACTACTGGATAAACATCTCACAAATTCATATTTGTAGATGGGTCAAAAATTGTCATTAAAAATACCCCCTGCTGGGAAGTTGGCCTAGCTGTTCCAGATTTTAAATTGTATTATAAAGCAGCAATCATCAAAACTACTTTGTACTGGCAAAGAAATAGAGTGGTGGATCAGTGGAATAGGTTAGGTATGCAAGACACAGTAGTCAATGACTATAGTAATCTACTATTTGATAAACCCAAAGACCCCAACTTCTGGGATAAGAAATCACTATTTGACAAAACCTGCTGAGAAAACTGGAAAAGATCATGGCAGAAACTAGACATAGACCAAAATGTCACACCATATACCAAAATAAAGTCAAAATGGGTTCATGATTTAGATATAAAGGCTAATACTACAAGCAAACTGGGTGAACAAGGAATAGTTTACCTATCAGATTTATGGAAATGCAAAATGGATAATTCTGATTACATTAAATTGATAAGTTTTTGCACAAACAAAGCCAATGCAACCAAGATTAAAAGAAAAGTAGAAAATTGGGAAAGAATTTTTACAACCAGTATCTCTGGTAAGGGCCTCATTTCTAAAATTTATAGAGAATTAAGTCAAATTTATAAGAATATAAGTCATTCCCCTATTGATAAATGGTCAAAGGGTACGAACAGGCAGTTCTCAGATGAAAAAATTAAAGCCATCTATAGTCATATGAAAAAACATTGTTAATCACTATTGATTAGAGAAATGCATATCAAAACAACTCTGAGGTACCACATAACAAATTGGCCAACACGACAAAACAGGGAAATGATAAATGTTGGAGAAGATGTGGGAAAACTGGAACACTAATGCATTGTTGGTGGAGTTGTGAAATGATCCAACCATTTTGGAGGGCAATTTGGAACTATGCACAAAGGGCTATAAAAATGTATGTACACTTTGACCCAGCAATAGCACTTCTAGGGCTGTATCCCAAAAAGATCATACAAATGGGAAAAAAGGACCCACATGTACAAAAACATTTATAGCAGCTCTTTTTGTGGGAGCAAAGAACTGGAAATTGAGGGACTGCCCATCAATTGCGGAATGGCTAAATAAGTTGTGGTGTATGAGTGTAATGGAATACTATTATGCAATAAGAAATGATGATCAAGTGGACTTCAGAAAAACTTGAAAAGACTTGTTTGAACTGATGCTGAGTGAAGTGAGCAGAACCAGGAGAACGTTGTACACAGTAACAGCCACATTGTGCCATGATTAATATTGATAGACTTAGCCCTTCTCAGTGATGCAAGGACCTAAGACATCGCCAAGGTCTCACGATGGAAAATGCTGTCCACATCCAAAAAATAACCATAGAGTTTGAATGTAGATTGAAGCATACTATTTGTTATTTTTTTTCTTCTGTTTTGTTTTGTTTCCTCTTTCTGGTGGTTTCTCCTATTAGTTCCAATTCTTCCTCACAACATCACTAATATGAAAATATGTTTAGTAGGAATGTATATGTATAGCCTATATCATATTGTGAGCCATCTTGGGAAGGGTGCAGGGGAGGCAGAGGGAGAAAAATTTAAAACTCTAAAGTTTATAGAAGTGATTGTTGATAAATCAAAATGAATTAATAAAAAAAAGAAATAAAAAATAAAAATATCCCTTGCCCCTTTTTCATCACTCTTCCACCAGCATTGTAGAAACAGATGATGGCCACAAAAGACTTAAGTACGTTTTTTGTATTTTTATCTGGCTGGTGAGCCTTCAAGGCCAAAGAATTTATTATAAATAACCCTTTGCATAGCTAGGTTGGTCTTCCTACAATAGACAGTTTGTAGTGAAAATCATATTCAAAACTCTTTGTGCTTGTTAACAGGCAGCTAAGTGGTACAGTGTATGGAGAACCTGGGCCTGGAGTTAAAAAGACCCAAGTAAAAATCTAGAGTCAGACATTTACTAGTTGTGTGACCCTGGACAAGTCACTTAACCCTGTTTGCCTCAGTAAAATAAGGTTTTCTCTACTGTAAAATGAGAAGGGAGAAGGGAATGTCAAACTACTTCAGTATCTCTGCCAAGAAAATCCCCAAAAGCGGTCACAAAGAGTTGGACATGACTGTAACAACTAAACAACAACAAGAGTTTATTAGAACCTATAAGAGTTTGGGTTCTACCTACACTGACTTCATGAACCCAGGTTTACATTACTTCTAACCCTTGATGAGACATGGAGGCATTTTTCTTTTAAATAATAATGGAATCTACATTTATCTTTCTACTCGTGTGCTATCTCGGCAACCAGATGACCAATATTTCCCATTGGGGAGCTGCTTAGTCCTATGATTAGTGGGACCAGATTGCCTGAACTCCATGCTCCCACTCAAATGGATTACGGGGAGGAGTGAAACCATGTGAGGCTAGAGATGGAGAATTGTAGACTAGAGAGCAAAAATTGCGGAAAGAGTCATGATGAGAAGTGGGTACCAGGACTGTGTGAGTAACTATGTATGGGTGGATTAACCATAAGGCAAAAGGTATTCAGCATTAACTGAATACACACACACACACACACACACACACACACACACATACACACACACACACACACTCATTTCCTTCCATTATAAATCCTGATACAGTGATTCTTTCAGTTCTCTACTTAAACTTCCTCACCCCAGTTTTTCTGGATGTTGGGGTGAAATCTAGAACGAAAGTATTTTCCATTGGGTAAAGGAAAAGGCAGTTTTGTTTTGTTTTTCAAATATGTTGGTCTTTCATTGTTTATATATTTATTTTGTCTCTTAAGCCAGAAATTGTCATAGATTTTAACCACAGCATTGCTAAGAATATGTATTGAGAATGCATCTAGGAAGAGGAAATTAGGAAATGTGTGTTTGTGTGTGTGTGTGTGTGTGTGTGTGTGTGAGAGAGAGAGAGAGAGAGAGAAAGAAACAAAGAGAGAGAGAGAGAGAGGAACAGAGAGACAGAGAGAGAGAGAATCATTAGTTTACTTTTTACAACTTCTCAGGCAACAGAAAGAATGCTTATAAGGAGATTCCTCTGGGTAATGAGTAAATTAGCAGACTGGACTAGGACTGAAGATCCAAGGAAGAGATTTGGGAGAAATACCCTAGTCTATAAAGTTTGGTGGCAGGTTGAGGGAGTGGATGGCACTAAAAGAGGTTAATGGCAAATAAGAATGACTGATAAACACTTCTTGCCGGAACAGCAGCATAGGACTACATTATTGATGGACATTCATGCATATTAAATACAATAATTAATTAGATAATACAAAAAAACTTATAATTATTGACTAAATATTTCCTTTAACTATTGTTCATATTAAGTTTGAATGTTCTTTCAAATGAAAGGAATATCCATGTGTGGGAGCATTACACTACAATGATGTACCTGAGAATAGTTAACCCTGATTCTTTTAGAAAATATCTCATTTCAAAAATTATATAATTATAAATATGTACAAATTTATACATATACTAATAAAATTATTTGTAACTTGCTAGTCCTAATTTTATCAAGGTTAAAATCATTATTTAACATACAACAGGTTAAGAAGGGTAAACTTGAATTGCTTTAACTGAAAGATATGTTGTAGTAGTTGACATAGTGTATCCCAAAAGTCTTAACGTGGTTGTAAGCTTTAATAGCTTATAGCTGCACTAAAAACTTTGGAATACCCTATCTTTCTCTGTTCTGACTGAATTTTTCATATACATGCAAATGTATTTGAAAAAATAATAATAGTATGATGTATCAAAGTCTTTTTTTTCTCTTTGTATGGTTCCTTAAAAAAAAATTAGCTTGATTATCATAAAAGCTTGAGTGATTTCATTTAAAATATTTCAAAACTATTACTGTTCAATATAATAAGACAGGAAAGTAACCTGGCTTTGGATACACTTTTGTATTTTGCCCCAGAATCTTTTATCCTCTAGTATTGTATCTAGCTTTCTGTGTTGAGTCCACTTGACCACTCCTCTACTACATGTAGTATGACTTTTCCCTCAGTAGCCCCTAACCTTTGTCTAAGGTAGCTACAGTTTTTATTTTCATCAGAATCTTATCATTGTAGGAAGCATGGCATGGGAGTGGGGAAATGAGGAGGGATAACGATTGGATGCTGAGACTTCATACTAGACAGGTATAACAGCAGTTATTCCCATATTATGAATTATCATTAAAGAAAATGAAATGGCAGCTGTGGCCTCTTTGGAGATCAAACAGACAAGGATTAAGGATGAAGTATTAACTCTCATGGAGCAGGTAATATATAAATTTATGTATGTACTTCCCCAAAAAACACTTTAATCCAGTTTTAGAGCCTTGTTTCCTAAACTACTAACTTTTTAAATATTTAGTACATAACAAAATCCATTATAATTACAACTCATCAAATAAAAAAACATACTACAATCTAAGGAAATGTTTGGGATTCTCTTTTGTACTTGAATTTCATTTAAAAGAAATATTTTTTATATCCAGTTGAAGACCTTATTTTCTTATTCTTGATATGAGTATCAAAACATCTCCTTTTACATTCTACCAAATGAAAACAAAGACTAATGTTTCTTTTACCATCCATCAAGTTCTTTTGTCTACCCTCAAGTACTTGAAAAGAGCCATTTCAAAATAAAGATGTAAGACTGCCCTTACCTGTCTATAAGGCCACATAAGTCTATCTGAAGGTCACTGAAATTTCCAAAGATGCTCTGCTGTACCAAAATCAGATCCACAACTTTGTTGCTAATGGAAATCTGTCTCATACATCCCTGAAAACCACCAAAAGGATTTTTACATTCGGAGTCAGAGCTGGTATTAGGACAACCTGAATACAAAAAAGGAAAAATCATTGTTGTTGTAGTAGTAGTAGTAGTAGTAGCAGTAGTAGTAGCAGGAGCAACAGCAGCAACAACAGCAGAAGCAGCAGTAATGATAATAACAATGGAAATTAAAATAATTCATTATAGCAAAAACATACTATTAGAGAAGGTTTATGACAGGAAATACTCATTTTCCTTTGTAGAATGAAAGGTGATGAAAAAATTTTGATTTTTATAATCACATATCTCCATTTTAAACAAATAATGTAAATAAAAGTGCAAGGAAAGTAAACTTTCCCAGTATTATAACTGTCACACCCCAAGTTAGGAAATTGCAAAGAAAAGGCTGTGTTGAGTTCTGGAATAAATCAAATCAGTGTTCATTTAGTTCAGGCAAAGCTTAATTTTGCTTTAAGAACAAATCTTAGAAATTAGAAAGTTTTTAAAATTAACTTGCTGTCTAAGAGATAGAAATTGACTTGCAAGTAGACTTAAAATGAGAGAGGCAATTAGAAAATATACTTCTTTTAGGATCTGTGAAAATCACAAGGCTTAGAAAGTACTATTAAATCAACAGTATAGCCAGATTCCATCTCTAGATATAAAAAAAAAAAAATGACAACATAAGAAAACTATGTAAGCAACCTACTGAATCTCTGCACATATATTAATATGTTTTTTAAAAAGTGGACCAATGAGGTGCCTGATCTATGCCATCAGTTCACAATTTATGTTTTCTTTTCTATTTCATACTCCTTTTGAATATTCTTTGTAGAAAATAAAGAGTTGTTTTAACACCAACATGATGAAGAAAAAATGTAATCAGTGGAAATAAAATGGGGGTAAGAGACAATCAGAAGGATGCTGCTATAGAACAAAGATATTATACAGTAAAGCATTTCTCATGAATACTACATGAAAAACAGGGGAAAGGGTCGTCTTATCCCTTTTTATATATTGAAGGGTGAAAATATTTGAAATCATTATTAGCTTGGCCTGAAATACAAATATTAACGGGTTACTATTAATACTTAAACAACATGATTAGTTTTCTTCCCCAACACCACGTTATTCTGATTTTCTTCCAGATCAATGTTCCTACAAGAATTATACATAATTTATTCAGAGCATTCTTAGGAGAAAATAATTTTATAAGCTAAAAAATACTGTACAAAATGTTACTGCCAAAATAGTGTTATTAATCACCATTCATTTATTTAATAAGCCTTTAAGTGCCTGTTATGTATTAGACACTGAGATAGGAACTAGAAAGACAAATGGAAAAAATGAAAATCTCTGTCCTCAAGATTAAATTATATTGAAGAGAAACAACATTAAACTCTCTCTCTGTCTCTCTGTCTCTCTGTCTCTCTGTCTCTCTGTCTCTCTCTCTCTCTCTCTCTCTCTCTCTCTCTCTCTCTCTCTCTCTGTCTATCCCTCTTTTCTCTTTTAAACCATTCAGAAAATGCTTATTTTGGAATCCACAATTTTCTGCTTCATCACCTGTTAATTGATTTTATTTTGTGTTGCAATATTTATTCATAAATGGACTCTTATTTCAGCTCTGAAGGCCATATTTCCTTATATAGTCTCTTAATATTTTCACTGTTTTTTTTTTCTGCTTATGGTGAAGGTCTTTAACTGAATACTCTTCCTCTTGAGGTTTTTGGTAACTTCAGACTTTGTTTCCATTATTTTCCCCTATTTCTCACTTTCTGACAACCATTCCTTCCATGGAGGTTTCCCTGAGGTTGGATCTCAAAATCATCTCAACCTCTTTCCAAGGCAGGCAATTCATAGTTCACCAGCCTCCATCTCTATCCAAGTCACTTATGGGGACAGAACTGGTGCCCAGTGAAGGCTGAGCTTTTTACCTCAGGCTTAGTGGGATGCAACACAGTCACACCCAAGTGTCCTACCCCAGTTTCCCCTGTTTTTTGACTGAGTTCTGTTGATCAGCTACTGTTGCAGCTTGAGCAAGCTTCTATCTTTTGGATTTCCAAAGCACTGAGGGGAGAGAGGGAGTGTAGAGTTGAATTCTGTTTCGATTCCATGAGTCAGCTTAGGGTTGTTAGTGTCCTACCTTGTGGAAACAGCTGATATTGCTTTATCTCTTATGCATAATTCTTATTTTGGAAAGGTTCTAGAGGTAGTGAGGATCACAGAAAATATCTTGTTGGAGAAAGGGAAGCTGGGAATGGCAAAATATCCTGGGCAGAAAGGTGGATGGGATATGAAACAGGAGCTACGGCAGGGTAGATACAATGAGTTAGGTGACCGCTTTCACTCATAAACCAATCAGACAACTCAGTTCCAGTGTGGAATTCCAAAACTGAACAGATTAGCTCCTTCCAAGGAAAAGGGATAGGGGTACAGGATGGTCTCTGGGGATCTGGACCATAGAGAGCTCTTTCAGGTGAAGATAAAGAAGGGTACAGTAATGGCAACTGTAAACTGGATGGGTGACAGAGACTACTCAATACCTAATAGGGAGCTAATGGACTAAAATGCAGAATGAGAAAAGCATTCTGGATATGAGCAACACAGGAATTTGTTTTGTTTGACCAGATTTATATATGATACAAAAGCTATTTTTTTCTTTCTTTTTTCTCTTTCTTCTTTTGTTCTTCATTCCTTTCTTTCATTTCAGTAAGGGAAAATGTTTTAAAAAATTTAAAAAATTAGAGAAATGTATAATAGACCTAGGAAGGCTGTTTGTTAGACCCAAATTTTGAAGGGCTTTAAAGGCCAAATTGAGAGGTTTGTTTGTGATCCTGAAGACAGGAGGAAGCCACCAGGGCCTCTTGATTAGGGAAGTGGCATTATCAGATCTGTGACTTTAGAAAATCATTGTGATAGCTATGAGGAAGATGGGTTGGAGGGTGTAGAAAATAGAGATTAGTACAGCAAACAGAAGGCTTTTGCAATAGTTCAGGACAGAGGTAATGAGAGCCTAAACTAAAGTGGTGGTTGCGTGACTCAATTATAAAGGAGCAGATGGAGACATTATGGAGGCAGAAATAACAAGATTTGGAAACTGATTTGATAAGTGGAAGAAGTGACTGATGAGAAGGATGGTGCTGCCCCCAACAGAAGTAGGAATGTTATGAAGAAATAATGAGGGTCTTTTGATGGAAAGATGAATGAGTTTTATTTGGGACATTTTGAGTTTGAGAAGCCTACAGAATGAACAGTTGGAGGTATCCAAGAAGCAGTACATAATATGGACTCTGATTTCTGGAGAGAGCCTGGAAATGGAAAAATAGATCATGAAGTCATATGCATAGAAGGGATGGCTGACCCCCTGGGGGCTTGTGAGATCACCATGAAAGAAAGTATATAGAAATGACTAGTGGACCTAAGATAGAACTCTGGGGCAGACTATAATACTAACCAAACAATATTGGCCACAAGGTTAGATCAGCCAAAGTAAGTTAGCATGCAGTGCCTTGTAAATTATTCTGGTACCTATTAAGTTTCCAACAAAAACTGTAGTAGTGAAACTGAGATTATATAATGGATATGTTAAAATATAGGAAGAAATAACAGAGTTAAGAAAAAGTATTAAAAAAGGGAAAATGTATGAAAATATCTATAATATCTATAATAGCTCTTTTTGTGGTGGCAAAAAATTGGAAATTGAGGGGATGCCCATCAATTGAGGAATGGCTGAACAAATTGTAGCATACAAATGTAATGGAATTCTATTGTTCTATAAGAAATGATGAGCAGGCAGATTTCAGAAAAACCTGGACTAACATGAAATTATGTTGAGTGAAGTGAGCAGAACCAGACACAGCAACAGCAACATTGTGTGATAATTAACTATGATAGACTTAGCTCTTCTCAGCAATACAGTAATCCAAGACAATCCCAAGAGACTTGTGGTGGAAAATACTAACCACATCCAGGAAATAACTATGGAGTCTGAATGCAGATCAAAGCATACTATTCTCACTCTTTTTTTGTTTGTTTGTTTTTTGTTTTTTCTTTCTTGTCGTTTTTCCCTTTTGTTTTGATTCTTCTTTTACAATATGACTAATATGGAAATATTTAACATGATTGTATATGTATAACCTATATTAGATTGCTTGCTGTGTCAGGGAAGGAAGAAGGAAGAGGGGGGAGAGATAAAGTTGGAACTTGAAATATTTAAAAAATTAACGTCAAAAACTATCTTTACGTGTAATGGGAAAAATGCTATTAAGGGAAAAGTGCTATGATAACAGTAAATAATAAATTTGCTTTAAAATTACCTATTTAGAAGAAAGGTTAAAATAACCTAATAAAAATGAGTATAATAAAATTTTATCACAATGAAATAATGTGAACAAGTACCTATAATAATACTCTACGTGTTAATAATATTTCAAAAATCATGCATTTGTTTATGTCATGATATGAAAATTTGGAGCAGTTCCTTTCATTCATTCCTTGTATCACAAAGGGAAATGAATAGGTAATTACAATGAAGTATAAATGCATATCAACACAATGCACCTCATTTATTTTGATTTTAATAATATTTCATTTAAGTTGTTGGATCAGTTTCTTCCACGGCCAATTTCTATATCTTACTTTTTTCTGTATTTAGTTTTCAAATTACTTAAATAAATAATGTTGCATTTATTTGCAATAACCTCAATAGCATCACTATTATGGTTTTCAGTTAATGCTCTATATTTCTTATCAAAGGGAAATAAGCACTTATAGAATATTTGGAGAAATACTATGGAGAAAAACTATGGAGACCACTAAAGGGTTTCTGTATTTTTGTTAGTTTCTCATTAATCTCATATGGCTGTCAATCACTATTATAATGAATAATAATAAAAAGAACTCAGGATTCAGCATTTTCATAACTCCAGTACAATCTATGATAATATCTGATGCAATAAAGCTAAGAAATTTCCATCATTCGCTTTATAATACCACATCTATTCTAATGTTTTATAGCTTTGTAGCCTTGTATTTCCCCAGTCACATTTCTAACACAAAAGGAAATTTGCATTCATATTTAAAACTACTAGGCATACTGCAACATTGTACATTAACCTCATAAAATTTTTTAAAAAGCTTCAAATTCCGTGTCATAGGCAAACTCTGTAGAGCCTCATTACTCATTTCCCCAATTTGTAAGGCTATATGCAAATAGTTGTGATGTTTCAAGTTCACCTTGGAAGGATGAGATAAATTTCCAATGAAATAGGTATATTACATGTATAATTTTTACTAGAACTCAACAATCAATAAAGAATGTTAGGATAATAAGAGGTATAGAGACTTTCTGTTATATGATGTGGGGCAAACTGTAAAGAAATTATTTACTCAGTTCATTTCCCTTTCTCCAAATGGTATTGCACTCAAATTATCCTAGAGCAAAAAGATTATGCCCATTACAGACAAAACAAAAACAAATCAAGTTGCTGCCAGTAAAAGCAAGGGGGAATTTCCAAAAGGAAATGTCAAATCAGAAATGTACATTATGCTCATTTCTTTTTAACTCAATAAACTGAGGATCAAAAGAGCTAAGAGAGGTTCAGTATAGGGTTTGTATATCTAGCCCATGGGCAACTCTTAACGTATCTAGTTAATGAAATAAAATAACAGTGAGTTTTTATACACTAAGCCCGTTTAAAGAGCAGGCTTTAAGGCATGGATTTTTTTCTCTGATTTTGGGTAGAGTATAAAGAAAGAATGCTTTGTTACCGAAGGAATCTGAAAAGTTGAGTACCTCCTGAGAATATTGGATAACTTACATTGTGTTCTCCAGAAAAGGAACAGAGAAGAATAAGAATCTAATATATTACCATGGTTTTACTAGTCTGGCCAGGATTCACGAATAGAGAACACCATGGTCTCGATTTATGGTGCAATGAGAGTATCTAAATGAAATAGTTCCCTTTTAAAGGGAACCTAATGGCAAATAATAATTATTCTCAAATATGAATATAAAATTATTCTATATACTTTGCGTGAAGAAAATTTACTACTCTGGAAACGATAGTGAAAAGTAGCATATCAGTGGAGGCCTCCTGTGATATTTATAAAGTTTTTCTGCTTCACAGTTTGGTTATTTTTCAAAAAGATAAAATTACATAAGAGGCCAACAGATTAGTAACTCAGTTTGTGACATGCTATTTCAGGCTAAAATAGATATATTGATGATGGAGATGTAGTATTCTTAAAGAATTCCTTTCACCTTAGATGCCCCTTGAAGAGTTGCAACAATTACTGGAAAAGTCATCTAATCATTCATGACCTCAGTTTCCTCATCTGTAAAAGGAGAGTCTTTGAGGAAATCCATAAGCCTGTCAAAAAATACTACAAAATATCTGTAATTGCATCCCACTTAGAAATTAGTTTATTAGGCAATCTATGTTATTTACTTTGACCCAAAACTATCATTATTTAGTGGCCAAACTCTTGGAGATGAGACTCATGTAGCTAGGTTAGCTTTTCAATAACAAACATAGTCTGTCACCAGGTAATGTCTTTCCATTTTAGTAGAATTAAACTAAGGTTATACTGCATTAGAATAGATTGAGATTCCAAGCTCATCCTCCAAAGCATGATAAATAATAAGATTAAGAATTCAGTGGAAAAGAACAAAACATTTTTTTGCAAAGAAAAGGAAACATTATTTCACTGAACAAATATGAAGGAAAATCACTATTTAAATATCATTTGTGATCACTCTATTTATATGAGGGGAATACAATAAGAGAATCCTCAGATAATCCATATACTTCCTCTAGAAAGATAATAGATATTCCATCATGAGAAGATGTGTAGTACATTAAACCGTTTCATTCAAAAACTACTTCTATAGGAACATAAAATAATATCGACAATAACAAAAATTCATCAGGTTATGGAATATTCTTCTACCGTAAAATGAAAATAGAGAAGAATAGAAAACCTTACATGAACTAATGCAGAATGAAGAAAGCAGAGCCAAAAGAATAATATATACAATAACCATGGAAAGGCAAATGGAAGGAACAATAATAACAAAACACTCCAAAGTGAATGTTGCAGAATTATAAAGAATAAGCATGAGCACAAAGAGTAAAAATGGTAAGACATCTTTCCCCTACTTCTTGTGGGTATGGAACATTGTATTTTTTTAAATTTTTTTTCAACATATTAATCAATTTTGCTGATTTTTTTTTCTTGTTCCTCTTTTTAAAAAATGAGCTGTCAGACTCAGGAAGTAATGAAGTACAAATTATCCTTTTGGGAAACAATCACAATGGCAAATCACTTGTCTGTAATTCAGCTACATTGTTGAAAAAATAGACAGCCATTGGAGAGGTCCATTATGTCTTTCATAAATCTTGTGTATGGTGATTTAAGAAAACTTCCATAAACTAAAGGATGTGTATGGCAGGGTCTACTTCAACCTACTATTACTAAGAAGATGAAGAACCAAAAACTAATAGCTTGCATTAGCCAACCACAGAGGCTTATCTGTTAGCATGGCAATGTCCTAATTCCACAAAGTCCAAAATCTATCTATGTTCTAATCCCCTCATTGTTAAAATTTCTCCTGTCTTCCAATCACATTGAAAGATTTTTTTTGGCAGTTTTCCTTCGTATTATAAGAACTTAAAAGCTGTTTGAGTTCTCCACACAGCTGGGCTGTGGTGGGGTCCCACCAATTGCTGAAGGGGCTAGGTTAAGGGCATCTAAAGACATCAGGATTGACAAATCAGGGCCCAGACAGATAGCTGCTGTTGCTTCTGCAATAACTCCCAGCGCCATTCTTCCCTGATTTGTGATAATATCAACCCACCTTAGAATGCAGAAAAGTCAGTATTCTTGAACTTGATTTTTTCTGTTATTTGATTAATCTGTAATTTGTTACCACAACCTCAATAGGGTACAGTACCCCTCAAACCATATAAATGGTCATATCTATCACTTTAACTAGCCATATGAGACGAATCTCTCTTTACCTTCACACTCTCTGGTGTTAGAAATGGGATACTTAATTGTATTGTTGGTTGATTCATTGATTCCAAGTTTCTGTTATAGTGATACTACAGATGTGAAGTATAGGTTTTGTCTGTCAGCAAATGTTTGTTCAAATATATGTGCGTCTGTTTGCATCCTACTCTGTGTTATCCACAGCAAGTCCCAAACTATGCCTGTTTAAGTATTCCCCATAACTCTACTGTATGTCCTAGAAACCAAGTTTGGAACAATGTCAGCTACCTCTGACTAATTGCAAAAACATTTAGTGGTCATAATCTGGCATGATCTTTAAGCACAGGCAAGTTGCTTAAACTCAGTAGCAGTGATATCCCCTTATTCTTTAGTATTTAGTGTTATGAAGCCTTAGCTTAGAAGTAAGTGACCCCTACTGAAGCACAGGAGTTCAAATCACTCCATCAGCTCCATCCCACAAATCCTGTGGCTGTCTGCAAAAAGGAACCACAATAGGCTTTTTGAGCAGGAAACATCATTTCTTCTCCTCCTTTTGTTGGGGGCTCATTTGGAGAAATTTATGAGTCTATCTATGCCTGGATGTCTAGAGAGGGAGTCTTGGTGACTGGTAGCAACAGATGTGTCTTCTAACTAAAACCTGTGCTCCTGTACCATGGAAGGAAGGTCTGGGGCCCTTCTTAGGTCAATTCTTCCACAAACCAGAAAAGTATTCCTAAATTCAGTAAAAAATAAAGAAGCTAAAGATAATAGGCTTGGGTTACACTGTTAAGAAGTTTGGGGAGAGGCCACGGTCAGTCAGCTTAATGCTTAAAGTGAACTAACGATGTTCCAAAAAGTGCAGAAAGTTGTGGAGGTGGAGGAAACAGAAGCAAACATAGACAATGGAACTCTATGTGGAGATTTTAACTCAGGTGTTACAAACAGGTCCCTGGAAAATCTCCATGGACCAAATCTGTGATATGTCTCTGAATCCAGGAAGCTTAGATGAGTAGATGGGTATATATCCCTACCACTACCACTACTATTTATACAGGATTTGAAGGTTTGCAAAGTGTTTTACAAATATTATCTCATTTGATCATCACAATAACATTGGAAAGTGCTATATTATCTCTATTTTACTGATAAGGAAACTGAGAAGGGACTTGCCCAAGATCATACACCTAATAAGGATTTGGGGGCAAATTTGAACTTAGGTCTTCCTGACTCCAAGTCCAGTGCTCTATCTTCTGAACTCTCTAAAAGAAGATTGACCGAATGAATTCATGTTCCCTGTCTTTCTTGTCCTGTTATATCCAGGCAGTCAGTCAATTTGATCCTTTCCAGGCTTACTCCTTAAAAGGAAGTTTTCATGACATATCATAAACATCCAGGTCACTTATATCTGAGTCTCCCTGGGCAGCATGATACCTTGGGCATGAAATTTGGAGTAAGGAGACATAGGTTGAAATAGAAGGATGCATGAGGAAAAGTAGGAGGCCATTTGAAGGAAGTACACTGTGTAAGCGTGTATGGAAGGGAGTAGTACATAATAAGATGTGAAAAGTTAATTGGAGACAGATTGTGAAGTTTTATATGGCAAAGAAGATTTTATTTGGTATTTGGGGCCAGATAGATAGAGTGCTGGTCCAGGAGTCAGGAAGAACTGAATTCAAACCTGGCTTCTGATAGTTGTGTGACCCTGGGCAAGTCATTTAATGTGTGTTTGCTTCAGTTTCCTTGTCTGTAAAATGGGGATATTAATAGCACCCACTTGCCAGGACTGTTGTGAGGATGAAATAAAATAATAATTGTAAAGTGCTTAGCACCGTACCTGGCACACAATAAAAGCAACATAAGTGGTTTGGGGATTTTTTGTTGTTCTTGCTCATTTGTTCACTCAGGTCCTACTTTTCATGACCTCCCAGGATCACCACATGCCAGGCCTTTTTATCTTTCACTGTCTCCTGAAATCTGTCCAAGCTCATGATATCAATGTTAGCTATTATTACTATTTGAGGTAGTAGTATATTGCAGTTGAAATCTGTGCTTCAGGAAAATCCCTTTGGCAACTGTGTGAAGGGTGAATTTAAAATGGGAGACACATTAGTCCCTTTTAAGGAAACCAATTAGGAAGCTATTGCAATAGTCAAGGTGAGGATTCAAAGTACGGTGGTGACTGCATAAATGGGTAGAAGGAGTTTAATCTGAAAGAGCTATGAAGTTAGAAATGACAAGATCTAGCATCTGATTGGATATGTGGGGTAGGGGATAAGAAGAAAGGTAGTTTGTTCAACAAATAGGGAAATTCAGAAGAATGATACATTTGGTGAGAAGCTAAAGGTCATATTTGGACATACTGAAGTTGAGATATTTATAGGACATGCAGCTTGAATTGTCTAAGAGGAAGTTGGTGATAAAAGACTTGTACTTTGGAGAGAAATTGAGGTAGAAATGATAGATCTGAGAGTCATTAGCCTAGAAATGGTAAATCCTTGTAAGTCAGTGTGGCCACCAAGAATTAGAGCATAAAAACAGAATACAAGAATGTCCAGGATGAAACTTGGGATACAACTAGAGTTAAAGGATATGAATGTTAATCCACCAAAGGAGACTGAGGAGTAGTTCTTCGAACGACCCTGAGTAGTTACAGGGGACAGCCATAGGATTCCCTGGATAATAACTCAGGAATCCTAACAACAATTCAGTGAGACATCTAATATCTTGGTTTAGGGTATACCAGCTCCCACAGTCAGTTATGCTTGAAAGACAATGCAAAAGTTCCTAGCTCCATGCCTTTTACATACTAAGCTGTCTTCTTTAAATATGAAACCCAATGATGTGCAAGAATCAGTCTGGGATCTGAGTGAGGTGTGAGTGTTCTTCACTCCTTATAAACATTCTGTTTGGGAAACCAAACCTGGAAAACATGAAGTATATGAAAAGGACCATCCTCTTCTTTCTCATGATCAAAACACAGAAGAAATTCTAGACATTTTCAGGCATCATGCCCTGGCTTCAAAGGTCTTGAGAAAAAGGAAACAAGATATGAGAGTATACAGCCAATAACAGGGAAAAATTTAGGCACTGGATGATCCAAGTTGTCTCAGACAGAGAACATTTACAACCTAGTGGACAAGATGACTTATGGACCTATTGTTCTCACATAGGCATTATTAATAGGTGGATGAGTTTCTCCATTCCTTTTCCCTTTTTATTCTGCACTCCTACTGGTAACAGGGATGATAAGGCAATTTTTTTGTTGAGTCCTTTTCAGTCCTGTCTGACTGACTCTCCATGGCTCCATTGAGGGCTTTCTTGGCAAAGATACCAGAGTGGTTTGCCATTTATTTTTTCAGCTCATTTTACCGATGAGGAAACTGAGGACAACAGGGTTAAGTGACTTGCCTGGGGTCACACAGCTAATAAGTATCTGAGACCAGATTTGAAGTCAGGTCATCCTGACTCCAGGGCCAGCACTCTATCCACTATGTCATGTAGATGCTCCAAAAAAAATGAGCAACAGGGGAAAGGGTTTGAGCTATAGGGATAAATAGTCAAGTTAATCTAGGTTTGTTTTTAAGGTTGTAACTGCAATAACTGTGGATTTCACATGTGATGTGAAATTGTTCAGTTGTTTAATTTGTATTTGACTCTTCATGACTCTTTTTGGGGTTTTTCTTGGCTAAGATACTAGAGTAGTTTGCCAGTTCTTTCTCCAGCCCATTTTACACATGAGGAAACTGAGGCAAACAAGGTTAAGTGACTTGCCCAGGGATACACAGCTAATAAGTGTCTGAGGTTAGTTTTGAACTCAGGACTTTATGACTCCAGGCCCAGTGGTTTATCACCCAAACCAAAATAATAAAAGGACACCCCCACCTTGTCTGAATAATCACTCTTCTTTTCTTTTAAAACTATAACCATTACAAAGGTTAATAGCCAGAAGTAGAGTGTGGTAAGACTCACTTGGACCCACCAATGCTAAAACAGTCCTTCACCTTCACAGGTTTCTAGGTAAGCACAATTATTTCTTTCTTGCAAGATATAAAATCAAAACCCACAGTTTAATCATTAAATCACAGCTACTCACTCAGCCTTTAGCAAAATTGTATCCTAATCCCCTTGGTGCATCCACTTGCCCCATCTAACAATCAGTTTAAAGGGTTCCCTGACCACAAGTGTCATAGAGGACTTCCTTCTAGGAGGTGTTGTCTCTATTATAGGAACTCTGGGCATGAAATGCTAACTAGCTGAGGCATAAAATGTGTAAAAGTGTGGTGTGTAAAATGCACAGGTGTGGGACAAACCAGGAGAAGTGTGGAAATAAGGTTTTTTTGCTGGAATATAGTAGGTAAAGGAGAGTAAGATGAAATAAGTCTCCAAAGGTAGGTTATAGTCAGATTAGGGAATGTCATAAATGTCAGGCTAAGCAGTTTGCATTTGATTGAGTAGGCAGTGGAGAGCCACTAAAGAAGGTTTTTGAACAGGGAGACTATGTGATTAGGAAGGATGTCATATACTTTAGGAAGATTGCTTTCCCAGCTGAACTAGATCAGAGAAGAGAGAACCTAGAGGAAGGGAGAGGACTTAAGAGGCTATTACAATAATCTAAGGATACAGAAAAGTCTAAACTAGGATGGTGGTCAGAGAAATGGAAATAAAAGACAAATTTGATCATATGCAGATACAGACCCTCAAAATTGGACCATATGTGATCCCAGTGCTTAGCACAGGACCTATTACACTGTAAGTGTTAAATAAATATTGACTGACTGATACAATAATCTGCATTATTTTATTATTTTACTGGGATGAATCTATTTGTGCACTGCTGACTAAAATGCAGTTAATGTTAATAATTATCATAGAGGCAGATTTTTTGGTTATGATTTACTAAATAATAAAAAAATGTATAAATTAGCTGGCTTTCTGGCAGATTGTTAATCATTTAATTAGATTACCTAATTTCATTAATTGTTAATTATTCAATTAAAAACATAAACAATCTTTTTTTTTTAACTTGTAAATCTTAGGCCATCATGCTACCATGGAGTAGCATAGTTTTGAGATGACCTCTCGTTTTTCTAAGGATATGCCACCATATTTTTGTGAAATTAGACTAAAGAGGTAAGATAATTGTAAGTTAACAAGAGCAAATGGCTGGAGCAGCTAGGTGGCAAAATGGATAGAGCTCTAGCTTTGGACTCAGGAGGACCTGAGTTAAAATCCAGCTTCAGACACTTGACACTTACTAGCTGTGTGACCCTGGGCAAGTCACTTAACCCTGACTGCCTAAGCAAAATAAAAAAGAGCAAATAGATACAGGAATATATAAGACTTTTAGTCTGAGGTAAGAAATTACGAGCAGTGTACTACAATTATTTCCTTTCTTAAAAAGTTGCATTTAAAGATTTAAAAGACTAGACAACCTGTGATTTTTGGGTGATTTTCTATTATCATTTCATTGTAAGCTGGGTTACTACCACAGAAGCTCAGAAGTAATTTTAAGGGAGGGGGAAAAGGTAGTCAAAGACCAAACAAAAAAAAGATTAAAAAGAAGTACTTCCCCCCCAAAAAAATAATTAATAAATAGATTTTCTTCCTTTTGACAAGTCCCATAATTTTATACTTAGGGCAAGAAACAACTTTCCATTTTAATCCCTTGAAATTCAATGACTATTTACCATCCAAAAGATTCATTTTTCAGACTTAAATGTACCTTACACTAGTTGATTTCTCTGAAAAACTCACTGAACAGCACATTGCTCACTTTATTGCTGTCCAAAGTACCTGGTAGAGTATTAGAGGCCGATGGCCTGTCTTGGCAACTTCTAATCCCCATAAATTGAAATAGCCAGTTAACTTAAACTATTGGTCTGCTGGGTATGGTACTGTTCTTCTACATTAGGAAGTGAGAGACCAGTAAGAACACTCTAGAGATAGTAGAGATATCACTAAGAAAGCACCATTTTGCTGTCTAATGTTAGCACATAAGATCAGAAAGAAGAAAAAATGAAGATCTTTTACTATCATGAACTATATTATTAGGGTTATGAGGATTAGGGTTATGACACAGTGTGGATCACAAAAAAATTAATCTTGCTAAATATAAAGTGAATTTGAGGAAGGCCATGTGGTAGACATGTATTTTAGGCTATATTCTGTAATCTTTGTCATCTCACCATTTCTGTTAATTGCAAAGGGGTTATTATGTACACAGAAAGAAAAAAAATAAACATTTTTTTCATTAGTAGACTCCATTTAAATGATTATCTCAAAATGTTGTAAAGATGAGACATTGTGCAATTTCCCATATATTCTGGCTATTTCACTCACCTCCAAAATAATAGATGTCTCCTGAATAAATCTGCATTGGCAGCACAAAATGCAGAACTGAGGTCACATCATTATCTATCATTATACTCAGGTGATTTCTTTTAGCAGATAAGGAAATGGAATGCCATTGTCCATTATTTAATTCAACTCCTAGGAGGAAAATGAAATCAGTTACAAAGAAGTGTTTATAAACTATGAATCACAATAAGTCCTTCAAAACAATGTGATTCCCTTCACTCAGCATCTCAGATAAGTATAGCATTAACATCCAGAGAAAGGAGTGGGAGGATAGGATTCAGATTGAAAGAGAGAAACTGAGCCAAGTGGGAAATCATAGCATTCTGTGTGTAAATGGAGAACATTACTTTCTTCCATTTGTCAGGCCTCAGTAGAGGAAGAAAAAACAAACAAAATCTTTGAACAAACCCAAACAATTCTGGATAGCCACAATATTATACTTATCTAGTACATAAAAAAAAGAGAAAATTACTATCAGAATTCCCTATTAGAGGGAAGAGCGAAAATTGCCAGTCTAATGTACAGTATTAGGATATATTAAAATCCCAGGATTTTAGCAAATACAATGACTACTCTATTCTTGAATTTGTGTAATTATTGCTTATAAAACAGTTAAAAGATTACAGTTTTTCCCAACAGTTTACCTTTGTAATTACCCTCTGTCACTAAACTTTTATTTTAGCAATCCATTGGCATCATTAAAACAGAAGTGGATAAGTATGAATTCAATTCATTTCAATTCAACAAATACTAATTTTGTGTCCCCTTTATGCAAGACTCTATGCCAGGTTCTAGGGCTCCTAAATAAACAAATGAACGAACAACAACAAAGGAATGAAAGAATGAATGATTGAATGAGCATCCCTACCTTCAAGGAATTTACATTCCACTGGGGAAATACAGCATGCAAAAATGAGATAATTTTAAGGGTGGGGTAATAGAATGAAAGGCTACTAGGTGGTGCAGTATATAGTGTGCCAGGCCTGGAGCCAGGAAGACCTGAGTTCAAATCCAGCCTCAGACATTTACTAGCTGTATGATCCCAGGCAAATCACTTAACCCTCTTTACCTCAGTTTCTTCATCTGTAAAATGAGCTGGAGAAGGAAATGGCAAACCACTCCAATATCTTTGGCAAGAAAACCCCAAATGGGGTCACAAAAAGTTAGACATGACTGAACAACAACAGCAGTAGAAGGAAGCAGTTTGGAGCAATTGAGTGAATGGCAAGCGCTATGTCAAAAGTTGCCAAAGTGAATGGTAAGATTTGTTCCTCCCATCTTTGAGATTCAAAAACATTGTTCCTCTTAGCATGGGAATAATACCATATCTTTATAGAAATACAAACTGGTCCTCCGTTCTTGACAGCCCACTTAAGTTTCTTCAGTGATGGTGGAAAAGAGTGGTGAAAAGGGGAGCAGAGGATTCCATGAATCACAAAGATTTTATACTGTCACTCAACTTTTGGTTATTGGTACTTTGCATATGAACCCTTTCTCCAGTGAGCACAAGTGAAAATAATATACATAAAGCTAAAGCAAATCACTCTTGGCCTTCTCTCCATAAACAAAACCAGAAGAAAGAATGATGACTCATAATATCCTCTACAAACAGGCGAAGAAAGGAGATGGCAGAGTTTGTTTTATTATATGCAATAAGACAACAAAAAACATTTCCTTAGATATCTGGTCATATCCTATTGCAATGTTCATGATAAATAGTTGCGAAAGTATCACCACAAAAATGTTTTTATGTGCCAGCATCCATTACAGAGAATGAAGAAACAGAGGAATTCTACAAGGAACTTGATAACACCCTCAAGTTTAATGCTTGGTGATTTAAATGTGTTAAAGATCAGGGGAAGGGAAAAACGAAAGGAAAAAAAATATTAAGTGCCTACTATGGTAAGACACTTTGATAAGTGTTTTACACTTATCATTTTATCTAATCCTTACAATAACTCTGTAAGATATCCCTATTTTACAGCTGAGGAAACTGAAACTAGCAGAGATTAAATGACTTGCTCAGAATCACACAGCCAGACAGAGACTTCTGTTTCTGGGATCCAAGATGGCGGAGTAAGAGGTGAGCCTCTCTTACCTTCCCTTATTAACCCCTGAAAGCCCAGAAAATATCGCCCCAGGAAAAACCCTGGAACAGCTGAACCAGAAGAAAGATGAAGTGCAGCAGTGCAGTAGCCCAGATAGCTTGAGGGATTAACTGGAAAGGCCCCTTTTACCCTGGGGGAAGGGGAGCAGTACAGAATGAGAGGTGTCACAGTAAGTTAGTGGAAAGCCCCACCTCAGCATACCAGGAGGAGATCCTCAAGCCTGGGTGGTAGAGCAGGCAAACACCAACACCTGGACACCCGAGTGCCTCATTGAGGGTGGGGAACAGGTGGAAACCAGCTCAGAAAACCACCAGGTGCCTCGGGATTTTACAGCAACCAGCTCTCCCAGTGCCTCAGCAAAACTAAGGGAAGGAGTGCTCCAAGGGGCCCTAGGCAGATAAAACACTACAACATCCATCTGAAAGGAGCTGAAGAAAGAAAAAGGAAGGAAAGGCCCTGGTGAGCAGGAAGTCTCCAGAAGCCACACTACCCAATCCTACACCTAGAGTTCCAGTGTTGCTGATTCTAGCCCAACACCAGGTAAGCTGCCAGAATCCTACAGCTTCCAACTGCTAGCACTGGAGGCCCCAGCACCAAGGCCATCAACCAGGCCCTAGTCTCCCAACACAAGAAGCTTGGGTCAGTGCCCTCTGCTTCCCAGCAGGAGAGTCCAATCTCTTTAAAGGTCAGGTAAGCAGCCAGAAAGAAACAATTTAAATATAATGGAACCACAGTCAGGATTACACAGGACCTTGCAGCTTCTATATTAAAGGACCGTAGGGTGTGGAATATGATATTCCACAAGGCAAAGGAGCTTGTATTTCAACCAAGGATCAACTGCCCAGCAAAAATGAGCATGATCTTTCAAGGGAAGAGATGGATATTCAACAAAATAAGGGACTTCCATACCTTCCTGATAAAAAGACCAGAGCTCAACAGAAAATTTGATCTTCAAATACAAGACTCAAGAGAGACACAAAAAGGTAAATGGGACAGAAAGAAACAACATGGTATTAATAAGGGCAAACTGTTTACATCCCTACAAGGGAAGATGACACTTGTAACTCTTGAGAACTGTATTGTTATTGCACCATGTTAAAGGGGTATACATAAAGAGGATGGGTAAAAATTGACTTTGATGTAATGATGAAAAAAAATCTAATCAAGAATCACACATCTAGTAGGTGTTTGAAACTAGATTTGAATTCAGGCGGTTCTGACTCCAGGCCCAGTACTCTATCCACTGAGGAACCTAGAAGCCTCAAGAATAGAAGAGGAAGATATATGTAGTCAAAGATGCCCATTGCTGTGAAAGAAGAAATACAATGCAGAGTCCAAGTTAAGGAAAGATCCCCTGTTGATTATCAGGTTCTCTAGTTCTTTTTATTTCTGGATAGGTTTGTTTTGATTGCATTGACCCCCAGAACATAATAGAGCCTCCTGAAAGAAATCTATAATCACACAGAGTTAGTCTGAACATCTACATAGGAAGGACCAATACAATCAAGAATATCTCTTGCTCGAATTATGACATGCATTTGTATAAATAACCAATTGCACTTATTCATCAGCATGTATATCTGAGACATATGGCACAATTGACTTGGACATAGTCAACACCAAGGGTGGGGAACCCTCAGTCTCAAGGTCACATGTGGCCTTCTAGGTCTTTGGGTGAAGCTTTTTGACTGAGTTCAAGTTTTACAGAACAAATCCTTTTATTAAGGGGATTTGGATTCAGTTTGTATTCAGTCAAAGGGTCGCACTTGAGAACCTAGAGGTCCATATGTGGATTCAAGATTGTAGGTCCCCCAACCCTGGTCAATACTCAATAAATACTTGTTGAATCAGTAGATCAATCATTTTCTTGGATATTTTCTTACCAGAGTTAAAAATAAATGAACATCCAGTATTATATGACCCAAAGATTACATTTCAAAAGAGTAGAAGAGATACCCCACTAGAAATGAAATGTCAAAAACCCTCTGATCCAATCTTTAACTTTCATTTCCTCCAGTCATTAAATTAAAATCATGCTATTCCCCAACTCTACCTTTCAGCAAGAATCTAGAATTCTGAAACTTTTATCAACGAAGATAAAAAAAAATTCAAAGTTCTCACATTGTTTTGATTTGTGAGAAGTAGTGAACGAGAGATGTGAATTAACACATGGAGAATTATAATGAGCTACTTTAGTAACCTGTGATTTTGTCAGTGTGGGAGTTGCAGCTACTGACAGAGATTGTGACCCAGCTATAATTTGGTCTTTGAGAGCTGCCAGATTCTTTGAGAAGTCAAGAGATTTGCCCATGGTCACATAACTAATAAGTGTCAGAGATAGGATCTCAACACATTTTTTCCTGTCTTAGAGTATTGCATACTTGCCATGATGCCATAATTCCTTTCTTTAAATTACTTCCACAAAGTAAGAATTTTCTGATAATAAAAGAAGGGTTAACTCCATAATAACTATGAAAAGATATTATGCAATTTCCTCTTTTTTAAGATTTTAAAAAATGGGTTAGTTTCATTATCTCTGAAGAGAAGAAATGGCCTTAAGGATCTCTCACCAGGTCTGTGATTTGGTCAAACATTATTTTTACAGTTAAATCCTTTCTTAACACACTAAGTCAAATCTCTCTCTTTTTCTCCTTGCATTTTTTTTTCACTCAGATTTTTCACTGGGTGTGGGTAGCTATGAGCTAGACCATGAATCCTTTTTAAGTCACAGTTTACCAGAGGAAACTATCTGTCAATGTTGTAATATTAGCTAAATTAAGTAGAAATGGCTACAACAAGCATCCTGCTATGAAATGGGTCCTAAGAGTTGCATGTGTGTCTGGGTGTATGTATGTGTGTGCACACATGCTTGTCTGCCCAGTAGAAAATCACAAATTATTTAAAGGACATTAGAATATGCTTCACTGAACATAATAAAAGACAAACTGTGACAAGGAACAAGAGTAAAAAATGTTATGCAGGACATATGTAATCAGCACAGGGTCTAAACAAAAAGTAAGAAATAAAGCAACAAGATGGAGAGCCCAAGTAATAATTAGTAAAGAAAGTAATACATTGGTAAACCTGAGATATTTAGGAGAGAAGGGAGAAAAAGGAAGAGGAACTAAAAGAGAAGTTCCTGGTGTACAGGGTAAATGCTCTATGAAGAGTTTTTAGGAAAATTTGGAAAAGAATAATGCAGAATGAAAAGACAAAAGATTTACAACCTGCATTGATTAGTGGGGAGTATGCAAAAATCCACATTTGTCAAATGATGGATCGATCAAAGTACTGTGTTCAATGTAAAAGCCTACAGGAGGAAAAAAAACCAGGTTTGTGCAATAAGTATATAATTAGAACGATATTTTAGGAAAATCACTTTGATGGCTAATGGAGGATGGATTGCAGTGGGAAGAGATTCAGAGGCAGACCCACCAGCAGGCTATTGCAATAGTAGAGATATGAGGTGATGAGGACCTGCAACCGAGTTGTGGCAGTGTCAGAGGAGAGAAAGGTATATATTCAGAAGATGTACAAAGATGAAATTCATAGGCCTTGGCATCAGATTGGATTTGGGGCTGGGTAGGGGTAGGAAAGGGGAGGAATGAAAGACAGTGAAAGTTAAGGAAGACTCCTAGGTGGAAAGGCTGAGGGACCAGGAAGAGAATGTTGCTTTTTCAGTAATAGGGAAGGTAGAAATCTTTAGGGGAAAACATAAATATAATAATAAGCTCTGTTTTGGATATATTTAGTTTATGATGTCTACTGGGCATCTATTTCCAGATATCTGAAAGACAGTTGGAGATGTGAGACTGGAGATTAGCAGAGAGGTTGGGGCAGCATAGGTAGATTCCAGCATATGTCAGCATAGAGATGTTAATTCAATCCATGAGATAACCAAGTGAAAATATAGAAAAAGAAGATAAAGGGGCTCAGGACAGAACAGCATGAGAGATTTATGATCAGAGGTTCTGATCTGATGAAAATCCAGCAAAGGAGACTAAGAAGAAAAGATCAGGTAGTTAGGAGGAGACCCAGGAAAGAGTGGTACCCCAAAAACCTAGATAAAAGAGGTTATTAAGGAAGAGACAATGATAAAAATGGTAAAAGGCTACAGACAGGTCAAAGAGAATGAGAATTGAGAAAAGGTCATTGGATTTGGCAAGTAAAAGATAACTTTTTCAGTAGAGTTATAAGACCAGAAGCCAGGGTGTAAGGAGTTAAGATCAGAAGATGAGGAGAGAAAGTGGAGGCATGTATTCCAGATGGTCTTTTTAAAGCATTTAGCCATAAATGGCAGAAAAGATATAGGAGAGTGGAAATGGAAAAATCAAATGAAGGGTTTTTGTTTGTTTGTTTGTTTTCTTCAAGATGGGGGAAACATTGGCATACTTTTAGGCAGTAGGGAATGAGCCAGCGGAAAAAGGAGCGATTAAAAATAAGTGATGGGTAAGGATCAGAGATGAGTACAATCTGTTGGAGGAGAAAGGATGGAATGGGATCCCTTGAGTGAGAAGAGGGGTTAGCATTGGTAAGGAGTAAGGCAACTTCATCACATAAGACAAGAGTGAAAACAGGAGTGAGACAGGAGGAGAAAGTGACTTAAGGCATCTGAGTGAAGGAAGATGAGGGAGAGGGGAGAAGAGGGAGTTTGTGGTAATAACCTCAAATTTTTTTCAGTAAAATATAAGGCAAGTTTCTCAGCTGAGAGGGCAGGGTCAGGGAGAGCCATGGGAGGCATGTTGAGGGATGAAAAGGTTTGGAAGAGCTTACTTGGAGAGGAGGACAGTGAGTTGAAAATGCAGGTATAATAAGACTGCCTAGCAGCAGTAAGGGCAGCAGTGAGAATAGAGGCAGCATAGACTGTGCAAACCAGAATGGTTGTGTGATTCTCTCCACCTTTGTTTAGCAACACATGGCAAACGAAGTGAATAGCAAGAGTGAGCCAAAACTCGGGCTTAACACTGAGAGATCAGCAAAACGATTAGAGAACTAAGGACTCAAGAGAAGAGAACAGTGTAAAGTTTAATTGGTTCAACGATGGGTCAAGATGGAGAAAAGAGGAGAGCAGCTAGTACAGAGGGGGGACCAGGGAGAAAATTAAGGCTTAAAGGGATTAGAGGTCAAAGTGGAGATAAAGAATACTTGGTAAGGGTTGCTGTTGTTTGTCCTTTGTTCTAGAAGAGGACTATGATTTTTTTTTTAACTAGGTAAAAGAGGCCATTCTCTGCCTTATTTCTTGCCTCTGCTCAATTACTGAAATAAGGCATTGCTTGGTAAGGGAAGGCAGAGAGAAAAGAGAAAAACCAATAGATTGTGGTTAGGTAAGATTTTGGAATTCTTGAGCATTAAGGTGGTACATTTATGGGTGATGGTAAAATTAAGAGTGTGGTCATCTTTGTGTGGCTGAGGAGGGGTGGAGGTTAACATTCACATGCTGAAATCTGAGCAACAGACATTTTTCATCTACTTGGTATTTTCTATGTGGATGAACAAGCCAAACTTCTTGGAATGATTAGAAACCTCTTCCAGGAAGCTCTACAGTGTCTTGGGGCTCATTATCATTCCTACATAGAAGAATCTAAAAGACCTTATCATCCATAGGAAGTTTCTTTTTGACATGAACTGTGTGATCTATCTCTTCCAACAAAGTAGCAAAATTCTTTGATGAGCATGCATTTCCCTGTTTTACATCTCACAAGATTTATGATCAGAAAGTCATTAAATATGTTTATTTCTAGGGCTATAAATCCTGAGGAATCTTGAATAATTTTGGTGAACTTATGGGATCCAGTCAAGCAGCATACTGTCCTAACCAATCAAACACTTTTTCAAAACCAACTCAACAAACAAAATGAGAACTTATATTTTCTATATCTTTCAGTCTCTTTTCAAGAGACTGTATGGGGCCCATTGCTGAACATGGCTTGAGAAAACTATCTTGTTTCTTATTAGAACCCTCCCTGAGAAGGCCCTTGATTTATGCATAGCTTGATCTCATAAAAATGTTTGTTTAGGTGAATAAATTAACATATAAATCATGAATTCTTAATGTTCTTTTGGTCTTCTTTTGTCTATATTTACTAAGGCCCGTTTTTTTTCCCCTTTTCCCATGGATTTGGAATCTTCTTCTTCAGAAATCCTTTATGTCATTCCATTGTGTTACTTCTGGCACAGATTTTAGCATACACTTGATTCAGTTTGGCTCTTTTTCCCATCTTTGTTCTCTTTGGTACCATTTCTATCTCTTCTATAAGCTAATCTGAGACTACAAAAGGGTACAAGTATGGTATTACCACTGCCAAGCTAGAGAAAATAGTTTGTAAAAATTATTTTTATAAATCTTCATTTTATTTTTTTCTTGTGTTTGTAGTTCTCTGTCCATTTTTCATTATTAAATATCCTTGGGATGACTTTGTGTTTAGTTGATTATCTTCCCAAAATTTCCTTAAATGGATTTTTGCTTTCCATTTCTTCAATTTGCTTTTTGAGACTACATGGCTCACAATACTTCATCATTATTCTTTGTAAAATTTAACAAATAAGTTCATATTCTAACCTGATATTGCCTTTGGCAGCTATCTCTGTTTGATAAGTAATTCAGATGTTTGCTGACTAAGCTCCTTTCTGGAATCATTTAGTCTTGGTTTGGCACTTAACTTACAAAGGTTAAACTTCTGGATAGAATTATTATAGAAAGTGTTGATGTCATTTATTTTGTTCATTTCAATTTTTATTTTTATTTTCAATTGCTTTTTTAAAATTTCAAGGTTAAACTATGTCAACTGTAAGCCATATGTTTATTTTTTTTTAATTCCTATTCTTAAAAAAGAAAAATTCTTGATGGGTTGATGGTTGACTATACATAGATAGCTGACTCAAGGAAAACTCCCACATAAATAACAAGTCTATTCCTGCCTGCTAATTCCACTAAAAAAAAAAAAAGAGTGGTTTATGATGAGAAAAAAAAAACAGAAAAAGCATTAAATGTGATTCAGAGCTAATTCTAAAAAAAGGTAAACTATAACGTGTAAACTATATGATTTGATTTTAAGGCATCAAAGAATCAGCTTCGAATGCAAGATCTCCACTGGCCAGATCAGGTTTCAGAAAATTCCTTTCAAGGCATTGTATCCCCCAGTATCATTAGGACAATATCTCAACCTGTCTCCCTAAGCAAGTTAAGCTATTTTTTTCCCCCCTTAAAATTTATTTAAAGCATCCTGGAGACTTGATTAACTCAGGGGATTAAAGTCTCAGGCTACTGGTATCACTTCCTGTTTCCCTGAGCACAAAAAATATCTATGAAGTGCTCCAAGCGTTCTCTCCGATGTTTCACTCCGGCAAAATAATAGGCAACTCCATTAACTCAGCTAAATCTATTTTGAAGTGTCCACAATACATATCTCTTTTCCTGCTTTGGCTAAATAAATCTCCTTTATTTAACTGCTAAATGACCTACAAGTGCCTTATTCTTTTTCAATATCAAACATAAACTATCTGGGGACTGGCCTAAATAAGGTCAGTCCACAACAATTGGTATAGTCTTGCAGGATTGGAATAGAATAATTTCAACAAGTGAGGAGTGGGCAGTAAAGAAGACCTTCACAATACTTATAGTACTTTTTAGATAGGGAGTTTAGATATGGAGCACCATGAAGTGGCCTCTCACCCCTTGGGAGATTAGAAAGTAAATGTGGCCGCTTAGAAACAAGAGACTAATGTGAGTATACTTTGAGAATTGTACCCTTAAGAATTATATCTTGAAGACAATTGATGCAAAATATCTTTTAAGGCTATCAGCTGGACCTTCCAGGCTGTTAATTTGAGCTTTCTCCACTTACTATTAGGGGATATCCTCAGAGCTCAATTTACCATCAAAGCAGCTAGGAGGGACTGAATTTTAAGGCATTGAAAGAGATTTCCCCCTGGTGAGAAAAGCACAAATTCAGAAGAGTGGAAAGTAAGTAAGGCTCTGGCCTTACTGAGCTGGATGTCTTTGTATTGCTAATGGTATCATTATCTAGTCGCCTTAGGAGAAGTGTTGCTTAGGTTTCATGGTGTATTGTGGCAGCAAAGAATTCAGAGTCAGACCACCTCTAGTGTTTATTGAGAATTGACACCCCTCATAAACTGGCTAGGTTCCAAGAGTAACCAGCAACCTAGTAAGACAAGTAAAGCAATTTTATATTGTAATGATGTTGATTACACAACAAAAACTACGAATATTAAAAAGGCGGGAGGGGTTTGTTAATGGATTAGGTTAGAGGGGAGGGGTCCCTTCTATGATTTGGTGGTCAAACATCCTGGTTGTGCTGCTTTCTGATTGGCTAGTTGTTGTGGTTCTGTCAGTTCAAGATGAATAGTTAGGTATTGTGGTCCTGTCTTGGGCACAACGACAAATGGATGATGCAATTGTGATTGAGTACAAGAACAAACTTGTTCAAGTATGTGAATTGGGTCTGGGGGGCAATGGCTATATTGAGTCTGGGGGCCTGAGCTGTGGTTAAAGCCAGACTGTGTGGTTAAATCTGGACATGCCTGATTTTCAGTGGGGCCCACAAGGAAGTTAGAATGTTCAGAAGCTTACCGAAAGAAGACCCTTCCCTGCTTTAAGAGAGTCCTATTTGAATATAAAGAGGGGAAGAACCTTTAGATTTGAATGAATTACTGGTAATGATCAATGCATTCTTCAGTTCTTCAAACTGCATAAAGCCAAATAGCCAGCCATCTGAGAGGTAGCATGAGGAAACCTCAACAATGAGAATGAAATTCCCAGAAAGTTCCTCCTTGGAATTTTAGGATTTTCTAACAACTGTACTGAAAGAATTACTTTAGTCTTTCTTTTCTTTAATTTTAATTGTTATGTTTTTATTTAGCATATGAGAGGTCAACCTGAACTCTGCTATATGGACTTTATTATGATTCTTTGGAGCAAACTTTTGGGGAGACACTTGAAAGGACAATGCTTAATTCTCCTGAAGAGCTCAGGGGCAATTTTTGGAATCAGAGAGGTAGACAAATGTGCAAATTGTATCCCAGTTAATTTGGTAAGGAGAAGTAGGGTTGATGAATCGGTTTAAAAACTTTCCACTCTCATGGATAGAGCACCGGCCCTGAACTCAGGAGGACCTGAGTTCAAATTCGGCCTCAGACTAAACACTTGACACTTACTAGCTGTGTGACCCTGGGCGAGTCACTTAACCCCAATTGCCTAAAAAAACAAAAAACAAAAAACAAAAAACTTTCCACTCTCACAACAGATTTGTGAATTGTAACTCTCTCTGGAACTTCCTGTAAGGGGTCCCCTGCATTCCACCACCTTGGATAAAGTAGCTACTGCTCCTAAATGGCAAATTGAGTTCCTTACTGGCCTCTGGTAGTCTCTAGATTTATTTGTTTGTTTTTGCTGTCATTTTGTTTTGGTTTTGCTTTGTCTTTTCCAGAGCACAAGTGGCTGACCTGAACTAGACATTACAATCTTGGTAGAAACTGTGAATATGAGATGTCAGGTCTCCTATGTCCTTCAGTTTGGGTCAATTGGTAGCAGGGAGATTTTCCTGCAAGGAGAGCATGATCACTAACAGGAAGAGGAATTGAGACTTGGCATAATCTGCCAGAATTCGGTGGAGTTCCATGAGCTATCTCATGCATCAGTTCTTCACCTTATCAATTATGACCTTTAGTCACTGGCCCCAGCACAGGAGGGTAGAGCCAGGTCCCAACAATGGCAACACAACACCAATTCACTACCTACCCTCCCCCACTCTTGCAGAGCATATGAAAGAAGTGGCAGGGGAAGTCCACAAAAATGCTCTGCACCCTGGGGTGGGGGAGGGGAGGAAAGGGCAGAATCAGGCCTTGGCATAGGGTGGGGGCACAATACTCACTCCAATACAGGGAATCAGTGCTTACCCTCTAACCATCAGTGAGGGGTATGTGGTACAGAGCCAAGTCTGGACAAAGGAGGTGAGAGTCAAGCCCCAGAAATGATAGTACAATAGCTCTCAGACCATATTCCAGCATAATGCAGCACAGTTCAGGCCCCAGTAGTGGCTTCTGTCCTGCTCAAGCATAGAGAGGTAAGAGTTGATGCTGGCAGAATGAGCAGCAGACAGAGACACTGGAACCACCAGCAAAAGCCTGGGAGCAGCAGGCCCAGACCCAGGTCTTAATGGCAGGGGTCAGGAGGCAGCAGATGTATATTTGGCTCCCCCAATGGAAGTGGGCAACAGAGCTGGGCCTAGCAGCAAAAGAGATAGAAGCAAATAGGGAATGGGTCCCAGAGGCAATAGCAGCCTAGTGGCAGAAAAGTGGGCACTGGAATGTTTAGTGGCAAAAGCCAGGCCACTATTGCTTCCTATAATGCAGAATTGAGTAGACTTTCCACATTACAGCCAATAAAATACCAAGTGATCAACGAAACTTTCTAAGAAGGACTTGAACAACAAAAGTGTGGTATTGTTGGGAGGTAGTTTGCTTTCTGGCAACAAGGAGAACATGAAAGTATCTATCTAGTACCCACAGAAGAAGAGGGAAGTTCCTAGGGACCTCTTATAAAATTAATTTTTTGTATCCCTCCTGCCATAGGGCTCCCTGGAAGAAGAATGGGTGGTGATACAAGACAGTTCTCCCCAAACTATGAGGAGGCTCAGTGACCATGCAGGATGTATCATCATCTTTGCTATCTCTGGTGCTGCTCCTTCTTAACAGACCCCCTGGGAATGCAATGATTTCATCACCTACAATATGGACCTCATCATTTAGACCAGGACTCATCCTTCCTGGGATTCTTCAATATTTAGTCATTCCTTTGAGGAGCCATTAAATTGTTAGTTTAGTTTTCATATGGTTCTGTTTCAGTTTTCCTTTCCTTTAATGCTGCCTCTACAAGTCTTCTTGAATACCAGAGGTCAGGGTTGACAAGTATCATCCCTAAAGTAACTTAACTGTCCTCTAGAATAGTAATGTCAGACTTAAACAGAAACATTCCCATTCCCTACGTACTGACTTAGAAAACCACAAATTAACATTATCTATATTGTATGGTGTTTTTATTTATTTTGTTAAACATTTCCCAATTACATTTTAATCTGGTTGAAGCCACTTTGGGGAGTTTTGAAGTCATGAGTTTAAATTAAAAACTCTAGTCTAGAAGATCTTATGGACCTTACCACCAAGTGGTGGAGTATAGTGGGAAGCAATAGTCTTTGCTCTTCCACTATGGAAGTTAGACTAGTTTTTCCTTAAAAGGTAGGGAAACCAAACCTGAGACTTGATTAGCTCAAAGGACATAAGGCTCAGGTTGTTGATGTCACTTCCTGATCCTGTGAGTACAAAAAATCCAGAAGGAACTCCATACATTTTCTTTGTTGTTTGGCTGATAGAAAATAATAGGCAGGTAAGGCAAAGGAATTTTGATTCATTAGAGAAGAAATATAGGTGTCCATAGTGTATATTATTGATAAATACGTTCTTCTGCTAAGGTTAAGTAAACCTTTTGATAACTTTCAAATGACCTATAAATGTTTTACTCCTTTTGAATATCAAACATAAATGACCAGAGAAATGGCGTGAGTCAAGACCAGACCAGAACACCTGGCTAAAAAGAAAATCTTTATCACATTAAAATTGGATACCTTGACACAGGAATATTTAGTGGGAAAAGCAGAAAGAATTCTAATCATACTAAGGTATGAAAACACTTTATATTATGTACTCTACAGTCTCTGAAATATGACTAAAAGAGTAAGTACTGTGGATTTTTAGTACGGATTTACTATACACTTTATTACTATTGATGCTACTTGATATTCGATAGTTTTGAAATCTGTAATATTTGTAAATTTGTAAAATTTTACAATTTTGAAATCTAAAGGTGGTCAAAAAATGGGGGGGCAAAAGCATTCTGTGGAACGACAGCAGATTGTATTTTAAAATTTGATATACTATTTTCAAAATTACTTAGAATTACATTTCACAAAGCTACGTTCTTCATTAGGAAATTTAGACTAGGTGGTTTATACATTTATTGAAATAATAACTCAGTTCAGGTTCAGCACTCAAAGCAGTTCAACTTTGGTTCCTTGGGTTTAATATGTATGTGTGTGTGTGTGTGTGTGTGTGTGTGTGTGTGTGTGTGTGTAGGTATGTATATGTATATATGGATTTTAAATGAAGAGTAAATTGCTAATTTCCATTTCTATCAGAAAAAGAAAAAAAGAGTAAGCTAGCCTTCATCATTAGAAGTATTTTGCTTATTGTGGAGAAGTAGCTCTTTTTTTTTTTCAAAAAAAATAATGACAATGAATTCTGACCACTGGTCAGAATTAATATTCTCTGGTCAAAATAATAGTCTCTGATTTAATTATTAAATGTTGTACATGTGAATCCTAAGTCAAAAGTCTTTGCTTGTAAGATAATAAACCTGTCCAATCATACTCAATTTAATTAGTCAATTGATAAATATGTTCTTCTGCTAAGGTTAAGTAAACCTTTTGATAACTTTCAAATGACCTATAAATGTTTTACTCCTTTTGAATATCAAACATAAATGACCAGAGAAATGGCGTGAGTCAAGATCAGACCAGAACACCTGGCTAAAAAGAAAATCTTTATTATTAAATTATATGGTATCAGTGATAATTTCTGCACTTAAACATGATTATTATGACTTCCAAGTCACTGGGGAGTGTTTTGTATATTCTTATGCTTTTCAGTTAATCGGTCAAAGACACATGTCAATAAACTGTTTAAAAATGACAGTACCTTCCCTGGGCCTGTTAGAGTGACATTGCACCAAAGCAATTTCATTAACATGTTTATAATTGGGCTGTGATTGAAACTGCTATTGAAGAAGTCAAATACATCACAATAAGCTGTACATCAATGACATACTTGCTATGAAATTAACATTTTCAAATGATGATCTCAGGAAACCTATTAACAATTAAAATGAAATTGCTTTGATTTATTCCTTTTTCAGACACACTTATGCAAATTTCTCACAGCATTAACATGCCATAAGTAGGTATGACATAGTAGTTGTCACTAAAATTGAATGCAATATTCATATTTTTAAATTGAACTTTTAACCTTCAGTATTAGAAAAGGAGAAACATTGCAATAAGGAAAGAAAAGGTGAGAGTCAAAGTTTGTATTCTTATTTTTTCTTTGTGCTTTTGTTCCACTCATTTTTTATTGTCTTTTTTAGTTCAGAAATTTTACCTTTTTGAGTAAAAGGCCATTACAATATTTATTCAGCAAACAGCAGGGATGTGACCTTCAAAACGCATTGTAAATATAAATTTAAAATTAAAGTAGTCATTAACTTTATAGCGACTTCTACTATACTATCTTTACTACTTGGATATCATTCCAAATGTGTGAGGGCCTGGTAATCATTCCTCGTCATGAACAGTAATAGTATTTTAAGGGCTGGGGGAATAAAAGCACACACTCACTCAATGAACTGACCAAAATTGAATATCAATGCCAGACTCTACCATTGGTATAAGAAGTTATTTAAAAGTCAAAACACATAAAAT
The DNA here is from genome assembly GCF_003287225.1 of Phascolarctos cinereus. Classification (NCBI taxonomy): domain Eukaryota; kingdom Metazoa; phylum Chordata; class Mammalia; order Diprotodontia; family Phascolarctidae; genus Phascolarctos; species Phascolarctos cinereus. The sequence continues at coordinate 259,266,974 of NW_027555847.1, forward strand.
ATGTGGGTTTTTTGTTCTGCTCTGTTCTACCCACATTCTCTTCTATCCAGCAGCATTTAACATCGAGAATGATGAAAGCTGGTAGGGAATTGATGACAGAGAATGCTTCATTTTCTCTTTGTATTCCCAATGCCAAAAAAACTGCAATGACTTGCAATTCATATTTGTTGAACTGACTGTCTGAACTGGATATTAAATGATCAATATTTATTAAATGCCTAATGTGTGCCTGGCATGCAGAGTTTTAGTCCTGTGCACATAAAGAAGTTATCCCTATTCTTTTCCTACCACCACTGTGAATATAATGAATCCTGAAATGTAGAAACAGAGATGATAATAACTAGAAAGATTAGAATATTGCCTTGCAGGGCCCTTCTAACTGAATCTATGATCCTATAATCCATTCTTAAAGATCTTGTTAAGAAAATGCTAGAGAATCAAAATGGCAAATTTTCTGTTTTGAAAAGATAAAGTTACTTTGTGTATTTTATTAATACAAAGATTCTTTCATGGATTAAATCATAAATTTGTTAACCCAGTTAGTATTTATTGAGTTCCTATTAAGATCAAGAAAATCGGCTAGGCCTTTCTGGAGATACAAAAGTGATATAACTATTATAAATAAAAGCCGAGTAATCTAGCACAAAAATATTTAAAATATGTTTATTACCTGCTGTTATGTCACTCTGTTGTTTTCCTAGTTTGAAGAGCTTCAGTCTAATTTTTCCATCATGAAGATAGAGGAGGAGACCTCCCGAATGTTGATGAAAGTTACTGGACAGCAAAAGTCCCATTTCGTTCCAAGTGCGAAATTGAAAACTCACAGATATCTCATCCTGCCCAGAGGAGCCACGTAGCAATAGGTAGCTGCCAGAGCCCAAAAAAGTGACTGGAACTGTTTGTGGTTGCGAACAAGAAAATGACACATTTCCCTAAGGACACAATAAAGGAATACAGTAGTAAGATGCCATGATGGCATTTTGTTTTAGTAATACATTTTTAATATAAATGTTTAATTGATGCTTTAAAAAAATATCATCAGGGCAGCTAGGTGGCACATTGGATAGAGCTCCGGCCTTGGAGTCAGGAGGATGTAAGTTGAAAACTGGCCTCAGACACTTTATATTTACTAGCTGTGTGATCCTGGGTAAGTCACTTAACCCCAATTGCCTCACAAAACAAAAAACAAAAAAACCTCAGAAAAATATTGTCATCATTTCTCAAAGGCAGTTCCTTCTCCTCAACTTGCTGCCCCTCCCTCAACTCTGACAAATGGAAGTCTTTCTTTTAATAAAGACATATACAGTTAAACAAACAAATTGACCCACTGGCCACGACTGACAATACATTCCTAATTTTGCACAGATTCATAGAGGCCTTTGTGGCTGGTATTAACTCTTACGTAGAGAGAATCAACATAGATTCCTGACATGAACATTAAGGTATTCTACTAAATTATGATAGCATAGTTAAATTTCCTTATCATCCTAATCTGTGCTAACTATTCTAGGCAGCGATATTTTGCCATTTTCCATATGAAGTCATGACTTTCTAATTTCTCAGCCTTAGCTAAGGCTATTACATTTCAATTACCAAGCCAAAGTAACTACAGTGTTTACATATATATATATATATGCATATATATATATATATGTGTGTGTGTGTGTGTATATATCTCTGCAGATATATCACATATACACACATTTACATGCACATACATTTCTGTGTACATATGTACGTAGTAATATAAAACATATAAAATGGATATTGAGCTTATATTATTTATGTATACAAATGTGCATGTATATATCATGCATGTGTATATGTATATGCATATGCATATACATTGTATATAGGTGCTTGTATCTGTATTGCATGTGTGTATGCATGCATGTATACATACATGTATATTGCATGACCCATATTTAGCTCAGGATCTGTTTTCAGTATATCTGTTGATCCATAGCAAAATGCCCTTTACATCTTCATTAAATGACTTTCTGAAGTTTAACGAGTCAATCTTATCTTCAAACCATTTTAACAGTACCAGAATAGCTCTCTGTTATAAAGAAAATATGACCATATCTCCCCATTCCTTTTTTTTTTTTTTTGGTGAGGCAATCAGGGTTAAGTGACTTGCCCAGGGTTACACAGCTGTTAAGTGTCAAGTGTCTGAGGTCACATTTGAACTCAGGTCCTCCTGATTCCAAGGACAGAGTTCTATTCACTGCACCACCTAGCTGCCCCTCTCCTCATTCTTAAACAAACAAAAGCAGTCATTTGATTCTACCAAAGGATTACCAAGGAAATAAATTAGATTGAAATAAAGATACATTTTTTCTACAATTTCATGTTTATTATCCCCTTGCAATCTATACACAGATACCACTAATGTTCATATTCTCTATATCTCTCTGTGTCCCCAACCCCACCCCCATGTCTCTGCCTGGCTGCCTTCAGGAATCAGTTCACCTTCAATAGGAGGCCTTTGCAAGTTTCTCTCCCTTTTCATCTCTCCCATCCCAGCTGCTAATTCCCTTACTTCTTTTTTTTTAAAATAATATTTTATTTTTCTCCAATTCACATGTTGACAATTTTTTTAACATTTGTTTTATGTTTTTTAAGTTTTGAGTTCCAAATTCTATACTTCTCCCCCTTCCTCCATCCCCTGCCTTATGACAGTATATCACCATGAATTCTGTATAAGGTGTATGTATCTCCTTATTTACATGTTGTAAATAGGGAAGACCCCATTAGAATGTGAGCTCCTTAAGGGACAGTACTATTTTTGTCTTTCTTTTAATCCTCAGAGTTTAGTTTACTGTCTTACACATATTGCAATTCTTGATAAACACTTGTTGACTGATTTTTTTCCCCTCCTAAATTGAAGATTAAAAAAGTCTTTGGGAAATGTGAATAGTCCAAAAATTGATATGTTTTGTAAATTTAGCTTTTTCTATATAGTGTCCCCTCCAACATTCCTTTTAAATATGTAATAAAGTTATCATGTAAGTGTCTTTTTTTCTTCTCTCCCCCCTCCCCAACCTTAGAGATGGTTACCATTAGACACAAATAGGTATGCATGTGTAAAATTATTCTATACATATTTCTATTTATCAGTTCTTTCTCAGGATGCCTATAGCATCTCTCTTCATTGTCCTTTATAGTTAATCTGGATATTCATGATAGTAATGCTCTAAATCATTATTTTTTAAGGAATACAAATTAAAAATAACCTTGAGATACCATTTTACACCTACCAAATGTTGGGGAGATGTAGAAAAATTGGGACACTAATTCATGTTGGTTGAATTGTGAACTGATCCAAAAATCTGAAATTATGCCCAAAGAGTTATTAAACTGCCTATACCTTTTGACCCAGGAATAACCCTATTATATAGTTTTTTTGAACAGGATATACCTGTATACACACATACATAGTAACAGAGCGTTTTTATTTGGAGTAGGAGCTGCAATCATTACAAACAGTGCGTTGTATTAAAAAGTACTGTAATTGAAATTAGGCCTGTGCTTTTAATTCCTAGTTTACATCCTTTCAAGCCATGTGACTATGGGCATCACTTTACCTTTCTGAGACTCAGTCTCTTCATCAGTGAAATGGAAATAATATTTTCATTAACTCATAGGACAAATTTTTTCCAATTTAAAGCACTTTATAAATGTGTATTATTTAAAGCAAGTTTCATTCATTTCTATTTAAAACCGTGAGACAAAGTGAAGCAACTTTTCCAATATGTGAATCTAAATGACTGAGCACAAAGCAGAATCATGTAGTCTCTAAGCCAAGGGTACAGTATATGGGGTGAAGGATGAGGGTTTCGGGCAATCTTATGGTATCATATATTAGGAAGGGTATATTGTTGCTTTTGTTTAGTTGTTTCAGTTATGTCTGACTCTTCGAGACACCATTTGGGATTTTCTTAGCAAAGATACGGGCATGGTTTGCCATTTCCTTCTCCAGCTCATTTTACAGATGAGGAAATCAAAGCAAATAAGGTGAAGTCACATAGCTGTAAGTGTCTGAGGCTGGACTTGAAATGAGGGAGGTAAGACTTTCTGAGTCCAAGCCCAGAATTCTATTCATTGAGCCACCTAGCTGCCCCAGGAAGGAGATATAAGGGTAAACAAACAAGCTGAGGTTACAGAAATAGGGCGCAAAGATACAAATGCTAAACACAGATCAAACACACTGATAGTCCTAGTGAGTGCCATGCTCGTCCTGCTTGTCCCCTATTTCACCTCATAATTGTGGCTGGAGCAAACTATATGGAGGACCTTTCAGAGCTAAGGAAGCAAAAAGCCTCCAAAAATGATGTTTTTATATGTCGCTGGGACTGTCAGGTGCCACACAGCTGGCATAAAGCCTTCTGGTAAGCTTGAAACAAATATTTTTGCTCTAACTGCCAGTAATCAGGATCTGCCAGTCAACTGTAAAACCTGCGCCTTAAATATTAAATGCACCAGAGGCTAGGACTTGAGTACCATAGGGTTTGCCCCACCTCCTCCCCCCCAGCCTTGCCCTGTGTATAGGCCTGGTCCTACCCTGCTACAGAGGAAAGGTCTCTACCTGGGCTTTTGACAAGACTCTCTTTTCCCCTCCAATGAAAGTAAATTTACACTGTTATAGGGCAAAGTCAAGCACTGTTCTAACAACTAGGGATACAAAGAAATGGAAAAAGCAGAAATAGCTCTCAAGGAACTCATGCAAAGCACTATGTATAAGCAAGACATATCCAGGATAACTTGAGAAGGTAGTAGTCTCAGACAGAAGGCACTAAGATTGAGAAGGACTAGGAGACATGTATTGCATGAAAGCTGAAATTTGCACAAAGCCAGAGAGAGAAGCCAGGAGGCAGAGAGAAGAGAGAGAGCATTGCAGGGATGGGAGATAAGGGTGAACACCTGGAGAGATGGAATGGCTGTGGGAGCAAAATATGTGGAGCAGAGAAAGACGTTAGAAGACTGAAAAGTTAGGAAGAGAGGAGGTTATGAAAGCCTTTAAAAGCTAGATGATCTTATATTTGACACGGGAAGCAACAGGGAGTCACTGAAAGTGATGAGACTATCAATACCTAAGCTTTGTAATGAACCACACTGGTAGAAAAATTTGATAAAAGCATAATCAAGGATATAATGAAAAAAAACTTCCTTATAACTTAATAGTTAATATACTGACATTTTTCCTATTCAGTTGTGATCAGTCATGACTGTACCACAGAGTAGTGAGGAGACCTTTAAATTATTGGAAACAAATAACATTCAAATACACACATCTGCATTAATTCAACAAGCATTAAGCAACTACAGCATGAAATATATTGTGCTAGGTATTGGAGATGTAAAGACAGAAAATGAGTTTCTCCTTTTTTATAAATTTACATTCTAATGGGAGGAGTAAGAATGTAAAGTGAAAGTCCTGGGTGGGGGGTGGGGAAGATAATGACATATTACCACTCGACTCACAGTGGAGTGCCAAGGGATTCCTAGGATAGAGCATTGTGTACATGCCAGGCACAGTTAGTTTCTGTTGTGTTTCGTTTAAATATTTTTCTGTATCACAAGGAGGTTCAAGCTGAAGACAAGGGGAGGAGCAGATTAAAATGACTGTGAGGTATACACAAAAGAAAAAAAAATCAATAAAAATTTTTTTTAAAGGGAGAGAGAAAACTGTGGTCTTCAAGAAAGGCCTTGTAAAGGAGATGATGAGCCTTAAAGTGAAAGTGAAGATTCAGAGGGGCAGAGGTGAGAAGGCAGTAGATGTCAGACATAAGGGGAAGATAACTTGTGCAAATAAATAAAAATTGGACATGGAATGTCTTTTTGAAAGAGCAGCAAGTAGAGCAGTTTGATTAGAACGGAGTACGTATTTGTATGTATAATGCAGAATAACTTCAATTTTGCTTTGGCAGTCCGAATAAATATATCTAATTTTCATAATGAAATGAATTTAGATGTGTATTCTCCAGAAGAATACAAATTGGCATTAGAATTTCTTTTGGAATGGTTAAAAAGCAATATATTTTAATACTGTTGAATATTAAAGTAATTTATAAATTTAAAGCCGAATCTCTGCTTTTCATGACTCTACTAACTGAAACTTCATATAACAGATAGTGAAAAAGCCACTATAGGTTTAAATTTTAGAGCAAGAAGAGATCTTAGAAATCATTTAATCCAAGTCACTTAATTGGCAGGTGAAGAAACTGAAGCCTAAGAAGGCCATATGATTTGCCTAAGGTAGCACAGTGAGTTAGCAACAAAACTCACGTAGAGCCAAAATCTTCTGACTCTGAGCCTGCAATTCTCAGGCTGCACTACTACTGCACTCCTCTTCCAGAATTTGATATTAAAGTACTATATTTTAGGCCAGCCAATATTACTACTTTGGGAAAATGTGTAGACATAACAGTTTAATAATTCCTAATTGATATTAATTTATTGGCAACTACCATACCAAATTGATAAGTTTGTTCATTTTAATCAATGAATGATACTTGGTTACTCTCTGGAAAACTGGGATTATTCTCTGTTTGGGTGATTAAAGCCTAAATAAAGAATTAGGAAAATTATACAGGCAGAAAAACTGGACTACTGGGAGCAATAACAAGGAAATCCAAGAAAAATGTAGCCTATGACATAAAAGAAAATTTAAATCTCTTTTTATTTCCTTTTTCTGTGGAAATGAAGAACCTGTCTCATAAACTACTGTAACCTGGCTTGAGCTAGTTTCTTCCCTTTACCCTCTCAAGTTGTTACCATGGAAACTTAATCAGCCAGCTAGGTCACTACCAAAAGTCCAGAAAGATGCTACAAAGAGTTCCCCAGGTTCCAGGGGGTTTTCATCTAGACTCAAGACTTATTTGAGTCTTTTTATTCCCCTAAAGCCACAGGGGAAAACAGAGAAAATTGCTGGTTGAGTGTAAGACACCTAGACAATGCACTCTATTTATCACAGCATCTTGGAACTGGAAAGAGACTTCAAATTCTACCTATTCAACTCCATACCAGAACAAGAATCCCCAGTAAAACATATCTTATAAGTGGCCATCCAGTCTTTGCTTGAAGATTTCAAGAAAAGAATAGTTTTAATTCCATCTAACTATGCTATCATTTGTCACACATCTCTACATTTTGTCACCAACAATAGTAATGAGAGACTTTGCAAAATGCTTTGCTAAAATCTAGGGAAATTGGACTTTTGGTTATGATAATGAAATGAATGTTTGCAGAGAAACCATGCTCTCCTGCATAAACACCAGAAAATACCTGAAAATGATGCCAGAAAAACCTATGACACAGAAAATTGAAAAGTAATGACACAAGATGATCAGTGTGAATCTAGTAGAACTAGAGAGAAGAACAACAACATAGAAACTAGTGCAAAATCAGGTAAGTGGACCAGAAGCTAGCAAAATTATGGAGAGGAATTGCGCTAGGTCAGCCACTTCAAGTTTCTGAAAATGAGCCTAAAGGTAGTCAGAGTCATCCATCACATTGACAGAGGAAGAAGGTTGAGGTCTGGAGGAATCTTAAGACTGCAAAAGCTCCAATAATCATCAACATGAAGCCATATCCAGAAAGTCAGAACACAGGTGGAAGCAGCATAAGCCCTAAATCACAACACAGAAAGAGAAGACATGGCCACATGCTTCTGGGAGCCACAGAAGTTGACAGGACCACCTCAGTTCCTGAGAACTAGAGACAAAGGTTGCCATGCTTGAGAAAAGTCATATGCCGCTGGGGCAAGTCAAAGTTATAACAAGAGATTGAACCAACTCCCACTTTAGGATCATGTCAGGAGAAGGAGAAACTCTAGGTATAGAATCAGGAGACTGAGATAGAAACTAGAGAGTGAGGTAGAGGGTGGGGTCTAATACCAATCACTCAATCAGTACTGGGAATAGTAATGACATTCAGACTACAGAGGGAGAAAGGACCAATATACACCCACTTTATCTAAGAGGGAATTATTCTGAATACACAATCTCAAACTAAGAAATGAGGGTGAAAATATAGAGGAATAGAAAAGAGAAGAAAATATTGAATGGAATAAAGAAATAATATTAGTTAAGTCAAGAGGCAAATACAGGAGAAGAGTAGCCCCACAATAACTACAAGCATAGCTTCAAAGAAAGAAAAATGTCTTGGCCACAATAACTAAAGATATGTTTGAAATAAGATTTTAAAAAGTGAAATTAGAAATGCAATAAGAGCTTGGGGGGCACTCCAGACTGAATGGTATTTCACATTTTGTTCAGTGGGTGAGACTGATGCTTTTAGCCAATCAATCAATTTCTTTCTTAATCTAATGAAAGATGTATACCTCAATAAAGATATCACAGTATATAAATCATGTTATTTACATATTTGAAACTTTATTCTTTGTGCAGATTGATTGATTGGGGTTGGAAAGGTATGCCATTCATGTATTATCCTCTCAACTGACTGTAATTATTTTCTGATTCATTATTGCTTAGCCTTTCTTTCTACTTGGGAATAAATTTACCTGTTTCACACCTGATTACAGGTTACATTCTGAGAGCCTTTTTATTTCTTCCCCTTTGCTGGGAAGAATCCTTTAAACTAGAACAAAACTGAATTGTTCCTCAGAAATATGAGGTTGGATTAAAATTGCAAGTACTTGCACCTGGTTTCTTTGAGGAGACAGGCAACCCCAGAGCACGCAATACTAGGGCAAACCACGAATGTAAATAACAAGTGGAATTAACAAAGGTCACCAGCCTTTGTGGCTTCATCCTAGCATCCAGGCATCCTTCATCCTGGATATTTGTTGTGCTAGAGAGGTCATTGCAAAACTTTCCTAGTACTTTATAATTTCTAGAAGTAAGATTCTTAGTCATTTGTTTTTTCTTTTGAATAGCTCCCATTGAAAATGGCTATCGCATGGCTTTTTAGTGTCTTTACATCTAGAATTATCACTGTCAACTCTTTGTCACAATTTTTCACTTTGTCATCACCTTGACAGTCACAACAACTTCATTTGTCTTGTATTGCCAACCTTTGACCTTGCCTTACCTACTCATTTTAATTATGTTCTTTTACCAACTTCTTTTTCTTCTTTGAGTCCTATCACCACTTTCTCTCAAGCTCCTACTCTCATCATAAGTTCATCTGTTTCTTCTTTCCCTTCTGCTCCAATTCATTCTCCTCATTTCATTCATCTTAAGTACTACTAGAGCACAAGTCCTTCCCACTGTCCTCCTCCAATTTATCAAGATCTCTCATATTTCCCCTCCATAAGTTCTTCATAGTTATTCAAATACTCCAAATCTTTATAATTACTTCCCATTCTTTTTTCTTTCTTTCTTTCTTTTTTTTAGTGAGGCAACTGGGGCTAAGTGACTTGCCCAGAGTCACACAGCTAGTGAATGTTATGTGTCTGAGGCTGGATTTGAACTCAGGTCCTCCTGAATCCAGGTCCAGTGCTCTATCCACTGTGCCACCTAGCTGCCCCTCCATTCTTCTTTAGTTCAATTACTTCCTTTGCTCCACACCCACAACTTCCTAGTGAAGCTGGAAATACAACATTATTAGATCAAATGGGTAAGATAACAGTAACCATCTTATATAACAAAAAATAAGGTTTCTTTCTTTTCTCTCATTTCCATTTATCTCCCTGACTCTTTTCTTACCTCCCTCTTGGTATCCCCTTTCCCCCTCCTACCTTCCAGTCTTTGAATTTCTTACCATGATGTAGATCTGAGGTTTCTGTCTCTTGGCCAAATTAATAATATTAACTCCATTACAATACAGATTTTCAAAACAGCCATGGAAATTCCTATGGGAAAATGATACTGATTTTCCAGCTGCTAGAGTCCCTCCAAAGCTGAGCTTAGAAAGAAAACAGACATCAATAAAACCATTTAATAATTTTTCTGACAACTCATTTGCTACATAGACAATAAACATCTCAAATACAGTCAACAAGAATCACGGATTGTCCAGATTTCCATTATTTTGCTTTATGACCTTTCACTGTTGTCTGATGTGCTCATATCAAACAAAGGTTAAGTATGACAATTACAGGACAGATTCATAGGCCTACCAAATGTATGTATGTAAGAATTCCTTTAATAGCATATATTTTAGGGGCCAATATAACCCCAGTTTTAAGACTTTTTAGTATGATACCAGGCTTTTACTGGATGCAGTTACTTGGTAGGTAATGGGTTGGGGGTTGGTGTTGCTCATCATATATCAGGATAATAATAAACCTTATCAGGACAGAGTTATGATGTATCTACATTTCAGTCTGTGTGTAAAATTGTAGGCTGTTGCCCTTTGCCAATCCATTGATAAATTAGTTCTATTTGACTGTGGTAAATCCGACACAGGGCTAAAATGTTCATTTCATTTTATTTGTCAAGGCCATTTCATGCCTCATGAACAATAGGACTTATATTTCTGGTTTCCATAAAGATGAGCAGCAAAGGATTGGATGGAGAAGATATTATGTTTTGGTGCAATTTAACCACCTTTAAACAGGCGGGCTTGAAAATGTTCTCAGCCCTTTAAAAAAATCTAAGAAGCTGTATATTGATCATATACTTATTTTTCTTTCTTTATCTTATCAAATGATGTAATTGGGATATGCAACTGAATTCTATGAGTTCTCACAGGTGACTTTATATTATCAGGAGTTCACTAAAACATGATGAAATTCCTCATGTTCGATTTAATGCTACTGAGATTTCCAAAAGCAAATAGTTTTTTTAAATGTTTTTTTCAATATTGGTTTCTCATCATTTGTGAGATATTTTCTGAAAATGAAATTTTGTCATTGCATGCTTGGATAAAAAGATTATCTATAATAATAAAGTGTCACAATGTTAGGCAGTAGGAGCCACAATATAATAAAAACACATTCTTATTACTTATTCAATCTAAATAGAAATTTCAGCAAAAATTCTAGTTACAGTGAAAGGATAATGCCATAAAATCTTATTTCCCTTTGCTTGTTGAATTGAATTTAAATCATAAAGTCTTTATTAAATGAAAGGTAATTTTCACACCTCATAATTTAAGTCCAAGTAATTGAATTCTCCCTTTGCATGAAAATGTTGAGTGTGTTTATCTACAGTAAAGTTTACTTGTTTGTTAAAGTGCTCAATAAGGACAGAATGCCAGTGCTGATCATCCAAGAGGCTGCCCGTAGTGATGTTAATGAGGCTGTTAGTAGAATGCGGTTTAGTGTCACCTTAAGAGAGAGGGGGAAAAAAACAAAAGAAAAAAACTCAGCTCCACTTAAAAATTACAGTTTCCATGTTGTGATTCAGTGTTGATCATGGTGATTACAATTCCTTTATTTTTCCCCAGCTTAAATATTGGTCAACTTAGCTTAAATAAGTATTAAATATGGTAGCTTTTAAACTGTGCTATTATTATCTTGTTAGGTCTTTTCCTATGTATTCTTGATATTTAAGAAAAATTTAGACTGATAGATCTTAAGTATAAGGACTAGCAGCCTTCATTTTGCTACTCAACAAAGAAACTAGTGGGAAGATTCAATTCCCCTAAATTATCCAGCCAAAGTTAGACCCATAGCAGCCCTATTCCCTCCAGCAGAGAGTTTGAATACCAACTAGTCTCCCATTTCCCCAGGGGCTCCAGTTCAACATGACTTAGCATCAGTTCCCTAACCTTGAATAGCACACCAATTTAGCCTCCCCCTTTTCTCCCCAAGACACCCGGTTTCACTGGACACAAATAACCGTATAAAATCTCACTGGACTTTATGGAATTTGGTCTTCTCTTCTCCAGGTTCCCCATCAGACTCTCCCTTTCTCCATCATTCTTAATTGACTCTCCATTGTGGTTATTTAGCCTCATTGAAGATTGCTTGCGTTTTACTTCCTCTGTGATGACTTCCTTCGCTGTGCTTTCTGTTGTACCATTCTACCCTTCCTTGTACTATATCCTAGAATCCTAAACCTTGGTCAAACTACGTTAAGACATTATATTATATTTTTTAAAGTTTTAGGACTATCTACTCTTTAGCTTATGTATTACAACAAAATTATATGGATATGTTGTCATGAGAACAGAAAATCATCTATTTATTTCCCACTATCAGACTAATTTCAAGTAAAAACATGAGTAGAATACATACATAAATTTAGGCACGTGACACAAATGGTAAAAATTTTTAACTTGTTAAAAGAATAGATGCAAAGGTATTTAGCAATATACATGCATAGAGTGGCATCCAGGTATGTTGACACACTCAGGCACATTGCATGCCTATCATTTTTAACACAAGTAACATCTTTTGAACCAGACAAGGGATGGGGAACCTGTGGCACTGAGGCCACATGTGGCCCTCTAGGTCCTTAAGTGCAGCCCTTTGACTGAATCCAAACTTCACAGAACAAGTCCCCTTAATAAAAGGATTTATTCTGTAAAACTTGGATTCAATCAAAAAGCCACATCCAAGGACCTAGAAGTCCACATGTAGCGTCAAGGTCTCAGCTTTCCCATCCCTGAACCATAAGATAATGTACTTTTTTTCAATGTTTTTACCTGAATTAATGAATAAGAAGAGTTTTCCTTTTATTAATTCCAGCATGATAAAATTGCCATTTTGTCCTTTTCTGTGGAGCAGAATCCCATCACTTTCCATTGTTTTAAATTTAAAAGAAATGACATCTTTTAAGGGACTTAAGGATTTTTCATCAAATCTGTAGAGCAGGAAACTTTTTCCATCAAAATCTACCACCTCAGATCCTAGAGAAAAAGATATTAAAAGATAACTTTAAATATGAAAGGTTTTTTTTTCTTTAATAAATGTAACCATTTGCATGAAGACATGTGTAGACTCTCCTTACTATAAATCTATATCCTATGTGCTTAGACCTGTAATTTCATTACAGATTATAAATTCTTCTAACAAAGAAGGCTACTTAGGACTAAGTGAATTATATCAAAAAATCAATATAGAAGGTGGATTTTGAATCCATGTCTTCCTAACTCCAAGGCCAATAAATGTTCTAACAAGTATATTGTACCTTCTTTCATGTCTTACGTGTTACAGGTTAGGGTTTGGCAATGCAGAATGGCTGATTCCCTTGGAAGCTCACTGTGAAGAAGCTCTCTCTGATAATATAGGTTAATATCTTTTCTACAACTTACAGTTATAGAGAGTTACTAGCATTGAAAGTTTAAGTAACTTGCCCAAGGATATACTGAGCCAGTATGTGTCAGAAGTTGGACTTGAAACTAGACTGCCCTGGCTTCTAAGCCAGCTTTTTATCTACAATGGGGCATCGTGCCTTTGTCAAACGCGTTATAAGGCAAAAAGAGATCATTGCCTGTCATCTCATTCATCTCCTGACATCAGGGATTGATGAACCTAAATAAATTGAGCAGATGAGTTTATATTATTCTAATGTGATCTATCAAAAACAGATTATCTTTCCCTTTTAAGCCATTTTCCCCACTTTACAAATTATAATAAAATCCATTATCAAAACAATCTTCCTTCAAGTGATCTAAATTTCTCCTGCTATAGTCAGTTTTTTTTTCATTCAGTCAAAGGTGAAAATTTAAAAAAAAAGTTAACAGTCATGATAAAAAATAAAAAGCTCTCATCTATCACAAGATTAAATGAAGTCCTCAAATGTTATGTTCCTCATCTAATGCTAAAAACTAAATTGACAGTGGACATTTTAAATAAATTGTCTATTTTTATATATTCTTTTATGCCGTTCTACCTGCACACAACTCATAGTTCTTTTCCAAAGGAAAACCTATTTTGATTTATGTAAATTGGGCTTTTTCAAGGTCACTTCATCTATATATACATATATGTATTACAAGATGGTTGGGTTTTTTTGTTTGTTCTTTTTGTTTTGTTTTTAAAGACCTACTTTCATTCTTAACATTTGGTACACATGTTGTCATAAAATAGAAGATGTATTTTTTATCTTTTCCATTGGTTTATTAAAAAATACATTGTCTTCATAACCAATAAAAGAACTGTTCTGCCTTAGTAAGGTTACAATTGAGAAACTTCACTATTCTTTCAATTTTTTAAGTTTTTCATCTATTAAGTGTCAAAGTCACATATGTTAAGTTCACCTCAAAAAAGAAAAAAGTTAGACTAATAATGTAAAATAACATCTATAAAATAACTTACAGAATGAATAAGACACAAAGGAACTGCCATGAGCCACAGAAGCTCACAGTGCCTTCACACTTCATAAGAAGAAAAAAGTAACTGCTCTTGAAAGATATGTTTATGAATAAATGGAGCTGTAAGGGAAATCCAATAAAATAGGCACTATTTTCCAAATGTTTAGTGAGCTCTTTTCAGCCAGTAGAAAGTAGTGTCTGTTTACCAACCTCATTTAGCTTGGGGGAAAAAAAAGAGAAGAGAAAAGAACATACCACATCACATGTGTATTAAATGTATTTAATTCAAATGATGCATCATACGTAAAAGGAATCATTCATATTTGCTACCTTCAAAAATCTTAATTTTATACAGTCACCCTTTGAAAATTCTATGGTTTGATTTTTTTCTCTATCTTGTTAATGTCTTTAATACTTAAGAAGTATTCTTTTAAAAGGAATAAATATTATATTTTGCATTAAAATATATTGAACTATTATCCCATTATACAATTGAATAAGTGTTCATAATGGAAATATACCTAGGTAAAATATAAACGTGACATATTTTTATGTTGTCAAATTTGTAGCAATGCAGTGTGTGTATGTATCCCTCAAAACAATGACAATAATGTTTATTTTTGATAAAAACCCTCATAGCAATTAACTATCAATGAAGTTTTCTCTAGAAAATATCTATTACTTTATTCCTTCTGTCTACTGTTTCTTTTTCCTCTTCAATGGTATTACTCTGTAATAGCAATATTCATCTTCTATGGCATCAAGTCTTTTTTATGAAGCACTTTCATCAGGCAAAATGGGGTACTAAAACATAACACAGGTAATTGAGATATGAAGCTATGACTTTTAAAAGATCCTATTTTCTTTAAGAAGGTAGTTATCAATGGCTGACCAATATTTCTAGACTCAATCCCCAATAAGATTGCTATCAGTTGTTTCTGGATGTTTAAACATGTGATAATCATCAGATTTCAAAATATCCAGAAGACAAATTGGAAAACTCGTAAAAAATCACCAATGTATAATATAATACTTGTGATACAATTATGATAGTTCCATAGTTTTCAGGGTGAAAGCATGGAAACTACCTAGAAACAGATGACCCAGGTTTTAATTCCTATATCTGACTGTGCCTGTGGGCCATGGGGCTTTGGGCACTTTATTAAGACTTAGCTAACATACATACATATATACATACATACATACATACATATATATATATATATATATGTATGTATGTATATGTATATGATATTATATATACATATAAATATATAATATGCACAATGTTTGCATTTATAGTATTTACCTAACAGAATTATCATTGATAAAGTGCTACATAAATGGGTCTTCATTTATTTTACTATCAACAATATTCATTCCTTACTTCACTTTTATACTTTGAAGGAAGTGCAGACACTTATTGCATGGATGCAATCCCTACTTGTCTTTTCACATACCAGTTTAATACATAAACCTTCAGGTTGGGGATCTGCAAGTTTTTAGGGTTTCAGACCGCTGGCAAAACTTCCATGGTAAAGTCTGATCACTGTCCTTATTGTCTGAGCTCTATAAGTTCCAGACTTAGGTTTGGGTCTAAACAACAGTAGACCACGGCTGGCCTCAGACCCTATCAGCCAGCTAGAAAACTCTCCTGGTTCAGAGTGACAGAACTGTAGGCTCCCCTTTGTTGTGAAATTCCTGCTCTGTTTATTCATATGCAGGTTTCAGAAAGGCTAGAAGCTGCAACTAATTGTCTGCTCTGCTCCAGGGGAAAGGGAGGTCTGAGCTACAACACTACTACTTGTTTTTTACCCCTTGATGGGTACACAGCCCAGGGCACTGACCACTTTTCACCTTAGCCTGCCACTCCTAGGCACAGATCTTTTTTTCCATGTGCCCTGGATCTGTGACATGAAACTGGGTAGCAAGCAACAGAGCTAATAGTTATCACATATTTTTACACTCTGCACAAGGTCTGTCATGGATCTGGAACATATTTTGCCTTGGTAAACAGCTTCTCTCTGAGAGAAATTAATATTATACTATGATATTAGTAACTAATTATGAATTTGTGATCTACCCTTTTATTTCTGCCAAAACACTGAAAAGGTTCCTTAGTTCCTGAAGGGCATGGCTGAATGATTGTTCCTAGCCCTTAAAGCATATGATAGTTAACTAGTTTGACAGGGACTCCAACCAACCAGGACACCTAATTTCTGTTTAGAATATAAATAGACCACTCTAAGTGAGCCTTTGCCTGGGGGAATACTTAGCCTGTCCTTGATCCCCTCCATTAGAGTTTAGGGCAACCCAGATCATAAAGGAGAAAACTAGATGGAGAGGTGTGGATGGAAGTGGCTTCCTCTGCCCAGATGCCTTAGGGCTTCTGAGTCTCATGATCAAGCCAAGTTCTCAGCAGGAGGAGCTGAAGCTGAAGACTTTTAATCCATCTCCTCATTAAATGTCCACCAATCAGGATTGATTTTCACTTGTCAGGGAATTCCTTTCAGAAGAGATTTAAGGTGTTTCAGGGTCTCCCTTGACATCTTTGGTTACCAGGAGAAATCACTGATCATCAATTTATTGATTACCAGCTAATCTAATTAATAAATTGATTATTAATTACCCAGGAACTCTGTCTCTTGGGGCTTTCATTCATCACATCCCTGTGCTGGAATGCACTTTGTCCAATAACTCCAGCCCCCAGTGTCCATGGATCTTTCTGTCTGTGATCTCAGCTCTCTGTCCTGAAATGGGCCAGAAAAATGATTCACAGTGATTTTTTTTTCCCTTGGATTTCCTAAATAGAATTCAGTCTAGTGTGTTATACAGATCTGTTTGGAGAAGCTTTAGTGGGGGAACTCACTATATTTCTTTCTACTTCTGCATCTTGGCTTTGCCTCCTAGAATTCCTTTTTTTCCACTGCCTATCCAACAATAAGTTTTCTCATCTGTTACTGATTCCTTAGAATTATTTTAATTTCTATGATCATTAGTGATTTTGATACTTTTTTTCCTTATGATTATAGATACTCTGTATTTCTTCTTTTTAGGATTCCATGTTCATGAGGGGACACTAGATTGTACAGTGAATAGAGCACTGGCCATGAAGTCAGGAGGAACTGAGTTCAAATCCAGCCTCAGATGCTTAATAGCTGTGTGATCTTGGGCAAGTCACTTAAACCCCATTGCCTCAAAATAAAACAAAAAAGTTTCTATGTTCATATACTTTGATCACTCTATAAAGGAATGGTTCTCAATCTGAGAGATTTGTACTATTAGTAACCTCACAGAAGGCAATCATGATTTTTAAAAAGTCAATAAATACTAATAAATAATTAATATGGTCTAAAAAGATAGGTGGAGATAACATCTTATGCTAAAGGAACTATTGATAATAAAACAACATAAATACTTAATATTTTATACATACACATGCATATACACATTGAATGACATAGTGTCTAAACACTTAAAGAAAACTACTGACTGAATGAGAGGGAGAAATCAGCAGGTAGGTGGCACAGTAAATAAAGCACTGGGACTTAAAACAGGAAGATCTGAATTCAAATCAAGCCTCAAACACTTACTAGCTGTGTGACTTTAGGCAAGTAACTTAACCTGCTTTTGCCTCAGTTTCCTCAACTGTAAAATGGGGATAATAACAGCACCTACTTCCCAGGGTTGTTGTGAGGATCAAATCAGATATTTGTAAAGCACTTAGCACAAAGTAGGCACAAAGTTAAAGCAATATATATGCTATTGTTTCTTCTTTTTATTATTACTATTGTTATTAAATGGAAGGAAAAAAAATTGCAACAAATGGGGACTGCCCATTTCTGGCCTAGTCAAATTTAACTAAAAGATAAATTCAAAAGTTAAAAAAATGAATGGAATTTTTGAAAAGTTAAATGTGAAAGCCCTCTGATTAAATGAATGGGAATTCAAAGGAATATGTAAATATACATATACACACATGCACCTGTGAGTACACACACACATATATATATATGTATGTATGAGTCAATAAACATATATTAACCACCTAATAACGAGCCAGATACTGTGCTAAGCACTGAGGATACAAAGAATGGTAAAAGACAAAAGACAGTTACTACTTGCAGGAAGTTCATGATCTAATAAGAGAGGCAACATGCAAAGAACTACATAGAAACCAGTAATATATAAGATAAATAGAAAATAATTAACAGAGGGAAAGTATTAGAATTAAGAGGAATTCCTTTAGAAAGTGAAATTTTAGGTGGGACTTGAAGGAAACCAGGGAAGACTGGGGTAGAGATGAAGACTAGAGGATTCCAAGAATGAGAGGCAGCCAATAAAAATGCCTGAAGTCTAGAAATAGAGTGTCTTGTTCCAGGTAGAGCAAGAAGTCATCACTGGATCACAGAGTTAGTGAGTAAAGTGTGAGCAGATGGGACAAGTAGAAGGGAGGCAGGTCATAAAAGTCTTTAACTGACAAAAAGAGGATATTACATTTTATTCTGGATTTGGTAAGGAGCCAGTAGAGTTCACTGAGAAAGAGAGTGACATGAATAGATCTGAATTTTAGGAAAATCAGTCTGACAGTTGAGGGGAGGATGGTTTAGACTGGGGAGAGACTTAAGGGAAGGAAACCAACCAGAAAGTTATTATAATAATTCAAGCATTTGGTGATTTGGTCCTGGACCAGGGTGGTAGCAGTGTCAGGGGAGATAAAAGTACATATCTGAACAATATTACAAAACAAAAATGAATTCTATATAAGCCAGAACATCTGATCTTGAAGAGAATCTGCAGAGATAATGTAATGAGTTTGGGTTCAAACAACTTTGAAATACTAGATAATTATAATCAACATAACAATCAACCTTCCAGAGGATCAATTATGAAACATGCTACCCACCTCCTTGCAGAAATGTAATGGAGTCAGTGTACAGAATGAGACATCATTTTAGACATGGCCAATGAGAATCTGACTATTCATTTTTATTATTTAATTTTTTCTTTTCTTTTCTTTCTCCCATAAGGAAGAATATGGGAGGGAGAGAAAATAATTTTTATGTTTTAGGAAAATCAGAGATTTCCCAGAAAAATAAGACCATTCAAGAAATGTGAATGTCATAACATAGGAAGTAATGCAAGACAACTATGCAGAATTTCTTAATATAGAAAGTAAGGTATTGATCCAAAGAGCTTATAGATTGTTGTCATAAAGAAAAAAAAATGTAAAAACAAATGATATGCCTAAAAATTAAACAAGTGAAAAAGAAAATAAGTCTGAGTCAAAATGTTGCCAAAAAGAGTCCAAATCATCTATATTTGCTATTAGAGCTGGAAGGAAACTTAGAGGCTATGTCATCAAACTGCTTCATTTCATACAGAAGGAAACATATCCTGTCAGAACAGGGACTAGAGTTCAGGTCTCTGGCTTCTATTCCAGTGCTATTTTTAGTCAATTTATTGAAATTTTACTTTTTTGATAGTTTTAAGGCCCCATGAGCACACTGGCCCTTCCTCAGGACTAAGAAAACAATTCTCTCAGTCTTTCCCCAGTTTCCTATGCCCCTAAGTTCACCAATTCCAATTGGACAAACTACCAGTTTCCTGAAGGAGAAGTAGGGCCCTAGGCCTTCTCCTCATCTGTCCTCTCAAGACCCATAGTTCATTTGTAGGACCACCAGCACTGAGGAGACTAGCTTACATGAGCAAAGTCAAGCCAGGCTTTTCTCCCAGCCACTAAGAGAACTGGATGACAGATCCTTCCAAATTCAGATCCTTCATTTATCCCACACACCACCTCCTTCTTTGCCTGCAGAACTCACAAAATCTGAGCATAGACCTTTAATAGAACTCTTCCTTGCTCTCACTAGACTCATTAGTGGACTGTGTACCACCCTCACTTTCTTCCTTAGAGGAGTTTAAGTTCTATCTTAGCCCCTCTCAATTTTCTACTTTGGGGAAAATTTCCCATCCTGAGGCAAAGCCCTCTGATTCACTGTTCATCGAGCTGGCAAAAGTGGAGAAATGAAATAACTATTTCAATTTTTAAACTATCTTAGTATGCCTTTGTAGAGAGGTAGGCTAACTTGAAACCATACAAAATGAATTCCTATTTAAGAAGCCTCTATTTGCAATGCCACTCTATTACACTGTGTGTGTGTGGGGGGGCGGTATGTGGAGGAGACAGAAAGACAGACAGACAAAGGGAGACAGAAAGAGTTTAAAGTTCTTAGTCCTTATTAAGGTTCAGAGCTACACCTCTGGCTTTCAGTTCTCTTATGAGTTAAGTTACCATGTCAGTTGGAGGCGACCTAAATCCTGCTTGCTTGGTATCCATCTTATCACATCATTTAGAAAAAAAGTAAGAGGATAGAAGTGTTTTTTTAAAAGCTTATAGGTGCAACTACCACATTATCCCTGGCTTTTTTATCCTATGTGTCTTGAATAAAGGGCTGTTTCTTGTATTACTCACAGATATCTAGAAGTGCTTACTCTGGCTAGAATTCAGACTATAGAAAATATCAAACATATAAGAGGTACTTGTTTCTTGCAGTGTTAAAGAAATGCAATTCAGGTCCTTGGATGGTCACAATTTCTATATCCCAGAGATGTGGTTTTACCTGACTGTGTTCAAAACTGTGGCTCTCCATTTCTGTCTTTTGCATCATTATGATTTATAGGAGAGATGAGGGATTGAATCTGACATAAAGTGCTCATTCTCTGAAAACAATTACCAGATCAGAATAGTTATCCTCTCAGAGAGACTCTGGAAGAATAGGGGAGACGCTAAAGGCGTTCTTCTACATAATAACTATTTTATTATAAACCAGGCCATTACAACATAAACTTAGACCTAATAACTTAAAAAAAAAGGGATGCATACAAACTAATTATTCCATACCATAAAGTCAATAAGTAAGCAGTGTATCCTTCAAAAGGACTTGCTGTAGTAGTAGTACTTGTTGTTGTTTTACATAGGATTCTATTGGGAATTAATTACTAGAACTGATATCTCAAAGTATTGATTTGGATAAAATGTACTGAAAGAAAAAGAAAATTGTAAATATATTTTATATTCCAAATTACCATTCAAATTCATGGAATCTTAGATTAGAGACGAAAGGAACCTTGAAAGTCATCCAATCCAAACTTGATTTTATAGAGGAGGAAGCTAAGGTCTCAAGAAGTACTGACTCACCTAAGGCCATTTATTCAGTAATTAGCAGACTGAGGATTTGAACTCAGCCCTCTCTGACTCCTAATGAGATCACTATGCATTGGAGAGATGAAATAACTATTTCAATTTTTAAACTTAGTATTCCTTTGTAGAGAGGTAGTCTAACTTGAAACCTTACAAAATGAATTCCTATTTGAGAAGCCTCTATTTGCAAAGACACTCTACTATGCCATGTGTGGGGACGGGGGAGGGGACATGGGGAGGAGACAGAAAGACAGACAGACAAAGGGAGACAGAAAGAGTTTAAAGTTCTTAGTCCTTATTAAGGTACAAGTCAATCTAGTATACTAGATACTATCTAGTATCTATCAAAACTAAATCTATATTCAACAAAGAATAAAATAAGCTGTATTTCAAAAACATTCTTCAATATATCAAAACATAGTAAGAAAGAATGTCTAAAAATATCTAGGTAACTATGGAAAATCCATGACCTTGACTTCTGGGAAAGATGGTGAAATGATGGATTACAACTGAGCCAAACTCCCAATATAATTTAAGCCACAATTGAAAAGGTAAGGAAAGATACTACTAATCAAAACTTGTATTTCCTAGTCAAGTATCATGATTTAACTTTCAGAATCTTCCAAACATGTCAGAGGGATCAGAGTTGTCTAGGAAGAAGAGTAAAATGAAGTTTTGGCACTACAGCTACTTTAGCTCAGAGGCAGTTCACTCTACCTCAGGGTAAAGAAAATCGCCTAATCCTGGAGGTATAGAGTTTTAAATTGGATTAGGAAAGGGCATCCTCTCAAGGTCATGATCAAAGTATCCAGATGACTTTACAAGAATTTTCATTACAAGATGGGGGGAGGGAAGGGGGTTCCTTCTTCTGTTGCTGTAACAACAAGCCTTTTGGTCAAGTTCAGAAGATGAAAGGAAGGCATCCAGAGGAATCTATGAAGTATGTGTGGCATTTAAAAAGTTTGAGAGACAATTTGTGGATGATTAGTCATTTTATTAATAATGCTAGCATTTTAATTAAAAGAGGTTAGTGGCACTCTTGAATGCCAAAGACAATCATAATGTTGGCTCACAGCTTGTATGCCCTTGGAAAAGAGGTATTCCTGACAGTGGCAATCAACTCTGATTGGTTAACAATTGAGAGAATGAATATTACAATGAGGGGCTGGACCTATTCTAATAAACTTTGATTATGTCATTTACTTCTCAGTTACCTTCAGCTCTGAAGTCAATTCAAAGAATTTATTTCCACCCAAACCAGAGCAGAGCACAATGGGCTTTCCAACCTGGGTGGGGTCTGAACAGGATTGTTAAGAAAGTTAATTTAATCTCATTATCAGTAATGTCCTTCAAGAAAATGAACTTTGAAATAAGGACTATAGAAAAAATGGGCACTTTAGATGTCCCTAAATCATGGGTTATTAATAATCAATTCTCTCAGAATAATTCTATGATGTGTTGTGAAGTGAGCAGAAAAAAAAGAACAACTTACACAATGAGTATAATAGTTTAAAGGAAAATAACTTTGAAAGACATAAGGACTTGGATCAATACAATGCTTCAGAAGACTAAAGAAGAATCATTCCTCCCACCCCTTAAGAAAGAGGAAATGGACCAAAACTATGGAATAAGCCATATATATTTCAAACAGAAAATGTGCAAGTGTCTTTTTTTCTTGATTATATTTATCTATTATAAAAAAAGGCTTCTATTTCAGGGGTTGGGAGGTTGTGACAGAGAACTGGTGGGTAGTGAGAGTAATGCAAAAATAAAAAGGAAGAAAAATCAGTCAAAGAAGCATTAAAATAATACACAGAAGAGAGAACTTCAGAAGGAGACACAGTAAATAGGGCAATTTTATTAGTATTGTGTAAATTTAATACACACTCAAAAACACATTTAATGTAATAGAAGCTCAGAGGTTTGTTGTTTTTTTAAATAAAATCCTCTTTATCTGTTCTTTGTATTCTGAAATGCTTATATTGGTTGTTTTTTTAAAAAAAGTCACAGTAAAAAGAAAATGTTAAAAAAAAAAACTTCAGAAAAAAGAAAAACTACTGACCTCAATAAGGAACATCTGAATAATAGAGAATTAACTTTAATTTGAGAGGTGATAAATGAGATCGTAGTGAGAAGGACAGTAATCTATTCTATTAATTCCCTTGGCATGCCTCCAGATATTTAAATAGAAATATGTCCTTCTGAAAGAGAGAGAGAGAGAGAGAGAGAGAGAGAGAGAGAGAGAGAGAGAGAGAGAGAGAGAGAAAGAGGGAGAGGGAGAGAGAGAGAGAGAGAGAGAGAGAGAGAGAGAGAGAGAGAGAGAGAAAGAGAAAGAGGGAGAGAGAGAGAGAGAGAGAGAAGAGAAAGAGGGAGAGAGAGAGAGAGAGAGAGAGAGAGAGAGAGAGAGAGAGAGAGAGAGAGAGAGAACAATCCCAGATTGAACATCAAATAAAATGAGAGGTGGTATGGAATACATAATAAATCTTTCCTGGATACTTGTAAAATCAGACTTGTAAAAATAACCATTCCTTTTTTTTTTGCCATATAGTAACATCTATGTTTTACAAATAAATAGAAGCTTGTCTTGCCTTCATTAGAGGAAAATATAAATCAAATCAAGACAATGCTAAGGTTCTCTGTAACAACTGTAATAAAGCTGCAGCACTGATGCAAAATGTAGGAACTTGAAGTCTACATCACTGAATTGAGTTATAAAGACATGCAGAGGAAGCACTCAACTGGCACTTGAAAAATCAACAGGAAGAAGTTGTTCAACATTTACGCAGGGGCATAAAAGAAAGCAAAGCAATTTAAAAGATGTTAAGATATAAAACACTTACATTTGGCACAATAAAAGAGATGACGGCATCCAGTGAAATATGTACATAAATGGACAGTGGATGACTTTAATAGCACTGTTTTAGACTGACTAAAGCAGAAAGCAAGATGGAAGCAATGCCTGTAAGTGTTAATAACTACAGTGTCAATATGACCTAACGCTTATTACACATATGAATTTTGTGGTAAATTATCATTATCATTGTTACTGCTAGCATTTTTATGTCTTGGTTAACATTAGGTAGGATGACTAGGAGGGATTGTGGAAGGAATTTTTAATCTATGCTTCCCAATCTTAGGCAGGAGTATTAAAAAAAAGTTCCATTAGATGATAAACTATTTTTTAAATTTAATTTTTAAGACTGTTATAAAAGCAGATTCAAATGTTTTTCTCATTAAATTAACTCAAAAATTAAATAATTTGATGATAAAGGTCAATAGCTGTGGTAGAAAAGGGGGAAGAAAATACTAAGAATCACATAGCTGTGTTAGACTGTCTATAATATTTGCCTATGTTTTGGTATTCTAAATGCAAGATCCTTGTCCAGTGATCAATAAGGAAATCAAGAGATTAGAGCCTGCTTCATCTAGCAAATTCTTGATCTACTTCTCAAGCAGAGACATATCACAACTCAAAACATCAATAGGTGTTAGAAGGAGACCCCCTTGCAGACCATCTAATTCCAGGGAGGCACTAGAAATCAATGTTTGCTAGTAAATATTGAGTCCCTAATTTCTGTCTCCGGGAGCCACTGGGAGACAAAGGACTAGTTCATATATGAATAGGCAGAAAGTCTCTTCATCTCACATGAGGCAGATAGGTGGTGCAGTTCCTAAAATGCAGTACTTATAGTCAGGTATGCCTGAGTCAAATCCTGACTCAGATGCTTTAGCTATGTGACCTGGGCAAGTAATTTAACTTATTTCAGCCTCAGTTTTCTCATCAATAAAATGAAGATAATGTTAGCACCTACCTTGCTGTATTGTTATAAGAATTAAAAGCGATAATACAGGTTAATCACTTTGCAAATTGTAAAGATATATAAATGCCGTTTTTTATTATTACAAGAGAGGAGCTGAAATCTAAGGAGAAATGAAAAATGTGCCATGTGCTTGGTATAGGATGAAACTTCTTGACTAGTCTGGGAGAGGAATATAAAAGATTGTCTACCTCTAAGTACCCTGACCAATGTCGTGAGCAACAACCTGAAAAGGATAGAATGCTAAGACAAAAGAGAAAATGAAACTGTTTCTTCTTTCAGAGAACAATGATGGTGAAAGTCCTACCACTTTGTTCCCACCTTTGTCACTGTACTCACTTCTAGTTCTTT
Source organism: Phascolarctos cinereus (assembly GCF_003287225.1). Lineage (NCBI taxonomy): Eukaryota > Metazoa > Chordata > Mammalia > Diprotodontia > Phascolarctidae > Phascolarctos > Phascolarctos cinereus. The sequence continues at coordinate 259,292,519 of NW_027555847.1, forward strand.
ATCAAAAAAAAAAGATACTAACTTTTTTTTTTTTAACGGTGCCCATTTTAAATAGATTTTGTTCTCCAGGACAAGAATTACATTTCCTTTTTTTTTTTTTAAACTAGGCAATGAGGTTAAGTGACTTGCCCAGGGTCACACAGCTAGTAAATATCAAGTGTCTGAGGCCGCATTTGAACTTAGGTCCTCCTGACTCCAAGGCCAGTGCTATATCTGCTGCATCACCTAGCTGCCCCTCCACTTTTTTTTACAGTATTAAAAAAGTTCAATGTTATTTACTTCTCTCCCTCTGCACACATCTGAGTATTCAGAATGAACAGGTTTACACAGTAGCTTAAATGTTACTTTTAAACTGCTATTGCCTTGGCTACAAATCTGAGTCCTCAATTTTTGGAAAGCTGTGTGGAATGTTCCTTCTTCTGGTGCATTTATTTGACCTCTTCAATGGTGGGTCCAGAAGAAGCACCTTCGGATGGGGCTGCTTCCACCTCCTGGGAACCCACCAGGCATGCCCCCTGCACTTTGGTACAGCTTAGTAATGATGGGGTTGCAGACCTTCTCCAATTCTTTCTGCTGACGCTCAAATTCTTCCTTCTCAGTAGTCTGGTTCTTATCCAGCCAGTTGATTACTTCATTACATTTGTCAAGGATCTTCTGTTTGTCCTCACCAATTTTGCTTTGCAGTTTTCATCCTGTATGGGAGCCTTCATCTCGAAAGCATAAGATTCAAGAGAATTCTCATAAGACACCTTGTCTCTCTGCTTCTCATCCTCAGCCTTGTATTTCTCAGCCTCCTGGACCATACGCTCAATGTCTTTGCTCAGATGATTTTTTGTCATTGGTGATGGTGATCTTGTTCTCGTTGCCTGTGCTCTTATCCATAGCAGAAACACTGAGGATCCCATTTGCATCAATGTCAAATCTGCTTCAACCTGAGTAACACCTTTGGGTGCTGGGGGGATTCTTGTGAGCTCAAACTCGCCAAGCAGGTTGTTATCCTTTGTCAATGCTCTCTTCCCTTCATAAACCAGAACATGCATACCAGGTTGGCTCTCCAAATAGGTAGTAAAAGTCTGTGTCTGCTTGGTGAGGATGGTGGCATTAAGTTTGATCAGAACTGTCATAAATTGACCAGAAATTTTAATTCCAAGAGAAAGAAGAGTGACATCCAATGGCATTAAGTCCTGCACGTTCTCAGATTTATCTCTAGACAATATGGCAGCCTGGACAGCTGCACCAGAGGCAACAGCCTCATCAGGATCGATACTTTTGTTGAGCTCCTTGACATTAAAGAAGTCTTGCAGAAGCTTCTGGATTTGGAGGATTTAGGGGATGTGAGTCGAACCAACCACCAGGACAATGTCATGAATCTGTGATTTATCTAACTTGGCACCTCTTAAGGCCTTTTCCATAGGGTCCAGTGTGCTATGGAAGACATCAGCATTCAGCTCTTCGAAATGGGCTCGGGTAATTGAGGCATCGACGTCGATACTTTCAGAGAGGAAGCCAATCTCAACACTGGTCTGGGTACTGGAAGAGAGGGTACACTTTACTCAGCCATGAAATGGTTGACCATGTGGTTGTCAAAGTCCTCTCCACCCAAGTGGGTGTCCCCAGCTGCGGACTTGACCTCAAAGATGCCATCTTCAATGGTAAGAATGGAGACACAGAAAGAACCACCTCCAAGATCAAAGATCAACCCATTTCTCTCAGCACCAACCTTTCTGACCGAGCCATAAGCAACAGAAGCAGCAGCTGGCTCACTGCTGATTTGGATCACATTGAGACCAGTGATGGTTCCAGCATCTTCAGTGGCTTGATGTTGGGAATCATTGAAATAGGTTGGTACTATGACCACAGCATTTGTGACAGTCTTCCCAAGGTCAGCTTCAGCAATTTCTTTCATCTTAGTCAAGACCATAGAAGATACTTCTTCTGGATAGAAGCTTTTGTCTTGCTTTTGTATTCTACCTGCACTTCAGGCCTGCCTGCATCATTCACCACCATGAAAGGCCAATGCTTCACGTCTGACTGTACAACCGCATCATCAAATCTAAGACTAATCAGATATTTGGCATCAAAACCTGTGTTGGTGGGGGCAGCTAGGTGGCACAGTGGATAGAGCACTGGCCGTGGAGTCAGGAGGACCTGAGCTCAAATTCAGCCTTACACCAGACACTTGACACTTACTAGCTGTGTGACCCTGGGCAAGTCACTTAACACCAATTGACTAAACAAAAACAAAAACAAAAAAACTGTGTTGGTAGGATTCATTGCAACTTTATTCTTTGCATCATCACCAATTAAACATTCTGTGTTGGTGGAGCCACATAGCTTGGGGGGGTCCTGTTTCCTTCATCATTGGCAATGATCCCCACTTTCCTATGTTGGAAGACTCCCACATAGGAATAAATGGATCCAAGATCAATGCCAACTGGGGGTCCCTTTGACACGGTTGCTGGGGAGTTGGGGGTTATGGCTGAAAGAAGAAAGGTTGCTGCTGTGCTGCTGTGCTGAGTAGAGGATATTAACTTTCTGTGTTGGCCACGCTTCTCAAAAACAAACAAACAAACTGGATTCCCTAAGATCACGTTCATTTTATGTGACTGTATCCTTGAGAGGATTAGAACAAATAGGACAATGAAAGACATTAGTTACCTTGGGAGCCAAAGACACAGAGAAGTGAATTCATTTTCTAAATAACTGAAGCATGTGATTGTAACCCTAACTGGGGACTAAAGAAAAATCAAAAACATTTTATTGATAAGTAGCATTATAATTCCCCCAATACAGGGAAAAGATTAAGTTACGTGAATCTAGACTGAAATGTATTCTTTTGAGCAAAGAATGAGCCAAGCAGCAGCATAAAGGAGCCTGAGATTTGGTCAAGACCCACAGGATCACAGCACTGGAGAGATGGAAAAAGCCTCAGTGGTCAACTACACTGGCCCATTAATGAAACAAATCTCAACTATAAAATACCCAATAACTGATCATCCACTATCTGCTCAAGACAGTGAGACCTACCACCTATCAGTGCAAGTCAATCCACTTTAGGAAGGTTCTAATTGTTGGCAATTTTTTTTCTTACATCAAATTTAAGTTAGCCTACCTGCAACTTCTATTTATTGCTCTTGGAGCAGCCCTCTCAGCCCAAACAGAAGAAATACAATCCCTCCTCCACATGATAGCCCTTCCAGTACTTGAAAAGAGATCTCATAACCTCCCTGAGTTGTTTCTCATGTTCTTTCAACTAATCCTCATATCATGATCTTAGGGTCCCTTTACCATCTTGGTTAGCCTCCTTTGGACACTGTCCATCTTATTAATGTCCTTCCTAAACTGATAATACTAAAAACAGTAGTACAGATGTGGTCTGATAAGGTTAGAGTAGAGTAAGACTATCATTTTTTTTTCTTGGAAGCAATACTCCTCTTAAGTCAATCCAAGATCATATTAGCATTTTGGGGTAATACATCACATTACTGACTCATATTGAGCTTGTAGTCCACTAAAACCCCCAGCTTTTTTCCAGAACAACAGCTTCTATCCATGCCTCCCTCAGTCTTGTACTTTTTGAGTTAATTTTTGTGCTGAAATGCAAAGCTTTATATTTATCCTTATGTAATTTAATCTTAGTAGATTATGCCAAATGCTCTAACTTGTCAAGGTCTTTGGGATCCTAACTCTGTCAACCACTGTGTTACCTATCTATCCCAGCTGTGTATTATATGTAAATCTGATGAGCTTACCATCTATACTTTATACAAGTTATTGACAAAAAAATTGTAACAGCACAGGGCCAAGACCAAATTCTTGGGGTACTCCACTTGAGGCCTGCTGCAACATTGACACTGAACAATAAACATCAGCTCTTTAAATCCAACATCCAATTAGTTCTAAATCATTTTGATTATACTATTATCTGATCCAGGGGTGGGGAATCTGCAGCCTCAAGGCCACATGTAGCCCTCTAGGTCCTCAAGTGTGGCCCTTTGACTGAAACCAAACTTCACAGAACAAATCCCCTTAATAAAAGGATTTGTCTATAAAACTTGGACTCAGTCAAAAGACCATACCCAAGGTTGGCTCTAATCTACATCTCTCCATCATCTTCTTCTTAAGAAGAGAAGGAGATAATTTATCAAGTTAGGTTAAACTATAGGTAAACTATATGCACAGCTTTTCATCTGTTTGTCAATTCTGTCCCTAACTTCCCCTCAAAAGATCTTCATCCAGTATAAATTGTTCTGGATTAAACCACCCTGCCCCACTGTAATCATTGTCTCCCCTTCTAGGGGTTTCCTAGGTGTCTTTGGTGCTTCTGGCCATGGGCCACTTCTGCTATCTTTAGGAGAGAAGTTTAAGGAAATTTAATATTGTACAAGGAAGTACATAAACAGGCACACTACGACAAAGAGTCCCTCCACCCACACTGCAGGGAGCCCCATTCAGGAGGGATGTGTCAGTTTTCCTGCTAAACCAATAACTCTAAATCATCACAACCACTGTTAAATAACACATAACAAAAGGAGCTTTTTGTACAGCATTGACTCAGTTGGATTCAACTCTCCCTAGCTTTAGATTTGCTACAATGGCATGCTTGATCACAAGGGCATCTTGACTTTCATGGAAATAGAAAATCCATAATATATTTTTGGATATAGCCAATATGGGAATTTGTTAAGCTTGATTATGCATATTTTCTTTTTTCTTTTTCTTTTTCTTTTTTTTTTTTTCAGTTGAGGGGGATAGCCAATGGGGGAAGGATGGTATGGATATAATTCTCACCCTCCCCTCTTGAAAATTGGAAGAGAATAGGTCAGAAGGAATTATGTACAAGAAGGACAGCTCTGAAGGTTACATGTTGAAATTATGAACATGTACTTATTAAAAAGCAAGTTCTACATAAGAGAGATTTTGAAATTTCATGTATAATCTCATTCTGTTCTACAATGTGTATGGAAATATTCATTTAATTTCTTATTTGTTAAGTTCAGAACTAAAAAAAAAGAAAAAAAAATTGAGGCAATACGGAGTTGCTACAAAGAAGGCCTAGTCAACAGTACCAATACTGTAAAGAGGTCAAGAAAGATGAAGACCAAGAAAAGAGCTCCAGATTTAAAACTAACAGTTGGGGAAAGTAAATAAATGAAATGCCTATAAAGTTATATTTATAATTTTCTGATAAATTAAATTATGAAGTGATATATTTAAGATATCATTACCAATTAAAGAAGACATTGCTGATCTTTTTTGTTTTTCTTTTTAGATTAAAAGCGGTAGATTTGCTTACAAAGATCTGTATTCTTTCATGGGATCCTCCTTAGAGCACTGAGCCACAAATCTAGTCCTAGCTCTAACATTAGTTTTGTGACCTTGGTCAATTCACTTCCTCTCTCCAGGCCTTGCTTCATGAGATCTCTAAAACAAGAAGGTTAAACTATGACCTAGAAGGTCCTTTCTGGCTCTGTGATTCACATCACAGGTATGGCTCATGCCATATATCTACAACATGGCTGGATGAAGATAATTTGTATATTCTGGTCCTATGCATGGAGAAATGTTGCCTGGCCCTTATGAGGAGCAAATCCATGACTTTTACCTCATAAATATTGTGCGCCATCTCCTTGAGTTAAGGTAAAACCTTTGTGGAAAGATCACCAAGTTAATGGAAAATCAGAATCAGTACTAAGCTAAAGGTTTGATTTTTATTACATTAATAAATTTAAAATTGTTTCTTGAGTAGTGGTAAAAGTAGAAGCTAAATTGTAGGGGATCAAAATGTCCATTTAACATGAAGAATCCTGGGCATAATGGAACTTAAGCATGTCATGGATCTTGTGAAGAGACACAAGGAAATGAATCTAAGATAAAAAATAGCATAGAATGTTATTTCTGGATCTAGCATTAGAGATCATTTTCTCTACTCCCATCCTTTTCCATATGAAAAAGCACACAAACTGAGGTTCAGAAAAGTTGAATGAATTTTCTAAGTTTTCATGATTATCTGGAACAATAACCTAGGTTTCCTGATTCCTAATCCAATGTTTTAAAAAGACAGACAGACATACAGAGAGATCATATAGATATTGATATGTATTAGTATTGAAATAGATATGAGAAGAGATATACATATCTCTATATATGCATATATAGATGTTTTCTTAATTATAAAAATGTCATAGCATTTTAAAAATCTTAAAGAAAAAATGGATGGTAATAAAAACAGAAAGAAAATAAAATAGATTAAGGAAGGGAAATAAAGCTTATGGTGTTACTCAGATGAAATAAGGAAGCACGGCCAGAGAAAGACTTTTGATTTAATTCTAACCCTACGTCTTAAGCTCCCTGAAGGAAGGGATTGTGTAGATTTTCATTATTGTATTGCCAGTGTCTTACATAGTATGTACTGGACAACTGATAATTTTTCAGGTTGAGTTGAAATAAATTATTTCTGTAAAGCCTTTTATTTTAGGAGTCACAGAGTAGAATACAATTATATATATATATATATATAAATGTCTTATTGTTTAATACACTTATTTCCACATAATTCCATGTTTATCTCTATATATGCAACCCAACAAACATTTATTAAGCACTTATTGTGTACAGAGCCCAGTGTCATTGTTCCTAAATTAAAATGCCATTTTCACCTCCTCTTGGACAAGCTATACAAATGACATTTAAAACTCCATCTGTCAGATTTTACCTGGCTCAGGAAGCTGCCCTTGTACAAGTCCTCCTCAGCCTGATTACGCTTCTACTCAGCACCTGCTCTGCACCATAAACTTAACTTGTACTACAGCAGTTAGCACTTCTGCATTGCTATTCCAGAATGTTTCTGTGACATTCTATATGTACATCTTTTCTCACTCAGTATCCTGTAAGTTCTATAGTAGGTTGTATGTTTTCTAGGGTTTCTGTTTGTTTGGTTTTTGTTTTAAGACCATTTTCAGGACTAGAGAGTATATAGAAAATATTCAATAAATTCTGATTTTCTGAATGAATGAATGAATGAAAAAGCAAATAAATATCCTCGTCCACTATAGCACACGGAGCTTATGCATATCCTTTTCAGTGCTGGCTTTATGCACAAGTAAAGTATGGGGCCATCTACAAAGTCTCCTCTGAAGAGGGATAAAAGTCTCATCTAACAATAACAATAAAAGCCCCTTTACAGACATTCATATCATGGAAGTGATTCCTTGGGTCAAGCACTATATCTAGAAGATCTCTGTTAAATATAAGTATGCTAACAGCAAGGAGTAACACAGTAACCCACTTACTAAGACATTATTAATAGGGCTCAGTTTATCAGGTTCTGTATATCATTCATCAAGTAGCAGGATCCAGATGGAACAGGACAAAGGCCAGGCACATTTGGTAAAATTTGAATGGGGGAAAGTCAAGGTTAAAAGGTCAGAAAGTTAAGAAGAACTGAAAACATGTTGGATTGCTCAGATAAGACAAACTAGGGAAAGGGGTACGTATGACTAAATGAAAAAAAGATGGACTGAAATTTAGGAGCCCTTTGTTCTAGTACTGGTTCTGACACTGTCTACCTGTTGAACTTTGGGTAAATCACCATTTCTCCATGCATCAGTTTAATCAGAGGTTCCCAAACATGTTTAGCCTACCGGTCCTTTTTTTTTTTTTTGGCTAGGCAATGGGGTTAAGTGACTTGCCCAGAGTCACACAGCTAGTAAGTGTTGTGTCTGAGGCCAGATTTCTACTCAGGTACTCCTGAATTCAAGGCTGGTGCTCTACCCACTGCGCCACCTAGCTGCCCCCTAGCACCCCCTTTTAAAAAAAAAATTACTCAGCACCCTCCTAGAAATCTACTTTCTTTAATCCTTCAACATTTTTTTTAAATTTTCACCATTTCAAAAAATATATATAAAATATTTTTAAATAACCCATCTTAAATTTAATAATTTATTGTAAATTTGTGGCATTTTTCCTTCACTGAAATTTTAATGACACAATATTGTGTCATGTAACCATATCGTATTGTATTATAAACAAGACATTACATACACATATTCCTGCCCATGCATGCTGGACTACATGCTTACCTGGCAACACTTGCTTGTTAAGACCTGTGGAGTACTTGACAACCCCCCTCACCCAAGTGCACCCGAGGCTACTACTCTGGATTGGTCCAGAGCCCCGCAGGGGACAGTATCACCCACTTTGGGAACTGCTGAGTTAAATCATCTGTGAAATACGGGGGTTGGACTAAATGGTCTCTAATATTACTTCCAACTCTAACATTCTTCAGTTCTGTGAGAGTAGAATCATAAGAGTGAATGTTAGGTTTAAAGGAAATTTGAATATAAGTCTTGGCTTTATGTGACCTTGAATTAGTCATTTAACTTTGATTTCTCAACATGTGAGTGAATCGTATTACTCCTTGATTTTTCCACATTATAAAAGTGGCTCTGGAATAATGTACATGGAAGGGTTTTAAAATTAAAATCATTTTGAAAATATACAAATTACTTCATTTAAGAAAAGTATAATCATGGAAATTATAAATTTCAGAATAGATTTATGTATCACAGGCTCAAGAAAAATGCATCAAATATTCCTTTAACAGAAATTTCATGTTCTATACAAAGTTCTTTATTTTGAAAATTCATGCTTGAATTTAGGATGTTTGCCATTTCATTAAAAGATAAATTGTTTCTTTTGGCTACAGAGGTTAGTTTTCTGTGGCTTAATTATATTAGGATGCCATGAAGTTTGTAGGATTTTCTAAGTAGAGACCCATCTCTGCTTATTAAACTCTGAGTCCTAAAAGTAAAGGCTGCTAATAACATACAATATAAAAACAAGGCAAAACCAAAACCAAGTGTTAAATAACCTGTTTAGCGTGTAGAAAGTGATACCATTTTTGGTTAAATGAACAGAGGGCTATATATTTAATACCTTCATCTTCAAATTAAAAATGCAAAGGCCTCTAAAAGTATTGTTGTCATATACAGGAAGAAAAGCCTTGGCATAAAAATCAGGCCTATTTAAGTAGCTGTAAAATGGCATTCAGATACCAAAGTGTTGAGGGGTTTTTTTGTTATTCCTTTTAAAAATTCTACATTGACATTTATTTCACTTAGGCAAATAGGCAAACACTCACTGTATGAACAACCGTACACTTCAATCCGCATCCCAATCCTTCCATTAGGGTTCCAGTCCAGAGGGATGAAGCGTAGAAACCTAGCTTTGATGGAATGTTGGAGTTTATAGTACACAACGCTGTCTGCATTTGTGTTTCCTGAAAAACCCTAGAAGAAAATGAAAAAAAAATCAATACATCCATAAACAATTGCTTTCATCTTGCTCCCCCTGTGCCAATGAATATTATCTAGCTTGTTTTCTTAATTTGAAAAAGCCTGTTTTCCCTATGTGGGAGGGGAACTATACTAATCTTTAATAATGATATGAAAACCTCTGCTGCAACCATGGATTAGTTACTATTGTGGGAGATTTTCCTTATATCTTTAGGGTAGTTTAAATTTCAAAACAACCATGGTTCTGAACGATGGTTTACTCATTTTAAAGTAGCTATAGCTTTTATAAAGTACTCACCTTGAAGATATCCTTTCCTCATCTCTAAGTAGGGAAAACACCTGTATAAATTACAAACACCCTGACAGTAATCAGACAGAAAACATTGGGGAAAAAGTCTTTTGTTTTATAAAAGAACTCAAGAATAAATTGTAATTTGGCTCCAAATAATTGATATCATCTTAATATCCAAGATTAGGTAAACAAAGTGAGAACTCTAGAATTTAATAACGTCAGAGTAGAAAAGGACTTTGGGTCATATAATCCGACCCAAACCTAAATGGAAATTTGTTGCATAATGTCCTGACAAGTGGTCACCTCACCTTTGTTGGAAGAGCTCCAGTGAAAGAGAGTAGACTAGGGAGAGGGAAAAGGAAGGGAGAATAAACATTTAAATAGAGCCTACTATAGGCCAAGCACTACACTAAGTGATTTTTACAATTATTTCATTCGATCCTTACAATAATCTGTGAAGTAGGTACACATTCCACTTTTAGACAGTTCTAATTATTGCAAAGTTGGCACTCTGGAGAGGATAAATCCCCTGAGTGTTGCTGAACAAACCACACCCTGAAAGAGCTATAATCCCTTTGTTGATTGCTAAGTAGGAAGAGTCAATGATTCTAGAGATTGCTATTCAGTAACCTTTATTCAGGAAAGAACAAGTACGTGGGACATGGGAGATTATCCCATGGGACATGCAGAGGGATGGCCTTCCTGCTTCCATTTCTCCACATGTACTCACTGTCACTGAACCAACACAGAATAAATACATTTATACCCAGGCACTTTTATTCAACTACAAAAAGCAGCAATTTTGTTGACCCATAGAATAGTCAGTAGAACATTAAACAGAAGAAAACTAAACAGGATAACAACTGGTCCCAGAACTACTTCTACATTGTAAAAGGTGATAAGATGATGGTGATAATGATAATAAAAACAATTCTAATGAAGATGCAAATTAATGTAAATAAGTAAAGGAAATGGTAGAAAATATGTAACACATCACTGCAGGCTGCAAAAATTGGGGAGCTACTAAAGATCTAGCAAGACATAACCTGATGGCTGGAATTGTATATGAGAAACTTACTATCTTTCATGGATGCATAGAAAATGGCTCTTTCATGGATGCATAGAAAATGGCTCTTCATACTCTCAATACAATAAACCAATAAACTGTACTAGAACCAGACTGCTATCACAACCTAACAGCTACCCAAAGTTGTCTGGCTTCAGTCATTAAAAAAAAAAAGCTTAAGAATATCAATCAATAAATATTTATTAAGCATCTACTATGTGCCAGGCACTGCATTAAGCACTAGAGATAAAAAAAAAGGACAAAAGACAATCCTTGTCCTGAAGGACATTACAATCTAATGGCAAAATACAAATGTAATGACAACATGAAAAATGAATATATACAAAGCAATAAATAAGACCATAACAAAATCTCTAATTTCATGGAGTAAAAAGTTTTCATATTACGAATACCTAGCAGAAGAAATCAAAATCATATAAGATACATAACATATAGGAATAGGATAAGATACTTATCATTCCCATCACCCTGTACATCCTTGGAGTTATACTAAGAATGTTTACAAAAGATGAACATACATGTTAGTATTTCTATTGAAGTATATAAAAATTTTTTTTTTCTGCCTGTGCAATAGTTCCCCAAAATTCTGAATGGATAAGAACAATAGTAGTATAGCAACCTGTCCCAGAAAAAGGTCCATCTGAATTCTATTGTGCTTTTTTAATAATAACAACTATGATGAAATGTATTTATGATATATTAAGGTGTTACATAAATTATATGTGTTGGGAAAGACTGAAGGAAAAAGGAAAAGGCGGGGGGGGAGGGGGTAGCCAAGATGGTGGAGGAAAAGCAGTGACTTGCTTGAGCTCTTCCCCAACCCCCCCCAAATACTTGTAAAAAATGGTTCTAAACAAATGCTAGAGCAGCAGAACCACAAAAAGACAGAGTGAAACAAATTTCCAGCCGAAGACAACCTGGATGGTTGATGGGAAAGGTCTATCCTTCCAGGCTAGGAGAGGAACACAACTCAGCATGGGCACATAGGCAAAGACCAGGCCTCAGAGAACCTGGAGCAGGCCTCAGAGGACTGAATCATGGGCAGCTGTGGAGGTTTCCAGATTTCTCAATCCACAGACTCCAAAGGCCACTGGGAAGCTCAATAGAAAAGGTCTGTGACCACATTGAGAGAGAAGCTCAGTTCCAGCCCGTTCTGGCGCTGCCACGCAGCAGCTACTTTCAGATCTCTCGGCCCACAGATGGAGAGGGAATTGAGAGTGGCTGATCAGAGGGGGATTGCTGGTGCTGAGGCAGGATTCTCTTGCTTTGCCCATGCTTGGATCTGGGTCACAGTTCTAGGTGGTGATTTTGGAGCAAGGAGGAGCGCTGGCATGGTGGAGCTTATGGTGGCAGTAGAGAGGAAATCCTCTTCATAGTTCCAAGGCACAAAAGAGTGCTTGTGGTCACTCATAGACCAGAGTACAGACCAGGTAAGGAGTAAACATCTCTTCCTTGATCGTACCACCTTGGAAGAACTGAAAATTTCCAGGTCCCTAGAAATATCTCTGAAAACAGCTGCATAAAACCCCTGAAGCTTGAGACAGTACATTCTCCACACTGGAAGAAGACCCCTACCTTAACAAAGAGTTTATAACTCAAGTAATTGGCTGGGATCATGAACAAACTGCACAAAGAAAGTCACATTATAGAATTTTTCTTTGGGGACAAAGAAGATCAAAACATATAACCAGAAGAAGACAACAAAGTAAAAGCTCCTACATCCAAAGCCTCCAGGAGAAAAAGGAATCAGTCTCAGGCCATGGAAGAGCTCAAAAAGGATTCTGAGAAACAAGTAAGAGAAGTAGAGGAAAAACTGGGAAGAGAAATGGGAGCGATGCAGGAAAATCATGAAAAACAAGTCAACAGCTTGCTAAAGGAGACCCAAAAAAATATTTAAGAAAATAACACCTTAAAAAGTAGCCTAACCCAAATGGCAAAAGGGGTCCAAAAAGTCAATGAGTAGAAGAATTGGCCAAATAGAAAAGGAAGTCCAAAAGCTCACTAAAGAAAATACTTCCTTAAATATTAGAATGGAGCAATTGGAGGCTAGTGACTTTATGAGAAATCAAGATATTGTAAAACAAAACCAACAGAATGAAAAAATAAGAAGACAATATGAAATACTTCATTGTAAAAAACAACTGACCAGAAAATAGATCCAGGAGACATAATTTAAAAATTATTGGACTACTTGAAAGCCATGATGATCTATCTATCTATCATGACGGATAGATAGATAGATAGATAGATAGATAGATAGATAGATAGAGTAGATAGAGGGCAGAGGGTGAGTTGAAGATGAAGGAGTGATATCTGGAGAATAAAATTATGGGGTGAGAGAGGTTTATACTGGGAGAAGGAGAAAGGGAGAGGTAGAATGGGGTAAATTATTTCCCATAAAAGAGACAAGAAAAGGCTTTTACAATGCAGGGGAAGTGGCAGAAGGTAAGAGGGAATGAGGTAATCTTATTCTCATTGGATTTGGTTTAAGGAGGGAACAACATACACACTCAATTAGGTATGGAAATCTTACCCTACAGGAAAATGGGGGGGGGCAGGGAATAAGAGAGGGGGGGGATGATAGAAGGGAGGGCAGATTTGGGGAGGGGGTAATCAGAAGTAAACATTCTGAGGAGGGACAGGGTCAAAAGAGAGCATAAAATAAACAGGGGAGTGGGATAGGATGAAGAGAAATATAGCTAGTTTTCCACAACATGACTACTATGGAAGTTCTTTGCATGACTACACACGTATAACCTGTATCAAGTTGCTTGCTTTCTCAGTGAGGGTGGGTGAGGAGTGAGGAAGGGAGAAAATTTGGAACTCAAAGTTTTAAAAACGAATGTTAAAAATTGTTTTCACATGCAACTGGGAAGTAAGATATACAGCAATGGGGTATAGAAATCTATCCTGCCTCACAGAAAAATAGAAGGGGAGAGGGATCAGAACAGGGGAGGGGGTGACAGAAGGGAGGGCAGATTAGGGGAATAGGTATTCAGAATTCATGCTGTCTTGGGGTGGGGGGAGGGGCAAGATAGGGAGAAAATTTGGAACTCAAAATCTTGTGGAAGTGAATGTTGAAAACTAAAAATAAATTAATTTTTAAAAAAGTGGTGGCAGAGGATGAGATGGATAGCTACTATCATGGAAACAACAAACATGGACTTGGACAGACTTCGAGAGACAGTGAAGGACAGATAAACCTGGTGTGCTATGGTCCATGGTGTCACAGAGAGTCAGCCATATGTAAACGACAACAAAAATGTTTGCAAAGAGCTTTATAAACATTGTCTCCTTTGACTATATGTCAACCCTGTGAGGTAGGTACCAGTGTTTCCATTTTACAGATGAGGAAACTGAGTCTCAGAAAGGTTAAATTACTTCACAAACACCAAACAAGCAAGAAATAGTAGAGCTAGAATTCAAATGCTTATCTCCTGACCCCAGAAACAGTGTTCTTTCTATTATGCCACGTACACTCTTCCTACATATTGGATTTAGGGAATATGTTATAATGTGTGAAGTGAATGTACTTGTCCTTACGGTTGTTGTTCAGTAATTTTAGTCGTGTACAACTCCATTTTAGGTTTTCTGGGCAAAGATACTGAAGCGGTTTGCCATTTCCTTCTCTAGCTCATTTTATGGATGAGGGACTGAGGCAAATAGGGTTAAGTGACTTGTCCAGGGTCACCACATTTGAACTTAGGAAGATGAGTGTGCTTGACTCCAGGGCCAGCACTCTATCCACTAAGCCACCCAGCTGCACTTGCCTTACTTAGCTAAAATGTATTAACATAAGGACATGGAATTTTTCTCTGAAAGTTTGCTTTGGGGAACTGGAAAAGCTAGTAAGAAATTGTGAATAGCTCAGTTCTGTTCACTCACTATATTGGAAACTATTACATCAAATCCATAATTTATTGACAGAGTACATCAGTAGGTACTGGACCAGAATTACTGGAGAAATAGATATCAGTGAAGGAGTGAAAGTTCATTATGAATCATGTCATTCTGGCTTAAGGTTGCCAGAAAAATCTAATAGTCTCCCAGGCTACATTGAGAGAGTCATAGGTCAGGATGAAGGTAATGATACATATCCCACTACACTCTGCATTGGGCACATATACATTCTAGGTATTATGTTCAGTCCTTGGAGCCACATTATTAGGCTACCATTTTTTAACTTGAAAGCCAGCCAGTGAAAGATGAAAAGATCGTTGAAAAGTCTCTTACTACTCTAAGATTCTGCATTTCTGAAATATTGTTTCAACAGTAATTTAATGGGCAGAAGAATTATTAATTATTAAAGTAGAGACATGAAGCACCATGGTCTTAAATTTTGAATCCATGCAACCAGGTGGTATAATGAGTAGAGTGCAGGACCTGGAGTCAGGAAGATCTGTGGTTAAATTCTACTTCAGATACTTACCTTTTCTATGACCCTAAATAAATCACTCAACCTCCTTGAGCCTCAGTTTCCTCATCTGTAAATTGGGGATAATAACAGCATCTACCTCTGAGGATTGTTGTAAGGCTCAAACGATATAATACATGTAAAGTACTTTGCAAACCTTAAATCACTACATACTGGCTTTTATCCTATACAGGATTACCAGCTTCTAATGAAATACTGTTTTAGACTAGATCAGAGATTTTATTCATATAGGGAACTCACAAAGAGGATAATCCCTCTACAACTTATAGAATTAGAGAGTCATCCGTTGTACCGAGTGACCCAGACTGATCAGTTAGTATGTGTCAGAGACCAAATTAAAGCCCAGATCTTGAACCCAGTAAATTTTCCTGACTTTGAGACTAGCTCTATCCAGCACTTTATGCTGCCTTTCTTTTGAGAAGTATAAAACTAAGTATGAAAAACTGTTTACCAGTGTGCCATAGTATTTAGAGTCAAACAATGTAGATTTAAGTTCCAATTCTGTCACTTACTACCAGCATGACCTTAGGCCTCAGTTCCTCATTTGCAAAATGTGGGAGTTGAACTAGATGGCCTAGAAGTTCCTTTTCACTATAATCCTATCTATATTGAATTTAATATCTGCATAAGAGATAAGATCATCCATTATTATTCATACATACATATAACTAAAAAAAAAGATTATTTCTGTTTTAGTTTTCTCATGGGAATTTTATTATTTTAAAGCACATAACGACAACCAGATTTTCATTACAACAGTGCTTTAGATTTAAATGTTGTCTGAAAATATCTTCCCTGAAATATATTTGTGAACTGAAGCATAGTGATAAGGCTACATAACCACAAAAATGATAGATTAAATTTGAATTAGCAATACGTCAAGATTTTAACCACATCATGATTGTCCAGGTGATTTTTCTCAACTCACTATGCTGATTTATTTTTCTTTCGTAAAAAGATATTTCAGGAAAGAATATTGTCTGAAGTATCTTGTTTAGTTGTTCTTTTACGTTAAAAGATGACACCTCTTCTCCCCTAGCCAATTGTCATAGCATCCTAAGTGGAATTTGTGGCTTCAGTTTATCCTTTCAAAACCAAAAAGGGTCCTTAACACAAGTGCCTGAGGAATATTCCTAATGCCTCACTAGGATCCTGTCATGCCTTTCCCCAAAACCTGTTAGTGGTTTCCCTTGTGTACTATCTAGTATATGAACAAAGCTGAAATAAATAATTTCTTGCTCTTACTCTTTGCCATCTGTACCATGCTAACTGGGTACATTGGACATTTATAATGTATAAAGGACCCTCTCTGCAGCAAGGAAATCTTTTTTATTCCTCTACAATTTTTCTCCATAAAAACTATTTGCAAGCCCTCTGACAAAGCTTCCTATACTTCTTCCTCTCCATCTCTCTCTGATGATCCCCTTGCCCCATATTTTTACTGAGAAAATTAAAGCCGTTTGATGTAAAGTCCCTCTACTACACTGAATGGAGCTGCTCCTTCAGCTCGGTCCTCATTACCTCTCATCTAGATTATTTCAAAGACCTCCTGATTGGTTTCCCTGCCTCAAAATTTTCACCACTCTAGTGACACCTTATATAATGTTGCCAATGTGGTTTTCTGTAAGTGCTGATCTGATTCTTTCACTCTTCTACTCTATAAACACCTACGGCTCCCAATTGCCTCTAGGACAAAATATAAACTTCTCTGTTTAGCTTTTAAAGCTTTTCACAATCTAGTCCTAGCTTATCTAGCCCCATTGGAAATTACATTTTCCATAATGTACTCCAGGTAAACCAGTCTTTTTTTATTTTTCCCCTGACAATACTCCATCTCCTATCTCTGTGCCTCAGCTCTGGCCATCTCCTTGGATGGAACTGATACCCTCCTCAAATATGTCTTACATAATCTTTTTCTTCCTTCAACATATAGCTCAGGCATCACTTTCTACATGAAACCTTTCCTGACAGCCCCCCTCTTATCCTCTAGTGCTAGCACCCTCCCTTTCAAACTATCTCATACTTACCTTGTCTTTATTCATTCTCTCTCTTATTCTCTCTGTCTCTCCCTCTCTCATATGCGTACTGTGTATATGTGTGTGTGTATATGTATATGTATATATGTGTATATATGTGTATGTATATATAGACATACATATATATACCTAAATACATATATGTATCTAGGTGTATATATGTATATGTGTGCATATATATATATATATATATATATATATATATATATA
The DNA here is from genome assembly GCF_003287225.1 of Phascolarctos cinereus. Taxonomy (NCBI): domain Eukaryota; kingdom Metazoa; phylum Chordata; class Mammalia; order Diprotodontia; family Phascolarctidae; genus Phascolarctos; species Phascolarctos cinereus. The sequence goes on from NW_027555847.1 coordinate 259,309,875, forward strand.
TTTACATGCATATATAATCTTTTCTAGCTTAATTTTAAAAATGGAACTTTCTTGAGTGTATATGTGTATGTGTATATGTGTGTATACATATGTATATATAGACAAACATATATATACATATATGTATATATGTGTGTATATACATATATATTTACATGCATATATAATCTTTTCTAGCTTAATTTTAAAAATGGAACTTCCTTGAGAATAGGCATTGCTCCATTTTTTGCATTGTAACCACTAGGTGGCATAGTGCATAATGTTAAATTTGGAGTCAAGAGAACCCAAGTTCAAATCCTGCTGCAGAAATTTACAATCTGTCAGATTCAGTTTCCTCATCTGTAAAATGGGGATAATGATAGCACCTACCTTCCAGAGCTGTTTTGAGTAACAAATGAGATAACATATGTAAGGTGCTTTGTAAACTTTATATCACTATATAAATATAAATATTTTATTATTATTATTATTTTCCTATTGCTTAGCACAATTCCTGGCATCTAAGTGTTTAATAAATTCTTGTGGATCTATTAATTAAGTAAAAACTGATTCTAGTATTTAAGACTACCCATACTTTGGTTCCAAGTGACATTCCATTCTTAGAAGATGTTATCTCTCTTCAGGTTGTCTCTAATCCAGCAAAACTGGGTTCTATCCCCCTTTCTCATTCTGTGAGCTCCTAACTCTCTGTCTTTGCTTATGCCCTCCCCCCTCTCACCCAATGTGCCCTGTAGAAATCTCTCATGTACTTAAGGCATACTGAAGTATCCCCGATTCCATTTAAGCCTTTCTGAAGGTGAAATTAATCTACTTTTTCTCAAATTTCTCAAAGCACTTTGACTATTTCTCTCCTTTGAACTCATATCCCTTTTTTCTACCTTATTGAGTGGCATTGAGACCACTTACCCCCCCAAAAAACTCAGAGGTTTCTCCAGGTAGAAAATAGAAGGTTTTATTTTAGCAAGTCTGTTACGAGAATTGGGCGTCTCCTACCCAGTATAGACTGGAGTAGTGAGGCCCAGGACAAACAGCAGCAAGCAGTTATATAGTCTTAGGCAAAACATTCCAAAAAGCCCCCCTCCCCACCTGTTTGTCTCGATCTCTTTATCCTCACTAGTTGAGGTCTCAGGCAAGAGACCTCACAGTCTGTATTTAGAACCCAGCAGATACATTTTACTCAAAACAAGCTTGGGAACTAGAGGATTGCCTTATTTGGTAAAGATAAAGTACAAAACAAAAGAGGGGGTGGTTACAAAACAAGGGAGGGGGTGGGCCCCCATTCCCCAAAAACAAAAGTGAAACTTAGGTCCAGCTCATGCTGAAGCCTCACTACATTTTGGAACATAGCTTACATTTCACATGAGAAATTTTCACTTGTCCCACACATTATTAACATATGTACAAATGCCATATGCCCTTCTACCATGGTTATATGTGCACATCATTTTTACCACCATTTGGGTATAAGCCCCATGAAAGAGTAGAATCCCTATTGTTTGTAGCCCCCTTATCTAGCACCCTGCCTGGCACAGAGTAGGCTTAACCAATATTTAGTTTATTTTTATTTTTACTTTTTTTGTAGTTTGAACAAAACATGTTAGTCAAGTTTTGTTTTGGTTTTTTAATGCCTACTGTAAGTCATATAGGTACTGTAATAAGTGCTAGGAATACAAAGAAGGAAACAACCAGTAGTATGGTATTGTATGCAACATAATGTAATGGGAATAATGCTGGAATCAAGAAAACCTGGGCTCAGATCTTCTTTTCTACTGTGTGACCATGAGTGAGTTAACAACTTCTCTGAGCCTGTAAGACTCATTAACAACATTAAGATTATAATAACAGTTATTGATCTGGGTTGCTACAGTGAGTTCTCACACTGTGTCAAAATCACATGTCCTTGACAGATTGACCCAATATACAAAAGCATTGTGATAGACACTACAGGCTTACAGATATGAGCAGACTATTTCCTGTTGTCATAATAGGAAATACACTCTGGAAACGGGGGAATCAACTAATAGGAAAGTCATGGTCTTGGAAGAAGCAGTCTCTAAAGAAAAATCTAAGGGTATAGTAATGACTGAATACTTTATATTCTCCCTATGTTGTCCCTTGATTTTTCCAGTGATTCAGCAAAAAAGTAAGATTGCTAGAAAGGCACACACCATTTCCTCTTTCGATAAACTAAAAGATAACATACGTTACAAAGTTAGGAGAGAAACAAAAGAGTCTGTGGAAATGAGGAAGGTGACCACTCTGACTAGCTAAGCAGAGCAAGGTGTTACTCCCAATCACAGCACATCAAACAATTCATAAAGTGGAAAATATATTTGCAGACCATTAAATTCAAATTTATTGCAAACAATATTACAGAATAATGTAGTTGATGCTTTTTATTATTGGGGTGCCAATTGGCTTTCAATGCAAAAAAAATAACTAGATGAAATACTTCTGTATTTCGCTCTTCCAGAATTTTTTATTATATATTTGGTTGAAGGCAATAAGGATTTTAATCTTATTTTTCATTTCATTGCAAAATGTAGGGGGAAAAACTTCAAAAGAACAAGTAATTTATAACTATATTTTCACTTCTGTGCTTTCTACAGACCATTAACAAGAGTATATAGAATTCCTTTAAGCTACTAGTTTTAAATATCATTTAATGCGCCATCCATTGTACCATTAAGAACTCCATTAAAATATCTTTTATTTTACCTTAAAAATTACAAATGAAAATGCTGATTACCATTATACATTAAACCACCAAATGACCCCCTTCAAAAAAAAAAATTCCGGATTTGTCACAGATTTTATAATTGATTATTCTTCTCATATCTCTACATCCTATTAAGATGGTACTGACCAGGAAACTGATTATCTTTCAGAATGTTTCAAACTACCTTTTGTTTATGAATTTCATCACCAACAATTTTCCCAAGTCATGAATTAAAAATTCATTTTAGTGAGGAAAGTATTATCAGTTAGGCCTCCCAAACTAGTTCCCCCTACCTTGAAATAAAATGCTTTATTGTTCTTAACTAAATTTTCAGATTTACTTTATTCACAAATAGTGGTTCATCAAGTAAGAACTCTTAATAAAACATGAAACTTTAATAGATTGAACAACCTTTCTAATCTGTCTTTACAACTCAAGAGATAATCTGTCATTGTGGACTCAAAGGTTCTAATTTCCATCCTGGAAGCTCTTTGTTTTTATTTAACTAAGAGCCAGCCAGGCTTCACATGATTGTAAACCCTTTTTCACCAGTAAAAAAGATGCTTCAGTGTGCCTAAAAGTAATACTTTATCTTAGCAAAAAATGCTGTTGCAGGTCATTTCATGCTCTGAACATAAAGATTTATGCATTTTAGGTATTACACACACACACACACACACACACACACACACACACACATAATTCTATTTGGAAAATAAATTAGAATAATTAAATACAATTTATGAGAGTTGGCCATCAAAATTTTAATAACATTCCTGAGATGCTTAATTTTTAAAAGTCACACAAATTCTATAGACATTGATCACATTATTGTAATCAAGGAAGGTGAAATCTTTGTTTTGTAATAGAGGGATTTTACATTAGAAAGAGCTCAAGAGGCAGCTTTACTTGAGTAGTGAAATGCATGGAATTAACAGTATCAGAGAGGCAAATGCCTTAGGAAAAATGATCGAGTTCACATTATACCTCATGCTACTTTAAAGTTATGAAAACATGTTATTCATAGTGAGGAAAGAAAAGGCTTAAGTGGCGCTTAGTCACTCTTATCTTGTCAGGGAAAAGTGCATCTCTCCCTCACACTGACATCCTCTTTTTCTAATGAATGATCATTAAGGGAGTGGAAGATGATTGGAAAAAGCAGAAGCTTCAGAACACTCAAAAGGGGAAAACTTTTGACAACATATATTCATGGTTCTATTTATATGTGTATATAGGTGAATACTTTCCCCTATTATCTCCCTGTATTCTCCCCTATTATCAGACCTGTTTGTTTTGTATAAAAGAGCCTTTCCAACCAATCAAGTAACTTGCAAGATGGTGTTTTTATTTTCAGCAACTCTCTCCAACCCCAAGAAACAACAACAAAAGAATTTACATATCAGATATAAAGTTAACAGAAGATAAGTCTACAAGGTAAAATAATAGAAATATCATTCAAGCTAAAAAAAAAAGCAAAATAAAACCCTCATGAAATATAACAGAACAAATACATTTGTAAACATTTAGGTAGCACTGGGGAGCTGGGCAGGCTGGGCCATCAATTATCAACAGAGTCCCAAGACCTATTGGAGTATGGCTCAGATGAATAATTTGCCTTTTTGAGCTGTTAGCAGCTTCCTCCCCGCTGCCGTCCCTTCAAGGCTCCTTGGCTTTCTTTTAAACCCAGGTACTGGCTACATTTTGGTGACAGCTAGTAAAAAAGGGAAAATACTATCTTTGCCTGTTTAAAGTCTGTTACTACTATGAGCTTACAATTTAACTAGGGGTGTATCAATCTTGGGTTCTTTCCTGACTCCTAAGTATAATACCAACCTTCTCTACTTTGCCCAGTGCTTCAAAGTTAGCAACATGCCACCTGATCAGCATCTAGGAAATCAGATAGTCATATTCCTGAATAGAGAATGTTCTTTATCTCTTGCCTTCATAGATAACCAATTAGTGTATTTGAATGCACATTAATATAGTTGTTGTGGTTCAGTCATTTCAGTCCTGGTTTGCCATTTTCTTCTCCAGCTCATTTTACAGATGAATAAACTGAGGCAAACAGGGTTAAGTGACTTTCCCAGGGTCACACAGCTAATAAGTGTCTGAGGCCAGACAAACTCGGAAAGATGAATCTTCCTGACTCCAGGAACACTATTCACTGTGCCACTTAGCTGCCTTGATATAGATATAGATATATGTGTGTATTTTACATATATACATGTATACACACATATACACACACATATATACACAGATATATATGACGAAGATGGAATCTAGACCCCCCAAAAGGAAAAACCCTGGACTTTCCCACAAGGCCAAATCTCTGGCATTTGTCTGTGGCTATAATCCTATCAACTGGCCTTTTGTTATTGCCTACACCCAACCTCTCAATTCTCTGTTACCCTTAATCTATCCTACCCTCTATTGTTTTACCTCCCTATGGCCCCAAGTCACTTGCCACCCTTAATCCAAACTAGGCTCCATTCTCCTTTGGCCACATGGTCCAGGTCCCTGGAGTTCTATTACCATATAGACTATTTGGCCACTCCTAGATCCTTCCCATAGTCTTTCTATATATAAGATCCATGTTGTCTCCATTAAGATGCTCACATTCTTATAATCTAGCCTGGGGCTCAGATTCTTAAAATATAGCAAATAGCTCACTAACATAATGACTCATTAAGAGTCTGTCCAATATGATGCATATTCTAATAAACCTTGTCTTTGGCTGAAAGAAGGCTTGGGTCGAAGTCTTTCGGGCAGGATCTGTGTGTTGTGATTTTGGGGTCTTGGCACCCCTGAACTCCTAAACCTTATCATACAGACATTCATATATATGCGTATATATGAACAACTAAACTACATAGGTGTGTACACATTAAAATGCTTAGGAATGAGTTAGAAAAAAAAAGGTTAAGTTTTGGTATCCCACAAAGTAGAAAAGAAAAATGAGCAAATAGCACATAGTGACATCCAGTTTCCTCTGTAGAGAAAGAGGAAAGATGTGAGGAAAGAAAGAATCACTGGTCTGGCACCCACTCTGCCCCAACAGCAAACCCACATTACCTGTGTTACCTTAACTGCAGTCTCTGCTTTCTATCTCGCTGAAATCCATTTTTCTCCTGTTTAACTTCTCTTTCTTCCTGTTCCTTGAACTTTCTACTCAGCTTCCACATCTTGCATCCATAAGCCCCTTGCACTAGGTGGGCAGAGCAAGCTTAGGAGTTTAGGTTACCGTCCATTCAGCAATCAGACTCCTCCCCTGCCCCTCCAAGTCTATTCTAAAGGCTGTTCCACTCAGTATCCCCCACCATTCTATGTCAGATAAACAACCAAAAAAAGGCTGATGAGAATGAAGAGAATTACATTAAAAAAAATAAATAGGTTTACTATTACACTTAAAAGAATGATTGAAAATGAAATAATAGCAATATGAAGTATAATAGCTAGCTAGCATTTATACATCACTTTAACGTTTGCAAAGCACTTTACTAATTTCATCTCACGTATCCTCCAACAAATTTAGGAGGTCAGTGCTATTATTATCCCCATTTTACAGATGAGGAAACTAAAATTAGGTGACTTGCCCAGAATCACCCAGTGGTAACTGTCTGAGGTGGAATTTGAACTCAGTTCTTCCTTATTCTAGACTCTGTGGTCTTTCCATTATGCCACCTAGATGTCAAGTGTCTGGGGTCTACATTCATATAAAGAAAATTAATTGAATTCCAAAAAGACATTGGTAACAGTACTATAGCTGTAGGAGACTTTATGCTTCTCTTATGAGAATCATATGATTCCCAGAGATGAGTAACTATAAGAAAAAAGATTTTAAAAAGCAAGAGAACTAAATAAAACATTGGAGAAGTTAGACCTGAAAGACTTATGACATCCTCTGACTGGAAACATTAAAGTATATGCATATTTCTCAGCACCACATGGTAACTTTTCATAAATAAACATGATTCTAGAGAATAGAGTCTATTTTATTTAGATAGTCTATTTTATCCAGTTTTTGTCTAAATAGAGTTTATTTAATCCTGGAAAAGTTCTATATAGGTTTTATTCATATTGCTATTTTTGCCTATATTCTTACCAACCTTCCAGAAACCCAGGTCTGTGATTTCATACTCGTCCTGGAGTCTTTCCTATCTCTTAGCTCTTGCATCAAATTAATTACCAAGTCTTGTCAATTCTGCTTCCAACACATTGTTCACATCTGTCCATTCACACAGCCACCACCCTAATGGACGCCCTCTTCACTTCTTAAGTGGATTAACTACTGCAAGAGCTTTCTAATCTCCCTGCCTCCAGTCCCTCTCCTTTCTAACCTGTTCTCTACATGAATTCCAAAAGGATATTTGTAAAATACGGGCCTGACCATATCATGCTCCTGCTTAAGAAGTTCTACTTTTCTCTTCTGAAGGATAAAAAAGTCACATTATTTTTTTTCCACTTAACTTTCAAAGTTCTTCATAATCTGACTTCAATCTACCTTTCCAGGTTTATAGCACATTATTTCACCTTCACGCATTACATATTCTAACCAAAATGCTCTTTCTTCTTCCTTATACAGTACCTTTCAGACTCTGGAGTCAGAGGACCTGGGTCCAAATCAGAACTCTGAAGTATTTGTGCAATGTGGGGCAAGTACCTTAACCCCCCTGGGCTTCAGTTTCCTCATCTGTAGTAGGAGGGGCTTAGAAGATGATCTTTGAGTCTCTTCCAGCTCTAAATTTGTAATCCTCTTATGACAATCTTTTTGACAAGGCTTGCACTGGCTACTGTATGGAAAGGGAGCTGGATTACTAAATACCCTAGGAATTCTATTTCTTTCCAGCTCAGAAAAAAAAAAAGGAAACTATAGCAGGACTGGAACTGGAGGATGAAGTTTTCCATTACAATATGATTAAGACTCTCTCTGAAGAGGGAGAGACATAAGACTAGGATTGAGAACTGGAGAGAGCAGTGGCAAGTGCAGTAGAAGCACCAGAAACAGATGTAAGGGACTTTCCAGGGACTGATACTAAGCTTTCTAATAGCAGTAGCCTTTCCCTTTCCATACATAGAAGCTCAGATGATTGAAAGTATCTATCAGGGAGTCACTACATTATGGCTACTTGGAGAAACTACTGGATTCACAGCCCTTGCTTTTCTTCCTCTGTTTTATTGCCTAATGCAATGGACAGCAGGATTCATCACTAAGTGATTCTTTGCTATTTTAAATTTTGCATGTGGGTTATTTTCATTTTTTTTTAAACAGTGGCTTACTAAATAAAGATAAGTTGGCTTTAATTGCATCCTGAATTGTGGCTTTTGCTTTAGAAAAGGTGGGTCCCATGGATAACTGAGTACATTAAATTCAATTTGCCAAGAGACCACCCTCAGAGAATTGTGTGGATTTTATTTGTAATCTGTACATGGAACAGGGACTTTTACTCTAGATTATAACCCCTCACAAAAACTAATTAGGTTATCTACTAGTAGAAATGTCCATTGCACCAGGAAACTTTGGGTTTGTAGTAGAAATAAAGACATCAAATGAAAATCACCTTGACCTGGCCAGAGCATGCAAAGAAAGGTGTGGTCAATTCTGTCCACTTTCCCCAAAGGAAAAGGGGTGAAAAATGCTTCTCATTTTAACTGCATTCCATAGTGTCCTCTACTAGGCACCAAAATCTTCCATCTCCCTTTGAAAATGCAGTCTTTCACCACAACTAGAATTCATTCCCTCTTCATCTCAGACTCCTAGAAAGAACTAGCTTCTTGAGAGGTCAGCCCAAGGGCATCTCTTACAAAAAGCCTATCGGATAGTCAATTGTCCCTTTGACATTTGCAAATCTTTTGTATTTTAATTTTCTGTGGAAATGTTGTTCTCACCCAATAAAATGCAATTTCTTTGCAGGCAGGGACTATTTCATTTTTGCTGCTGTATCCCATGCATCCCAAACTCTGAGAAGAGGAACTTAATTAATTCTTTTAAAATTGAATATGCTATATAGAAGAATTTCAATTTTTCCTCTCTTTTTTCATTGTCATGGGAAAACCTGTGACTGTCTCCTTCATACTATTGCCACAATCTACCCTTCTTTTACAAAGATAATGTTCATTTTCTGCCACCAGAATATTTCTTATTACTAACAGTAGTGATAGTTTGTGCCAAATCATTGTATCATTTCACCTAGGGCCCATTATGGTTTATGACATGCTTGTGAGACCTAAGGTTAGAAGTTCAGCCAATGTCAATGAAACAAAATGAAGCTAACTATAGCATATGTATGGTAAATGAATCCTGACTTTCACCTTGTTGACCCTATAATCCAACCAACTGAGCTTAACTGACCTAACAGGAGAAAGGCAATGTGGTTTATAAGGGGAAATCATGTCTGAATTAAATTCTCTAAAGGCAGTATGTGGACAAAGGGGAATTATTGATTGCAATTTAAGCAAGCTCTCAAAAGCCAGTGAGGAGGTTACACACCAAAGACTATTTTAAAAATTAAGCCCCAGTAGAATTAGTTTCTTCAATGATAAAAAAAAAACTGGATGGGAAAAATATATGTATAGTGGTTAACACATTTATAATTGTTCAGAAAAAAAGGAACATACAGTGAGATCTCTAAGTCTAAAGGTAATACTACATTTCTCCATGAAACTGAAATGCCAAATCACCTGAGATAAACTATTAGAATTTTTTCTTTCAATCTGATAGCAGGACCTTCACAAAGCCCTGCTCAGGTGTCTTATCATGTTGTGAAGATGACCTTGAGTTTTCAAAGACTGTGTCAATGGGACCCAATTTCTGCAAGTGGCTGGCATGCTAGAAAAGTTTATATTAATGTAACAGTGACAGACTTCCATGTTTGCTTTCCAAAAACTGTCCTAGCACTGTATGTAGTTGTCTCAGTTTCCTCATTTGTAAAATGAGGATGATTGCATTTATCTCCCTGGGTTGCTGTGAGGACAAAATGCGATATTTATAAAGTGTTTTACAAACTTTAAAGTGTGATATAAATATCAACATCATCATCATCATCATCAAGGTACAGAAAGGTTAAGTGATTTGCCTATTGCCCCAAATCTCCTGCTGGCCATGAAGAAGATGGGAGCTAGACCCCAAAATGGAAAAACTTTGGACTTTCCCACATGGCCAAATCTCTGGTGTTCACCTGAGGCTATAATCCCATCAACTGGCCTTTCATTGTAGCTGTTCCCAATCTCCTAATTCTATTACTGTTAACCTAGCCTAGCCCTCCACTGTCTAATCTCTCTATGGTCCCCTGCCATTTCCCACCCTTAATCCTAGCTACGCTCCATTCTCCCTTGGTCCAGGTCCCAGCAATTCTGTTCACCCCAGTTTACTGGCCACTGCCATCCAGATCCTCCTTAGATCCCTCCTCTAGTCACCCCAAACTACTTGGCCACTCCTAGATCCCTCCCACAGTCTTTCTGTATATAAGGTCCATCTTGTCTCCATTAAGGTGCTCAGATGCTTAAAATCTAGCCACATGCTCAGATTTTGCTTTTTTTTTTTATTGTGAGGCAATTGAGGTTAAGTGATTTGCCCAAGGTCACACAGCTAGTGTTATGTATCTGAGGCTGGATTTGAACTCATTTCCTCCTGACTCTAAGGCCAGAGTTCTATTTACTGTGCCACCTAGCTGCCCCAACGTGCTCAGATTTTTACAATCTAGCCAGCAGCTCACAGGTGCTCAGATACCTTAAGAGTCTGGTCAATATGACGAATCTTTAATATACTTTGTCTTTGGCTGAAAGAAGGCTTGGGTTGAATTCTTTTAGTTAGGACCTGTGTGTCATGATCTTGGGGTCCCAGAACCCCTAAACCTCTAGACTCCATCAGCCACATATCCAAAATAACTTCAGAGTTTTGGAACACAGGATTGAGGTATAATACTTCTTAGAGAATAATCTAGGTAATGTTGAACCCCATGAACCCCATAAACCCCAACTTGAAACAGAATCTGTTCTAAGAAAGAGACAAACAAAATTAGGGTGCATATGTCCATGGTTTAATTTCTGTCAAGCTGGCTTAACATGCATTGCATAGGAGTTCAGTACAAAACTGGGCCCCCTATAAAGGGGCCAGTTCAAAACTGGCTTGATTTGGGATTTTGTGATACAGCATTATATGCCCTTTGGAGAGTAGGTGTTCTTAAAGGGTGCCAATCAACCGTGATTGGTTGACATAGTAGGAGGTGAGTTATATTACATGAGATCTTAAGTATGTGACCCAGGTCACTCAATCCTGGTCAAAAAGAAATTAATTTCCATATCACCCTTCTTGATAATAGGGAGGAATCAACATTTTCCCAGACCTGTCTAGGCAACACAATAAGCAGGAATAGACTCATTTAGATTATATCTTAATGTCCTTCTGAAGGACTAAACTTTGAAAGAAAGGGGGATGGGGAAGCTCTGAGTTTCCAAGATAATGATTACTAAGAAAAATCATTTTTCACAGTAGCAAACTAGAGGGGTTTATCTTTTGACCCTCCCAGAATGTGTCATTCACATAGGGGATCCATAGAATCATAGGCTGAAAGGAAAGAATAGTTACAAAGAATTTCTAACCTTAAGTCAGATAGATGGTGCCTGGGAAAACAGACTCCAATTCACTCCCAAGTCATTGTATGCCCCAAAATAAACTAAATGTCTTCTGGTGCTACTGAGGTGGCTTGGTGGTATATTCCTATGGTTGGGGATGTTGCTTCTGCATATCACTTGATCAGGTGTTGGATACCTATGTGACAACATTGGAGTCAGTTTAAACTGGGAGGAAATGCAAAAATGCAATCTAAGGGCTAGGTGGAAGTTGAACAAAGGCTCATAAAAAGCCATAAAGTGGAAATGGTGGGTGAATGGACTGGCTAGCAAGGGCTGGTTCTGAGGTTGTGTGTGGATTGATACATCCACATCCCAGGCAGAGGGGATGTGGGCATACCCAAATAAGGGCAAAATTAAATAAGGGCCAGGGGAGCCAAATTATGGGAAGAGGGAGATGTAATTGAGGCAGAGACTCACATGGGGAAATTAGGTGCTTCTAATAGGCTGTAACCTCTATAGTATCTAGCCAGTGGAGAAACAAGGGAAGGAAATTTGAATTTGGAATAAAGAATAAAAAGGTGTGTATCTGTTGACACAGGTGATCTCACATACATGCTCTCACATATATGGGATTCCCGGCCTTCCCGGGTCTTAATAAAGCTTCTTCCTGATTCAACAAGATATATGGAATTCGTGATATAGATAACAGAACTTGGCTGCGTATTTCTCCAATCAATCATTCATACAACTGTAAACTAATCTTCCTCGTGTACAAATCTGATCCTATCATTACCCTACTCAAAATGTTTCAATGATTTCCTTTTGTTTTTTACAGAGAAACCAAAACCAAAACACTAAAATCTCACAATATGGGCATGTCTGTCTTTAAAATCATATGCCAACATCATATCCCCTTACAAACTCTACATTCCTTCCAAACTGGAATGCTTTTTATCCCTTGAATATAGATTGAGCTTTCTGTTACTGTTCTGTTGCAGACATTCTCTATGTTTGCAATATCCTTCCCTCCAACTCCATTTGCTGAATTTATTTCTGTCTTTCAAAGCCTAGCTCACAGAACAAATCTTCCATGAAGACTTATCTGATTGATTCTATCAGTAGAAAGTGATCTTTCCTTCCTTGGATGGACCTCACAAACTAATTTGTACCTCACTTATACCCTTTTCATATATGTTATAGAGCCATAGTGTATTGTAGACTCAGTGAGGTCATGAATCATGCCTTTTCTAATCTCTGTTATCTTCCCTAGGAACTATCACTGTGTTCTGTTCATAGTAAGTGATTAAAAAATATTTAATTAATAGAATTAGAAACTAGACAACAGATTTCTTGAGACACCAACAATGAACAAATGATTTAGTACAATAAAAATACTAATACATTGATCACATGCACTAAATTCTCATGAGGAATAGTTAATATTCTAGTAGCACCTAAAATTTTAAGGTAATATTTTGTGTAGTAAAGTAGAAAAGAGCAATGGCATACACATAGAAGTCCAGCACTCCATTCCCAGTTCTACTAATTTCTATTCAAAGGCTTAGAAAAAGCCCTTAGCAACTCTGGATAAAAATAGTAACAACAAAAACAACAACAGCAACAATAATAACATTTATATAGTATATTAAGATTTGCAAAATACTTTTAAAGTATTACCTTGTTTTGTCCTCACAACAACCTCAGGACATAAATGCTATAGATATTCCATTTTGTTTTTCAGTTGTGTCGAATTCTTCATGACTCCATGGACTGTACTGCCCATGGAGTTTTCTTGGTAAGGATACTAGAGTAGTTTGCCATTTCCTTCTCTTCTTCTGGCTTAGGGAAAAGTTTAAGTGACTTGTCCAGGGTTACATAGGTAGTAAGTGTGTGAGGCCAGATTTTAACCCAGGTCTTCTTGATTCCAGGCCCAGCCCTCTATCCACTGAGCCACCTAATTGTCTCAATTTCCTCATGAAAAATGATAGAGTTGTGTGGTACAATGGAAAACAGCATTAGGTTTGAAGCCAAAGGACATAGGTTTGAATTCCAGTTCTATTTCTTACTCCCTGTGTGACTTTATTTAAATGATTTTGCTTCTTTAGTACTAAGTTCCCATATCTAAAGCTGGGAATGTACTAGATGACTTATGTGTTTCCTTTCCACCTTGTATGATTATGATTATAAGTATGATTAGATTTCCTCTAATGTCCTTTCAAGTTTTAACTTCCTGGGATCCTTTGATCTGAAGTGGCAAACATTTATAGAGTGTCAAATGATAAGGTATAATACAACATACAGACAGACAGCACTCATGCGCGCGCGCACACACACACACACACACACACACACACACACACCCCATGTTTAATTGGTCTATAGGGACAATTTCACAGCCAAAGTTGCTCTTCTTATTTCAGCTTAACAATGGATTCAGGGTCCTAGTTCAGTATGTGCTCAATTAATGATTTAAGCAATTTAATCCAATTTAAGTCCTGTTTATTGAAGCAACCAAGCCTAAAGCTAGATGTAACTCTGTAGAAGTAGAGAGAGGACTTCTTAATACTCTATATTTCTCTGGTTACACAGCTGGGGAATGGGATTTAATGTGGGCAAAGCATAAGAAGGGTTCATATGTCAAGGTGGAAATAGACTTGTTTTGCTCATCACCATGTGAGAGAATTAGGAGTAACAGGTAGAAGATAGGAATAGCTTGAGGGTCAGTGTAAGGGGGAACATTAAAACAAAAATAAAATGGGCATCTTGAACAGGCAGTGGGTCTCCCATTACTAGAGGTCTTCAAACAGAAGCTTGATGACCATTTGTTGGGTACATTACCAAGTGGAATTTTGTACTCAATGGCCTCTGAAGTTCCTTCCTAATGGAAACTCAAGATTCTATTATCCCTCTGCATATATAATGTATCCTTACCATTATGGGATACAACTCTGAAGGTAACCAAGTGGCACCTGCCAGTATTATAGGTTCCAAATACCTATTCACTTTTTTTTTCTTATCCTACTTCAATATCTTCTTGTTTGGATCAAGAAGTTTAGCTTAGGGGCAGCTAGGTGTCACAGTGGATAGAGCACCAGCCCTGGATTCAGGAGGACCTAAGTTCAAATCTGGCCCCAGACACATAACACTTACTAGCTGTGTGAACTTGAGCAAGTCACTTAATCCCATTGTCTAGCCAAAAAGAAAAAGAAAAGTTTAGCTTTAGAATATATCTTATAATACATATTTTTAGTCACATCATGCCAATCAAGCTATGAGTTCATGACTGGATTTGAAACACTTTAATATACTGCAAGTTATAATATCAGCTTTAATTCCCTCTTAGCCTCAATTTCCTCTTCTGTAAATAGGGACCATAGGTGTTAGGATTTAGAGCTGGAGGGTATCTGAGATATCAGCATTTTTGCAAATCAGTATTCTATTAGTTACCTTAGAGGGTTGTTATGCAAGTCAAATAAGATAACATAAAGAGATTTATTTTGTAAATGAAACATACTATATAAATAAGGGAAGAGGAGGAGGGGGATAATTATGGCAGGGCTATAAGTTTGGATTTCAGGGCAATAAAAAACTTGATGGAAAAGACAATCTCTTGACACATGAATGGGCAAAACAAATGTAAATGTGTTAATACTTTGATTTTTAAAAAAAGATTTAAAAATAGAAATGGTATTGAATTTCATTTGCCATCCTTGCCTACAGTTTCTCCCATGGGTAGTTCTTTTCTCAGAGGGTTTCCTTATGTATGGAAACATGTTCAGGTTTCTGCTACCTTAAAAATAGCCACTCCTTTAGGACATCTGCTCTAATTGGTTTGGATCTGTATGCTTTATTAGTAACCTCTGCTACTGCTAGTCAACTACAAAGAGCAAAAAGATAACATTAATTGAGAAATTTAAACAGCAGGAGTCTCTAGAGAGTGAGGGAGGTTAGCAATCTTCTATCCTTTTTTAATAGTCCATGAACTACTCTGAGGCTAGCTATTTGCATATATTTTAAGTATAAAAATAGGTTTTAAATAATTTTATTCTAATTGTGCTGTTAACCATTCCTATATTTCTTTGTGAGATGTAGCTTAACGATGCCATCTCTCTTTTCTTTTTTTTTCCCCTTCTTTCCTTCATTCGGATAGTTGCAGGACTTTCGATTTTCTCCATTATATCATCAATCATCATCATCATCATCATCATCATCATCATCATCATCACCATCACCATTTACTAAAGTAAATGATTAATAAGATTAAATTTAGTAGAGATTAAAGTTCTTTAACAAAGATAAATGCTTGAGGGGATTAGGGTAAACAATAGCTTGTGTGACAAAAACCTGTTTTTTTATTTCATTGGTATTTTGTTTTTGTTTTTAGCAGATCAGTAAGAGTTAACACAAGCTGTTGCCTACCCTAATCTCCTCAAGTATTCATCTTTACTGAAGGACTTTAAATTAATCTCTACCAAATTTACTGTCATTAATTAAAGATGCGTTAGACATAGCATGGTAAGCAATAGAGAATGAAGTAAGAATCAAAGCAAGAAAGTCAGTTTCTGCCAATTTGCCAGCAATAATTCCTCATTATGAAAAAGTTGGGGTTGATGTCCAGCAGGGAGATATCTTTATACTGTGCAGTCAGACAAAGAAGAAATGTCTCTTTCTGATTTAGTTGTACTTAAACTTCTCAGTGTATTACTATGGGAATTACCTACATGCATGTGTATTTAGGAATTATCATGAAGAATTAAATGAACATAAGCTGGGTGTTACTTTAACACTTCAAGGTATTCCTTTCACCATATTCCTTTCATCAAATACCTTAATAGGTAGTCTCATGAATTGCCAAATAAATTCATCTGGTGGCCAATCCACTGTTGATGAATCTCTCTGAATTTAGCTAGGCTTGCCCTTGCCAGACAGATATATCATCCATCACCAGGCCCATACTGTAAGTTTTCAGCTTAGCAGAACTTGCCAAAATTTATGCCCCATAAGGATAGCCTATTAATAAACAAATTTATCTCCATGCCATGAAGAAGCATCAGAATAAATTTTTAGTGGTGGAAATTGGCAATTATAATTTTTATCCTCCTCTCCCTCCTTCCCTCCCCCCTCTTTTATTACCTGGTCTTGTGATTTTATTAGTGTAGAGAAATATCAGTGAGAAATCATCTGATGCATATCAGCAGCTGCTTTGCAACTTAAGAATTTTAATCTGTGGGCAATGAGAGTTTAGGCTATTCATCCATGATCACACAGGTAGGATGTATTAACTGGGAGGTCTTGAAACTATATCTCCCTGATTCAGGATTATTCTTTTTTAGCCAACAATGGCTGCCTTTCTTTTGATTTCTTATACTTTATTTATTTACCAGCACAAAACACTCTTGTAGCTGATATTAGGATCTTTAAGTGTGATTTTTATTTTGTGCTGGGGCCCATATGTTGTCAACGGGAAAATGTCTTTTAAAATACAAGAGAAGTCAATGGGAATATAAACACTTTGGCTTTACAAACACCTTTTCGAAACCACACATAAAGCCTGAAGAGAACAAATGATGAGTTGTTTTCAAAGACTTCACTTTTTTGGGCAGAGCCAAGATGGCGGAGTGAAAGCAGTGACTTGCTTGAGCTCTCCCCCAAACCCATCCAAATACTCATAAAAAATGGCTCTAAACAAATTCTGAAGCAGCAGAACCCACAAAAAGACAGAGTGAAACAAATTTCCAGCCCAAGACAACCTGGATGATTGATCAGAAAGGTATATCACGCCGGGCTGGGAGCGCAGCGCAGCGTGGGCACACAGGCCTCAGCAAACCTGGAGCAGGCCTCAGAGGACTGAATCATGGGCAGCTGTGGTGGTTTCCAGACTCCTCAATCCATGAATGCCAAAGACAACTTAGAAGGTCAGTGGGAAAAGTCTGTTTCTGTCGGTGGTCAGAGAGGAAGGTGGGGTCTCAGCTACATTCCCCAAGAGCCTGGCCCTAGGCAGGGCAGCTGCTTCCTGAGCTTCCGGCCCACAGACTGAGGGGGAATCCAGTGGCTGATCAGAGAGGGACTGCAGGGATCTTTTTGCCAGTGCTGAGGCAGGAATCTCTTGCTTTGCCCGTGTGTGGATCTGGGTCACAGTTCTGGGTGGCAGTGCTAGGATGAGGAGGTGGAGCTTGTAGTGGCTGTTTGAGAGAAACCCCTCCTCACAGTTATGGGACAGAAAGGAATACTTGTGGTCACAGGCCAGGAAAGGAATAAACACCTCACCCCTTATCATACCACCTTGGAAGAACTGAAAATTTACAGGGCCCTACAGGTGTCTCTGAAAAAAGCTACACAAACCCCTGAAGCTTGGGACAGTACACTCTCCACATTGGAAGCAGACTCTTACCTTAACAAGGAGTTTAAAACTCAAGTAATTGGCTGGGATCATAAGCAAGCAGCACAAAAAGAGTCAGACTATATTATCTTACTTTGGTGAAAAAGAAGATCAAAATATACAGAAGAAGACAACAAAGTCAAAGCTCCTACATCCAAAGCCTCCAAGAAAAATGAATCAGTCCCAGGCCTTGGAAGAGCTCAAAAGGGATTTTGAGAAGCAAGTAAGGGAAGTAGAGGAAAAACTGGGAAGAGAAATGAGAATGATGCAAGAAAATCATGAAAAACAAGTCAACAGCTTGCTAAAGGAGACCCAAAAAAATACTGAAGAAAATAACACCTTAAAAACAGCCTAACCCAAATGGCAAAAGAGGTCCAAAAAGCCAATGAGGAGAAAAATGCCCTAAAAAGAAAAATTGGCCAAATGGAAAAGGAAGTCCAAAAGATTACTGAAGAAAATACTTCCTTAAAAATTAGAATAGAGCAATTGGAAGACAGTGACTTTATGAGAAATCAAGACACTGTAAAACAAATCCAAAAGAATGAAAAATTAGAAAACAATGTGAAATATCTCATTGGAAAAACTTGACCTGGCAAATAGATCCAGGAGAGAGAATTTAAAAATTATTGGACTATCTGAAAGCCATGATCAAAAAAAGAGCCTAGACATCATCTTTCAAGAAATTATCAAGGAAAACTGCCCTGATATTTAGAACCAGAGGGCAAAATAGAAATTGAAAGAATCCACAGATCTCCTCCTGAAAGAGATCCCCAAAGGAAAACTCCTAGGAATATTAGCCAAATTCCAGAGTTCCCAGGTCAAGGAGAAAATATTACAAGCTGCCAGAAGGAAACAATTCAAGTACTGTGGAAACACAATCAGGATAACACAAGATTTAGCAGCTTCTATGTTAAAGGACCACAGGGCATGGAATATAATATTCTGGAGGGCAAAGGAGATAAGATTACAACCAAGAATCACCTACCCAGCAAAACTGAGTATAATCCTTCAGGGGAAAAAATGGTCATTCAGTGAAATAGAGGACTTTCAAGCATTCCTGATGAAAAGACCAGAGCTAAACAGAAAATTTGACTTTCAAATACAGGACTCCAATGGAACATGAAGAGGTAAACAGGAAAGAGAAATCATAAGAGACTTATTAAGATTGAACTGTTTACATTCCTGCATGGAAAGATGATATTTGTAACTCATGAGAACTCTGTCAGTATTAGGGTAGTTGAAGGAAAAAAATTGTATGCATGTATATAGATAGATAGAGGGCACAGGGTGAGTTGAAGATTAAGGGGTCATATCTGGAGAATAAAATTAAGGGATGAGAGGATGATACTCGGAGAAGAAAGGGAGAGGTAGAATGGGGTAAATTATCTCACAAAAAAAAACAGAAAAGAAAAGTCTCTCACAGTGGAGGGGAAACAGGGGAAGGTGAGAGGGAATGAGGGAATCTTATTCTCATAGGATTTGGCTTAAGGAGAGAATAACATACACATTCAATTGGGTATGGAAATCTGTCTTACCCTACAGGAAAATAGGGGAGAAGGGGACAAGAGAGCAGGGGGGTGATAGAGAGGAGGGCAGATTGGGAAACAGGGTAATCAGAAGCAAATACTTCTGAGGAGGGACGGGGTCAAAAGAAAGAAGAGAATAAATGGGAGGGCAGGATAGGATTATGGGAAATAGAATTAGCTTTTCACAACATGTCTACTAAGGAAGTGTTTTGCATAACTGCACATGTACAACCTATATTGAGTTGCTTGCCTTTTCAATGAGGGTGGGTGGGGAGGGAGGAAGGGAGAAAATTTGGAACTCAAAGTTTTAAAAACACATGTTTTTTTAAAAAAAATGTTTTCACATGCAACTGGGAAATAAGAAATACAGGAAATGGGGTACAGAAGTCTATCCTGCTCTACAGGAAAATAGAAGGGGAAGGGGATAAGAGAAGGGAAGGGGGAGAGATAGAAGAGAAGGCAGACCAGGGGAAGGGGTATTCAGAATGCATGCCATCTTGGGATGGGGGGAGGGGTGAGAAATTTGGAACTCAAAAACTTGTGGAAGTGAATTTTGAAAACTAAAAATAAATAAATTTATATGAAAAAAAGACTTCAGTTTTTCAAGTTTTAAAATGAAAGTGTTATGTTAATATTTACAATAGTTACTAACATGATTCTTTGACCTATGGGTTACAGGACAGACTGTCACAAACTTGTCGAAGATTTACCCAATGAGGAGAGAATTGGTTCTGCCCTTTGAAAGAATAGCTGATTGAGGCATTATGTCCTACAGAGGATAATCATTGCAGTGACTTTGTAATCATCTATTGCTTTTTACCGAATGGCTACTTTGTGTTTGACATTAGAGTAGATACTATTATTTTTTTACATAGTTTTGTGCAAAAGAAATACTTGATCTTAAAGAATCCATAAACCACCTTAACACATATATGGGGTGGATTCATGAATAATAGTCACATAATTTTAAAGCCGGATGCTTGGAGGTAATCTAACACTTTATGACACATAACCTGAGTGAGTTTAAATTTTATATCAAGGTAATCATTGTCAAAGTGGTCAAAATTTAAAATTTTATCTCCCATCCCAAAATTCAGAGTTTGACTGGGAAGTGAAGAAGCAGGGTAATGATGATGGTAATGATGATGATGGTAATGAGGAGGAGGTAGGGGTGTGTGTGTGTGTGTGTGTGTGTGTGTGTGTGTGTGTGTGTTTTGGAAAACTTAATGCTGTCTTATTTTATGTCTGGAAGGAGTTAGTAGTGAAATTCAACTTAACAGATATTCATGGTCTAATAGCCTAATCGCCTAATCAAGGCTCTTGAAGAAAAAGAAAGGTCAGGGATATAAGAACTCTTTTATAACCCAGAACCTTTCTTTCAGCCTGTTTTGTGTTTGTTTCTATAGTAAAAGGCTGACTCACATTCAAACTTAGGATCTCTCCTTTAATATCACAGGCTTCTTCTCCATTCTCAAGTTTATTTTATGGCCTTTGACTCATGGATCCCTCTTGGTCTGCCCATATCAAAAGATAATCTGTTTCTCTCCCTGCTGCAGAATATTACAGGGCTGAGGGGATTTAAGGCATCGACCAAGGAGGCCCCAATTATTGCTTTCTGTTTCCTCTGCTTGGCTATTAGTGCCTTCCACTGTTATGGCCTACTGCCCAGTTAACCCCCACAAATCTCAGGTACCCTTGGGATACAAGGTTAATGTAACAGTAATGAACAGGCAGGCTTAGAGCAGAGCTAGCAGAAATGGAACTTCAAAATAGGCTCTATTGCTGGCCGCATACGTAGGAAGATGACTAAAGGCCTCAATTCCAAATTCGGGATAATCTTCATTCATTTAAGGACCTGCATAGGCATTCATTAAAGTCATAGGAACTGTTAATCAGTGACAGAAAAATAAGAATAAGAGGGCTTCATAAGAAGATGTGTCATAAAATTATAAAGCTGGAATGAACCTTAAACCAAATAGGAGTGAGTTAGGAATTAGTCAAAAAACAAGTCTCATTGCTTAAAGTTGTGCTGGGCATTTGGATAATCTCTTTAAGTTAGGGTTAGGTCCAACTAAAAAGCGACTCCAACATGACCTAAGTCTTTAGATAAACTTGCTTATTTTGTATCCTAAGGCAGAGGAGCCAGTGTTAAAGATCCAGTTCAGTCAGAAATTAGTAATTAAGTCTCCAAGAGTCCAGAAATGGAACCAAAAATGTTAATTTGAACTTTGAAATAACTCAAAGAATTCCACAAAAACCAAATTTGGAATCAGAGAATTGGAAAGAATCTTAGAGATTGTGTAGTTTAGCCCTTGCAGTTTCTATGTGAGGAAACTGTTCCAGTTTAGACAAAGTGACTTGTCCAAACTTACCTTGCTAGTTAGAGACTAAGTCTATGTTCCAGATAAGTAATAATAATTAACAATAATAATAATAACTATGATTTGTATAGAACTTCAAGGTATGTGAAGCATTTTACAAATATTGTCTCATTTTATTTATAAATATTATCTTAGTTTATAGAACTAAGTAGCACAGTGGATAGCGTGCCAGGCTCCGAGTCAGGAAGACCTGAGTTTAAATCTGGCCTCAAATCTAGGTCTGTGGTACTGGGCAAGTCACTCAACCTTGTTTGCCTCAGTTTCCTCAACTGTAAAATGGGGATTATAGTAGCCCTTAATACTTTTCAAAGTTGTTGTAAGGATCAAATGAGATATTTTTAAAGCCCTTAGTACAATTCCTAACACAAAATCTGTCCTTAATAAATTCGTTTTCTTCCTTTCCTTTCATACTATGTCCACATTATAAATGTCACAAACAATAGACAAGCCAATATTCAATATTTATTCCCAAGTCATGAATTTTTTATCAATACTTATTTGACTAATACAAAGACTTTATGATCTCAATATGACAAAATGATAAAATAAATTTAATATTCCAATATTTGCCATCATACATGAGATTTTCACATTCTTTAAATGTGTTCTGCATACCTGGAACTCTGAGAGAATCAGTAAACACAGGTTTTATTTCTCTAAGTGATTCATTGAGTAACCCTAGGCAAATGACTTAATCTCTTTTTCCCTCAATTTTCTCAGTTAACAGAATGAATAATGACACATCAGGGATATTGTAATGATTAACAACATGTTGCAAAATGCAAGTCAGAGTTACAGAATTTTAAATTTGGAAGGGACCTCACTGGGTATCTAGTTCAACCCATACCCAAAAGGAATCCTCACTGTGACATTCTAAACAAATGGCTATACAGACTTCACTTAAAGACATGAAATAAGGGTGGGAGGTACCAACCACCTCCCAAGGCTACCTCTTCCTTTTGGGGGCAGCTCTAATTGTTAACAAGGTTTTTCTGATATTAAGCATCAATTTACCTCTTCACAACTTCCACCCAATATTTTTGTCCTGCCCTCTGGCACCAAACAGAATAAATTAATCCCTTTCCCACATGACAGCCCTTCAGATCCCTGAAAACTATTATGTTATCATCTCTGAGTCTTCTTTCCTTTAGGCTAAACATTTCCGGTTTTTTCAACCAAATCTCACAGGACAGGAGCTGAAGGTCTTTCATCGTCTTGGTTGTTCTCCAGCTTATCAGTATCCATAAAACTCTGACACTTAGAACTGAACATGGCATTCCAGAGGTGGTGTACTATTCAGGTTATGAAAGGACTATTACTTCCTTTTTCCTTGAAGGTATGCCTCTCTTAAGGTACACCAAGGAAATATTCATGTTTCTGGCTACCTTACGACAAAGCCCATTCATACTGAATTTGCAATCTACAAATCCCTGTTTCTACCTCAGATCTTTCTAAAGAAAAAACTAATGTCAAATCGTGTCTTCCCTAGACTGTACTTGTGAAGATGATTTTTTTTTTACACAAGTGTAACTTTTACATTTATCCCTATTAAATTCCATCATATTAAATCCAACGAAGTACTCTAGCTTATAATATATTTTTGGATCTTGACTTGGCCATCCAGTGTGTTAGCTATAACTTCTTTCTTTGTGCTATCTTGGAATTTGATAGATTTTCTTCAAGCCATTGGTAAAAGATGTCATACAACACGACTTAAGCACAAATCCCTAGGATGTTCCTCTTGGTGTCTTCCTTTCAATCTGGCTTTGACCTTATAATATTAGTCATCCAGTCATTCAACCATTTCCAAATTCATACAATTGTATTATCATTTTGTCCACACATCCATTTTTATCACAAAAAGCAAGAAATATTTTTTTCAATTGTTTTGCTAAAATCTAGATTAAATATGTCTAATCGTTTCCTGTATGTGCTCATTTAGTAACTACTTTTTAAAATGGAGGGGAAAAGAACCAGAAGAACATTGTGCACAGTAACAGCCACATTGTGCAATGATTAACTTTGATAGACTTATCTCTTCTTAGCAATGCAAGAATCTAAGACAACTCCAAAAGACTCATGATGGAAAAACCCACATCCAGAAAAAAGAACTATGGAGTCTGAATGCAGATCAAAGCATATTATTTGGTATCTCTTTCTCTCTCTTTTTTTTCTTCTTTCTCATGGTTTCTCTCATTGGTTCTAATTCTTCTATATATGAAAATAAGTTTAATATGAATGTAGATGTAGAACCTATATCAAATTGTATGCCACTTTGGGGTAGGGAGAGGGAAGGGATGGGGAGAAAATTTGGAACTCAAAATCTTATGGAAGTGAATGTTGAAAACTAAAAATAAATATTTTTTTAAATGGAGAGGAAAAGGGGGGCAAAGGGTAATCTGACATAACAAGGTGTCTATAAAATTATGCTTGTTTTTCAAGCATATCTGACTCTTTATGACCCCATTTGGGGTTTTCTTGGCAAAGATACTGGAGTGGTTTCCTTCTCCAGCTCATTTTACAGTTGAGTAAAGTGAGGGAAACAAGGTTAAGTGACTTGACCAGAGTCACACAACTAGTAACTGAGGCTGAATTTGAACTCAGGTCCTTCTGACTCCAGGCACTGTATTAACTGCACCACTTAGCTGCCCCAGAATTATGCTAAATCTTGCAATGTCTGCTTCTTTTGGCAGATATTTATTAACCATCTTTTTTTTATTATAGATTCTGCAATTTTCTTAGTAACCAAAATCATACTCACTGACCCACAGACTTTAGACTCTATTCTCTTACTTTCTTTTTTGTTCAAATCAGGATAATGTGTGTTTTCTTTTTGTTGGTTCTGTGGCATCTCTCCTGATTTCCACAATCTCTTAAATATCACTGGCTTAGGACTCCTATCTGTCACATCTCTCAGCCCTGGAAAATGTCATTTATTTGAGTCTGGAGACTTAAATTTATAGTGCTTCTTTATTTTTTTTTCCTATTTCTTTGTTTATTGTAGGTATAAACTCCTCTATTTTTATTCTGCAATTTCCAGGTCGAAGGCCATTCTCCTTGGTAATGAAAACAGAAACAAAATCAGAATTCAACAATTCTTAACTGCTCTTTGTTTTCAGTAACATCAGCTCTTTCAAGCAATAGTCCTATTCCTTCTTTTATCCTCTTTTATTCGACATTAAAAAGAAACAAACCTAAAAACAGAAAATCTTTTTCTTTCTTTTCTTTTGTTTTTTTTTTGTTTTTGTTTTTGTTTTTAGCTTCTCTCACCAGACTCAGGTCATTTTGCACTTTAGCAATCCTTTTTCAATCTTATTTTTAAAGAGCCCTGCTGTACTCATACTCTTCTCGTTACCTGTACTTGTCTCCATCTTCTGTATGTATTAATCTCTAAGGCTGAGTAGCTTGATGAGTATCTTTTGTATCTACATCATTCTTTTCAAGCAACTTCCATTTTTCCTCCTCTTTGAAATAATTGTCCTTAGTATTTTAAGGATTTCAGTCTTGAATGGTCTCCAATCCTCCTGGGTTGACTTGACCTCTTGATTTTGGTCCTTGGGGTTTTCTCTATCCTTTATCTGAATGCTTTGAAATGTGTTCTACGCAGTCTGATGGTATAAATGAGCCTATGTTCAGGTTTCTCTCTTCCATAAGAAATTTTAGGAGGAAGCAGTGATTCCCTTTTAAGTTCCTGTAATTTTGAACCTAGTAATTAGTTCCTACCTGTTAGTGGGGCCTGGTATAAAATTCTAACTTGTAGTTTCTGCCATGTTTTGAAAGATATCATTTATATTAAGAAAGTCAAGAACGTATTAGTTACTCTGCTTTTCGCAGAAAGAGAGCTCCTACAAAGGGCTGGATAATTGAAGTCCTGTATCATTACTATATCCTGACTCTGAACTAGACTTTGATCTATTTCCCAAGTTTCTCATCTATTTCTTGTTTCTTCCCGGGTGATCTATAGAATATTTCAATAGTAAAAATCATTTCTGTTATTTTTACCCAAATGTTCATACTATTCTCCTATGGTTCCTGGATTTACTCAAGATATAGGAAGTTATAAGATTTCCTTAAGATATAAGAAGCATAAGAAGTATATCTACTATAGTACTTATAAGAAGTATGTTTCCATAATATGTAATGCTAGCCAAGCACTTCCTCCCTCTTTTTTTTTTTTTAACCAGTCCTATTTCTTTTACATAAGGAATACCAATCAAGGGTCATTTGGTTTAATCCCACCAACTTTCAGTGATAATTACAAGATAAAATTTATCTTTGCATGAAACTCTATGATTTCTTTTTCTTGGAATTTATATTTTGGATATTTTTGTATGCCATTTAAGGGCCTGGATTTTAGTGTTGATGCTTTACTTGAATTTTATTGCCTAAGAAATTATGAATGTTAAAAAATCATTCTATCTTCATTGTAGCTACTCTGAATGATTTCTAGCTTGCTAGACAGTGATATATGTGTTTCTTTTCCCATCCTTTTCTTCTTTTTTTTACTCTCAAGACCTTTCAATTAGATTTTCAGGTTCTCTACATACACAAGCACACATACTCCTACAAGCACATGTGTATGTTTCTATATGTATATGCTCTTTGCTAGTAGCGCTCATCTCCAGCCAGGAGCCTTTCATCCTTATATTCCATATTGTCTAGAAATACGAATCTCAATCTCAGACATTACATTCATACCCAATTAACTATTAACACATCAATTTTTTTTTTGTATTTTCTCTTTTGCACCTCATGATTTCTTCAAAGGCCAGTAGGAAGAAAACACAATTTATGCCCTTATAGTCTTTG
Source organism: Phascolarctos cinereus (assembly GCF_003287225.1). Classification (NCBI taxonomy): domain Eukaryota; kingdom Metazoa; phylum Chordata; class Mammalia; order Diprotodontia; family Phascolarctidae; genus Phascolarctos; species Phascolarctos cinereus. The sequence continues at coordinate 259,336,263 of NW_027555847.1, forward strand.
GTTTTTTGACCAAGACTTCACAATCCTTGGTAATAATTCCAAGGTTCTTTCTGTTAGCCTCATTTGTGTTCACATGAATTAATAGAAATGAATAAAAGTTACTTAAGTTGGTATATTTAGGGAAGTAATCTTTTATGTTTTGGTTACAAGTCCCAGAAAGACAACTGAGTGCTCTGTCATTGCTATCAAATGGACAAATCTCTACTCCTGAGTACAAAATGATCACCCCCCAACTTCTGTTCATTTTTTTCCTCTCTATACAGTGGATTGTTCTATGACTCTACCATCTCCTTATCTGGCGGACAAGCAGTTTCTTCCTCTTCTGGGTGTAAAGTTTCCTCCTCTTCAAGAATACCTTCAAATTCGTTTTTGAGTTCCAAGTATACAATTGTCCTTATTCTTCCTTTTTGCCTCTGTATGACATTTTTCTACATTCAGATCTCATAACAAGGACCATTTTCTCCCCTCTATCTCAGATCCTTTTCTTACTCCACTTTTTTTTTTTAAAGACCACCTAATTGTCCTTGATAACCTAAAATATGAAGTATTTCTTGCATTCCTTCACCTTCTAGGAGGGAGATCAGCCTACACTTGCAACCTAGACAGTAGTGACTTGGCTATGGCAGAAATACAACCTTCACATGCTCAATGCAAATCACTCAAAAGTTCACCAGGCTTTCTATGTGACTTTTTTTCTTTTTTTTTAAAGTACAAGGTTGTTATACTTCCCTCTTGGGCACATCATTGAAAACTTCATTGCCTATTATGGGCAGCCAGGTGGCACAGTGGATTGAATGCCAGTCCCAGAGTCAGAAAAACCTGGATTATCATCTGGTCTCAGACACATTAGCTGTGTGACACGGAGCAAGTTTCCTCATCTGTAAAAAGTGAGGTATAATAGCACCTAACTCCCATGGTTGCTGTGAGGATCAAATGAAATAATAATTTTATTTGGCACTGTATGAATGTTAGCTATTATTAATACCCTTTAATAAATATGAAAGATCTACCGAACTTCTTTTATTTAAACTTAACATGCACTCTCATACTGACCACCCACCTTTTTCACCAGTTTGATCTGCCCATCAGTTTATTATCAGTTTGCTTTTCCCAACAATTTATTCTACTTATCTTTTCTTTATTTTGCTCTGCCAACTAACTTCTTTTTCATCTCCTAAGGTTACCCTTGAATTTCTACTCAAGGTTTCTACTCCTAAATCCTCCTTAATTCCCTTAATCTTCTTTGATTGTTCTCCTTCTCTTCCCTCTTCTTTCACAGAAGTCAGAATTAAAATTTTAACCTAGAGATTGTTCTCCCTTTCATATTCCTCATTCTTCCCTCAAATTTCTCCTCAAATTTGTTCTCTGGTCTTTTTCACCATTGCAAATTACCTATATAGTATTCTTCTCCTTATTCAGCTCATAGTCTTCTTTTTTCTCTCACTGTTTTCCCTATAACCCTCTCCAATGAAAGCTAGAAGTAAAACAAGTGAGTCAGTAAGGTGCTGAAATTACTCTTGGAATTATTTTATAAACATTTAGTTTGACTTTTACTTAGTTCTTTCAACCTTCTTTCACCAAATGCATTAGAGCAAGCATTTAGTACCTTTTGTTTGTACCTAGACATGATAGTCACCCTCTATGCAATTAATAGTTTAAAAAATTATTTTAATATGGGCAGTAAGTTATAAAAATATCAGTAAGCTATAAAACTTCTGCATTTATGAATAGTGTAGTATCTACGTTGCTTATGGAAGAAATTATAGAGTTAGCATGCTGTATCAGTCCAGTTGTGGGGATCATTTCTAGCATCACTTGCTTAGATTTGGAAATTTAGCATGCAGGGTATAACCGTAAGGCATGTTTTAATTAACTGATGTAAATCGTCAAAATTGATCTATTATTATTCAGAGGAGTCACATTTTGAACTTTGGTTGCAGCACAAACAATAAAAGCTGCATTGTATAGCTCTTATCAGTTAGTATATACTTGGCTCCACTATTTTCAGTTTCCTTCAAAGTGAATCTCTAAATGACTAAGCTTTTAGAGATCTGTGAAAAGTGAAAGTTATTTTAAAATAGATTTTAATTAGAAACATAATCTTACTGAGGGCAAGGATTATGTCAGTTACTTCACTGTATTTATAGTTTTGCTCTGCCTAGATTCTATGTGAAAAAGCTTATCTGTTCTTATAGTTTCAGCTATCATTTTCATGCTGATGGCTGCATAATCCATAGCTTCAGTTTTTATCTCAGATCTTAGTTCCAATCTTGTATCTCAGATTTATTTCAATTCAATAAGCACTTTTTAAATGCCTGCTCTGCCAAGCACTATGCTAGGCACTGGAGAGTTCAAAGACAATTTTTGCTTGATTTTCGCACATCTACTCAATCGAGAACTGATCTTATATCCTCACTTGTACTTTGTTAACTCTCCTGGATCTATAAATGCCTCCACCATTCTCTTAATCATTCTAGATCTAACTTTGGAATCACTCCTTTCCTTCTATGCTGATATTCAATTCTTTCCCAAAATCCTTTCAATGATTTCTTAAAAATATGGTGTAGAGAGACTCTTTCCCTTCCTTTCCTATTACTTTCTACATTTCCTATTACATCGTTTCAGGCCCTGACGATCTTCATTCTTGGATTTCTAAAGCAAACTTTTGGTTGACCTTTCTAACCTGTCCTCTCTTCTGTTTAATCCCTCTTTGTACCACTTACAGATATATCTTTTTAAAAACACTTTCATCATGTTGCTTCTCTGCCTAAAAATTTACAATGGCTCCATAGTGCCTATTACATCAAGTCTAAATTGCTCTGTCTGCTTTTTAAGATCCACTATAATCTGGCTCCACTATTTTCATCCAACCTAATTTCTTTCCAGTCCCCAATATGAAACTTTTACTCTAACCAATTATATCTTTTCAATATCCCCTGAAGGACGGTGCCAGAATGCTCATTCCATCTACAATGGTAAATTAAGCAAATATTCAGGATCAGACATGTAGTAAGTGTCAGAGGTGGGATTTGAACCCAGGTAATCTTACTTCAGAAGCAGGTCTCTTTCTACTGTAACACACTGTCTATTAAGGATTGTGCAATTTAGAGCTGGAAAGTACCTTAGAGATTACCTAATCCACCCCAAACTCATTTTATAGATGAGGAAATTTAGGCCTGGGGCCAAGGGGGGTGTCTTGCCCAAGTCACACAGCTATTGGATGTCAGGCCTGGGATTCAAATCAAAGTTTCCTAAGTCAATAAGTCCAGTTCTTTTTTAGATTTTAATTTGTCAATTCTACATCACTGTAGCTTGCATGTTACTGTCATATAAAAACTACCAAAGCAGCTGAGAGAATGCCAAATATAAAATAGATGCTCAACAAAGACTCCTTCCATGAACATGACAGTTTTCTTCCCTGACTCATCCAGTTCCCATTGATCTGTCCCTTCCCACAGCACTTTCAGTCCATATCAAACAATGTAGTACTAAGTATATATACAGTGGTATGATAACTAACAGATCCCCTGAGAATAAAGTTCCTTTTAACAAAGTTATTCTGCACACATGAATTGAGCAGCAGTACCTTCAGGGCAAATAGTTTCAGCGTCCTCAAGTGTAGGTCCAGATAGATTCTAAAGCTCCCCTGTCTGTGGGAGAGTCTACAATCTTGATTCCCTGAACCAAATGACCACAAAGTTTAGCCTTAAGCTTCATGAGCAAATCATGACCCAGCTCAGCCATGTGTGTCCTCTTTTTAAAGAGGTCTGTTGTGGATGGGGGAAAGGTCTTGCAAGGGAAAAGAGGAAAACAAGGGGACAGATAGATGAGAGTACTGCTACATGGGTAGGAAGGGCCTGAGAAGTGCAATATAATTTTCTTAGAGACGAATAGGGAACAATCATTTGTAAATTCCTTATTCAAAAAAATTTTTTTTACCTTTTAACTACATATTGTAATTTTCTGTAAACTTTGAATCTACCACCTATGACCTCATGTTATTTATTTTCTTTGGGCCTAAATTTCCTCGTTTGTAACATGAAAGGAATAGTTTAGATTATCTCCAAAGTCTCTTCCCACTCTAAATCCTATGACTGAACAGAAAAGACAGAGTTAGAAGTTGAGAACCTTAGATTGTTTTTGTAGCTGTACTTCTAATTAGAAGAATTGTTACTATTGTTTTGAGCAGCCTGTGATTTCTTTGAGACAGGGAACTTCTGGTGGGGAAATTCTTTTCTTCTGCAAATTATATTCTTATGTCCTAAAATATAAAATTCTAAGACCCTTAGAAAATTAGGTAGAAGGGGAGGCAGAGCCAAGATGGCAGAATAAAAGCAATGACTTGCTTGAGCTCTTCCCTAAACCCCTCCAAATACCTGTAAAAAACGGTGCTAAACAAATTCTAGAGCAATAGAACCCACAAACATACAGAGTGAAACAAATTTCCAGCCCAAGACAACCTGGATGGTTGATGGGAAAGGTCTGTTGTGCTAAGCTAGGAGAGGAGCACACATCAGCTTGGGCCACATAGGAGAAGACCATGCCCCAGTGAATCTGGAACAGACCTCAGGGGACTGGATCACTGGCAGCTGTGGCCATTTCAAGACTTCTCAACCCACAAAAACCAAAGACAACTTAGAAGGTCAGTAGGAAAGGTCTGTCAGACCTTGGTGAGAGGGGTGGAGTCTGGCTCCAGCCCTGGCAGATTCCTGGGATGGTGACAGCTGCTGCTTCCTGAGCTCTTGGACCACAGATGGAGGGGGAATTGAGTGGCTGATCAGAGCGGGATTGCAAGGATTTCTTTGCTGGTGCTGAAGCAGGATTCTCTTGCTTTGCCAGTGCTTGGATCTAGGTTGCAGTCCTGGGTGGTGTCCTAGGGTGAGGAGGAGGGCTAGCATGTTGAAGCTTGTGGCAGCAGTGCAGAAAAGAGAGGCTGTGGTCATTCACAGACCAGAGCCCAGGCCAGGAAAGGAGTAAACACCTTTCCTTTGATCATACCACCTTGGAAAAACTGAAAATTTACAAGTCCCTAGAAGTATCTCTGAAAACAGCTGCACAAAACCCCTAAATCTTGGGACAGTACACCCTCCACACTGGAAGCAGACCTCTACCTTAAGAGAGAGTTAAAAAGTCAAGTAATTGGCTGGGAACATGAGCAAACAGTGGGGAAAAAACAACAACAACAACAACAAAACTCAGACTATAGAAGCTAACTTTGGTGACAAAGAAGATCAAAACATACAACCAGAAGAAGATAACAAAGTCAAAGCTCCTACATCCAAAGCCTCCAAGAAAATTGCAGGGAATATACATACACACACACACACACACACACACACACATATGTATGTACATATATATATATATATATATATATATATAGAGAGAGAGAGAGAGAGAGAGAGAGAGAGAGAGAGAAAGAGAGAGAGAGAGAGAGAGAGGGAGAGAGGGCATACTATTGAATATGTTGAATATGAAGGGATGATATTTAATAAATAAAATTAAGGGATGAGAGAGGATTATATTGGGAGAAGGAGAAAGGAAGAAGTAGAATGGGGTAAATTATCTCACATAAAAGAGGCAAGAAAAAGCTTTTACAGTGGAGGGGAAGAGCAGGGAGGTGAGAAGGAATGAGTGAATCTTACTCTCATTAGATTTGGCTTAAGGAGGGAAGAACATATGCACTCAATTGGGTATGGAAATCTATCTTAGCTTATAGGAAAACAGGAGGGAATGGGATAAGAGAGGGGAGATGATAGAAGAGAGGGTAGATTGGGGGAGGGGATAATCAGAAGCAAACACTTTTGAAGAGGGACAGGGTCGAAGGAGACAATAGAATAAATGGGAGGCCAGATAGGATGGAGGAAAATATAGTTAGTTTTCTACAACATGATTATTATGGAAGTGTTTTGCATGACTACACATGTATAACCTATATCAAATTGCTTGCCCTCTCATTGAAGGTGAGTGAAAAGGGAGGAGAGGGAGAGAATTTGGAACTCCAAGTTTTAACAACAAATGTTAAACATTGTTTTTATGTATAACTGGGAAATAAGATGTATAGACAATGGGGTATAGAAATCTATCTTGCCCTATAGGAAAATAGAAGGGGAAGGGGATAAGAGAAGGGGGGTGATAGAAGGGAAGGCAAATTGGAGGAAGGGGATGCGTGCTGTCTTGGGGTGGGGGAGAAAATTTGGAACTCAAAATCTTATGGAAGTGAATGTTGAAAACTAAAAATAAATAAATTTATAATAACAATAATAATAATAAAAAGAAAATCAGGTGGAGGACTAGGAGGTCAATGAACTGTCTGGTCCCACAGCCAATATGTCAGAGGTGAGTCTTGATCTCAGATCTTCCTTACTCTGAGGTTAGCTATCTACTATGCCACACTTCCTCTCATTCATTGGTTCACTGAATCTGGGAAATCTCTTGACCTCTTTGAGTTTTTAGTACCTAAACATGTATCTGGATATTGGTCTCAGTCAGTGATTCCTTTACAACTTGGGGTCAGGCTCAAATACCTACTTAAATGCCCTATCAAAGACACCTTGCTGAACAGAACTCTTCTGGATAATTTGTCTGCTTAGTGAACTTCCATCATGTATTTTCATATGCTTTCAAAAGTAATTTCAATTTCTGTACCATCTGTTCTGGTTTGCTCTCCTTCACTTATCCTGTTTTCTTCAATCTCCTCTTGGCATCTCATTTCATTCAACTGGCTTTGGCTCTCACTTCTTCCTGCTTCCTTGAATTTGATTTTTTTTTTAAATCATAGGATTTAGAACTGTTTGAGGTCTCTGATATTACAAAATTCAGAAATGGAAACCTGGATAGGTAGTAAGAAGAAGAGAAAGGATTCAATCTGGCATATACTATCTGAAGTATAGCAGATAACTGACTATTAGAACCTCACCTCTTGACAAACTTTGTCAGGATCCTGTGATCATCTATAAAATGAGAGGTGGAGAGGAGTGAGACTAGGTGAGCCTTCACATCCTTCTAGTTCTAACATTCTATGATTTTGAGTATGCACTAATTCCACACATTTTGTATGTCTTAATGTTACCCCTCCTCCCTCTACTTTTATTTTCATGTAAGACATAATACACAGTGGTTATCAAGGCATGTAGACTTTTTGAAGTTATGTATTCAGGCTTATGTCCATATATCAAAGGCAAAATTGGAGAATGATCTTAAAATTCAGTAACTGGAAATAGCTGTTATAGCTAAGGGTGTCTTAAAAGAGAGCTCTGATTAGAATGCATTCATTGCAGAAGAAACCAGGTCTCACTAACATACTCTAGCAAAGATCAAAAAAGAGCATGAAAGTGAATAATGATCAAGAAGCCCAAAGAAGAAAGTATAGTAATTCCCTTCATTTAGTGCATAACATATAAAAAGAAAGCCAGAAGTTTTGGGCAAAAGGAAAGGCATTCCACCAGAAAAGCCATCTAGAAGTCTGAAAGCATGAACCAGAGATGCCTCAAGGACACTTGAAACCTGTGATATTTTGTACATGAGAACAGGAAGACCAGAGTTTTCAGACAGCAAAGCCCCATAATATAGTGCTTTGAACCATCATTCAGGGGAAACTCCAGAGGTCCCTGAAGACTGGCACAGAATGAACCTAGAATACCATGAGGGTGCTGAAACCTATAAGCACTACAAATCATACCAGAGTAAGTGGAGGCCAGGAGCAGGAACTCAGAAAATGGAGATATAGACCAAACAGGGATAGATTAACTCATCTAAGAATGAGGAAGGAGCAGAGTCTGGCCCTGGCACAAAACTCAAATCAGGAAAATATCTCGAATGGGCCTTTACAAGTACAGGTCTCAAATTATACGACTAAGCAGTAATCATCAAAATTAGTTGTTACTGGTTAAAAAGGAAAAAAAAGGTTTTGATCAATGAAACAGATAAAAACAGCTAAAGATGGTAGCTTGGTCTTGAATACACCCCCAAATTCTAAATACTGAGGCAAAGACTCACAATTTAATAAAGATTGATGGGAAAACTATATAATATTCTGGTAGAAATTGGGTTTAGATCAATATTTCATACCTTATGCCACAATAATCTTCAAATAGATACGAGTTCTAGATAGAAAAGGATGTATCATAAACAAGTTGGAAGACCAAAGCAGAAAATATCTTCAGTAGGGGTAAGGGAAGAGTTCTCAATCAAACAAGAGATAGAGGTCATAGGAGATAAAGTGAATAATTACAATTACATAAAATTGAAAAGTTTCTACATAAACAGTTACAATACAGTTAAAACCAGAAGGGAAATAATTATTGGGGAAAATATTTGCAGTTTCTTTCTCTGATAAAAATTGGTGACCAAGTCATAGGGAATAGATTCAAGTGTATAAGAAGAAGGGTCCTAGAAATTCTACTACTAGATTTGTATCCAAAAAGAGATAAAAAACGAAAAGGAAAAGGACCTATATGTACAACAGTATTTATAGCAGCTCTTTTCTGGTGGCAAAGAATTGGAAATTGAAGGGATGCCCATCAATTGGGGAATAGCTGAACAAATTGTGTCATACGAGTTTGATGGAATACTATTGTGCTATAAGAAATGATGATCAGATTGCCCTCAGAAAAACCTGGAAAGACTTACATGAGCTGATGCAAAGTGAAATGTATTGTATACAAAGTAACAGCAATATTGTAAGATAATCAGCTGTGAATGACTTGTCTATTCTCAACAATACAGTGATCTAAGACAACTTAGAAGGTCTAATGATGAGAAATAATATTCATCTCCTGACAAAGAACTGATGGTGTCTGAATACAGTTGAAGCATATTTTTATTTATTTTTAATTTTTTCTTGAGGTTTTCTGTATGGTTTATGTTTTCTTTCACAACATGACTGATATGGAAATATGTTTTGCATGACTACACATGTATAACCTATATCAAATTGCTTGCCTTCTCAATGAAGGGGGTGGGGAGCAAGGGAGGGAGAGAATTTGGAACTCAAAGTTTTAAAAATGAATGTTAATAATTGTTTTTACATGTAATTGGGGGAAAATAAAATAACTAAACAAAAAAGAAAGAAAGAGAGGTACATGGTCAAAGGATATGAACAGGAAGTTATTGAGGGAAGAAATCCAAGCTACTAACAGCAATATGAATGATGCTCCAAATCATTTATAAGAAGAGAAATGAAAATTTAAAGGATATTGAAGTTTGACCTTGATTGGCAGATAACAGAAAAGGGAAAACAACAGTTGTTGAGGGACTATGGGATGACAGGCACAGAACTGGACCAGTTACTCTGGTTTTGCTGTTCCCCGAATAATCATTAAATGATACAAATATACTATTTGACACAGTTATAAGAGAATGAGGCATATGCAACAGAGAGATCAAATGAAAAGGAAAAGGACTTATATGTTTAAAAATTTTATGGCAGCTCTCTTTGTAGTGGCAAAGAACTAGAAACTAGAGAGTGCCTATAGACTAGGGAATGGCTGAACAATTTGTGGTATATAAATATTATTATGCTATAAGAAATGACAGGAGTTTTGGATTTCAAAAATCTCCAAAAACTTGTATGAAATGATGCAGAGTAGAGTGAGAAGCAGGAGAACAATTCATACATTGACTATAACACTGTAAAGGACAACAGCTTTTAAATACTAAACAAACAAACAAAAAAATCCTCTGGTAAGTGGAATGACCAATCATGACATCTGAAGATTGACAATGAAACATGCCACCCATTTCCTGAGATAAAAGTGATGGACTTAGAGGAGCAGAATGAGACATGTTTTCAGGTATGGCAAAGTTATGAACTAGTTTTACTTAATTGCATATTTTTACAGTATTTTTTAATGGGGGAAAAGCAGATGATAATGATATTCCTATCCCCTCAAAAGAAAAAAAGATTAACTATTTTTTAAAAAAAAATGCACAGAAGAGAGCAGAAATAAGATCAGAATGTTACATAGACAAGCAAAATAGCTTTGAAACTGTGTTGAATTTATTACACAGTTAAAAAAGCTTTGTGTAATAGTGGTTTGCAGTTTCATATAAAATTATATTTTTCTTTTCTTCCATGTATATGGAAATGTTAATATTTGCTGGCACTTGTCAATTTCAGAATATTAAAAAATAAAAAAGTATTTTTTGAAGAAACTTTGGCCTTCATAATATAACTAAATAGCGCCTTCATGATCAGTCAATAAACATTTATTAAGTGCCTACTATGTGCTAAGTGCAGTGCTAAGCTCTGGGGATACAAAAAGGTAAGAGATAGTCCTTTGCCCTCAAGAAGTTTACAATCTAATGGGGGAGACAATATGAAACAAATATATATAAAGTGAGCTAAATACAGGATAAATAGGAAATAGTTAAAAGAGAGGAGATACTTGCTAGCATTGAGGGTTTGGGGAACGCTTCCTGTAGAAGGTGGGATTTTGGTTGGGACTTATGAAGCCTGATAGGTCAGTCGTCAGAATTAAGTATGAGAGAGCTTTACAGGCATGGGGGATATCCAGAGAGAAGCTGAAAGATAGAGTGTTTTATTCTTGGGACCTCCAGGAGGCTAGTAGAACTGAATAGAAGGGAACATTTTGGGGATTAAGGTGTAAGAAGACTGGAAATGTAAAAGGGGCTCTGTTATGAAGGACTTTGAATGCCAAACAGACAGCAGGAAGCCACTGGAGTTTATTGAGTAGTGAGGGTGACATGATCTGACCTGAGCTTTAGGAAAATTACTTTAGTGGCTGAATGGAGGATGGATTGGAATGGGGAGAGACTTAAGACAGGCTACTGCAATAGTCCAGGCAAGGCAATGGGACACAATAGTGCCCAGACCTACAGCTACACTCTGTCTATCCCAGAACAAAGCAGAATTGCTCAGGCCATGGTGATAGCAGCTGTCCTGCTCCAGCACAGGGGATAGCAGATGACACAGGCTTCAATGGCAGAAGACAGCAACAGATAGTGGGCAAAGATGAGGGTCACAACATTAGCGGACAACATACTGTTCTGTAAAACTGATAGGCCTTTCTACATTGTTGCCAGCACAACATCAGTGATCATTACAAAACACCTCGCTAAGAAGTGATTAGAGGACTGAGGAGTGGTATTGTGGGAAGGGAACTTGCTTTCTGGCAACAAAGGCACAGTAAAAATAGCTCAACAATACAGAGCTACTGTTAAAGCCCCGACGGGACATAGCTGACTTGCTCTGTCTGCTATAGGCAACCTCCTGATAGAATGGATGTTTGAGAAGTAGCCCCTGAGTTTATGTGTGTAACATTTAACTTTCTGCTGTTTTATTTGTTTGCATATTGAAAACCATGCTGACCTCTGGGTTCTTTTGAAGGAATGATTTAAGGATTTTTTGTTTTCTTTTTATTATCTAAATGATTTTCTTTGATGTTTAGGCTCATCTTTGTACAATATATTACTTTTGGAGGCAAACCAATCTATTTTGCCCTTGAGGATAACATATTCTGTTTCTTCCTTTGATTTCTTGTAATCATGGAATAAAAGTAGATGTCTTCAAACAATGATTGAATGACCATTCGTTTGGGTTGTGGTAGAGAACATCCCTTTACAATTATATATTGAACTAAATAATCTTTGAGGTCCATTACATCTCTGAAATTCTATGATTCTATATCAGACTGTATTTATGTGATTAAGTTAGGCAAACGCTCATTTTATTCTATATTAAATGTATTTAATTGTTGCTTTGTGTGATCTAAGATGAATATGTGATAGTTTAGAAAGCTTTCTTTTGATTCCAATTAAACTGTGCTATGATTACAATATAGTTTTGTTATATATTGCTACTACTCCACACAACCTCCCCCACTCGACACATATTTAAATCCCATTCTAATATCCCAACTAAGCAAAGAAATGACTCTGGGTTATTGGAAGTTAGGAGTGAAATGAAGTCTCTACAAATCCACATAGGTGAAAATACTTTAAGTAAAGGCTCTGCAACAGACTTAATGGTTTTGATCTGAAAACAAGTCTATTGGTAAAAAGCTCACTACCTGAAGTCTGGGTATCAGTTGATGATTTTTTTAGGCCCTTCAACTCACCAAGATTGTATACTAAGAAATAGAGGAGTTGAAATCTACATCAGTTAGAGAGATTACACACTCCAATGAGATTAGGAATCCTTGAAGTAATATCTTTAATAAGTTTTGCATCTTCTGGCTGCCAGAATATACTTTGAGAAAATCAATTTATTTCTGAATTTCAGCAATGGTTGTCACAGAGACAAAACAAATCAACAAATTTTCCTCTAATAAAATCTAGGAGTGATGCCCATATGCACTAACCAGAGAATTTACAACATGAGATGGAGTTCTGACATCATCTTCAGTGAATAGTTGATAATTCTGAATTCTAACAAAGATATCTGCTTATTCTAGGATACAGCTAGTTGCATGTCAGGGTCAAGCATAGCAACGAGCAATTAAATTATTATTATCTGATACATGAGAAGAATGATGATGGTGATGATGATAGCATCCAGAAGTAACATCTTTGAATTAGTCACTACTCTGAATACAATAACTTTATTTTAATTTACCTAGTTTGTAGTCAGAAGCAATTTAGGTTTATTCTAATTGTAACAAACAATTACAAACAAACTAAATTATTTCACTTTTTTAAAAAAAAGTCACTTCCAAAAATATTTATTACAAACCTATTGTTTGCAGGAGCAAGCTAAAAGCTGGGATTAAAAAAACAAGATCTACCCTCAAGAAGCTTACATTCTCTTGTTCAAATGAATTCTAGTATCATCTTTGTTACTATGATGAAACACTTGGCATTAATATAGATTCATTCTTTCTAAAACCTTAAAAATAGCCTGGGGTATATTTGTGTGTGTAAAATATTCAGAACATCCTTTAAAGTAAGGACAATATTATCTTCTATATTCAATAGAATAGAAAATTGAGCTACTGTTTAAATAACTTGCCCAAAATCAGCTAACAAAAGAAGGATGGTTTCCTGACTACCATTTCAATCTGTCATTTGACAGATAGAATAGCCTCCCTTTGTTGGAAAGTGACTAAACAAAAAAGCTAAGTTAAAAATAGTTTCTGTTATGCAAGGGGGAAAATTATGCTCTTTCATCTAAATAAGTTTGACTTGAAGTGAAACATTATTCAAAGATTTCAACAATTATAAGTATCCTTATATCTGAATGTTTAGCTATCCAAATCAGAAACACTCTGCCTATCTCTTATGTATATGTAAATTTGAGAAAAGATGATTGTTCTTTTGCTTTTTTTAGGCATTTCAAATGTCTGACCTAGAATATATGTTTGTGTATATATGTGCCTATGTACCTTTCCCTTCTTCCCTCCTGTTATATTATTTTGTTTTTCTTCCTGGCTAGTACTATGATGTGAAGAGATGTACTGATCTGAGAAATAATGTAACTTGAAAGACATAAAAATCTTCTAGTTTAATGCAGGTATTTTTTTTCAGGTGGGTGACATTTGGATTGACATTTTTTCCCCCCTTGAACCCTTTTAGACACTGCTAATGGTTGTGCTATTTTTATAGTTGCCACATCTTTGCAGACTGATCCCAAAAGGTATTTCAACACACTTTCAGCTAAGCATTATCACATATTCACCTTTAGTTTCCCTTTACAGAACATGTAATGCTTAGTATAAAGCTAGGCTATTGTCCCTAATATTTTCTTCTCTAGTTAGACACTGCCACCCCAATCACTTTGGCTAATCTCCCTTCCTGTTGCACGAATCTAGACCACAAGATGCTTATATCTGTTATAAAAGGAGGGATTAGAAAGTGGATGGCTAATGATGTCAATTTTAGAGGCACGCAAAAGAATTTTATACTAATTTGGCCACCTACCATGCAATTACTGGAGACATGGAAGATTTCCATTTGGATTGTTTGGGGAACTGGCTCCCCACTGACAACACAGCCTCCCTAGTCATCCTTTCTAATACAGGCTGAACCTTTACTCATCCTCCTCATCTCACTGGTCGAGGCAGGGGAATTGGAATACTCCTTGCTCCCCTTTTGCCACTTCTGGATTCTCCCCTACCTGCATCACTCAAAACCTCTCTTCTTTTGAGGTTCACACTATTCATATCTACTACTGGGTAGCTGTTGTTCATAGACACCTAGGTGACTTTTTCTATGAGGTCAGTGCATGACTCACATTTTTTCTATTCTTCTCAAATCCTGTCCTCATACTAGGGTACTTCAATATATATATATATATATATATATATTGAGTTCTTCCTCAAACACCTCAATCACTCAGCTTCTCAAACTACTTATTTCCCATGAGATCCTCCTCTACCCAACCTCAGCAGCACATAAAAATGGTCATGTTTTTGATCTTTCCAGGAGCCATAAATGTACCATCTCTGTGTTTAAGAATTCCAAAATCCTCTCATCTGACCATAATCTATTGCTTTTCACTTCTTCCTCTGCTTTCCCTTATGAAACCCCACTCTCTGTCCTCACTCTGACCTCCAATCCCTTGACCTTCTCAATTCTCTTCCAGGCCATTTCCCTTGCACTAACCATTCTTTCCTTTTCTCCCCATGTTGACCCTTTGGTGAAACAATCCAACTCTCACTGTTCTCCTAACACGAATCTTTAGTTCCTTTATCATATCACCAATTACACCCAGTGAAACCCCAGCCTGGGATCATTCCCACCACTTATCACTGTCTTCACTCCTACATATGTGCTGCTGAATAAAGGTGGAGAAAATCATGCAATAGTTTTGACTAGGTCTACTAGAAATTTATGTTATACAACTTCAATTGGGCCCTCACTGCTACTGGGAAATCCTCTCTTACCAACTCACTATACCACTCTCCACAGTGGCTCTTTCAAATTTTTTCATCCCTCTTCAAACCTCCCATGTTTCCCTTTCCTCCCATTCTCTCAGCTGAGAAACTCACCTCATATTTTACAGAAAAAAAATGAGGCCATTCAGTTTGAACTCCCTATTATCCTCTCTTCTTCATATCTTGTCACTCAGGCACCTTTTGCTACTATATACTCCTTCACCCCTGTTTCACACGATGAAGTGGCCTTACTCTTTACCAAAACTTCTACTTGTTCAAGTGATCCTATTCCATCTCATCTCCTCCAACACTTTACTTCCTCTGTCATCTCAACTTTTTCACCTATTTCCAATCCTTCCCTGTCTAGTGGCTCATTCTCTATTACCTATAAACAATGCTCATGTCTCCCTTCCTGAAAAACAAAACAAAACAAAACAAAAACCCTCACTAGATCCTTCCAACCCTACTATCTTCTTATATCTCTTCTGCTGCCCTTTGTAGCTAAACTCTTCAAAAAGATCATTTATAATAGATGTCTCCACTTTCTGTCCTCTCACTCTCTTCTTAACCCCTTATAATCCATCTTCCAACCTTATAATTCCACTGAAATCACTCTCTACAAAGTTACCAGTGATATCTAATTGCCAAATACAATGGCTTTTTTTCAGTCCTCATGCTCCCTGACCTCTCTGCAGCCTTTGACATACTGATCACTCTCTTTGATACTCTCTTCTCTAGGTTTTTTGATGACACCCCTTTCTCCTGATTCACCTCTTGACCATTACTTCTCAAACTCTTTTGCTGGATCCTCTTCTAGATCATGGCTTCTAAACCCTCAGGGCCCTCTTTTCTTTTCCTTTTATAGTACTTCATTTGTTGATCTCATCAGTTCTCATGGATTTAATTACTCTCTCTATTCTGATGATTCTCAAACTTACCTTATCCTGCTCCAATCTCTCTGCTGACTTCTGATTTCCACATCTCTATCTGTCTTTCAGATATTTCTAAGTGTGTGTGTCCACTAGACATCTTAAATACAATTCGACCCATACAGAATGCTTTTTCTTATTTTTTGCTAAGCAATGGCATTAAGTGACTTGCCAGGGTCACACTGCTAGTAAGTGTCAAGTGTCTGAGACTGTATTTGAATTCAGGTCCTCCTGACTCTAAGGCTAGTGCTCTATCCACTGTGCCACCTAACTACCCTCGCATTTTTTTTCTTCCTAAACCTTCAACGTCCCTTACCTTACCTAATACCACAGAGGGCAACACCATGTTCCCAGTACTTCAGGTTTGTAACCTAGGAGTCATCCTGGACTCCTCAGTATCTCTCACCTCATGTATCTAATCTGTTGCCAAGACATGTAGATTTCACCTTTGCAACATCTCTTGAATATGTCCCTTTGAATGCTACCACCACTGTGGTGTAGGCCTTCATCACCTCTTGAGTCTCTCTCCATTGAAATTCATCCTTCATTCAGCTGCCAAAGTGCTTTTCTTAAAATATAGGTCTTATCATATTACCTCATTCCCCTGCCCCCCCCAAATAAATCTGAAAACAAAATCAAAACAAAAAAAAAACCCCAAAACTATGGGGCTCCTTATTGACTTGTTGACCAGAATCAAATACAAAATATTCTGTTTGGCATTCAAAGTCCTTTGTAACTTAGTTGCTTTCCGCCTCTCAAGTCTTCTTATACCTTACTCTGTACCATTTATTCTTCAGTTGAGTGACACAAATCTCTCAGATGTTCCACAGGTTAGGCACACCATCTTTTATTTCCAGGCATTTTCTCTGGGATCCCCCAGGCCTGGAATGCTGTCTCTCCTCTGTTTCAAATACTGAATTCTCTGGCTTTCTTTAAGTCCCAATTAAAATTCCATCCCTGAAGCCTTTCCAATCTCTTTTAATTTTGAATCTTCCCTCCCTCTGTTGATTATATCCCATTTATCCTGTATGTAGCTTGGTTTGTGTATATTTGTTTACAACTTGTTTCCCCTATTATATTATAAATTCCTTGATGGTAAGGACTGTCTTTTGCCTCTTTTTGTATCCTCAGAGCTTAGTACAGTGCCTGACACATAGTAGGTACTAAATAAATGTGTTTTGATTGATTGATGTGATACCAAAAAGGGAATACTCCTGAAGTTCAGTGATTCTCACTGCTCACTTTTGTCATTCTTTTTCTCAGAATTACTCTGGTGCCTTTCAATAAGAGTTGCACTTCTTGAATGCTAATGTATATTGGTGCAGAATTTGTATTGCTTGCTAAATGGAAAGTTTCTGTGAAAAGCTATGGGAACAAGGGAACATATAATCATACCTGTTGAGATTACTTCTGGAATACTGTTTTCTCAGAGCCATATTTCAAATGGCTAGAGGGTATTCAGAGGACAGCAACCAGGGTGGTGAGGATGCTAGAAATATCATATTGTGAATAATGGTTGAAGAAACTAGGGATTTTTATCCTGGAGTAGTAAATATGGAGCATAATAACTACATTCTAGTATTGGTGGAGGGGGCACTAGGTGGCACAGTAGATAAGAGTGTCAGGCCTATAATCAAGAAGACTCATCTTCTTGAGTTCAAATATGGCCTCAGACACTTACTAGCAGTATTATCCTGAACAAGTCACTTAACCCTGACTCAGTTTCCACATGTGCAAAATGAGCTGGAGAAGGAAATGGCAAACCAGTCCAGTATCTTTGGCAAGAAAATCCCAAATAGGGACACAAAGAGTTGGATACAACTAAAAACAACTGAACAACAACAAGAAATATTTGAGAGACTGTCATGCAGTGGGACATTAGATTTTTTTTTTCTGCTTCATATCAGAGGGTCCAAGTAGGTTCAGTAGGAGAACGAGTAGAAGTTTCAGGCAATTAACACTCATCAAGAAGTGGAATACGCTGCTGAGGGTGAGTTTCATCTCAATGAAAGTGTTGAAGCACAGGCCAGACAATCACTTCCTGGGAGGACTACCAAAGAGATTTTTGCTCAGATTGGTTAGATAACCTTTCAGTTTCCTTCCAACTTTGAGAATCTGATTCTGTGAATAACTTTTCCAACATTGTTTTAGCTTGTATTCCAAGAATTTTAAGGTTTCTATAGTATATGTGTATATACTAGTATACCATTATATAGTATATATATTACATAATATATATATTATAGTATATATTATACTATTATATTTCATAGAATCCATCCAGAGATGAAAGTGCTTTTGCACCATGCAAAGATGAAAAGTGATTTTTTTCCCCTTACAATGCTTCTTTCTCCAATTTTTAATTTCATTTATACAAATTTGTATTAAGAACATATGCTATGAAGAACCCCAAATACTGTAACCCCTCTCACATGCCACTCTAATAGAGGGTACCCAATACTTCCATGCTGCTCCCCAGTTATCCAGTTCTCCTCCTCCTCCTACTCCTGCTTCTTCTTCTCCACCTCACTGTAGTACTCCATATTCTGTACAGTACCCAATGCTCTGAGCTGTTCTATGCACCAAGATGTTTTCCACTAGAGCTAATCTAGTAAATTAATTTAGAATTAGATGGTAACACTAATTGTTGAAATATAAGGTGAACCCAAGAGATACCTGAAAGGCACTGGCTACCTTCAAAAAACTAAATAACTATCATCAGATGAAGACTGATACTGCTTAATAACAAGCAGCTATAGAGATATGACAGGCACAATGGCAAAGCACTTATTTTCCTCAAACCTCTCCAGCCCCACAAATTCAGAAAGAGAAATTATTTATGCTATACATAAATATGCAAATATATATGTATATATGTGTGTGTGTGTGTGTGTGTGTGTGTGTATTAGAGTACATAAATTTAATCCACAATATAACAAGAAAGAAATATCATGCAAGGTTAAAGAGAAAAAATAAAACACAACAACTAAGAAATAACATCAGAAGACTTCAATACTTAGAATTCTCCCTCAGCATCCCCTCACTGCTACAAACTATACCACATAAAAAGTACAGTAAATGCAAGGAATGTCACAAGTTTATATTTCAAGATTGTGTGTATTTGCGCATGTGTGTGTGCCCACACATGTCTGGAGTAAACCCTACCAGGTTCCCCAAAAGAACTGATTGAGTTTGGACTCCACCTTATCACACAAGTAGTGGCACAGTCTGTCTATACACCAGAAGGGAAAGGATAACAACTAGAGGGTGAGGTTGTAGGACATTAAGGCATTAAAAACCAGAGACCAGTGAAGCCCTACTCTCCCCACCACTCCTTTTTTTTTGTTGTTGTTTTTTGTTCAGTAAGTGAGGGAGCTTAATATAGGCTCATAGTCAAGTCTAAGGGAATTGATCTCAGGTTCCCTTTTGACCTCCTCCCTCATTCTCTGTGTGGTTCATTCTTTTATAGTAAATATTCACTCAAAATGCAGTAAAAAAATCAGATTTTTAAAAATGTGGAGACAAAACCTCTTAGAAAAATATAAACCGCAGATAAACAACATTTAAATAAGGCAGTAGAGTAAATAAGAGTGCTGCCCTTGGAGACTGGAAGACCTGAATTCAAAGAATTACTAGCAGTGTGACCTTCGGTAAGTCATTTTACCATTATCTGATTTAATGACTACCTCCCACCGCTGTCAAATAGAAATAATAATAATACTTACTTCGCAGGGTTATTTCAGGTATTTAAATGAGATTATGCATGGAAAACAATTTGCAAACCTTGAAATGTGATACATCTATAAATATTAACAACAACAACAAAATAATAATAATAATAATTCAAGAGACTTCTGAGGGTAATAATTCTAGTTGGTAAGGCAGGGGAGAGGGAGAGAGAGAGAGAGAGGATAAAGTGATAACTATACCATGTCCCACCAAGCAGCAAACAGGTACACCTAAGTTAATTGCAAGTTCTGTGTGGCAGATCACTCCGTAGGTAGATTAGTGAGCTGCATAAGGCCCTAACTGCTTAGCATGATGTTCAGTTCAGTGTGGTAGAATTCTTTCCTGCCATTGGCTCACTGAACATTCCCAGCCCTGTGCCCTTCTCCCCACTACCTAGAGACAAAATGTCCAGGCTTCTGATGTGCAGTGAGGTTTCAGCCTTAGATGATAATTTAGTGGCTACTTCCTCCTGCAAAAACTACACTTCCTGTTAATCAGTCAGTTAGTAAGTATTCATTTAGCACCTACTATGTGCCTGGCACTATGCTAAATGAGGGTCTATGATGGTACAGAGCCAGATAGAAGGGGAAAAAAAAAACTTCCACGCTCAATTAACTCTTCTTGTTGTTGTTCAGTCATTTCAGTTGTGTCTGACTCTGTGACCCCATTTGGGGTTTTCTTGGCAAGATACTGGAGCAGTTTGCCATTCTGCTTCTCCAGCTCATTTTACAGATGAGGAAACTGAAGCAAACAGGATTAAGTGACCTGCCCAGGGTCATACAGTTAGTAAGTGAGATCATATTTGAACTCAGGTCTTCCTTCTACTCTGTCCATTGGCTCATCTAGCCCCTGCTCAATCAACTAACATTTATTAATCACTTATGAATTTGCAAGCAATTCACTCAGCACTAGGGATACAAAAAAGGGAAAACACAGTCTTTGCCTTCCTAACGCTTACATATTTATGGGGTTGCAAATATATAAAGAAATAGGTGCATAAAAAGATAATACATAGTAGATGGAGGGTAACTTTAGAGGAAAATTTTCTAGCAAATAGAAGACACAGAAAAATTTCCTGCAAAAGATGGTTGTTGAGCAAAGTCTTGAAGAAATGCAGAAAATCTAAAGTGTAGGGGTAATGTGGGAGAATATTTCAGGCAGGAGGGACACTAAGGATAGAGATAGAATGTTTTATACAAGGAACAGCAAATAGTCTGGTATGGCTGGATTGTAAAGAGAATGTAGTGGAAAAAATGTGAGAAGACTAGAAAAGAAGGAAGGAGGCAGGTTGTGAAGGTCCTTAAATGGCAAACAAAGGACCTGACATTTAGCTGATTCTATGGATAAGCGGGAACCACTTTTCTGAGTTAAAAGAAGGAAGACCAGATCTGATCTTTAGGAATAAATCCCTTTGGCAGCTTTGTGTGATGGACTGAAATGAAGAGATACTGAGGTGAAGAAAAAAACACAATAACAACAACAACAACAACAACAACTAAAAAGCTATTATAAGAATGTATGTGAGAAATTAAAATAAAGTAGTGGCTGTGTAAATGAAGAGAAAGGAATAGGAGGAACAAATATTTTAGAGATAGGAATGATAAAATTTTGCAATAGAGTGGAATGTATTAATGACATGGAAGTAATGTATGAAAGTTGTAAAACCTTGGTGACTGCTTTAAGAGTGCGATTACATTGATTATCCTACCCTACTTAATAGAGCTTGCTTTTCTTAGGTAAGAACATTTCTTGATTGAATCAATCAATTGTACTTGAGCATGAAAAAGACCAATATCCTGAAGTGATCAAAGTAATTGTGTGAAAGAAAGCCATATCCTGAGGAATTTGTACAGAAAGGGAGCCTGTTTGAGAACAAATAGAAATTTCTGGCGATTCAAAATGGAGAGAAAGGAGTGGGGTCATACAAAGCTGAGACAAGAACTTAAATGCTTAGAGAGAAATCATTAAGTGGAGAAAAAAAGGAGGAAAGACTGAGCTTTTGTAGAGCAGAGTGATATCAGTGAAGGCCATCTACAGAAACTTTGGAGAAAATCCAGGCTGACGCACTGATATGCCTAATTATTTATGGATTAAGGGAAGTTCCTAGAAAAGGTTTATACTTTCCCAAAATTCATCTTATGATGCCATTCTGACCATAAACAATATTACCTACTATCTCATTACCCAAACAAAAACAACAACAGCCACCTGAATTCTGTCAACAACAGGGTTAATTTAAGAGAGATACGCAAATTTAGGAGTAGATTCCAACCTCTGCCTAAATATTAGAAATTTTCTTGTTTGCTCAGAGCAATTAAACTGAAAATATTTGTGTCTAATATAAACTGTGTAAAACAGTAGAGGAGATAATTACATAGATCTAATATTGCTTCCAGGCTAAAACAAGGTATCTATAGTAATAGGATGTTACATTGGAAAGATAATCAGACTTTGAAATTAATAGAGAATCTTTAAAATTAAAAATATATATTTGAAAGAACTATAGCATTTCCCCTCCCCGCCAAAAAAAACCCATTCACTATGCAAGATTCATATAAGGATGGAAGAATGATTTTATATTAGGATCAGAATCAACATAATTAATCATATGCAAACAAAAAGTAACTGAAACATGATTCTCTCAATAGAGGCAGGAAAATCCTTTGACCAAAAAAAAAATTATGTTTAAAAAAATTACTACGAAGTATGGGCATAGAAGTATCTTTCTTAATATGATAAAAATTGATTCTAGTTAAAACCAAAAGGTGAATTTTATGCAATGGAAAAATATTGCAAGTTTTCCCAATAAATGTAAGAGTAAAGCAAGAACGCTTTCCTTCCCAGATGGCTAACATTAATGAAATATTATTTCTATGAACATAGAAAATCCTATTAAATCAGCAAAGATATTAATTTAAAAAACAATTCCATTAAAGTACTAAATTACAAATTAAACACACAAAAGTCAATTATATTTCTATATAGCAATAATAAGATCTTGGAGGAAAAGAAATGTCATTCAAAATAACTACAAATGTAGATAATATGTGGTTGAATATATCAAAATACTGAATCCCTGTATAAATATAATTGCAAAATGCTCCTTAATTTTTAAAGAAGCTATAATGGAGAAATAAAACAAAAACCAACGTAAATAATTGGAGGCACATTATATTTAATATCTATTGCTGGACTATAAGATAACAAATGACAATGCATTCATAATTAATTAAAAATTTTAATGTTATACCAATAATAATACCCAAAGGATGCTACAAAAAATTAGATAAAATATAACAATACTCATTTGGAAGAATAAAAGACCTACAATATCAAAAGAATGAAAAAAAGAGGGATGTAAAGGAAATAACACTATAGAATATGAATTTTTTTATAAAGTAATACTGGTTGGTAGTTGATAACAATGAAAAAGTAGCTCAGTGGGACAGAACAGAAAATGAAGAATCAGAAATTACTGAAATTAATGTTCTAGTATTTGATAAACCCCAAAACATGTTACCAATTAAAGAACTCCCTATTTGGCAAGAATTTATGAGAAAAAATAGCAGAAATCATGTTTAGCTCAAAATCTTTCATTGCATGTCACAATAAAATCATAATGGATATATGACTTTTATATTAAAGATTATACCATAGGAAATAGTGAAAAAATAATCAGTTCAGTTTCTTTTCACAGCTATGAATATAGTAAATTCTCAATAACAAAAGGAATAGAGGCTGTTATTAAAGGAAAAATTGATTCCTTTAATTATAACAAATGAGAAACTTTCAAGAACAAAATTATACAACTCAGATAAAAATTAGGAAAATAAAACTTTATAATAAATATCTTTGATAAAATTCTTAAACTCAAAATATATGGACAACTAATAGAAGTATAACACAAGTGAGTATTACCCTAATTGATTAGTGTTCAAGAGACATAGGCAAAAAAAAATTTATTGAAAAATTATAGATTTTTAATAATCACATATAATAATGCTCCAGATAAACAGTAATGAGAGAAATGCAAGTTAAAACAACACCAACATTTCACTTCATATCCAACAATTTGGCAAAGATGACAAAAGACAGAAATAATTATTCAATGTGGAAGGATCATAGAAAGACTGGCAAAATAATGCATCATTAGTTGAGGTATGATTTAACTGTTTTGAAACAGAGTGGAACTGTCTGAAAGATGTAAAAATCATATACATACCCTTTGATTCTAAAATTCTACTTCTAGGTGGAGATTAATGGCAATACTGCTTATGATAATAAAGAACTAGAAACAAAATATATGTCCATTGACTGGGAAATGGCTAATCAAGTTGTAATACATGATTATAATTAAATATAAGTGTACAATAAGAAAAAAAGAATGGAGAGAAGCATGGGGAAGCATAGGGATTATTGTAGAATGAAGTAAAAAGAACCAAAAAACAATATACACACATACTGTAAGAATATAAATGGAAAACAATAACAACAACCAACCAATCAAAATTTAATAATGTGAAAGTATAATGATCAAGATTGGTCCCAAATAGGAGTTATGAAAAGATACCTCTCCTTACTTTATTGCAAAGTATGGGAATATAAGTGGGAAATACTACTTATAATGTCAGCCTTTGTGATAAAATGCAAAGGAAAAAAGGAAATAAAAAGACAAATCTTGTCCACTTTTTCTGTTACAGTATTTGACTTTTATTAAACATCTGTTTAAAAGAAATTTAAAAAACTTTTGCTGACCTGTTGAAGAAAGAGGAAAATTAAATTGCTTAAAAAGAATGAACAAGTTGAAATAATTACTAATGATGAAGAACTAAAAGAATGGTAATAAATCACTATGCAGAATTATGATAGCATAACTGAGAACTTAAAATGAAATGAGAATTGGCTACAAAAATATCAAATATAAAATAAAAGAACATGAAATATAGACCTTAACTAACATAATTATAGAAAATTAACCTGAATAAAATACAAAAGAAATACCAAGGGATTGAAATAGAAAGAAAGAAAACCTGGTCTAGGTGTATTTCAGATGAATTCTATCAAACATTTAAAAAATTATAGCTTATTTTAAGAAAAAATGAAAGAGAAAAATGCAATATCAAAGAGCTTTAAGAGTTCCAGTATAATTCTCATTCCTAAAGAGGGAGTGACAAACCAATGAAAGAAAACTACAAACCAATATTATTAATGAACATTGATGCAAAATTTAAAAATAAGGTAAGTCTTATCGAAATGACTACAAAAATACAAGGTGTTAGAAAAGTCTTGGTCCAATTTTAAGCACACCAGATACCTAATATACTCTTCACTATTACCAAATTGAATTTATGCTAGAGTTATAATGGTTTATAATTAGTAAAATATTTAATATCATCATATTGAAAACAAAAGCATCCCAAGCTATAGGATTTTGTCAATAGCTTCAGGGTAAAATAATAATAATAATTTTAAGAGGGCTTTGGCAATGAACAATATTTTTCAATGCTAACACTCTCCAAAATCTTAACATGATTGAAAAATTATGTCTCAGACAAAAGGCTAGTAGTATTTGTGATATGAAAACATTGGAAGCTTTCCCAATAAATATTGGAATAAAGCAAGGATGTTTCTTCTCATTACTATTTGAAATGGTTCTAGAAATTCTAGGCATAATAAAAATATAAGAGAAGTTAAAATCACAAACATTTATGAAAGGAGATAAAAATATTTCTACCTATACAAGTAGATACCTATAGAAGTATAGGTGGTTTACTCAGAAAATCACAGAATCAGTCAATAAACCAGTTGAAACAAACAAAAATAATAGCTTCATTAAAGTACTAATTTTATAAAAATGCGTGGAAGTATGAACAGTTCTATATAGCAAAACAAAATTCACTTCCTCACATTTTATGGAATTGATGATCTTCATTCTTGTCACTGGTTTCATTTGGATTCTCCTTAGTTTATCACAGGCCTTCCTGAATAGTGGCTCACAGAACTGAGTACAATAGTCCAGTGTAAAGTAGATTGCGTCTATTACTTGTTTATTACTGGAAAGTATGACCTTTTAATTCAGTCCAAGTTGGGATGAGTTTCTTTTGTCTGTCATATCATACTTGTTACACATATTGAGCTTGCAGACCACTAAAAGAGGCATTTGGGGTTTTCTTTGCAAAAGATACTAGAGTTGCTTGCCATTTCTTTCTCCTGCTCCTTTTACATATGAGGAACTGAGGCAAACAAGGTTAAGTCCAGGGTCGCACAGCTAGTAAGTATCTGAGGCTGGATTTGAACCCAGGTCTTATTGATTCCAGGACCGGAGCTCTATACACTGTATCACCTAGCTGGTCCTAAAAATCCCCATCCACCCTTATTTGATAACTAGGACACTAGAAAATGTTTTTCCTTGAAAGTGTTTGGTCTTTTAATTATAACCCACATTTTCAATTGCCTCATTAGAAACCTTTATTTAAAAAAAAACCCTTAAGAGGGTTGTACTCTCTACAGCATTTATTTATAATCTGAATATATCTGGAGACTTAATACTACAATGATATTTTTAGCTTTACTTGCATTTTAAAGAATCAGATAAAATGTCTAAATATAGACAACACTGCTAACTGTTTATGTCTACTTTTTGGAAATATGGTTATTTCCAACTCTTTCCTAGAATTTCTACTGCAAATATCAGTTTGCTTGGTCCCCATAATTTTGAACTTCTAAGCAACCCAGTAGGTGAGCTTGGGTAGATATGTGACCTGCCCTCCTAATTGTAGACCTAGGATAACCATTGAGAAGATCAAGAATAGTAAGGACTTTTTATCTTTTGATACCTACTTACCCTGCAACTCTCTTAAGAAATCCTCTGTTGGGCAGTACCCTGGCAATCATTTTTCAACCATTCACTTTCTCCTCAGGGGCACCTAATCAGGACTGAACTATTTCTCACTAGCTTCATTGAGCTCACGCCTCAATCTTTAGAGATAATGAGTTTATTTGCATTCGGAATGCATTATATGATGTTTTTGCAGAAGACTTTATCAGCCTAATTATGTTTTCTTTAGGTGAATATAAATGCACTGGAGAATTTTGATGGCAGCAGTAACTGAATTTTGCATAAATCTCACACATGGCTGTTATAGATTTTGTGGAAATACTATACAAAACCTAAATAGCATAGTGTCCATGGATATGTTACACAGTTCTGATAACTGTTACTAAAAACAATATCAACAGTTTTTTCTTCCCCATAATTTCAGTGAATCTGTCTCAGCAGTGGAATACCTAATAATTTTGTCCACCTACCCACAAAAATGGTTAAAGAGAGGAGTTGTTACAGGGAAAAGAGAATTTGCATTTCAGATCCAAATGTGTCCAGTTTAGGACATGCAATGGTTCACCACAGTGCCATAATCAGGACTTCTGGAAGTGTTCTCTGGCTTACTAAATTTAGAGCGTATCAATTTAAAGGGTACGTACAGCACTTGTTGTCTCTTAAATGCACAAAACAAATAATATTAACTAACTGGAAAAATTAGTTAAAATAAGAAACTATGAGTGGCACAATGAGGGTGACAATTCCTCCCACAGCTTTCCAACAAATTCTCACTCTTCTCTGTTTATTTCCTTGTCTTTCCCTACCTTAACTTTGAATGCTTTATGCCCTTACCACTGTGAGCAGTATTTTATCCCTAGTAACTATAATATGTGAAATTCACTAGGATGGGGCTCTTCTACTACTATATTTCTTTTTCCTGTGTGATTAATCATCTTTAATAATTTAGACAAGAGAAGCACATACTTAGTTTGATGTTCTATGTATGATTATGATTACTATTTTCACTTACTTTAGACTATTTTGACCATATTCAATATTTACTACTCACATAAATGGAGCATAAAGTTATACCATCATTATATTCATTCCATACATTCAGAAGTCTTTAAATGTTATTTGGTTCTAGGCTTTTCTTTCATGGGAAATATAAACTAATTCCCAATTTCAGTATTTTATGCTTAAATAGTTAAATTTCTTAAGATCATCCTTAGTTTGCTATGAAAACTCTTCATTTGATTTTGTCCCAATGGTTTTTAAAGTTTTGGTTTCTTAAGGTGAATGGATCTGAGAAATTGTGATATACTATGGTACTAATTATTCATAGTTGTTATAAAAAGGGATAACCATAGTTTAAATGCTAACCTGATCAAATGGAGATTTAAATGCATTCAAAACTCTTAAGAAGAGTGAAACTGGTCTTCTGTCAAAATTTTCCCTTATGCTGTGCTCTAATTTCATGTAATATCTTTGTTTTTCTTTTGAGAATTAAAATAGTTTTGAAAAAAAAGAGAGTTTTGCTGTACTTCCCTAGAAGTATCCCTCTGTTAGGTAGTGTGTTAATGTAATAATTCAGTTCAAGAAAATTTATTACCAAGAATTATATCTAGTAATTTACATCACTCTCTAAGTGAATAACTGCAATGTAATGACCTTTTCCTTCTGTACTATGAAGCTTTAAATCTCTTCAAGAAGTATTAGACTGTTTCTTTTAAGAAATTATTCAATTAAAGGTGATAGCAGCCTATTCTTAGAGATAGTTTTTTAAGATTCAAGTGCTTTATTCTTTGAAAAAGTATTAAGGGGCTTGTAGCCCAAAATCTAGGTCTCACCATCCCAATTACACTTGGTCTAGTAAATAGATTGATTCCCTTAAAGTGAGGTTGGCTATTGTTCTGTTCAGGGAAATAACTGGAGGGCTTGGAGAGTTTTGTTTTCTTTTGTTTTTGCTAAGACTCAAAAGCCCCCATTTGCTTATTCTTCCCAGTTGATTAAAAGGTGATATCAATTAGCCAACTAAACTTAATTATTTAAGGGTTTTTACTAAGCTGATACAATTAAAAGATCTGCTTCAAAAACATTCCTCCAAAACCTTGAGGCAGTCTCCCACAAGTATATATGGAGTCCAGGGAATAGTAAATCCCAGCTTAGGGAGCTCATGTGGCAAAGGTGTAAACTCAAATTTTGGCTGCTACAAGTCCTTTTCTCCCTTTCTTGGAGTCCTCACAAAGTTCTCTTTGGGTATGGTATAGATTTTTGTAATACTTATAGAACGTTGAATCTTCTTTAGTTATTGTCCAATTTGACCTCAGTTACCCCAGCAGACAAGGTGTTCAGCCACTGTTGTTCTAAGGAGACAAGACACCCATGTGAACCCAAATTTTGAGTTTTCAAAGATCTCAAGATCATCCTTTCGACAAAATGGAAGGATATGGGGAAGCAAAGGATACAGAATATGGATTTATCCTCATCCGCAATTAAATTCCTCTAAGTGGCTTGACTAGAATTGCTTCCTCTACTATGTTGATATACCACTAGAATTCCTGATTCCAGCTCCATAGAACATGGTTGACTTTTCAACCAATCCCAATGTATTTTCATGTAATTTCATTTCATGTGACAGTGGGATAAAATTTTCTCCTAAATTGACTAAGAACATTCCACAGCTAGTTTAACCTATTTTATTGATTTATTTAATAGGGTAGGAGGCATTCCTCTTCTAATAAAGGTCTCAGAGTATAGAACATCTTGTTCCATTAACAAAACAAGGAGTGAGGTAATTGATTAATTCAATTGACTCCCCTCTCTTATATATTATTTATTTATTTTAAGGATCTATCACACATAAATACCTTCTACCTCCAGGCCAGGCTTTTTAATTTCCCTGCAGCTTGAGCAACATGTCCTCTCCTTAAAGTCAGTCTTCTCAATTCTGCTCTGTGACTGTGTTTTTGCTTTTGGAAATGGAAATATAGCCCTCCTTGAGGACAGGTAAAGCCTGTGTTGATGAGTCTGTGAGAGCCAGAAGCCACATTAGAGATCTTGTACTTTCTAATCACTTGCTTTCTAAGTTCCACCCATCCGCTGACTTTCTGCCTTGTCTCATTTTCATTCTTTTTTTCCCCGATTCTTTGTAATTTTTTAAAAAATTATTTTCAGTTCCAAATTTTCTTCTCCCCTCCATCCTCTTATCTACCCATTGAGAAGACAAGAAATTTGATACTCATTATACATATTTGCACATAGAAAATATTATAAAATAAAGCAAGAATAATAAAGAGAAAAATATATACTTCAGTCTGCACTCAGAATCCATCAGTTCTCTATGTGGAGGTGGATAGCGTTTTTCATCATGATTCCTTTGTATTGCTGAAGATCATTGATTAAAGTTGATAAGTCTTTCACAGTTGATTGTTGTTTTAATACTGCTGTTATTGCATACAATGTTCTCTTGTTTCTGTTCACTTCACATCAGGTCATTTAAGTCTCCCCAGGTTTTTCTGAAACCATTCCTTTCATCATATCTTACAGCACAATAGCGTTCCATCACAATCAAATACCATAACTTCTTCAGCCATTCCCAGTTGATGGACATACATTCAGTTTCCAATTCTTTGCCATCATGAAAAGACCTGCTATAAATATTTTGATCTTCTGATCTTTTCAGGGTACAAACCTAGTAGCAGTATTGCTGGGTCAAATGGTATACATAATTTTATAGCTCTTTGGGAATAATTCCAAATTGTTCTCCACAATGGTGTGACCAGTTCACAGCTCCACCAACAGTCTTGCCTATTTTCCAATAATTACCAAATTTCCTTCTTACCTTACTTTCTCAATCCCAGTGAAACTGAACATCAAAAACAAAAATTCCTAAACCCCAGTTATTTGTTCCCTAATTCCCACCCACTTCACCCTTCCCCCCTCTCCCTATTGTCCCACTCCACATTTGCCTGTCTTTCCCATTAGTATATTTGGAACCTCACTCTACAATGAACAAGCTTCTTTTTATTTTAGACCTCTGCATCTTTTGCTCATTCCATCTTCTGGTGCTCATTGAGATTTCACTTCTCTCATTTCTTACCATGCATGACACTGAATCCCTGTTCATCTTTTCTAGTACTGATCACTCTTCTTAGATGCCTAGACTCTATAAATATATAGACATTTCTCTCATACAAAAACAAAGCAAAACAAAACACCCACTCTCATTATTAAATGACTGCGTTGTTGTTCAGTCATGTCTGACTCTTCATGACCACATTTGGGGTTTTCTTGGCAAAGATACCAGAGTGGTTTGCCATTTTCTTCTCTAGCTCATTTGGCAGATGAAGAAACAGTGTTAAATGAGTTGTCCGCGGTCACATAAGTGTCTGAGGCCAGATTTGAACTCAGGTCTTCCTGACTCCAGGGCCAGTGTTCCAACGATTGTGTCAGCTAGCTGTTCTAAATAACTAGAGCTGTTCTAAATAACTAGATCCACCCCAATGATTGTGGGTGGATCATGACAATATAATAAAACAAATTCTATACAATCAACATTCATTTAGAAACCTGAGGAGAATAAAAGATCTATGATGTTAAGGTAAAGAATCTTTCAAAATGTAGTAATGGGGGAAGGGAACATTTTGAGATATGAAACTATGTTATAAAGCTGTAATAATTACATAATCTTGGGACTGGTTGAAATAAGAGAAAAGTAGATAAATGGAATAGAGTAGAAAAGGAAGAATTATAAATAATTCAACAAAATGTTCAACAAAATTTAAAACAGTAAGATTTCTGAGAAAATTGGAAAAAAAATTCCATAAAAATTTAAGTTTAGACAAATTTCTTGCTCAATATACCACAGTAAATTCAAAATAAATATGTTACATGGATATTAAAGATCATACCATAAACAATCTTAGAAAAGAATCAGATTGGGCATCTTTCATGGTTAAGAGTATGGGATGAAATTTTAATGAAACAATGAATACAATCAATTACAAAAGATAAAATAGATAATTTTGATTATATGAAATTGAAAAAAAAATTTACTTGAACAAAATAACTCATCTATGACAAAAAAAATGTGACCAGCTGAGGAAAATATATGTAACAAATATCTCTTAAGGATCTGATATCAAACATAAATTGATAACCACAGAAATATTGCTGTTTTTGCCAACTAATATGCATCTCCTCAAAAGAAGAATTATAAACAACTAAAAATTATATGAATGTTTCAAATCATTAATAAACCAAAATGCAAATCAAAGCAATCTTGAGGTTCACCTCACACTGAATAGTCAATTTGAAGAGACTATGATGAGAACATTAATACGTTATTTCTAGAAATGTGAATTGTTCTACTCATTCTGGAAAGCAATTTGAAAACATGCTAATAAAGTAACTAAACTATCTGTATCCTTTGCTTCAGAGATTTCCTTGCTAGGCATCTATGCCAAGGAGGTAATTGATAAAAATAAAGGTCCCATATATTACAAAATATTTGTAACAACACTTTTGTGAAAGCAAAGAATTGAAAACAAAGTAGATAGCTATTGATTGGGGAATGGCTAAATATGTTATGATAGATGTATATAATGTAATATTACTGAATATAATAAATGATGTGATGAATACAGAGTGCATCATGGGAAGATTTATATGAAGGATAGAAAGTGGAACAAGTAGAACCTGAAAAATAATATTCCCAATGATTATAATAAGGTAACTGAAAGAACAATAAGATCAAAATAACTTAAATTGAATGCTGTGAAACTTCAATTCCAAAGTTATGCACCAAAGAAGAGATATGAAAAAATATCTACTCTTGCTTCTTTGTATAGGCACAGGACTATTTTGCTGGACTATTTTTTTTCTTTGTTCCATCTTTAAAAAGCAAACAAATAAACAAAAAACTTTAATATAAGTGATTTCTCCCTGGGAGGATGTGGGAGAAAGATATAATTAAAATGCATTAAAAAAAACTATTACATCATACAACTTCTATAGCTATAATCCTTTGTCTTCTCTCTCCTCAAGTAAATCCCTTGAAAAAGTTGTCTAATCTCATTGCTTCCATTTCTCACCTCTTATTGTCTATCAAACCCCATTCAGCCAAACCTCATTATTCTGAACCTGCTCTCTCCAAATTTACCATTGATATCTAAGTTGCCAGAGCTAATGACTTTTTCTTAGTCCTCATCCTTCTATACCTTTTTATAGCTTTTGAACCTGTTTACCACCTTTACTTTCTGTATATATTCTTTTTTTTGACACTGCTTTCTTGTTTTTCTTATCTAACTACGCCTTCTAAATTTCCTTTGCTAGATCTTCATACACATCATCATCATCATGAAAACTAATATGTTGCTAAGCACTTTACAATTAGCTAATTTGGTTCTTTCTCAGTAACCTTGGGAGGTAGGTGTTATTATTATCTCCATTTTATGATGAGGAAACTGAGGCAAACAAAGGTTAAGTGACTTGCACAGGGTCACACAACTAGGAAGTATCAGAGGCTAGATCTGAACTCAGGTCTTCCTGACTCCAAGCCCAAGGCCACCTAGCTGCCCAAAGCACTGTTGTGGACCATCATTGTCATTGTACTCCTTCCTCTCCTTCTGCCCCTCCCCTTCCTCTTCCTTTCTCCCCCCCCGCCCCGTTCTCCTCCTTCTTCTTATTATTATTCTTTTGCTCTGTCTAACTTGGTGATCTCATTTTGCTCCCCTGGGTGTGATAATTGTCTCTATGCAGAAAAGCCCTGTTCTATATATCTAGTACTAGCCTCTTTCCTGAGCTTTAATTCTACATCATCAACCATTAGACATTTTGAACTCTGTGTCCCATAGGTGGTATTTCAAATTCCATATATATAGAGAGAGAGAACAGAAATAATTATTTTTACCTTGCTAAAATTCACCCTTTTCTGAATTTCCCTATTAATGTTGAGGTAACCATTTATGTAACTAGTGAGGTTACCCTGAGGCATGTGCATTACTGGTTAATCACCCTTCTAGTTACCCAGATTCACAACTTCAGTGATATCCTCAACTCCTTACTCTCACTCAACCATATGCCCAGTCAGCTGTCAAATCTTGTCATTTCAGTGTCTTCCTCTTGTATATTTCCCGTCTTCTCCATTCACCCAGCCACCAAACCTAAGTCAAGCTCTTATCTTCTTAGCTTCCTGGACTGGAGTTTCTCCTTGCTCCAATCTATTAGCCACAAAGTGCCAAAGGAGATTTCCTAAAGAGTAGGTCTATCACTGTCACCCCCTTTCTCATTCAATGAACTCCAATGGCCCAATATTATCTTCATGATCAAATATACTCTCCTCTGTTGGGCATTTAAAGCCCTACATAACCTGAGACCTTCTTGTGTTTCTGGTTTTCTTACATATTACTGCCCTTACACACTAGGAGCCAAACATATGGCCTTACTTGCTGTTCCTTACACAGAAAGTTCCATCTCTTGTTTCGCTGCTTTTTGTTTTGTTTTGTTTTGTTTTGCTAAGCAATGGGGTTAAGTGACTTGTCCAGGGTCACACTGCTAGTAAGTGTTATGTGTCTGAGGCAGGATTTGAACTCAGGTCTTCCTGACTCCAAGGCTGGTGCTGTATCCACTGCACCACCTAGCTGCCCCATGTCTCACTGCTTTTGCACTGGTTATCTGTCCCTCATGTCTATAATCCTTTCTCTCTTCACTTTTGACTCTTAGAATCTGTGGTGCCCTTCAAGACTTGGGTCGTCACCTTCCGTAAGAAGCTTTGTTTGCCCTGTCCTCCTAAATACTAGTGCCTTCCCCTTAAAGTTATTTCATATGCATTTTGTATGTACATCAGCTATACATTGGCCATATGTACATGTTCCCCTTAGAATGTAAGGTAGGTGGCACAGTGGCACAGAACACTGGACCTGGGGTCAGAAATACATGAGTTCAAACCTGGCCTCAAATATTCACTGCCTGTGAGGCTCTGGGCAGGTCATTTTACCTCCATTTGCCTCAATTTTCTCACCTATAAAATGGGATTAATAATAGTACCTACCTAGCAGAGTTATGGGGAGGATTAAATGAGATAATATTCTGGAAGCACTTTGCAAATTTTAAAGTGTTATATAAATGTTACTTGTTGTCTCATTCCCATGAAGCTCCTTGATGACAGGGCCTTCACTTTTTCTTTATTTCCCCCAGAGTTTAGCACAGTGCTGGGCACACAGTGAGCACTTACTAAATGTTTGCGGATTGATTAAAATCTCTAGCCATAACACTATATTGATATTTTTCAGCTTTTACTTCCCAATTCAATAATTCAATTAAATTTCCCAAACATTGTCCAAATAGTTAACTGTTTATGAATATTTTTTTGAACAATACTTGTTTTCAACCTGCTTCCTAGCATTTCAGCTACATGAAAGCTATATTTCTGTTAGAAATATAGGTACTTTTGAAAAAAAAAATGGGAAATTTCTCATGGCATGGTGAAAAGAAAACCAGACAGAGTTCAAAGAACAGCCTTAACATTTCAGCTCCGACACTTACTAGCTGCATGAATTTAGACTAACTAGCCTCTTGGTGCTTCACTCTTCTCATCTGTAAAATGGGGACCATGATAACACTTGTACCACTTACCTCTGAGGGTGGCTACAATGATAAGATGAGATCATGTAAATTGTCAAGTGCCATACAAATTTCAGTTATTATTACCCATCTCACAGGATTGTTATGAAGAAAGCAGTTTGTAAAAGGGGGATTACTATATAAATGAGTGCTGTCATTATTATAACATTTTGTTCTCCAGATCAAATCCTACATATTAGTACAAGATAATAGCTGGTATTAAAATTAATTAATAAAATACAGAACACATTATTTCACAGAATAGTTCTAAACAAGTATTATAATTGTAGCTCTTTGCACCTCCTATAAACTCAATGAATATTAAAAAGTGATAAGTTAAAGACTTAAATTTCATTCTGTCCTGCGAATCAGGCTGGTTTCTTCGACAAAATTTAATATACACACAGCTGTCAAGCATAGGTTAGAAAAGTAGTCATATGAAATGATGGCTATATCCTGTAGGATTCCCTTGCGCAGCATAGTGGAAGAATCTTGGACCCATTAGGAGCTACCAATGCAGGGAATTTATGAATATATTTAGAGATGGGATATGGGAAATTAAGCATATATCTTATGCTTTCCCACATGTGTAAAGCTTATTCCAACATATCACCACTGCCTAGGGGGAGTGCAGAGAGGAAGCTTTTTTAAAAAGAATCTCTTGGAGGAATAGCTCTGGGTATCTCTAAAGTTCTGGGTAGTCTTTGACTTTCTTTAATGGTAAGGAAAATAAAAATCCTCAAATCAGAAGCAGACCTGGGAACTGTGGTCCTAAAGTATAATTCTGTGCCAGATACATAGTCAAAGGTTGGCCCTTCAACCTCCAACCTTTTCCTTTGGCAAACAAAATCACTCCGACTTCTACACAAATGATTTCCAATTTTATATTTTCAGTCTTAATCTCTCTGTTTACCTGAGAGTTTACCATATACAACTGCTTACCATATAGAACCTTAAATTCAATAGGTTCAAAACTGATATCATTAACCTTTTTTTCTTGACCTTTATCTTATTTCACTGTTTCTGTCAGAGATATCACCATTTATCCAGTTTCCCATGACCAAAACTTTGATGTTAACTTTGACAATTTTCCCCTAATTTCTCATCTCTTACGTATAAGTAATAGTCAAGTCTGGGGCAAAATCTCTTTCCAAAATGTCTAGTGTCTGTCCTTCTATTTCCTTTGGGACCATTCTGGTAGAGGCTGTCATTGCAACGTTTTTTAGGAATATGTTGATAGACTCCTGATAGGTTGTTCCCCATCCAATTGTTTCTACTTCAAAGTCATTTCTTTTTACACTTTAGGATTCTGCTAAAAATCTCCATTGGCTCCCTACTGCCTATCAAGATAATTTCAAACCCAATTTTTCCTGGCATTCAAAGCAGCTTTGTAGTGTGTTACCATCTTACTCTACTCAGTTTTCTAGCCTAGTTGGATTAATCTCTGTCATTTAAACACACACTATTTCCCCATCTTCATATTTATGCTCATTTATATGCCTTCCCTTTCTTCACCTATCAAATCCTTATTTGTACTTTAAAACCCAATTGAAATGCCATTTCTTCCATGAAACTTATCTAATACCTTCTCTTTATAACAATCTTCTCAATTTCAGACTTTAAATAGTGTTTTTCTTGGCCCCCTTTTAATTCATTTGTAATCTAATGCAGTGTATTCTAGTTATTTGAATATGTGTCATATATTCCTATTAGATTGTAAGCTCCCATGAAGGCAGATAATATACCCTTGTATCTTCCACAGCACTTATCTTAATAACATCTACCCATTACAAATGTTTAATAATTGTTTGTTAGTTTCCACTTTAATTTTTTTTTAAACACTATTTGTGGTGCTGCTATTATTGGGTATAAGTTCTAGGAATACCATTTTAAGAGGCACAAATCCTTTAAAGGAGCCCTTCCTCATCATTGTTGTCTATCAAAAGTTGATGACATTCAATAAACAAGTATCTTCTTAGAAAAGGAAGACTCGGGAGGCAGAGTGAAAGCAGTGACTTGCTTGAGCTCTCCTCCAACCCCCTGCAAATACTCATAAAAAAATGTCTCTAAACAAATTCTGAAGCAGCAGAACCCACAAAAAGACAGAGTGAAACAAATTTTCAGCCCAAGACAACCTGGACGACTGATCAGAAAGGTGTATCGCGCTGGGCTGGGAGTGCAGCACAGCGTGGCGCGGAGCGCAGCCCACCGCGAACCTGGAGCAGGCCTCAGAGGACTGAATCACGGGCAGCTGTGGAGGTTTCCAGACTCCTCAATCCACCAATGCCAAAGACAACTTAAAAGGTCAGTGGGAAGAGTCTGTTTCTGTCGGTGCTCAGAGAGGAAGGTGGGGTTTCAGCTCCATTCCCCAAGAGGGTGGTGCTGGGGGGACAGCTGCTTCCTGAGCTTCCGGCCCACAGACTGAGGGGGAATCCAGCAGCTGAACAGAGAGGGATTGCAGGGATCTCTTTGCCAGTGCTGAGGCAGGAATCTCTTGCTTTGCCGGTGTTTGGTTCTGGGCCACAGTTCTGGGCAGTGGTGCTGGGATGAGGAGGAGCGCCGGCTTGGTGGAGCTTGTAGTGATTGTGGAGAGGAGCCCCTCCTCACAGTTACAGGACAGAAAGGAGTACTTGTGGTCACAGGCCAGGAAAGGAGTAAACACCTCCCCTTATCATACCACCTTGGAAGAACTGAAAATTTACAGGCCCTACAAGTATCTCTGAAAACACAAACCCCAAAGCTTGGGACAGTACATTCTCCACATCGGAAGCAGATTCATACCTTAACAAAGAGTTTAAAACTCAAGTAATTGGCTGGGATCATGAGCAAGCAGCGCAAAAAGAGTCAGACTATATTATCTTACTTTGGTGAAAAAGAAGATCAAAATATACAACCAGAAGAAGACAACAAAGTCAAAGCTCCTACATCCAAAGCCTCCAAAAAAATATGAATCAGTCCCAGGCCTTGGAAGAGCTCAAAAGGGATTTTGAGAAGCAAGTAAGGGAAGTAGAGGAAAAACTGGAAGAGAAATGAGAGTGATGCAAGAAAATCATGAAAAACAAGTCAACAGCTTGCTAAAGGAGACCCAAAAAAATACTGAAGAAAATAACACCTTAAAAAATAGCCTAACCCAAATGGCAAAAGAGGTCCAAAAAGCCAATGAGGAGAAAAATGCCCTAAAAAGAAAATTGGCCAAATGGAAAAGGAAGTCCAAAAGATTACTGAAGAAAATACTTCCTTAAAAATTAGAATAGAGCAATTGGAAGCTAGTGACTTATTGAGAAATCAAGACACTGTAAAACATCCAAAAAGAATGAAAAATTAGAAAACAATGTGAAATATCTCATTGGAAAAACAACTGACCTGGAAAATAGATCCAGGAGAGAGAATTTAAAAATTATTGGACTATCTGAAAGCCATGATCAAAAAAAGAGCCTAGACATCATCTTTCAAGAAATTATCAAGGAAAACTGCCCTGATATAGTAGAACCAGAGGCAAAATAGAAATTGAAAGAATCCACAGATCTCCTCCTGAAAGAGATCCCCAAAGGAAAACTCCTAGGAATATTGTAGCCAAATTCCAGAGTTCCCAGGTCAAGGAGAAAATATTACAAGCTGCCAGAAGGAAACAATTCAAGTACTGTGGAAACACAATCAGGATAACACAAGATTTAGCAGCTTCTACATTAAAGGACCACAGGGCATGGAATATAATATTCCGGAGGGCAAAGGAGATAGGATTACAACCAAGAATCACCTACCCAGCAAAACTGAGTATAATCCTTCAGGGGAAAAATGGTCATTCAGTGAAATAGAGGACTTTCAAGCATTCTTGATGAAAAGACCAGAGCTGAATAGAAAATTTGACTTTCAAATACAGGACTCAAGTGGAACATGAAGAGGTAAACAGGAAAGAGAAATCATAAGAGACTTATTAAGATTGAACTGTTTACATTCTTGCATGGAAAGATGATATAACTCATGAGACCTTTGTCAGTATTAGGGTAGTTGGAGGAAAAAAATTATATGTATGTATATGTAGATAGATAGAGGGCACAGGGTGAGTTGAAGATTAAGGGGTCATATCTGGAGAATAAAATTAAGGGATGAGAGAGGATTATACTCAGAGAAGAAGAAAGGGAGAGGTAGAATGGGGTAAATTATCTCACAAAAAAAAAACAGAAAAGAAAAGTCTCTTACAGTGGAGGGGAAACGGGGAAGGTGAGAGGGAATGAGTGAATCTTATTCTCATAGGATTTGGCTTAAGGAGGGAATAACATACACATTCAATTGGGTATGGAAATCTGTCTTACCCTACAGGAAAATAGGGGGAGAAGGGGACAAGAGACAGGGGATGATAGAGAGGAGGGCAGATTGGGAAAGGGGTAATCAGAAGTAAATACTTCTGAGGAGGACAGGGTCAAAAGAAAGAATAGAATAAATGGGAGCAGGATAGGATTAAGGGAAATAGAGTTAGTTTTTCACATGTCTACTATGGATGTGTTTTACATAACTGCACATGTACAACCTATATTGAGTTGCCTTTTCAATGAGGGTGGTGGGGAGGGAGGAAGACAGAAAATTTGAAACCTAAAGTTTTAAAAACACATGTTTTTAAAAAAATGTTTTCACATGCTAATGGGAAATAAGAAATATAGGAAATGGGGTACAGAAGTCTATCCTGCCCTACAGGAAAATAGAAGGGAAAGGGGATAAGAGAAGGGGAAAGAGACAGAAGAGAGGACAGACTAGGAGAAGGGATATTCAGAATGCATGACATCTTGGGGTGGGGGAGGGGGGAGATGGGGTGAAAATTTGGAACTCAAAAACTTGTGGAAGTGAATGTTGAAAACTAAAAATAAATTTACATTTAAAAAAAAAAAGGAAGACTCTTCAAGCCTGGATCGTGAGATGGTTATTACATGAAAAGGATTGGGGGGAAAATGACAATGGATAATGGAGGGAAGGAATGGTTCCTAAGGTGACAAAAAGAAGGTAATGCAAGTAGTTAGGGAAATTCATGAAGCCAAAACACAGGGACACAAAAATTAGGCAATGGCTACCAGATGAGCAAGACACTTTGAGAAGATGATGAAGCAAGAATTAAAGAAAAGCAGAGATAGCTTCCACATCGTTATTGTAGCACTGATATGTGTCATTTCCCTCACTCAGATGGAGGGATGCTTTGGTAACACTCCCATTTTCTAATTACAAAACAGCAGCACCACACTCTTCTAGCTATTTCCCAAGCACATGTCGGCTACAGCATTGATAGTTTCAAGCATTAGCAGTACTCTCAAATATTTATGCCCTATCTGAGTACACATCGCACTGTTCTAAGCAACATCCAGAATGACTCAAATATCAAATTAAGTGGAGGCAGAAGTAAGCTTCAGGGAAGAAGTGTCTCTTTTTCCAAATAACCTATTGATGGATTCTTTTTTACAAAATTGATATTCCTACTTGCACAGTTTCAAAGTCATCTTAGTCACCTTAATATTGCAATTTGTTTTCAACTACTTTTCCTCCCATGCTAAAGCAAACCTGAGTATGGTGTGACTGTATTCTATTTAAATAATTTTAATCATTTTTTTAAAAAGTAGAAAATTCTTAATGTACAGAAAGGTGAAATTCTCCCAAGACCTCTAACAGATCTCAAAATTGATTTTAAATCCACCTTCTATCTCCAATTCCATTTCACCCTTTAAGATGGAAGTCTGGCACCTTGATTACCAGGCCCCATTTACAAACTTGAAGGTTATCCCTGAAATTACAAAGCTACCAAATGTCCTACTCAGATTGAGTTGCCTTTTTTTTTTTTAGTTAAAGACTGCTTTCCTGATGCCATTTTCTGAAAAGAAGCAGAAAACAATTTCTGTTCAAAGCCTTCAATCGCTATTGCTCATCAGCAGAGGGCTTTAAAAGCAAGTTATAGCCATAATACAACACTAGAATGTTCCTACAAGCACATAAAATTCCTGCTGTGTCAAAATCCCTATATTTCTAAGGAATCCTATGCCAACTTGGAAGTTAAGCCTGGATTCACTGGAAATCCCAAAAGGTAAACCTCTTCCCCTATTACTCCAGACTGAGCAAAATTCATTGATGTGCCACTGGCATTATTAGACTTAATACAAATAAAAAGAAGCCACACTGAAAAACTAAATCACTAGTGATTTTTTTCCAGAAAATATATAATGAGACATTTCTTCTTATACAGAGGACAGTAAAGGAAGATTATTGCAATATTATCAGATACTAGTGGCTATTTTTGCTTAACTTTTTTTTTTCTTTTTATAAGGGGATGTGCTTTGAAAAGAATTGACACATGGTTCTTGATAGAGCACCTAGGTTCATATCCCACCTTTGACACATACTGTCTGTGTGTTCTTTATTAAGACAATTAACCTGTCAATTTCTTGGGAAACACTTTAAAACTTCTAAGCTGAAAAAACAAAAACAAAAACAAAAAAGAAATTGCCAATCTCTATTCATAGAAGGAGTGTCCTCATTGGGAATTTCCTTTAACTAATGAAATCAGGGATCTGACTCTCCTCCCACCCCAATTTTTTTTTAAAAGGCTTTGTCCTAATATATACGTACTCACACACGCTTAATTTTGCTTCTGTGACTTTCCTTCTCCCATTTATTTGTATAGGAGAGAAAAATAATTTTGGAATTAAGAAACTGGGAGATCTGACCTCAAAGGCCTCAGACGTTTTTGGAATGATCAGTCTTTACATGGATGATGATTAAATATAGTTTAGCTACTCCAAATTAAACAGGAAGACATGTGGTGTTTTCAGGTCTAAGACAGCACTCTCCAGTGGAAATGCAGGATCCACTAATCAAGAAATAACAGTTTGAAAAAACAATAGAATTAATCCCTAGAGGTGGCTAGTTAGAAGTGGTTCTGCTCTGTGTTCAAAGATCTTGGTGCCTCAGGTAAAGAATCTAAAAATAAAAGCCCTCTCTAACCAAAGCTCTGAAACACACACACACACACACACACACACACCCCTGTAGGGGGAGTTTTCTTCTTTTTGGAATATTTTTTTCTCCCTCTTCAGATAACTGGCTATATTCAGGTATAGTTCTAAAAGAACTGAGAGAGAGAGAGAGACAGAGAGAGAGAGAGAGAGAGAGAGAGAGAGAGAGAGAGAGAAATGGCAGAGCCTACTTTTTTTTTAATAAGGAAAAGATAATATTCCAACTAAATAATCCACGGAAAACCAGAAAGAAGCAGTAAGTAATTTTACAATTTAATGATCAGTGGAGTTGTGTCTGGCAACAAACAATACTGACCCTGGAACCAATAGAGCAGCGTCAAGCAGCAAGCCAGGCACACCCAGTAGAAAGAAATAGCTGGTAAAGACTATATATCCAACAGGAACTGCATGTCTCATGAGATAAATGAGTAGGGTTTGTCTGTGGACCAAGATGACATCGTTAGAAGATACCTGCAGTCTTTCAGTATCAGAGGAGTGAGTCATTCCTTAAATCTTTCCCTTAGCCAACACAAGTTCCCTAAATGCATAGCATAAACACATGTGCTCTGGTCACAAGTGTTCCATATTTGTATCCCTCTTATATTTGTCCCTTGCTCTGTTTACCCTACCCATTAATGTTGTTGGAATTCGTGAGAGATTATGTCCAAGGTTTATGGGGAAAACATTTTATTGTTACTAGCATTTCCTGTTATTTCTTTAAATGCCTCTTCTTTGGCTTAGTTGTGTCCTCTAACTAAATTAAAAAAAAAACCTTTTAAATAATGATCAGTTGGGGCTTAAGTACTTTAAGTGACTATGAGAGTACCTTGAACCTGAAGTAGTCTTGTCTGGAGGAATCGATACAGAAGTAGAGGAAATGCCACCAGGAGCTACATTTCTTACTAGGGGGCATTAATTTCTGAATTAGGAGGAAGTATGGTACTGCTCATCCAGAAATGACTTTAATATAACACAAATGATATCAATAAAAGTTGTTTTTTTATTTTTATTTCTTGTTATTAATTAATTGCAAGGCAATATCGAATAGACAAAAATGGTTCAGATTTAGAGATGTCCCCAATTAAATGTACTCCCTTTGAGAGCAGGAATTATTTCAATTTTTATTTTACTTTTTATCATCAAAGCTCAGAAGAGTGCCTAGAACCTAGTAAGTTCTTGACCAATACTTGTTGATTAATTAATTGGTGGAAGACAGGATGGTATAGGATGAAGACATTCTTAGATCATGTAGTGGATCTTCAGTGAAAGAACCTCTTTTGAATTCTAGTTCTCCTGTTGATGACCTATTAGACCATAGGCAACTATAGCAGCTTCTGTGGGCTTCAGTTTCTTCTCTTGCTGTTCTGGGCTGCACCTGCCTCAGGCCATTCCCCTGGGAGTTTAGGTTCAATATCGGAACAAAATGAGATAGCCGTAGGTGATTCAATAGCTTACAAATGAAACAAAACAAAACTAAAAGATGCATCAAGAGAAGGCTATTGAATGAGAACAGTCATTGAGGACACATTAAGAGAGCCAGCATCTAAGCATCATCAGAGGGAGGAGTGGGAGATTCTAATGGCTTTTTTGTAATCAGATGACCAGGGTGTGATGTGAAAAGCTTGAGCTTTTAGTCCTCTGAGCCAAACAAGTCTAGAGGATAGTCTCCATACAGGTAAATTTTAATTGGTGGAAAAAAGAGAGGGAAGGGCAATGATAAACCCTTGGAGGAGCATGTGTTCCTGAGTAGAGAGAATATTATTCTGTAAGGTGCATTATGTCAGTCCTGGGTACCCAGAGGTGATAGAGGATATGGTAAATGGAATAGGTACCAAAAGTGACAGAAACAAGAAATGTGAACACATACTTTCTCTAATTCACAATTTTGACAAAGGGTGTTCTGGCCTTGCATTGCACTTGACATTACACAATGTAGCCTGATTTTGGCAATCACATTAGATAGTGGAAATTACACTGGATTTGAGGATAGCCAGTGGCACAGTGGATAGAACACTGGTCCTAAAGTCAGGAGGACCTGAGTTCAAATGTGGCCTGAGACACTTAGTAGCTGTGTGACCCCAGGGAAATCACTTAACCCTGTTGGCTCAATTCCTCACCTGTAAAATGAGATGGAGAAGAGAATGGCAAACCACTGCAGTATCTTTGCCAAGAAAACCCCAAAAATAGGCTGACAGAGAGTTGGA
Organism: Phascolarctos cinereus; assembly: GCF_003287225.1. Lineage (NCBI taxonomy): Eukaryota > Metazoa > Chordata > Mammalia > Diprotodontia > Phascolarctidae > Phascolarctos > Phascolarctos cinereus. The sequence goes on from NW_027555847.1 coordinate 259,380,393, forward strand.
TATGACTGAGACAACTCAATGACAAAAACATTGGATTTGAAGTTAGACAAAATGGGTTATAATTCAATCTCTGCTATTTATTACATGCTTGAGCTCAGGCAAATCAACGCACCTCTCCCAGACTTCAGTTTCTGTATATGTAAAAAGGAGGAAGAGTAGACAGGGATGATTTCTAATGCCTTTCTACTTAAAAGTGCTACATACATTACTTTTCATCGTCGTCATCACTATCATCATCATCATCATGATCATCATGTAAAAATTCTCTTAAAATTTAACTAGTACACCTTTATCTTCCCTGATGTCAATTAGTTATTCTTGCAAATTAATCACAAGGTGTTGTTTTTATATTTTTTTAAAAAAATAAGTTCAAGGTACACTAAAGTTTTCATTAAAAATTTTTTGAACAAGTTAGAAAATTCAATTTTTTGAGAGTACAGATATAAGCAATTTTATAAGTGACATTTAACATTCTTTTTAGCAAGTCAAGGCAAAGAAAAGGACATAAGTAACCGGGAAGAGGGAGTCATCAACAGTGACAAGCATTGTAGAAAGGACAAGAAGGAAGAAAATTGGGAAAAGATTCTCAGACTTGGCAATTAAGAAATCCCTGGTACAGTTTCAATAGAGTAGTTTCAGTTAACTGATGAGTGAAGGATATAGGAGGTTAGGAGTCTAGAAGAACAGAAATGATTTCAACAGAAATAGGGGCATTCAGAAGAGGGGTGAGTTTTGTTTTTCGTTTGTTTCATTTTGTTTTGTTTTGTGAAAGGGGGAACTAGAGTTAATAAACCACAGCTAGGTTCGCAAGGATGAGGGCCCACACCCTGTTGTGGACCTATGCATGTGGATTGGAACACACTCAGATCTGGGAAGCTAAGTACCTTTTTTAAAATACTCTTCACCCCAGGGATGGCAAAGTTGTAGTTTATATTTTGATTTATATATAGTGATTTCCCAAAAGAAGGGAGAAGTTAAGGGGTGTTCAATGGACAACATAAACAGGTAACATCATAGTATCAAAGAATTTGAAAATTGGAAGGAACCTCAGGTGCCCTTAATTTTAACGCATATCCAAAAGGACTCCCCAGTAGAGCATGCCCCAGAAGTTATTGTGCATCCTCTGCTTGGCAATGTGTGAGGAAGGAGAAGTCAGCACCACTCCTGGCAGGCCATTCCATTTTGGGAAAGTTGTAATTGTTTTTTGTTTTTTTTGTTCTTTCGTTTTTTTGATGTCGATAAAATTGAGGTAAACTACAAACACATTTCCCTAATCTACTAATTTAGTAATCCTGTCAATAAAAGAAATCAGGTTGTTCCTACAAGATCTGTACTTAAGAAACAATGCATTCACTTTGCATTCACTATTTCTCTTTCTTGATGTCTAGCAGTTATCTTTTTAAGGATCACTTCTAGAATATTTCCATGTATCAAAGATAAGTTCACTGTTCTATAATTTGCAGATACTCCTTTCATCCCTCTCTTTTTTTAAATTTCCAAAGCCTGGGTAACATGAACTATCTCATTTTTCTTGATTTTTCTCTGTGATTGGAGGGCTAGAGGGCTCAAAACTTTCCAGGTAACTTTCTATTTCCACCAGCAGTTAAGTTTCAATTCCCTGGAACATCATGCCCAGGCTAAGTATCCCTGTCCTTCCCCTGCTTCCTTTTTCAGGTTTCCTTTGTGTTATTATCTTCCTCTACTAGATTTTAAACTGCTTGAGGGAAGGACATGTCTCTCTTTTTCTTATTTGTATTCCCAGTGCTTATCACAATGCCTGGCATATAGTTGGTGCTTGATAAATGTTTACTGAATTTCATTTCAATGTCAGTGAGAATGTCTAAGCAATAATACTGGCTAGTTCCTTCATGATGTGAGTCAGTCACTAGGGCCAAGTACTGTCAATTCATTAAGGTTGTTTAAATACTATTTATTATTAAATATTAAATAAATATTATAAATATTTAATAACAAAAATTATATATACATACTGTATTATATATTGTGTAAAATAAATATAAAATAAAATAATTTAAATAAATTAAGTATAAATAAAAATCATAAATAAATAAATATGCACCAATTTATACTGGGTACCAACTCTCCTAAATGTGTCATTTCTATGGGTAAAATTGCTCTCAGTTGCCAAGAAAAACAGAAAGAAAATAAATATTTAGCAATTCTATCTCCTTTCTGTTACCTTTTCAGCCATGCTAAGTAAAGGTCCTATCATTTTTTCCATCCCTCTCTCTCCATATCCCTCCCAATGTAGCTGAAAACCAAACTAAAACAGAGCCCTTTTCCCCTCTTGGCCTTGCTTGCCAGCCTAAGCTTATTCTGAGTATTAGCATTCCTGATACTCTTTTTATAGGACCTTGTCATGCTATATCACTAATTCTCTGTGCCCTGGACTCAATTCCATTTTTTTGTTTTGTACTTTTCTTTCTAAAATCTATATTGGTTGGTAAATTTCCCATGTCTGTTAAAATAAATCTTATTTTTGTCCTCATTTGAATTATTTCTTTTTCTATCTTTAGAATTTTATTCTTAAGTATTTCTAATACCTCTTGGATTCACATCCCAAGAGTGTTTTATTTATGAGATATTTTCTCTGATCTCTTTGAAGTCTTCCCCTCCCCCCAAATGTAGGGTATATGTTAGATTATTCTCAGATTTTCTCTCTATATCAAATTCCAGGATAGAATAGTAAATTCCTCCCAAGTTTTCTATTTTTCTCACCCCTCCAGCCAAGTCCTTTCTATTAGTACAAATAAGATCCAGAATAGAATTTCTCCTTGTTGTTTATTCCACCTTTTGATAGGTGAAATTATCACAAATAAAAGCATAACACTAAGTTTTGCTGTGAAACTTGAAGGTCTATGCTCTCTTCACTTACATTTTGCTTTCCTGGTGGCAAAAATTAGCTTTCTGATTCTGTGCTCACCCTCTGTTGAACTATGTTCAGATAGCTCATTCTTCCAAGACAAAACTAACAGATGCTCTTGTTGAAGTTTTAAAGTTATGTTTGAGAGAGCCACAGTATCATTCATAAAAATAAAAGGCGACTCAGTCTCAAAGAAGTCTTAACTCCTGATCTAGAATTATAGGATCTTAAGGTAGAGAGTTTTAAAAATATTAAACTCCTCAGGGTCAGCCCTCCATGATCTCAAGTAATGACAAAAGGAACTGACTGACTTATAAAATGAGAATCAGGTTTATAAAATTTCATTAGCAGTGGCTGATAGCAAAATAGGACATAGTTATTGTTGCAGGTGTTATTATTTGTTTGTTCTTTTCTTTGTTTACTCTTTATTCTCAGCTCCTTCCTCCTTAACATAAAGAGAGAAGGAGAAGAAAGGAGAAGAAACAGTCCCCCTCAGCAAATGGGATGAGCTTTAGATGACACTGGACACCCCAGAGGGATCCAGCTTTCTACTTCATTCAACAATTTCTGACTTGGGGAGGCCAGCAACGCTGCCACTCTTCTGCTCTAATTCTGTTCTTCTGATGCCCTGAAATTGATATGGCTGCCATGCCCTTTTTATGAAAACTTTCAGCAGAATGATAAACTATCATCCCAAGGCAGCTGTTGACTTCCCTGGAAGCTTGTGAGTGAAACTATGCAAATCAGAAATTATTAGCCACTCTGCTTCTGAAGAGACAGAGAGAGAGAGAGAGAGAGAGAGAGAGAGAGAGAGAGAGAGAGAGAGAGACAGAGAATTCTAGTAGATGAATTGATAAATGAATTTCCCCCCCTCCAAATTATTTCTACACGTAAGAAAGGCTAAACATAAAAATGCCAATAAAAAACAAACACTTTATAAGCATCTATTAACAGAACAAGATTCAGTAACTTAATTTAGAACTACTGATGTGATCTTCAAGAGAGGATGATATTCAAGCTTCATCAGAACATAAAGCAATTTGTGAGATTGCTGGTTATACATTTTACATTTTACTTCAGTTCTGCATTATCACACCACTCCAAATTGGAACCTCCTCTGAACTTATGAATAATCAGCCATTTTCCAAGTCAGCTGCCCTTAAAACTGCTATAGTCAACTACTTCTATGTCTGCTGCAACCAACTGTTCCTCCATCCACTGAAACCAAACACTTTTCTCACTGGGCCTAGGATCCAGGACATTTCAAACACAGGTCACTTACTATCTTGGACATGTCCACCTGGAGGCTGATGTTTGGTCACCTACTCTATAGAAGAAATGCAAATTATAAAAGGCTGGCAGGGGTGCAGGTATAAGCTTGCCTAGTTAAATCTATGTTCCCCTTGAGGCCTATCACAGGATAGTAGTGATAGTCATGGTGATAGTGGTAGGGGGATGGGTGCTATGTATTCCCCCAATACCCTGCACAGGAAAATAAAAGCAGAGAGCATACCACTTGCCACATGACAGAGAGAATCATAACTGAGAAAGGGATAAGCTAGACAATGTCTTTTAACTACTGTAGCACCCAGGTCCCTTGCCTCTTATCATAGGGCAGTGGAATAACAAGGGACAGCTCAGGGTTTCCATGCATGATAAGATGACTTTTTACCAAGTTTCCCCATTCTTCAACACAGATTAGGTAAGTTTTTCTCTGTCCTTGAGATATGATCAGCTCAGAGAATTAAGTTGTGCTTTCCTTGACATACCTTTCTGTTTTCCTGAAGTCATAAAAAGGCCACTGTGTAGAACTGGGACCTTTCATATTTAGAGAGTGACCAAAAACCATGGTAATCAGGTCTATCTATTCCTAGTACTGCATCATACTAAAATGCCAAGTTCTTTCAGTAATAGGTCATCAAAAAGCAGCTAGAAAGGTTGTCATTTTCCAAAAGCCTAAATGATGAATCACCATGACTTTGGAGTCCCTGGAAGTTTCTAGGACAACCGTGGGTTCATCTTTCCTTGGATGGCCCCTATAGGACAATTCACCTTTATTACAGCTAAAAGGTAATGTATGAGATCTTTAATACAGATTGTTTTCCATCCACATCAGTGTTGGTGGCTCACCCTGTTCCACCAAAAGCAAAAAGAGAAGAGTGGGATTTTTACTGACCAAACACTGCTCTGCAGTATATACCCTATCCTTCCAGAGCTACTTCCACAGCTATGAGGTGATCTGAGAGTGAAACTATTGGTGTGTTATGGTGCTTACATTTTCTCATTGCTGCAGTTCACTATCTGCCCTAAGTGGCTGACTCCCCACGAAGGCAGAATAAGATAATGTCACATGATAATGGGTGAAATGAATGATATAGTTATACTAACTATAGCAGAGCTTGAAGTATGGTTCATCTTCCTACCCTCTTATTGTTTACTCTTGGAGATCATCCATAACACCCTTGAACTCATCCCATATCTCACTGGAGACAAACTCCATTTTGAAAACCATTGCTCTAAAAAATAGTGAGATACGATGGCCAAATCCCTTCTTTACAGACAATTCAGTAGTGGCCTGGCATCTTTGCCACATGGATTCATAAAGACTGTCCAGATGTCCCAGTTTGCTTGCTTATCATTATCTATTTTAGTTTCCTTGCTATTTTTCTGATGGAAGGATGAGAAAGCTATTCCCAAAGCAACTCTACCCAGTGTCCTTGGGACCCTTATTCTGTAACTCCTTAAACCTTCATAAAATAAATATGCTCCTTCCCTTGTTTGTGATTTTGTCTCTGTGGGAACTTAAGCTGATAGAGCTATTGCTGAAGTGTAGAACAGTAGCTCCCTCGGGATCTCTTTCCACTGCTCCAGCAATTTTTTTCTTCACTCTCACTTAAAAAAAAAAATCACATTAAATACTAAAAATGTTTATGGCTCCGAAAGGAAGAAAAATCTCTTCAGTTTGAATGATTAAAAGGAACATTAAGTGAATGTAAAATAGAAGACAGGAGTTCAAATTCAAGTAGCAATTCCATTTGCAGTATACAAATCAAATCTGATTTCTTTTGGACTTCAGCTGTCTGTTTTATAAAAATGGCTCTGTGGGATAAGTCCTGAGCACATTTTTTCCCTTCCTTTCTTCCTTTCATGTTCTCAGCTACTTCTGGACAAATGCCCTGACATTTGAATCCTGTCCAAAATATGACTCTTCCAAAGGACCCCAAGGATTATTTTACAGGAACATTTGTGAAGGAGGTAATATGCAGATAATACTATAAAGAGAGCGTTTGGGGCAATACATATTCAGAGGTATGACACATGAGGATAATCAGGAATATGGATGCAGTACAACCCATATGGTTCAAGTCCCAGTGCATTTGAAAAATATCTTTCCCTGGCAGTATTCATGCAGGATGTCAGTTGGATAGGTTAGTCTCAGTGTGTATGCCAACCTCAGTAATAATACATTTCAGGAGAGACATGACTAGGTATATGAAATGAATCACCCTTTATTGGCCATACACACACAAAAATGCCACTGTGGGAACTTTCCTTATATTAAAATAGTATTATTACCATATAGGATTAACAAGATAATCAAAAAGTATGTATTAAACCCACATTCATTTGCAGAACTGTTTTTATTCTATACATGGAAGACTCCAGCTATAACCTGTGTTTTCTGGAAGCTAAAAGTCTAAAATGAACAGTCGAGGTCAAGGGTTTTTAAGCTTTGTTATGTCATGAACTCCTTTGCAGGATGGTGAAGCCCATAGACCCTTTCTCAGAAAAATGATTTTAAATGCATAAAATAAATATAATTATAGAAGAAACCAATGATATTGGAATATAGGTATCAAAAATTTTAAAAACAAGTTCAAAGGCCCTAACAATAAAAATCCCCAATATAGATACAAACAAATAAATAGATGATACACCATTTTTAAAACAACAAGTCGAGGCAGCTAGGTGGTGCAGTGGATAGGGTATCGGCCCTGAAGTCAGGAGGACCTGAGTTCAATTCTAGCCTCAGACCAAACACTTGATACTAGCTGTGTGACCCTGGGCAAGTCACTTAATCCCAATTGCCTAAAAAAGGCAAAACAAAACAAAACAAAAAACCCCAAAACAACAACAAGCCAATTTTACATTTATATGTAGAAATTAAATCTAGGACAGGTAGGTGGCACAGTGGATAGAGTACTGGGTCTGAAGTCAGGAAGACTCAATTTCCTGAGTTGAAATTTGCCCTCAGACACCTAGTAGCTGTGTGACCCTGGCAAGTCACTTAACCCTGTGTGCCTCAGTTTTCTTATGTGTATGATGAACTGGAGGAGAAAATGACAAACCATTACAGTATCTTTTGCCAAGGAAATGCCAAAAATAGGGTCACTTAAGACTTGGCCATGATTGAAATGACTGAACAACAATAGAAATTAAATACAAGAAAAGGGAGAAATTCAAAGTAGAAAGCAAAAATATGCTTACCATTGTAGTGATAACTAGGGAAAAAAACATAGAAACACTGACTGATTTCTAAATATAATAAGATTATTGCCAGAAAAGCTATTTATTTTCATTTGATCAATCTAGAACAGGATTTCATAAATTATGTGTCTGTGTATCTGTGATAGATCTCTTTGGCAGTCAGGTGAAACCTATGGAACCCTTCTCAGACTGATGTTTTTAAATGCATAAAACAAAATACATAGGATTACAAAAGAAACCTATTATACTGAAAACTTATCAAAATATCTTTAAACCACAAATCCTTAAGCATCTGATTAAGAACTTCAGATAGGACTTCCCAGAAGATAGAATTTTAGAGTCAGTTTGAGTGGAAAAAAATTGGAATATTACGTGGAGAAAAGTGTGGGGAAAGTGTTAGGTAAGTGGCATTAATAGGAAGAAAAGGATCAGAAGTAAAATTGGTATGACCAGATGGAATAGAATTTTGCACTAATGTATAAAGAGGAGAGGAAGGAGTAAATTATTTGGCAGTGATGGAAAGTGAAATAGTTCAAGGTGCCTTGATCTTTCAAGTAGAGGTTGAAGTTGAAATGAGTTGGGTGTAGTGGAATGAACACTAGATATAGAGTCAGAAGAACAGCAAAAGGCACATTTGAGGAAGAACTGGGTTCAAGTGTGTAAATGGAAAGAAGGGGATGGATGTGAGATATGTTATAGAGGAACTATAAACAGAGAGTTTAATTAATCACTCCATGGTTGAAGAATTCAAAAATTCACAAAAACATTTTTTAGAGATTGAATTTAGTTCTCACACAAAAAATCATTCTTCATAGATGGCAAATTGCCATGCTACAATTTTTGTTGTTGTTGTTGTTCAGTCTTTTCACTATCACAGATATACAGACACATAATTAATGAAATCCTCTTCTAGATTGATCAAATGAAAACAAATAGCTTTTCTGGCAATAATCTTATTACATTTAGAAATCAGTCTTTTCTGGATAATCCCATTTGGAATTTTCTTGGCAAAGACACTGGAGCGGTTTGCCATTTCCTTCTCCTGCTCATTTACAGATGAGGAAACTGAAGCACACAGATTAATTGACCTGTATTAGGGTGATACAGTCAGTGTTTAAGGACAGTATTGAACTCAGGTGCTCCAGACTCTAAGCCTAGTACTCTATACACTGTACCGCCTAGCTGACCTCCATCCCCCATTCTACAATTACAGACATCAAAACATCCTGGAGAACTCAATCAATAAACCACACTGGAATTGGATCATTATCTCAGACAAAAACATCACTCACAATTACTCCAACTTAACTTTGATGTACAAAACAAACAAACAAAACCCTTAAGAATGATTTCAATAAATGTTAGCATGCAAAATATCCATAATCTCTCATGTTCATGTAAGGAAATTTTTTTTTTCTAATTACAATGATCTGGGCAAGAACATCTAGATCATGTGAGACCAGAGTGAGGTAAATGCCATCCATATTTTCTTGTCTATTCCTGGAGTTCCATTAGGAATCATTTCCGTGATTCGATAGAGGATGAGCTTACATCATCTTACCTTTATTCAACTATAAAAAACAGCTATTTTATATACCTGTGCATTGAATATTAACTAACAATAGTAGGATCACAATGTGTCCCTATCCAAAACCCATACAAAAGGAATGATTTGATGATGATGATGATGATGGTGAAATATTAACCCTTTCAAAACCCAACCTATGTTCATGTCAAGGGAAGAGGCAATGGCAAAGCAAGGGGATGCCAGTGAGGGTGCCTTGAGATTTCAATGATAGCAGTGCAAACATGGCAGGGATACTGAAACAGTGGCCAACTAGCCTCTGGCTACCTCACTGTATTAGTCAGCACACCAGTCACTGTGATGTGATTGCTCTTATGAGTCAAAGTAATTGACAGGGCAGTATAAGGTTGCAGATTGGCTCTACCCACAACCTTTATGATGATCAGTTTGACATAGAAGAAAGAAGGACACATGGCATTCCTTCATGTTTTGGCACCATAAGAAAAGGTAGATAAAACAGAAAAAATAAGAAATTGCAGACCCACCCCCACCCCAACTTTTAAAATTACTTCAGTGTGAATGATGCTGATTACTAAAACAAGTAAACCATAAGTGTTTGAAATGGAATGCAGAATTGAATTTCTCCATTATATTCCAGTATTATACTGTAAGGCAACTAGAAAGAGATCTTACTACTAGTAAGGAAGACCTAAATTCAAATCTGACTTTAGATACTTCCTAGCTATGTGATTCTAGGCAGGTCACAATTTCTATCTGCCTCAGTTTCTTGAGTCAGCTTTAACTTAGCAGTTCCTTTGTATATTACAACATCAAAAATTGCTCTGTCATACTATTTCTTCTCAAAGTTACTCACAGTTCCAAGTCATGCAACAAAATTTTACAGAGCAATGTGGAGCAATAACAAGAAATAACTTCATCCCTAAACCCAGATGAGATGAAGTAAGGTAAAGAAGTAAGGAGCTATTAAAATCTGAAGAGGAAAACTTGAAGAACCTGAGGAAATTGATAATCTTCACTTCAAAAAAAGCACTGAAATTCTACCTGAATTTTTAAACAGTACAGAACAATACTGATATCTCAAAAAATGATTTTAAAAAGACAATGAGCATATGGAAGAATGTATGAAAGATACTTTTGAAGTCTAATGCCATCAATCCAACTAGCCAAACACCTATACCAAAACAGAGTAATCTTAAGAAGACATTATTTTCTATAACCACCACAAATGAATACATTTTCCCACATATTTGATTGCAAGTGTAAAAACATTTGAGGACAAGGTCATCTAATAAGCAAAATCATGGATTCATAACTTTTTCTAGACCCCAACCTTATAACAATAACAACAACAACAACAGATACAATAGCAATGATCATTCCAATAAATTATATGCCAGAAAAATTAACTGGGCAAAGACAATAGCATCCCTACAATGTAAATTTCTTCATCAATTTACACTACAGAACTTTAATATCTAAAACAACTCCCTCATTACCCCTCCTCCAAAAGTTCATATGATTCCTAAGAAGAGTCCCAACTTAACTCACAAGCTTTTGATTAGGCCCACCTTGTTTCCTCCAAGTATTGCCATGGCTCTACTAGAAGCACCCGTCCTGCTCACTTAGACCTTCTAGTTAAGGAAAAGAAGGGAGGGTATGGCAGGAAGGCTCAACCTTAGGTTAAGGCATCCCAAAGCTACAGATAGATACTCTTCCTAAAATATCCTCTGCCCACCATCTTGTTTCTTCCTGGGTGAAACATCTCTGTCCTCACCCACCCCACCCCAAACACACAAAAACAGTAACTAATCTAGCTCAGCTGAGAGAAGAAAAGACGTGGAGACAAGGGAGACATTGTGACTAGGGAAGGGAGGAGGGCAGAATACATGGGGCTACTTGGGTTTTAAAGGAAATTAGAATGAAAATTTAGCTAGGGGAAATCTGGAATCCCCACAGAGAACTCAAGGAAAATTCCTAGGTGAATGAATCCTATAAACACCAATAAGAGGAGGCTGAGCAGCTTGGCTCAGGTGTATTTGGGGGATTCTCCCCGTATACAAACAAACAAAAGGCTAAATGATTTCAAGAGAAAACTAATTAAAGCCTAGAATATAAGCAAATAAATCAACAGAGAATTCTAGAACCAAGTCAAGTCACCAAACATCTATTAAATGTCCACTGTGTATTAGGCACTGTGCTAAATGCTTAGGATATAAAGGGCAAAAAAAAAAAAATCAATCTAATGGGGTAGATGAATTGGATATAATCACAGAAGAAATTCTCCAACATTAAAGCAGTGGAATAAAGGCTTCTCATATAAGGTACAATTTTTCTGGAACTTGAAGGAAATCAAGAGATGGGTGATCAGTAAAAAATTCACCGAGTTGTGTGATGAAATGGCTTGTTTTAGGAATAGCAAGGAGGTCAATGTCACTGGATTACAGAGTGTGTGGAGGAAAGTCAGATGTAAGAAGTCTGGAAAGGTAGGAAATAACCAGACTATAAAGGCCTTTAAAGGTGAAAGAATTTTCTATTTGATCCTGAAGGTAATAGGGAAGCAATGGAATTTATTGAATGTGTGGGCGAAGTGACATGATCAGATCCACACATTAAGAAGATCACTTTGGTAGCTGAATGGAGGATACACTGGAGTAGGGAGAGATTTTAGGCAGGGGAATAAATGAATAGATTATTGATATAGTTCAGGCATGAGGTAAGAAGGACTGCAACAATGTCATACCAATATCAGAAGAAAAAAGGGGGTATGTATGAAGGATGTTACAAATCTAGAATCAGCAGAACTTGGCAACTTATTGGGTGTGAGGTGGTGGTGAGAAAGGATAAAGATTAAAAAATAACACCTAAGTTTCCAACCTGAGCAATTAGTAAAGACGGTGGTACTCACAAAAATAATGATGACATTAGGAAGAAAGGAGGGTTTAAAGGAAAAGTAATGAGTATGTTTTTGTAGTTGTTGAATTTAAGATGTCTATGTGAGATGTCTAACAGAAAATTGAGGATGGGGGATTTTAGCTCAAGGGAGCGGCTAGGATTGGCTAAATAAAGCTGAGATTTATTTGCATATCAGTATTTAAATCTATGAGAACTGATAAGGTCACCAAGCACAAAATGGAGGGAGAAGAGATGAGGGCCCAGGACAGAGCCTTGGAAAAAAGAAAAGAAAGCTGTTAAGATACAGAATACTTCAGACTTCCAAGGGATCCTGTAGAAACAAGAAACTTAATGTATCAAAAGTGAAATGAAATACATAAAATTAGAAATTAGGAATGAGTGAAGGCCAGAATTTAGAGCTCTCATGTCAGCATTTTGAAACTCAATTAAATACTTTGGGAAAAAGTGAATTTATGATGGAGTGATTAATAAATTTGAGACACAAAAATATTGAAGTGGAAAAAAATCTATCAAAGAAGAAACAAAAGGCAACATAAAAGCTCAAAATGAGATTCAGGATGTGAGATAATTTGAAGATTGTAGAGGCCCTTCGTCCCCTGTTTTTTTTTTAAGCCTGAATTCCGCAATGCATAAAGTAATACAATAAAACTTTCCAGAGCTTCTGAATACAGATAATAAATATCTTGCTAATATACAAAAATGATTCATTCTGGTAATTTATAGAATCTTACATCAGAAGGCAAACGATAATTTTCTTCTTCATTGCCCTATGCTTACTTCAGTTTCAACATGTCATATTTTTATGGCTAGCTTTTCTATATAATATTAAATAATAGTGGTGATAGTGGACACCCTTGCTTTACCCTTGATTTTATTAGAAAAAATGTGCAGTTTCTCCATTACAGATCATTCTAGCACTTAAGTAGACAGTTTTCATTGTATTAAGGAAAGGTCCATTTATTTATATATTGTCTGGTGTATTTAAAATAAGAGTGTGCATTGTATGTGTCAAAAGTTTTTCTTTGTTTATTAATTTTATCATATATTTTTTGTTTTTGGTATTAATATGGTTAATTGTATTGATAATATTCCTAATAATTAACTAAACTTTCATTCCTGCTATAAATGGAATTTATTCATAGTGTTTAATCTTTTACAATATATTGCTACAGCCTCTTTGCTAATGTTTTATTCAATATTTTACATTAATATTTATTAGAGATCATGGCTAACAGTTTTATGTCTCTGATTTGTCTCCTTATGTATCAGGGTCATATTTGTATCATAGCAGTTTGGTAGTAAACCATAATTCCTTGCTTTTATGTAAAATTTATATATGATAACATTGGAGTTTTAAAAATTCTTTTATCTAATTAATTTGCAAATGTATCTGACCTTAGATTTGTTCATATTTGATAGTTCATCAATGGCCTATTCATTTTCTCTTTATAGGTTTGGGTTATTAAAATTCTCTTTGTTATTCTTAGTCATTACATATTTTTGTAAGTAAGTATCTGTTTCATTTAACTTGTCAGTTTTTTTGTCAGTTAATTTGACATAATAAGTCCTAATAATTTGCTTTTCTTTTCATCTTTTGTAAATTATTTTTCACTTCTTATTTTAACAATTGGTTTCTCTTATTTTATAAATTAGTGGTTTGTGGGGGGTAGAGTTAAGATGGTGGAGTAAAAGCAATGACAGGCTTGAGCTCTCTCCCAAACCCCTCCAAATACCTGTAAAAAATGGCTCTAAAAAAACTCTAGAGCAACAGAACCCACAAAAAGACAGAGTGAAACAAATTTCCAGCCCAAGACAACCTGGATGGTTGATTCGAAAGGTCTATTGTGCCAGGCTGGGAGAAGACTGCAGTTCAGCATAGGCCATGCAGGCAAAGACTGGGCCTCAGCGAACTGGAGCAATCCTTAGGGGATGTAATCAAGAGGAGCTGTGGCGGTTTCCAGAATTCTCAACCCACAAACACCAAAGACATCTTAGAAGGTCAGGAGGAAAGGTCTGCTGGGCTATGGTGAGAGAGGAGCTCAGTCTGGCCCCAGTGCTGGCACAGCCTCTGGGGTGGCAGCTGAATCTGGAGCTCTCAGCCCACAGATGGAGGGGGAAATCAAGTGGCTGATTAGAGGAACATTGCAGGGATCTCTCTGCTGGTGCTGAAGCAGGATTCTCTTGCTTTGCCCGTGCTTGGATCAGGGTGATGGTGCTGGGTGTCAGTCCTAGGATGAGAAAGAACATGGCGAAGCTTGTGGCAGCAGTAAAGAGAGAATCGTCTTCACAGTTCCAAAGCAGAAAAGAGTGCTTGTGGTCACTCATAGAATAGAGCCCAGGCCAGGAAAGGAATAAACACTTTGCCCTTGATTGTACCACCTTGGAAGAACTGAAAATTTACAAGTCCCTAGAAGTATGTCTGAAAGAAGTATCTCTCAGCTATGCAAAACCCCCGAAGCTTGGGACAGTCCATTCTCCACACTGGAAGCAGACCCCTACCTTAACAAAGATTTAAAACTCAAGTAATTGTCTGGGATCATGAGTAAACAGCACAACAATGTCAGACCATAGAATCTTATTGTGGTGACAAAGAAGATCAAAACATAAAACCAGAAGGCAACAAAGTCAAAGCTCCTACATCCAAAGCCTTCAAGAAAAATATGAATTAGTCCCAGGCCATGGAAGAACTCAAAAAGGATTTTGAGAAGCAAGAAGAGAAATAGAGAAAAACTGGGAAGAGAAATCAGAGTGATGCAAGAAAATCATGAATAAAATCCTTCAGAGGAAAAAGTAGACAGACATTCAGTGAAATAGAGGACTTTCAAGCATTCTTGATGAAAAGACCAGAGCTGAATAGAAAATTCAACTTTCAAATACAAGACACAAGAGAAGCATTAAAATGTAAACAGGAAAGAGAAATCATAAGGGACTTATTAAAGTTGAACTGCTTACATTCCTACATGGAAAGATGATATTTATAACTCATGAGACCTTTGTCAGCATTAAGGTATTTGGAGGGGAAAAAAATGTATGTATATATAGGAAGATAGATAGCTAGAGGGCACAGGGTGAGTTGAAGATGAAGGAGTGATATCTAAAAATAATATTAAGGAGTGAGGGAGGATTATACTGGGAGAAGGAGAAAGGGAGAGGTAGAATGGGGCAAATTATCTCACATAAAACAGACAAGAAAAGGCTTTTACAGAGGAGGGGAAGTGGGGGAAGGTGAGAGGGAATGAGTGAATCTTATTCTCATCAGATTTAGCTTAAGGAGGGAATAACATACATACTCAATTGGGTATGGAAATCTATCTTACCCTACAGGAAAATTTTTTTTGGGGAGAATAAAAGAGAGGATGGGCAATGATAGAAGGGAGGGCAGACTGGAGGAGTGGGTAATCAGAAGCAGACACTTCTGAGGAGGGACAGGGTTGAAAGAGAAAATAGAATAAACAGGGGCCAGGATAGGATGAAGGGAAATAGTTAGTTTTTCATAACATGACTACTATGCAAGTGTTTAATATGACTACACATGTATAACCTGTATTGAATTGCTTGCCTTCTCAATGAAGGTGGGTGGAAAGGGAGGAAGGGAGAAATTTGGAACCCAAAGTTTTAAAAACAAATGTTAAAAATTGTTTTCACATGCAACTGGGAAATAAGATATACAGGCAATGGGGTATAGAAATCTATCTTGCCCTACAGGAAAACAGAAAAGGAAGGGGATAAGAGAAGGGGAGGTGATAGAAGAGAGGGCAGATTAGGGAAAGAGGCATTCAAAATGAATGCTGTCTTGGGGTGGGGGGAGGGGTGAGATGGGGAGAAAATTTGGAACTCAAAATCTTATGGAAGTGGATGTTGAAAACTAAAAATAAATAAACTAATAAATGTTAAAAAAAATAATTGATGCATTTTCTGCATCTATTGAAATAAAAAATAGTGGTTCACGTATTTTGTTGCCATTATTTTTAAAAGTTCTTAATTTTATTTATCAAGCCAATCCTTTCCCCCCCAATTTCATTTATTTATCAATAAGTCAGTAATAATGTCAATTATCATGAATTTCTAAGGTTTGAAAATCCCATTGAAAAGAATGAATTATTTTATGGAAGGGATTGCTTCTCTTTTGTCTTTGTATCCCGATTCCCTAGCACTGTGCTTGACATATAACAAAGATTTAATAGCTCCTTATTGATTAATTAATTACATTTTAGATCCTTACAGCATTTCTAGGTGCATTGGGCAAAAAACTGTGGTGAAGAGAAGATGATAAGAGATAATGAATGAGGAAATGCTTGGTTAATTATAAAACACTTTATAAGTAGTACGTCTTCCTAGTAGTATTTTCTTGTATGTTTATTAAAACAAGTCACTTTTATAACCATAGACTCATGCAATCTCAAATTTGGAAAGGTCCGCCAAAGCATATCTGAATGAAAAAGCTTTGACAGCAGTGATCCACAAAAATAAGTCATCCAGCCTTTCCTCGAGAGTTATTGAGGCGGCAGCTAGGTGGCACAGTGGGTAGAGCACCTGCCCTGAAGTCAGGAGGACCTGAGTTCAAATCTGGCCTCAAACACATAACACTTACTAGCTGTGTGACCCTGGGCAAGTCACTTAACCCCAACTGCCTAAAAACAAAAAGAAAAAAAAAAGAAAGTCATTGAGGCAAACTATATTATTTTGGATAGCTTGAATCATTAGTATGTCTTTGTTGACATCAAGCCTAAATATGACTCTTTGCAATTTCTATACTTTGTCCATTGTTCTGCCCTCTGGGGCCCACCAGAAGTATAATTTCTATTCCATGTAACAACATTTCAAATAATTTGAGATAATTATTTCTTCCCTTCTTCTTTTAGCAAAGCCCAAATTTGGTTCACATGAGGAGAAAACAGGCGATATTGTTGAAACTAAATATGGCCAGCTAAAGTGGCCAACAAGGCTAAGTCATATTTAATTTTAACTTCTGTGACTGCTATATTACAGCACTAAAATCATCTAACATTAGAAAGCAGATAGCATCTGGATAAAAGTAAATAAAATAGGCTACTGCCTGCTAGATAAGGTGACTAAATGTCTGTTACATTTAAGTTATTGCACAATCTTGTTACAAAAAAAAAATTAAATGGTTAATGGCAATTAAAGAAATGGGGGTGGGGAGGGAATAATAAATTGCTTATTTCTCTCCCAGACAGCGATGTAGACAAAGAGAAATGGATTTCATTTTATTTAGGCTTTTGAAAAATCACAGAAAAATCTTGGAGTGAAATCAAGAGGATGAAAGATATATTTAAAAATAAGCTGATAAAAGGCTAAATGAACTAGATTTCTTCAGCTAAATAAAGTATGATTTCTAGCACAATAAAGTATGATCACTATCAAGTGGTATTTATTAGGCACTCACACTTTCCTGGTAATTTTCTACAGGAATACACAAAGGGATTCTATCTGAAGAGGATAATAATAAATTATTCAGTGATCTCACGAAGAAAGTGCAGCCTTTCATTACTGCTTTAAGGATAAATGTTAACTAAATAGCTGAGAAAACCTCTTAACTTGTTGGAATATAAATTTTAATCTAAACATTGCTATAGATATAAGTTGAAAGTGGGAATGGAAATTTCTAAACTTACTCTGATCTGTGAATGTCACTAGATCATTTAAAATATTTCCCAACCTAAAGATAGCTACCATTTTAGAAAACTGCAGTACTAGGTAATCATCTTCAAAAAGGTCAGAGAACTCATATATAAAAGAAAAGAAAAAAAATCTCAGAAGATAGAGAATGGCAACCCCAGTTTTTATTCCAAATGTCTCCCTTAGATAGCAATAAAAGCAGTACTGAAAGGTGAATGTAACTTAAATAAATCTCTGAAGATTTGCAGAGCTGCTGATGTAAAGTGCTCCTGAAATGATCTTTTCACAGTGCCATGGTGACTCTATGGCGCTGCGGAGAGAGTATTAACCCTGAAATCAGAGGACCTGGGATCAAATTCTGCCTCTGCCATTATATTTAACTATCTGAGTTATCACAAGTGGATCATTTAACCTCCCTAGTCTTCAGGTTCCTTATACGTATAAAATGAGAACATTTAAACAATATGACGTATGAGGTCCCTTCCTCTGTGATTCTATTTTACTGTTAAATTTCACAAAAGAGTTGAATCACTAGGAATATAACTCAAAAATAATAATACATAAGTCAATTTTGCAGTGGATTAGCATGTTATTAGTCAAACATTTTAATATATTTACTTTAAAACCATGTATCTGAGGCAGCAAGGTAGAACAGTAGATAGTGCTGCTTTTAGAGTCAGTAAGACCCAAGTTCAAATCCTTCCTGACACACTTATTAGCTATGCGACTCTTGGCAAATCACATAGCCTTTCTGTTCCTCAGTTTACATTTGAGATGATATATGTCAATTGAGATGATTGAGATAATATATGTAAAGTGTACTGCAAACTATGAAGTGCTTTATAAATTCTTGCTGTCGTTGTTCAGTTGTGTCCCACTCCTCATAACCCCATGGACAAGTCCATGAAGTTTTCTTGGCAAAGATACTGGAGTGATTTGCCATTTCCTTTTCCAATGTATCCTCATTTT
This sequence comes from Phascolarctos cinereus, assembly GCF_003287225.1. Lineage (NCBI taxonomy): Eukaryota > Metazoa > Chordata > Mammalia > Diprotodontia > Phascolarctidae > Phascolarctos > Phascolarctos cinereus. Next base: position 259,398,833 of record NW_027555847.1, read on the forward strand.
ATAGATGAGGAACTAAGACAAATACAGGTTAAATGACTTTGCCCAGAGTCACACAGCTAGTGTCCGAGACCCGATTTGAACTCAGAACTTCCTGACTCCAGGCCCAGCACTCTATTTACTGCACCATCTAGATGCTCATATAAATTCTACCTATCTGTCTGTCTATCTATCTATCTATCTGTCTATCTATCTATCTATCTACCTATCTATCTATTATTATTATTATCATTACAAAGAAATCTAGAAAGTAGGAAAAGTGAATTGCACTCCAAGAAGAGCTCCACACAGTTTCAATTATGCCATGTCACCTCAATATATACCTCTTGCTTTGCAATCAGGCAGCTTAAAATAAATTTGCCATTTTGTTTTCTGCAAGTTGTCTATTAGAATATTTGATATAAATATGTACTGAAGCTGACGCAAATGAAGGTTAAAAACCTTTCCCTCTAACTTTGTGGTAATGTTTCTGTTTAGGTGACTTATAGAATTGGCACTCCCATAAATCCCTGCAATGATAGCTCAAATTCTATGTGACAAGTAGTTGTTTATTTGTTTTTAGTGAGATTTTTCTATTCTACTGAGGACTTCTATTCTCATTCCAAGTAAATGGGAATTGGGAGAATTAGAACATGAAATTTTAAAGCACTATAAAATAGAATTAATATTTTGTTTCAAAAACTCAGGCACTACTATTAAATTCATTGTGCATTTGTGTTTTTTTTTTAATGAAGTATTCTGGGAAATCTAGAAAAAGAAACATCAAATCTTAATATGCAATGCTTGAAACCTTATTTAGAGATCCCCTTTAATAGGTACCTTTTTGCTCTAAGACATCAATTTACTTTGTCATTTGCATTAAAAGAAAAAGACTGCAAAATATTTAGAAGATTATTATAGGTAAGAATCCATGGCTTGAGATTCTAATGCAGATATCACTTAAGGACATTTCTAAAACTGGTCTCTAGGTTCTCTCTCCACACTTGCTAAATAAAATGTCTTTCACTCCATTCTTAGCACTTTCTAAGAAGCATTGCCTTTTTCTCTTTTGTGTTTAAGTGGGTTGTTGTTATGCTGTTCTTGTTTTTTTTTATTTACTTATGTATTTGTATTTGTTTTTGTTTTGGAATCATCCAGGCATGTTCAACAGGAAGAGAGGAAAATTCCATCAACTATCTACTAAACATTTTATAGTATGGAAATGGAACTAAAAAGAAAACAGTAGAAAACATTTCATGAAAACATTCCTTTATCCATTTAATGTATAAATCTAGATTTTAAAAAAATCCAACTGTTTTACTCAGTGAAAGTATTTTATATTGTGTTGTCTTTGAAAGAAAGCATTTTTGTTAAATTGGTATCCCATAAACTTGCTGGTGAATGTAGGACACACATTAAATAGCTTTCTATAATAAAGAAAGTTAGATTTGGGCCAATGGTAAATGAAATTAAGCAACATAAAAACATGTGGAAAAGTAGAAAACAACTACTAAACTCAAAACTCCTTGAATACAGAAAGTGCCTCTTAGCTCAACTTTGTATCACTTTCAGCACCCAAACCAGTGGTTTGAATAACAGAACCACTGAACAAACATTTTTTGAATGATTAGTTTCCATGACTGAACATCTGTTTCAGTAAAAGTGCAAAATAAAGCTGTTGCAGTTATATGCAGTGTCACATATTGACTATAACTTGTGTAATATGGAAAATTTATTTTGATTTTCCCACTTTGACTTGATATTTTATACTGTGTGGGAGATTTGGGATAAAATTATTCTCAACTACTTTTGGTTTCTCCAAATACGAATAAAGCACATGATAGTATTTGTCTAAAGATAGCGACTAATGTAATTTAATTGCATGTTCAGTAGTTGGATAATCTAGAGGAAATCATACTGATCCTTTGCTTACATATCCAGCACCTTTGGATGCCATTAAAATGCCATTAAATATTGTCTTTCTCTTGGCTGGTTGTTCTTTCCTCAGTTGTCCTTCAGGTTCTTTCTTTTTTTATTTTCAATTAAAATTTGTGTTTTAATTAATAGAAATCTATTTTTTTCTCTCTCCCCCTCTTACCTGCTATAGAATTTGGGGGGAAAACAATCAAGCAAAATATATAATATCTATCATTATGTTTTAAAAATTCTATTTCTCATTTTGCACCCTGAAATATATTACCTCTTTGTCAGAAGGTGGATAGCAATGGTTCATCATTAGTCCTCTGGATTTATGGAAGGTCATTGTGTTGATTAGAGTTCTTAGAGTTTTCAAAGTTGTTTATTTATACATTGTTATTTTTATTGTATAAATTGTTTTCCTGGTTCTATTCATTTCATTCTTGATCAATTTATACTAGTCTCCATAATTATTTTTATAATATTTTTGTTATAGATTGTTTTTTTTGTTTTCTTCACTTAAATATGCATCTGTTTCATCTCTTTTTTTTTCCTCATACACGATAGTATTTTTTTTTATTTAGCAACTTTATTCTTATAGTTTAACCAGGAAGAAAAAATGGAAAAATGGAAGAAAATAAAGAATATAGGTGGAAGAGGAGCTGTAAGGATTAACTTTGCTAACTGAGAGCCAGATATAATCTTACTACTTTGGAAATATTTGAAGATTTCTCATTTTGGAAGTTTATTTATAAGGGAACCCAGTTTCTCTATTGAGTAGCAAAAATCTTTTATTGAATAGTGGATTCTATTCAACAGACATTTCTCATACTTTGTGTCACAAAATAAAGCATTCCTTTCAAACCTAATACTATTTGTGCCTCAGTAACGAATTGTAACTATGTCATCTTTGTAATATTTAAGTAGAGCATAGTAAATTCCTATTTGTGTAGCAGAAATTTTTTACCTTTGTGGCTATCAGTGAAATAAAAATAAAAAGCTGTATCATCTAAATATACTTAAACTGGATTTACATACAGATTAAACAATTTCGCCTTACCCTAAATATATGCAGAAGTATTTATTCCCAACTAAATCCATTCTCTCACCACAAATTTTAGGAAGGCCAAAATCTTAAAAATGAATAAGTAATATAAAGCTTTTGTGGGGATACTTATTTTCTATTCATTAATAATTGAAGCTTATTTCTAAATAGAATATGTCCAGAAATTCAACAATACTATTATTCCAGTATATTGAAAGGGTATTTCATTAATGACTGCGCTAAATTACTGGACTTTTTTCTATTCAAAAATCATTTTCAGTGAATAGAAAATAAAGATACACATACATTACACACATATATAATAGTTTGTAAAAATGGGAACAAGAAGTTACTGTCTTGTTATCATTAGTTTTTATTGCTTACTACATTACATTTTTGAGGTTTTTAATATTTCCTTCTATCTGGAGTGTTAAAGACTTTCTCTTTCATATATACACTTATTTTTTTTAAAGAGATATTTCTAACCTGGAGTTTTATTTTAAACCAGAACATGAAAAGCTCTCTAGTGTTTCTCACACTTCCCCAAATCCTATTGATGATATAATGGATAATGGAGAACATTAGTAGCTTGAGGAAGAACAGACCCATAACTATTGTCATTTTGCCCTCTGATGATAAACAGAATAAATCTAATCCTCTTGTCAAGTGGCAGCCGTTCAAATGATTGAAGACTCCTATCGTGTTCCCTGTCTTTTCTTCATCAGGTTAAACATTCATAAGATGATAGGATAATAAATGATGGAGTCGGGAAGGACCTTAAACATATTCTTGTCTAAACCTCTTATTTTACAGAAATAAGGCACAGAAAGGTTAATTGGCTTACTCAAGGTCATGTAGATAGTAAATAGCAGACACAGGGCATCTTCTTTCTCCTACTTCATGATTTCACTTGATACTTGTTATGCATGATTTTTAGTTCCCTCCTTATGATATTTACCTTCCTCTGGATATGTTCTCTCTCATGTGTTTTCCAGTAACCAGAAGTAATCTCATCTTCCTCTGAACTTTATGCCTCCTACTGTATATTTACTGAGAAGGGCAGAGCTCCGATCAGTAGGGGGAGGCTGTGGAGAGGCAGGTTTTTGCTTGTTATAAAGGGTTTGGGGAGGGGAATTGCTGACAATTAAATGTTCAAAAATGGAATTGGTTGTCTCTAGGAATGAATACTCTGTCACTGGAACCTCTCAAGCAGAGCTTCCTATGCATAGTATATACTCCCTCTTCCTTGCTGCTTCTTAGAATCTTTTGCTCAAAGATTCTGATCCAGTTAGTGCTTAATCCCTCCTGAAATTTCTTTGTATTTTTTCTTTGTGTACATATTGCATCCTTCCCTCTCCCATGCCTATCCCCAGCCATACACATGTAAATATAGGATCCATGAATTGGGGTTGCTTTATATATATATATATACATGTATATATATATATATATATATATTATATATATTATATATATACATGTATATATATATATAATATATATATATATATATATATACATGTATATATATATATATTTTTTTTTTCATTTTATCCCAGTAACCACTATAGTGCCTTTCAAAGGTGGGTAGAATTATCCTCATAGTCAAGGACAAGCTAGCTTTTTGACCCTAGAAAAGGCTCAAAATCTCGGTATTCCAGGCACCTCTCAAAGACTATAAATTGCATAGAAGGTACTGACCTGTGTTGGGACAGGACTTACATATCTAAGTTATGTACAGGAGCAGGGGCCAACTTTTGTTGGTAGAGGGAAATTCCAGTAAGGAAACTCCCTCTATCAAGGCAGATCAGCATCTGTCCTGCAAATTATAGTTTGGGGAAGTGAGAGGTTACTTGACTTGTGCAAAGTGACACAGATCAAACATGTGAGAGGTAAGACTTAAGACTTAATCCATGGCTAGCATTCTAGTACTCACTGTGCTGTGCAGCCTCTCTTTACCTTTAGTAGTATGCACTTAATACATATTTGCTGATATGTTGAATGAATGAATAAAAAAAGAGATTTATTAAATGCTTACTGCATTCTCAATTTACTATGTGCTAGAAATACACTTAAAAAAGTACAATAGTCCTTGCTTTCAAGGAGTTTTAATAAGAAGAAACAACATATGAGAGAAAATTCAGCTGCAGGTCAGATGGAAAGGCCTGGAAGTCATAAAGGTTCAGAATGAGGGTGGATGATAAGGCCTGGAGGTCTTCAAGTTACAGAAATAAGACAGATAACAGATAACAGATGTTGTAGGTAGAGGCAGGGCAAATGGTAAAGCTAAGTTGTTCATTTCATCAGATGAATTCAAATTGTTGACTTGGTTATGGGAATTTTTTGTCCCCTTTTATTAACTTTTGTTATTTGGGACTCAGAGACTATAATTTTTGATTAACTAAAATCCTGTCTTCTGTTAATATTAACCTCACTTGACCAAAACCTGACTATTAGAATAATAATGTTAATGGAAGACTGTCTGACATTCTTTCAATAAAATTCAAAGGGGAGTTTGAGCACCTCAAAGTGATATAATTATATGTTAGCTCCCCTAACATGTAGGGAATGATTTCCTTGACATCAGTGTTCATGATTATCTTAGTGATATGTAAATCTTCTCGCTTAATCAGTCTATTTGTGAACCCTCTAAACAAAATCTAATCTATAACCTGACATAGTTTACCTATGAAGTCTGTTTAACTATGTTTGTTTATATATGAGATTATGCCAGTTTCACTAAGTTTGCTCAACTTTCATGACATTCAAATAAGCATGGAATTACGAATCTGTCTTTAAGTTTTATGGAATATACAAGATTGAAATATACAAAAGAATTCTTTCAGTCATTCTGACATAATTTTACCTGTAAGAGGCCTTGTTAGAATCCTAATCTTTGTTTAGGTTATTTTATTTTTGTCTGATATCTGAATCAATACTTAAGTGCAATAATAAAACCTAGCCTTTTCTTACCTCTATAATTTCTTCACTGGAGCAAATAAATTTGGACAGCAATTGTTTACCACATGAACTAGGAAAAGAAATATTTCTCCCATAACAACTCCCATTTCAATCAAACCCTGTGAAATCAAGCAGCCTAGGCCAAGTGGGTAGCTGGTTCATTATGGTACCTCCAACCAGTTGTCAGGATGTCAGCTCAGTGATGCTAAAGCTTGGGGGAAATTGTGAAGAAGGAAGGCAAAAAGGGTAAGGCTCTTCTTTCATATGTTGAACATATGAAAACTTATTAAGGACATCATGGGATTAGATTCATTATTTCAGCAGGGATTAAATTAGATGGTCTTTGAGAACTTTTCAAATTCTAATTCTAAACTTTGTTCACACGAGAGGGACAGCATATCATCTTACTATAGGATAAGGAACTAATAGAAGTCAAAGCAATTTAGGAAACCGCCTCAATACATTCCAGAATAAGGATTTTCCTGACCCCAAAAGATTTATGCTGTGATAAAATTTGCCAGTGGTTCAAAAATGTCCTAGCATAGGCTCCAGTTATAAATACATTCTCTCCCAATATTAATATATGTCATCAAATGCTTTTAGAATCTATATGATCTCAAAAGAATGATTGATATTATTAATACTATACTAAAATGGCAGAAAATATGGCACTAATAGCCATAGTTTTTCATGAAAAGAGGAAGCCCAGAAATAAATAATGAAAGCACCAGAATACAAGAAGAAATTCAGCACTGAAGTAAAAGGAAAATTTACACAATTTATACAGAAATAAACTAAACAAAACAAGTGATACATGAAGTTAAGACAGATAAAAGTTGTGTGGCATAGGAATATAATATGTGGTACAAGAAAATGGCAAAGAAAGGGGAAAATATTCTGAAGAAATGATAATAGTAAAATCAATGAATCATAAGAATTTTGGCACTAATCTATATCAAAGCCCTCATTTTAGCAATGAGGGAACTTAAGCTTAGTAAGGTTAAGTGATTTTTTTAAGATCACACAGGACATAAGTATCAGGACTAGGATTCAAAGTTAGGTCATCTGACTGCAAATCCAAAGTGCATTACACTGTACTACACAGTCTATATTATTAACAGAACAATAAACCACACCCTGATCTGCAGCATTTGCGTATTTCTGAAGTATAAATGCTTCCACCAAAAATATGATAATCAACTCTTGAAAACTAGTTTGAGCTGGCTCCTTCAAAATCCTGGGCATAGACATTTTAAACTGAAAATATCTAAAACACAATTTGTGGTCCCCCCAAAAAAACCCCAATAAAACAACCTTCCTCCAAATTTCCTGATTTCTGCTGAGAGCATAACAATCCTTTTAGTCATATAGGTTCTCACTACCTGGATGGGATGTGGATTATTCCCCAAAAGCAATGCACAGGATCCAATAGACTCCCAATTTTCTAACTCCCAACTGAAGATTGTCTTCTTAGGTACAGAAGACTTCAGAAACCAAATTTAAAAACAAACAAACAAACAACTTTTCATAAATAGAATCATCATAGAGTCTAGTAGCCTACAGAACCTCACCCTTAGTGGAAGAACAGACTAGCATCAACCTCGCCCACATTTCTGTCTTTATTTTGAATATCTCTTACCAGCAAATTCTATTGCTTTATAACAATTTGAAAAGCCTAAGTTATTCCCGTGCAGGCTTTAAATTGAGCTAGAAGCTGAAGCCTAGACTCCTGGGGTCTAAGCTACACTACTGCTGCTTGCTTCTGAACTTCCTCTGTTCAGAAAAGGAAAAAAAGTAGATGGTGTAGAAAGATGGAAAGTTTTATTTATTTTTTTTTCACATTCCCTATTTATTCACCAAGTAATATCTCTAATAAACAGAGTGCTCAGAAAAGTGCCTTTACAACTCAAAAGAAAAGTCTTAGACTTTTTTTGTTCTACATAAAGCATGTACATTTCAGGGGCTTAAATACAAGGTAATTTAAAAAAATATCTTTGAATTAATCAAGTTCTTCCATTTTAAGATTTATAGTTGGAAGTCCATGAAATATATATATGTGTATATATATACATATATATATATATGTGAGTGTGTGTGTGTGTATAGCTATAACTATATATATATATATATATATATATGTATATATATATACATATATATATGTGAGTGTGTGTGTGTATAGCTATAACTATATATATATATATATATGTGAGTGTGTGTGTGTGTATAGCTATAACTATATATATATATATATATATATATATACACACATACTACTTTAAAAACCGTTCTTTTTGTAAAACTATTATGAAAGTTTTAAAAATATAATCTTAAAAGAAATTCTTATCTTTGGGGTTATTCCTATTACAATATTTTGTTGTTTTCTAAAAGACTTTTTTTTACTTCTACACTTTTTTTTGCCCTTGAAAGTATTTGTGTCATGATATTTTTGTTGTTTTCTAGAAGAAATATATTATTGTTATAAAATTTTTAATGCTTTTGAAGCTTGTACATCTCAGATTGAACAACAGACTTTTTTTTTAACAGATGTAAACAACATATATTTCCTTTTTCTTATTGTTGGAAAGCTTAATCAGAAAAAAAATTCAATAGTGGAATTTCCATTCTATGCTGTGTATAATGTGAAGTTAGCATAGTGGATGGAGAGCCAGCCTTGAAGTCAGGAAGACTAGTTAGTATTCAATTCCTCCTTTGGATATATAGTGACTGTAAGACCCTGATCAACTTGATTAACATCTGAGTGTCCCTTCCCACACTCTAAGACTTTATTTTGCAGAATCATTACTGTTATGCTTGCAGTTGGTATCATCAGAAATTTCTGATACCAATTAAATCACAGGTTAAGAACAGCTTTCCCACATTGGGACAAAAAAAAGTGTAAACTAGTAGTGGTGGAATTCCCTAAATTAAATCCTCCAGAAATAGAGGAGAAAAGGGGGGGGAGGGTTAAAATATAATTATGTAGACCCTTATTAGCAATGAAGCTAATGGGATGCAGAGTTTTTCTCAGCTGGAAAGAGAGACTAAAGAATCATGAGAAGTAATAGCAACCACAAAATGAGAGAAACCTGGGAACTTTTGAGCAGCATAGAAAGGGTGTGGGGGAGGGGCACAGAAACATGCCAGCGCAAGGAGCAAGCCAGTTTCAGAGGATGGGTACTGTTCTCTGGAGCAGAATATAGTCATGAGGAGATGGAATCTTGTCTGGCTCACTGACGTGCTTAAGGAATTACCAGCCAATAAAGAATCTGGTGCTACAATAAGACCAGTGAATTTATTCCCTTTCTGCTTCCTCTCTCTTCTCTACCTTACTGGCCTCACAAACTAGCATTGCTTACCCTTAAATCTTGTTTATTTGCTGTCTATATTTTTATAATGGTTTGTGTCTCTAGATAAAGATAAGCTACTTTTTATTGCATTCTGAGTATGTATTTGCTCAGAGGAATCTTGGGACAAACAGCTCTTAACCTGGTGCATTGAAGCACTCTCTCTCTCTCTCTCTCTCTCTCTCTCTCTCTCTCTCTCTCTCTCTCTCTCTCTCTTTGTTTCTGTCTCTATCAATCTCTCTCTCTTCAGTCTTTTTCTCTCTCTTTCCTTCTCTCCTCCACAAAGACTGTCTTTGATTACATTAGTTATCCAACCTCTAAGTTATTTAAAATATTACATGTCATTGTTAAAGCATAAAGAGTCCATCTGTGGTAGATTAATTTAGTTAAAATGTGATCCTTGGATATACAGAATTCATTGAACTCTGTTTGAAGGCCAGTGATAGTCTAGCCCTCATGAACCGTTTCAAAATGTCCTTCCATAATAGAATGTATTCATGGAAGAGATTAATAATTCTTTGCCAAAGGTCATTAGAACTAGGTATAGTACTATGGATTAATCAATCAGAATTCATCATTATTATTATATAGAGATTTGAATAAGGCAGAGGTGTCAAACGTGCTGCCCCCAACACTCCTAAATGACTAGATTAAAGTGTAATTGGGAAATTTTAACAAAATAAATAAAAAGATAATAAAACATGGATAATGTTAGTAAGTTGTTTTCTACAAGAAAATGTGACCTGTAGGAATCCTTACGTACATTTTAGTGGCCTCCTTTTCTTTCTTTCTTTCTTTCTTTCTTTCTTTCTTTCTTTCTTTCTTTCTTTCTTTCTTTCTTTTCTTTCTTTCTTTCTTTCTTCTTTTTCTTTCTTTCCTTTTTTTTTAAATTTCCCCTTTTCTATTTGGGATTAAACTGCTTGTGTCAAGTTCTATCATTACAGAGGTCCTGAAACTTCTGAGTTTGTGCAGTATGTAGCACTGTCCCATACACAGACATTTCTAGGGATATATACAGCACAGGAGAAAAGACATAAACACACAGCAAAAGCCACCATTAAGCTCCCCAAAGGTACACTAGTCTACTGTAAAGAGACATCATCTCTTTTTCCATTATTCTTTCTCCCATCTACATTGTTAGGAACTTTCCCTCCTAATATCAAGCCTAAATTGCCCTCTTTGTGACATCCACCATTTCTTCTTGTTCTGCTCTCTGTTGCTAAAGAATGTCTAATTTTTCTTCCACAGGAATGCCCTTCATATATTTGAACATAGCTTTTGTATGTTCTTATTTCCAGGTTAACCATGCCCAATCTTTCAATAGATTCTCTTACGTCATGTATTCAAGGCCCTTCACCATTACTGTTCTCCTCTTGACACTTTTCAGTTTATTAATATCTCTCTTAAACTATGGTACTGAGAACTGGACACAATACTCCAAATGAGGTCTGACCATGGCAGAGTATAGTGGGGCTGACTGCCATCTTCCTGTTATTGGAACATATGCCCTTCTTAGTGTAGTCCAAGATCAGTTTTTGGGGGGAGGGTGGATCACATCACACTACTGACACATATTTAGGTCTCAGTCCACTAAACCTCCCAGACTTTTTTCCAAGACAATAGCTATCTAAACATGTTTACCATATGTCCTACTTGTGAAGCTAATTTTTTTATACCCAAGTACAAAACTTTATATTTATCCCTATTGGGTTTCATCTTACTAGACTGACTGCAATGTTATAGCCTGTCAAGATCTTTGTTTTAGAATTCTAAATTTGTTATCTAGTGTGTTATAATTATCCCTTTTACCTTTATGTTATCTGCAAATGGTAAGTCCATCATCTATCCCTTTACCCAAATCATTTAGCAAGTAATTTATGATGACTTATCTGAGTCATTTACCTTTTATCTTGAGAACTATGCAACCAGTATGGGATCACAGGATCAACTTGGTATTGCAGAATTTCCCAAATCTTTTCTCATTATCCCCAATACATTAGCAGTTAATGCAGCTTAAATACTACAGATCTGGTTTCCAAATAAGAGATTTTCGTAATGAGGCTCAAATTAACCTGAAAAAATATAAAGTGGATTATTTTTGACTTACTGGCAAACTTCAAGACAATAGGCAGACTGGTGTGTTTGAATCTGCCATGGTTAAAGTTAAGAATCTGGAAGTTATAAGAGAAACTTCAATTACCATTCTTCAAATTGAAGACCTCATTAAGTTACATTCAGAGAGTAAATATAAAAGAGGAGGATGTTATGAAGATGTAGTTCACTCAAGAGCTATTGAAGTCTGTCTTTATTTTTAAGAACATTATTGATAAATTTAATCCTGCATCATTTTGTCTTGAACTTATTGTTTAAGCATGTTACAAATATAACTTATTACATCAAGAACTGAGGTTTTATTAAGGAGATGAAAGAAAAAATAAACATCTTTCCTTTGCTGTTAAAATATAATGTAAGTAATCATGGTACAAATAAATATGGTATATTTTTGGTAAATATGGCAAACATGGTAAGTAAATATGATAAATAGAACACATTATATTGGTAAATAAAACAGGTCCAAGCACAAATCCCTGATGTATTCTTTTGGAAAAGTCCTGCCACCTTAACATTGAACTATTCATTCACATTCTTTGAATCTGGCTACTTAATTAGTTCTGAATAGATCTGATTGATATTATCATCTATTCTAAACCATACCTCTCATCTTCCTCCCCCCCAAAAAATATAAGAGATACTTTGTGAAAAGCTTTGCTAAAATCTAAGTAAATTACATCCACAGCATCACCAACTAGTTTAGTAACCCTGTCAAAAAAGAAAATGAGGTTAGTCTGGCATGACCTATCGGTAGAACCTCATCTACTAGTTTAGTAATTCTGTCAAAAAAGGAAATGAGTTTAGTCTTGCATGACCTATTGGATGGAAAGCTCACAAATACAAGAACAAAGAGTAGAGACAAAAAATAAGAAGGAAATTACAAAGACAAAAAAGAGCAAAGAAATGCCCTTTGAGTAGTGGAAAATTTTTTTTAAAAAAGCAACAGACTGACAAGAAAAGAGGAAATTGTTTTGAAATCTGAATTTAAATGCAACAGATTATAAGAGAGAAAGCTGCTAAAGGCACTTAGCAGTTTTCATGTTATCGCGGCCTGTGTTAATGAAATATAGTTTAGAAAAACATCACTTTGAAGGACAGGGAAGAGTGAGAACAACAAATGAATGAACTTGAAAACTCCCATGAATGTGAATGTCATGAATGTTATAGATAGCTATGCTAACTATCTTCCATAGCAATTTGTGGATTTTAAAATATTGAGTAAAGGAATGGGGGCATGAAAATTGGTATATGTTTCAGTGTTGCATAAAGAGGAATATTTTCTTACCTTGGAAGCCAAGAATTAAAAAAGGTTAATGGTGAAAGAAGGGAGGAGTAAGAATTGGAAATAACTCAGAGAATCTTTTGATGCGTACAAGATGAATTGACCAAAGGGTTCAAATAGGGAAAAGAAATAGAAGACATCAAATGAAAGGATTGGATGTTTTACAAAAAAAAGAAAAATAGGTAGATGATCAGGGGGACAATAACTGGACAATATCTGTAAAATCAAATCTATTTAGATAGCCAAATAAGTGGCAAACATATTATACCACTTTTCTTTGAAATATTTATAAAGAGATGGGTTTTAAACGCAACCATTCTTGCTAAAACAAAAGCAATTATTTAAAATATCAAATTCTCTACTCTCATAACTAGTACTCAGATGGCAACACAAAAAGCCAGAGAGGAGCCTGATTGAGAGTGAAATGAAATGACAGGGTTCAATATAGTCTGGGGTAGGGGGTGGGGTTGAGCATAAGAACAAAGGAAGGAATAGAATATTCATGGCATGAGCACATAAAGATGCAAAATTAAAATTGTCACATTCATATAACTGATGGGAAAGAGAAGTGGGCATTTCCAAATCTAAACCACAATATATGGCAGTAACCATCAAAATGATTTGATAAATAGTAATAGTAAAATAGAAAATACAATGTTGAGACAGATCAATAAAGAAGACACAGAACTAACAGAAGATGTAGCGATCCAGCAACTCATCAACACAAACTACTGTAGTATGGATTCCTTATTTAACAACAAAACAAAGAGGCAAAAAACAAACTGCTGGGAAAACTGGAAGAATCTGGATGAAATTAGGTTTAAATCAATATCATATACCATCTACCATAAGCTCCAAATAGCTATGTGAACTAAATATAAAATTGACATACTAACTAAATGAAATATAAAAGTGACAGGGGAAAGAGAGGAAGGCCTCCAATATTTTGGTTGGACTTCCTGTGACAAAATTTGGGTAGGACATGGAAAAGAGTCAAATTGTATGGACATATATGGTTGAGTAGTGATTTACATCAATAGTGTTAAATTCAAATAGGAAAAAAGGGCCACTAACCTGTATGTAAGGATTCCTGTAGACTGTGTGTTGACTTAGAAAACCACATGTTAACATTATTTATGCTCTATTGCATTTTTATTTATTTTGTTAAATATTTCCTAATTACTGGGTGACACTCGGAAGTATTGTGGCCAATGAAACGGGAGAGCCATGTTTAACACTCTTGATCTACATTGTTGGAGGGAACTTCTAAATCAATAACATTTGAGATCCATTTGAGTATTGCACATCTAATAATTTGTAAAATATATATAAGAATAAAAGTGATTACAGAATAGATAAGTAGTCAGAGCATATGAATAGGACATTTTCAGAAAAAAAAAAAGAAATGTGAGTTCTCAATAACTATATGAAAAAAGTCCCTAATCACTAATGATGAGAGAAGTGAAATTAAAAATAAAAATAAAAACAAACTTTGAGGTTTCACCTCTCACACATTAGAATGCCAAACATGACAACAAAAAGAAAATCTATTTTGTTGGAGTGGCTTTGGGAGGACAGGCAAACTAATGCACTATTGGCAGAGCTCTGAATCAATCCAATCATTCTGGAAAATAATTTGAAATTATACTTCAGTAATCACTAAACTGTACATACATATCCTTTGATCCAATGGTACCACCACTGCACATATACATCTAAGAAGTCAAAGACTAAGGGAAAAGTCCCATAAGTGGTAAAATATTTATAGCAGCATTTGTTGAAGCAAAGAATTGGAGCAAAAGTGATGTCCCTCAACTGGAGAATGAGGGAAGAAATTGTAGTATATAATGTAATGGAATATTATTGTGAAGTACAAATGATGAGTAAGAAGAATGCAGAGAAACTTGGAAAGATTGGAACCTATCTCACCTAATCCATATGTGGAAGGAATCACCAATGTAACAATACTTAACAAGAGGTCATCTAGAATATTCTTGAAAATCTACAAGTAGATAGAACCTCTCAAGTTAGCCCCTTCTAATGTTTGACAGCACAAATTATTAGGGAGTTTTTGTTGTTGTTGTTGTTGTTGTTTTGTTTTGTTTTGATTTTCCTTGACGTGTAGTCTAAATTTGCTTCCTTGCAATTTCCATCCATCAATTCAATCAATTTTCCTCTCTAATCAGATGATTCTCAGATCTAAATACATACCTCTAATCTCTTTTATGAGTTCCAGATTTAGATTATCAAATATCTGTTGCATATTTCAAGCCAGATTCTCTAAAGATACATTAAAAACAACCTGTTTTTTTTTTTAATTATCTTACCACTCTCATCCAAACTTTTCTATCTCCTGAATTTCCCCATTCCTGTAGAGGGCACCACTAATCTTCCAGCTATCCATTTTCTCAATTTCATTGTCATCATTGACATCTCACTGTCACTCACTCAACATAGCTGATCATGTGCTTAATTTTGTTTCTACTTTCATTATCCATCTATTATATGTCCTCTTATCTCCACTCCTAAAGTCACCACCCTGGTTCAGTCTTTCAATATTCTTACTTGGACTATTGCAATAGCTTTCTCATTAATTGATCTCTATCTAACTCATCTCTTACCACTCCACAGAACTCCACAGAACTGTCACAATGGTTTTTTTTTCTAAAGTGCAGTTCTAAGTAATCTCCTCACTTAATAAACTTAAATAACGCCCTATTACTTCTCTGATCAAATATGAATTCTTTTGCATGTCATTTAAAATATTTTACAACCTGGACTCTTCTTGCCTTTCCAACCATTCTTATACTCTACTCCCTGCCACATAGCCTATCATCTAACCATTTTTGCCTACTTGTTCTCCCCCCACACTACGTGCTCTCTCTCTGTGACTGTGCACTAGCTGTCCCCAGTAACTAATGCTCTCCCTCCTCACTTGTGCCTCTTAGTTTCCATGACTTCCTTAATAAATGCTTGTTGACTGATTGGTTAGCCTTCAGGTACATGACAACAGCAAACATGTCTTTTGACCACAAACTGCCGACTTTAAAACTTCATTTTCCAGAATAAACATATACAGTTCCTTCAAGAATTTGTGTAATATAGACCTGAAGAGATTACTGTTCATAATGATAGTGCAATCTTTGCACATCCTATTTAAGAAAAAAATAATAATAACTTAAGAAAAGAAGAATGAATGTAAGGTAGTAATGTATTCTGTGGCTTCTTTATTATGGTAGAAGTTGATTTCAGAATAGAAAAATTAGGGAAGTAATTCCTTGAAGAGGAAGCTCCCTCCTCCAACGCAATTAGGTCTTTTTCTTCCAAAGTATAGTTTTGGAGAGTTACCTACAAAATTAAAGGCTAAGTGACTCACACAGAGTCACATTGCCACTATGTGTGTTCATTCTCTCTTTTAATCTCCAACCTATCAATGGCCTTCTAAACTTCAGCACCCAGAAGCAAACACAGTAATTCACGTTTGCTTCCAAAATACAGGCCCAAATGCTGACTCAGTAATGACATCACTAAACAAACAAACAAACAAATAAACAAAAAAAACCCCCCACAAAACTGTTGTTCAATTGTTTTTCATTTCCATCCAACTCTTTGTAACAACATTTGGGGTTTTCTTGGCAAAGATACTGGAGTGGCTTGACATTTCCTTCTCCAGCTCATTTTGTAGATGAAGAAACGGAGGCAAACAGAGTTAAGAAACTTACCCAGGGTCTCACAGCTAATAAGCATCTGAGGCTAGATCTGAACTCAGGAAGATGAGTCTTCCTGATTCCAGTCCCAGCACTCTATCTACTGAACTACCTACCTACTCAACAGAAAAATTAACATATGTGCATTACAAATAGAAAATATATATTTTAGTTAGGGCTTGTTTCATTCCTTCTTTCCTCCAATTTATTCATTAGTTTAGTAATTATCAATCAAGGTAGGGTGATGCAATAGACAGAGAGCTAGTCTCAACCCAGGAATCTCTGGTTTCAAGTCTTGACCAGTAGCGGTTCAGTATTCTAGGTAGCTTTCCAAAACTGTATGTTGGAAGAAATATTTATATTGGTAGAGGGAGCTTCCTCTTTTAGGAATTACTTCCCCAATTTTTCTATTCTGGAATCAATTCCACCATGATAAAGATCCCATAGAACACTTATTAATCTATACTCATTCTTCTTTTTTTGAATTACTATTTTTTCTTAAATAAGATATTCAAAGAATTAAAATAATAGAATACATATTGTACTGCATTACAAACAGTAATATGGCAAGTGAATATTTTTTGAGATATTTGTCAACAGTATTTCTTTTTTATCATTCCATTTCTCTCCTTTTTATTCTCACTTTTTCTACTCATTTTCAAAGTTCATATATATGTGTATGCATATATATATATATATACATATATATGCATTATCCAATTAAAGTTATTTATGCTACTTTTTAGCCTGTTTTTCTTTCTTTCTAAAAATGCCTCTTCCCTCAATAAACTTCCTTTGATTCCTTCCTATAGCTGCTTGCTCTTTGTTGTTCAGTCTTATCCAACTGTTCGTGACCCCATTTGGGATTTTCTTTGCAAGATACTGGAATGGTTTGCCATTTCCTTCTCCAGATCATTTTACAGATGAGGAAATTGAGGCAAACTGGGTTAAATGACTTGCCTATGTTCACACAGCTAGGAAGTGTCTGAGGACAGATTTGAACTTAGTTAGATGAGTCTTCCTGACAGCAGGCCCAGCTCTCCAACCACTTTGCCAGTTAGTTTGCTCACCAACCACAAACTTTGAGGACAAAATAGTTGACATAGTTCCTCTACATTATTTTCCCATTAGAGAGCAGTTTTAGTTGTGTAAGCATTAACAAAAACCTCTATGAAGACTTGGTAAGAAAGCTTGAAGAGCAAAAGATCTTGTTCGCTGAAGTAAACCAAAGCATAAAAATGAGAAAATGACTATAAACAACTGCTCTGCCCAAGCTTTTAAATATAAGCTGAGGTACACCATTCTCAGATTCTTCTGTCAATAACAATATTGCTTCCAAATTATTCCACTAGGAAGAAAAAAAAAAGATCTGATAAAACTCAGGAAAGAATTGCTTCTTCAATATTTCAGAAGATCTTCAATTTCATCAGGGTTGACATCCCCTCCACCTCTACAAGATTATAATTTTTCTTTGCTTTAGAAGATAGTTTCATGAGTTACAGTGATATGACCCCCAAAAAACCCCCAAAAATTAAAGAACAAAACAAAACAAAATGAAACAAGTTTTGTCCTCAAGAATTAGACTCTCTGAAATTAATTCAGTTGGTCACATAAACAATTCATCACTACGTTTCTGCTAAAAACTTAAAAAAAAACTACTTTAGAACATTACTCAGAGCTTATGGTTTGCTGAAAAGGTAACTTGTGGCCTAGTGGATAGATTTCTAGGCCTGGAATCAGGAAAACCTAAATTCAAATCCAGGCTGACACACTTCTTAGCTGTGTGACCCTGGGCAAGTCACCTAGCCTCTGTCTGTCTTAGTTTCTTCAGTGTAAAGTGGGAATAATAATAACAGCTACTTTACAAGGTTGTTGTAAGGATCAAATAAGATAATACTTGTAAAAATGCCCAGTACAGTGTGTGGCTCACAGTAGGTGCTATATAAATGCTTATTTTCTTCCCTGGGACAGTTGTGCCTACCCTATGTTAAGGTAAGATTTTGGTGGAATGGGTTGATGTGTAGTTGAGTAAGATGGTATTAATTGGGTCATAAAATCTCATCCCTTTTTCAATATAAGACCAACAGAAGTAAGGGGGAAATTTCCATGAAGATTTACTTAACTTCCACTTCAGGAATAATTGTGTAAAAAAAAGAGAGAGGAGAAACTATTAAAAACAAATGAAACCTACAACTATACAACTAATGCATGTCTCCCTTTGTAGAGGATAAATTTGTGGGTTTTTTTTTTTTTGGCTAGGCAATGGGGTTAAGTGACTTGCCCGGGGTCACATAGCTAGTAAGTGTTATGTGTCCCAGGCCAGATTTTAGCTCAGGTCCTCTTAAATCCCGGGCTGGTGCTCTATCCACTGGGCCACCTAGCTGACCCAAATTTGAGTTTTTGAGAGGAAAAAACAGCAACATTCTATCCATGCAATGTACCAAAAAGTTAGAAGGATTTATAGGCACTAGCTAGGATAAAAAAAAAAATTTTAATAGGCCCAGAAAAAAGCAATCTCATCTTTTTTAATCAGAAGATGTTTCCAGAGTACCTAACAGAGATACAATTTTCATATTGGTAATTCAATTCAACAATTATTTATAAAGTTCTTACCATGTATTAGGAAGTGTGCTTAATGCAGGGAACACAACCAAATTAATGAAAAAAATCCTTTGCTCTCCAATAACTTACATTCTACTTGGGAAGAACAACATGAACACAAATAAGTAAGCCAAAAACATACATAGAAACTCAAGTAAATGGAAGAGGGAGAGGCAAGAAATTTCTTATGTAGAAGGCAGCATGAGTTGTGTCTTCAAGGGAGCTAGGGATTCCAAAATGTTGAGGTAAAGGAGGAAGGAAAATAATCCAATATTTATGAAAACCACCAATTACCACCCACTTTTGTTGATTAATATAGGAATGACTGACAGTAGAAGAAAGCTAGAATAAATATTTAGTGACTTTGCAAGTCCAGGCAGAAATCACAGAGACATCAAATTATTATTCTTCCAGCTTAATGTTACACATTTGGAAGAGAGAAAAGGGTATGAGAAATGAGCAACTGACTATGGAGATTATGTCAATACACGGATTTGCTGGTTAAACTTTTCTCCATATGCTGTAACTATATAGTATGAGATAAAAAGTAAAAGAAGCTAATTCTGATTTTTTTCTTTAAAGATTCTTTAACAAAAAGAACTTGTTCAGTCTTCAGTCATGTTTGACTCTTTATGAGCCCACTTGGGATTTTCTGGGTAAAATACTGGTTTGTCATTCCGTCCACCAGCTCATTTTAGATGAAGAAACTGAGGCAAATAGAGTTAAGTGATTTGGCCAGGGTCACAGAGTCAGTAAATATCTGGGGTCAGATTTAAACTCACAAAGAGGAGACTTCCTCACTCCAGGCCCAGTATTCTATCCATGATGCCACCTTGTTGCCCCAGTAAAAAACAACTATACAAACTATTAAGCTAAGGTTCAAGTATAGGAAATTAAATCTGGTTTAAATC
This sequence comes from Phascolarctos cinereus, assembly GCF_003287225.1. Taxonomy (NCBI): domain Eukaryota; kingdom Metazoa; phylum Chordata; class Mammalia; order Diprotodontia; family Phascolarctidae; genus Phascolarctos; species Phascolarctos cinereus. Next base: position 259,418,692 of record NW_027555847.1, read on the forward strand.
TAGCATTAAAGAAAAACACTTTTAAGGACCTTTAACTTCCTCTTAGTCACTTCCTATTAACCTTAACCAAGACTTGCTAAGTTACTTTTATCCTTCCCTCAGAAACCTCTAGAACTTTTAGTACTGTGTCATGATGCCTTTAGCTTTGACTTGTTATCCCAGCTGTTCCTACCATTTTGAAACTTGAAAAGCAGTGGTAAACTTTAGACCTCCAAGGTATTAACCCTTCTTACTGTTGTTTATAACCTTATCTCTCTTCCAGTTATGATACTGGTCCTTGATGTGAGCAAACCCCTCTTTATTCTTTTGCTTTATCTTTGCACACTTTTTCTGAACTGAAGAAAACTTAATCAAAACTTAATCACTCTGATGACAATTAGGCTCTCTCTTCTCATGAAACAAGAAAGAAATCACCTAAATTATGATTATAAAATTTATTATTACCTTTTAGTCTGTCTATCATCTATTTATCTCTCTCTAATCTATCTCTATCTATCTATCTATCTATCTATCTATCTATCTATCTATCTATCTATCTATCTATCTATCTATCATCTCCTTCATGCACTCTTTGGTTTAGCCAAATGGGCCTTTGCCTTCTTATTGGTCCTCTTATATGATTTTTCTTTTTTCATCATCTTATATTTGCAAATTTTGCCCTTTATGCCTTGGAATGCACTCCTTCCTGAACTCCATATCTTAGACTCCCTAGTTACTTTTAAAGTTCAACTCGATTGCCACATTCCACAGAAGACCCTATATCAATTCTATTTTGTATCTACTTATTTTCCATATTCTTTTATGTGTTCTTGTTGTCTCCATCTATAGAACAGAAATTCCCTGTTTAAATAGAATTTTTTCATTTGCTGTTAACCCAAAGGTTCTGGGGATTCAGGTCACACTAAAATTTCCTCTTATCTGTATTTTGCTAAGTTCTGATTTATTTTAAATGCTTCAGAAGAAATTGAAATAAAATACTTGACCACATCCAAAAGGACATTCAGTTAATGGAGTGCTATTGTGCAATAAGAAATTATGAGCAAGTGGATTTCAGAAAAACCTGGAAAGACTTTATATGAACTTATGCAAAGTGAAATGAGCAGAACTAGGAGAACACAGCAACACTGTGTGATGATCAACTGTGAATGACTTAGCTCTTCTCAGCAATACAGTGATCCAAGACAATTACAAAGGACTCATGATGGAAAATGTTATCCACACTCAGAGAAAGAACTGATGGACTCTGAATGCAGGTTAAAACATACCATTTTCACTTTTTTATTTCTTTCATTATATTTCCCTTTTGGTGTATTCATTCCTTCACAATATGACTAATATGAAAATGTTTTACATGATTGAACAAATATAACCTATATCAAATTATTTACCATTTTAGGAAAAGGGAAGGTAAAGGAGGGAGGGAAAAAAATTTGGAACTCAAACTTTTGTAAAAATGAGTGTTAAAAATTGCTTTTACATATAATTGGAAAATTAAATACTATAAAAATATTCATGGAGTTGTAGGAAAAATATAAAAAAGAACATTCAATAGGATTCCATTCTGAGAGCTATTAATTCTAGAATCTAGAGCTTGGAAGAATACCTGATGCATAAGGATAGGGATAGGTAGAGGGAAATTTCTGGTCACAAAATTCACTTCACTATGAAGGTTGGCACCTTCTTGGAATCTTAGAGAGTTGCCTGAAGTACAGAATTCAATGGTTTGCCTAAAGTCACACAACTAGTATATGTTAAAGGTCAGAACTGAACCCAGGATTTCCTGGTTAGCTCTCTACTCACTACATCATGCTGCATGGTACATAGTGAAAATTTAATAAATACTATCAGATAATTCACTTTTATAGCACTTTCTTGTGAATGTTCAATCAATACTTTACAATGAGACTCAAGATCTCTTAGAATGAAATCCCACTAAATACCTGTGTGATCAAATATTTTCTACTTTCTTCTGAAATGTCTAAAACAAATTAGAACTTCACAAAATATAGGAAAGAGGAAATTTTAGCATAATCTGAGTCCCCAAATCCATTGGTAAGGAATTCTTTTCTCCATGGAGACCGATGCCTTAAGGCTGTATGAGGCGTGAGGTGGAATTGGTGAGAGTAGGAGAGAACAGCTATTGGACCTGCTTCAAGTTGCTTTGGCCTTCAGGAAGTTCTGGCTTCCAATTTCAAGAGAGAAGATGGATGATGCCAACCCCACTTCAGGTTGCTGAAGGAAAAGTCTCTGGGAAGAAGCCAATACGAGAAGAGTTGGCAGTCTCTATCATTTCCCTATGTCTAGCTGGCTATGTTAGAGACTTCAAGGAACTTCCCCGTGGGTGAGATCTAAAACTCTCTCTTGACTAAGCTTTTATCTTGCTTTCATGGGAGAGCTCCTTCACTTGTTTTGCTTAGTATATATTCCCCTATGTTTACTTTCTCTGATTTCTATTTGACTATTGAGTTGAATAAACGTGTTTCTTTACTAATCTTTCTGTGTGTTCATTGTGAAACTGTTATTTGGTGTGAAGGGAGTCAAGCCTTGGATATAAAGACAGCAATCAGGAGTTAGCTTGAATTTGAAAACCATATCTCTTAGACTAATAATATTTAAGGTAGCACATAGGTAAATTTCTAGCCCACTACCACCACTCTGTAAGACTAGGAGAGTGGTCAAGCTTCTGGTTCCAACCTCATGCTTCTCCTGTGGGCAACAAATCAAGTCTCCCTTGGAGAAAGTGGGGGCAGAAGAGCCTAGAGATGTCTATTCTACCTCCCTTCAAGCCACACACAGATACTCCCACATACTACATGTTAGAGACAGCCTTCATTCCATTAGGATTCTGTTTCATTGTTTTTTGTTGGAGACTAATGTTTCTCAGGGAAGCTAGGTGGTACAGTGAATAGGGCACCAGGTCTAGAGTAAGGAAGACCTGAATTCCAACCTGGCCTCAGACACCTACCAGATGTATGATGCTGGGAAAGTCAGTTAACCCTGTTTGCTTCAGTTTCCTCATTTATAAAATGGGCTGTAGAAGGAAATGGCAAACCATTCCAGTATCTTTGCCAAGAAAACCCCAAAAAAGGTCACAAAGAATCAGACACCACTGAAACAGTTCAACAACAACAAATGTTTCTTAGATTTTCTTGCTATATCCTCTCTTTAAGGTAAACTGCTTTTGCTTGTAGACATTTCAAGCACTCTTTCTACCTTTCTGTCTTTTTATTTTGCCCTAATTTTATTTTTTGATGCATCACAGTGTCATTGCATCATTTCTACCATTTCTATTTTTTACATTTTGATTTTATATCACAGGCCTATTTGAATATTTCCTATAAAGCAAGCTTTCTCTTGTAATAAAAGATTTTAAAAGTTAAAAAAAAAGGTCAGTAAAGTCAATCAACAAATAAATTACCATACACCATATTTGATGGTACAGTATAAGAATATAAGATACCCAATGGCCTTGTCCTCTGCAATGACAGGAATGAAGTTCCATTAGTCTCTTTTCCCTAATATCTATTTCCTTTGTTAACATTTTCTACTTTCAGTTGCAAACCTTCAATTCTTTTTTTAAAAAAATCTTTAAGAAATGGGAGTAGCTAGGTAGAGCATTGGTCCTGGAGTCAGGAGGACCTGAGTTCAGATATGACCTCAGACACGTAACACTTACTAGATGTATGATTCTGGGCAAGTCACTTATCCCCAATTGCCACACCGAAAAAAAATCTTTAAGAAACGCTACTCTTTTCCTATTTTTCCTCTATTTAAAAAATTACTAACATCTCAATTACTCTGGGGCTTTCTATAATTGTTTCTATATTATTTCTGGGAATATAGTCATAGTTATTACCGCATTATAACATTTTCCTGGAGCTTTTTCCTTACATTCTTATATTATTTCTTTACTATGGTATGAGGAATTTTTGTTTATTCTTCTGTTTAGCTTCTCTTGGAGATTTTCTGTGAGATTTTCCTCCTGAGGATTTCCTTTTTTACTCTTTCTTATTTCTTTTACTTTTTTGTTACATATCCTGCTCTTTCAAGGTGGTGAAGACAAATAGAGCTTAGACAATGCTATTTAGCCTTTATGCCATTATTCCTCTGTTGATATTTGGAACCCCAACAAGTTCCACATAATTAGATTTAGCACATTTTTCTAGACCAGGGGTTCTTACCTGGGGCCCACAAATTTAAAAAAAAAATTGATAGTTATATTTCAATGTGATTATTTTTCTTTGTAATATACTATGTATTGTGTTCTGTGCATTTACAAACATTTTTAGAATAGTTTTAAAGTTTCACCAGACTGCCAAAGGGGCCCATGCCACAAAATAGTTCAAGAACCCATGTTCTACACTATAAACGTCTTTTTGTACCTTTACTCCATCATCCAAAGTAATAGTTATTACTTTCAGTTTTATGGCATCTAAAAATATAATACGCATACCTTCTATGCTTTCATTTTTATTAATAAAACATTGAATAGATTTAGGTTAAAGATAGAACCCTGCAGTATTCTGTCTAATATTTTTCTCTAAGTTTATGTTCATCCTTTATTTAGTCATCCAATCTTCTTTTTTTAATGATTTATTTTATTTTGAACTTAAAAATAAAACAAACATTTCCATAACATAGTAGAATAGAATAAAAAAGATTGTACATGAAATTGCAAATCTATGGTGCAAAACTTGCTATTCCTTTAAAACATATAATAAAGTTACCGTGTAACTTTCTTTTTCTCCCCTTTATTTTCTTTCTTCTCCCCCCACCTTCTTTAGAGATGGCTACTGTTAGACACAAACATATATATACCATTGTATACATACTTCTATTTATCAGTTCTTTCTCTGGATGCAAATAGAGTCTTCCTTCATATTTCTTTTATTTGGATATTCATAATAGTCAAAATAACTTAGTTGCTCAAAGTTGTTCTTAAAACAATATTGCTGTTACTATATACAATGTTCTCTTGGTTCTGCTCATTTCACTCTTCATCATTTCATTCAAGTCTATCCATGTTTTTTCTAAGATCATCGAGCTCATCATTTCTTATAGCATAGTAGTATTCCATTGCAATCATATGCCATCCAATCTTCTAATGCACCTAATTTTAGGCAGGTTAGGAATTGTTGATTTTAGTGTTTTATTTCATAGCATCTAGCATAATGCCTTAATTAATATGCGTTTTGTTTGATTTTGAGTCATCTAATCCTCCTCTCTCCAGCTTATCTATAAGAATATTGTGATGGATTTTGTCAAAGGACTTGCCCAACTACAGGTAATCATTGTCTATCAGATTCTCCTGGCCCACTAGGGGAATACTGTAGACAAGTCTACTAAGTCTACTAAGTTTAAACTATACTCTGAGAGACAGTGGAAACAAAACAAAACAAGTATAAACATCATACACAAAGTGATAAATATAAGGATGAGTGCTTTAGAGAGGGAGAATTATCAGTTCCTAGAATGTGACTATACCATTTGCCTCCATTTCTTGACCTCCTACTCACTTCTTAATCCATTGTAATCTGATCTCTGACTACTTCACTCATCTAAAATTGCTTTCTTCAAAGTGACCGATGATGTAATTTCTAAACCAAATGTCATTTACTCAGCCACTATCCTTCTCAACCCCTCTACATTTGATGTTGAGAGTATCTTCTCTGATACTCTCTCTTTAATAATACCGATACTGTATCTTTACTTAACTGGCTGATGATTCTTCAGTATCCTTTGAAGTCCTATCCTCCATATCTTGACTCCTATGCATGTTTGGAGGCAGGGATTTAATCTGGGTGTCCCTCTTCTCTTACCTTTCTATGTTCTCTCAATGACTTTAGTCATTCCCAAGGATTGAATTATCATCTCTATCTATGCAAATCTGAAATAGATTTCTGACTAATTCCAAAACTTTTCCTAAGTGTTACCTTCTTAACATTGCATTGTATTTTCTTTTAATCTTCCTTCGCACTCCACTTAAAATGGTGTATTCATTTTTTTTTTATCACCAGGGGTTTACATCTTTGCTGCTTTGTTGTTCTCTTCTCCCCACCTTCCAACCTTTCTGAAATGTGTTCTCTTTCCCACAATCCAAAGGTTTGGTTGGAAGAGAGATAGGACTTCAAGTGAATTCTGCATGTGACCTTTTTTTTTTATGCTTCTAGTAGAGGGAACCCAAAATAATAATAATATGTGGGTGAGAAGGGGGATACAAATAGGAAAATTAAGAAATAATAACCCCAAGATAATAATAATAAAAAATTTACACTACAAAAATGCCTGAGAAAAGATGAAATTTTCTACTTTAATGCATCAAATCAGATATATTTACATACCTTCAGATAATGTCCACAGGAACACCTTACCATTATCTCTAAGTATGAGTAATTTCTGCGGTCAAAGGCTATTTCTCTCTTCCACTACCACAGTTTTAAAAAAATAAGCTTCCTCCCCACTTCAAAGACATATTAACATTGAAAAAAAAATTTTAAAGCTATTTGATCACCACTATTTTGGCAAGGTAGTCAGAAATCTATTTCAAATCAGTAGCAATATTGTTCCCCAGTACTGCTCCTGGAAAGCTTCTACTCTAAAGCAATATATTTCTCAGTTTATAGGGTTTTTTTTAAACATGCCTTGAATGCAGCTAGCATTCCCATCTAATACACTGCACTAACACTCAGAAAGACTGAAATTTTTCCACCCAGTAATTCTTATCACCTTGAGAGTTTTTTTTTACTATAAAAAGAAATAGACCTGAAAAGGTCTAGCTAAACTTCTCATTCTCCCTTTGTAAAATGCATAAAGTATTTTCTTATTCTATCTATTTAAATATAACATTATTGTTTTCAGATATTGCTATTCTATCAGATTGAAAATAGCACAGAGTATTTTTGACTAAAAGGTTATTCTGAATTTGTCATCTTATTAGCAGAAAAAAAAAATAGGAACACTCCTGATTTAAAGAATCATTAAATCTCTAAACCACTCAAAATGCAATGATTCTGAATCTGCATGTATTGTGTAGCTTATCAAAGAATTGAGCTCATATATTTTAATATGGTTCTTTTGTTAACATATACTCAGTGATTTGCATGTGTTTTTCAGTTCCTGCTTTGTCCTACACAGACAAATTCATTCACCTTTAAAAATAGGGAAAACTATGAACTAATTTTGTACCATCAAAAGTTATCCATATTTAATATTCTTTGAAATCTTGACTAATGGGTGCATTCTTTTCCTCCCGAAATGTTCAAATGAACAAGTATGATGGTTGGTTGTTAAAGCAAAAAAATAAAAAAGATGTTTTAGAACTTCTCAAAAAGGTAAATAGTAGCATGGTGTAATGAAAACAGTCTTGACTTCGGGTCTGCCTCTGATACTTGGCAGCTGTGTGACTTTGAATAGCTCAACTTATCACTCTATTCCTCAGTTTCTTTATCAGCAAATTATATGTGCTTTACCACCCTCAGAGGATTTTTTTTTTGTCTTTGCAAACCTGAAAGCACAGTGTATGCACGAGTCATTGTTATTTCATTCCTTTGGACATCTATTCCTTTGGAGGCCATAAAAAGATACCACATAAGGAGAAAGGAGCTAGGGATATAAGGTATGGCATATATATTAATATATTATTTGTTATCATATATATCTTGTTCATGTTATATATTATTTGTTATTATATTTAACATTCTTGTATGTTTTATATTGTATTGTAATATTACATTATATGTGTGCATAATATGTATACCCCATACAAGGCTGGCCTCCAGAAAGCTCAGAATCAGCCTCAAGGTTATTTGGTTTGCTCGTTTTGTGTGGAGAAAAAAGTTCTGACTTTGAAGTCAGAGGACTTGGATTCAAAGCACTTAACTACCTGTGGTACAGTGGGAAAACTGGATCTGGAGTTAGAATACCTGAGTTCATTTCTTTGTATTGTCTTATAGACTTACGTGGCCTTAGGAAAGTAATTTCATTTCTCTAGCCTCAATTTCCACATATATGAATAAAATCAATGATCTCTAAAGTCCCTTCCAGCTCTAAATCTAGAATTCTTTAGTGTATGGAGAGTACAAACATGATATAAAAATCAGAAATCAAAAACAGGTATAAGACTGTAGGTGAAATAGTTTTAGTACAGAAAGCCACTGCCCTTGCTGTGCGCATTGGTGGGAGCAGGGGAAAGACAGTCATTTGTTTATTTGAACACTTAGTTTAATATTTCTGTTAGAGCAAATTGAGGAGAAAGAAAGTTCACTGCTTGCCTTAGTTTTTGACTTATTTGCAAATTCCCAGAAAGGGCATCTGGCATCGAGGAAAGGAGTCAGAGGAATTGACTCAAATCGTATCTCTGACACTGACTACCTACATGATCCCTGGCAAGTCACATCATCTCTCTAGGTCTCAGCCTCATCATCTGTTAAAATAGAGAGTGTTATACTAAATGGCCTTCAAAATCCCTGCAGCTAGAGGTGTGCTCATAAATGTTTAATAATCAGCTCTACCAAAAAATATATGCAGGACAGATTTTAATTGTAACCTGTATTATCAACATCTTCTCCATTACTTTTTAAGTCTAGATGATCAACAAAACCACAAGCCTAGCCCTGATTTGTAGCTAATTTGCCAATTTCCGAGGTACAAATCTTCACACTGAAATTTTAACAATTGGTTTTCCAGTGCCAACTCCAGAAAACCACTGTGATTCTTAGGGACTAGAAATGGTTAATGTACTTCTCAAGGTTGACCTATACAAGCAGCATAATTTGAAAGCACACACAATTTTCCTCTGACATCTTTTTGCACAAAATAGAAACAATAACACACTTTAAGTACTATGTGACAAATGTAGCCTTTAATTGGTTTTTCTTTGTATTTGCCATTGAAGTCAGACTGCAAAGCCTTTGCATAATTACATAATTAGAGCTTTTAAATTTGGAAGATTCTTAGGACCATTTATGTGAATTTTATTTAGTCTCTAATTACACATTTACAGGTATATTGCAGTTAGTAATGTCCATAAAGAAATTCATAGGAGAACTATCAGCAGGTTATATATTGTGTTTTAAATAAAGCTTAATAATTGTGTCTTGCCACTGCTTAATTTGGAGGTTATTAAAACAAATTCTAATTAATATACTATAAAAACAAATACTAATCTCACTTCAAACACTTTCAGGTGGATGAATGGAGTATTCAAAAATGACTTTTAATGTTCTGGAGTACCAAAATGTGACAAAACACAAATTCATTTCCTGATCAACCCACTAGACCAAAATATAATCACAACCAAGTATTCACAATTAAAGGAGAGTTCTATAATGATGTGATTTAGCATAAGCCTTGTCAATTATTTTACTACACTGAAAGTAAAAAAAAATTTAATACCAGAAATATTTCACTCAGCTAAAATATGATTTAGAAGAAGTAAAGCTGATTCAGTTTACCACTATTTAACTCTATCTTGATTTTAGTCATCAATTATTTTTCCTTCTATTAGTTGTTTTTGTTGGGTTTGGGATAGGGTAAAGAATGGAAGGATAATGATTAAAATAATTGCAGCTTATGCTTAGTAAACCTGATTTATAAAGGTTCCCTCCCCTCTCCCCCTTGGTGTTGGGGAAGAAAGTGGTAAAATTAGTAAAGGATAGAGATAATTATTCTGTATGTTGAAATAAATAGCTTGATCTCAGTTGACTTCTGTATCAATCCTCATTCATTCACTCATTTAATAAATAAATATTAAATACTTGATGTGTGCAATGCGTTGTGCTTGGCCCTGTGGATATCTGGCAACCTGGCATATTGGAAAAGCACTGAATTTGATGTCAGAAATCTTGGGTTCAAATCCTGAACCTGTTGTTTGCTATTTCCATGCCCTTTGGCACTCTCTCAGTCTCATTTTACATATCTTTCAAAATAAAACATACCCCATATGCCTTGTGACTTTTGAGATTCAAATATAAAAAAGACGCAGTTCATAGGATCATTAATTTTGAGCAGAATGAGACCTTAGAGGTTATCTATTCTTTTTCTCCCCTCTAACTTCACAGTTGAGGAAACTGAGGTCTGGAGAGGTTGATTTGAATTCAAGTTCTTTGACTCCAAATTCCATGTTTGTTTGTTTGTTTGTTTTTTGCTGTGACATGTACACAAATAATTAAAATAATAATTAGAATATAATAACATGAATATAAAACGCTGTATCATATGGACACTTACATAACAAACTCACAATTTAGACAGAAAAAATTCTAATACAGAAGTCTTACTAAATCACAGTGCAACAACAAAAAACCTTGTCTCATAGCCCACACTTTTATGATTCATTTGAAGTGAATATCATTCTCAACACTAATAAATGTCTACTTAATTAATATACCCTAAAGTGTCCTTAGGCACAATGCAGAATTACAGGTCTGTTATAAAAAAAAAAATCCTGTTGAGATAAATGAGCTTGATCTAAGCATTTTTAATGCTTGGAATTAGTCTTACCAAACACAGAAAGAACAAAAATCAGATTTATTTATCTTACAGGATAGTGGTGAGAATTAATGAGATAGTGTGCCTGGGCAAGGTGTAAACAACTCACATTTTTGAAGTGGCTTAATTTGCTTGAACCTCTAGATATTATTTATTACACTACCTTGTAGAGAAAAGAGAAGTAATTTTTAAATAAGAGAATTCCAAGACTGCTAGTGATCTCATCAGGTAATTTGTAGTCTCAATCTACTGATTTTAGAAAACATTCTCTTAAATTGCCCATGATATAAAACTTACTTCTTTTTCAGAATTTCAAATGTTGTTGATATTATTAGTTCTCCCATCACCTTTATTTCCAAATATTTACTTCCCTCCTCTCCCCACACCCCCCAGTGAGCCATCCCTTGTAAGAAAGGATAAAAAAGACAAAAACAAAACAAAACAAAAAAATAAATCAATGCACAATATTATAAGTGATACTCAATACTCTGTGCAAAGAAGGGGAGATCATCCATTTTCTCAATTCTTTTCTGGGACCACCTCAAGGTGGACTGACCTGCTTCTCAGCTATACTTGGCTTTCCTCTCCTCTAACACAGATTCTGAGAGGGAACAGTATCTCAACTGATCAAAAACCATTTATAGGGGACTTAGTACATCACAGATGCTATGCTAGGCAGTGGAGATAACAAAGATAAAGAAGAAATATTCCTTACCCTCAAGGAGTTTACATTCTGTCAGGAAAAACAATATGTACACATATATGTAAATGTAGATACAAAAAATAAAAACAAAATTTCAGCATGAAAAAAGGACCTAGCATCTTCAGAGATCAAAACAGCTAATGTAAAAGCTATTTAGTTTCTTAGAAGTGGAGGTGGAAGGTATTCCAGACAAAGGAATAGCCTGAATCACAAAATACGACTGTTGCAAGATACCCCATAAGCCAGTTAGTCCAACTTTATATACCAAATGAGTGCTTACTATCACTTACCAACCAGTGGGCATCCAGCCTCTGATTGAAGACCTATGAGGAAAGGGAATTTCCTGCCATTAAGAGACTAAGATGGCCTCTTTGCTTCCATGCATTGTTCTTGGCTCTTCCCTCTAAGGCCTAAGAAGCAAGTTGAATCACTTCTCCATTACTTGAGGAAAACTGTTATATCACTCCCCCACCCCTCCTTAGTTTTTTTCTTCTCCAGGCTAACCATACCTTTTACTTCAGTTCTTTCAAATAAATCTTAAATGTCTTGATTTCAAGGCCCATGAAGCTCTTATTGTCATCCTCTGGATATTCTCTAGCTTATCAATGTGCTTCTTAAAACCATGACATGCAGAATTGAATACAGTACTCTCAGATGAGGTCTGTTTGGAGAAAGAGAACACTGGGACTATGACTTTCTCACCTCCTTCCAATCCTAGAGACTATACCTCTCTTAACACAACCAAGATCACATTAGGTTTTTTGGCTGCCACATCATACTTTTGACTTGCACTGAACTTTCAGGCAATATGACTAGACCTTTCTCAAAACAATTATCTATACATGCTTCCCCATCTTATACTTACGAAGTTTTGTGTGTGTGTGTGTGTGTGTGCACGCGCGTGTGCACAAAGTATAAGACTTTACATTTAACCCAAATGAATTTCATATTTTACAATAGTCATGATTTAGACTATTCCCTTGTCTGTAATGCCTCCTAATTCCATCTCTCAGAAATGCTAGCTCATGATCTGGTTCACAAATCCTTATTCATTTTCTCCTTCTGCATAGGTGTTTTTGTTTTGTTTTGTTTTGTTTTTTTAATTATACGCTAATGACAGGATCTCTTTTACTGATCTTTACTCCAATTTTCTCCATTATGATCATGCATTCCCTGTTGTTCCTGACTCTTCTCAGGAGTGTATTTTCTTAATAAACAATGTCACTCCCCTCCTTACTATCTTTAACCAATAAACAATGTTCTCTACTCGCTACCATTTTAATCAATCTATTTCTTTTAACTATGATTGGCCTTTCCACAACCATATTCTACTAATGGCTTCACCAAGTCTCAGTGATATAAATCAGGTCCAATTTGTCTACTTTTATTTAAGCTTTCTAGCTTTGAATTTGCATACAACTAGTTATATGGGTTTTATTACTGACTTCTTTCTTGGATTTTGTCTCCTCCAGACTTCTGGGTAGTTCTAATTTTATCCTTCATGAATAGTAGCAAATTCTATTGTATCTACCTTGGCATATATAAATAGGAAATTTTCTTGTTCCTCCTTCCATTTCAATTTAAAGACCATTTGATTAGTTTTGCAAGCCTCTGGGCAAATATATTATTACCAGCTTTGTTAGGTGGCCTCTATTCCTGGTTAGGAATCATTCACATATTTTAAGCTATGGTTGAGAAATCTGAATTCCGTACTCAGGTACATTTCTCTTAATCAGCCATTCCTTTCCTGATTCTGTTTCTCTCTTAAATCCTAGATCATTAAATTCCAATTTCCCTGCTGGCTATCAAGGAGGAAATTAAACTGATAAAGTAATTCAATCTGGGATACTCATGACTATCACCCCCAATCTATTATCCCTCCCAGGGACATTTGCATTTTTCAAATAGGAGGGCTACAGGTTACCACATCTTAAATCAAATGAATTAAATTCTAGTGACAGAAATTTAGATTTTCAAACAGGGAGGTGATGGGGGATATAGAGATACTGTATTATAGGGACCTTTCCATTGTCCTTCATCCATATCCCTGTAGGCTGTCTTCCATACAGCCTAGTTTTGTTCATAATTACCCAAAGCACTTAGTGCAGGGATTTGAAAATAGAGGGCCCTCAGTTAATGTTTTCTGACTGAAAGTAAGAGAATTTAAATTCAAATCAAAATGACTTTTATTTCAAAAAAAATGTATTTAATATTCTTAGTTGTAATTACAGGACTTAGTATGTGCCTGTGTGTATGTGATGTGTATGTGTGTGTTTTTTCATGCAAATCCAAAATTTTACAAGTTCTCAAAAAGGTCTGTTGTTTTTATTTATTTACTCAAGAAATTAAAGCAGAGGAAGAACCATTATAGAAAGGTAGTCTTATCTAAAATTTATATTAAACTGAATGTGGATTTACTATAGTGTTTTTGTTGGGGGGCGGGATTTGAAATGCTCCTGTTGAGAAGTTGTTGAAAAAATCATACAAGGAAGAAACTAAGCAAGGAGCAAAAAGGAAAAAAAAAATCTAATTAGCCAATTCAAAGAAGTGTCATGTAAGATAAAAGTTTAGAAAAATAAGATTCTTTAAAATAGTAATGATGATATTCAAATTAAGAGAAAAAATGTTTTGATTTTTTTTCTAATTTCTTTTAATCATGGAAAAAACGGAATCACAGATTCCATAATATCAAAAGGGATTTTGGCTCCTCTGAGTCTACATGATGTAAAAGCCTGCATGACTGAGGACCAAAGGCACATATTTCTTTTTCTTTCTTTCTTTCTTTTTTTAAAATTTATTTATTTTTATTTTTCAACATTCACTACCACAAGATTTTGAGTTCCAAATTTTCACCCCATCTCGCCCCTCCCCCCACCCCAAAATGGCATGCATTCTGAATTCCTTCCCCTAGTCTGCCCTCCCTTCTGTCTCTCCCCCTCTTCTCTTTTCCCCTTTCCCTTCTATTTTCCTATAGGGCAGGATAGATTTCTGTACCCCATTTCCTACATTTATTTCCCAGTTGCACATGAAAATTTTTTTTAAACATGTGGTTTTAAAACTTTGGGTTCCAAATTTTCTCCCTTCCTCCCTCCCCACCTACCCTCATTGAAAAGGCAAGCAGCTCAAATACAGGTTATACAAGTGCAGTTATGCAAAACACTTCCATAGTAGTCATATTGTGAAAAACGAACTCTATTTCCCTTAATCCTATTCTGCCCCCCATTTATTCTATTCTTTCTTTTGACCCTGTCCCTCCTCAGAAATGTTTGCTTCTGATTACCCCCTCTCCCAATCTGCCCTCCCATCTATCATCTCCCTGCTCTCTTGTCCCCTTCCCCACCTATTTTCCTGTAGGGTAAGACAGATTTCCATACCCAATTGAATGTGTATGTTATTCCCTCCTTAAGCCAAATCCTGTGAGAATAAGATTCACTCATTCCCTCTCACCTTCTCCCACTTCCCTCCACTGTAAGAGCCTTTTCTTTTCTTTTCTATTTTTTTTGTGAGATAATTTACCCCATTCTACCTCTCCCTTTTTCCTTCTCCCAGTATAATCCTCTCTCACCACTTAATTTTATTCTCCAGGTATGACCCTTTCATCTTCAACTACCTGTGCCTTCTATCTACCTATTTATCTATCTATCTATCTATCTATCTATCTATCTGCATGTGTATATGTATATATATATGTATATATATACACACACACACATATATATATATATATATATATATATATATATACATATACACACACACACATACATATAATTTTTTCCCTCCAACTACCCTAATACTGACAAAGGTCTCAAGAGTTATAAATATCATTTTTCCATGCAGGAATGTAAACAGTTCAACCTTAATAAGTCTCAAAGGCATATATTTCAAAGGATTCAAAATCATAGTTCCAAAATATAGCCTAGAGGGTAGACATTTCACATCTTTTCTGATTCCAGTGGGATATAGGGGAGGATAATGACATTAATATCAAGGCTCATCTCAAGCCATGTTTTCTATATGAAGAATTCCCTGATTACTTCAGGCCACTATGATATTCCCCATCTCTGGAATACTATTGCATGTATAGCTCATGGTTTATAGTCTAGAACTTAGTGTTCCATACTGTTTCATATGTGTATAACTTGTCTCTCTGTGAGATCATAAACTCGAGGATAGAGATAGTGTATATACGTCAGTTGAATCCCTCATATTGTCAACTATAGTCCTACTTACCTAACAAATATTCAGTAAATAGTTGTTGAGTTTGCTTATTTCTCTCATGCTACTGTGACATCCCAAGAGACATAACCAGGGTTCAGAGATTAGAAAACGGAATTCACTGCAATGGCAGATAGTTGTGATGGTACCACCAAGTTTAATTACATTCCATCCTTTTTGATTAAATTTTAAAAAATATTGAAAATCCAAATTGTGCAAGAAAGGTATTGTGCTAGATAGTAAAAAGGATGGCAATACTAGTAGCATGCAAAACACCTTATACACAAGTATCTACATATAGGTATATATGTACATACACATGTGTAGATATATAGTGAGTATATACATACATACAAACATATGCATATATATATATATGTTTGTATCTATGTATCTATGTGTGTGTATCTATATCTACATATTTATCTTAATCCTTACAACAATCCTTCAAAGTAGGCATACTATTGACCCCATTTAATGAATGAGGTGACAGAGAGGTTAAGTGACTTGGCCTCACAACTACTGTGTGAGGTAGAATTCAATTCCATCTCTTCCTTACTCTAATTTCAATCTATTATTCCCTATGCCATGATGCCTACTAATAAAAAAGGTGAACAAGAAATAGTTTCTGCCCTAAAAGAACAATTCCAATTATAGGAATAGAGAAGTTAAGCACTTAATAGATAAGCATTTAAATAAGGACACAAGACAGAGTACAGAGTTTCAAACAAAATTTGTGACAATTTAGAGTGGGGTGGATTGGGAAATAATTCAGGCTACAGGTAACATTTAAGACAAGTCTTGAAGAATGAACACTTCAGATTGCAAGAAGTGTTGGTGGGATGATACCTTCTAGTCAGAAGAGATAGCATGAACAAATGGCACAGAGTTGGGAAATAGAATTATGGAAATTTGAAACTGAAAAGGATCTCAGATGTTGTTTAATTAAATAAAAAAAGCAGTCATACATAGTTCAGATATTCAGAAAGGAAGGTAGGTGCCAGATTGTGGAGGTCTTGAATGTCAAGTTCAGAGTTTTAATCTAATTTGATTTTTTGGTGGGAAGCCAAAGATGTTACTAAGTAGAGGAATAATATGATTCTAGTACCTTGATGTTCAGAAGTGTTTTAGGGAATTTTCTCCCCTGCACACCATCGTTATTTTTATTATAAAATCTATTATTCTCTTATTCAGTCAGACTCATAACCTAGAAGTCAGCTTTGACTTTTGCTTCTTCATTTCCCACATCCAAATCAGTTTCCAAGTCAGATTCACTCAATCTGAAATATTTGTAATGTCCATCCCTTTCTCTCTACTTATACTGCTGTCATCCTAATTCAGATCCTTAATATATTATATTAATATGCCATATCTGAACTATAAACACCCCCCAGTCTCCAATATCTCCCTTTTCCAATCTGTCCATACGACGGCCAAAATAGTAAACAATGTTGTGACTTTATGGTAAAGATCATTTTTTTCAAGGGTATTCTGAAGTTTTACAAGTACAAAATGAAAAAAAAAAGTCTTGATCATCATAGGGAGAGTGAGGTATTATATATAAAAGAAATTAATGATTACCCTAAGAGAATTAGGATAACAAACCAGGTTTATTGTCAGGATTGAGTAGCAATATGAGAGGTTAAGGTATTTTAGAGTAGAGGTTAATATGGATTTCAATGGTTTAACCCTAAGATTGAAATTTAGTGGGGAAGAAAATGAAGTCAGAGTTGAAAGGTCATGGATTCAGTCACTTAACATCTAGCAGAATTATAATCAAGCCATTGGATGAGTTTTATCTACCCTTCTCAGTCACTCTTGCATACATATTTGAGTGATTAATCACTTTCATATTCATAAATTCTTATGTCTAAAGAAATTCCTCTCACTTCAAATTAAGACTAAGTACATAAGATTTGGATATACTCATTGTAATATCCCCATAAAGACTTGAAGGAAGTTACTAAGTCAAACTATATACAACCTTTTCTTCTCAGGACTATAGCATTTCTTTAACCATGTATATAATATTTCCACTATGTAATTCTCTAACCATCTGCGTATCCCTCGAATGCCCCAGGCTTTCCTCATCTCATTTATTACCCAGTAACTACATAACAATGTTCAGCACTTTTCCTGCTTATGCCTGAAATTTATTCATGGAAGAAAAGTCATAGCCAATCCACTTTCAGTCTGTTCCTAGTAGCATCTCTGTTATGGAATTGATACCTATTTCTTAAAAGAAAAAGCAAAAAAAAAGCAAAAAAAAAATCTTACATACTAAATTGAACATAGTTTTTTACACTAAAACTCAAATGCATTCTTAAGGGTTCCTTTTCAGCTTCTTCAAATGGATTTTACCCAGAATGTTCTTGGAACAGCTGTCTCCCTCACATAAAGAACCTGCACAGTAGGAAAAACACACTTTAATTTTAAGTTGTCAATGCATCCTGAATAACAACTCCCATCTTGAATTCATAAGAGATATAACCTTTTAAATTAGAGTTCTGATGAGTTTTTAACGAAAACAGTAAAGCCCTAATTATTGCAGAAAGTACAGATTAGGGAAAAAATTATGGTCCTTTAAGACATGACTGAATCTAAATTTCTAAGCACCTGGTTGTTATTTACTGATAAAAGCAATTAGGAAAGAAACCTGGTGCCATGCTCTACTAGATTGATGGCTGCCAGGGAAAAAAATTAAAAAAAAAAGATATGTTTCCCACAACTGCAGAGCCATCTGGGTACAGCTGTCACAAAGCAACATTCCTGAGGACCAATTGCAGTTTGAGTCATATTCTGATGTTTACACATGGATGACACAAATTATTTCCTCAAATAGACTGGGTAAATTTCTATAATGCCAGGCCCCAAGACGAGGCATCATGGGGGTAGTTCATTTTTTAAAAATGGCTTATTCCACAACATAAAACTTTAACCTTCTGATAGTCTATAACCTTTTTTCTTTTGAGGGTAGAGGGTAGTGACTTCCTCTACAACCTACACATCATTGCTTGAGTTGTAAATATGTATGTATGTATGCATATATGTCTATACATACATATATATAATGTATATATACAATACATTTATCTAGATATACATAATATAGATATACACTTCATGTATTTTATTAGAGATACAAAATTCAACAATTTGTTCTCTGTAGTACCATATCCTACATTCCTTCAAAATTATATCCTGAAAATTCTTTGTAACATAGAAGGGACCCATGGTTGTCAAAGGTAATGCTAACAGTGTATAAACAGTGTCCTGCCATTCTAGAAAGAATGTGGAGATAAGGGACTATGTCTGTAAGTGTGAATACTGGGCTATGAAAAAAAATCATGACCATTGGATTTCAGCAAATTTATGTATCTGTGTGTGTGTGTGTATGTATATGTATGGACTTTGAATTAAAATAATAAGTGACAGGTATATAGTGCATTTAGTTTTCAGTGATAGACATATACATACACACATATACACACATATACATAGGGGTAGTTAGGTGGCTAAGTGGATAATGTGTCAGGTCTGGCATCAGAAAGACTCAAATCTGGTCTCAGACACTTACTAGCTGTGTGCCTTAGGTAAATCACTTAAGCCTGTTTGCCTCCTCATTTGTAAAATGTGCTGGAGAAGGAAATGACAAACTATTCCAGTATCTTTGCCAAGAAAACCCTAAATGGGGTCACAAAGAGTCAGACAAGACTGAAAATTATTGAACAACAAAAACAAACAATATATAGATATTCATATTCATTTATGTATGTGTGTATATATATTGCCACCTCTCCATTGGCCTCTGCTTAATATTCATTTAAATAAATTCTTCAAAGACAATTGTATTCTGTGGATAACTGGTATGCTATACCAGCAGAATGTTGGTATTAAAAAGATGGGCCTTTGCTTTCCTAGGAAGATTTAAACACTAAAGGATATTTGAAATTCCTTGAGGAACTCTTTTCCTCATGTTCAATTTTGGGCCCAACTTAGCATCTATCAGTTCTGCTTGTCTCAGATATACATACTGATATACAAACTTCACAGGTTGTTCATAAAAATGCATATGGAAATCTGAGCAATAGACATTCTTCATCCATTTGGCCTTCCTTGTATGCATAGACAAGTCAAATTCTTTTGGGTGGGTTTTTCTCTTCCAGGAGACTTTGCAATGTTCTGGGGCCTGATGCAATCCATATAACATCATATACAAAGCTATCTTTCTTCCTTTTTTACTTTGCCCCAGATAGCCTGTATATACTCATGGTCCAATGTGGATGCTTTTCTCCTTTTATCTGTTCAGCTACATTTCTACAATATGTACATCCAGGATTTTGATGTTATCACATAAATGATGTGGGTCCACTGTCCTTGATTAAAAAAAAATTGTTAAAAGGATTTTTTTTTCATTTACCCTCCATTTTTCTTCTATTTGTAGTACTCCTTTTATTTCCATTCTTAATTTAGATACCCTTTGGATGACTTTGCTTGCTAAAATTTCTTTGAATTGGTTTTATTCTCTGTTATTTCTGTTTTATGAGATGATATAGTCCATATATATCCATCACAGTTTTTCATAAGAAAATATCTCATGATGGTATTAATTCTTTTTAGCTGTTGTCCTAAATCATTCTTTCCTTTCATGGCTAGGGCCACCTACAATCAATGCTTCTATTTCCTTTCCTCTCACTCTCTTAACTCTCTTAAATCTGGCTTCCAGCCTCCTTATTCAACCAAAACTGGTCTCTCCAAAGTCATCTATGTTCTCTTATATGCCAAATATAATGGTCTTTTTGTCATTCCTCATCCTTGATCTCTCTGGCAGCCTTTCATACTGTTTTCACAACATTCTCTCCTCCCTAGATTTCTATACCACTACTCTATCCTAGGTCTCCTCCTACCTGTCTGATGGCTCCTTAGTCTCCTTTGCTGGAGCCTTGTCCACAGGATACCTGCTAAAGGTGGATGTCCTGCAGGTCTCTGCCCTAGGTCTTCTTCTCTTCTCTCTCTATTATTTTTCTTGGTGATCTTATCAGCTCCTACAGATTCAATTATCACTGGATGCTGGCAATTCTCAGATCTATTTATCCAGCCCTAATCTCTCTCATAACATCTCTCTCAAACTGGATATCCAATAGACATCTTAAATTTAACATGTCCAAACCTGAACTTATTATCTTTGCCCAAACTCATTATCTTTACCCTCAACCCACTCCCCATTCCAAATTCCCTATTACTACCAAAGGCACTATCATTCTCTCAGTTACGCAGGCTCTTGACCTAGAAGTCATCCACAAGTCTAAACTTTTTCCCACCACCACATCCAATATGTTGTCAAATCCTGTTAATTATACCTTCATAACATCTCTCATATATGCCTTCTTTCCTTCACCATTCTGGTTCAGGCTCGTATCACATTATGCCTAGACTATAACAATAGCTCACTAGTTGTTCTCCCTACCTCAAGTCTCTCCACACTCCAGACTATTCTCCATTTGGCTGTCAAATTTATGTTCCTAGGGGCAGCTAGGTAGTGTAGTGGATAGAACACCAGCCCTGGATTCAAGAGGAGCTGAGTTCAAATCTGGCCTCAGATACGTAACACTCACTAGCTATGTGGCCCTAGGTAAGTCACTTAACCCCAACTGCCTCACCGGAAAAAAAAAATCATGTCCCTGAGGTCCATATCTGACGATGTCACTACTATCTGCACCCATTCATTAAACTCTAGTGGCTCCTTATCATCTTCAGGATCAAATATAAAATCTCCTGTCATTCAAAGCCCTTTGTAACATGAGCCTTTCCTACATTTCCAGTCTTTACACTTTTCTGCACTTTTGCTTTTCCCAGTGTACTCAGCAATCCAATGATGGTGTCCTCCTTTCTCTTCCTTGCACAAAACACTCACTCCATCTACTGAATCTGTGCTTTTTGCACTGGCTATTTCCCATTCCTGGAATGCTCTTCTTATCTGTACCTCCTAGTTTTCCTGACTTCCTTCAAGTCCCAGATAAATCATTTTTATCATGGGATGATACTGTTAATAAAGTCCTACAAACCTCTTCCATAAGATTTTCCAAACAAATTTATGCAAATTCTAAGTTTAGGTTGTCTTTGGTTGCTATATCTCTCTACTTGTCAAGGAGATCAGGTATATGCTGGCTGAAGGTTTTAGGCTTTTTTGGTTTCATTGTAGTTACTGATTTACATAATTAAACTTAGGAAATGATCATAGCCTATATAGATATCTTTTTTTTTCATTCTCTTCCTATTTTTGAATAATATCTTTAAAAAAGAGGCAACTCCAGGTTGGAGTTGTTTCAATTTTATGCCATATATTCTCATTTTTTTTCTTTTCAGCTTTGTATTGATTTCGAGCGTTGCTCTAACAAGTGAACAGCTGAGTTGACACAGACATTTGTAATGACCTCCTATCAGTACCAAGATTGAGTAAAAAAAAATCCCCTTGATGTTTAAGATGTGACTAGGATCTCAGTATTGCCTACATTTAGTCTTGAAGAAATTATTTGTGAGTTTCTTTCTGAAGAAACTTTTCAAAAATCTATAGATTTCTAAATAATCTATTGGCTTTTATCCTCTCTTGATTCATACTGCTGAAGCATTTTTTTTTTGCCATTCTCCTCACGCTAATCTTTACATTTCTCTCACTGCATATTAAAGTATATCTTGATTTAATTTTTAATTGAGTTCTTCAGATAATTTTTCATTTACTTTCTCAAACTCTGCAAAAGATTCTTCTGAGTAAGCTGCAATTATTGTCAATGATGGTTTTTTTTTAGCAATCCTTATCATGAATGCTGTAATATGAGATGAACCAAATGTCCCATAAAATTATATTTCTTTTTTTTTTTTCCTTTGGATACACAGTTTAGCAAAATCTGCCAACTTACTCATTTGTTTCTCCAAGCAGAATCTCTAAGTCCTACTTCTTTATAGTTGTAACTTTCTATTGCTTTCCATTTTCATTTAATGATGAGAAGTTCAGGATCAATATGATTCAGTTTCTGCAGTAGCGTATTTAAGTACCCTCAAATCCAAAGCTGACCTACCCCTCCAGAAAGTATCCTGTTGTATTAAAAAGGAGTAGTTAAACAATGCACAATAACAATTATTTCTTAGATCAATATGAAAGACCACCCTCAGACCTTTTCAAACAAGCCATTGAATGAGAAATTTCAAATTTAGGGTGTAATACAGTGCCTGAAACATAGCAGGCTTAATAAACAATAAACACTTAAATGCTTGTTGACTGAGAAGATAAGTTAATGTTTATAAATGTCTTAAAATGGGGTGGTTATTAACATCTTCTGCTCCCTTTCCTACTTCTTTGCTCTCATCATTATTAAGTGCATAGGATAGTTAGAGGGCACAGTGGATAGATCATTAGACTTGGAGTCAGGAAATCTTGTGTTCCAATCCCGATGTAGGGACTTACTAGCTATGGGAACCTAGTCAAGTGACTTAACCTCTCTTACTCTCAGTTTCCTTATCTGTAAAAATGAGAACAAGAATAGGACCTACTTTAAAAGACTGTTGTAGGGATGAAATGTGATAAAATATGGAAAGAACATTGCAAACTTTAAAGTGCTATGTAACATGATTGTGATTATAGTGAAGTGGATAGAGCTGTGACTGGAGTCAGGAAGATTTCAGTTCAAATCCAGCCTCAGATATTTATTAGCTGTTTGACTCTGGACAAGTCTCTTAATCTCTTCTCCTCAGTTACTTCAACTGGAAAATGGAGCATCTAATAGCACCTATCTCCCAGGGTTGTTGGGAGGATCATATGAGATAATACTTATGAAGCACTTAGTTCAGCACCTAGTATGTAATAAGCATTTAAGAAATGCTTGTTCCTCTTTCCTTCTTTAGGACTGAGATTAACTTTTGGTTCTATTTCTTTTTGTTTGCTTCATGGAATGATATAGTGGAATAATTCATAATCAAGTGGTCACTCTGCTAGAAGGGAAACTCAGTGTCGTTAGCTAAACTGGTCCTCAAAAATCAGATAGAGTCTACTTCTAAAACCATGTGCAAGGCCTTTTCAACATGCACCAAACTTCTGACAGAGCTTGTGGAATCTTGGTATGACTCCAAGTAGTTGGGGACCCCTCCATGCATAAGGCACAGGAATAAGATTTTGTGGAGCAATCTTAGGCTGCAATAATGGAGGTATAATGCTTGAGAGGTGAGAGTCCCAATACAGTGTGGTCTGATGAGACCACACTTGCAGTACTGACTTTAATCTTGGGTGCCAAAATCTAAAATGTGAAAGGTCTGAAGTTAGCTTTTCATCTATACCTATTTTTGATGCTAGAAGCATCATTATTATACATGAGTAATCAACCCATCTTTACCATAGCCGGATACATCTTAAAGAAGCAACCCAACTTTGCATTAAGGGCAGGAGAGAAGCAGGTGGTCATTTTTCCTTTTACCATTAAAGTAATTCTATCAAGTCAGCTGCATGAAGAAAGCAAATTAACATGATAAAACAGGAAAGAAAGGGGGAAGAGGGGCAGAACTATGCTATAACAGATACAATTTTAAGAGTATTTTTAAGTCATCTAGAACTGATGTTTTGTGACTATAGTACAGTTGAGTTTGACCTTAACATTTGATTATAGTAGTAGCTTTTGGAATAAGATACCCACTATCTGAAATAAATAAGCCAGGCAGAGTTAAATATTGTAATGATGGTAATAAAAACATACTATTTTCATTAATCAAGAGCATTAATATTGTATGTAATAAAAACTAATATCTGGTTAATTTATGTTGAGTCAATCCTTTTCATGGTATAAATGGGAGTCTAAGAAAAGGTAGGAGCTTTAGTAAAATATGTAATTTATTGTTAATAACAGCTAAGAATACTTTAGGATTGGAAAGCAGCCAATCCTTATTATACCCATATTTTAAAGAATTTCTCAGTCTAATTCTAGTAATTATCAACTAGTTATGTCTACTCCAGTAAGAGTAAAAATTGTTCTAGTAAGAAAATGCTAGACAGAACACCTAGATGAGTGCACAAAATGATAATTATACATCAGCTGAATCAGAAGACTTTAATAGTAATTTTCTACACTCTGAACTGCTAACATTCTTTGAAAGAATAAATAAAACAACACATAAAAGGGTACAGAGAGGATATAATTTGGGGTCTGAATTAGATTTTTTAGAACATTTTTCAAAAGATTTTTTAAGGAAATCTGTAACCCAATGATGAGAAAATCATAGTGACTTTGAAATATTTACCACGCCACTAATAAGAACCTGCTGCCTAAGTGTTCTTGTATTTACATTAAATTTAATATAGATTTAAAGTGAAGTATACATAATAGAAATTTACAGTTTCATAGGTAATATCATTTCCCCATACATATTGAAATGTTTATGCTTGTTGATCTTTGTCATATTGGAAATTTTTAGAATAGGAAATTTAAGTGATCTTAGGTAAGTTACTTAATCTCCTTGGGATTCAGTTTTTCCATGTGTAAATAAGGGGATTGGACTTCATGATCTGTTATATTTCTTCCAGTTCTCAAATTCTCTGATTTTATGATTCTAAATCCATGTATTATAGCTTGGAACTCAAATTTTTCTAACTGACCTCATCTTTTTTATTTACCTCCATTTCTCATGACTCTCCAAATAAGCTAACTTCAGTGTCTATGCTTGTTTCCAATTTCTCTCTGATCCTTCTGTAATTTAATTCTCTCTCCTGTCTAAGAATCCAATTTTTATACTTTCTTGTATATTTAGCTATAATTACTTTCTATCTTCTGTATCGTTAGTTTTACTGAGGTTATTGGCTTCCTTTAGAGTTGGGAGAAACAACTATTCTGTGATGTTGGTGCCCACAATCTCTTTAACATTTTAAAGCTTCGCTTCTTCAGTAAAGTCATCCTTAATAGTTTCAACCCATAATGATATCTCCCTTTTCTAAATGGGGAATTGGTTCTTAGAATACATGGTACACATTTTAGCACTTGCTTATTATTATTTTCAAGTTTTGAGGGTCTTATCTTATTAATTCCATGAGCAACTTTTAAAAAAATCTTTTTGCACCTCTTGCAAAACTTTGCACAGAAAATAGTAGCTAACAATAATATAGTGTTTTCTATGTATGTACCAGGCTCCTTATAATTATCATGTCAATTGATCCTTACAACCCTGGGAGGTAGGTACTCTTATTAATCCCAGTTTATAGATGAGGAAACTGTGGCAAACAGCAGATAAGTGATTTACCAAGGGTCATGCAGCTAGTAAAAGTCTGTGGCATCATTTGAATTCAGGTATTCTTGACTCTAGGCCTGGCTAGTCTAATCACTGCACCTGCTAGCTGCTTCAAATAGACACAAAGTAGGTGATACTACATCTATCAAACCAGAAGTGTAAGTGGATAAGAAGCAGTGGTAAATTCTCAATTTTATCAATCAAGAAGCATTTATTAAGCCCTTATTATGTACCAGAACTATGCTATATGCTAGAGGTACAAAGGCAAAAAAAAAAAAAAGCTCTTTTCTCAAGAAGCTTTCATTCTAATAGTACAAAACATGCATATATTAGCATATGCCCCTAAGATACGTAAGGCCAGGAGCAAATTATTTTGAAAAGCTGTGATCTGATCTATATAAACAATTTCATTAAAGAAGGTGTTACAAAATCCATAGGCCCTTGTGAGGTATGCTGATTTATCAATAAATATTTAGAATAATTAATTTTGAATATTCACCTTTTCATAAGTATTACAATTTTAAAACACCAAGCTATACAGAACTGAAATAATTGTATCTATTTGGGTTACTATTGTGGGGGTATCATGCAGCAGCTGAGCTGGGGAACATTCATTAGGTCTTAAATCTGGTCTATTTCAGCCAGAGCATCTTGAGGATCCCCTCCTCCCCTCACCTTACATTCCCATCTCTAACTCTTGCAGACATAGATACAGAGAATGGGGCAGTTGGGAGTGAAGGTTCAACTGTTTGGGTAAACTCTCAGGATTTATTCTAACAGAGCTGGGAATAGAGACTCACCATTATAGAGCTGAGCTTTTCACAATAACAGTTGTGGCCATTGGCCACTTCAGCTTTTTTTTAGGTGGCCACATTCCACAACTTGGACAATGTACCATTTGCACTTTTAACTCCCTCATTACCACCTTCAGACCACATAATGCTACAACAATTAGCAGGTTTAACTTAGATATGGTAAGATATCCATCCATAAATCTAACTTCCCTCTAATCCCACCTTCTTTCCTTTTCCTCCTATTTCTCAATTGAGTGAAATATATTTCTGTACTCAATTCTATGTCTGTATGTATGTATTCTTCCCTCTTTTGACTAATTGAGATAAAAGTGATATTCAAGTGTCAGTCACTTCCCTCCAATACTTTCCCTTTGTTTTTTATAGATGTCTAGTAGTTCTAATTATGGGAGATTTTTTGTTTATTTATCTTCCTTTCCCTTGTCTCTATAATACTGTATTCTTTTTCCCCTCTCTTTCCATTTGTCTCTTAAATTCACTAAGAAATAAAAGAACTACCCATAGATGTTGACTAAACACCTTTATGACTGTAAATGGTGAAAGGGTTCAGAGGAGACATGAATATCACCTTCTGTAAACAGTTTATTCTTATTTAGCCCCTTATGATTATTCATTTTTATCATTTTTTTTATATTTCTCTTAATTCCTGTAATTGAACTTGAAAGTTTATATACAGCTCTATTGTGCAAATGGGATTGCTATTCCTCTATTTCATTAAAGGTTAACTTTTTTCCCCTGTGGGATGTCAGTTTTTCTGGACAAGTTATTTTTAGCTATAAACATATTATTTGCCTTCTGGAAAATCCTATTCTAAGCTTCCCACTCCTTTATAGTGGTAGTTGCTAAATCATATGTGATCCTGACTGGCTCCTTGTACTTGAATGATTTCTTTCTGGATGCTTGCAGTATGTTTTTTTTGTTTGTTTGTTTTGGTTTTTTTTCCCCCTTGACCTGGAAGCTTTGGATTTTGCTGTGATCCTCTTGGGAGTTTTCATTTAGGGATTTCTTTAAGGGGATGATTGGATTCTATTTCTACTTTGCCCTCTGTCAAATATCTTTGAGAGATGTGGGCAAACGTCTGTTAAGACTTCTTGAAATATGATGTGTAGATTTTATTACTACTACTGCTACTATTGCTTCTGCTGCTGCTGCTGCTACTACTTCTACTACCTTTCAGGACATCCAAAGATTTTAAATATTTTTCCTTGATCTACTTTTCAGATCAGTTTTTTTCCTATGACATATCTTATGTTTTCTTCTATTTTTTCAGTCTTTGGAATTTGTTTCAGTAATTCTCATCTCATAGAACAATTGACTTCTGTTTGGTCTTATCTAATTTTCAGGGGGTTTGTTTCTTGGGCAAGGTTTTGTACCTCTTTTTATTTTTTTTCAAGTGAGGCAATTGGGGTTAAGTGACTTGCCCAGAGTCACACAGCTAGGAAGTATTATGTGTCTGAGGCTGTATTTGAACTCAGGTCCTCCTGACTTCAGGACCGGTGCTCTATCTACTGTGTCACCTAGCTGCCCCTAAGGTTTTGTACCTCTTATGCCAAACTATTAATTCCCTTTTCATTTTTTTCTTCCAGAACTCTATTTTCCAATTTTTCTCTAGTTCTATCTTTTCATTTATTGGGGGAAAATTAATTTTTAAATTAATTAAAAGTAATTAATTATTTTTCTTAACTCTGGTTTCCAAGGAAACTCTTGTTTCCTGGAATTCTTATTGAATTTGTACCCAAGCTGAATTTTTCTCTGAGGCTTTGGTGGTAGATATTTTGGAGTCATTCTCTTCATCTCAGTTCATGCAATGAGCATCCCTGTCATCATGATAGCTTTCTAGGGTGATATTCTTTTTTCTCTCTCTCTCTGTTTGCTCATTCTTTTAGCCAACTTCCTAAATTTGGACTTGATGTTAGAATCAAGTTCTGTGCATTTCTGGAACATCTTGGATGATCTTGTTGCTTCTTTCTTGGGATGTTAAATGTTGTGTTATTCCAGTATTTTAGTGCCAGATCAGATTAAGGATATTCAAGCTTTCATTGTTTCAAAATTGTCTGATCCAGGGCAAGAGCTTTGCAACTTTGAATCTGAGCAACAGTAGACTGCTGCTGGTTTCAGCCACTTTGAGCTAGAAGCTCTACTGGTTCAGTGTGACAAAATTGAATGTTCTCCTTTGATCTGGGATTTCTAGACTGGTTTTTCCTCTGCAAATTTCAGAATGAGCTAAAGTTGGAACTGAGACTTCACTATGCTCCTAGGGTCTGAGTCATACTACTGTCACTTGCTTCTGAATTTTTTTCTCTCTAGTACACAGCCCAGGGCTTCTGATTGCTCTCTATCCCAGAATGTCTCTCTTTGCCATGAATCCTTTCCTCAGGTCACCCCTAACTATGACCCAGAACTGGTTGGTAAGTGACAAAGCTGCTGCTAGATGTTTTCTATTTCCATTGTGGTGCTGTAGTATGAGATTGGTATCTCCTCATGACCAGCTTCTTCCTGGGCTAGGGTGTTTTGTGTAGCTGTTCCCAATAAGACATCATCTCTAGGATCTGCATATCTCTCAGTGTGCCTCCCTATGCCAACCTGAGTTGAAGAAAATTACTCACTGTGACTTATTCTTGGATTTTCCTATTACAATTCAGTCTTGTGTATTTTCTAGATTTGTTTAGAAGAGATTTTGTTGTTGTTGTTAGGGAGGGAGCTAGATGTAGCTCTTCCCTCTATTCTACCATCTTGGATCTACCCCATCCAGTATGTGTTGTTAAACTTGAATTTACTTTCTGTGAGTGTATGTTTATACACTTAAATATGCTCTTACATGTGGGTATTTTACACATACATAAATAAATAATACATGTGATATAATGTATAAATATATAGACACATATATATGAACATGTTCATGTATACATACAATATATATATATATATCAGTAAATATGAGTATGTGTATATATGAATACCCAAATGTGTTTCTTATGTTTCATTCTCAACATGTAGCCAAGTATCTACCATGTAGTAGGTGCTTCATAAATCTTTGTTAAAAGGTTGATCAGATACAATTCATTAATCTCATTTTTTGTTCCTTTATTGTTTGTAGACATTAATTATGATAATCATGATTGTATCCAGGCTTGTCTAGAAATGAGAAATATTGAATGACTTAGTATGAAGTAAAAATACCCCTCAGTATGTACATGGTTCCTAGCTGCTTCAAATCAGCTTTATTGCCTGAGGCTTGCATTCAAGATATGATTTTCTGTATATTAAGAGAAAATTGACAACTTTCTCATTAATTACAAATTAGTCATAGAATAGATGCCAAAGCTTCTTGTCAGAGCTCTCTAGTATTATTTCATTGTTATGTCTTTCCTCTTCTTATTTCAAAAGAAAGAAAAAGAGAAAGAAACATGCATGATAACTCTGGATTACATGAAACCCTTATTTCAGGATTTTTTTTTTTAACATCAGAATGGAGAAATTTCTCCTTTATCAAACTTACTTCAACTTTCTTTCTTACATTGGGTAGAATTTTCTCCAACTAACCTATGCATTTTATAGTTTGTGTTCTGGAACCTTCCTTTTAAAACAGCATTACCATTTTCCCTCAGAAAATGGCATTTTAATGATGGGATCTATCTATCTATCTATCTATCTATCTATCTATCTATCTATCTATCTATCATCATCATATATGTGTGTATACAGAAGTCCAGTATTCTTTCCATAGAATGCTTCAATGTTGGTATACTTTTAAATATTATGACCATTATTTGGCATAGATAGTTTCACCTTTCTTATGCAATATGGTGTAAATAATTTTGTTTCAATTATTCAACAAGTACGCTGACTGTAGAAGTGCAAAAACTGTTGGTGAAATTTTATTTATGATCTCAAAGAATCTCAGGAAAATTTCTTCTAAATTTGTAAACAAGGCCTGTTTTTGTTTTTGTTTTAAAAATTAAAGGGTAGGAATAAAGACTTTTAACTCTCATTGTGGCATCACTATACATACCACCTACAAATAGATTTTTGTTTATGTTAATTTAGAATGTTCAGTGTATTTCACAAATATTAGATAAGATCAAGGGAAAAAAAAAGTAAAGCATTCATTTTACTAATGTAACATAAAACAGAGGTAATCCTAAGCCAGGGCTTCTTAAACTTTTTTCCACTCGCAATCCCTTTCCACCTGAGAAACTTTTATGCCACCTTGGGTATATGGGTATATAAAATTGTATACAAATCATAAAGAAATTTATTTTAAAACAATTCTTTGGTACACATATAATTTTATCATTTATTAAAGATGAAAGCAAATTTGCATACTAATGAGATCAATGTGCTTGTTTGATTTTACATAAAGAATTAAATCTTGATGGAATATTTGATAGTGCAGGATGTAGAACATCTTCAACATTTTTCGGACTTGATGGATATTTTTATTTTTTAATCGTCAATGCTGTGTTCAGAAACAAGGTTGCAGTGAAGTTGCATGATGCAACATGGTCAAGCACTGCCAGAAATAATTTAGATTCATTACATGTTTGATTTTGAATTAACTTTTAGTTGTTGTGTATTCAGAAACTTTTTTCTGTTGCCAAATTTGCAACCCCCACATTCAGTTATGGGACTCCATATGGGGTAGTGACCCACAGTTTAAAAAGAATTGTCTAAGCTACCATTTTATTGAACAAAATATAAATTTCACATGATCTTATTTTCTTCCTCAGATCTCAATGTTATTTAATGGAATAATAAATTGTATATTTCCCCCCTCAATTGTTTCAGAATGTAAAATTATATTTTACCTTTAGTTATTCAATAAATAATACAAGTATAATGCATTTGAAAATCTAGAATCTACCTTACTTCCAATTGGAAACCATTTTTGTAGTAATTCTGAAAATTGCATTGCTTTACTTGATATGCATATATAGTAACTTGGCAGCAATATGAAACAATTGTTAGAGTTCGTATTCGGAGCAATTTAGTTTTTATTATTATTAAAAACATACCCAGATGCTTTCTTCTTGACGATATTGCTTCCAATTTCTTCCACTGTCGCTAAACATCAGGAGGTAACTTGTTACCCAATCAGAACTCCCATATCCACCTTGGGTAGCAATAGCAGTGATTTCCATTCTCTCACCAAGATCAATCTGTAGCCATTGATATTTATTTGACACAAGTGGAGACCAGCCACCAGCTCCTTTTGTGGGGAGAAATACAAGAAAAGTAGTGAAGAAGATTACATAATGAATTCATTGTAGTAAAGACAAAATACTCATGAGATTAGTTTCATAACTGTACATAGGCATGAAACTTAAAGAATTTCTAGTTCTCAAAAATTAAGATGATATATTTATTAGTGTCTTAGGATGCACTAAAAAGAATTTTATCCAATAACAAAAAAAAGAATGAAAAGCATAATCACCTTTAACTTTTATTTTTCAGGCTGCACAACATCTTGATTTACTAACTCACCAAGTTGTTGGTGAAACTGTGAATCAGTACAACAATTTTGAAAATCAATTTAGAATTAATTAAAGTGAATAAAATATTCATGCCCTTTGTCTTCAGAGATTTCACTACTAGGTTTGTATACACTAAAGAAGCCACTGATAAGAAGCAAGTCTACAAATGTATCAACATAATTATGAAAGCATTTTGTTTTGTGATATCAAAGAATTGGAAACAAAATTATTGCACATTTTCTGGGGAGTAGCCAAGCAGTTTATAATATATAAAGATAATGTAATATTACTGAGCCATAAAAAGTGATGAATATAGAAAAGCATGGAAAGATCTACATGTACTGATGCAGAGTGAAGTAAGTAGAGCTAAGAAAACAACATGCATAATGAGTAGAACAATATACATTTAAAGAACAACCACCCCCTCAAAAACATCAAAGTGCATATTGTAATATTACAAAGAACAAACATAGCACCAAATAAGAAAGAAGATGCTTAATAATGTAATTCCAAGGTGATAAGGGCCTGAACAAGGTGGGTGCTTTTGTGAGTAAAGAGAAGGGGATGTATGCAAAATATGTGGAAGTAGAAATCATACCCTATAGCAATTTAATGGATATGTGGGATCAGTGAGAGAAGATCATAGATGACACTGAAGTTGTAAACTTAAACTTAGATAAGTGGAAGGATGATGGTGCCCTCAACAGTAATAGGGACATTTTTGGAATATTACTGTGCTATGATACTTGAAGAATGT
Organism: Phascolarctos cinereus; assembly: GCF_003287225.1. Lineage (NCBI taxonomy): Eukaryota > Metazoa > Chordata > Mammalia > Diprotodontia > Phascolarctidae > Phascolarctos > Phascolarctos cinereus. The sequence goes on from NW_027555847.1 coordinate 259,451,410, forward strand.
GACAATTACCAAGACACATACATATATACATGACACACATATATATGTACATATGTGTATATGTGCATGTATGAACAATGTAAATTAAAAAAAACACAAAAAACTCAAGTGAATATCTTCAAATTTTAAAGAATAAGCATGACTCAGAAGAAGAGATATGAGAAGATACTGCCACTGCACCCATTTACAGAAGTATGAGGTTCAAAAGTATACTTTATACATATTTTCAGACTTTTTCAACAAATTCATCAATTTTGCTGATTTTTTTTCTTCTTTCTTCTTTAAAAATACAATTTGTTATATGTGATAGCTTCCTGGTAGGAGAGGAAATGGTATAATGGGAAATACTATGCTGATATAAAAAAAAAATTCAAAATACATCAATATAAGCTTATTGTAAAAAGAGTAGTAGAAAAGTTTAATGAGAGGAAGATTAAAGAGAAATGATTTCCATACAAGTTCAATGAGTTTGGAGGCATCCATTAGTGTGCCTGTGGTTTTCATATAACTATTGCAGATAATAACCATATTTTCATGATGATTCTAGGATCCTGAATATGTAGCAAATTTTACTGTTATTCAAACTATGCTTTCATGTCATATTATGATTCTCCATGTTTTTCCTTAACTGATAACCACAGCAACCACTAAGATTTGTCTGTTAGATCTTCTTGATGAGCCCCTTCTTTATCCATTTTACTGAGAAAAAGAATTTACTTGAAATTTAATTTTATTAGTTTTGCTATCTAAGAAACGATTGAATAAAACAAAACTCAAAAGATATTAAACATCCTAAGAAACAGAGCTCTCAGCAAAGTCTCCAAGAAGGTCTATTTGATTTCATATTTACTTGGACAATATTGTTAGGTCAAAATAAGAATTTTAATCATAAGAAAAATCATCATGAATTTCAGCCTTAAAAAAAAACCTCCCCTTAATTGCTGTTATTCTCTTAATACTGATGGTACAGAACAGAATACATATGTTTATGTATATATATATATATATATATATGTATATATATATATATACATACATATATATGTATATATATATATAAATTATTTTTTCATTTGCATTTTGACTCTTTCCAAACCACACACTATAATTAACACAGAAATATGTGTACAGAAACAACCCATGGGGGAAAAAAAATTCAGCATGCTTCTAGTGTGCTAACCTTGGGCCATCAGTTATCATCAGGAGAAAAATGAACCACTGAATACTAGCTTTTCCCAGCATCTCTCACAGTTACAACTACAGCGCTTTGAGCTAACTTTAAGCATTTGCAGTTAATTGACCTTGAACATTTCTCATTTCTTACTTGTGGTGCAGAGGTTCTACTAGTGTGCAAACTGTGCTGTCTTTTTAAGTAGGTACAGTGATAAAGTAATGAAACTCTTCAGAATCTCCTTAGGCATGCCAATTAATTTCTATAGGATGATACAGCCAAAGGGAAAAATAAAATTCCTGTAGGGCTTTAGGCCTAGGTACATGAATTCATAGTGTGTGTGTGTGTGTTTGCTGTTCTGAATGCTTGTTCTTGATGTAAAGGAATGGACACTGTCAAATAACAACCTCCTTTTCACAGTTATCAAAGTTTGATTTTTTAGGGATTTTTATTTATATATATATTTTTTAAACCAACATTCTGTCTCCTGAAGCAGCTCTTTCTGTACAGAGTCTACACTACAAGTGCACCAATACCTCTGGGAGCAGCTGGGAATGTTTTGTAATCACTCCTCTCCTCCACTCACCAGTCACAGTTGTTTAATCCGGAAAACAAAGGCACAATGAGGAATTTCTATGCTTAAAGGTTTTTCCTCCCTTTCTCTCTCCTGCTTATTTCCACCTCCACACCCTGCATTTCATTTTAACAAACCAACCTCCTATAAAATTTATAGAACTAAACTGTGGTGGAAACATTTTTCTTCTACTCCATTCTACTTTGGCCCTGGCAAGGCTAATTAATTAAAAAATTATCATCCTTTCAATTCATTCAAAATATTGTTTGTTTTACTATCTCTAATGAGAAACTATATGCAAAGTGTTTCATGAATTTTATCTTAAAATGTTTTATTGTTATCAGCAATTTTGGTCACAGAAAAGTTGTGGTGGTTGTTCAAGTCATTTCAGTAGCCTCCGACTCTATGTGACCGGGTTTGGGCTTTTCTTGGCAAAGGCACTGGAGTGGTTTGTCATTTCCTTGTGCAGCTCTCTTTACAGAAGAGGAACTGAGGCAAATAGGATTAAGTGACTTGCCCAGGGTAACACAGCTTCTACGTGTTCAAAGTCAGATTTGAACTCAAAAAGATGAATCTTTCTGACTCCAGGCCCAGCACTTTATGCATTATCTACCTAGCTGCCTCTACAGAAAAGTATTAGATGTTAATAATGTAAGAAAGGAAGAAAGAAAAGAAGGAAGGGAGGAAAGGATGGAAAGAGGAAGGAAAGGAAGGAGGGAGGAAGGAATTATACATGTTTCTTGTCCTCAAAAACTTTTTTAAAGGGTTCTGACTACAATGGCACAAACAAGGGTATGTGAATGTCCTTACTGACAAGGTAGAATAGAACAGGTATTGCTTAATTTAAACTTAGCCCTGAATCACCTACAATGTCACTATACAATTGTGACCCATGTATCCTTTTAGTTGTTCAGTTGTGTCCGATGCTTCATGATGCTATTGGGAGTGGTTTTCCATTTTCTTCTCCATTTCATAGATGAGGAAAAGAAGGCAAACAGGATTAAGTGACTTGCCCAGGGTTACATAGCCAGTAAGCATCTTAGGTCAGATTTGAACTCAGGAAAATGTCTTACTTGGTTGTATCCTCTATGCCACCTAGCTTTCCAAGTTCTTTAGTTACTTCACTTTACTACTAGAGGCATTACTAGTGCTTTTTGTGTGGCCTAGCAGAAGACCTATGTACTGGCCTGGAAGTGAAGATGAAGAGCAATAGCATTATAATCATTATGAATTTGTTAGAGAACTTTATTAGAATAAAGCTTGGGATACAGATGGCTAGAAGAATAATTCTCTTTTGAAATTTATTATAAATAATAATGAAAATAATAATAATGTGTCATCATCATCATCATGGCATGATGAATAAAAAGATAACTTTGAAGTCAGGGAAACCTGATTTCAATTCCTGCCCCTGATACAGACTGGCAGTGTGAGTGTACAGACAAATTAACTTCTCAATGCCCCAGATAACTTTCTGAAACAATAAGTCACAGAAAAGGAGTCAATTTACATTGATATTGGGAGTTTCCTCTCTAGAAATTTCATACACAAGTGATATCACAGATTGGTCAAATTAATAATATGAAATCATATCCAAATAGCACATTTATTCTTGTAAAGTATTTTACATCTATTATCTCATTTTGTCTTTGTGACTGAAAATAGATGTTATGATCGTATTCATTTTGGAGATATGGAAATGGTGGCTTAAAGAGAAAGAAGAGAGAGTAATGACTAATGGGTGAAGCAATGGGAAATGCGTCATTAAGGAGGAAGATGTATTTAGTACTAGGAAGTAGGAAAGGAGAATATTGGTGAATACTTCTCTTCCTTCAAGGCTCACATCATATGCCAATTCTTGTGGATACGCTTCTCTAATATCCCTTGTTGTTCTTCAAGCTATCTTGCATTTATATGTTTGTGTAACTGTCAATCTACCCATCCCCTCCAATAGAATATCCATTTTTTAAGGATAGACATTGTTTCTTTTCCCTTTTGTCTTTGAATCCCTAGGACCTAGAAGAGTTCTTGGACATAGTATATGTGTAATAAAAATGCTTGGTGATTTTTTTGTTGCTGTTGCTTTAAATTGTATTTTACTTAATCCAATTTAAGAGACAATTAATATTTTCTACCGACTCGGGATGCAGAAACTTTCACAGTCTTCACGATTTTTTGTTTAGGTGCAGCCTTTGTAGGAGCCTTAGCAGCAGATGCAACTGACTTCTTAGTTGCCTGCTTAGCCTTTTTTTGCTTCCTTGGCAGCCCTGGTTTGTTTTCGTTGGGCCTTTCGAACTTCGGGTTTCTGGTTCCTCTTGGCCATTATATCAGCAAGAGAAGCCCAGGGATAGCCCTTTGGAATTTAACAGCCCGGCGAGTTCTTTTCTTTTGAATCTCTTCCGATTGTCCCTTCTTGTGTTTTCTCCTATACAGGCCAGTCCAATTGATTTGCCGGGGGTTCCTCTTTGAAAGGAATGCAGACTCGCATTTTGCGTTCAAAAAATGGAAACCCTTCCCGTCTGTGAGGGCGTAGCGCCTCCCGTGACCCGGGCAGATTTTGTACCCGCTGAAGCTGCAAAGCTCGACCTTTATGGCTGCCTCCGTGATTTTCAAAGAGAAAAATGTATTAAGTGTTACATCACTATGATCTGAGTATCTCGGATTATTTGGGCTACCTTACCCCAAATTGTCAAAGTGGGTGGTGACTATTCTATTTATGGCTTTGACTGAAGAAGGTTTTGTGGAAGAGAGAGCAAAAGGACATGAAGAGAGAAGGTGAAAAGGAGAGGATAGAAAGAGAGGACAGCAGAGGGAGGGGGTGGAAGGGGAAAGGGAAGGAGAGAGGAAAGGGAAAAGGAAAGAAGAAAACTGGGAAGGGGAAAGAAAAAGGGAAGGGGAAAGAAAAAGGGGAGGGGATAGTGAAGAAAAAAGAGAAGTGGAAAGGAAATGAGAAAGAGAAGGGAGGAGGAGAAAAAGGAAGAGACTGAAGTGATTTGAGGGATTTTGGAACCGGGAAGAGGCAAGAAATAGCTTTGGGGAGGGGAATTTGGGAAGACTAGAGAATGTTAAAAAGAATGAGGCAAAGTGAAAGAAAAGGAATGGAACTGAAGGATGGGGGTGAAATGAAGTGCAAAAGAAGAAGGAATCAAGGGGAAAAGCTGGATTTGGAAAAGACCTGAGAATAAAGGAAAGAAGAAGCAGAAGACAAGATTTAAGTTGAAGAGAAAAGAGGATGAGGACGATTCAAGGAAAAGGTGAAAATAGGTGATAACCAATGTACCAAACAAAAAACATTATTAAGCACCTACTATGTTCCAAAAACTGTTGTAGGTATTGATACAATATAGATTCAAATACAACAAAAACAGAGGAATAGATCTTGCCTTCAACAAATTTACATTCCACTTGAGAGCAATACATGTTATTAAGGTAAGAGGTTAGTAACAAGAAGGAAAGGAAAGTGGACATGGTAGTCATGGTGTTAACGCAATGATAAGATTTGTGAGCCTCCCACAAGAAGTTTGCCATAGTGGTTTTCTGAAGGTCGTAGTAACAAGACGAATAAAATACGGAGACTCTCACAGCAAGTAAGAACAAAGATAGTTTTGTGTGACCTGCATAGAGTGTGAGTAGTATTTCTGTCATGGTAAGTTACTGCTACAAATACTCAAAAAACTCAAGCTGGTCTTCTTCCTAGAAGAATGGGTAATAGAGTTAGCTCCTTTAGAAGAATGAGTAACAGAGTTAGCACCTTTGTCTCTCCATTTTTAATATTATGGAGAATAAGGAAATGTAGAGTGGACAGAGCACAATTTTTGGAGACAAAACCTGGGTTCAAATCCTCTATCTCTTGCTATTGTTTGATCTTGGACAAGTTATTTGACATCTCTTGACCTCAGTTTTCTCATATGTAAAACTGAAAGATTGGACTCTAAGATCCACTCCACTGATGTTCTGCTTTATTTGCGCATGAGCGCACACACACACAACACACACACACACACACACGCACATTATTCGATCAAAAAGAAAGAGAACTGAAGAAGCAGAAAGGAATCCTGATCTACATTGTATTAGAAGAATGTTATATAGAGTCCATAGTGATGAAGGACTTCTGACCCCCTGGCAGTAAATAAAGATATAAAGCTTTTCCTGAAAGGAGGGGTTTGAAATCTGATGAGGAAGCAGTTCATTGTCCTTCAAGGAAAGGAGGTGTGGATCCATGATACTATCAGATGAGAAATCAGTCTGTAAGTACCCGGGGAAGGAGAGAGGACCGGTCACTAGATGTTAACTAAATAACAAGAACAAAGAGATCTGTTGCCTATCTGGGATATGACAGAGAACCTCCTAAGACTTTTGAAAATTAAGGTGGAGAAAAGTTATGATTTATCCATGGGCAGACAGAAAATGTGTCAGAGGCAGAATTTGAACCCAGGTCTATCTGCCAACAAGTGGAACAAGTAGACTCTCTGTTCCACATGACAACCTTTTAAATAAAGACGTTATCATGTCTCCACAAGGTTATATATCCACAATTCCTTATACACTTCTACGTATGCGGCGATCATTTGGTCATCACAGCTACCTATACAGGGAAGCATCCCTTGGAGAGAAAGAACCCAGAAACTTCCTCTATAGGAGCTGGGCCTAGCCTCCTCAAAAGTCACAGCTACTGAGGACCTTGAAAAGAAATTTCTCACCAACAGAGCAATTGGCATGGTCAAGAGTTTGAACATCAGAAACTAATATGATTTTATCAATGGTAATGACATTAAGTAAATTAATTAAAGGACATGGATTTACATCTGCTTTGCTATTATAAATTACAACCAGAGCCTTTTATATCAAATTTGTAGCCACATGGCACAGTGGATAGAGAGCTAAGCTTGGAGTTGGAAAGACCTGAGTTCACATCCCGTCTGAGATACTTACAATCTCTATCACTCTGAGCAAGTCACTCAACCTCTGTATGCCTCAGTTTCTTCAACTATAAAATGGGGCTAATAATAGCACCTATCTACTTGGGTTGTTGAGAGAATCAAATAAGACAATATTTGTAAAGTGCTTAGCACAGCTCCTGGCACATGGTGAGCACTTAGTAAATAGCTTATTTCCTTCCTTACAGCTGAACCTTCCTTTTAGAATATGGTTTCCCTAAAGGAGGGACTACTTAGCTTTTCAATTTCAGCAGCACTTATAGCACAATCTTCTGTGCATGTAAGTACTTAGTAAATGCTCTTCATTCATTCATGATCTGGAGGCCATTTACCACTCTATTTGCCCTCCTATGGATGCTCCCCAACTTATCAATATATTTCTAAAATTTGGCACTCACCATTAAACATGATACGACATATGTAATCTTGCCATGTAAAACAGGGAAATAAACCTCTCTCTAGTTATAGGATCCTAAGATTTATAACCAGAAACAGGAAGGTGCTGGTAAAATTTAATAATCCACTCACTGAAAACTCAGTAAATACTTTAAGTATAATATTCATTGTAAACATTTTCTCTGTCTCTTTCTTAAGTCTAGGTAATCAATAAAACACTAAAGAAGCCCTAATTTATATTTTCTGATTTCTGAAGTATAAATGATCACATTGAAAATTTAATAGTTGACTCCCATGTGAATCTTTTTTGAACTGGTTCCATTATACCATGACTAGAAGGGAGTTTAGAAACCATGGAATGCAACCCATCATCTTACAGAAGGGGAAGCTGAGGCACAGAAAATTTAATGGCTTTTCCATGTGTGAGGAAGAAATGTGAACTGAGGTCTGCCTTAGAATGAATTTTGTACTCCATCCACTGTATCACCTAAGGCACTTAGCAGGCTAAGATTCCATTAGCTTAATGTAGCCTAATACTCCATTAGCTTTCTTGGCTGCCATATCACTATGGAGTCACATTGCAGGTCCCTAAAAACATTGTTATTTTCAAATGCACATGCCCTATTCATCTGGTACATGTGAAGGTAACACTAAAAAAAAGAAAAAAACCCCTTAACTTTACCTTTATCTCTATCAAATTATGTCTTATTAAATTTGGTACAGTGTTCTAGACTATAAATATTTTTCTGAATCCTGACTCTGTCATCCAGTGTCTTGTCTATTCCTCCTAGATTTGAATCATCTGCAAATTTAATAAGATCCCATTTACGCTTATAGCCAAGTAACTTATAAACATGTTAAATAGCACAGAGCCAAGCAATGTTCCCAAGGAAACTTTATTGGAGACTCTCCAAATTGACATCAAACCATTCCTAATGAATAATGATCAAGAAATCCAAAGAGAATCATCTATAATCACTTTCATCCAGCCCAGAGCTGTACAAAACCATAGCCAGAAACTGCAAATGCTAGAATAGGTGTCCTGCAAGTAAAACCAAAATGAGCTCAGGCATTAAAAGAAGTTAGAAACCCAAGGTAGGGGCAGGGAGGGGACAGTCCAGAGAGGTACTGGAAGGACAGGAGGTATCAGCAGTGCCCCTGAGCAAGGACAGATAAACACAGATCTCTGATTGGGATCAGACTAAAACTTGCCAATGATCTGAGTGCTGACACATTAAGGGTGGTAGAATATATGAGAAAGAGGCCAGAAAATTGAGTTCAGGGGCCTAACAAGGCTTAATTACTCCATTCAAGAGTATGGGAGAGGATGAAATTTGACTCAGACAAAAACTCAAATAAGGAACTGATGTTGGAAATAGGAATAAATAGAAGACAATATCAAACATTAAAAAGAATTATTATGAGTTAAGAGATGCCTGAAAGAAAAGCACAGATCGAACAAAGAAGAAAAAAGCTTGTCCTAAAGACTACAAGAGTTCCTGGAAGAAATGAAAAAAGACTTTTCAGTGGTGTCATTAGTGAAAAAAGGCTCTGGAGGAAAGATTTGGAAAAAAGAATAAATGGCAACAGCTAGCATTTAGCACTTTAAAACTTACAATGGATTTTACAAATATTATCACATTATATCCTCACACAACCTTGGGATGAAGGTGCTATTAGTACCTTCATTTAACAGATAAGAAAACCAAGGGTGAAGTAAAGAAAAACTAAATGATTTGTCTAGGATCACAAATTGGCAAGCATCTAAAAGCTAGAAATGAACTCAGGCCTTCCTGGAAAGTCCAATGCACTATACCACCTAAATGATCCTCAAAATGACTTAGACTGTTTAAAAAATATATATATTTAAAAAAATAACCAATCCAGGAAAACAGCTGAAGGAAGATAGCTAAAGAATTATCAGATTCTAATGAAAACATGGCAAAAAGCCCAATACTAAGCCTTATTATACTCTTTCCCAAGAAAGTATGAATGAAAATAATACAGCTTTATTAGAACCTGAGGTCAAAATGAAAATAAAGTGCAGCAATTTTTGAAAGAAACACAAAAATAAAACTTCTGGGAATGTCAAAGACAAAATCTAAAAGATTTTGGAATTCCAATTCCATTCAAAGGAAAAATACTTTAAACAGCCAGAGAAAAAAAATTCAAGTACCAAGAAACCACAGCCAGGATGGCACTGTTTGGCAGTGGCTTCTGTAAAGAAGAAAAAGTGCTGGAATATGACATCTCAAAGGGCAAAAGATGAAGTATATGAATCAATACATCAAAAAATATCTAATGTTATATGCAGTATTTGATGACAATAATCCCCCATCTTTGCAAAGAAGGAAGGGAAAGATCTTCTAATACCTTTACTCTGGGCCAAAATTGGTCATATTTTCATAGAATTCAGTTTTTATTATTTAGTGCTTATTCCTTCCAATCAAGCCATAAACATGTATTAAGCATCTACTATGTGCCAGGCACTATGCTAAGCACTCAAGATACAAAAAGAGACAAAATATAGTCTCTGACTTCAAGGAGCTTACAATCTAACGTGAGAAACAACATGCAAACAAATATATGCAAAGAAAGCTACATGCAGGACATATGCCTTCCGGCACTAGAATTAAGATACATTGGGAAAGCTTCTTGTAGACTGTGGAATTTTAGTTGGGACTTAAACAAAGCCAAGGATGTCAGTAATCAAATTGGGGAGGAAAAGCATTCCAGGCATGGGGGACAACCAGAAAGAATGACTGGAGCTGGGAGATGTAGTTTCTTATTCATGGAACAGCTAGGAGACCAGTGTTACTGGATCAAAGTGGGAATAAGGTATAAGATTGGAAAGGTAGGAAGGGGCTAAATTATGAAAGGGCTTTGAATGCCAAACAGAGCAATTATGTTTATGTTCTTGTTCTATTACATTGCACATATTGCTTTCCTTGTACTGCTTATTTCAATCTTTCCATACTTTTCAGTCTTTACCCTATTTGGTTTTTATAGTGTAGTAATATTCCTCTGTGTGTGTGTGTGTGTGTGTGTGTGTGTGTGTGTGTGTGTGTGTGTGTTTAGTACCCAATTGACAAGTATCTACTTTGTTTCTTCGGTATTTTGAAAACGTTCTGCTACAAGCATTTTGATGTGTATGGTTCTTCTTTTTATCATTGACTTTCTAATGTATATTCTGAGAAATGCATCTCTGGGTCAAAGGGTATGGCTATTTTAGCTACCTATTTTTATCATTCCAAACTACTTTCCAAAATGGTTAGACCACTTCACTGATTGAACAACAATGCATCTTTGTGATTCTCTTTCCATGGCCCCTCCAGAATTGAGTATTCTCATCCTTTGCTACAATTTCCAGTTGACTATAGTCAAAGGAACCATAGGTTTGTTGTTATTTGAATACCTCTTATATGGTGCATTTTTTTGTAAGGCTCAATAATTTGCAATATTTCTTTTTAGAACTGTTTATTCATATACTTTGTGTATATCTTGAAGGGCCCTTGGTTTTCCTTTTTTTTTTTTTTAAGTACCCTGTGTATCTTGGAAATTAGTCTTGTAAAAGATATTTGATACAAAGGATTTTCCCCAATTGGCTATTAACTGTCTTAATTATACTTGTGTAATAAAAGTGACCCAGTGAGAATTCAGCAAATGATGAGATAGTAAAATGTAAAGGAGAAAGCCTTTAGATGCAAAGTAGACATTTTTCAATATTCAGAGGCCAGCAAGACAATGAACTTGATTCCCAAGCACAGACTGCATTCTTACCTTTGTCCCTAGGCATTCATCTATGTAAGATTGTGAAAGGAGTATGGGAAATGAAAATGACTGAACTGAATCAAATTTTTCTAAAGCAACATGGAATGAATTTCTGAGGGAATGAAAGGAAGAGAAAGGAAGAATTTATTAAAAAGAAAAACAAGCCTTCCACCATCTTCTACTTATAGATGACAGTCTCAGAACTGAGGGTCTGACCGATTCAAAGGGAAGAATATTCTGCCTGTCCTAAGCTAAGGTTTGTCACCCTAGTTTAAAAAGTTTTATAATATTCCAACTGTAATGTGCATGTTAACATATCACCTGAGTTCTGTAGGGGCCTACTGAAGAGCAAGACCAGAGATCAACACATCCAACAACGATGACACACCTTGAGAAGAATTCAGCTGTGAAGCACCCTGTCTGGCACAGCTAGGCAGTTACTGTCCAGTGGCAGAGCAGGCTGCCCAGCCCCATCTGGCAGCCACTGTCATGAATCTGCCTAGCCCACTCCAGTAGAAGTGCATGGTCCACTATAGCATTTAGCATAGACTGGTAAAATGTCAATACATCCACCAACTGTCCAGCCCAGATCAATCCAGGATCTCTTTGATCTAGTCCAACAACAGGTTAGCCTGTTTGGCCAAGACTGTACTCTAGGAAGAGAAAGTTTGTAGCTCAGGATAGTGGTGCCTCATGCAGTGAAGAGGAACTAAACACCAGAGCAACTATAGAAAAAAAAATAAAAACCTCTAAAGAAAGAACATCGAGGTTTTATTGTTATGAGTTACTTTGACCATATATGTTCCTCTTATACATGTACCTCCATTATACTGCTATAGTGCTTTAGATCATGCTTATTCTACCTCTTTCCTGGACTCTGAATGCATTAGTGGAAGAGTGTGACCCTTATGTTGTATGAAATGCTTTGTAACACTATTTTTACTGTGATATTTAAGTAAATATCTCTACCAGTGAACTATCTGAGTCTACTGGCTGATTGTTACGAGGAAGCACACTGGTGAGGGCTTGTGAGCTAGCATTTTGGAGGACAGCCACTTGCAGATTTACCACTAGAACTCTGGAAGTGATAAAATGCACTGTACTGAGAACTTCACCTGTCAGTGCTACTATAAGTTGGTAGAGTGATCCCCAAGACTATGTTACACAAAGAAAAAAGACATTTTGTCTTTTATAATAGACTCCATCTTTTGTTTGGTTAAGAATTTACCTTATTTCCATATTCGTGAAAGGTATCTTATCAATTCTTTTCTATTGTTTTAACATTCAGGCCACGTTTCTATTTTGAGTTTACTGTGGTATATAGTGTAAGATGTTGATCTAAAACTAATTCATTGTTTTCTAGTTTTTCCAAAAATTTACTTCAAATGGAGTAAAGGAGTCTTCTCCAGCTAATCTATGATCTCAGGCTTATTAATCATTGGATTATAAAATTCATTTTTCTTGTCTATCATATTCTACTTATTTACTTAAAAAAGAGTATCTAGTACCAAATTGGTTCAATTATTACTGTTGTTTAATGAAATACAAGATCTAGATATAAGCTACCTAAGAGCAAGATCTGTTTAACTTGACTCTTTATATCCCCATATTCTGGCATGTAGTAGACACTTTACAAATGCTTATTGAATTCATAGTTGCATAGTTGAATTTAGTGACAATATTTTCACAAGTTTGTAGATTTAATAAGAATCTTATCTAGAAATGAAACTAAAGTATACTTTCTCAATTTATTATTACATAAAAAAATTTCAACAACAATATCTTATGCAATTCTACTCAGATTTTCTTTCTTTTTGTGAGTATTTTTTTCCCCTCCTTATAACAAATTGATCCAAATTGACCACCCATCAGTCCCATTTCTGGCAATTGCCAAATTAATATTTCTGTAATATTTGATGTTACAGTGAATGGAAAAAGAAAATCTGCTAATCACCTCTCTCTTTTGCCTTTTTACTAAAAAGCTTTTCAGGTGCAACATTTACTTTTCTGAAGAGCTACTTCTCTTTGGAATTGGGAATGAAAATTATGAAAACCTAATATGCACTTAGCACATTATTTGACACACAGTAGGTACTTCATAAATGTTTTCTGATTGAATTAATGTCTCCCAGCTATATCTAGTTTCCAGCAAACCCAACAAAATACAACATTTTGAGTACAAGAAATTTTAATAACTATTTCCAGGCAAAAACCATGGCAGACTCATTTGTCTTTGTTTTCCAAATCCTTTGTAAGCATTTTTCTTGATTTCTTGGCTTAGATATATTCTAGTATGTCAGTTCATTTAAAAACAAAAAAAATGACTTACAGGATCCTGAGGGGAGAACCAGGTAAGAACAAAGTCATGAAAATACAGAGAGGTGAAACTCTCCAAAAAATGAATAGTCAACAGTGTCAAGCAGAACCTAGAGTTTAAGAAGATTTGGGACTAAGAAAAAGCTATTGGATTTAGCAATAAATTAATCATTTAGTGGCCTATGAGAGTGCATATTTAAACAAGTGGTAAAATGAAGTGAAAATAAGTATTTCAAGGAGTTTAGAAGTAAGTTTGAAGTGAAAGATTGGGGTCAGCTAGTGTAGGTAGGTTTTTTTTTTTTGAGTTTTATTGTGAAAGGAAAATGTTCCATGATGATATCTGAGGAAATAGGTGAAGGGTTTTTAAGGATGCAGTAGATCTGGACATGCAGGGAAGAAACAAAAGAATGAAAAAAGCTAGAAAATTAGGGAAGGGGGATGATCAATGAGATAAGTTTCCAGAGGAAATGGCAAGGGTCAAGATCAAAGAAAAAGTATGAATGAGAAGAGCCGCTTTTTCCTGTGAGAGTAAAACAAAGAATGAAAAACGTGGAGAATTATGTGGAAAGAATTTGAGATGTATAATTGGAAAGAAGTGGTTTGCCATTCGTTGAAATTTTTTTTTCAGTAAAATATGAATTGAGGTCTTCTGCTGAAAGGAAAGGTGAAGAGTTGAATGACTTGAGGATAGAAGTTTTAGAAGAGACTCTGAAAGGGATACAACAGAAAGGCAATCAAAAAGGAAAAAGAGTAGCACACAGTAGTGAGTGCCTGGTGATGTAGCATTCATCAAGAGTACACTGATAGGAGTAGAGAAGGCAAACTTGGGAAGTTTTCAAGGTTGGGGCTTGGAAAGGAATGAGGACAATTAGACAATGGGGAAAGGGCCTCAAGAACAGAGGATAGTATCATATTGACCTGATTTACTGTTAAATCAAGATTTTGAAGTGAGGAAAATGACACAGATGCAGGGGAATATTATCTGAGAAAGTGGAGAGGTGTTACATAACAACAATAACAAAGCATTTGTATAGTACTTTAAGGTTTATGAAGTGACTTACGAATAGCTCATTTTATTCTCACAAGAACCCTGGGAAGTAGGTTTTATTATTATTATTATCCACTTCTTACAGATGAGGAAACTAAGGCAGTCAGAGGTTGTGACTTTTTTGCATTGACAACAAAGAAAGATTTGAGGAGATAGTGAGACACAAAAAGAAATTACAGGATAGAAAACTGTGGTAGATAGACTAACTTCCGAATTATGGATTACAGCAGTAGAACATTTTCAGTTGAAAAGATGAGGGCATGATAATCTCTGTGTATGGCTAAGTTAAAACATAGGTCATGAGACCTAATGAGATTATGGAACCTAGGAGTGAAGTCATTTGAAGTGATACCAACCTGTAAACTGATAGAAGATAAAGTCAAAGGTTGTTGTGAAGTAGAACAATAAGAATACTAATAAGTATGCACGTATATGTTTATATATTGCTTTGACTTTTGCAAAGCACTTTACAAATACCTCATTTTATAATCATGGTAATCATAGGAGGTAGATGATATTGTTATCTCCATTTTACAGTTGAGGAAAACAAGTCAAACAGAGGTTAAATGACTTCTCCAAGGTTATACAACTAGTAAGTGACTGAGGCCATATTTAAACTCCAGTCTTCCTTACTCTAGGCCAAGCACTCAATCCATTGTGCCACCTACATGTAGAAAACTGAATTAGGAATGTATTGAATGAACTCTTTGAGAAAGGATCCGGAATAACCAGGAAATCCATAGAAAGCAGTCATCAGGATTTGGATATGATGTTATATCCAAAAGAGTGAACATCAAAGGAGAAGTTGCTGGGTGATAGTGGTGGTACTGGTGGTGGTGGTAAACCTGGAAATAATAGTGAGGAATAAAAAAAAAAATTCCTACTCCTTTTTCTGCCTCACCATATTGGGTGGTATGAATGAATATTCATCTGGTACTAGAGAGATTGTTTACAGATAAAATTGCTTCTTGGGTGGAAGAAGGGGAGCCAAGTTTCTGTGTAGAGATGGAAGGAGCATGACTGAAAAAGGAATAATACAAAATCAAGCGTAACTTTAAGGAAAGTAATATTATGCTATATTATTTAATAACCTGTATTACACTATGATCAATTTTTTCATACCCCACTTCTGAAGGTCAGGCAGTTTCTTAAGGGTATGATCTGGCAATGTGATTGCTCATGCCCCAAAGAATAAGTTCATAATTAACTAGCTTGGTCTGGGCCACTCCAAAGTGGGGCCCTCACTTCAGTTTATAAAAGCCAGCTTGAGCCAGGCCTTCCCCAGGGGACATGTCCCTTTTCCTTGCTTTTCCTTTATCAAAGTTGGGGTTGACCAGCTCTAGAAGGGGAATAGAAAGCCAAGGAGACATTGATTGGGCTGGTTTGTTTTTCTAACCAAGACTGCTAGGGGTAGCTGGGTCTCATAAAGCAATTAGTAGTCCATAAGTGTTAGAAAGGTGTGTAATGCATCACTTCTGAAGGCCAGCTCACTTTCCCTAGCTGCAGACTAATCCTTTCACTTAAGGATTAGCCTTTTCTCCTTCTCCACAAAGTTGAAGTAATTGGGAGGAGCTGAGAACTATTAATCCACCTCCTTATTAAAATATCTACCACTCAGGGATAGCCTTACTTTTGCCAGAGCAGGTCCAAATGATGTACTTTCAGGCCAATCAGGAGGAAGACACATCTAGACTTTAAGAAGTCCTGTCGGCCCTCTTTCCTGATCTTTAGGTACAAATGAAGGCAGGCCAGAGACCTCTGTATTAATAGGTTCATTATACTATTACTAAAACTGTTATATTGCTCAGAGAATTGTATCAGTTTATTCTTTTGTAAAATTTAACTTGCCACCACTTCCAGAAGCCAAGATGGAGGACTAAGAAGTAAGTCACTTTCACCCTCCCTTATAAACCTCTGAAAGCACAGAAAACATCATCCTAGGAAAAACCCTGGAACAGCAGCAGTCCAGTAGCCCAGGGAGCTTGAAGAATCAATGGGAAAAGCCCCTTTTGCTGGGGGGGGAAGGGGAGCAGCTATAGGACAGGAGGCATCCCAGAAAGCTATCAGAAAGCCCCGCCTCACCATACCAGGAGATCCTGAACCCCAGGTGATGGAGCAGGCAAACACCAACATCAGGAACCCCGGGTACCTCAGAAAAGGCAGGGGAACCAGTGGAAACCAGTTCAAAAAACCATCACATGCTTTGGCATTCTATGACAACCAAGTCTCCCAGTGCCTCAGCAAAGCTCTGGGAAGCATTCCAAGGGCTCCCCCCAGGTGGAGAAACATCCCACAGCAGCAAAACATCCATCCGAAAGGAGCTGAAGAAAGCAAAAGGAGGAAAAGGAAAGACCCAGGTGAGCAGGCAACCTCTAGGGGCCAGACTACCCAATCCTACCCCTAGAATGCAGGGTTGCTGATTCCAGCCCAATACCAGGTAAGTTTCCAGAACCCTACAGCCTCCAACTGCCAGCATCAGAGACCCCAGCACACACAGCCAATGACCAGGCCCTGGGCTCCCAACACAAGGAACATGGGTCAGTGCCCCCTGTTCCCCAGCAGGAGATCTCAATCTCTTTAAAGGCCAGGAAATAAGCCACAGCACGAGCAAAAAGAAACATATGATAGGTTCTTATGGGAATAGTGAAAATCAAGGCAGAAATTCTTAAGAGGACAGCATTGTCAACAAACCCATATCTGGAACCTCAAAAGGGAATATGAAGTGGTCTGAAGCCCAAAAAGCCTTCTTGGAAGAGCTCAAGAAAGATTTTAAAAGTCAAATAAGAGAGGTAGAAGAAAAATTGGGAAAAGAAATGAGAGGTATGCAAGAGAGAGGCAATAGCTGGAAAAGGAAGGACAAAAATTAACTGTAGATAACAAGTCCTTAAAAAATACAATTGGCCAACTAGAGAAAAAGTACACTGAAGAAAATAAGTCCCTAAAACATACAATTGGCCAAATGGAGAAGGAGGTACAAAATCTAATAGAAGAAAACAATTGGGCAAGTGGAAGCTAATGGCTCTGTGAGAGAGTGAGAATCAAACAGAAACAAAAGAATGAAAAAAATAGATGAAAAATAAAATATCTCGTTGGTAAGATAACTGACTTGGAAAATAGATCCAGGAGAGACAATTTAAAAATTACTGTTCTACCTGAACATCAAGATGAAAAAAAGAGCCTGGACAGCATCTTTTAGAAAATCATCAAAGAAAACTGCCCTGATGTCCTAGAACCAGAGGGTAAAATAACTATAGAAAGAATTCACAGATCACCTCGAGAAAGAGATCCTAAATTGAAAACACCAAGGAATATAGTAGCCAAATTCCAAAATTACCAGGTCAAAGAGAAAATACTGCAAGCAGCCAGAAAGAAACAATTTAAATATCATGGAACCACAGTCAGGATTACCCAGGACCTTACAGCTTCTACATTAAAAGACCATAGGTCATGAAACATGATATTCTGTATGGCAAAGGAGCTTGGATTACAAGCAAGTATCAACTACCCAGCAAAAATGATCATGATCTTTCAGGGGAGGAGATGGATATTCATTGAAATAGGGGACTTCCAAATGTTCCTGATAAAAAGACCAGAGCTCAACAAAAATTTGATCTTCAAGTACAAGACTCAAGAGAGACATAAAAAGGTAAATGGGACAGAAAAACAAATGTGTTAATAAGGGCAAACTGTTTAGATCCCTACAAGGGAAGATGACACTTTTAACTTGAGAACCTCATTGTTATTATAGCACTTTAAAGGAGTATACATACAGGGGGTGGGAATAGGTTGACTTTGATATAATGATAAAAAAAATCTAATCAAGTGGGTTAAATGGATCCAAAAAGTGGATTAATCTGATCTAATAGAAATAGTGAGAAAGGAGGAGGCAGACAAGGGTAAATTTTACAGGAAAAGACACAAAACCTATTACAGTAGAGGGAAAGAAGGGAATGAGATGAGCATTGTTTAAACCTTACTCTCATCAGATTTGGCTCAAGAAGGCAATAACATAATCAGTTAGGTATAGAAATCTAAGTTGCCGTATAGGCAGTAGGAGGGAAGAGGGGAAAGAAAATGGAGGGGGGATAGAAAGGAGGGAAGAAGCAGTAAGGTAAAGGGAAGAAAAGGGAAAGGGATAATAAAGGGAGGAGGGACTGAAGGAGGTGGTGGTCAAAAGCAAAACACTAGTGAGGGGGAAAGGAAAAGGAGAAAGAAAAGCATAAAGGGGGGGGAATAGGATGGAGAAAAAGACACAGATAGTAATCATAACTGTGAATGTGAATGGGATGAACTCTCCCATAAAATGAAAGCAGATAGCAGAATGGATTAAAAACCATAATCCTACAATATGTTGTTTACAGGAAACACATTTGAAAAAGAGGGACACACACAGGGTAAAGGTAAAAGTGGAGCAGAATATATGCTTCAGCTGAAGTAAAAAAAGCAGGGGTAGCAATCCTGATCTCAGACAAAGCAAAAGCAAAAATAGATCTATCAAAAGAGATAAGGAAGGAAACTACATCCTGCTAAAAGGCACCATAGACAATGAAGTAATATCATTACTAAACATATATGCACCAAATGGTATAGCATCCAAATTCTTAGAGGAGAAGTTCAGGGAGTTACAGGAAGAAATAGACAGCAAAACTATACTAGTGGGGGACCTGAACCTCCTCCTCTATGACTAGATAAATCTAATAACAAAATAAACAAGAAAGAAGTTAAGGAGGTGAATAGAACATTAGAAAAGTTAGGTATGATAGACCTCTGGAGAAAACTGAATGGGGATAGAAAGGAATATACTTTTTTCTTGGCAGTACATGGCACATACACAAAAATTGACCATGTACTAGGGCATAAAAACCTCACAATCCAATGCAGAAAGGCAGAAATATTAAATGCATCCTTTTCAGATCATGATGCAATAAAAATTATATGTAATAAAGGGCCATGAAAGATAGACTAAAAAATAATTGGAAACTAAATAATCTAATCCTAAAAAATGAATGGGTCAAACAACAAATCATAGAAACAATCAATAATTTCATTCAAGAGAATGACAATAATGAGACAACATACCAAAACTTATGGATGCAGTGAAAGCAGTTCTTAGGGGAAGTTTTATATCTCTAAATGCTTACATAAATAAAATAGAAAAGAGGAGATTGATGAATTGGGCATACAACTAAAAAAAACTAGAAAAAAGACAAATTAAAATCCTCAATAAACACCAAATTGAAATATTGAAAACCAAAGGAAAAATTAATAAAATTGAAATTAAGAAAACTATTGAACTAATAAATAAAACTAAGAGCTGGTTTTATGAAAAAACAATGAAATAGATAAACCTTTGGTTAATTTAATTTAAAAAAGGGAAGAAAACCAAATTACTAGTATCAAAATGAAAAGGGTGAATACCACCAAGGAAGAGGAAATTAAAACAATAATTAGGAACTATTGCCAATAAATTTGACAATCTTAGTGAAATGGATACATATTTACAAAAATATAAATTGCCCAGATTAACAGAAGAGGAAGTAAAATACTTAAATAACCCCATCTCAGAAAAAGAAATTGAACAAGCCATTGATGAACTCCCTAGGAAAAAATCTCCAGGGCCAGATGGATTTACATGCGAATTCTATCAAACATTTAAAGAACAATTAATTCCAATACTATATAGACTATTTGGGAAAATAGGTGAAGAAGGAGTCTTACCAAATTCTTTTTATGATACAAATATGGTTTGATACCTAAACCAGGAAGAGTCAAAAGAGAAAGAAAATTATAGACCAATTTCCTAATGAATATAGATGCAAAAATTTTAAAATAAAATATTAGCAAATAGATTACAGCACCAATGCAGGGTGGTTAATATTAGGAAAACTATCAGCATATTGAGCATATCAACAACAAAACCAACAGAAACCACATGATCATCTCAATAGATGCAGAAAAAGCTTTTGACAAAATACAACACCATTCCTATTAAAAACACTAGAAAGCATAGGATAAATGGGTCTTCCTTAAAATAATAAATAGCATTTCTAAAACCTTCAGCAAGCATTATATGTAATGGGACAGCTAGAAGCATTTCCAATAAGATCGGGGGTGAAACAAGGATGTCCATTATCACCATGTTATTCAATATTGTACTGGAAACATTAGCTTTAGCAATAAGAGAAGAAAAAGAAATTGAAGGCATTAGAATAGGCAAAGAAGAAAGAAAGCTATCACTCTTTGCAGATGACATGATGATTACTTAGAGAATCCTAGAGAATCAAGTAAAAAACTACTTGAAATAATAAACAACTTTAGCAAAGTTGCAGGCTATAAAATAAACCCACATAAATCAGCATTTCTATACATTACCAACAAAGCCAACAGCAAGAGATAGAAAGAGAAATCCATTTAAACTTACTGTAGACATTATAAAATATTTAGGAGTCTACCTCCCGAAACAAACCCAGGAACTCTATGAACACAATTACAAAACACTTTTCACACAAATAAAATCAGATCTAAATAATTGGAAAAACATCAGTTGCTCATGGGTAGGCCGAGCTAATATAATAAAAATTGACAATCTACCTAAGCTAATTTACTTATTCAGTGCCATACCAATCAAACTACCAAAAATTATTTTATAGAGTTAGAAAAAATAATAACAAGATTCATTTGGAAAACAAAAGGTCCAGAATATCAAAGGAACTAATGAAAAGAAATGCAGGGGAAGGTGGCCTAGCAATTCCAGATCTTAAATTGTATTATAAAGCAGCAATCATCAAAACTGCTTGGTACTGGCTAAGAAATAGAGTGGTGGATCAGTGGAATAGGTTAAATATGCAAGACACAGTAGCACAATGACTTATAGTAATCTATTTTTGATAAACCCAAAGACCCCAGCTTCTGGGATAAGAACCCACTCTTTGAAAAAAACTGCTGGGAAAACTGGAAAAGAGTATGGCAGAAACTAGGCATAGACCCAAATCTCACACCATATACCAAAATAAAGTCAAAATGGGTTCATGATTTAGATATAAAGGCTGATACTATAAGCAAACTGGGAGAACAAGGAATAGTTTACCTATCAGATCTATGGAGAACAGAAGAATTCATGACCAAACAGAGATAGAAACATTATGAAAAGCAAAATGGATAATTTTGATTACATTAAATTGAAAAGTTTTTGCACAAACAAAGCAGCAACTAAGATTAGAAGGAAGGTAGAAAATTGGGAAAGAATTTTTACAACCAGTCTCTCTGATAAGGCTCATTTCTAAAATATATAGAGAATTAAGACAAATTTATAAGAACAAAGCCATTCCCCAATTGATAAAGGTCAAAGGATATTAATAGACAGTTCTCAGATGAAGAAATTAAAGCCATCTATAGTCATATGAAAAAATGCTCCAAATCATCGATTAGTGAAATGCAAATCAAAACAACTCTGAGGTACCATATCACACCTATCAGATTGGCCAACATGACAAAACAAGAAAATGATAAATGTTGGAGAAGATGTGGGAAAATTGGAACACTAATGCATTGTTGGTGGAGTTGTGAAATGATCCAACCATTTTGGAGAACAATTTGGAACAATGCCCAAAGGGCTATAAAAATGTGTATCCCCTTTGATCCAGCAATAGCACTTCTAGGGCTGTATCCCAAAGAGCTCATACGAATGGGAAAAGGACCCCCATGTACAAAAATATTTATAGCAGCTCTTTTTATGATGGCAAAGAATTGGAAATTGAGGGAATGCCCATCAGTTGGGGAATGGCTGAACAAGTTGTGGTATATGAATATAATGGAATACTACTGTGCTATAAGAAATAATAAACAGGCTGACTTCAGAAAAACCTGGAAAGACTTATGTGGTCTGATGATGAGTGAAATGAGCAGAACCAGGAGAACGTTGTACACAGCAACAGCCACGCTGTGCAGTGACTAATGTTAATAGACTTAGCCTTTCTGAGCAATACAAGGATCTAAGACATTTCCAAAGGTCTCATGATGGAAAATGCTATCCAAAAAAAGAGCTATGGAGTTTGAATGCAAATTGAAGCATATTATTTGTTATTTTTTTTCTTCTGTTTTGTTTCCTCTTTCTGATGGTTCCTTCTATTGTTTCTACTTCTTTACAACATCACTAATGTGAAAAGTTTTAATAGGAATGTATATGTATAGCTGATATATATCAGATAGCGAACCATCTTAGGGAAGGAGGGAGGGAGGGAGAGGCAGAAAAATTCAAAGCTCAAAAGTTTATGGAAGTGATTGCTGATAAATCAAAGTAAATTAACAATAAGAAAAGAAAAAAAATTTAACTTGCCACAGCTTTTTAAAAATAGAATGGGGATTCCCTAGGACATATTAGAAGGTTAAGGAAGAAAATGAAAGGAACAATCATTTGTTAAATTCCTACTATGTTCCAGTAATTGTGTTAAGTGTTTTATCCCTGTTTTACATGTGAGAAAATTGAAGTGAACAGTGGATAAATGACTTGTTTAGAGTCAAACAGCTAAGAAGTATCCAAATTAATTTTGACTTGGGTGTAACTTGATTTCAGGCCCCATGCTAAGTATATTAGGAACACGAAAATAATAGAGTTCACATGGGTGGATATGAGGGAGCAAGAAATGGTAGCAAAAGAAATCTCTAACTTTGAACTCAATAGCATTTGTTTGAAAGAAAAAGTTCATTGGTAAGCAGAGATGGGACTATCACACCTTTCCCAATAGTAATGGTTACTGAGCCTCAGAATTCATTTGATGATCATTTTCATAAACAAAAGGAACAAAGTGGAAGTGAGGGAAGAGGTAGATAACAAGAGACTGCACTAGGCATTAGACCTGATGCTTATCAAGACAGTCAGGTGTCAGTGGTTAGATGGGAAAAAGAATGGTCTGTGTCTGAACACTTAAGGATCATAGAGGACAAAGGTTAGTTTGATTTACTTATGCAGTCATCAAGGACAGTTTTCTCATACTACTCTTAGAAAGTGTTAATAATATATTACTCTGTTTGCAACATTCATTTACTAAAAAAAACAAAACAAAAAAATAATCTTTCAGGAGCTTCTCATTGTCTGCTGAATAAAAGGAGAACTCTATGACCCTGCTACAAATGAAGACACCTTGTAGATTCTATGATATGGCTTCATTTTATCTTTTCCCATTATTGTACATAAAATAAACCAATCCCCATCCCATGTCTCATTATTCCCTCTCAAATATCTATGCCTTGGTACATATGATTCCTAATTCTTATAATATAGCACCACAATTCTTCTCCATCAACTGGAGTTCCTCTCTTTCTTCAAGTCCCACCTAAGGTTCTGTATGTGCCCACTTCCCATCAGAGAGGGAAAAAAAGTGAAAGGGCAGCTTTACAAAATAATTGTTATGGAAAAATAACTGAAGAGAAATGCAGCAGACAAACAATTTTATTGTACTGACTCTTCTTGTTCCCCCCAGCTCCAGCTTCATTTTTCCTCAATGTCCATTATCCCTTATGGTTCCTGTAACTTTAGGCACTGAGTTTTTGCAGGTAATATTTTTGTGCCTTTTCTAAGGGAGCCACATTGTCCAGGTGAGTTGGAAGCCATAAACTGGAGTATCCTGAAGACAGAGAAGAAGGAAAGGGAATGTATACAAAGGAGATTATAGTCTAGGGCATAAGAAAGTGGAGAAATGAAAAGATCATAAACATAGCACTGATTAAAATTAACTGATATAGCACAAGATAAAATAAGAAGCAAGTAAAAGGACCAGAAGGATGTCAGGAACCATCTCCAAAGATTGTTAAGAGCATTCCTCTTAGACCATGCCCTGAGGAACTAACTATTCTTTGACAGTTTCATGACTAATCACTAGAAGCCAAGCTAGTGACTGAGGAAAGTCAGTTACTGAGAGGACTTCAAAGAGTTCCATTTAGAGTTACCCTATAGCAGTGAGCCAACTGGCCCATTCACCTAAATCTGGGGTTCTGAGAGAATATAAAACATGGAATAAAGGCTAGGGAAAGGACTGAGGAGTAGTCCTGTTTTTTTCTGAAGGTGAAAAAATTGGTAATAAATATACTTACACTTTCTCAGCACATGATTAAGACAAAATTAACGTGACTGAAGAGACAAAATGAAAAAAAAAAACACCCAAGGCCTCTGGCCCACCCCAGCCCATCTTGATTACTTAATTAGCTTATCTGCCACACATTAATCCCATCTCAGAACCATCCCAGATTACCATCCAGATCTTTCTGTATAAAAATATCAGTTCCACCCTCATCAAATGCACAGACTCACAAGGTGTCTGACTCACTTTTATTGAAGTCACAAATACTTCAGACTTACTAGGAATCTTGCCCACCCCAACCAGTATCATAATAAACTCACTACTTGGACTGAAAGAATGCTTGAGTGGTTGAAGTTTTTCGAGGCAGACTCATGACAGGCGCCCTTGCATTTCAGTGTTCCTAGCATTACTAGACCACAACAGTAAGAGATGTTACAAATTAATATCATTTAAATAGATGAATGGATGATAAGGAGAAGCAGGGAGGATTAGATACTGCATTTTTACCTGGGATGGAAAAAAGAACAAGCTAATGAAAGAAAAGATAGAAGAAATGGTAATAAGAAAAATCAAACCTTAGGAGCTGGGATTTAGGCCAAAAGGAAAAAAAGGGAATTGGGGTGTAAGGTACCTTGTGCAGATAAGTGTACGGTAAGTAAAAGAAATGACATAAAACATGGATGGATTTTAAAAAGGAGGTAACTTTGCGCATGTGTATTTGCATGTGTGTGTGTGTGTGTGTGTGTGTGTGTGTGTGTGTGTAGACAGATGGAAAATGTTGTTCATCCTTTGTTCTACAAAAGGATGAATGACATCACAAAGGTAATGTCTTGATTTACTTGTGAATTGGATTTAAGTGAGGCAGAGTCGGGCAAATTCATCATTATCACTCTCTCTTTCAGTCATTGGAGTCCAGTGGCAAAACAAAAGTCAAGACAATTGGTGATGGCTCAGAATGCAGTGGGTGACCTTGGCCTTTCTAAATTAAGGTCTTTCCCAGGAGTTTGTCTGAGGCAAAGCACATTTAATGACTAAAGACTAGGTAAGAATTGAGACAAAAGATGGCCTAATTTGCCATCACAAAAGTATCAGTCAGATAGGGGAAGACTCTTAGAGTTTCTGGACAGAAAAGAAAACAATTGGTATTTACACAAGCCATCAAAATCTAAACAATGAGCCAGATGGAAGATAGATAATGAAAGAAATCATAATTATAATGGTAAATGTGAATGGATGAATTTCCCAATAAAAATTGAATAAAAATAGAACAAAAAACTACATTGTACTTAAACAGTAGAAGAATAACAATGTTAAATACAATATGCACCAAATGACATAGAATCTAATTTCTTAAAAGAAAAGTGAGGTGAATTGCAAAAAAAGTACTAAATTTTTTTAAAAAAAGCTAAATAGAATTAAGAATTAAAAAGACAATTTTATTGCAAAGATTAAAGGTGTTTTGCATGAACAAAATTAATAAAGACTGACTTGGAAAAGAAGCAGAGTGGAGAAAAGTATTTGCATGTAATTTCATTGACAAAAGTCTTAACATCAAGAATGATTTCTTAATAAACAAATATTCAAAAGACGTAAAACAACTAAAAATTGACCACACGAAAACATTCTCCAGATCATCAGTAGTTAATGGAAATATAAATTCAAAATAATTCTGAAGTTTTACCTCTCACCAGGAAAATTATGAAAAGTAACAAGACAGAAATAATCAATGCTGGAGTTGCTGTGGGGAAAAAAAAAGGCATACTGGTGCACTTTTGGTCAGGCTGTACATTTATTTAAACATTCTGTAAATAAAATTTTAGTAATATATATTCACACACACACATATATATCTATAATGTTTAAAATTTTCAGTACTCTTTGGCCAACTAACCCTAGTGAGGTTTCAGGCTTAGAAGAAACTTAATGTTCAGGTTTAGGTAAGGGATAATCCTGTGGTATTTTATCTTGATAAGAATATATCTAGAATATTTCCATTAGGCCTCAGTGCAACATTTTAGAATGACATTGGATAACATGGATAACATCTGGAGAAGGAATAGTAGGGACATTGAAAGGTTTCAGTATCTTAGTATTATAGATTGAGATCTCAAAGGGATCTTAGATATTATCTCCAATTTATCATCTGTTCAAGGGTATGGATATAAGAGATTATAAATAACAGTCATAGACTGTTGGAGCTGGAATAGATTTAATAAATTACTCAAATTGTCTCTTTTTTTTCAGATTAGGAAACTAAGACTCAGAGAGGTAAAATAATTTTTCAAGCTCATATAAACAGTGAGTAGTAGTGCTGCAACCTACACCCAGTAATGCTTACTTCAAATTCAATATTGCTTCTACTTGACTATACTGAAATAGTAATTAGGGGAAAGATTGTAAAGGAGTTGGCATTCCAGACTGAAGATTTTGGCCTTCATTCAGTAGTCATTGAAACTTTTTGAATAGGAGAATTTTATGAACAAAATAATAGTGAAAGTTCATGTAATAATAGGAGTTCATGGGATACATGAGTACATTGTACTTTATAAAGCATTTTGCATATATGATCTCACTTGATCCTCACAACCCTATGATAATAATGAAATTTTTATTATCCTTTGCTCTCAAATTGGACCATGACATCAGGGAGGTGATGCCATGACATGCAAGTGAATTGGATTTAAGTGAGGGAGGACTGTGTAAGGTCACCAGCCTCATTTCCTCCTAGGTCCAGTAACAAGATGGCCCTAGATGCATTGGAAGACCTTGGCCTTTTTAAGCTAAGGTCTTTAACAGGCTTCAGTTTGACTGTGGTAAAACCTCATTAAGGCTAGGTAAGAAATGAGGCAGAGAATAGCCTCTTTTACCTAGTCAAAAAAAAAAAAATCAGTGTGGAAGGGGAAGAATCTCAGGGTTTCTGGCCAATACAGAAACAACTGCCAATTACATTCACTCTGAGCCAATCAGGGTCCAAACAATGACCAAGAGGAACTTGACCTGAGACCTATTGTTGGCCAGTCAATGAGAGACAGAATGATGTGAGTTTAAAGTTTGGTCCTGAAGAAACAAAATCTAGCTTGTAAACCCCAAGATATCTTGAGAGGTTTCAGTAATCAAAATTTATATTCCTTTAGGCAGAGCACCTACCCGTAAGGGTATGATATTTTATGTAAACAGAGGGAAAGGAGAGAAAGAAAGAAAGAAAGAGAGAGAGAGAGAGAGAGAGAGAGAGAGAGAGAGAGAGAGAGAGAGAGAGAAGAAGGAAGGAAGGAAGAAAGGAAAGAAAGAAAAGAAGAAAAAAAAGAAAGAAAGAAAGAAAGGAAGGAAGAAAGGAAGGAAGGAAGGAAGGAAGGAGAGAAAGAGAGAGAAAGAGAGAGAGAGAGAGAGAGAGAGAGAGAGAAACAAACAAACAAACAAAGCTGTGTTGCCCAACTGGATGGTTCCAGTTGGGTCCCCAGTGGCCAGCTCCTACTGCTAATCATAAAAATTGCTGTTTGTCCTTCACTTTGAAGAGGACCACGGCACCAGGGAGGTGATTCCATGACATGCAAATGAATTGGATACAAGTGAGGGAGGGCTGTGCAAATTCTCCAGCCTGGATATGGTGGGAGAGACCTTGGACCTTTAAAGTCTTTAATAGGTCTCAGTTTGACTGAGGCAATATCTTATTCAGTGATTAAAGCTAGGTAAGTAATATGAGGCAGAGAATGGCTTCTTTCACCTAGTCAAAAAAAAAATCAATCTGGAGAGTAGAAGACCCTCAGGGTTTCTGGCCAAAATAGAAACAATTGCTATTTATACTCACTTTGAGCAAATTGGAGCCCAAATAATGACATGGGGCTTGACCTGGGACCTATCCTTGGTCAATCAATGAGAGCCAGATAAGGGGGAGGGAGGGGCAGGCTAGATTATCCTGATGTCCTGATATACAAATTAGAGGAATGAGAATTAAAGAGACTAAATAACTTCCACACACACACACACACACACACACACACACACACACACACACAGAGCTATTAGGTGTCTGGATCAACTCTATTCTTTAGGAAAATTAATCAGTGACTACACAGAATGGTTTGGAAGGGTTGATTGATGATGCACGATTGCCAGTTAGGAGTCTTTTGTAATATCCCAGATAAGAAGCCTTGAATTCCTGAACTACGGTGGTGGAAATGAGAATGGACAAACATATGTGAGACTTTGCAAAAGAAAAACTGATGATAAGACTTTGTGACTGATTGATACATGCACAAAAAAGAGGTAGGACTCAAAGAATACACTGAGATTTTGAACTCATAAGAAGGAACTAATTTTGGTTGAAAGATGATGATTTTTTTCTGGACATATTGAATCTGGGATACTGCAGGGGCACATTTAAGAGGAAATTTTAAATAGTTTGAAATTTGGGTATAGAAATGAGGATTTCAGAATCATTTGCATAAAGATGATATTTAAAGCCTTGTGACTGGTGTGATTTCTAAGGCATAGTAGGCAGAAAATATGGGGAATAATGGGAAAGGAATGTCTTTATATAAGCACCTACTATGTGCTAGACACTGTGCTAAGCACTTTTTACGAACATTATTTCATTTTATTCTCGTAACAATCCTGTGAGGTAGACATCATTATCACTCCTGAAGTTTGTCCAGCAATTTGATCTTTGCTTCCAAATATTTCAAGAACTCTTGTACTTT
Source organism: Phascolarctos cinereus (assembly GCF_003287225.1). Lineage (NCBI taxonomy): Eukaryota > Metazoa > Chordata > Mammalia > Diprotodontia > Phascolarctidae > Phascolarctos > Phascolarctos cinereus. The sequence goes on from NW_027555847.1 coordinate 259,480,399, forward strand.
TGTTCGATGTTTATATGGTCATGGGAGACACTTTGTTGCAGGAGAATCTTTAAAAGTTCATTTTGTTCCTCTAAATCATTTTCCCCCCATCTACACTCTACAGACAGTGAGTGGAATTTGCAATATGATCTTGAAATCTTTGAATTATTCAGTTAATTCTGTGATTGGAAAATGTGGTCTAGGGTAGAATAGAATTTTTCTTTTATTTATTGCCTTTTTTCCCCTCATACCTTTATCAAGGATGCCTTCAATAAATGTGCTGAATATTCTCAAGAAGATTTTGTGAAAATGAGAAAGAAAACAAATAGGCCAACTTGTAAAAAAAATGAGGCTAATTTTTTTTCTTATCTTTCGTGCCAATGGTAATTAGTCCATTTTCAGGACAGGACCAAAATAAAGAAAATGAGGAGTTACAGTACATGCAATATTCCACACTCAAAGTTACACACTTCTGTAATTAAAGAAATAATTGAATTTTTACAATTCATCTTTGGTTTCAAAGTTGATCATTAAAATTATTCAACATTTTTCTTCATAATGTTCTTTCTGTTTACATTGCTGTGGTCATTATGTATGCTGTTCTCTTGCATCTGCTTATATCATTCTATATTATTTCTTGGGTCTTCTCATTAATTGAACAAAATCACACTCATTTCTTTCACAGCGTAGCACTATTTATTATATGTACCTACCACAAATTAATCATTCCAAATTGTTGGGCACCATTTTTGGTTTGTTATTTTCTAGTACAAAAATTGAAACAAATATTTTGTTAAATATGGGAGCTTTCTTTTTTTGCTTTTGCTCTCCTTGGGGTTATAGGCCTAGCAGTAAGCTCCCCATGTCAAGGTATAGTTAGTTAAGCTATATTTTTAACGTAATAGTAAATTGATTTCCAGAACAATTGATCCAGTGTCTAGTTCTACAATATATGTTATGGAGCCTTCTGCATTTACTATTTTACATTAAAAAAAATTACATTTATATTTACTGACATCTTTTGTTATCCTTTTCAGTATTCTGACTGTACAATGAAACCTGAGGTTTTTTTTAATTTCATTAGATGTCAAGATGTTTTTTTCAGTCAACAGTTTCCCTTCTTAGCTGCATTGATTTTGTTTATGTAAAATCTTTTAAATTTTAAAGACTGAAAAGCATCTCTTTTACAATTTGTGAACACATATTCCTTGTTAAAATTCTCTACTTATAGTTCTGAAGGATAATCCACCAATTTTCCTCTTCTTTATTTTATTAATATATTTTAGTTTTCAACATTCACTACCATAAGCTTTTGAGTTTTAAATTTTCTGCCCCTCCCTCCCTGCCTCTGTCCTCAAGATGGCATGCAATCTGATATAGGCTCTATATATACATTCTTATTAAACATATTTTCACTAATTTTTCTCTTTTTAAAAAATACAAAAATCATTTATCCATTCATAGTCATCTATTTTTTAATGTGGACTTGTACAGTAATGTAAAATATTTATTTGGAACTTAATGTTTTGTGTGATATACAAGGTTTAGCAACCCTTTTAAAATTCCAGCTGTCTTTTGAATTTTTCCATTAGTTCTTGTAAAATAGGTAGTTCTTCAAGTTTTTTTTGTCTTCTTATATTTATTGAATAATGAGTAATTAATCATTGCTGTTCTTCTGTCATTCAATCATGTTGGAGTCTCTGTGACTCCCTGGTCTATAGCACACCTGGTTCTTCTCTTCTCCACTCTCTCTCAAAGTCTGCCCATAATCATCTTTGTTGCTTCCATGACACTATCTGTTTATCTCATCCTCTGCTATTCCCTTTTTCTTTTGCCTTTAATATAGATGGGATGTTCAAGAAAGGACTAGTACTCCTGGTGTGAGGGCTACTGAACTCTTTTCAAAGCTACTTATCCACCTTTGGTGTCTACCTGCCACCTAGCTCTCACCTATGGCTCCAAGAAGCTGCAACAGGTGAAGTAGCTACACCCTGTTAAACTATCATGGTAGATGGGCTAAACCACATTGAGGGTAACCAAAGAACCTCAAACACATCAACGTGTTATAGAGGTGTCTACCCCAAGTATGTGAAGACTTCCCCAGCAGAATAGGCAGATGTAAACATTTCTTTCAATGGGCCACGAAAGCTGACAAAATTGGCAATATGAAATGCTTAGAGCTTGGTCAGATAACAAAGACGCCAAGGTAATCAACTGCATCCAGAGCCATGGTAAATTGTCTTAACTTTTATCTTGCCACTGGGCTTCTATGACTCTGGAGGAAAGAGTGAGGCTAATGACTTCCCCCAACTCTGCCACACTTAAATCCTATTTACACGCAAGTCAAAAGACAACAGGTATCACACAATCTTTCCCAACATCAGGGTTCTTTTCCAATGAGTTATTATTATATGGCCAAAATATTTGTTTCAGCTTCATTATTTGACCTTCCAGTGAATAGTCTGAAATTATTTCTTTAAAATTGACTGATTTGACCTCCTTTGCTCTCTTAGGGACTCTCAAGAGCCTTCTCCAGCACCACAATTCAAAAGTGTCAATTCTGGCACTCAGTTTTCCTTATAGCCCAATTTGCATAGCTATACATTGCTACTGGAAAAAGTCATAGCTATAACTATACAGACCTTTGTTGGCAAGATGTTGTCTCTTTTTTTAAGTATGCTATTCAGTTTTACCATAGCTTTCCTTCTAAGGAGCTAGCATCTTTTATTCTCATAGCTGCAGTCTTTGCAGTGATCTTTGAGCCCAAGAATATAAAATCTGACACTGCTTTCAATTCTTCTCCCTCCATTTGCCAGAAAGTGATGGGACTAGTTGCCGAGATCTTAGTTTGTTTTTTGTTTTTTGTTTTTTTAATGTTAAGCTCCAAGACAGCTTTTAGTTTTTCTCCCTCGTCAAGAGACTTCTTAATTTTTCTTCACTTTTTGTCATCAGAGTGGCATTGTCTATATATCTGAGATTGTTGATATTTTTCCCGACAGTCTTAATTTTGGCTTTTAATTCATCCAGCATGGCATTTTGCATTATGTACTTTGAATATAAGTTAAATAAAAAACATGACAGTATGCAATTTGTACTTTTCTAATCTTAAACCAATCAGTTGTTCCATGTTCAGTTCTGTTTGGTACTCCCATCTCTTTGAGGATTTGTCACATTTTTTTTTTTGTGATTCACACAGTCAAAGGCTTTCATGTAGTCAATGAAGCAGAAGTAGATGTTTATTTTTCTGGAACTAACTTGTTTTCTCCATAATCCAGCTAATGTTGGCAATTTACTCTCTAGTTCCTCTGCCTCTTCAAAAACCAGCCTGCTCTTCTGGTAATTCTTGGGTTCACATACCACTAAAGCCTAGCTTGCAGAATCTTAAGCATATTCTTGCTGGTGTATGAAATAAGCACAGTTGCTTGGTAATTTAAACACTCCTTGGCATTGTCCTTCTTTAGGACTGGGACATAAACTGATCTTTTCCAATCCAGTGGCCACTGTGGAGTTTTCCAAATTTGCTGGTATATTAGTGCAGCACTTTAACAGCATCATCTTTTAGGATTTTAAATAGCTCAGCTGGAATTCCATCACCTCCATTAGCCTTATTGTTAGCTTCCTAAGGCCCACTTGATTTCATTGGCCAGGATATCTGGCACAAGATCACTAACAACACTATCGTGGTTATTGGTGATGTTAAGACCATTTTTGTATAGGTGTTCGGTGCACCTCTTAATCTCTTCTACTTCTCTTATGTCTCCACCTTTTTTTATCATGCCCATTTTTGCATGAAAGTTTACCTTGATATCCATAATTTTCTTGAAGAGGTCTCTTGTTTTTTTTCCCATTCTATTGTCTTCTTCTTCTTGTTCTTGTTCTTCTTCTTCTTGTTCTTCTTGTTCTTCTTCATTGCTATTTTAAGAAAATTTCTTCTCTCTCCTTGCAATTTTATGGAATTCTGTATTGAGTTCGATATATATTTCCCTTTCTCCTTTCCTTTTCACTTTCCTTCTTTCCTCAGCTATTTGTAAAACCAGACAGCCATTTTGCTTTCTTGCTCTTTTTCTTTGGAATGGTTCTGCCTCCTGTCCAACATTGAGAAGCTCTGTCCATAGTTTTTCAGTTACTCTTTCTACAGATCATATCCCTTAAATCTATTCATTACTTCTACTTCATATTCAAAAGTGGTGTTATTTAGGACCTGAAGTCTGATGGTTTTCCTTTACTATTTCAGCTTAAGTCTGAATTTTGCCATAGGAAGATAATGATCTGAGCTACAGTAGTCAACTCCAGGTCTTTGTTTTAATTGAATATATGGAACTTCTCCACCTTAGGCTGAAAAGCATATAATAAATCTGATTTTGATATTGACCATCTGCTGTTGTTCATGTGTAGAGTCATTTTTGTCTTTGCCCCACTTCATTTAGTACTCCAAGGTCAAATTTAATTGTTACTGCAATTATCTTTTGATCTCCTACTTCAGCATTCCAATTTCTTCTGATGAATGTGACATCATCTTTTTTTTTTAGTGTTATTTCTAGAAGATGTTGTAAATCTTCAAAGAATTGCTGAACTTTCATGCCTTCAGCATCAATGGTTGGAGTATAGACTTGTATGACTGTGATGTTGAACAGATTTTTTGGATTTGAACAGATATCATTCTGTCATTTTTGAGATTATACCCTAGTACAGGTATGTGACACAGTGGATAGAGTGCCTAAAATCAGGAATATCTGAATTTACATCTGTTCTCAGACATTTATTAGCTGTGTGACCCTGGGCAAGTCACTTAACCCTGTTTGCTTTGATTTCCTCATCTGTAAAATGAGCTGGAGAAGAAAATGGCAAACTACTCCAGTATCTTTACCAAGAAAACCTTAAATGGGGTCACAAAGAGTCAGACATGACTAAAACAACTGAACAACAACAACAACAACAACAACAACTGCTTGTTTCACTCTTTTATTGACTATGAGGGCTACTCTATTTCTTTAAGGGATTCTTGCACCCAGTAGCTTATACAGTGATTACCTGAATTAAATTCACCCATTGACATTTATTTAAGTTCACTGACACCCAAGATGCCAATGTTTAATCTTTCCATCTCCTATTTAACCACATCCAGCTTACAGAGGTTCGTAGATCTTATGTCCCAGGTTCCTATATAATATTGATCTTTATAGCATCAGATTTTCCTTTCATCAGCAGATATATCCACAGTTTTCCACTTTCAACCAGTTACTTCATTAGTACTGGAGCTACTCATAGTTTTACTCTGCTCTCCCCCAATAGCATGTTGGACACCTTCCTACCTGAAGGGATCATCTTCCAGTGTCATATCTTTTATAATTTTCATACTTTCATGACCTTTTCTTGGCAAAGATACTGGAGTGGTTTATCATTTTCTTCTCCAATGGATCACTTTTTGTCAGAACTCTCTACTGTGAATTGTCCATCATGGGTAGCCCTGAATGGCATTAGCTCATGGTTTCATTGGGCTATGTAGCTCCTTCATCATGACAAGGCAGTGATCCAAGAGGGAATAATTGAAGTAACTGTTTAAATTTTTAACTTATCTAGTCTTGTCCATTGAACTACTTTATAATTTTTTTAACCAGTGCCAATGTATTTTGATGATTATTATTACATAACATAAGTTGAGTTCTGAAAGTGTTTTTCCTTCTTCATTAAACATATCACAACACAATAAACATGTATTAAGTGCCTACTATGTGCCAGGTACTGTGCTAACTGCTAGAGATACAAATAAGAAAAATGTAGTCACTGCCCCCAAGAACTTCCCATCTAATATGAGAAGATAATCCACAAAAGGAAGCTTGTATACTTTAAGGTGTAGAGATAGAAATGAGAAGAGTATCAGAGTATAGGCACAATGGCATGATGTTGCTGGAGCAGAAGATGAATTGATGAGATCTCAGGTGATGAGCTTATCCTGGAGGAAGCATGATGTTTGTAGAGTCCAAATCAAGCAGGGAAGAGAGTGGGAACTATACTTGAACTTTTTATTTATGCATTTTTTTTTTTTTGCTTTTTGGTGAAGCATTCAGGGTTAAGTAACTTGCCCAGGGTCACATAAGCGTCAAGTGTCTGAGGCCAGTTTTGAATTCAGGTCCTTCTGATTCCAAGGCCACAGCTCTATCCACTGCACCATCCAGCTGCCCCTATATTTGAAATTTTTAAAGTGATTTGGGATTTTTGACTTTTTTTTCTAATTTTTAAAAAATTCTATCTAGCTCTATTCAGAGGTCTCAAGAAAAAGGTAATTTTTATTATCATGTCAAGGCCCAACCATATCTCACAAATTATTTGTCATTCTTTAAAGGGTACTTTGTAATTGCATTTATACATATCTTGTTAGATTAAATTGAATCATAGATATTTTATAGATTGCATAGTTATTCTAAATGGAATTTAAGGTTTTTTTAATTCCTTCTGGATTTTATTATTGAAATATAGAAAGGCTGGTAATTTGAGCATTTATTTTGTATCTGGCTAATTAAAGTTATTTATTATATTAATTAGGTTTTTTTTATGACTCCCTGGGGCTTTCTAAATAAGGCATTATGTCATGTGCAAATAGGAATAATTTATTTCACATTTGACAATATTTATGACTTTAATTGCTTTCTGTTGCTTTATTTCTATCACTAACATTTTTAGAAGTATTCCTAATTACAGTAGGTAAAGAGCACATCCTAGCATTACCCCTGTATTTAGTAGAATAGTGTTTCTAGACAATAATATTGTGTGTACATATGTATAGACATATATGTACATATGTGATCATATTAAAATTGGCTTTCTATGCTTATTTTAGTTTAACATAATATGGAAACATTTATAAAGCATAAGTGAGTTACAGTTGATACTTTTCTGCATCTATTGATAAAACAGTATAGCTTTATTATTTTAATTTCATAGGAATATGTAAATTATTTCCTAATGTTGAATCATCCTTGTATACATGACACAAATTCAATTTGCTTAGTGAATAATTTAAAATAACATATTATTATAGTCTTTTTGCTAAGATATTGTTTAATTTTTGTAGCAACATTCATTTGTGATATTTATATATAATTCTTTCTCTGCTTTATCTTTCCTTATTTCAAGTATTAGAATCACCTATGTTAAATAAAAGTAATTTGGTAGAGTGGCCATTTGATTTTTCAAAAAGAAACAATAACAAAAAATGAAACTATTTCTGTAGCATGATTATTCATTGCTTTTTAAGTATTTCATTGACATTGCCTGTAAAATTCATCTGGACCAGAAGTTTTCTCTCCAGTAGTTCCTTGTTAGCTTATTCAGTTTCATTGTCTGGGATTCAGGTAAGATCTCTATCTCATCTTCTGTTAATTTGGCTATATTCTATTTTGTAGGTGATCTTCCTGTTTCTTTTATATGTGTGAATAGTATATTCTGATCATTCATATCTTTTCTTCTGTCATTTGACCTCATAAATTAGTCCTGAAGTGCCTTATCTTCTGGATTAATCTTAGAATGAACACCTCTTCAGACTATAAAAATACTCATTTCATTTTTATTAAGAATCATCAGAGAATATAGGAAACAAGGATAGATGATAAAATATCATACCCAATAGCAGTTATAGTGGGATAGACTCCACATGCTTCTTTATGTTCCCAACAAAGTGGCTCATCCCACGTCCCAATAATAGTATTCCCATATAATATAAGTGTCTTCATGGATAAGAAGGACCGTGATCTATCTCTCTGAAATTACTTTTATCCCTAAAAGCTACATGTTGTGATAGACTTAGGGTTGCTTTGATAATTGTCAAAACAGTGTCTACATGTCTCAGGATTTTTACATCTCTCCTATTTTGTGTCCTTGTTTTTCTGGACATTTCTCTTCTTCCATTTCTGTAGTTTTGCTACCACACCTCATTAAATTCTTACTGAACCCATTGTTGTCTACATACTTTTTTCTTTCTAGATCTATGTATAGGTATACCAATTGGATTTTAGCGTGAAATGCAGCAGGGCCTAGCCAAAGAGTACTATATGTTGCTTGTTTGTTTTGGATAATTTCATTTTTCTCTCTTTTTTATTAGAATACTTAAAGTTGTTTTTTTTTAAATTTTTCTAATCTTTTAAAAAAGGCTTTTAGTTTTATCATTTTAAAGTCTTTTTTTCTAGTTTGTTTTTCTTATTTTCAAGATTTCTTCTTTTATGTTTATTTTTATTTCATTTGTTGATTAACTTTTTAAAATTGAATACTATTTTATCAATCATATATCTTTATCATTTGTTAATGTATGTTTTCCAAAATTTATTTTTCTCCTGAAGATATGGCTGAGTCACTTAACCATTTGGTGGTCTAGAAAGCTCGCTAAGACTATAAATTACAAATTACTTGCTAACTTAAACTACTGGAGAGCGACTTCTTATTTGGAATTCCTCATATAGATGAAATCATAGGTCTGGATCAAAATAAAAAAAATTCTCTCTCTCACTGTCACACACACATACACACACACACACACACACACACACACTTACATACACACACAAGATTTCCTTTGGAAAGAGAATTAGGGACTTCTTTCCATTTGGGAGAGACAACAAAAAAGATTAGAATGTATTAGAGAAAAATATATATTCTTTTTCTTCTCATTTTAAAATACAATACATAAGTATGCTGTTCTAGGATATTTTAAGACAGTCTGGTTTAGAGACTTAGAGAGAAGGTGATGAACTCAGCCTCACAATGCTAAGATTTTAAGGTGCCACAGTTCTGAATTGGATTGTATAACTAGCAGGTTGGATTTGGAAGCATGGTGGCAGCAGTCTCATCTAGAAGTACAAAAATCACAGCCAGTTCCTTGCAAGCCTACTGGTCTGGAAAAAAAAAAAACTTTAAAAGGTAATTAGGAAGCAATGAATGCTTTACTTCCAGAGAGAAATGAAATGGCTAACAGCCATGTCAGCACTGATGTTATCAGCCCTGGGCAGCAAGCAGAGTTAGGTTTGATGAATATCTGGAAGACAGGAGACTATAACTATAACTGGTGATTTAATCAATGGCATCATCTTCTTAGCTTCTGAATTTATTCAGTGTTCTCAAAAATTTTACAGTGCTTTTCCCTTTGTTTAAAAAGCTAAGATTTCTATCATCATTGTTGGAAGTAGATACATTATCTCCTATTGTGTCTCCCATTAATCTTACTATATATTGTCTATGATTTGATTCTTATTAATTTATAATGTATTTCCTTATTTTATGGATTCTACTATACCCCTGAGGCAGTAAGATTTTTGCTTATTTAGTTGAGAAAACATTTTGTAATTCTCCAAGATAAAACTATTATTGCAATTCTAAATGATTTATTAATATGGATCACAGAATCAAAGAATTTCAGAGTTGTAAGACTTGGCAGTCATGTTGTCTAACTCATAGCTAAGAAAGAATCCCTACCTACAAGACACCTGGCAAATGGTCATCAAGACTTTGTTTAAAGAACTGCAGGAAATGGGCACCCATTCAGTTATAAGCAGCCTCACTGCATTTTTTTTCTATATTTCATACTGTTAGGAAGTTTTTCCTTACATCAAATCTAGATTTGCTTCTCTGAAATGCCTACTAATTGCTCCTAGTTCTGTCCTCTAAGGCCAAACAAAATACATCTAGTGACACTTTTGCAAGACAACCATTCAAATATTTAAAGAAAAGCTATGTAATTTTCTCTAAATTTTCTCCAGGATAAAAACGTCCAGTTTCTTCAGTCAATCTTCACGTATCGTTAACTCAAGGCCTTTCACTTTCCTGGTTTTCTTGTTCTGGGCACTGTGCAGTTTATCAGTTATTTACCTCAAACGTCTAATTAGATAAGAATCCCAGCAGAATATAAGCTCCTTGAGGGCAGTACCTATTTTTGCGTTTCTTTGTATCGCCAGTGTATTCCATATAGTAAGAGCTAATAAATCCTCTTTGACTGATGTCTAAAACGGATCATGGTTGTTCATGTGTTTTCAGAACGGTTCTGACTACAAAAGCACGATTAAGGACGCTCTTAGTCCTGGAAACTGTCTCTTAATACAATACCAAATTGAATAATCCTTTTTTTTCCTACTATATCATACTGTTGCTTTATGTTAAACTTGTAACTTATTAAAAACCTGAGTTATATTCAAAGTGCTGTTCCCCCTTCATCTTGTATCTATGAAATTGATTTTTTTGAATCCAAATGTAAGACTTTGTATTTGTCTCCTTTGTTGGGAGAAGATGGGGTTAGTTTATGTGTACACTTAGTGGATGTCTTTGATGCTAGAGTATCAGAAACCTTCCCTAGCATACCGTTTTTTATGATGTACAGAAAGTATGCTGTCACTAATCAATTTGAGCTACTAACTAGGGTGGACAGTATATAATTTTGCCATCAGGTGATGGTACAATCAAGCCACCAGCCAAATAGTTTCATCAGAAAAGAACTAACTAATTTTGACAGGATTTAACAATAGCTGCAGCAATCCCACAGCTCTCCAGAGACATTCAGATATACATTCTTATGGTACTCTCCCTCCTACCACTTCAGCTCTGCAGAAATCATGACATGATCCCAGCTAGATTCAAAATTCATCTAGGAGTATGGAAAAAAAGAAAGTGAAAAAAAATCACTGTGTAATGAGAAGTCTAGAAATCATGATTTAGATTTCAACTCGAAACCCACATTTGGAAAATCTGTTCTTAGTGCACCAATCTCGTCTAGAAGACTTAAGCAATTGACTTTTTATTAGCCATGTGATTAATTAAAACAAAGTAATGTGAATAATTGCAAAAGACTGATATAAAACAAAAGTAAGGAAGTTGTTGAATAGTAACACGGTGAAGAAATTGCTTAGCTCGGTTGTTCTTCCCAATGTTCCTCTTGACCACTCTTCCGAAGTGCCAGGACAATAAGAATGAGCTATGTAAACGAACAGCAAATAAACTCTACATACAAAAAGAGAGGGAAAAAAAAAGAAAGGCGCTCCAGAAGGTGGTATTAATCACCGGGCCACATCTTCCCAGTGGCTGGTGTTTCCTAGCTATGCTACTCTTTGTCCTGATCCCTGGTGTCTATTTATAACAATGACCTGTTTCTCCACCAGGTCTTTGCTTTCAGCATTTTCCCCATTTCATTTTTTTCCCCTAAATCTAACTCAGGCTGCAATGTCAGTGGCAGCTGCGACCACAGCAACCAGCAAATATCTTCAGCTCTCCTGTCCTGTAGAATGCTCCCAGTCTCAGAAGCCTCTCTCACCACTTCTACATGCGTAAAATAACATGGAATGATAAACTAGAATCTCTCCAACATCAAACACACAATTTGATGAGCTTTAAGTGACTTCTATATCCTAGGTGTTATGCTGAACATAGAAGACACAAAGAAAAGCCAAAACAACAACAACAACAAAATCCCTGCCTCCATGACCTCATAATCTAACAGACAGATAACATACAAATGACTATATACAAATAAATTATATACAGGATAAATAGAAAATAATCAACAAAGGTTAGGCACAGGAATTAAGAGTGCAGGGAAAGGTTTCCTATATAAAGTAAGATTTAAGTTGGGACTTGAAGGAAGAAAAGGACTAGAGAATAAGAAAACCAAAGTAATAGAGAAATGAACAACTGCATATATTTATAATTTTACCCATTGTTGCATTGGACTATTTTCCCACAATCAACTTGTGACCAAATGGCCTAAGATTTAAAGCTAGAAGGCACCTTAGAGGCAATTTAGTCCAACTAACTCGTTTTATAGGTGAGGAAACATACTCAGAGAAATTAAGTGGGTTGTCCAATGTCACCCAGGGAGTAACTGTGAGAGACATTATGAACACCTGTTAAATCCCTATTAAATGTCATCTTATTAGATCCTTTCAAATTTTCTAACCTAGTTTAAGATAATTTTAGATCCTGTCTGTCACATAATTTGTTAACAATCTCTCCCAACTTTGTCTAATCTACATATTTCATAAGGAAGTGATTTATATTTTCATTAGAATCACTGAGAAAAATGATAGATAGCACAGGGCCAAGTATAGATCCTTGGGCCCTGCATCCGTAGGCTTTAGTTTTCTCATTTGTAATATGAGCAGATTGATCTAGATGACCTCAGAAGACCTGTTCACTTCTAAATTTAAGTTCCATGGTCCTATGATATCAAACTATTAATGAATATTCTTTGAGTCTGACCATACAATTAGTTCTGAATCCACCTAGCTGTCCTATCAAATAGCCCACGTGTCTCCATTTTTCCCAGAAGAGACTCATGAGAGACCATCAATCCTCAGATATAGTTAAATTATATCTATAGCGTTTGCTTGATCTACTAGTTTACTAATCCTATAGGGAAGAAAAGGAGATAAAACTAATCTAATAACACTTTCTATAATTCTATTAGATGAAGGGGACATACTGCTTATCTTTGAAAAGTGCTCTTATATTTGTGAGTAAGCTGCAAAAATGTTAATTATAGTCATCTGTAATATTATTGAAGAAAAACAAGGATTCTTTATGTGTTTTTAATGGAAGAAAAGGCATAATTATTACACCACTTCTTCAGCTGCCTTACATATTTACTGTGTACATTCCTATAAATAACAAACATTATTATAAGATTGCTTTAGTGGCATTAAATTAACAAAGCATATTGTTATATTTTTTCTTTGTTGTCTACATCTTTTCATAGATTTTCCCCCAGTCTTCAAACATTCAAACTTCTATCATATTTATTCCTTATACATCTGAAACTCCACATGGGATCCAATAATTCTGTGTTCTCTCTGAGAGTTAATCATTCCACCTAAGATGTCTTCATTGTTAGAAATCTCTAAACACCACCAAATTCTTCAGTTTATTGATGAGAAGTGACTTGACTTGACCAAGGAAAGGAAGAACACTTTTCAGATACTTATTTTAAAATCACTAATGACAGCACATCACTATGGATGGTGAGATCCTCCAGATATTCCTGTCAACAGATGACATCAAGCCCAGGGACACTAAAGAGACTCATGGAAGAGTTTGACCTGACTATCCATACAGGAAACACCAAGTGGATAATAAGTGTCAATTGCACAAATTTCAATATGCTTTTAGACACTCTATAAGGTTTGTTTTACAGAATGCATATCTTTAGCAAATAGTACCAGATCAACAATGAACTAGGCCCAGACTTCAACAGGATGATTTGAATGAGCTGAATTGCTTTGAGGAAAATGTTGAGCTCTTTTACTGAACCTGAGATTTCCACGGAAGAAAGGTACTATCTTTTCAATACTAATGTTTGACATACTTGGCACATTGCTATAAGATATAGAATAGCCACCCTCTGTAAAGAACTAAAGAAGACTATTACACATAGGGTAATGGAGAGGTACAGAGTGAATGAGAACAGGCTAAAATAACATATGACCAATAGAAAACTCAGAAGAAGGAAAGAAATAAAGAATGCTATACAATAGGAAAAGAAGATTAGCTGGTTGTGTGGTAAGAACAAGGGATGGCAAATGGGTAGGCAAAATAATTCTTTCATTGGGACCCTCACGGTTTCAGAAGAAACAAAGGAAACACATTTGGTAGACTTGTTAAGATGAATTTTTGGAAGAACATGAAAAAGACTATCACTGGATGAGCAGTGATAAATGGATTTGTGATTTGCATTGCTGCTGGGAACTGCTTAACTGATGTGATCATAGATTGAGTTGAATATTTTTGAATATTTAATACCAATACTCACTCAGAAACCTATTTAATCACACTTTATGCACAGTTTTTTAAAAAAAAGTTGTTTATCTGATTGCCAAGACAATAGCAGATAAGGAATTTAAAAACTCAGAGAAAGAATGTGAAGCTACTATAGAAAATTTTTCTGGCAGCATGAATAAAAAAAAAAGTAAGAGTTAACAGTCTGAAAGCAAATTAGAACAAGGTAAAAGCCTTAAAAAACCAAAAGCAAACTAAAGACTCAAAAAGCACAATATGCTGGTTCCATTTAGCAATAATGTGAGTGTAAACAATTCTATATACCTCAAATAACTCTGAAGGTGTCACTGTGTTACTATAAAGAATAACAACTGATTCTGATGTTCACTTTGAGTCAAAAATAAAATGTTCCATATATTATCAGTAAACACTATTTAATATAGCAGAGAGGTAATACAAACTAAATAAAAAGTTTAAAATGGGGGTGGTAGAGCTGAGATGGCAGAGTAAAGGCAGAGACTGACCTGAGTTCTTCCAAATTCCCCTTGAAAGAACGTTAAAAATAACACCTCAAAATGAATTCCAAAGGCGAAGAATAGGGAAAAAATAAAAACAACTTTCTAGTCCAAGACAACTAAGAAGGTTGGCAGGAAATGTCTGTCACACTGGGGTAAGAGTAAAGCAGAGTCCAGCACATGTTGTGCCAGCACAAGCCATGTTTTGAAAAGCCAACTGCAGGCATGGGGGGTAATTGAATAGGCCACAGTGAGTTACAGAGCTCTTAGCAAACAAACAATAAGGGGCTTTGACAACTGATTGCAAGGTGATTACAGGGGATCTTTGCTGGTGCTGGATGTAGCACTCTATTTTATTGCCCATATGCCGTTTTGGGTCTCATTTCCAGGGTGAGAAGGAGTACTAGCAAGAACAAAAACCCTGAAAAGGTTTCAGGGCAGAAAAAATGTGCTTCTGGTCACTCAAAGAACAGGGCACAGGTCAAAAAAGCAGTGACCATATGTCGCTTTAGATCATGTCACCTTGGAAGAGCTGAAAGCTTACAGAAACTCTCCACACACTCCAGAACTAGATCGGAAAACAGGAGTACAAAAAACCTGAAGCTTGGGACAGTGTGTCCTCCATCTCCAGAGCAGAGCCCAACTTTAACATAAAACTAAAAGTCAGGAAACGAGTAAATAAGAACAACAAAAAAAAAAGATGAGAAAGAGAGATGCACTGAGAGATGGAGGAAGGGAGAAGTAGAATGGAATAAATCATCACACATGAAAGAGGTGCAGAAAAGCTTTTACAATGGAGGGGGAAATGAGGGGGTAGCTGATAAGACTTGAACCTTATTATCATTGGAATTGGCTCAAATTGGGAATAACAGGCACACTCTTTAGGTATAGAAATCTATCTCACCCTACAGGGAAGTAGGATGAGAGTGAGACAGAGAAGTGCTGATTAACACCTGTCAGAATGGCTACTATGACAGAAAAATAAAATGATAAATGTTGGACAGGATGTGGGAAAGTCGGGACACTAATGCATTGTTGGTGGACTTGGGAACTGATCCAATCATTCTGGGGAGCAATTTGACACTACGCCTAAAGGGTTATAAAACTTTCAATACCCATTGACATAGCAATACTACTACTAGTTCTGTGTCCCAAAAGGGAAAGAAAAAGGACCTATATGTGCAAAAATTTTGACAGCTACACTTTTTGTGGTGGCAAAGAACTGGAAATTGAGGGGATTACCACGAATTGGAGAATGCCTGAACAAGTTGTGGTTTATGATTGGGATGGAAAAATATTATGCTATAAGAAATGATGAGCAGAATGCTGTCATAGAAACCTGGAAAGACTTACATGAACTGATGAAAAGTGAAGTGGGCAGAGCCAGGAGAACATTGTATACAGTAACAGCAATGTTTTAATGATGATCAACTGTGAATGACTTAGCTATTCTGATCAATACAATACTTAAAAGCAATTCTGAAGGACTTATGATGAAAAAATGCTACCCATTTCCAGAGAAAAACAAAACAAAAACAAACAAAAAACAAGAAAACAAACTGATAGAGTCAGAATGTAAATTGAAGCATGCTGTTTTTTTTTTTAGAAAATCTGGAAGTCAAAATTTTAAAAATGTAAATTTTTTTCTCCATTTAATTGAAGAACATTATTAAAGAGATGAAGGGCAATAGAATGAGTCATTCTGTATCATTGTTTTCTTGAAAATAACAAAATCTGACAAGTGCTCATTGTGTATAAGCTACATCATATATTGCTTACATACAACACAATTGTTTTCCACAGAGTCAAAGTTCTGTTGTGAAATCCAAACTTCATATATCTAAGGAAGAACAAAGGTACTTTTTAACTACACCGAAAAAGGTAATTTAAAAGTACTGAATAAAGAAATAATTAAGGTTGTGTCTTCACAGCAGCAAATATTGGATGGATTAAAATGGTCTTATCCACTCCTCCAACTATCTAAATTCCTTTCATCTGTCAAGGCTCAACTCAAGGTCCATGAAGCTTTTTCACATAAACTTCAATGATCAATACAGTGCTCATTGATTTCTTCTCTAAATTTCTACTGAAGTTAGTATATACCACTTAAGATCATGTGCTGTCTTGAATTTTCCTATTTCATTAATTCTAAAACCTACTATGTGAATATACTGTGTTGTTAGCCTTAATTTCTCTAACAGATTTAAAGTGTGATAACAATAGGAAGTGTAATGTATTTCTCTTATTTTTCCCATAATATTTAACAGAATTCTGAACATATAGTAAGCTTGGAATATAAATCTCACTGTCTAGGACATAGGAACATTTGAGGAAATTACTGTCTTGCAGCACAGGTTCTACTTATTTTTTTCTTAAACATTTTTGCTCAGCTTTGTTGATTGGGGATAGAATATAATAATAGATTAGGACTCAAGAGACCTAGGTTCTATAAATGACTACAATTAATTAGCTGTGTACCTAAGCAATTCCACCTTGGTCTGGCCAACAGGTTTTTCTTGTTGCTATTTATTCTGCAGTTTCCTATAAAATTTGGATTTTACATGGAGGAGTTTTCTGTGTCGTTCAATAGCGTGTGTGCGTGCATGTGTGTGTGTGTGTGTGTGTGTGTGTGTGTATGTGTGTGTGTGTTTGTGTATAAGATACAGAGAAGCAGAGACAGTCAAAGGGACAGAGACCAAGACAGAGATTTTTAAATTTTAAACAAAATCCTATGAATTGGCTTTTATGGTCTAAACTCAAACCCCAACTTAATTTTAAGAAGAAGAATGAAAGCTTATTTTTGTTCTTGTGCCACAGCACTTAGCCCAGTTCCTAGTGTATATAAAGCATATGCTTAATATATACTTGTTGAATTTACTGGATTTAATTATAATAAATCCATAAACCAATAAGGGAGAGGGTAGATAGGAGTTTAGGTTATATTAAGCACAAATTAGGTAGACTCATGTCTTATAAATGCAGTCTTGGGTGCAAAGGGAGAGTGACACACACACACATACACCCATGTGTGTGTATGTTAGTAGGTATAATGTGTTTTATTTGATATTCCATTGGTTGAAAACTTATGTAACCCCTGTCCCAAAGGTCATTGGCATGGAACTCTCTCCTTACAGGCAGATATGAAGGCCCTGCTCCCCAGTCCCTGTTCCCCACCATTTCTATTGTAAAAGTGCTTTCTTGTGTACCTCTTTTATGTGAGAAATTTCCCCCATTCTATCTCTCCTTTCCTCTTTCTCCCAGTGATCCCTCTTTCTCACCCCTTCATTTTTTTAGAGATCATTCAAAAATAATTGACTCACACCCATGTCCTTTTGTCTTTGTAAACTCCTTTTAACTACTCTGATAATGATGCCATTCTTAGGAATTATATGAATAATTTTCCCATATAAGAATGTAAACAGTTTAACATTCTTGATACCCTTATGATTATTATTTCATGTTTACCTTTTTAGTCATTTTTTTCAGTCTGGTGTTTGAATATGAAATTTTCTATTCAGCTCTGGTCTTTTCATCAGGAAATGCTTGGAGGTCCTTTATTTATTTAAATATCTATTTTTTCCCTGATGGATTATACTCAGTTTTGCTAGGTAGGTGATTCTTGGTTTTAATCCTAGCTCCTTGGACCTCCAGAATATTATATTCCAAGCCCTCCAATCCCTTAATGGAGAAGATGCTAGACTTGTGTTATCTTGATTGTGTTTCCATGACACTTGAATTGTTTCTTTGTGGTTGCTTGCAATATTTTCTCCTTGACCTGGGAACTTTGGAATTTGGCTATAATATTCCTAGGAATTTTCCTTTGGGGATCTCTTTCAAGAGGTGATCAATGGATTCTTTCAATTTCTATTTTAGCCTCTGGTTCTAGAATACCAGAACAAATATCAGTTTTCCTTGATAATTTCTTGAAAGATTATGTCTAAGCTCTTTTTTTTTATCATGTTTTCAGGTAGTCCAATAATTTTTAAATGATCTCTCCTGGATTTATTTTCCAGGTCAGTTGTTTTTCCAATGAGATATTCCACATTGTCTTTTATTTTTTTCATTCTTTTGGTTTTGTTTTACAATTTATTGATTTCTCATGAAGTCATTAGCTTCCATTTGCTCCATTCTAATTTTTAAGGAATTATTTCCTTCAGTGAGCTTTTGGACCTCCTTTTTCATTTGGCCAATTCTGCTTTTGAAGGCATTCTTCTTCTCATTGGCTTTTTGGACCTCTTTTGCCATCTGGGTTAGTCTATTTTTTGAAGTGTTATTTTCTTTGGTATTTCTTTTTGTATCTCCTTTATCAAGCTGTTGACTTGTTTTTTCTCACATCACTCTTATTTCTTTTCCAAATTTTTCCTCTAATTCTTTTACTTGATTTTCCTATATCACTCCAATTTTTCTTCTGAATATTTCCTCTAATTTTCTTACTTGGTTTTCAAAATCCTTTTTGAGCTCTTCCATGTTCTGGGACCAATTCATATTTTTCTTGGAGGCTTTGGATGTAGGAGCTTTGGCTTTGTTGTCTTCTTCTGGTTGTATGTTTTGATCTTCTTTGTCACCAGAGTAAGATAACACAGTCTGACTCTTTTTGCACTGCTTGCTCATGATCCTGGCCAATTACTTGAGTTATAAACTCTTTGTTAATGTAGGGTCTATTTCCAGTCTGGAGAATGCACTGTCCCAAGCTTTAGAGGCTTTGTGCAACTGTTTTCAGAAATACTTCTAAGGACCTGTAATTTTTCAGTTCTTCCAAGGTGGTATGATCAAAGGAGAGGTGTTTACTCCTTTCCTGTCCTGTGTTCTGCTCTGTGAATGACCACAAACATTCTTTTCTACCTTGGAACTGTGAAGAGGATTCTCTCTTCACTGCCACCAGAAGCTCCAATACACCACGGCTCCTCCTTGCCCCAGGACCACCACCCAGGATTGTGACCAAGATCCAAGCACAGGCAAAGCAAAAGAATACTGCCTCAGTGCCACCAAAAAGATACCCACAATCCCCCTCTCTCTGATCAGCTGCTCAATCCCCCACTATCTGTGGGCCAGGAGCTCTGGAGGCAGCCACCACTGCCACCACCCTGGAGCTGCGTCAAGGCTGGGGCCAGACCGTGTTCCTCTCTCATCCAGGTCTGACATACCTTTCCTAATGATCTTTAAAGTTGTTTTTGGTGTTTGTGGTTTGAGAAGTCTTGAAACCGCCATAGTTGCCAGTGATTCAGTCCCCTGAGGTCTGTTCCACATTCATTGGAGTCCCTTCTTTGCCTGCATCGCCTATACTGAACTTTGCTCCTCTACCAACTTGGTGCAAAAGACCTTTCCCATCAACCATCCAGGTTGTCTTGGACTAGAGATTTGTTTTACTCTGCCTTTTTGTGGGTTCTGCTGCCCTAGAATATATTTAGAGTCATTTTTACAGGTATTTGTAGGGGTTTTAGGGAGAGCTGAAGCAAGCCACTGATTTTACTCCATCATCTTGGCTCCATTCCCAGTATAGTAGTTTTTTATGGTCAAAAATTTTTTTTTCCTGATTTGCTCATTTTTTTCAAGTTTTTTTTTTCCCCTTTCCTTTGGAATTTATATTAAAGTTGGGCTCTGCTTACCCAGGTTTGGAAAGTTACTGTGTCAAGCTTCAGTTTTTTTTGTTTGTTTGTTTGGTTGGTTTTTTTGGGTTTTTTGGTGAAGCTTTTTTCAGAGAGAGTTATGTGGATCTGCAAGTTTTTGGTGCTTCCAAGGTGGTGGAATCCTGGTGTGGGTATGGTCACTGCCCTCCTGGTTTAAACTCTGGCTTTTACATAGGAAGGGCCCCTGGTACCCTGCAGGCACATGCATTAGGACTCTCTTTGCCTTAAAACTGTGAGCAAGGCTCCCGCTCCCTCGTGACCCATGCCCAGCACTCCTCTCCACTCTGGAACTGTGATCTAAAACTGGATATGGACAATAGTTTTCCCAAACAGTATCAGTTGTACCCGGTGCCAGTAAAAGGTCCCCTGTAGTCCCTTTCTGACCAGATGTCTAAGCCCCTTTCTCTGGGCTGAGAACTCCTGAACCTGTTGCTGACACCACCACTGCTAACACCATTATTGTTGCCAATGCATGTGTGGGCTCCAAACAAGCTCCCATCCCATTGTCATAAATTTCCTGGCTTTTTTTCTTTTTTGTAGGTCAAAAAAATGTCTCCTCCTGACTTTTTATTTGTTCTGCTGCTCCAAAATTTGATTTGAGGCATTAGTTTAAAGTAGTTTGGAAGCCAATGTTAGAGAGTTCAGCTGAGTTGTTTCTAGTCTGCCATATTCTGTTCTAAGCTTTTTTAGAAAAATTTTCCCTCTCAGCAACTGACCATTTTGTTTTTAGTAGAGCTACTTGACTGAGAAACTTGGAGGACTTTTACCTCCCAAACTGACTTTTTTTTTTTTTGGTCTGGATGAATCTTAAGACTATATCCTTTTATCTCAGTTTTTACCTAGTGCTTTGTGATTGAATGGACACTGCCTCAGGCAAACAAAATGAGACCTCATGGCAATGGGGGGGGGGGAAACGTTTTTGTCATTTTCTTGTGTCATTATTTTATTTCAATAACAAGATTTGTCTTCGCATTCTGGGAAACATTTGTTTACATTGTTTTTCTTTATTTCTCTTTTTGTAGGAAATAGAATATATTTTCAGAGCTACAATTTTGTTTCTTCCTGTTATATCCTGGAATTTCTTAATGCATTTTTTATTGTTTCGTTGGGTTTTTGAGGTGTAAAAAGCTTCTCCTAGCTT
Organism: Phascolarctos cinereus; assembly: GCF_003287225.1. Classification (NCBI taxonomy): domain Eukaryota; kingdom Metazoa; phylum Chordata; class Mammalia; order Diprotodontia; family Phascolarctidae; genus Phascolarctos; species Phascolarctos cinereus. Next base: position 259,501,404 of record NW_027555847.1, read on the forward strand.
GTTTTCATTTCATTCAAAAGCTGTATTGATTGATATGGTATAAAGTATGAATGGTTCTAAATTTATATTTACATGTTATATACTGATATAGGAAAAATAAATTGGTACTATTTTTATGAAATGAATTCAGGTTTTTTGCTGTACTATTATATTTTGTCATTCAATTGTTCCAGTCATGTCTGACTCTTTGTGATCCCTCCTGGAGTATTGGAGTGTTTTGCCATTTCCTTTTGCATCTCATTTTACCTATGAGGTAACTGAGGCAAACAAAGTTAAGTGATTTGCCCAAGGTCACATAGCTAGCAAGTGTCTAAGGCCAGTTCTGAACTCAGGTCTTCCTGATTCCAGCCCCAGTGTTCTATTCACTGTGTCACCTAGCTGCCCTTTACTATTATATTGTTAATCATGTAAATTGATTCATATTGGACCATTTTGCTGCAATACTGTACATTTGTAAATTACATAAACAATTTATTGCATTAATTTGTGCATTAATATGATCACATATAGAGCAATCTCTAGAAAAAAAAATGAGAGCTAAGTTTCTTGAGAGGTAGTGCTTTTACTATTGAAAAGCATAGACATCTAGATCCAGACATTTTAAGGACATTTTAAGGGTATTGGACAGAGAAGTAAAAGAGTTGGAAAAGTGTATAATTAAGGTTACTAATGTTAAGGAGGTGAGGTAATTCAGAAGTTTTTCTAAACCTACCTAAGAATTTTGACCATGGAGATATATCTGAGGAATTAACAGCAGGAATTTATTCCTAGGAATTTCAGGCTTGTCCATCCTCTGAGGATAAGGAACTGCTTAAAAAAATAGGAGCTCATCTAATCAAAGAAGGCATTCCTATAGAGAGATTGAAGATCACAATTACACTTAATAATTCCACTCTGTCTATGAGTAATGCAGAGACCCTACCTTTTGTGGTATAAAATTACTACCAAAATTGGCATGTGCACAAAACATGAACTATGTCACCCAGAAGACCAATCCAGTGACACAGGTAAGACAAACAAGAGTAAGCCTGAACGGGAAAGTCCCTAAAACAAAATGATGAGATTGTCAGATAGTCTAAGGAATATTGTTTCAAAAGCAGTGTCAAGGCTAGATGTTACCTGGCAGGATATAGACAAACTTTAGCTCAGATATTTAAGAGCAGTGGATCAAAAGATACCTACCCTAATTTTGTCTCTAATATTGTCCAGCAAAAAGGTGAAAAGCCTATTGAGCTTTTCCTCAGGTGGAGCAATGAGAACAAAGAGATTTTTATAGATAACGTTCTATGAATCCTGAGGATGCAGGAAAAACTACACTACAGCACTTATTTCAGGGCTTGGTACAGGACTCTTATGCAACTGACATCATTGGATCTATGTAAGCACAGAAACCACTGCCAACAACAGCCCAGGTGAGGCAGTTACTCTTGAGCTTCAATGATTAGTATAATTCACAGGTCTCAGCCTCAGTAGGCTCTAAGTCTTCTTGATTTTGGGGCACAGGAGCGAAGCAAGACAACAGCACCACTAGTGCTGAGATGCAGTCACAGAATCTGAGAAAATCTGGTAAGACATGGAGCAGTGAATAAGGTTCCTGAAAAGGTAGAGAACCAAGGGAATAGAGGATATGAAAAATAGATATATTTTTCAATTAGGTAATCATCAGAATAACAGATTTGTAAAATCTGAACAAGGCCAGGGAAGGTAATCCTGGACTCCCAAGGACAGTCACACTGACCTCATCATCAATTCCCTGTGGATCTATTCCACCTAAAGTCACAGAATCATATACAGAGGTGATAGGAAATATTGCAGATGTGAATTGTAATGCTGTCCCATAGAGTTACTATAATTTTCCATTCTTTTTTGATAAGTATTTGGGTAAAATACCTTTTAAGCCTATGACAGGACTCAGTGATTTGAGTGAAAGACTATTCATACCTGAGATATATCCAGGTGAGCTTGAAATTTCCCAAGGAAGCTGTTGGTGTCAGAACAGAAAAGTGGACAGGATTCCTGGCTCTGGTATGTCCAAATACTCCAACATTCACTAAAGTGACAACACTGATTGGAACTGATTCTAGTCTTTCCAAAATTCTAGCATGATACTGCAAGCAATAAGCTGGAGACTCCATACCCACATACTTTGACCATCCATGCAAACTGCAGAGGATTATAAGAGGAAGCAGATGTGAACATCACAGAGGCCCTAACTGTTCATCCTCTGAACTGGATCCTAAGGTATTTGACTTTTGGGACTCCCAAGAACTACACAAATAAAAGAATAAGTTGAAACCAGAACTCAGGAAAGACAGATATGTTCTCATTCCATGGGTAGGATATAGAATGTGTGTGAAGTACAGCATATAGAATCCAGATCACTGATTCCAGAGCATTCAAATAAAGACCTAGGAGGATTCTTCTGTCTATGATGGTGGATCTCAGAATTATGTTTTTAATTTATTTTAATAGTATTTTCCCCAATTACATGTCAAGACAATTTTTAGCATTCATTTTTATAAGATTTTTTTTTGTAAAAGTTTTCCAAATTTTTCTTCCTCCTTCCTTTTCCTCCCTGAAAAATATTAGGCAATTTGATATCAGTTATACATGTGCTATCATGTAAAATACATTTCCATATTGTGAAAGAGAAAAGATCAAAATTAAAAATCACAAAAAGAATAAAGTAAATGGAAAAAGTATGCTTCTATTTGTATTCAGAATCCATCAGTTCTTTATCTGGATGTTAATAGCATTTTCCTTCTTGACTTCTTTGCACTTTTCTTGGATCATTGTGTTGTGGAGAAGAACTGAGTCATTCATGATTCATCATCACACAATATTACTGATGCTGTACAGAATGTTTTCCTCATTCTGCTTATTTCACTTTGCATCAGATCATACAAGTCTTTCCAGGTTTTTTCTGAAATGTGCCTGTTCATCATTTCTTATTGTATATATTCCATTACACTCATATACCACTGCTTATTCAACCATTCCTCAATTGATGGGCATGCACTCAGTTTCCAATATTTTGCCACCATGAGAAGGGCTGTTATAAATATGTTTGCTCATATACTCCTTTTTCCCTTTTATTATGATCTCTTTGGGATACAGATGTAATGGTGGTATTGCTGGATCAAAGATTATGCACAGTTTGGTTGCCCTTTGGGCATAGTTCCATATTACTCTCCAGAATGGTTGGATCAGTTCACAACTCCAAAAGCATTACATTAGTGCCCCAATTTTCTGATATTATCTCCAACATTTATCATTTTCCTTTTTGGTCATGTTAACATATTAGTCAATCTGATAGGTGTGAGGTGGTACCTCAGAGATGTTTTAATTTGCATTTCTCTAATCAAAAGTTATTTAGAACACTTCTTCATATGCTTATAGATAGGCTTTGATGTCTGCATCTGAAAACTGACTGTTCGTATCCTTTGACCATTTATCAATTGAGGAATGGCTTGTATACTTATAAATCTGACATAGTTCTCTATATATTTAAGGAATGAGGCCTTTATCAGAGACACTTTATGTAAAGATTGTTTCCCAGCTTTCTGCTTTCCTTCTAAAGTTTGTTGCATTGGTTTTGTTTGTACAAAAGCTTTCTATTTTAATAGAATCAAAATTATCTATTTTAAATTTTGTGATGTTCTTTATCTCTTGTTTGGTCAGGAATTCTTCTCTTCCCCACTGAATTGACAGGTAGACTACTGTGTCTTGTGTACCTAATCTATTCCATTGATCCACCACTCTATTTCTAGCCAGTACCAGAGAGATGATTACTGCTTTATAACATAGTTTGAGATCTGGTATTGTTAGGCCACTGCCTTTGTATTTTTCCCCCATTAATTCCCTTGATATTCTTGACCTTTTGCTCTTCCAGATGAATTTTTCTGTTATTTTTTTCCATCTCTATCAAACAATTTTTGATAGTATGATTGGAATGGCACTGAATAGGTAAATTAGGCAGAATTATAATTTTTATTATATTGGCTTTGCCTACACATTAGCAATTTATATTTTCACAGTTGTTTATCACTGATTTTATTTGTGTGAAAATTGTTTTGTGATTGTGTTCACATAGTTCCTAGTTGTCTTGGCATGTAGACTCACAAATAGTTTATATTGTTTACAGTTATTTCAAATGGGATTTCTCCTTCTATCTCTTGCTGCTGGGATTTGTTGGTTATATAAACAAATGCTGGTGATTCATGTGGGTTTGTCTTATATCTTTAAACTTTGTTAAAGCTGTTAATTATTTCAAGTACTTTTTTTTCATTGATTCTCTAGGAGTCTCTAAGTGTACTATCATCATCTGCAAAGAGTGATAGTTTTGTTTCCTCATTGCCTCTTCTAATTCCTTCAATTTCTTTTACTACTCTTAATGTTATAGCTAATATTTCTAGCACTACATTGAATAATAGTGATGATAGTGGGCATCCTTGCTTTACCCCTGATCTTACTGGGAAGGCATCTAGCTTATTCCCATTACAGACAATGACTGCAGATAGTTTTAGATAGATACTGCTTATCATTTTAAGAAACTCTCCCTTTATTTCTATACTCTCTGTTGTTTTTAATGGGAATGGGTAAAATCAGGGTTAAGTCACTTGCCCAGGGTCACACAGCTAGTAAGTGTCATTTGTCTGAGGCCGGATTTAAACTAGGGTCCTCCTGACTCCAAGGCCAGAGCTCTATCTACTGTGCCACCTAATTGCCCCTACTGTGCCACCTAGCTGCCCCTGGTATTTTGAATAGAAGCTTTTTCAGCTTCTATTGAGATAATCATATGATTTCTGTGGTTTTATAATCAAGATGGTTAATTATGTTGATAGTTTTCCTAATACTGAACCAACTCTGCATTCCTGGTATAAATCACACATGGTCATAGTGTACAATCCTTGTCATAGATTGCTGTAATTGCCTTGCTACTATTTTGTTGAATATTTTTGCATTGATATTCATCAGGGATGAATTTCTGTTTTAGCTCTTCCTGATTTAGGTATCAGCACCATATTTGTGTCATAAAAGACATTTGGTAGCACTCTTCCTTCATGTATTTTCTAAATAGTTAATATAGTATTGGAATTAACTGTTCTTTGAATATTTGGTAGAATTAACTTGTGAATCTATCTGGCCCTGGGGATCTTTTTTGTCCTTAAGGGATTCATTAATGTCTTGTTCAACTTCTTTTTCTAAGTTGGAGTTATTTAGGCATTCTATTTCCTGATCTACTAATCTTGGTAATTTGTATTCTCGTAAATATTCATTGATTTTGCTCAGACTGTTAGATTTATTGGTATATAATTCAGCAAAATATTTCCTAATAATTATTTTAATTCTTCTTCATTGGTGGTGATTTAACCTTTTTCATTTTTAAAACTGGATATTTTTTACAAAATCAAATTAACTAATGGTTTATCTATCTTATTGTTTTTTTTCTTTTTTTCATAAAAGCAGTTCCTAGATGCTTTTTTTTTTTAAACTCAGTAACTTTTTACTTTAAATCTTATCAGTCTCACTTTTGATTTTCAGGATATCCAATTTGGTGCTCAATGCATGATTTTTAATTTGTTCTTTTTCTAGGTTTTTTTTTTCACACCCAATTCATGGATTTTTCTTTTTTTCAGTTTTGTTGATTTAAGAATTTAGATAAATAAATTTTCCTGTAAGTACTGCTTTGGCTGCATCACATAAATTTCGGTATGCTGTCTCATTATTGTTTTTTTAATGAAATTATTGATTGTTTCTACAATTTGTTTTTTGACCAACTCATTCTTTAAGATTAGATTATTTAGTTTCCAAATAATTTTTAATCTATCTTTCCACTGCTCTTTGTTGAATGTAATTTTTAGTGCATTATGACCTGAAAATAATACATTTAATATTTCTATTTTTCTACATTTGATTTTTGAGTTTTTAATTCCTTGGTTATTTTTTTTTGTGCAGGTATCATGTGCTACTGAGAAAAGGGTATATTCTTTTCTGTTCCCATTTGCTTTTCTCCAAAGGTCTATCATATCTAACTTTTCTAATATTCTTTTTACCTCCTTAGTTTCTTATTTATTTTTAGTTGGATTTATCAAGTTCTGATAGGGGACAGCTGAGGTCCTCCACTTGTATAGTTTTGCTACTTCTTTCCTGTAACTCATTTAACTTCTCCCTTAGGAATTTGGATGCTCTACCAATTGGTGCATGTATGTTTATTATTGATATTGCTTCATTGTCTATAATACCTTTTAGTAAGATGTAGTTTCCTTCCTTATCTCTTTTAATTGGTTCTATTTTTGCTTTTACTTTGTCTGAGATCAGGATTGCTACCTCTGCTTTTTTTTACTTCAGCTGAAGCATAAAAGATTCTGCTCCAGCCCCTGACCTTTACTTTGCATATGGCTCTCTCTGCTTCAAGTGTGTTTCTTATAAACAACATATAATAAGATTATTGTTTCATTCAGACGCAGTCAGATCTTTCTCTGCTGGCATATGTAGTTTATCATCATGAGTCCTTTGAAACTGTCTTGAATCACTGTATTGCTGAGAATAGCTAAATCATTTATAGTTGCTCATCATATAATATTGCTGTTACTGTGTACAATGTTCTGGCTCTGATCACCTCACTTTACATCAGTTCATGTAAGTCTTCCAAGGTTTCTCTGACAGCATCCTGCTCATCATTTCTTATAGCATAATAGTATTACATTACAATCATATAGTACAACTTGTTCAGCCATTTGTCAATAAATAGACATCCCCTCAATTTCCAATTCTTAGCCAGCACAAAAAGATGCTGTAAATATTTTTGTACAAATTGGTTCTTTTCCCTTTTATTTTGATCCCTTTGGGATACAGACCTAGTAGTGGGATTGCTGGATCAAAGAGTATACAAAATTTGATTGTTCTTTGGGAATAGTTCCAAATTGCTCTCTAGAATGATTGTCAATTACCTTCTACAAATTAGTTTTCCATTGTTCAGCTAACTTGTGAGTCTCTTTGTTCCTTCCTTCTTTCCTTCCTTCCTTCCTTCCTTCCTTCCTTCCTTCCTTCCTTCCTTCCTTCCTTCCTTCTTTCTTTCCTATCTATCTATCTATCTATCTATCTATCTATCTATCTATCTATCTATCTATCTTCCTTTCTTTCTTCCTTTCTTTCCTAGTTCCAATTTTCTTTTACATAATACTAATATGAAAATGTTTTACATTATTACACACTGAAAACCTATATCCATTGCTTACCATTTTAGAGAGGGGAGAGGGAGGAAGTTAAGGACAGAATTTGGAACTCAAAACTTCAGGAAAAAAACCAAAATGTTAAAAATTGTTTTTACTTGTAGTTGGGGGAAAATATTTTTAAAAAATTAAAAGTGATTGAGAGACTTGGCCACTTGCTTGTTTACCAAACAGCCCCAGAGAATGGAGGGGGGCCTATCCATACTGTTCATCAGAACCACCTATAACCCAGAGGAGAGTTATTGGCCCCTTTCTAATGAGTAGCTGAAAATAACTGATGGACAGTCACCTATGAAAAGGTTTGTTAATGGACATATATCACTCACTCCTATTTATACAAGCCTTGGTAAACATAGGCAAATAATATACAGACCTGCAGGGAATAACCTAAAGTGGGCCTGATTTTTAATGAGTAAAACACTCAAATATTCAAAAACTATCGTTTTTTCTCAAGAATATTTGCTTTCCAGAAAATATACAAATAAAAAGTAGAATTTAGGGTGCTACTAGATTGGTGAACTCTTTAAAACCTATTTTGACACTATGTGTCCCCTTCACCTCTACTTCTCAGTATTATCTTTCTCCCCTTTCATTAACTGGATTAAGAATTAACTCCTCTTTTAAAAATTAATTTATTTTTAGCTTCCAACATTCACTTCCACAAGACTTTGTGGAAGACTGTTTTTCCCATGAGATATTTCACATTGTTTTCTATTCTTTTTCATTCTTTTGTATTTGTTTTACAGTGTCTTGATTTCTCATAAAGTTACTAGCTTCCAATTGCTCCATTCTAATTTTTAAGGAAGTATTTTCTTTAGTAAGCTTTTGGACTTCCTTTTCCATCTGGCCAATTTTGCTTTTTAGGGCATTCTTCTCCTCATTGGCTTTTTGGACCTCTTCTGCCATTTGGGTTAGGCTATTTTTTAAGGTGTTATTTTCTTCAGTATTTTTTTGGGTCTCCTTTAGCAAGCTGTTGACTTGTTTTTCATGATTTTCTTACATCACTCTCATTTCTTTTCCTAGTTTTTCCTTTACTTCTCTTACTTGTTTCTCAAACTCCTTTTTGATCTTTGCCATGGCCTGGGACTGATTCATATTTTTCTTGGAGTCTTTGGATGTAGGAGCTTTGACTTTGTTGTCTTCTTCTGGTTGTATGTTTTGATCTTCTTTGTTACCAAAGAAAGGTTCTATGGTCTGATTTTTTTTGTATCTTTATTTGTTCATGATCCCAGCCAATTACTTGAGTTTTAAGCTCTTTCTTAAGGTAAGGGTCTGCTTCCAGTGTGGAGAATGTACTGTCCCAAGCTTCAGGAGTTTTGTGCAACTGTTTTCAGAGATACTTCTAAGGACCTGTAAATTTTCAGTTCTTCCAAGGTGGTATGAAAAGGGGCAAAGTGTTTACTCCTTTCCTGGTCTGTGCTCTGGTCTATGAGTGACCACAAGCACTCTTTTCTGTCTTAGAATTGTGAGGAGTATTTTCTCTAAACCACCACTACAAGCTCCACCATGCCGGCACTCCTACTTGCTCCAGGATTGCCACCCAGAACTGTGACCCAGATCCAAGCATGGGCAATACAAGAGAATTCTGCACTAGCAGAGAAATCCTTGAAATCCCCCTCTGATCAGCCACCCAATTTCCCCTCAATCTGGAAGCTCTGGAAGCAGCTGCCACCCCAGGGCCGAGCTTGAGGACTGGGGCTGGGACTGCTCTTCTGTCTCACCACAGTCACAGACTTTTCCCACTGACCTTCTAAGTTATCTTTGGCATTCATGGGTTGAGAAGTCTGGAAACTGCCACAGCTGCCCAAGATTCAGTACTCTGAGGCCTGCTCCAGGTTCTCTGAGGCCTGCTTTGCCTGTGTGCCCATGCCGGACTCTGCTCCTCTCCTGCCTGCCGTGATAGACCTTTCTCATCAACCATCCAGATTGTCTTGAGCTATAAATTTGTTTCACTCTGCCTTTTGTGTGTTCTGCTGCTTTAGAATTTGTTTAGAGCCATTTTTTACAGGCATTTGGAGTGGTTTGGGGGAGAGCTCAAGCAAGTCACTGCTTTTACTACACCATCTTGGTTCTGCTCCTCTTAATGATTTGTAGCTACCCTTTCTCTGGAGTGGCTGCTTTGGGAAAGACTCTACTACCTCTTGCAGTGCCTGGTACCGTCTATATTTTCAACTAGCTTCTCTATCCTCAGAGCATAGACTTGAATGTGAGATTCCTCTTCTTTCAAGGTCAAGCAACCATACCCTGAAACATATGGTCTTTTAAATTGCCAGCATCTCCTTCTTTGATCCTAGATATTTCATGCCTTTACATTCTATTTAAATCCCCATGTTCCCTAATATTTTTATCTTTTAAGGGGTGACAACACTATTTAAAATACAAACCACAGAGGTAAAAGGGAAGCCCTTTTGTGTCTTAAGTGTTATATAAATGTCAATTATTTTAAATTATCTTCTCAAACTTTTACCAGAAAGTAAAAGCTTTTTAAGGACAGAATTTATTTGTTTAGTTTATTCATTCATTCACTCATTTATTTATTTATCTATCAATTTTTATTCATTTATTCATGTATGTATGTATAAATGTCTGTATCCCTAGCTTTTAGCATTGAACCTGAAAGATAGCAGGCAGCTGATGGGTGTGGATTGATTGGACAATTTTAATAGATTTTTAATGCTTTCTTTTGTCTTTAAATACATGTTTTTCAAATTGAAGTAAATCAAGCTGCCTTCAAATTCTGTTTGCTTTTCCTGGTTCCTGAAGCTCATGGGTAGGATGATGATGATGATGATAGGAATACTTTGGGTTCAATAATCAGTTCACAACTTTTTGTTCTTTCCTGTTTCAAGGTTCATGATGACTGTTTTTCATGTTCATGGAAGATGTGGTGATGGACTTGAAGGAAATTACTTTGAAGACCAGCTCTCAGATGGTAATTTTACATAAATTGGGCAATTCAATACACTATATAGGATATACTCTCATCTTTCTCCTCTTATTTTTGTTGATGTTAATTCATTTTTTAAAATCATATCCAACTCTTTAGGATATCATTTGGGGCTCCCTTGGCAAAGATACTGGAGTGATTTGCCATTTCCTTCTCCAGTTCATTTTACAGATGAGGAAACTAATGAGGTTAAGTGTCTTGACGATATTCACACAGCTAGTAAGTGTCTGAGGCCATGTTTGAATTCATGCAGATGAGTCTTCCTGAATCCAGGCCCAGCACTCTACTCACTAGGCCACCTAGCTGCCCCAAGGATATGATGTGATAAGACAACAAATATCCAGATTGTTGGTTTGATAGAAAGTCAAATATTTATTAGGCACTTATTATGTGCCCAGCACTGTGATAACCTCTTGACATACAAAGAAATCCAGAAGACAATTCCTTCTCTTGATGAGTTCATAATTTAATGCCAAACTTCTCTTCTATAGCTATATAGCTTTCATAATGAAATGCATGTTTATTCAGAAGGTTTTAAGCATAATCCTGATTTGGGGTATTTGCTTGGACTGAGTAAATATGATGTTGTTTTAGTTTTTGGAAACATTTGGTGTTTCTTCACTTCATTAATCCTGCCTCAATTACAGGCAGAGCATTTTTCAGCAAAGTGCATGGACCTGAAGCCAGGAGAGACTAGGCAAAAAACACAGCTCTGACAAATATTAGCCATGTGAATAAACATGGACAATTCATTTTATTTCTCTGAGCCTCAGTTTCCAGACCCATGAAGTGGGGAAAATGCTGGTTGTACTACCAAGTTGCTGTTGTTTGTCCTTCATTCTCAAAAAGGACCGAAAACATCACAAGGGTGAGACCCATAAATTCAATTTAAGTGAGGCAGAATTGTGCAGTCTTCAGCCTTATTCTTTTCACCAGAGTCATTGAAGTTCAGTGGCCAGAGAAAAGTTAAGACCAAAATCAAGATGATGGCCCATGGACAATGAGAAGGAAGAGAAGGGAAAGGTGGGAGAGGAAAAAAACAGTGAAGGAAGCTGTTCTGGAGCTGTTAGCACCACGTTCACAAGGTTATTGTGAGAAAAACACTGATGAGTCTTAAAGAGGAAATATGATCTTCCTAATACCCTCATTCATTATGATTTGAACAAGCAACTTAGAGAAATCAACTATGGTGGGAAATGGTTGAATAGATGAATGAATAGACAGAAACAAATCAAATACATTAAAATGTTCAGCTAAAGTCAACTGAAGTGTTTACTAGCACACAGTCTTCCACTCTCTTTCTTCAAATCAAAGAGTGTTTTAGCTAACAATCATTATATTTGTTATTCTGTGGGTGGCTAAGCAATTATTCTCTGCAATCATAGAATGTGCATCCTGCCAGAATACTTAGCCTATAGAGATTCAAAACACTTTAGTTCTTCTCTAATGCTTGTAATTTCAAAACTAGTACCTTTTTCTTCAAACTTTAATGTTTAAAAAGATGGAAGAAGCTCTTTCTGTGGAATTGTTTTGTTCAAGATAAAATATCCTTGGGGCAGCCAGGTGGCACAGTGGATAGAGCACTGGCCCTGAAGTCAGGAGGACCTGAGTTCAAATCCGGCCTCAGACCCAGCACTTGACACTTACTAGCTGTGTGACCTTGGGCAAGTCACTTAACCCCAATTGCCTAAAAAAAAAAAAGGCAAAAAAAAAAGATAAAATATCCTTCAAAATAACCAGAAGATTTCTTTTAGAAAAAAAAATTAGCTACATTAACTAACTAAACAAAAGTCTTTTCAGCTCTTAGTATAACAACCTCTTTAATCTTGGGAACTTGGAACAGATTTCATATTTCATGACCCAAGGACAAAAGCACCAATTGACCATCTTCCTTTTAACCAAAATTCCATCAATTCTGCCTGCCTGGCATTTTTCTTGATACTAAATTCAACACAGAATTAAAAAAAAATTATGGCTTTATCATAAATTTACAAAGAATTGTCATATTAGGGCCAAAGTAAGGAGCTAGAGTAGTTAAATTAAGAAGAAATTAGGAAACCATTGGCCTTAAGCTTCTGGGCCCCATCCCAGTTCTGCTATTTACTTTAGACACTTTTGTGTCACTTTAGGCAAGTGGCTTTATCTTTCTGGGCCTTGCCTACTCCAAAGAAGTAACTGTATCAGATAATATGTCTAAATTCCCTTCCTGCTCGAGATTCTCTGATCCTGTAGGATAAATGGAGCACCTAAAAGCTGTATCTATACCCAGTGAATGAAGTGATTTTCAATACCACAGATTTGCTCAATCTATATTTATTCACTATAGATCATCACAGCTACAGACAATCTCATCAATTATTGAGATGTCCTGAATTAAGTCTGGCTCTAAGTTCATTTTACTCAGTAAGCTAAGAAAAGGAAAACTTTAAGTAACCCAGATTCACAATATTTGAATCATTCTTAACTCTTCCATCTCTCTCATCCAGCATGTCTAATCAGCTGCCAGTTTTTCAAAATTATACCTCCACAACATCTCCCATATCTCTCCCATTTTCTCAATCACCTTAGCTCAGACCCAAATCATTTTTTCTTGTGACTACTGAAATAGGCTTCTAATTGTTCTCCTTACATCAAGTTTCTCTTTGTTCATCTTCCACATAGCTGTCAAATCAATATTCCTAAATCACAGTTATGATGATGTCACCACCTTTTTCAAAATCTTTAGTCACTTCCTATTTTCTCTAAGTATAATCTTTTTTTCTGTCTAGAATTTTAAGTCATTATTTTGTGTTTCATCTATCATTTCAGATTTATTTCGTGTTATTCCCTCTTATGCATTTTATATTTCAGCCATATAGGTCAACTTGCTGTTTCTCATATACAATATTCCATCATCTACCTCCATGACCAATAGATGGTTCTTCATCCTTGCAATACTCATCCTCCTCACTTGACAGTGAAGTTATTTGGAAATCTCAACTTTATTCAAGGTTCAGGGAAGCACCACCTCCTACGTGTGGTCTTTCATTACCATTCCACTTGCAACCACGTCTTACCATTTCCTCCACCATACAACACAAAGATGAATAAATGAATAAGTACAAAATATATTTTTTGGAATTGTTTTCCCTTTACCCTCCAATAGAAGGTAAGTTCCTTAAGGGCAGGGACTGCTTTTCTTTTTTTTGTCTTTGCATCTCCAGTTCTTACAAGTGAGTTTGTTTTGTTTTTGTTGTTGCTGTTTGCTTAGCTGGTTTTGTTTATTTATTTGTTTGTTTTTTCAGACTTGTGATTTTACAAATATGGGGAGTTCCAGGGAAAGGAAATTCCTTCTACTAATGCAGATCAGTAGATGTTACATTATCTTAGAATCATAGAAGCCCATCTTGGGGCCATGAAATTTTAAATAATTTGTTCAAGTTCCCAAAGGTCATATGTAGCAGAGGCAGTATTTGGACAAGGTCATCTCTCTTTGAGGCTTTACTTTCTCTTTCTTGTCATGCTTTCTATCTGACTGAGCACAGTAAGTGTTTAGTAAATGCTTCTTGAATTGAATTGTGAATTAAAACCAAAAAGCCAACCTAATACTTAATGATAAGAAATTTGAGTTATAACCATATTTGCTAAATTTACAAATTCGCTGCAGTAAACACTGATCACAAAGACAATCATGCATCTTTGTGTTTGGTATCACTGATTAGACTAAGGTTTTTTTTTAAACCTTTATTAAAAACAAATAATAGATACTACATACTAAAATGATAGGCTACACTTAAAAAGTTACAAGATTGTCTGAACTTTCCTAGATGTCTTTGTTCCACGTACAACCATTTTATAAAACTCTCAACAAAGCCTTTTTTTTTTTGCCCTGTCCCCAGGTTTTTGAGTTTTGTCTTTTATTTCAGTCTAACTTTTCATAAGTAATATTCTGGTAGGTATTTCTTAGTTTCAGTTTTTACTACATGAAAGTCATACATATGCTAATTTATTCTCACTGTTTTGAAATAAGCAACTAAAGAATTGTTTAAGCCAAATAATCAAGGCAGTGTTTTACAGAGGTTTAAGGTTATGGGCACTTTTAAATTCCATTCACTTAAAATAACTACTGAATACCTATTATAATCAAATAAATTGATTCTTCCAGTGGATGGAACTGAGCTTGATAATCTCCAAATTCTCTTTAGACTCTAAGATTACATAAATCTATGTTTTTGCTTATTTTACAGTTCTCATTTTATATTATTCCATTTCTCATAGTCTGTGCCTTCCATTTTACTCAAAGGAAGCTACTTCGAAATGTTGTTGTACAAATTGCTGCATAGATCATTTGATCATATGTTTTTCCTTAATTATATCATTTTTTCTCTTTTTTTCTTTTCCTAATTTTTATCAAAAGAATCTCATATATATGTTAGATTATATTATACATAACAAGATATATTATTTATATATATATGTGTGTATATATATATATATATATATATATATATATATATATATATATATATATATATATATATATATATATATATATATATAATGGAGAGAGGAGACAGAAGCAGAGAGGAGAGGGAGAGAGAGAGAGAGAGAGAGAGAGAGAGAGAGAGAGAGAGAGAGAGAGAGAGAGAGTCTTCCTATCTTGTCCAGGCTAGAAACCAAGCGCTGTTCTCTCTAATTATCACAGGAATTTTTACCTTGCTTATTTCCAGTCTAAGCACCAGTGTTTCCCCAAAGGAACTCATTGTTTTCAGGCTCAACTTTATCGCGATACCTAATTTGCTTGGTGCCCCACAGCTCAGAATTCTTCAGTTCAAGCAATCTGTCAGCCTCAGGTGCAGAAATCACAGTATTCAACACCACCCCCAGACTTTTAAAAATTTTAGTCCAGAGTTATCCCCCAAATCTTATTCAAATACCTTCTTTTGATGTGGAGGTATTTCTGGGTTCTAGAAGGCTATTCAGGTAGAATATAAGCTCTGGCAAATGCTACCATGATGTAAACACTTTATACATAATGCTGACAGGAGACAAATTTTTGTGTTAGAAGAACAATATATTTAGTCTAAAAAGGATTTTTGCCAGTCAGCTAGCCATGTGGTGATAAATTATTTGATCATGGTAATGCATGAAACAAATAAAAATACAAAAGAACACTAGTGTTGGTCAGTGGATGTAATAGAATGATGGATGATATCAGAATGGGGGTAAATAGTAGACATTAGCAAGAATCAAACAGTTTTTAGAACATTTGTAGTAGGAGTTTTTAGTGGACCTGAGAATAGATTTTAAAGGTGAATAAATTTGGATGTACAGAAAACCATCATATCTTTATATTCACTAACCACTAACTGTATTTTCTATATCTACATATAATATCTATATCTCTCTGTCTCTCTGTCTCTCTTTCTCTCTATCTTTCTATCTATCGATCTATCTATAATTCTGAGAAGGGGTCCATAAGCTTCAACAGACTGCCAAGGATTTCCATGACACAAAAAATGGTTAAGAATACCTGATATATAAACATCACCATACCTTTTAATACTCTAATTGTGAAATACTTTTTTTTTTGTAATCAATGCGTGAAGCTGCCATTAGGAGAATCTGAAGCACAGGGATATTGGAAGAATAGTGGATAAAGTATAAGACTGGGATCAAGAAGATCTAAGCTCCAATACTACCTTACACTTTTACTAGCTGTGTAACAATGAGAAAATCATTTAAATTCTCTGTGCCTTAACTTTCTCAACTGTAAACTGAAGAAAATAATAACACATACCTCATAGTGTTGATGAGGTAAATAAATGACCTAACATACATATTATTTGCAAACCTTAAATCACTATGTAAATACTAGCTATTACTGTTGTTATTATTATTATTAATATTATTTCTTTAAATAAGAGAGAAAGGAAGTTGCAACAGAATGGAAAGATGGATATCATAATTTGCTTACAGAGACAAATAATAAAGTTGGCAGAATTTTTTTTTTCATATAATCAAAAGCAACAAGAAACAACATTTCAGTGATCATTTTTGTCATCTTACATTGTGGTACTCATTGTAAGCAAAAGGGATGCCATGGAAAGTATTGCAATTTATGTCCCATCATCTATTGCAGAAGATTAAAAGTTAGAGAATGCTTAAGAAAAACTAAATAAGATACTTCATTTAGATCACTATATACATTCAAATAAAAAAAATGGGTGCTGAGAAGGATATAAAAATATGCTGGAAAACATGTTTCATGAAAAAGAAAGGATTATGCTAAAGGCTTATAGAAGATACAGAAGAATTACGTCTTTGTATCATGATTACTTATTTGAAGAAAGCATGAAAAAACACTGGATATGATGATTGCCAAATAATATCAAAAATTAAATTGATGATATCTTAACACACAGGAAATGATTCATTACTGATATTAGAGTCTTTGTCAGGTTAGCCATCTGGGTAGTCAGACAACCAAGTTGTTAAATAACATTAAAATAACTACCAAATTTGTAAAAAATAAAATTCAAAAGATGAGGTACATAATGGAAGCAGATAAACCTGAATACAGGCTATTACCCTTTCCTAAGGATGCTTAATTGATATAAATTAATTATGACAATGAAAAGCTCGAAAGAGCTTAGAAACCACCTCAGTAAGTAAATATATCATCTTCTTGCCAAGTAGAGAGATACGACAACTCTGGTGTCAAATATAATCTTATTCATATCTTATGGAGGAAGATGATGGAATATTTTGAGAAGTATAGATTCATAAAACAGCAGAGCGAAAACAGAAAGCTTGATGAGACCCAATTAAGACAAATCATGCCATGGACATTTATAGATACACTGGGAGGGAAGAAAAAGAGCAAACTCAACACAGGAAAGAATTGTAAATCATTCTACAACAAACACTTTGATCAGTAAATGAAAGTAGAGCTTCCACATTGGGACTAATATCACAGTCTCTGTTGTGACATTTGAGGAGGTTAAAAACTTAAGTCAAGAAAACAAAAATAGGAAGAACAATTGGATTAGACCAAGTATACGTGGATAATGTATCTCCATGTTAGAGGGAGATAAGGGATTCATTCTCAAGGTATGAATGGATGAATGAATTAATGCATGAATGATCATATATATATATATATATATATATATATTAATTAAGCTTTCACTATGTGCTGAATGATGTACTGAGCTATATTTGAGTTGTATGTTATCAACACCAAGAAAGAAAGAAAGAAAGAAAGAAAGAAAGAAAGAAAGAAAGACAGACAGACAGACAGAAAGAAAGAAAGAAAGAAAGAAAGAAAGAAAGAAAGAAAGAAAGAAAGAAAAGAAAGAAGGAAGGAAGGAAGGAAGGAAGGAAGGAAGGAAGAAAAGAAGGAAGGAAGGAAGGAAGGAAGGAAGGAAAGAAGAAGGAAAGAAAGAAGGAAAGAAAGAAAGAAAGAAAGAAAGAAGGAAAGAAAGAAAGAAAGAAAGAAAGGAAAAAGTGTAATTTTGTTGATTTATTTTATTTTTGGTTCAAATCAGCGATTTAATTATTGTAGAAAACTACCTCTATCAATGGGGATTGACAATTATTCCACACTTTATAATCTTGGAGAATTGCCTGGGTCACTGGAAGATAAAATAACTTAGCCTGGACCATAAAGGAATTGAAGCTAATTCTTCCTCACTCCATGGCAAGCTCTGTATCCTTTCTAGCCTTCTATACACAGTGTCTCATTCTTTTTTGGGGAGAAGGGGAGATTGGGAGGTGGTTGAGGAGCTGTTGTGGAGAAGAACTAAACCAAAATGTGATTTAATTCCAGCTCCCAATAAGAAAACTCCTTATATCGATGCACTTCAGGATCTGCTTTGCAACTTAGTCTTAGAAAACTGAATATGAAGTATCATATTACTTTCTGAAAAAAATGTAATCTGGTTCTGATAAAGGAAGCATGCTATAGTAGAAGAGATATGGATTTGGATTCAGAGGACCTGGGTTGAAATCCTGGCTGTGCAACCCACTACTTGTATGGCATTAGTCAAGTCACTTAGTCCCTATAAACAACCTCAGTTTCCTCAACTGTAAAATGAGGAGGTTAGACTAGACAGTCTTCTAAAGTCTTTTCCAGGTCTAAATCTATATTCCTATGAGCCTATTTAAACAAGAGTAATAAAAATGTTAAATATCACAGTTTCTTTATAATCTATGAATCTACTACTTTAGAGTATAACCTGCTCAGGGTCACATACCCCTTGCTATGTATGAAATGTTTCCTTCAAATTTGAAAGGGGTATTTCCTTTATAAGGTGCAAACAGAACATCTCCAGAAGGGGCAGAACCTTAACATCTAATTTTCTCTGTTAGCTGACCATTATGTTGATGTATTTTGTAGCTATTTTCAATGAGATTTCCCTTTCTGTTATTTTCTCTCTGTTTTTGTTTTTGCTATATAAAATATGCTGTTAATCTGAAAGTTTATTTTGTATCTTGCTTAATTGCACAATAGCTGTAGTAAGGCTAATTAAACCAGAGAAGTTTAGCAACTTTCCCGAGGTCATACTAACTAGCGGTCAGGATTTGAAACCAGGCCCTCAGCCTCTAAATCTGGTACTTGTTATACCATACCACACTCTCTTCTTAATGATACATGCAGTTTACTTATCTATGACATTTTTATCTTCTGTAATGGTGAATAAAATAACTAAGGGGAATACAGAACAATTGAAAATAGCAATAACTATGAAGCAGGCAACTGAAGGAATTAATACAATATATAACAGTATATACATACTTCTGAAAATAAGGACATAACCATTTCACAAGAAATAAAACCAAGGGACAGTGAAATAAATTTTTTCCACATACTTTATAATACTAGGAGCAGGTGTAATACTAAAACCTCTGGATCTCACATCTAGTCACTTATTACACCATCCCCTGCATCTGTAATATGGTGCAAAGGATAGGACACTGGATTGAATTTCAGTTCCAGCTTCTTTATTTAATAATTGTGTGAATTTGGTTAAATCATTTAGCTTCTGGGAGCCAAGTCTTGAATTCCTTATCTGGAAAAAAAATGAATATAATCTTTCTTGTGCCTCTTTTTTAAGTTATAGAGATCAAAAGACAATGCATCTGAAGGTACTTTGAAGTACATAAAGTACTAAACAAGTATAAGTTATCATTATCATTTACTTCACTGCATTGTAGTTCAAAATTCAGTTTTATACTCTCAAAACACTTTAAAACATGGGAATCAAAATGACAGTGTCAGATTATTTTTCTATCTAAATAAATTTAGAAACAATTTCTAAGTTTATAGTTTCTTTTTAAGCAGGTTGTCATGATGATGGAATATTTCTAACTACATTAGGATGGGAAACAATTGATTAGGTAACAAAGAGAATAACCTTTATCATTTTAGCTTTTGATGTTACATTGAACACTTCCAAATATTCACTGTTCAAACTGAAAATATATTATGACTACAATACAGTTAAAAATAAAGAAAAAGTCAGTACTCCTCATTTAAGGCTACTCATAAGGAAATTAAGCACTTTTTCTGTCAACATTAAATGAATGTTTGTTTTTTAATTCATCTGTAGAACATCTTCAATATCAATGTATATTAGTCTCCAAACTAGTCACAGATTCTGGACAACAAAAACTATTTACTAAGTTGGATCTTTATTTCACCTTCTTAAGACAAATCACAGAGGCAATAATCTTGTTATCAGTTGCAGCAAGTCTGCTTTTCCATTTGTAACAGGTGATTCTAATTTGTTCCAGAAGGCACCTACAGAAATACATGTGTAAGGAGTGAGGGTGGGATGACAGATCAATGACTTATTTGCCCCAGTAGTGGGTGCAGAATGCTCTCGTTGTTGCCAGCCCAAATTGATGCTCCATAACCTACTTCTGAAAGTGCATGATGAGGAAGAATGGAAGGTCCCACCTGTCCACTTTATAACATATACAATATGTGTAAAAAGCTGAGTGGGGAGCCCTGACCTTCACTCCATGTAGTCTGAAAGTATTCTGTGACAGCTTCAAATGGCTGCTAAGACAGATGTAGGTGTGGGTAGAAAAAAGCACCAATAGGACAAAGCTCTCTAGTTCTTTCTTTCTTTCTTTCTTTCTTTCTTTCTTTCTTTCTTTCTTTCTTTCTTTCTTTCTTTCTTTCTTTCTTTTCTTTCTTTCTTTCTTTCTTTCTTTCTTCCTTCCTTCCTTCCTTCCTTCCTTCCTTCCTTCCTCCTTCCTTCCCTTCCTTCCTTCCTTCCTTCCTTCCTTCCTTCCTTCCTTCCTTCCTTCCTTCCTTCCTTCCTTTCTTTCTTTCTTTCTTTCTTTCTTTCTTTCTTTCTCTCAGGATCTTGTTAATGGGGGCCAAAATATGTACTGCACTCTCAGTGGCAGGCGGCTTTTCTATAAGTGGCAGAAAGCAGAACAATAAGCCAGATCTAGATTGTTATTTCTTCTGCAGCATCAATAAGTGTACATACCGAGCCCACGCCACCTGTCACACATTAATTTATATAACTATCAGCAAGAATCATTTTCATTCCAGGTTCATTTTCTTATGGTTCATAGTTAAGCAAGATATCAACCTTAATGAATTTTATTTGCATGTTAATGAAGTTGAGGGAGGGAGGAAAGACCCATTTTAATTATCTTTTGCTATCAACTTACCTGATTATAAATTCATTGTTTTTGTTTGTTTGTTTGTATTTTGTCCTTTTCCTCCTCCCTCCTGTTGCCCTGCAGTATCCACAAAGGAAATCTAAATTAAGATTAATTTATGGAAGGCTAGAGATTTTCAGTGTTTTGACATCCCTCATGAAATCAAGATCATACTATGGAAAGGTAGGAAATGGAGTAGTTTATTCATAAGTAACCAAGTCAAAAAGTAAATGGACCAGTCTAGTGAATAAATAAGATATTAAGGCCAGCATCCTGGGGTGCCCAGTGACCTTAGAGCTAAAGAAAAAGGCAGAAGACAAGCAATCTTCTAATTAGACAACCCACTGTTTTTAATGTATGGGAGAGGAAGGTGTCATGGGAAAAGCTGAGATAATTACTAATGCCCAGCACATCAGGGAGAGATTAGAAGAAAGCAACTGTTTAAAATAATGAATTGCATTCTACTGGTGGGAAAGGAACAAATAGCTTACTTTTTTGGAAAAGTATTAATTTTTTTTGCCACTTGTGTAGCATTTGGCAAATTACTTCTAATGCACTAAATGATACTCTAGAGTTTGTGCACCTCCAAAAAAACCAAGTGACTCATTCCACTCTTGCCAAGAGGAAGAGGCTCAAATTGTCCATGAAAAATTTCATAGCCAAAGAGTCTCTAGTGTAACTGAACCCACACAAACACATATGTATGAAGTTCAAGACCAGGCACATATTAATGATATCATACTATTCTCTCTCATTTTAATCATGCTTCTATAATCAAAGTTTCACTGGTACCTGTATTTCAATATAATATGTAACTTAAATGACCTGAAATACATGTTGCATTTTACTAAATATAGGCTAGGATGAATAGGTACTATTGTACTATTTAATTATTAAAGTATAACAATAGGAGAAAAAACAAACCCCAAAGGCTTTAGGTATTGTTGACTAGATCCCTGAAGCAATGGCCTAAACTATAACAATTAAGATTTTTTTTAACCATTCTCTGGAAAGGGAAGTAGTGATTCTGTTTTTATTTTTTGTTTTTAAAATTTGGGTTCCAAATTTTCTTCCTTCCTCCCCCCCCCCCCACTGAGGAGGCAAGCAACTCGATGCAGGTCATACATGTGTAGTCATACAAAACACTCCCATAGTAGTCATGTTGTGAAAAACTAAGTATATTTCCCTTCATCCTACCCCCCCATTATTATAGTCTCTCTTTTGACCCTGTCCCTCCTTAGAAGTGTTTGCTTCTGATTACCCCGTCCCCCAATCTGCCCTCCCTTCTACCATCCTCTTCTTTTATCTCTTTCCCCCTTTATTTCTTCCTCTTCCTGTAGGGGAAGATAGATTTCCATACTCAATTGAGTGTGTATGTTATTCTCTCCTTAAGCCAAATCTGATGAGAATAAGATTTATTCATTTCCCCTCACATTCCCGCATTTCCCCTCCACTGTTCTACCAATTAGTTCTTAACTTATTTTATGCACTTAGGAAATCATGGAAGTTTGTCTAACATGTTTATGTGTGCCAGACTAAACTAGGAAAGGGAGTCTAATATTATTGTTCATTGAACACGTATAAAATGTTCTGAAATACAAGAAGACTACTCTACTAGGCGGGAAAAAAATCCCAAAGGAGTATTTGTTTCTCTTTATTCTATTCAGTAAGGGCCCAGAGACCTCTGATGTGACCAAAAAAAAAATGAAATAAGATATTATTTCACATTTGCCATAGTCTTTTGTTTACTACTGCTCTGTATTTCTTTGTCTTAGTCTCACCTGAAAACGATTGTAAAAGCATTGTTTTCCCTTTTCAGTAGACTTTGAAGTTGAGATAAAAAATCTCTTCATAAAGAAAGTATCCATAAAAAAGAATATACTTTCCATAAGTAACTGACGAGACTAAATGTAATTCTTAGGTATGACACTGATGACATGGATTGCAAAATTATTTCTATAGAGGTAGAATTTTGCTATGTATGTCCTCGATATTACACACACATGCACACAAGTTTAGAACTCCATTGTTTGGAAACTCCTACATTCACATATGTATATACTTGTAGGAAATATACATGTATAGGATGCATATATGAGAGATACAGTCAGATGTAGATATATAGATCCTCAAAGGAGCCTGCTTATTTTTAATGTAACCCTTCTTCACAATTCATTTCAAATTTCATGTGACACAGAGAGTACCCAAGAAGACTCACTTTGAAAGGAAGGCAAAGAAATTTTCATTGTGGATGGATAGCTTCTATTGTTTAATATACTATGTGACATCTTCATAAAAAAGTTATTTGTTAAGTAATTGAGCATTGTTTCATAATACAAAAAAAGATTTCATTAAAATAATTATATTGAAATGTTGTTAGTAGAGTTGTGATACATTATTGTATGATTACAGGATTTCAGAGATTCATATTAATACAAGATCACAGAAACCATTTATTGTATGTATATGTATATGCATATGCAAATATACAACACATATACACACATGCCTGTATTCTGCAGATATACATATATGAATTCTGTGTGTCTAGAATATGTATGTGTATATACACATATTCATACATACACCCATTTATGTGTATTCACACTGATATGTAACCAGATTGTGATTGATGATTTATAAGCCATGTCTGTGTAAGGGGAAAAATTAGCTAGAGTTTGGGAAAAATGAATTCCTGATTTTCTAGTTTCAAATTTCAAGAGAGGGGACACATGATTCCAGATACTCTTCATGTCCCTGAAGGGAGAAAAAAGAATCTGGGCAAAAGCTCACATGAAGAGGAGCTGGTACCTCAATCTTGTTCCTAATCCCGGTTTGCTCTAGAAGAGACTTTGGGGACTTTCTCCTTGGGTGAAATCTGTGATAATCTCACTGTTGAGTTAAGATATTTTGTTCCCAACAGGAGAGCTCATTCACTGCGTGTATTTTCTGGTACATGTTCTTATTTACTTTCTTTTATTTCTGTTTGCTATCATCTTGGATTAACAGATATATTTGATATTTGCTATGTGTGTTCATTGTGGAACTGGCATTTGTTGGGAAGAGGGTCAAGCCTTGGATATATAACTTGGGACACTCCTTCCTAGTTAAAGGATAGCAAACAGGATCTCAGTTTGAACAATTATTTTCCCTATTCTGACAACATTTAGGGACAAGGGTGAATAGATGTAATTCTACCCCCAAACCCTTCTCTGAGGAGAGTAGAGTGGCCAGCCTCTGGCCCCAACCTTCAACTCCCTTCTGTCAGGAATAAAATTCTCCCTTGTAGAAGAGTAAGCAGAGGGGACCCTAAAGATATCTTATTCATGCCTCCCTATGGGTCTCATTTAGACAGACCCATGGGGACACACATAAACTACATGGGAAAACATATCACACACTCACTTATATATACACATATATTTATATTTAAATATACATATATTTATACATATACATATACATATATTTATATGTATATGTGTGTATGTACACATGCATGCATGTGAAACAATCCAGGAAGAAGAGCAAGGTCAGAGTTGTGGGGGACACATAAGATTAACAGTCTGATATAGATAAAGAACTAGAAAGGGAGACTGAGAAGATGTGGTCAGACAGAAAGAGAACTGGGAGTGAAGTGTCAGAAAATTCTAGGGAGGAGAAAATATTAAGGAGAAAGAAGTAATCAACAATATTAAAGTCTGTAAAGAGGTTAAGATGAATGAGAATTGAGAAAAGGCCATACAGTTAGGCAATTAGAAGATCATGATGATTTTGGAGAAAGCAGTTTCAATTAAATGATGAAGTCAAAAGTCAGATTGAGAGTGAGAGGAATAAAGTGAGAGAGAGGAAGTACAGGTATTGATTTTTAGAAGGTTCTCTCAAGAATTTAACTGAGAAAGGGAGGAGAGATATAGGATGATAACTAGTAGGTATAATAGGATCAAGTACCATTTTGTTGATATTGTTTTGTTTTTATGATGGGGTAGACATGGATGTGTTTGTAGACACCAGGGAAAAGATGTCTACTTAAGTGGAGATTAAGAATATACAGGCATTAGGCTATGAAATAAAATTCCCTGATGAATATGAGAATTCTCTGGGTTCACCAGAGACCATGACACAATGACAAGAAGCTACAAAATAATTAAAAGAGAAATCAAATTGTTACAAATTAGGAGGGAAATCAGAGATAACCAAGCCAAACAAAACAAAACAAAACAAAAATAGTAACAAATGAATAGAGAATGGAGAAACTCTTTAAAGCAATAAGTGAGAAAGAGAAAGAGAGAGAGAGAGAGAGAGAGAGAGAGAGAGAGAGAGAGAGAGAGAGAGAGAGAGAGAGAGAGAGAGAGAGAATACTGGAAAAAAATGGCAGAATAGAAGACAATAACAAACTGTAGTTTTTGACTTGTAAAGCTATCCCTCTCCCCCCCACCCCGTTATATTTAGTTTTTCTGGGTAATATATTCATGATTTTAAGCCTTTATCTCTTACTTTTTGAAATATCACATTCCAAACTCTCTTCTTCTTTACTTGGTAGCTGACAAATCTTGTTTGATCTGTATTGTGATTCTTGATTATTTGAACTTTTTTTTTTCCTGATTGCTAGTAGCAATTTTTCTTTCACATGTGGAGGCTCTAGATTTTGGCTAAGACATTTCTGGAAGTTTTCATTTTGACCCTTCTTGTAAGAGGCAACTAAGTGATCTGTTTTCACTTTGCCATTTGATTTTAATAACCCTGGCCAGTTTTCCATCATAGTTAGTTGAAATATAAGGCAACCAAGCTCTTTTTTTTTTCAGTCATGCTTTTCAGGTAGTCCATGATTATTTGTGTGTGTGTGTGTGTGTGTGTGTGTGTGTGTGTGTGCGCATGTATGTGTATGTATGTATGTATAAGAGAAATCAAATTGTTAGATGAAAAATGTAGGAATATTTTTAGTCTTTTGACCTTATTTTAATATTACTTGTTTTCTCACAGAATCCTTAACTTCAGTTTGGTTCATTTCTATTATTCATTGGGTCTATTCTATAAAGTTTTGTACCTTTTATATGAAACTGTTAATACTCTCCTTTTCTCTTACAGTACCGTTTCTTTTACATTTTTCCCTCTACAATTCTTATTTCATTTATAATATCAATCTAACCCTAAAAAAACCTCATACTTCATTTTTTCCCAGGAATTCTAGCTGACCTTGTGGTCAAACTATGTTTTTCTTTAAGGCTTTGTATCATCTGCAAATTTAAGAAGTATATCATTTGTGCTATCATCAATATAACTTATAAAACATATGTCCTTGTGAAATGTATGATAAATGGTAATTGTTTTCTATTGCCTCAATCACCTCAAATAATGATTTCTAAATATTATATAGCCATATGCTCCTTTTAATACTAAAAAAATCCCAAAATAACACCATGTCCCTAAATTTTCATAAAACTACATGTGCTAATAAATTTCTCAGTGTGTTTTATTCTATTCAAATAAAATTAATATTTTGTTATAATTATTATAATTTTTATAAGAACACACATTTTAAACATGTAATAAATATGGAATATGGGATGGTTCCTAACCTTATGACATTTAAAATGAATCCACAGGATTGGTCTTATACTTATTAATTGTTTTCATTAAGAAAATGGATATCTAATCTTTATAATAGCATTTTATTGTAGCAAAGAATTGGAAATAAAGTAGATATTAGGGAATTGACTAAGTAAAGTGTGGTACATGAATGTAACAAAGCAATAAATAATGAATATAGCTGTGAGCTCCTTTGGGGGGCTCACAATAGCACTGGCAATCTTCCTTAGGGAGACTGAGTTCTAGGGATAATTCTGTGAGCTGTTACTCCTTCTATTGTAGTTTCTGAACACCTAGGTATGTTGTTCCAATTAATAATTAATCAGAAGACTTTGATTCAAATGACATGGCCAGAACAATTTGTAAAACTTAATTTACTCCCCCCCAAAAAAACTTGGGGAATATTTTTCTATGTATAAACACAGAGTCTAGGTCAGAGACATTGGTCACAAATGTGGTACTGTGAGATAAGTATAAGGAATATATGTGGCCAACATAACTCACAATGCCAGAATGGTAAGGCCTTTATGTGATTTTTTTCTTCAGAAAGTCCTTGCAAAGTTGACTTTGGGCAGGGGTGTCAGATTGATGAGCAGCTCTTTTATTCAGTTAGGCTGGATTCCCAGGTCAATTATGTCCTTCATAGTACAGATGAGTTGATCCATTGGGTTTCCTCAGTTTCCTCTTGGGTGAGTACAATCTCTATCACTTTAGTCTTCAGACTCAGCTGGGTGTTATTACATTTTGTGAGCTTGAATGCTATTGTACTTTGTCAGAACAAGTAGAGACTCTTAGCAAAGGAGTGATAATAGTACCTATATTTTGGTTTACTCGGGCCTTTGAATCACAGGTTTTTTACCTTTCAGGAAGGACAAATAAGAGTTACAGTCAGTCTGTCATATTCTTTTTGCTTCTGAGTTGAATTCTCTCAGTGAAAGACCTCATTCCAAGTAATGGTGACTCTCCCCACCCCTAGTACATTTCCCAGATTCCTAATATGTCTTATGCAAATGAGTGGTTGAAGTCAAAGATACTGATATAGTTTGTACCATGGAGCAAGTTCATTGTCTCTGCTCACCAGTTTTTATGCATCACAGCATTACAGTTTTGAATTCAGAGTCTCAGAACTCAATGGAAGGTATTGTTTCATTTAGAACTAAAAGTGCTTTCCTTTCATATTTCATATTTTCTGCCCTTTTCCCTTATAACTTTTAACTTTGCTAGTCTAAACAGAGCATATCCTTACATGACCAATTCAAAGATATGTGGAATGATTTACATGAACTCATGTAATAGGAAATAGAACTTAGAAGGTAAAATATAAAGTGAGTAAATAGAAACGTCAGTAAAAGAAAACTGAATGTGAGTAATTATAATAATATACTGGCCTGAAGAAATTAAAAAAATAATTTCCCTAACTTCTTTGTAATTTGGGGATTGTGGAGTGAAGAATAGCCCTTTTTAGATTTGCTGAGGTGCTTTTTTTTTCTTTTTTATTCTTTGTTATAAAGAATAACTTGCTAAACAAGGGAAATGTAAATTTTTTACAAATTAAAATGATATAAAATATAAAGTATGTATATAATATTTAAGTGGATATTTATGTTAAGTTTTCCTAAAAATACACATACAGTAATTCTGATCTTTGCTTTATATCTTCCCCCAAGCAGAGAATCTTGCTTCCTGGTCCCCCACAGTATTCCCCAGTTTGTGAAACTCTGGCCTATATACTACAAAGCGATCATAGAAAGGGGACAAGGATCCATGTCACAAAAATATTTATAGGAGTTCTTTTTTGTAATGACAAAGAAGGAAACTAAATGGTTGCCCATCAATTGGAGAATGGCTAAAGTAATGATGATATATGAATATAATGTAATATTATTGAGTTATAAGAGATGAGGAAACAGACAATTTCAGAAATATATGGATAGACTTGTATAAACTGACCCAGAGTAAACTGAGCATAACCAAGGGAAGTATTTATACAATAACAAGAACATTACAAAAACAAATAACCCTGAAAGGTTTAAAAATTCTGATCAATGCAATGACTAACCGTGATTTCAAAGGATCAATAATGAAACATACCTTTTGACAGAGTGATGATGAACTCAGGGTGCAGATTGAGACATGTTTTGTATTTAGATATTGCCAATGCAGAAATTAATTTTCTTTGACTAGGCATATTTTTATGAAAGAATTATATATATGTATGTATATATATATATATATATATATATATATATATATATATATATTTTCCAATGGAAAAGAAGAAAGGGAAGAAGAAAAAATATTTAAGTCAAAAAAAATTAACTAAAAAAAGAAAAAATAGAACTCTGTCATATAGGAGGGCCTTGATTATCCTGTGGACAGAATAATGTTCATCACAGTTAAAGTGATTAACAAATATTAACAATTGCACTGTTAAGGGAAAGCTGGAGAGGAAGAGAAAGACGAGAAAGAAAGAGATGGAGACAGAAACAGAGAAGGCAAAGAGTCAAGGAGAAAAAGTGATTTACGTGGGGTGACTAGGTGGCACAGTGGATAGAGCACTGGCCCTGTATTCAGGAGGACCTGAGTTCAAATCCAGCCTCAGACACATAACATTTACTAGCTGTGTGACCCTGGGCAAGTCACTTAACCCCATTGCCTAGACAAAAAAAAAAAAAAAGAAAAAGAAAAAGTGATTTACAACTGTGTTCATGTTTATTAAACCCTCTATTGTGCTTAGCTTTGGAGATACAGAAATAAATAATAATATAGTCCTTGCCCTCAAGGCTCTCTCAATCTAATGACAGAGGCATGAGGAAGGAATACAATAGATACATGGTTAAGAGGCAGCTGGGTGGCATTCAACGTGGATCAGGAAGACCTAAACCCAAATCCAGCCTCAGACATTAATTAAAGCTATATGATCCTAGAAAAGACCCCTAAACTCTATTTGTCTAAGTTTTCTCATCTGTAAGATGGAAATAACAATATCACATTCCTTTCAGGGTGAGAAAATATTTCTAAAGTGCTTTGCAAACCTTAAGGTCCTATACAAATATTAGCTGTTATTGTTACTGTTATAAAGATGGAAGAAAGAAGAATGTGACAAGGACAAAGCAAAAATCCAAACAAAGATTTACAAGAAAATGTGAGGAGAAAGAAGTTTCTATGCATCAGTTTTCTGCCTTTCCTTGAGAGTGCTGCCAGCATTTCTACTCCGGCATAATAATTTATTTGTATCTCAAGCATACCCACACACAGTTAGCCACACTACCACAGGGGCAAGGTAGATTAATACATACAGGATAATCCTAATGGAGCATACAGACATTTTTATATCCCATTCCTTCAAAAATCAATGCTAGAGTGAACAAATCAAATCAACCAAATAAGAACTGAGCAAACAAAGATTATTTTTTTTACTCTAGGGATTCCCTCCCCCGAAATATTCATACATCTAAAAGATCTATTTTATTCTCTCAATAATCTAGCTCTGATTTAAACCAAGGGGTGTGTAAGTAGTCATGTATCATCTATTCATAATAATGACATACTTGTGGTAACTGGGATTGCTGCCATAGCAATTAAAAACCTTAATTTCTAAAACATCACAGCCCAACTTGGCAGACACAAAGGCATTTAAACAGCGTTTAAATGTGTAAGTGATCATTTCAACCTGGTTTTGTAATATTACTGATGTTCCAACTAATCTTATGTTTACCTCTCCCCAAGTATGGCCACAATGAAAGTAGTAGCTGTTCTAAGTCAGAGAGGTAAAACTTGATTCTCAAGGTTTCCAAATGAGTACATTCCAATAAGCTTCTTCCCTAATTCTATCTAAATTTCAATATTTCATAGAATATAGCATTTCATACTTGAAAATCTTATGATTTTGCAAAATTATGATGTAATGATCGAAAATGGAAAAATTCAGTACAAATCAATAGAAGCAAAGGAAGGAAACTTACCATCTCTTCGGTTAAGCCTTGCAAACCCAGGGCTATGGCTGCTAGAGAGCTCTGAGGAACAACTGAATGATGACTGAGGCAAAGCTGAAACCAGCTGATCATCACAATTATCTGTTAAGGAAAAGCACCATATTCAGATTAATACGTAGAATTATATTTTCTTGGAACCCACAAATAAAGAAAGCAAAAGGAATCACCTACCAGACGGGAAACTTGCTGCCTCAAGGCCACATGTGGCCTTCTAGGTCCTTGGGTGTGGCTTTTTGACTGAGTCCAAGTTTTACAGAATAAATCCTCTTAATAAGGGGATTTGTTCTGTGAAGTTTGGATTCAGTCAAAGGGCCACACATGAGGACCTAGAGGGCCACATGTGACCTCAAGGCTGCAGGTTACCCATCCCTGCTTTATTGCAATTTTCAAAAAGCCCATTCCTGATCAAAATTTTGTCTCTTTTGTGATCTTCTCTATCCTCCAAACCCAGTGATAGCATTATCTTTGTTAATGTTTCGTCCATCTTTCTAAGTTTCATCTCTTATTTGCCTTGACTTCTTTCATTCCCTAAATTCTTCTGCTAACTCCAGAGACAAGCTTGATACATGGTCCACAGTTCTAGAGCTTCTATTTATGGGAACTGGTACTGACATCCGCCTTTTCAGTTTAAACTCAAGTAACAAGTAGTACTGACCCAGATAGATGTGTGTTTCTTGCACTATTGAAGGGAGGTCTATATTATGCTCAATCACCAACAACTACAAAAATGCTAGCAGCTCTTAAAACTACATGGAAACCCGAGTTGATTGGTGCAGTACTGCATAGGGATTGAAAGTAGAAGAGGTATCAGAACATTAGTGTGCCATTATTAACATGCAGGTCTCTGATTTTCCATAGAAAAAGTGCATAGTATTTCAGAAAAGGAACTAACTGCAGTTCACAATCAATTGTGCATAAGCAAGCAGGTTCTAATCAATAACTTGGATGTTAAATCCCTCTCTACCACAATTACTATACAGGGCATGTATTCATTCTCCATTTATTTTTGCAAACTATAAATTGAGAATCAATACCAGTTCTACTTTTAGCTGAAGGAGAAGTGACTTAAACACCAGAAAAGTGTACAAATGTCCTTTCTGTACTGTAATGGCACTGCTGTCTGAAAAAAAATGAAAAAGTAAGCAAAATATATACTATTTGAGGGGAAGAAAAATATTATAAAATAGAAACTCTTTTTGGGGTCAGGAACACATCATTTATATAGTAAGTTATAGAAAAACCCTGGAGTCAAAGTGTTATTTTCATGGTATCCAAGAGCAGTTTGTAATAAAAAGAAAATGCCATCTGTTTTTTTTTTCCAGTGACATTTTAACCTTCAAAAAAAGAAAAAAACCCTAACTCTTTATATACTACACAACTTCTCTTCAGAAGTTATTTCTCAAACTAATAGATGTATAGGTCTCATAAGTGTGTGTGTGTGTGTGTGTGTGTGTGTGTGTGTGTGTGTGTGTGTACAGAAACATGATGAGGTAGATAGCGTAGTGGCCTTGGGCTCAAGAACTGGGTTCCCATCTAACTTGGACATACTTGTGGTGTGATTCCAGGCCAGTAATTTAACTGCATGAAGCCAGAGGCAACTTTCTAAGACTGAGTTACAAAGAAGATAGTACTCTGAGCTGGATAAGGTTCCTCAATGTTAATAGTCTCTTCTCATTGTGTGATAAACTTTCTCTGATTGAATTGGACAGGCAATTTAGGATTGGCTGGTTAAAAAAATTGGCCACACTACAGGAAGGCCCTTAAAAACCTGAGCTCCTCAACCATGTAGCCAGTTCAGTCATGAGTCAACATTTGAGTAAGCACACAGATCTCTGAGAATGAACAAGTCAGGGTAGGAAGGACAGGGGAAAAGAGGAGATTCTCTCTCCTCATCCTTCCCCTCCTCCTCGCCGTTGGCAGTCGAACTTGGAAGTGGAGCTATTCAATGAATACGAGTCACTGTATCCAAAGGGGATATAGATACATTCTAGAGACAGACAAGACAAGGTTAAAAAGAGGCAGTGAGGCTGCTGCAAAAGGCCTAGGAGTGAGATTTCTGGCAAAGAAAAGATGTGGCCATGGCTTCAAGAGAGAGATACAGCTAGTCTTGGCACTTGAATTTCACACTGTGGAGAGAAGCAGATCCTGAATATTCATATGCATAACCCACATACTAGAGAGTAAACATCTGATAGATTATAAAATCTTTGAGGGCAGGGGCTGTTTCTGTTTTTGTTATTTTGGGTTTTTTTTTTCCTGTTTTCTATATCCCCAGCATTTTATTAATTGATTGATCTGTGTGAGGATTCCATAAAATGAAAAGGGTACGGGGGTCCTATCATACCAAATGTACAAGGAGATGTTGTTTTATAGCTACTGTTCTTACTATGACATCTTAGTAAATTCTTTTCCTTTGAACTAATTGTGGCTATTAAATTGGCAGTTTGGGAAGTCAGCTATTTGTGCTCAATCAGTTTGGGTGACTTTATTTTAAAAAAACTTATTTTTAACTTTGAATACATGGCAGGTAGCCTGCATAAGATGGTGGTGGCACATGCTCCCTAACCCCATCTTCTTATCTGAAACATGGACCAATCAAAATACTTAGTGTGGAGCTGAGAGGTACTAATCCCATCTCCTTGTGATTATGTGATCCAATCAAAATACCTTTGACCAAATATGGAAGATGATTACCACTATCCATAAAAAAAGCAGAGCACAACTTGAATGGAGGCTGGCCCTCCCAAGGTGTTTCTGCCTTGGCATGTAGAATAAAATCCTTTTAACTTAATGAGTTTGGCTTTTTCATCTGGGCAAAAGCTGAACAAGGATTTCTTTTAAGAAGGAGTTTGTGAATAACGGTTTTAGAAGTAAATACCCACAAATATGTGCAAGAGTAGGACCTACCCTCTAGGTAGACATAAGGCAATGCAAATTCAAATGGGGAAAAGGTCAGAGAGGGGGGCAATACTTCCCCTCCCCACTTTCTACATCCCCTTCATGTTTTGTCTTCATCCATTAGAATGTAAGTTCCTTGAAAGTAGAGAATATCTTGCATGCTTGAATTTGAATCCTCTGCATTTAGCAATGTCAGGCACATAGTGAGTACTTAATAAATATTCTATTTATACACATACGTGGGAATATATATATGAATATGCATATACATATGTGGTTTATACATATACAATATTTGTGCAAATCTCACACATACATTTTTTCCTCACTTAGATTTATATAGTTAAAATAAAGTGAGTAGTTACATAGATTCTCTGGTTAATTCAATCCCTAATACTTGCTCTTAATGAAAATAATATTTCCATATATGTATAACTAAAATATTCAAGAACATTAATTGACTGGATGGAATTTTGAGGGTTTATTTGGATAAATCCTTGCCTGCAAGCATTGAAATGGCTAAGCTATCCAGGACAAGTTATTATTTTGTTTATCTTGGAAACTATTAAAGGATGGAGACAGCCCATTCTCCTTTGTTAGCTGTTTCAGTGACTTGTCAACCTGACAGATCAGAAGTCCTTCTTTATGTAGGAACAACTAGTCACATTGAATCTGATCACTGAACTCTTTAAACAGGCCAATTACTGAACAATTTAATAAATTTAGCTCTTCAAATGTGGTAGGCTGATTTGGATTTGTCTGACAAGACTACTACTTGAAAAACAATTATCTTGGTTATCATCCAACAAAGTATAAATTTAGAGATTCTGTTCCACTTTCCATTGTTTCTCTTCAATCTATCATGCTTCTTTTATTTTCACTCATTCATCTATTTGTTTTTTGTTTTGTTTTGTTTTGTTTCCAGATAACTTCTTCATCTCCTTGTCAATCAGACCTCACATATGTATGGAATCAGTAATAATTTTATATCCAATTGCCAGCCTAAGAATCTGATTGTTTATACATAATTTTAGGAACACATTTATTTAATGAAGTGTTTTATCCTATAGACAACAAAAGAAATGACTAAAGAAGGAAATCTGACTATTCTGTTTCCAATACAAATTATCTGCCTTGTAATTTAAATTTTTACCTATCATACTTTCTTAAAGTGAGATTCTCAATTTAGAAAGTATGTATAAATAGCATACTTTCTCCATTCAAAAATCTGGTTCTTCTAAATAATATTTTCAATCTATATATAATATTGCCTTCATTTCTAGTCCTCATCAAAAGAAACATTAAAGGAAGAATAAGTTACAGAAGAACTGCATTCTAAGCCAGGATTTTGCATGCAACAGAGCCATTCTTCATTTAAATAAGTAAATAAATCATTGAATGTTCAGTGAACCTATTTTTCCCCCAACTGCAATTTTTAGCAGTATGTCAGTATTATACTCTAAAATGGCTCTTCTTATTTTTTTTTCCTGTTCAGATCAACTGAACAGTATGTTCTGCTATAATTCCCAAAGTGAAGTAGTGTAATCAGATTCTGTAATATTGAATACCATCACAATTAAACAAGAATCCTTATATTAAAGTTGAAATAAGCTGGGACTATTTAACACTTGCTTTACTCTTTCTAATTTGGCTAATTCCTTTTCTTCCTTGGTAAGTCCTCAGATACTTTTCTACTTTTTGGTCTAAATTCCTGAAGGACTACCCCATTTAGAGAAAGCTAAAATTACTTAGAAGATATTGTAGTGTCAGGATTCAGGAATCAGTAGCGCTCTCTCTCCCTCTCTCTCTCTCTCTCTCTCTCTCTCTCTCTCTCTCTCTCTCTCTCTTTGAGGAAAGAGGGGGAACTTTATTTTTAAGATAATTTTTAACATTCATATTTTTAAAATTTTGATTTCTAAATTTTCTACCTCCTTTCTTCACCTTCTCCCTCTCTGAGATGGTAAGCATTTTGATATAGATTATATAAGTGTAATAATGCAAAGCATATTTTTATATTAGTCATATTGTAAAAGAAGACACAGATCAAAAGAAAAGTAAGCTAAAGAAAGTGGAAAATAGTATGCTTTGATTTACATTCAGACTCCGTCAGTTCTTTCTCTGGATATGGAGAACATTTTTCCATCATGAATCCTTTGTCTTGGGTTATTGTATTGCTGAGAACAGCTAAGTCATTCACAGTTGATCATCATAAAATATTGTTGTTACTATGTATAATGTTCTCCTGGTTCTGCTCACTTCACTTTGCATCATATTTTGTAAGTAATACTAGGTTTTTCTGAAATCAGCCTGCTTATTTCTTATAGCACAATAATATTTCATTACAATCATATACCACAACTTCTTTAGCTATTCCTTAATTGATGGACATTCTCTCAATTTCTAATATTTTGCCACCACAAAAAAGTGTTGCTATAATTATGTTTGCACATATAGGTCCTTTTCCTTTCTTTATGATCTTTTTATGATCAGACATAGTAGTGGTATTGGTGGACAAAAGGGTATGCATAGTTTTATAACCCTTTGAACATAGTCCCAAATTGCTTTCCAGAAGAGCTGGATCAGTTTACAACTCCACCAACAGTGCATTAGTGTCCCAATTTTCCTACATCCCTTCCAACATTTACCATTTTCCTTTTCTGTCATATAAGCCAATCTGATAAAATGTGAGATGGTACCAATTCTTTTTTTTTTTTTTGATGAGTCAATGGGGGTTAAGTGACTTGCCCATGGTCACACAGCTAGTAAGTGTCAAGTGTCTGGTTTGAGGTTAGTTTTGAACTCAGGTCCTCCTGAATCCAGGCCTGGTGCTCTATCCACTGTGCCACCTAGTAGCCCCCTCAACTCTTTTTTTTTTTTTAAAAACCACAATTTTTATTGATATTTTCTATTTCTTATATCACCATAGTTATGCCACAAAGTCATTCCCATCTCCCTCCCTAGGAGTCATTCCATATAAAAAATAGCATTTTTTAGAAAGGAAAAGAAACAAACAACAGGACAACTTAACAATACATTGAAAAGTCTGTACAAATCTGCTGCAGTCTTTCAGGAATTTAGATATCACTCAATGTACCAGAATCTGGTTGCTCTATCCAACTTTGGGAAGCCATAGCCTCTGGGTCACTGTCTTGTCTTGAATTGACACTGTGAGTGTTTTTGTTGCTTTGCTCCTCAAACTATACAGGGCATCCCCTTGATCTATACTGGCTTTAGGTACACTCAAGCCTTTGACAGGGCAGATTTTACCATCCAAACTGCCTGGGCTGATGAAAATCACTGAAAATCCTCACTGCTAGAATTTGATAATATGGAATTAGTTGCTTCTTGTCTCATAAAGTATGTCTGAGTGGGTTGCTTTTTGCTATACCTACTCTGGGAGAAAAGGGTCCCACTCTTAATTCTCTGAGACTTTCTCAAAGTTTTCAAGTGATCAATCTTTCTCAAACAGATAAGCCTTATTATTTGCCTCTGAGGACCCCTCTCCAGTAACCAGAAAAAGCCCCATTCCCTTTAGGGCCTCCAAAAGATCCTCATGTAGTGATTTGTGGCACTTGGAGCTCAGCCTGTCTGGGGAATAGGTTTTCCTGGAAGTAACTGTCAGAAGGCTATTTCATTAGTCAATCAACAATTGTTAAATACCTGCTAGGTGCCAAGCCCTAGAGAGACCAAAAAAAAAAAAAAAAAAGGCAAAAGACAGTCTGCCCTTAAGAAGCTCACTGTTGTATCAAGGAGAAAGCAAGCAAACATGTACAAACAAGTTATATAAAGGAAAGATAGGAAATAATTAAAAGCAGTAAGGCACTAAAATTAAGAGAGATGGGGAAAGACTTCTTATAGAGGTGGGATTTTAGGGGAGACTTAAAGGAAACCAAGGAAATCAGTAGTTGGAGATGAGGAGAGAGAGGGGGATGGGGGATAGCCAAAGAAAATACTCAGACCCAAGACTGTCTTGTGTATGAACAGCGAGGAATCCAGAGTCATTAGATCGAAGAATACATGGCATGGAGTAAGATGTTAGAAAACTGAAAAGGTAGGATGGGGCCAGGTTATGAAAAGGACTTTTCATCTCAATTTTTTTTATATGATCTTGGAGACAGTAGTAAACCACTTGAGTTTATTGAGTGGGATGTGTGTATGTGTGTGTGTGACATAATCAGACCTACACTTTAGGAAAATCACTTTGGAGGCTGAATGGAGGACGGATTGGAGTGGGGAGAGACTTGAGGCAGGCAATCCACCAGCAGGCTATTCCAATATTCCAGGTGTGAGGTGATAAGGATCTATGTTAAAGTGGGAATGTCAGAGGTGAGAAGGGGGCATATATGAGAGACATTGCAAGAGTGAAATCCATAGGCCTTAGAAACAAGTTGGATATAGGAGGTGAGGAATAGTAAGGAATTAAGGATGGCACTAAGGACTAGAAGGACATTGTTGTACAATAGTAGGGAACATTAAGGAAGGTTTAGAGGGAAAGGTAATGTATTCTGTTTTGGACATTTTTAGTTTAAGATGTCTACTGGACATCCAGTTTGAGATATCTGCAAGGCAATTGGAGATACAAGATTGAAAGCCAACTTAGAGATTAGGGCAGAATAGGTCAATTTGAGAATCATCAGAAGAAAAGTGATAATTAAGTCTAAGGGAATCGATGAGATCACCAACTAAAATATTTACAGAGGGTGAAGAGAAAAGGATCAAGATAGAACCCTGAGGGACATCTACAGCCAGAGGGCTTTATCTGGATAAGGATTCAGCAAAGAAGACTGAGAAGGAATAATCAGATAGGTAGGAGGAGAAGCAGGATATAGTGGTACAACATTCAGAAGATCTAGAGACAGGAGAGCATCAGTGTGAACAGGGTGATCAAAAGTGTCAAAGGTTGTAGGAAACTCCTTCACAATGAGGATCAAAATTGAATTTGGCAGTTAGGAGATCATTGCTAACTTTGGAGAAAGCAGTTTCAGTAGAATGATAAAGCTGAAGCCAGAAGGAAGAAGTTGAAAAGAAATGAGATTTTCAAGGAGTTTAACTGTTTAAGGAGTTTAACCTAAGAATAGCACAATAGTCATTGGAGATAGAAAGATCAAATGAGAGTTTTTCCAAGAAAGCAGAGACATGGATTTTTTTTTTAGGCAGTTGGGAACGAGCCAATAGATAGGGAGAGACTAAAAATAAATGATCAAGCAGAGATGAAAAAGGGCAATCTGTTGAAGACCCGAGGTGGAATGGTATTTTGCTTGAGCAGATAGAGATGTTAGCCTTGGTAAGGAGTAAGGTCACCTCTTCCTGTGAGATAGGGGTGAAGGAGGAGAGAGTGGCAAATGCCAAATGAACAATCTGAGATGAGGAAGAGGGGAGAAGAGGGAACTTTCTGCAAATATCCTCTATTATTTCTGTAAAATATGAGGCAAGGTTTTCAATAGAGAGAGTGAAAAGATGGAGAGCCATGGGAGGTTTGAGGAGGAATGGAAAAGTCTGGAAGAGCCAAGGTAAAGAGGGTGATAGTGAGTTGATAAGGGATGTATAGTATAATTTTCTAGCATCAGTGAAAATCCAGATTAGGTTGTGTAATGTAAATTTGTATTGGACCTAGTCAGACAAATTGTGGATTTTCTAAACCTGCATTCAATAGAAAATGTGTAGGAACAAAGGAGATAAGTGGCAGGAGTGATCCAAGGCTGAGGTTTGACAGTGCATAATTGCAGATGTGATTAGGGGACTGGGAGTTCAAGGAAGGTGGACAGTGTACAGTGTTATTGATAAGGAGTAAAGAATGGGAAAACAAGCTGCAGTGACATTTGCAGGGAGATGGCTTCGGAGAGTGGTCAAGGAACTGGAGGATGTTACAGACAAAAAGTAGGGTTTTGTAAGACAAGTCAAAGGGAAGATTGAAAATCCAATAAATTATGGTGGCATAAGGGAACAATGTACATCATAGACAAGGCCACATTGCAGCTACAAAATCATGAAACTCAGAAAAGGTTATTTTAGATTTTTTTATATAAGTAATGAGATACTTTATATATAGATTTATATTTTAAAATCCATTTTAATGGGAACTGTCAAATGAAAACAAAACTGGCCTGTGTATGTTCTCTAAATGACTAATAGAAAAGAATAATATAATTAAAAACTCAAGCTTGGAGCAGGAAAGGATTTTTAAGATGATCTAATCTATTTTTTTCAGTTGAGGAGAGACTATACCTGACTCCATATATATATCCTAATATTTAAGAACTGTATCCTTAATCTGAAAATTAGATCAATATTTCATTGTATTTGTGTCAAAGAGCGTAGTTCCTTGGACTGATTCCTCCCCCACCCACCCCCACCCCGGAAGAAAGCTAGTCAATTCAATCCAATAAACATTTAATAGGTGCATAATTTAAGTAAATCTCTGTGCTAATTAGTTACCAAGGCCGTAAATACAAAAATAAAACAATCCTTGCTTTCATGGAGCTCACATTCTACTGGGGAAATCAGCACTGTGAGAAATCTGCCTTCTGCAAAAGTAAGAACTATAGAAGAATAGATTATTAGAACTAGAAGAGAATTTAGGGGCTTATATAGCTGAACTTAGCTATTTTATAGATAAATATGAAATATTATAGAAAGGAATGCAATCTATGCAAGGTCTTATAGCATATTTCAGATGAGTAAATATTACCCAGGTTGTACTGGTAAATGTTTAATAACTTGCTAGAAAGAGAAAAAGAAAGAAAACTGGAAAGCAGAAAAATGTATTCACAACACTTTTTTAAGTTTATTCTGCATTATTATTTTCCCTGTCACTTTAAGTCTAGAAAATCCCCCCCCCAAAAAAAATTAAGCCTTGATATGTACCCTTTGCTGATTTTCAAGGTGAAAATAGTTACACTGAAAATTTAACAATCAGTGCTCATGAGAAAGTCCATCTTTCTCCAGCACACCCCTGATACAACTCCCCTTCAACACTGTGAGTTGCCATTTAGCATTATATCATAGCTTTCAAGGAAGATGCTTGCAACAGAGTCAGTGTGGCAAACACTATACCCCTCTCAAAAAATTAATGCCCGATCCCTACATCTTGTCCAGCCCTGAGGTGCACTAGAAAACAGGAATTATAATCTTGTTATACATCTTTGACAAGGTGCCAATGCTAATTTTAGGAGCTGTGTGTATGTGTGTTAAATAATTCAGTGAAGATATAGAAAGATCCAATATTATTATTTTTTTTCCTTTTTGAGAATTTGGAATATAAGGTTCAAAGTTTACATTGTAAATAGTGTTTAAATTATCAAATTAAAGCATAGCTTCTTAATTCTGAAAGAAATGATGCAGTCTAACCCAGGGGTGGGGAACCTTCAGTGGCTCTCTAGGTCCTCAAGTGCAGCCCTTTGATTGAATCCAAACTTCACAGAACAAATGTCCTTAGTAAAAGGGTTTATTCTATAAAACTTGGACTCAGTCAAAAAGCCACACCCAAAGTCCACATGTGGTTTTGAGGCCACAGCTTCCCCACCCCTGCCTAATCCTATCATATAATAGAAGAGGGAACTGAGTTCTAGAACTGTGAATGCCTCACCCCAAATGATATAGCTAATTAA
This sequence comes from Phascolarctos cinereus, assembly GCF_003287225.1. Lineage (NCBI taxonomy): Eukaryota > Metazoa > Chordata > Mammalia > Diprotodontia > Phascolarctidae > Phascolarctos > Phascolarctos cinereus. The sequence continues at coordinate 259,542,340 of NW_027555847.1, forward strand.
TGTCATAGTAGAGCCTAGGACCTTAGCACTTCCAGTTAATAGGCTCTTCTTCCCACATCAATGGTTTTCAAAATGTTCATGGCACATAATCATTGCAATTAGAAGCAGGCATACTTAAATATGGAACAAAGAAAGACTCCTGGGCTCTCAGGCCTATAGACCCATTGCCAACCCTTAGGATTTGCTATTTAAAGTGCCCAAAAGACTTAATTGGTTTATCTTAGACAATCAGCTCTTTCCTTCTTGATCCAATAAAAGATTTTTACATTTCATAACTGACTCATCTTCCTGATACATTTTAAACTTCTTCCCTTGTGATAACCTTTTATGATTATGTTGGCTATTGGCTGCAAATTCTCTCTCTCAAGACCTCACACTTTAGTCATTATCATCTAAAATATACTTGACACTTTTCCTTCTACCCAAATAATTTTTTTAAAGTTATATGCCTCTTGATTGTTTTATGATTTTTATATTTGCATCAGTCAGGCCTACATTTGGGAGTGGCAGGAAGAGTATCAAAGTATGGAAGGATGTGTTTTTTGTCAGCATTTTTACCTCCCTTCCCCAGTGCCAAATGTATATCTTGGATGATCAGACATTTATGGAAAAACAGTGCTTTCTAGGTAGTGGTAATGCTTTCAGCAGGAATCTGTGTAAGAGAGTATGACAGTATTATATGGGGATTATACATATAAGGGATATCCAGACAAGTAAGAGGAGATGGAAATGCCCTGGACTTACCCTTCTCCAGGACTATATACCCTTTTACAATTAACCTTTACTAAGCACAAAATACTGCAAAGAGGATAATTAGTTTCCTTTTCTAAGTATTATTTTCATATCAGCATTAACTGAATACTGCTTTCAGATACTGAGTGAAACTTAAAATATCCAAGTCTGTCAATCAGTAATTTAATCTCAAAGGGACATATCTACCACTAATACAAAATGTCAAAAAGGTACCAATATAAGTTGCCATGTGTCACACTAATAGTACAGTTAAGCTGAAGAAAAAGGGCATTTTTTGAAGTATGCCATGGAATGTAGTTTGCAGAATTGTATCTCCTTTTTCTGCTGAATAAACCACAGATATACATTTGATATATTGCTAACACACTGTGATGTTAATGGGAAGTCCTTAGTTTAGAGACAACCATTGGCTTTCAGAATGCTGGCTTATGGACTTAACAGGTTGAAGAGTTAGCCCGATTAACCTCCAGGGAAGGAGGGAAATAGAGAAGCAGTTAACTTCACAGCCAGAGGCTGATTGAATTTAGAGGTATAATAACAGCTATTTAAAGTTCAGATGTAAGAAAATGGAAACCCCCCAAAATGAATGACCAAAAGCAAACAAAGATGAAGGATAACACTATGGGAAAGAAAAACAAAAGCTGATTAAATATAATAAAAGAATACCCTAAAGCTGTAAGAGTCAAAACACAAGTTGAGAAATGATGATATGGTTCTATCAACCACTTTGCAATTGCCTCATTTCCCAATATATTATAGCCAAGGAAAAGAATAAATAGAATCCACTGAGTTTTATTACCAATATAATAAAAGAATGTGCTGCATTTTCAAAATAGGAAGTACTTTGCATGGCAAACATTGGAACAGACTTACTGTAAGCATAACTCTTCAAACGGGGAATAAAGTGGCACCATTTCATTATAAAGAAGAAATATTATTGTATATTTATTTTAAAGTCTAACTAATATAGGTCTCTAAAATATGCTAAATATCAAACATGTAAAAAATGTGTATCTCAAATAATTATTCTACTGAGTAATGGAAATGAGCTTGAGATATGCATCTCCTGATTTCTAATGAGAGTCAGTTATTGAAGACCTTGAGTCTGCATCAGATGAAGATTGATTGAAAGAGCTCAGAGTATTCTGCCTGGAGATGAGAACTCTCTGCCAGGACATGAGAACTGTCTTCAAGTATTTAAAGTAATATAATATAGAAGAGGGATTAAACATCTTATTCCAACTCTGAAATTCTGTGATTCTGTGAAATTATTTAATATTAATTTGTGTAAATTAGAGAATAATTGAAGTAAAATTATGGTGGCCAATTGTAGTTAACTGTAAAACATATTCAAAATATTCAGAGGCTTAATGCAGTCTTCTAAAATAATTCATGTGAAGTACCTTTTAAGTTCAAGTGAATATAAATCCCATCCCCCTAAAATGGAAGGTTTGAAGTTGAGGCATAATGAATTTAATAAAATTCAACTCAGAAAAAACACAATTATCATGTGCATATTGCAAGAAAAGCATTATGTTAGGTCCTATAGGGGATGACTAAGTTTAGTTAAGACTAATGGTCCCTGCCCTCAAGAAGCAGAGTAAAATCGTAGATAAAGCATAAAATAAATATAAAAATAAAATAAACACATAAAATAAAATTACAATAATTTAAATGCATCAGACAGGTTGAAAATGAAATGTTATGTAAAGTCGGTGTGTGTGTGTGTACGTGTATGTGTGATAATATTTCTCAATGTGGTACTTATAATATGTTCACTTCATGGAGGAGGTATTGTTTAAATTAGGATTTAAGTAATAATTAGGAATTCAGTAGGCAGAATAGGAGGAAGAAAAACATACGAAAAAGAGAGAACATTCCATTCAAGGAGCTCAGTATGAACAAAGGTAAACCCAAGAAAGTAATATACAAGGCATTTTAAAAAACAGAGAAGAGTCCAGTTTGATTGAAATACAGTATATATGATATGAAATAGAATGAGAAAATATTGGAAATGTGTGGTGGCACCAGTTTGCATTAGATGTTAAATATCTGATGAAGGCTTTTAAATTTCATTCATTTATTTATTTATTTATTGGCTAGGCAATGGGGTTAAGTGACTTGCCCAGAGTTACAGAGCTTGTAAGTGTTAGGTTTCTGAGGCCATATTTGAACTCAGGTCCTCCTGAATCCAGGGCCAGTGCTCTATCCACTGCACCACCTAGCTGCCACTAAACTTTACTTTGTAAGGGACAAGAAAACACTGGAGATTTTTTAGCAGAAGAATGTAATAAACTGTTCTAGGTATTATAAGTGAGAAACAACGAAGTATGCCCTCTGGCTCTGAGGGGAAAACATTTGTTCTTTCTCAGTTCTAAAAGACTTGCACATTATTGGAAGGATGAGTTCTATCCCAAAGAACATACATGCAGATGAGCATATACATTTTACTAAAGTGAGTGTGCAATCAGAGGCTTCAGGTTAGTTCCTGTGGTCATTGCCCCTGGGGGGGGTGCATAAAAGTGTATTGGTCACTAAGCAGAGAACGCAAATCAACTCAATTGATTCAAAGATGAGGGAATCTCCCTCTCCTCTCCCTTTTTTCCTCTTTTTGGAGTTTGTCACTTGAGGCTCTTCCTTGAACTTGGGAAAGGAGGAGGGAGTAGATTCTCTCCTCCCTACCTTGCAAATGAGAAGGTGACTCTATACCTATAGTTAATAGAAAATACATTTAGAATATTTGTATATAAAATCTACATATCTAATATTTACATAACATATTTGTCTCATTAGGCAAGTCTGAGACTAGATCTTAAGTCCTTGGCTTTTTTCTTGTTTTGCTTTGCTTTGCTTTGTGTACCTTTCCCAAAGCACAATTCAAACAGAGATCCTGAGATGGTCATTTCTAGTTTTGGTAGCAACCTTCTGAATTCAATCAATTAATAAATATTTGTTAAGTGCCTATTATGTCCCAGACAGTGTGCTAAGAACTGGAATTTAAGAATTACTGAATCATGCTGATTGCTCAGCAGAAATCAATCTCTGCAACAACTTTTCAGAAAAGATGACCATGGCCAGAAAAAACACTAAGCAAACCCAAACTATATTCCCTCCCCACCTCTATTGTCTCATTGTACTTTTCCTTATACATTATTTTCCTTATACTTTGTATATATCTTATATGTATATATTTGTTTGCATATTGTCTCCCCATCACAATGTAGGTCGGGGACCATGTTACTGCTTTTTGTTCAATCACCAACAGTTAGCACAGAGTCTAGCAATAATAATTACTTAATAAATTGTTGATTTGTTCGCAATGATCTCAGCTCAGAATTGACCAAGAGAAAGAGAGTTACTTAGATTAACTTAGTAACTTTTGAAAACTGCACAATACTTTTAATGACCCCAAATTTTTCCCTGAAATTTAGGCCCATAAAGGAGAAAAGAAATGATTTATCCATGGTCATGAATCTGTTTAGTTACAAAGACAAAAATCTCCTCAACTGTAAAATGAGAATCTTAATAACATCTAATTCAGAAAATTATTGTGAAGATCAAATTAAATGTTTATAAAGCACTTAGCACAGTGCCTAAAACTAGTGGGAAACAAGAGGAAGGGAACAAGCATTTATTAAGTGCCTAACCTAACCCCAAGCTATGATTAGTGAAATTTTGCTATTTGAGGTAAAATCTCTTGGGACTGTGATTTGATATTGTTCTGAGTTTTGTGTGTGTGTGTGTTTTTTTTTTCCTCTGTAGTTACGTCGGTGTTGTACTGAGAGCTGGGCATCTAGGATCAGCAATCTAGGTGTTAACATTAGTGACAGGGAAAAGGGTGTGTCATAATCAAGGCAAGGATCACAAAAATATTTTTTACAGTTTAGAATAGATTATTCAGAATAAGTCAAAAGTCTGAGAAGCAAGAAGTTGAAACAGAGTAGAGAGCCACTTTCAGGGTCAAGTAAAGTATCTGAGAAGCAAGACATTCTAGAGGAATAGAATTAGTCTTAGTTGTCAAAAGAAAGGCAAACTAGGAAGTAGATGTTAAGATTTTGGGGTTTGTTTGCCCAAGTAACAATATGGTGTCAGAAATGGGATTCCCTGGTGGTTGCCCAGAGTTAAACCTAAAGGATCTCAAAGATCGTGTAGCTGAGTAAGTCTATGTGATTTTAGGATTGAGTATGGGCAGGATTGACCAACATGTGATCACACTGAACACGGCAAGAACCTGGTGAGTCCCCTTGTGTTCAATCAATCCATTGTGAACCCTCTAAATGGGATGTAATCTGTAACCTGATTTAGTTTACCTGCAGAGTGTGTTTAAGGAGGTTTTTCTCCTTAAGGGATGTACTGAAGTTATGACTGCTGAACTGTTAGTTCAATTTTTATGACATTGAAGGAACAAGGGTTATGAGTTTTTGTGATGCATATGGCCACAGTGCACTTATTTCCTAGTGTAATTTTAAGTCCCTTGACTTACAGCCCTTGATACTAAAATTGATCCTTCTGACTAATAGATGTTGGGAAAAGTTTGTCATCAGTTTGGCCTCTTTCCCTCTTTAAAGAAATTATTTCAAGCTTTGGATGAGCGAGGTTGTGAGGAGGACACCATTGAATCAGAATATTTTAATGAAACCCCTTTGAAATCATAACCCAGCCTTCTGCTTCCATAATTATGCTTCTGGTAGCATAAGAATGTTGGATGTTAGTAATCTCAAGAAAGAAAAAGCATGGATGCTTTATTATATTGTTTGGAAAACTTATTAATTATTATACTGTTTAAATCTAATTAGAAATTGTTTGAACTCAGAACGTCACCCTGATCCTTAGGAATCTTCTCTTAGGATCATCCCCATAACACAGATTCCTGGAAGGGCTACAAGGAATTTCAGGTTTCCCCAGGTCCTAGATCCAACCAAAACATTCTTGTTTAGGTTTTCACACGTCCTTCTAATTTTGGATCCACCTAAATTTGTGATTTGGCTCTCCTTATGTTTTGACTTTGCCCAGTTTTATCAAATGTTTATATTTACACATATCCATCTCAGTCTAGCTTGCTTTCACATTGCCCTCTTGTTAAAATTGCTTAATTGTATACGTATGGTTCATGTGCAGGTTGTTGTTTTTCAGTCATGTCTGACTCTTTGTGATGCTGTGGACCTTAGAATGTCAATCTTGTCCAGGGGGTAGTCTTCGCAAAAGATTCTGGAATAGTTTGCTATTTCCTTCTCCATTGGATTAAGGCAAACAGAGGTTAAGTGACTTGCCCAGGGCCGAACAGCTAATGTCTAAGGTCAGATTTGAGCTAGTCTTACCGACTTCAGGCACAGTGAAGTTAAATAGCTGCTTCCCCTTTGTGGGTACCCTTGTCTAAATTCTTCTAATGTAAATCTTTCAGAGCCTAGACTGAACAGAGCCACACTTCCTTTGTGGCTTGTCCTCCTTCTACCACATGACTTGATAAATTTCTTTCTAAAAGTGTATCAGATTTTGGAGTTTATTCTTGGGAACAACAGAGGTCAATGCACATTTGGAAAGAGGAAATTAGATAATATTTAAGACAAGTAGAGACCTAAATTTGATAAGGTCAGTAATGACCTCTTCATAGGTAAATAATGGTATCAGCAATAAGAACACAGGTGTCTGAACCAAGAATGATCTACCCTCTGTAATCTCTTAAATATCTTGCTGAAAGTGGACATCCTTGGGTCCACAGTAAGTGCTCTAGGCACTTTCTTTGGCTTTCCCCCATGCCTGGAACACTCCTTTCCTCTATTCCAACTACTGACCTCACTGACTTCCTTTAAATCCTAACTAAAATCTCATCTTCTACTGGAAGTCTTTCCCAAACCCTCTTGGGTCTAAGGCCCTCCCTCTTCGATTATTTTCTATTTTTTCTGTAAATAGCTTGTTTTGTATATATTTGTTTACATGTTGTCTCCCCCATTAGATTGGAAGGACACAGACTATATTATGCCTCTTTATATCCCCAGCATTTAGCACAATTCCTGCTGCATAAAAGACACTTAATAAATTTACTATGTATAGAGGTTTACTCTATTTATGGTTAGATAAGGTGTAGTAGATCCTGTAACTGCTGTAACCAGCTCATACAGCCTCAGGAATGATTGTTAAATTTTAAGTGAGAGCATTTACAATTTGTTAATCCGCAGATAAATCATGGCTTGATTTATTGTTATGTTGACTGTCCAGACTTAGGAAGGTGCTAAATTTAAGCAGATTAACCTTAAAACTCCATTGTGCATGCATGTCCTGTCGTTCCCCCCCCCCCACCTAAATTTGCCAGAACATCCCTGAGCAGAAAGGAAACTACAAAGGAGCCTTAGGCCCTTTGGATAGCTTTAAACATAATCTCTACTTAGCAACTTCAAAATTTCAGCTGCCATTATAAAACCAATGACTCTCAATATTTTCCTCTCACTTAATTGTCCATTTCTACTTGAATATCTTACTCCCACTTCAAAATCAAAACGTTCTAAATTAAATAATCATGACAAACCTGCTTCTCAACTTCTTTCTTGCCTAGTCAGGCAAGGAAAATATTTTAGAGCAACCCATGACTCATCCCATCATATTATTTCAGTCATTTAAATTCTAATGAATTTCCCTTTAATTATTCTAGCATTGTACATATGGAGACATGAGTATAATAAACTTTTGCTGTTCAATTGATAAAATAACAGTTGATTCCAGTAGTCCACCAATATTTCACTACTGATACATCTATGAAAGTTATTACACAAACTGCACATGTGAGGTATTTGAACTTGAGAACATTTTCCCCTAGGTACAAAAAAGATCTATAGCATGCTGGTTGTTGTTCATTATTTGTTATCAACCTAACATCTCAATATCCTGCAGGCATACTTGATTTTTCTATTTTAAGTTAATATATAAGAACCACTTTCAGAAAAGAGGTTGTGGGAGATTGGAAGCAAGTTGGCTTAGTGAGAGGTTGTGGATTAGTCAACAAGCATTTATTAAATGCCTACTATGTACTAGGCACTGTGCTAAGAACTGGAGATACAAAGAAAGTTAAAAGTTTGTCTTTGCCCTTGAGGAGCTCACAACCTAATGTTGGAGACCACAGGGAAACAACAATGTATTACTGCTTGGTTATAAATTCTAAATATAGGATAAATGGGAACTAATCAACAGAGGAAAGCACTACAACTAAGGCAGATAGGGAAAGGCTTCCACAGATCTTGGAATTTTAGCTGAGACTTGAAAGAAGCCCTGGAAGGCTATGTCATAGCCCAGTTCAATATTACTACAACAAAATTTCAAAAAATTTACAAAACAAAATGAAAGAACAGGTTGGTTTGTTTTGTTTTATTTTGTAATGAAACAAAGAAATCTCTTAAGGAAAACTCAGGAGGAAAAACAGCATAGACGATCTGATTTTGAGACTCTTAGAGAATGTTACCATCTATGCTCCTAGATGAATGATCTTCATTATTCCATCTCAGCTCTGAAAGAGGGAGACTACAAGATCTTCATTTCATTCTTAGGAATCTTCTCACTATTTGGTTCCAAAGCCCTGATAAAGAATAGCTCTTACTACTTGTTCAGATTGAGCTGATGGAGTACAGGTTAATGATGGAAATTCCATAATACATAAGATCTGCTGCTTCTACTGATATAGAAGATTGTTTTATGTCTGACAGATGATTTAGCCCATTAGTGAGTAGGGAAAAGGTTTACTTAACAAACTGACCTCACAAGGATCATGAAAGAAAGGACTCGTAAGAAATGGCCAAAGAGTCTAGACATCTAGGGAGACCTGCCTCTTGCAAAATCAAGACTTTACTGCAGAGGTGTGAAACACACAGCCTTCAACTGTGATGTGACCCTACTGAAATGAACATGTAATTTGGAAACATTTTTAAAAAATAAATAAAAACACAATTTTTAATATGTGGTGTTCTAAGTCAATATGTGGCCAGCAGGAATCATTATGTATGATTTAGTGGCCCCCCTTTCTATTTGAGTTTGACACCACTGATCTACAGCCTCATGAGAAAAATACAGTTGTCAAAATAATGGGCCCTTGTTTCAAGGAGATGCCTAGCACCACCAAAGTACCACTTAGTTTACCCCAAAAAATATTTGCTACTTGTTCACTAACTTTCTAAAGATTTGAAATAGCTATTCTCCATATGGAGAACTGATTTTGGGAAAGAGGGCAGGAGTACTACCCATTAATGTTGAGTGCCTCACCTCATCCAAAATGGATGGGTTAAATTCATCATATCTAAAAAGTCTCAGTTTCTGTGGGATTGCTCACAAGAAGGGGAAGGAAGATGACAATTGAGAGGATTCTATATAGTCTTATTCCCTCTTTGAAGCAGAAATACTTTGGACTACCTATGTTTCTTATAAAAGAAAAAAAAATCCCCACCATTAAAATAAAAGCAGAGATTGAAGACATGAGGTAATATAAAAGAAATTCTTATACAATGAACAACTGCTATGAAATAAAAGAAAGGAGAAAAAATGACCAAGAGAAAAGAAAGATACCACAATATCAACTTGGCACCCAGAAATGAGAATGGAAAAGTCACAAGAACCTGGTGAATGGAAGAGATGTAAGAGTTATAATTCAGCTTCAGAGTTGGCTACAGAAATACAAAAACTTCTGTAAAACCTAAAGTTCCTCCTGGTAAAGGGTATATTTTCCAAGGCCTATAGAATTGCTTATCAGTTAGCAACACAGCAATACAAGTAATAGCATTCATGTGAAGGGCACAGAATGACTCTTTGGCACAATGTAATCTAAAACTTGATTTTCCTTTCTTATATAAAGAAGAATTTTGATTCAGATGTAATTTGTCCATGAAGCCTTGCTTTTTGATTGGCCTTGAAAGTCTGAGAGGACGAATTGGCCAAGGTACATGAAGTTGAGCTTGTGGATGGGCTTTTCTGAGATTATGATTGGTATTTCTTGGAATTCAGCTTTGGCACACAGCCAACACTTTCAGCAGCCCCAGAACAGGTGGTTATTATCTGGGATAAGGAATGGGGAGGCTAATAATGGCTAGTTTATCACAGGGAACAAAGACTCAGTAACCTTGGGAGGAAACTATTACCTCAAGGTAGGCAATCTGCCCACTTTTTTTTCTGATAATATTTTTGGCACCAATTCTCTTGAAATCATTTGTAATGTACAACAGCCTGCCCATGCCTTACTATGCAACTCATCATTTCCTGCTGCCCTCACTTGTAATTCTTGGAAGTTTGTATTGTTTTTATCATTTATAACCATAAAGAATAAGCAGAAAAATAATAATTGTAAAATGATAGGATTTTTCTTTTTTCAAACAAGAAGGTTCAGTTAAGGTTTCTTAACCTATATAATTTCTCAAAAACAATGGAGGCCACTGTCTTCCTTTTTAACTCTTGGACCATATCATTAGAACTTTGGTGCAAATGGAAAAAAATGCTTTTTTCTGAGTTTCCTTTTCTACTGAATATCACAATTTGGAAGTTTGGCATTCTCCAATCCATCCATCCATCCATCCATCCATCCATCCATCCATCCATCCACCCATCCATTAATTTGTGTGTGTGTGTGCGCGTGTGTGTGTGTGTGTGTGTGTGTGTGTGTGTGTGTGTGCCTTTATATAGGATCTTATTTATTTACCTGGGCTTGATGCCATCAATAGCATAATGTAATCTACAAACAATAGCATCTAGAAAACTCAATCATGGAATCATTATTCCATTTGGACTTTGAATTGGACTTTCTATCTAATGGTGGAAAATGCCTTTGCAAGATTATCTCTCTCTATTTTATGCCTGACTTAATGATAACCAAATCTTCTTTGTGATTATGTATTTCAAAGAAAGGTAAAATATTTTAACATATGTTTTGAAGGCAGGCCATGCAAAAAGAAAAATTCTGGTGACATTACCAAAATAAATATATTATTTTAACACAAAAATCAGCACAGAAATCTTGTATTTTGTACTTCTTTCAGTCTATTGTGTGACTGTAAAACTCTAATCTGTATAGAATATCATTTTTGAAAGCCTGCCTGTTCTTTCTCGGACCTTTATCAAACATGCCCTAATGCATTCATAGATTATTCTCATGAATATTTTATATAAATGGTAAAGTAGGATATGGATCAGTGGTTATTCAAATTTTCTAAGCTTCTTTCTTTCTTTCTTTCTTTCTTTCTTTCTTTCTTTCTTCTTTCTTTCTTTCTTTTTTTTACAAATAAGATTCATTATTTTTCCTGAGTTTAGCATTCATTTTTCTGAGGTACCTTGAGAATTCATCCCTCAGTGCCATCCCTCAAGGTGGGTCATCTCCAGTATTAGCCACCTCCACATATCTATGATGTTATGCAGTTACTCTTCTCAACATTTTTTTCCCTTTTAGTTCTATTTCTATTTCCACATGTAGCATATTGGGAACAATGGTGACAGAGAAGTCCAAATGATGTTAACATCTATTGTGATTGATGAGGAGCAAGTCTTTCATATAAATATCTTTGCATATCTTTTTTTTTGCATATTCTGTTTGTTTTCTTGCTTTCAAATTTATTCAAGAGATTGTAAGTTTATTGAGGAATGCAATTTTAATTTTGTATTTCTCTTTTTAGAGACTATTACATTGCCTTGTACATAGTGAGTCTTTAATAAACATTTGTTGAATGATGAATATTTATCAATAAATTGTGTCAGGATTAACTAGCTTAATTAGGTTTCCACCATTTTTCCCCTTCACTGCTTTTAAATATGATATGAGTAGACAGTGCCCATAATTTTTTGCTGTCTATCCCAGTAATATTTTCTAAACAAGTTAACATTCCAAATCAGCTTTGGCCTTAGCTACAATATCTCTTCTCTTGGCAGGACCAAATGTTTTTTGAATACAATAGTCTATAGATTCTTTTAGTTTATTTGTGTTGATTGATCATACAAATGGGAAAAAGACCCACATGTACAAAATTATTTATAGCAGCTCTTTTTGTGGTGGCAAAGAATTGGAAACTGAGAGAATGCCCATCAATTGGAGAATGGCTGAACAAGTTGTGGTATATGAATGTAATGGAATACTATTGTGCTGTAAGAAATGATGAGCAGGTACACTTCAGGAAAACCTGGAAAGACTTGTATGGACTGATGCTAAGTGAAGTGAGCAGAACCAGGAGAACATTGTATGCAGTAATAGCCATGTTGTGTGATGACTAACGTTGACAGACTTAGCCCTTCTCAGCAATGCAAGGATCTAAGACATCACTAAAGGTCTCATGACAGAAAATGCTATCCACATCCAAAGAAAGAACTATGGAGTTTGAATGCAGATCAAAGCATACTATTTGCTATTTTTCTTCTTCTGTTTTATTTGTTTTCTCTTTCTTGTGGTTCCTCCTACTGGTTCTAATTCTTCCTTGAAACATAACTAATGTGAAAATGTATATATATAGCCTATCTCAGAGTGTGCACCATCTTGGGGAGGGAGGCAGTGAGAGAGGGGAAGAAAAATTTAAAACTCAAAAGCTTATGGATGTGATTGTTGATAAATCAAAATAAATTAATTAAAAAAGGGAATGACAAACAACCAACAAAAACACCATAGGACAGAATAAAGTGCTCTAATATGAAACAGTGTAAAAAAAAAAGAAATGAAAATTAAAACAACTCTGAAGCATCACTTCACACCCATCAAATTGACATAGATGATTAGAAAGAATTAAATTCAATGTTTTAACAAATGGTGTAAGAAAGGCACCCAATTCAGTATTGGAGAAGCTGTGAATTCATTTGACCATTCTAGAAAACAACTGATAATTGTTTGTACCTTATAACTTTACTAAATTAATCATACACATTGATTTTGCTGTATTATTGCCAGCATTATAACTTCACCTCACCCTAAGGTTAATTTCAGAAAAAAAGATGACTTTAAGCATTATTTATGATAACTAGAAAGATGGAAATTATGCTCAGTTACTGGGAAATGGATGAACAAAATATGATATATATATATATAAACATATTTTAAATAAATATTTTAATTAGCTTTAAATTAAAAATAAAATAAACAAATGCAAAATATAACTAATATTATTCTACTTTAAGGAAATTACACATTTAAACATATACAAAAGAACACTTTTATCAAGTAATGCAGAGGGAATAAATCAAACCAGAATAATATACATCATGACTATAATAATGTAAATAAAGCAACATTTAAGGGCAATAAATCTTAAGTGAAAGACAGCAGACACCAAATTATTAAAGTTAAATAGAATAGCAGATAGAGAGCTGACCTCAGAGTCAGGAAGAACAGAGTTCAAATCCTGACTGTGATACCTACTGTCTAGGTGATCATGTATGAGTCAGTTAACCTTTCAATGTGTCCAGGAATTGTTTCAGATGAAGAGTAGGGGCATATCTATGTTGAGAGAGGGAGTTTCTCACCAGGAATTCTCCTTCTCCTAAGGAGATCAAAGGTCTAATCAATGGGGGGAGGAGCAGTAAATAGTTAACAAATTAGCACAGTGGAAAGTGACACAAACTATTAGTTATGATTAAATTATTAGGTAATTTTACTTATAAGTTTTGGGAGAAATTGTTATGCTTTTATGTCAAAATAAAAAGGTACTAACAAAATACAATACAATTAAATCAAAATTTAAAACTCTAGATCTGCCATTTATTATTTTTATGAATTTGTGCAAGTTACTTCTTTCTCTCTGACTCAGTTTTCTCATCAGTTGAATGAGAAAGTTGGAATAGATTATTTCTGAGACTCTTTCCAGTTTTAGGTCTATGATTCTCTTGTGCCATGAAAGTACAGAATACAATATTATTTGAGTGCAATTCTCTTACATTGTGTCAGTTAAGAGAATAGGTAGATGGTTAGATAATAAATGGATAAATGCATATGTACATATATGTATATGCACATGTATATTTTGTTATTATTGTTATTGTTGATTAGTCATGTCTGACTCTTTGTGACCCCATTTGAGGTTTTCTTGGATGATACTAGATTGGTTTGCCATTTTCTTCTCCAGCTAATTTTACAGATGAGGAAATTGAGGCAAACAGAGTTAAATGACTTGCCTAGGGTCACACGGCTAGTGTCTGAAGTTGGATTTGAACCCAGGTCCTCCTGACTCCAGGGTAGGTATTCTTTTCATTGAGCCTGGCTGCCCCATGATATGCATATATACATACTTTAAAATGACAGTGGTGATATTACTTAAAAAATTAATCTGTCAAATTTTTTTTAATATGGAAAAATAAACAAATACAGGGGTCATTGAGGTAGTGGTCTGTTGGACAAAACAGTTTCCAGGATTCTGACTCTTGTACACTCATTATTTTTGTCACTTTTCTATTGACAACACTATAATGAGACTGCAACAAGCTGAGTTACTGAAAATTCAGAAGCATTAGCTCAAGTGGATATTTTATTTTAACATTGTATTTGTTGTATCTTAGAGAATTTTAATCAGCCTCTGAACATATCTCTTGATGAATTAAGAAATTCTCTTCTTGCAACTTGTTCATTACTATCTTGGGCCCTATTCAACTCAAAGTACTTACTTGAAGAGATTGGTTGCACTGAACCTACAGAGAAAATATGAATCATTGTCCAGGGAGGTCTATTCTGGAACCCATGAGAGTAACATTTATATCAAGAAACATCTGATAGAATTAAGTCTACATACGGGGACTTTAATCTGGAATGCTGCATTTAGAGTCAAGAGACCTCAGTTCATATATAAACAGCTCTGCCACTAACCAGGTGTGACCTTGTATAAATAACTTCACCTCAGTTTCCTGATCTTTAAAATAATAGGTTGGTCTAGAAAATCCATGAGGTGACTCCTTCCAACTTGAAATTTTATGATTTCTTATGATTATATCTTACTGTATGTCTATCTATCTACAGGAAACAAAGACAGGTTTTTTGTTTTTTGGTTTTTGGTTTATCTTTTGTTTTTGTTGATTGTCAGGAGACTGCTGAAGGTTCAGAAGGAATTATTGAATCTAGTTACTAAATAAAGTTCATTCAATAAGCATCTATGGAACATCTGACATCTACTATGGGCTTATTGCCATCTACCTAATTCTTATACATCTACTTCCCTCTTCTAAGGCTAATGTGGTTCAACTGGAAGCAAAGCTCCTAAAAGGCAACATCTGGAGACACACTCTGACAACCAGTCTCCTCCCCATGCTATCCCATTACCGCCTCTCAAAAGGCCAAAATTGATCTAACCTTGTCAGGATCTTTTACTCAATTTAACGAGTGTAAGTACTCAAGCTTTCTTTTGGACAATATTTGGAATATAAGTAGGTGAAATATGTCAGGGCTTCACTTTCCTCATCTCTATAGGGCAGGGCCTTATGGATTCATGTATTGGGGACTTTAAGTATGGATCAGTTCCTTCATTTTGTGGCTAATGAGGCTGAGACCAATAAAGGGTAGTGTGACTAGCCCAAGTTCACACATGTGTTAAGTAGCAAAAGTAGGCCTTGAAACTAGATCCTCAGGCTCCAAATTGAGTGCTCTTTCAATCATAATTCTCCGAACTTTTTGATTAAATATCCACATCTCTCTCTCTCTCTCTCTCTCTCTCTCTCTCTCTCTCTCTCTCTCTCTCTCTCTTTCTCTCTTTCTCACTGTCTCTCTCTTCCCTCTATATGTGTACATGTATGTGTCTATACATACACATACATTTTATATGAAGACTCATCTTCCTGAGTTCAAATATGGCATCAGACACTTACTAGCTATGTGATCCTGGGTAAGTCACTTAACCCTATTAGACTTAGTTTCTTCATCTATAAAATAGCTGGAGAAGGAAATGGCAAATCACTCCAGCACCTTTACCAAAAAAAAAAAAAAAAAAAACAACCCACAATAGAGTCACAAAGAGTCAGACACAACTGAAATAAGTGAAAGATAATATTTTTTAATTGATCATGTATGTGAATGTTTATTTATATGTGTTATGTATGCAATAATCTAGTGATAATTATATGACATAAAAAAATAGAAATAAAAAAGGTGAGAAAAATATAAAATAACATTTAATGCTAGTTTCAATAGGGAGTCATTGAAATTTATTGAGTAGGAGAGTGCCATGATCAGATCTTTGCTTTAAAAAATTATTGGTACAGCCATGTAGAGGATGGATTGAAGAGGGGAATACTTGAATCAGGGAGACCAATTCAAAGGGTATAATTGATATTGGAGACAAGAGGTGATGAAAGCCTGAACTATCATATTGGCTTTGTGGTATAGAGAAGGAGATATAATTTGGAAATCACAATAACTCTTGGTAAGTGTTTAGCTTTGCGGGGAAAAAGATAATGAGGAAAGAAAGATGACATAGGTTATGAGCTTTGATGACTAGAAGGATGATGGTCCCTTAGACAAAAACAAAGAAGTTTGGAGAAGGGCTGCTTTTGAGGGAAAATATAATGCTATGAGCTCTACAATCTGTTGCAACCTATCCATGTGTGTTAATCCTTTGGGACTCACTCTGTTTCAACCAAAACAAAAAGTGGAGAGATAAAGTTTTTTATAGAATCTGCTATCTGGTAAGTATCTGCCAAAGCCAAGAAATTATGGGTGGTGGTGGTGGTAGTAGTTGTGCAATTTTCTCAGTGGAATCAGTGTAGATATTACTATAGGTTTTGAAATAACATTTAAGTAATAATTTCCCTAAGGGACTGATTCTTCACCACCTCCTTTAAGGAGGGAGGTTTTAAGCCTTCCAGGAAGGAGGAGGGCAGTGTGGGAGTGATAAGAGTTAGGAGTAGTTGTGTTAGAGAAAAGCCCTATGATTGAGTATGATGGAGAAGATGGTATGTGACCAATTCTTCCCACACTTTAGGATCATAGCCCTGACCCCAATTTGGAGACAATTACATTAAGTGAAGTCTATGGTATATTCTAATTGTAACATCCTCTACCTAAATATGTGTTTTAGCAGGTCAGAAAAAGAAAGGATGAGTGCAGTCTACATGAGACTTTGGTACATGTATTCCCCAAACTACTGACACCTGATATTTAAATTTCTGAACTATGATAAGATTAAGCCTGGTGGTCTTGAGAGCACTATGATAGTTTACCCTTAAGGGAGGATATAGCTTATAGAGTGTATACCTGGAGACCATTGTTATAAGATTAGGCCTGATGCTTGTGAAGCCATTATGGCAGTCTCTACTTAAGCTAATAAAACATGCTCATGAAAAAAATACTAACAATACCATTTTTTGAAGATGAGTATTGTTGTGTCCCCCAAATATTTTGTATAGCACCAGATTGTTTTTTTCCCTGATATACAACTCTCAAAATAATATTTTGACCTGATTTCTAATGTGCAACTTGGCCAGCTTCAGCAAGGCCATCCAAAATCAGATTATAAGAACTCTACTCTCAGAAGGGCACTTTGGATTACATACTCCCTTCAAGGCAAAGCACAACCTCCTGCTGGAGCACCCTATTCCTACTGAATGGACTCATGTCTCTGCGCTCCGCAATATAGTGTTTTATGTGGGTTATACTCTATGTTAATGTGTATTCCTGAGTTGTATGGAGAGTCACATTTTCCTCTCTCTCCTTCACTCTCTTCCCCATTGCTTGCAATAAAGCTTTGCGTTGAACTAACTCCTATTGTTTTACATGTTATTCTCAGCATGCAAACTCATTAAGGGGTTATTTTCCCTGATGTCTCTGACTGGCCCATACTCCTTTCCTTAGATATAAACTGAGTACCTGGACAAAGACTTAACTTATTGACAACCATACGTACACTGACAGAGTATGAAACTGAACCAAGTTGTAAAAAACAAGGGTCAATAGGGAAACCCTACACCCTCCCAGGAAAGACTCCCTCAGGCCAGAGGATTGTCTCAAAACAGTTGGTGCAGTGAACAAGGTCAACCTAATTGGAAAATTAGATTGGCATAGAGGTTATTAGGGAAAATTAGTAACACATTAGCCTTTTCCCCACGAGAAAGAATATATTTTGGTATTAGGTTAAGAACTAGTGTGTAGTAATCATTATAGATGATAACATAGTTATAAAATATCTGAGATAGCTACAGAAATAGTTTTGTTGTATTTTGGTTTTGGAGGTGGATAGAAAGTAGAAAACACTAAATTTTAAAACAAAAATTAAAACTGGTTTAAATTGCATGGAATTATGAAATGTTGATATGGTGGTTAAATTTCTTTATAATTACTTCAAAATAATTTTTTACAAAGGATAATAATGGTCATAATACTAATATAATGACAAAACCTTGAAAAAGAATCCAGGAGTGTCTTTGAATAAATAAGATGAACAAAAAGTAAGATTGCAATTTTTAAAGAATATGCTAATGTCACATACAAATGTAAGTGATCTATATTTTACAGAACACATAAAGTCAGATTATTCTTGTCATAGAGGATCTACAGACTCAGTTCGTAAGGGTGTGGGATGTTTCTTTCTCTCTGAAACAAAGTCCCTTTATGTCTAATAAGCAAGTGAATATAGCTTGTCATTCTCTTGCTACTAGCTTACTATGCAGTGAGTTTTAGTAATTCCTTTTTAGGTAAAATAAAATAGCTCAATTTCTACAACATAATAGAGAGGAAAGAAGTGAAAGCAGAAGGAAAATAGACTTGGTAAGATCATGGACTTTCTTTTGAAGTCTTCCCACATTATCCATTATAAATAATATCTGTAAAACTGAAGTACCTAACTTAGACATGCTCAGTATTTACATCTTCCTTTATGTAAAACTATAATACCGCTCTTCAATGCAGTCTAAGATAGAAGAGAAATAGAAGAGCAAAATTATTCTGGAGATTTCAAAATAGTATATAAAAATCTATATCAAATAATTCAAGTACTTTCTCTTTTTGCCCAGATAAATCAAGCGGTGCCCATTATTTTATTTGATATTTAAAGATGCCTTTTATGGAAATAATAAAAATAGATGTAGATGAGATATAAAATAAAATAAAACTTTAGAATCTTAGAAAGTTAGATTTAGGGTATTTTAAAGATCATCTAGTCCAATCTCCTCACTTTAGTGAAGAGGAAACTGAGGCCCAGAATACTCAAAAGCTTTTGGCCTAAGTCTCAAAACTAGTTAGTTGAATAATTGAGAATAAAGACCAAGTTTACTGACTTGCACTGCAATGCCTATTGCTTTACACTCTGCCTAGGTGGCATAGAGGATATGGCATTGGACTTAGAGACAGGAAGACAAATTAAAATCCAGTTTCCAAAATTTACTATCTGTGTAATCCTGGTTAAGCCACTTAAACTCTGCCCCAGTTTTCTTATCTATAAAATGGGGATAATAACAGCACCTTCCTCCCAGGGTTGTTAAGGGACTCAAATAAGATAATATCTGTAAAATATTTTGCAAAGTTAAAAGCACTATATGAATGCTAGCTATTATTATTCTTTGTTTTATTATCGTCATACCATTTGCAAAAAACCAACACTTATTTGACTTCAAAATCCTCATATTAAAAAAAAAAGAGTTCATGAAACATTCCCTTAAAGGAAAAACTTTTATAAAATAGATCATAAGCTTCTATCAAAAAAAAAATCAGGCCTATACTCCTACTATTGTATGCTTTCATTTATTTTTCTCCAGAGGAATACTGCAAAACTAGGAGTTAACATGAAGGAGAATCTCTAGAGTATTTCTCTGGCAGAGAGCTACAAATGAGTAGGTGATACAAATAGAATCTGACTGAGCCTCAGAGTATATCACTCTCTGTTCTATTTACCAAGTTGGCACTCATACTTCAACTTTGGGTACCCAGATGGTAACTGCAACCTTCTAGGGGATAACCTTATGTTCCTGTACTTACTATAGTTTGGAAGCCCCACGGTTTATTTCTCTTTAAATAGTAACTTAATTGACACCATTAGCACTCAGAAAAAGGTATTTACTACGGTGACATGATAAGAATAGACATAAACCACCCCAGAAATCTCGCTAAGCCATATCTGTCATACCATCTCTAGCACAGACCTCCTTTTCTCCTCTGACATTGTCACCACCCTGGTGTGAACCTTCATCACATCATACCTGCACTATTTCCACAGCTCACTGGTTGCTCTCTTTGGCCCAAATCTCTCCCTGCTCCATTCTACCTTCTACTGAACTGTCAAATTGATATTCCTCAACTGAAGATCTGATAATATTACAAATCTATTCATGAAAACCCAGTGGCTAATTATTACCTCAAGGAATAAATCTAAAATACTATTTTGAGCACTCAAAGGCCTTTATAACCTGCATCCTCCCTTTCCAGTCTCCTTCCTCTCCAACCCTCTTTATATGTTCCTATATACACACTCTATGATCCAGCATCACTGGCCTTCTTTGCTGTTTCTAACACATGAGACTTAATCACCTGGCTCCAAATATTTTTTGCTATTCCCCCTCCTGGAATACTTTCTCTCCTCATCTTCACCTCCTAGTTTCCCTGACTTCCTTTGAGTCTTAGTTTAAGTCTCACCTTTTCCAAGAAATATATATTGTTTGTTGTTTAGTTGTTTTTGGCTGTGTCCAACTCCATGACCCCATTTAGGATTTTCTTGGCAAAGAAACTGGAGTGGTTTGCCATTTCCTTCTCCAGCTGCTTTTACAAGCGAGGAAACTGAGGCAAACAGGATTAAGTGACTTGCCCAGGGTCACACAGCTAGTTAGTGTCTCAGGCCACAGTTGAACTCAGGAAGATGAGTCTTCCATCCTTAAGGCCTGACACTCTATCCACTGTGCCTCGTAGTGGCCACTCAAGAAATGAATCTATCTATCTATCTATCTATCTATCTATCTATCTATCTATCTATCTATCTATCTATTCTCAGAGACACACACACAAGTACATATATATGTATATATCTTCTTTGTACATAGTTGATAGCTATTTATCTTTACCATTAGACTGTGAACTTCTTAAGACTAGAGACCCCCCCCCTTTTAACCTTTTTGTTTTTATTTTTTTGTATTTCCAGCAAGACCTGGAAAAACCTGTGAAGAATTAAAGATGAGCAACACATAGAGGGTAATGAAAAGATGCAGAGCATATTTGAGGATGTTATAATTTACAAGCAATGAAGTACTGTAGAAAAAAACAGATATAAAAAATACCAATAAGGAATTGCAGAGCTGAAAGAGAAGATGGGCTAATCATGTGGCAAGAGTGAGACATGGCAAGTGAATAGCCAGAGGATATTTTCATGACACTGAGATAAAGTGAAGTAGTTGGGTAGACATTTTGTGGTGAACTTAGGGGAGCCCATCCATGTGAGGATGTATAGGATGAGCAGTAATGAATGGCTTGCCATCTGCATCATAGATACAGTTAAATATTTATTATTATGAATAATATCATATATTTGTAAACACATTTCATTTCTTACTGGCCCAGAAAATTCTCTGAAACTATAAATTACAGCTTAGTTGTTACTATGTCAGTGAAGAGTGATTCCATGCCTGGAGATCTCCACTCCAGAGAAATCATAGGGAGGGCCTGAGAAAAATACACAAAAAATATTATTGTTTTATTTGTGTTAAAAAAAATCTTTGCATGTAAAAATTATACTCAATTCTTAAACAAGTGATAAGGAAGTATAGATGCCTACCAGAGTGTGGGGTGTGAATTACTATAATGCAAATTCTATATTCTATTAGTTACTGCTGATTTTAAAAAGGGATTTTCAAAGCTGTTATTGACATACACTAACATTGTGAAAGAATA
Source organism: Phascolarctos cinereus (assembly GCF_003287225.1). Taxonomy (NCBI): domain Eukaryota; kingdom Metazoa; phylum Chordata; class Mammalia; order Diprotodontia; family Phascolarctidae; genus Phascolarctos; species Phascolarctos cinereus. The sequence goes on from NW_027555847.1 coordinate 259,563,878, forward strand.
ATTGACTAATCTATTTCTGGGCAAGTTATTATGAACATAAACCATTGACTAATTCAACATTCCAGATTGTTCCAGTTAAGAAAACATTGTTTTTAAATGGAGGAAGATAAACATTCTTGCTCCCATAACATTTTTCCTGTCAATATATCTTCCCCCATAGACAGAAACACAGAAGACAGTTTTTATAGCTCTAAATGTTTATTCTAAGGGGAACAAATAAAAGTTGGAGAAAAGAAGTAATGCAATGCATTATTTCTTTTAGAAGGCCAATTTTATAATATACAAAGGACGCCATGTTGTCTTGCCTACTGAATAAGGTTTGCATCATACCATTTACATGCTGAACAGCCAACTGAAAGGCCACTTGATGCAAAGGTAAATTAGTCCTCAGTTTCACTAGATATGACAAAAAGAAATATTTTGGAGAAGATTTCCTTATATTTTCACATTTCTTTTGTTAGAATTATTTAATAAATACTGGACTAGTATAATTAAAAACAGTATTTCCAATGATATTTTAAAAACATAGTTTAAAATACCATCCAATATATTTGAAGGGCATTTTAATTTTTCACAAAGCATGCAAAATGTTTTTCATATGATTCTTAGTAAGGTTAGTGGGTGGAGTGAAATGGGTGTGTAGATTGGGTTAAAGACAATTCAATGAAAATTCATTTCCGCCATCAATATAGAATATTTCAATTTGTTGACAAATATTTGCCTTTCTGGGCTAATTACATAAAATGAGCTTTTTCATTTCTTCTCTCTTTTTCCCTTTTTAAGAGAAATGATTAAATCTGAAAGTCCTAAAATGTTTATAAGTAATAAGGATTTTTCACAGAGAATGATATTTTAAAATATGAGATTAACTTTAAAGACTATGACAGAGAATAGCTATTTTTCACTAGTGAAACAACAAGCCACTTCTATACAAGAATAGATGAGTAAAACTTTGATTTGATTCTCTAAACCTGCAGTGGCTAAAGTGGGGGCCATAAGGTATTGGCAGGGAGTGCTTATGCATAACCCTAACATATACAGGGGGGAAAAGGTTACATCTTACCCTCCCTCATTGCCAACAGCAAGGTTTGTCTCCATCATAACCCCATTTCCCCTTAATCCATTAAAGCTCCCATTTTATCTTATCTTACTTTAGTATAATGTCCCTGCATTTCTACTTCTTCATTAGACCTCCAAGCCCAACCTGGTCACCAATAGCAGCTACACAGATATCATTGGGACATGCAGGCACGCACACACACTCACACACTCACACACACACACACACACACACACACACACACACATTCACCCTCACATAACCCTTTTAGCATACATAACATGCAAAGGGGCAGTTGCATCAGCAAGTGCCTCTTGGAGGATCAGCTCTGTGATCTGAAGCAGTTACTGATGAGTAGTAGATGTATTCCCAACTTTTTCATGTTAGGTGAATGCACTAAATAAGTAAGTATGGATAGAATGCAATATACATCACAAATATCACACTATGTTTTTTGACTCCATACATCTTCTAGACTTTCCTATATCTGTTCCAGGAACCACAATTCTTTCAGTCACCCAGGTTTATCTTTAGTTGATCTGCTCCTCCCCTTCACCCATTCTACATATCCACTCAGATTCAAATTTTATTGCTTCTATTTTTATAATTCTTTAATCTGCCCCCTTTCTTTCCACTTATAGAGCCATTACCCTAGTTTAGGCCACATCACCTTTGGCCTAGACTATTAAACTATCTTTCTAATTGGCCTGCCCACTTCTCTTCCCACTCTAATCCATCTACCACACACCTGGCAAAGTGATTTTTCTAAAGCAGAAGTTTGATCATATACTCAATATCCTTCTTTGGATTCATATTACCTCTAGGATCAAGTATATACCCTTCTAGTTTACATATAAAATCATTTATAACCTGGCCTCAGCATATCTTTTCAGACCTATTATATGTATTCATGCATTCTATGGTTCACTTAAACTGCCCTCCTTGCTGTTCATCAGCCTTACATAAATATACAACTAAAACATCAAAATGTGAATAGGAAATTAAGCAATAATGCTTTCCATTAAGCTCATCCACCTAAAGAAAGAGGAATTAGCTGGTGTTTGTGATGTACCTGTGGGAAGCTGAGGATTGTGGGTTGAGCTCTGGTTCCAATGATGAGCTCCCCTGGAATGGAGGGCCACCAGACTATCTAAGGATGGGTGAACCAGCCCAGGTCAGAAACAGAGCAGGGAAAATCTCCCCTGATGATGAATGGTGGTCTCAAGCCCATAAGTGGCTGCTACACTTGTAGTCTAGGTGAGATAGGAGAGATATTGATTTATATGGAGAATTTTCTGCTGAGTTGAAATCAGAGACAATTTGTTTTTGATTATTTTTTTTAATTATGTTTGGTGAATGTCTTCCCACAGAGAAATATGAGTCTGATTAAAAGCTGTCATATTCACTGAATTGCATTCATTTATTATGTTGTGTATCTCTCAATTAAAAAAAAATCTAAAAAAAGTTTCATCTGTGTGCCTACATATACTGATCACAACTAAATAATCAAAAATGTTTAATTTATAGGAGTGCTCCACAACAAATTTGAAACTATTGATCCAAACCAATGGACTTCATACAATAGCACCCACATATTCATAAAATTTATTCCTAAAAGTTCTTGCATAAAACAATTTCATGTTGCAAGTTCCAATTATTATTCCAACAGGAAATAAATGTGAACTAAGTTCTTATGTGGAAAGTGATCTCTAAATAGTTAGGCCTCTTTATAGAAACTGAAGAATTCTAAGAAAACTATGGTTTACTGTGTTGTTTTAAATAACAAATTGACTTGTGATTGGTGTATGGTGTAGATTACAAGATATACATGTTACTATAAATTTGCATAATTTCTCAACTATAAGATGCCTAATAAAGGCATTTAAAAAGAAAACAAAACATGAGAAATATAGTTGTATGGCATACTGTAGTGTATATAAACTGCAGCTTCATATAGCGATAGGATATTATAACAGGACATTATAAGGAACACCTGAGGAGATAGTCTATTAAGAAATGTCATGCCATGCTGGCATATTTCAAAGACTGTCTGAACTATGGAAGCTTTTACAAAATGGGGGGGGGGAGAATCACTGGCTTCAGCCTTCTTGTTACGCATAATATAACCTGGGTAAAATGGTAAAATGATTATCGTCTTGAACAAAAACCTAAGACCCTGTTAAAAGGCATCCATTATAAGCATTTTATTTTTTACACGTGGATACATTCAAAAAAAAATCTACAACTATTTGACACTCCTCATTGTTGTAATTTTTAGACTAATAATTAACTTTTCAAGTATGTCATGATTATTGCACAGTAATTTTTACTTTTCTAGGAGAAAATAGTGGTACAAATTGAATAGTCACATGATTGCTTACTTTGATATTATAGTAGATAGGCTATATACTGAACATGCTCTATCTTCTGTAGGTGAATATCAATAGCACAAATGGCATAACCTAAAAATGTGATGCTGTTTCATAGTACTATTAATTAGTTTCTTCTTAAACTTTCTAGGGATGCTTTCGAGTAATAATGAGAGTACACTTCTCCATGAAACTGATGCACACGGTACAACTTATTGCTGATCAGTGTCAGCTGGATGATCATTAAAATACTAAGGAATTCCTGACAGCGACAAGATCTTTGGCAATGGATCAAATACAGCAATTCTGTGGAAGACATCTGGTTTCTGGCATCTTTACTGATTATCAACAAGGCACCATGAGAGTTGACTTCCATCTTGCTTCTTGCCATCATCTATAAATACTGATAAAATTACTGAAATATTTGGAGGCATCTTGCCACTGACACTCTGAACATTAAAAAGTTCTACTCCACTATTAATACAGTACATAAAACACAGTAGATGCTTAACAAATGTATATTGATTAATGATTGATCTTGTAATAACAACATCAGGATCATCTGATATCAAGCAACATGAACTGCTATGTCAATTCCTGAAATTATGTCAGGTGATTTTAAATGGCTTACTCTCGCAAAGCAGCTTATCTTAGAGCAGTCAATAGGGTGAAAGTTCTAATGTCTGTTCATCCATTTACAACCAGTGTGATTTTGGGAAAAGCATTTAGCCCCTCTAGTCCTCAACTTCTTCATCTGTGAAATGAGAGGGTTGCATTCTTAGGTTCCTTCCTACATCTAAACCTATTATCTATAATACTATGATCTTTCTTTTTAGTGGACTCTGCAATTTAATATCAAGCCTACAACCATAGCAAAGGCATAACGTTCTCATCCTGAGGAGGAGTTGACATATCTAATTTGAAAATATATGTGTTTATTTGATGTAAGATAATATTGTCAAAAATTCTCTATCATACTTTAAAAGTCAAAGCAGTGTGTTATAGTCAGAAGCAGAACCAGCTTGTACTGGCTCATGAGGGTGTAAATTTCCAGTTGTGAGCATTTATACCTCAGAAATCAGCACATGCTACAAATCAATTTATGTTGATTACCTAAACTTAAGAAAGTTATGGAGAAAATATTAATTCAGATTAAACTTAAAAGAAAGTTTTGCATTTTTTTTCCAGAGAGTTGGCTGTTAAACATTTACCAGACTACCCTTGATCACAGTTTATCATAGTTTGACTATAGTTGCATGCAAGACAGTATGTAGAAAGATATATTGGAGGCAGAGATCAGAAAAGAGACCTTTGAAGTAATCTAGATTAGGTGATAAGAACAAACACTAAACGGGAACAGAAGACAAGGAACAGATGCACTAGCCATTGAAGAAGAATACTGGAGAGAACTTAATAACTTACAGGCTAAAATTAATTAGGATGTGGGAGGAGTAACATTTTCTAGGGACCCAGCCACACAGGCTATGCTAGTTTTCCCCTAAAAGCAGAGAAATCATCCCAGGTACTTGGTTGAAATTGGGAGGACTCCAAACATTGCTCTTATTTCCCTGTCAAATAAAGCATCAAAAAATTCAGTCTAAGTAGGAATAAGGATCTGTGCTTTCATTGGCATAGAGAACTAACTGGTGAGAAAAATCTCCTTACCAATGCAACTCAGAATTTCTCTTAAATACAGAGAACTGAGAAGTTAACTGTCTTGCCAAGATTCACACAGTCTATATGTGTCAGGGGAAGATGTTGAACACAAAAATTGCTGACTTCAAGGCCAGCTTTTCAGTTACTATAAAATGTTGCATTTCCAATGTTGTTTACTAAACTAATTTTTTTTTGGCTAATAGTTCCATGATTTATACGTAGCTCTGTCTTTTTTTTTTTTAAACACAATAGTGAGGCTGTACAACAGATCTATATGCCTGGCACAGAACAGAGGGGGGAAGAAAAGAATCAAAAATATCTTTAAAGTACTAACTACTGAGGGGGCAATTACGTAGCTCAGTGGATAGAGCAGTGGGCCTGGAATCAGGAAGATATGAGTTCAAATCCAGTCTCAGACACTTAACTACCTGTGTGACCCTAGGAAGTCACTTAACTTTATTTGCCTAATTTTCCTCATCTGTAAAATGAGCTGGAGAAAGAAATGGCAAATCAATCCAGTATCTTTGCCACAAAAAAAAAAAATCCAAAAATGGGGTCATGAAGAGTTCGGCATGATTGAACAACAACAACTAACTACTGAGGCCTTAGTAACTGGAGGAATTAAGGTATCAATAAAAGGTAAATTGCTTTTGATGGGGAGTTAAGGATTTTCATTTCTGATCCATTATACTTCTAAGTTGGGAATCTAGAAATAGAAATAGGTCCTTGTTCATTTTTAAAAATTTTTTGTTATTAATTTATTTTGATTTATCAACAATCACTTCAATAAGCTTTTGAGTTTAAATTTTTCTCCCTTCCCTTCACCCTTTCCTTCCCAAGACGCACACAGTCTGATATAGGCTATACATACACATGCCTATTAAACATATTTTCACATTAGTGATGTTGTAAAGCAGAATTAGAACTAATAGGAGGAATCACAAGAAAGAGGAAACAAAACAAAACAGAAGAAAAAAAAACAAATAATATGCTTTGATCTGCATTCAAACTCTATAGTTCTTTCTTTGGATATGGACAGCATTTTCCATCATGTAACCTTTGGAGATGTCTTAGATCCTTGCATTGCTGAAGTTCTGGTTTTTAAAAAAATAGTTAACACCCTTAGATCTTTGCCAGATGAGGAATTGAGGATTAGGAAATATATTACACAGTTAATTAGCATGACAATCCCAAGATAAACCAGTTGCACTCTGGAAATTGGATAATCCAAAAATCGGATGCTATCAATTTGAGCTCTACCCCAGAAAATCTCTCATAGTGTTTTTTTTTAAGGAAAAAAATGCCCACAATTCTTACAGAGGCTTGGTGTATCCTTTCTAATGTAAATCATTTAAAAAGAAATAACTCAGGCTAGACATTTTTCCTACGAAATTACCAACTTATCCTTCTCCCAGTATAATCAAACAATAACCCAAACTGAAAAACCCTAATTTGGATTGAAGACTATTATAACAAAGAAAACTAATCCAAAATGTAATCTAGACATATTGAAAATGAATTTGAAATAATTATTCTGATTATCAATCTGACCCACACTCAACTATTCTCTGATGAGATGGTATAGGAGGTGTTGATGGCAAAGAGGTAAAGTAGAGGGGGTATGCTTTCTATCAGTGTTAAACTTGTAGCTTACGACATTTATGGACAAACCTTTACCTTGGATTGTTCTTGAGGCAAAATTTAAGCTATAGAATTGTATGTTGCAAATACTGAAATCTAAATGGCAGAGAAGTGTTTTTGGAGTATGTACTTGTCAAATAAAATGGCTCTACTAATGACCTGTCACTGCTTTTATATTACTGGGAAAATTGTGAATAAAACACAAAGTGTTAAAATATTATTCAATGGAAGCCTTAATATACCCTATTTCAGCAATCTTGTCAGCCCATTTTTATGGAACTACTGGATATTTCTTCATGGCCTTGTTGAAAAGAGGAATAAAATATTATCCACAGGTTTTCCCTGTTCCCTGCTGTAGCTGGTGATATTTAGAGTCCAACGCAAAAATTTGAAGGCTACAATAATCATCTACCACAATTGAAAGCAATCTGTTTTCTGTACTAAAAGGTTCAAAACACACTGGGCAAATCAAGGCCCACAATGAAGCTGAAGCACATTTGGTTTAACAATCTATGGGGGATACTCTGACAGTGACAGTAATATAGAAATGGCTCACATATTCCATTCCTGACTTCAAATAATGTTCATATTTCATCAACTGAATTCAGCAGCAGAAAAAACTGAAAATGGGTGGGTTTGTTCTACAAGTTATTAGTAATGTTAATTCAATTATGTTGGCAGGGTGTCTTTTTTCAGTGCTAGCCAAAAATGGATTAGTACCCTTTTACGACAGAATGAGATAATCTGTAGAGCCTGGTACAATACTATTTTGTGATCTGGACAAGACTCACACAGAATGAGAAGGCATGGATGCATTGTAAAGTGCATAGTTAGAGGGAATAAACACATAGATGAAATCTCAGACCCAATGAAATACCAAAGGACCAAAGATGGTCTGTCATGTTGAGAGAAACTGCTCCAAACTTGCTACCATTAAAATCTTAGGGCTGGGAATGCTCTTAGTCCCATGTTTATGGCTGTCAAGTTTAGTTGTAACATATAAACAGTTGGATAGACTCTCATGACTTAGACCTCATATAGTCTGTCTGTTCTTCTAAGAAGCAGCTAACACAGTCTTTTTTGCATGAAACCTTTCCTGATCAACTGCTAGTTACAAGCTTTGTTCAATCCTTTGATTTAACTTCTTTGTGTGTAAAGACATATAGATGTATGTATGTGTATGTTATAGCATTTATATTATATATGCAATATATACATAATATATACAACACATATATGTATATATGTATATTGTATAGACATGTATAGACATGGATATAATATGTTCAAATATATGTGTATATATACCTATACATACGTATACATATGTAAATACTTTATATTGTATGTTTTTATATATAATTATTGTATCTCCCATTAGAATGTCAACTCTTCGTGAATATTAATTGCTTTATTTTGTTGTACGTTTTCATCCAGCATCTAACTCATAGTGGGTAGTTAATACTTTTTGATTAACAGACAAATTCTTTTTTAGAAACTACATTTCCCAGAGTTCTGTGTAGAGTAGAACTCAGAACTCCCATTCAATTTGAAAGGAATATAGCAGTCTTTTAGTTGGACAAGATAAGGACTGGAATGTGGGCAGCAGTGCCAGAGAGAGAGAAATGTGGAAGAAATGCTAACTAGAACTTGATCCAGTTGCCTTGTTCATCTGGGAATCAACAATTCTTCTAGATATTTGTTCAGACATCCTGCTATGAGGGTCCTTTGCCTACACTGTTGTGCCAAGGAGTAAAGGGTGGCTCCCTATGCTACTGCTACATGTATTATCCTAACATCCTTCCAGGAGTGACTTGATGTATGCTGTTCTCATGGTGTTGAAAACAAGGCCAGGGAAGTCTCTAGTAACTAATCAGTAGCCAACAGTAATGTTTCCTGGGAGACCTGTGGTGAGGTACAGCTAGGTCTTGATTAGTGAGAATAAGGTATCCCCTTGATGTAGTGGCATTATTTGAATTCAAACGACATATTTCTATTGGGCTGGAAGCAATTACTATATTTTCATAATTATAATAATAAATAGTACAAAATCAAATCCATGCAACTACTTCAGGAGATTCATTATTTGCACTAATCAGGATCTAGCTGGAGCACTCCTTTGGGAAAGGATGGTTAGAGTGATTGTTCCTTGCTTTTTTTTTTAATTCTGTGTTCTACTTTAAGTAAATATCCTTTACTTTATTGTGATATCATGGGATTCATTCTAGTTTGGTTTGTGGATATCCATCAGAAATGAAGGCTCATGAGGCATAGATTGAAAAAGATGATTACTAGGAATAGTCAAAAGGGTTCCAGGTACCATACATATACGAAGCACTTTAAAGTTGTTTGGTTTTTTTCCAAAGGCTTCATGTATATTTCCTTCTTTTACCCTCACAATACCTCAAACAAAAAGCCAACCCTAATATTATTTCCTCATTTTAGTGACTTGACCAAGATCAACTTTCACTAATTTAAAACTAAACAGAGCTAAATTTAAAAGAATGAGGTGAAAAAATGTCTTATGCATATCCACCAAAATTCAATGGAGACAAGTCATGATGACGTACAAAGAATAGTAGTTATGATTCCCAGAAGCTTATAGGACTAAATAAATAAATGAATGAATGAACGAACAAATGGACAGATAGAAAGACAGACAGACAGACAGACAGACAGACAGACAGACAGACAGACAGATAGATAGATAGATAGATAGATAGATAGATAGATAGATAGATAGACAGACAGATAAATCAATCAATCAATCAATCAATACATTCAACAGAGAATCTGGTAGTAAATTCGATGGCCTAAATATCCACAGGTATATTCTGAAAATGTAGGCAACAAGCAAGAAGAAATAGAGTTCCTAACAGAAGGAGGCACATTTTACCTCACAGATATTTCTTAAGCTTGGAGGAGTGAAACTCATGACTGAAATATGGTTCCTGGAAAGGTGTGCTTTATTCAAAAGAAGCAGGCTAGGCAAAAGGGCAAGGGAAAGGTAGCATTGTATGTTAAGAAAGTATACCCATGTGACGAAATTGAGGAAGAAATGTTAACCCTGAATGTCTGCTAATACTCCGTAATTACATGAATACATATGAGTTAGAATTGGAAGGAATTGGAAGAAAGAAGAAGAATGAAATGAGCAGCACCTGGAAAACAATTTATACAATGTCAATAACACTATAAAAAATAAACTTTGAAAGTTGTAGGAACTATGATTAGTACAAAGACCACTAATGACTCCAAAAGAATAATTGTGAAATATGTTGTCCATGACATAGGGGTAATGGATTACAGTACAGAATGAAACATTATGTTTCATAAATAGCAATTGAGGGCATTTGTTTTGTATGATTATACATACTTATTACAATATTTTTCTTTCTTTTCTTTTTCCCAATGAGATGGTAATGAGAGGGAGAGAAAATGGATTTCTGTTAACTTAAAAAAATAGAGGAGGTATGAGACTGAAGCAGATGTGAACTATCATGTATACTTTCAGATAAGTCACTATATTATTAGTTTTACTTTGTTATAATAGGCCTCTTACAAAACAGGAGTAATCTGTTAATATTTATAATATAAAACCAAAACAAATCCATAAAACTTAAAAAAGAAAGATATTTAGCAATGTTTGAAACAAATCTTTTTCATGTCGATTCATAGAAAAGCAAAAAAAAAATCAAATCATTAAAATGCCAAATGGGTATTCTTTTTAATTGAAATTTATTATAGTGGGGATAAAGGAAGGTCTTGATTTCTTTATAGTGAATGCAACATAATATTGGTGACTCTCAAAGCTTTAATATTATTTTAGAGAACTTATAACTTCCATTTAGGGATATTTTAAAAGCATTTCCTTTCATATAGTACATATTTTCCCCTTCTTGTGAAAATATCTTAGGGTTTTGTTTTTTTTAATTACAGTGTTGGAAAAATCTGTTATTCTGACAAATGCCTATCTACACTTTTCACACAAATCCAAGATTATGCTTTTTCAGAAGTCATTAGACAAAATGTATTCTTTTCTATAATTTAAAGAAAATGAATATGCTTTTTGACCAAAAATAAAGGAACTTTCATAAAAGTCCTGAAATAAAATTAAAGAACTTCAGGTGGCAGGTAATTTGCTATAATTTTCTATAAGCTAGTGTTATTAGATTAATCTTGCCCTAAGGATTCCTTTTAAAATATGTATTTTTTTCCTCTCCAATTTAATTATTAACTGGAGTTATGACTTGATTGCATATACTGTTTTGGATAATGTAATAATTTCCAGAAGCATCGCTTAATATTCTGCAAAGTACATTTTAAGATGTTCTTATGCCAGCAGATGAAGTGGTTTACAAAATGTTTTGTTGTAATACATATAACATACCACTAAACTGACTACTTCCTCTTTATTATCTATTCAGACAAATTTTCTATTTCATTCATTGGGCTCGATATTTGATGTTATTTGAAAGTAAAATATAAAGTAAAATGGACATTCTAATTTTTGCACATGTATTACAGCTAGGCCCCAATTAATGGGAATAATAAAGATATTGAAAGTATTTTCATTACTCATATGCCACTATATTTCAAAGATGACTGCCAATGCTACAGCAATATAACATATATTAGGTCTTCAAATTCCCTCTTGGTGTTGCTGTTGCTTTTCCTGGCTACAGTCTTGAACTCATTAAGTCTAGCCAGGGAAATGAATGAATGAATGAAAATTAATTCACATACCAAGCACTGTGCTAAATGTTGAGGATACAAACAGAAAGTAAAAAGAATCTCTCCTTTAAAGGAGATAAAACATGAGTTGCAGGGGAGATAAAATGAAGTGATATTTCCTTATTTATTCTGAGGTTTGGTTACCTCTGATTCATTTTTGTCTTTTAGTCGAAAGATTAGTTTATTTAACAGAGAAACAATTAAAATAACCATTGTATAGTTCTGCCTGCTGTATGTTTTCCATTATCATCATAATATCTACCTTGAGCAGCAGTCTCATACTTTTTAAATCTGTTTCACTAATGTAGCATCAGAAGATCCATTATTGTCTTTTGCCAGCTAATTATGAATTTTGGGATTGCTCACAGTACTTTTAAAGAAATATGACATATCCTAGTATCATCTCCATCCTTACTTGCATCTTTTTTCTTATGGAGTATTCACAGTAAGAGACTTTGGGAGTCAAAAAAAAAAAAAGGTCTGAAGGCTTCATCTTGTGAAACTACCCTTATTGGGCCATAAAACTATGCATACCCTTTGACTTAGCAATACTACTACTTGGCCTGTATCTCAAAAGAGGTTAAAAAAAAAAAGAAAAGGACCTATCTGTACAAAAATATTTATAGCAGTTCTTTTCTGATTGCAAAGAACTGGAAATTAAGGGGATGCCAATCAATTGGGGAATGGCTGAACAAACTGTGGTATGTGATTGTGATGGAATACTATTATGCTATAATAAATGATGAGCAGGATGCTCTCAGAAAAACCTGGGAAGACTTATATGAACTGATGCAAAGTGAAATGTACTGTGTACATAATAACAGCAATACTGTAAGATGATCTGCTGTGAATGACTTAGCTATTCTCAGCAATTCAATGATCCAAACAACTCTGAAGGACTTTTATGAAAAATGCTAACCATCCCCAGAAAAAGAACTGATAGTGTCTGAGTACATATTGCAGCATACCATTTTTACTTTATTTTTCTTGAGTTTTTTTGCCTATGTTTTCTTTCATAACACGACTAATATGGAAATGTTTTGCATGACTACACATGTATAACCTATATCAAATTGTTTTCCTTCTCAGTGGGGTGGAGTGAGGTATTGGAGAGGTAGGAAGGAGGATAATTTGGAACTCAAATTTAAAAAAATATATTGAAAATTGTTTTTATATGTAACTGGGGAAAAATAAAATACTGAATAAAAAAAAGAAAGAAAGAAAGAAATTGCCCTTATTCTCAAAATTAGGAAAGTGATATTGGGAGAGATTTGGTAACCTAAGGTCACAAAACTAGTTACTATCGGAGGTGGGACCAGAATCCAAGTCCCCTTATTGAATCCTTTTTTATTATACTATGTTTTCATCGGCTAGGGTTTTTTTTTTAATTACAGTGTTGGAAAAATCTATTATTCTGACAAACGCCTATCTACACTTTTCACACAAATCCAAGATTATGTTTTTTCAGAAGCCATTAGACAAAATGTATTCTTTTCTATAATTTAAAGAAAATGAATATGCTTTTTGACCAAAAATAAAGGAACTTTCATAAAAGTCCTGAAATACCATTGAAAAAATAGTTTTGGAAAAATGTGTGAGGATATGGGATAGTGTCAGATAAAATTCAAGTTTTAATCTAATTCACTGGTAATTATATTCTTGTTTAATTCAACAAAGCATTATTATAGTACTTATATTGTTGTTTAATGTAATTATTAGCTAAAAGTTATTTAAATTTACATAATAACAGTACCCTGAAATATTGGGCCCTTGCCAAAGTAATTTCCATAAAACAATCATTCCATTTAACTGCTCATGTTTATTCAAAATTATAGGCCATTACTGTTTCAACACTGGCAAATTTAATCATTTAAAAAAGGTTTATATATATCAAGGGATTGCAAAATTTGATTGCTACAAAGTAAAGCAGTGTAATCTCAGGTTTCTCATTAAATAAATTTTTATGAACAGAATAACTATGGTTGGTTATGCATTCAGAATTGTATTCATAGAATGACAATTGATGATTTCAGAGAAAAAAATCTAACTGTATTAGCTGGTGGTTTCATTTTCTCTATTTAATATTTGAAGTAATTTTAATGTATACAATACCAAGCAATTCTGAAACTGAAAGGGTCACTCTTTCAAATAACCAGTGGGGTTAAAAACCTGCAAATACTTTGAAGGTTACAAAATAACAGTCTACAATGTCCTTCCCTTTTTGATAAAGCTAAACCTGTGTTTGAGGCCCCCGAATAAGTTACTTTATTAAATTTTAACCATCTAATATTACCTGAAGGGAGTTCCTTCTTTGGTTAAGTAGGGGAAACAATTCAAACTTGCTTATATATATGTAATTTAAAGGAATATTAAAATGGTTTAAAGATGTTCACCTTAAAAATAATCTCATGTGAAACATTGTTTAAAATATGGTTCAAACATTGGATGATAATGTTACCTCAATAAGAGTCTTTGAACCCAATAATAATCTTCAAAATCGTGTTTCATGATAATTAAACAATTCACAATATGGGTCATTTGTGAATTAAAAAAAAAAGGCTGTGTAAAAGTTATTCTTTTTTTTCTAACTTATTTCCTTTCTTTCACTGTGGTTATCATTTCAGAAAACAAGCTATCAATTTTTTTTTCCAGCTGATAGTTTCTTCCATCTTCTGAACATTAAGGAATCTGTAACAAGCAGTAACTTATCTTCCAATTGATAAAGGCTTGCCCTTCCTTCCTACTATAGCTATAATCATTTCAGAAACAATGTTAGTCTCTACAGTTAAATAGATGTTTACAGCACGAATTAAATTGCTTTAAGTAAATTAGCATAGCATTTTCATTTTTCTTTCATTCTATTCTTAATGGCTTAGAGCATCCATAAGCAAAACATAATTCTATAGGACAGACAACATCAGGTGAAAAACATTCGAACACACACATATAGTGCAGGTGTATCTTGGTAATATTGTGGTTTAATTCCAGACCACCACTGTAAAGCAAGTCACATGAATTCTTTGGTTTCCCAGTGCATATAAAAGTTATGTTTACAGTATCCTGTAGTCTATTAAGTGTGTAATAGGAGTATATCTTAAAAAATTTACATACTTTAACTAAAAAATATTTTATTGATAAAAAAAATGCTAACCATCATCTAAGCCTTCAGCAAGTTGTAATCTTTTTGCAGGTGGAGGGCCTTGCCTTGATGGTGATGGCTGCTGACTGATCAGGATGGTGGTGGCTGAAAGTTGGGATGGCTGCAGCAATTTCTTAAAATAAGACACTAATATAGTTTGCTACACTGATTGACTCTTCCTTTCACTTGAACCCTTAGAGCCCATTATAGAGTTATTAGTTAGCCTAATTTCCAATATTGTTGTGTCTTAAGAGATAGGGAGGCTCAAGGAGAAAGGGAGAGACTTGAGAATGGCTGATTTTGGTGGAACAGCTGGAACACATGTAACTTTATTATAAATTCTCCATCTTCTATGGGTGTGGTTTATGACACAATTACAGTAATAACATAAAAGATCACTGATCATAGACCATCATAACAGATATAATTATAATGAAAAAATTTGAAATATTGTGAGAATTACCACAATGTGACACAGAGGCATGATGTAAGCCCATGCTATCGGAAAAATTGAAGAATAAACTTGCTTGATGCAAGGTTGCCACAAAACTTCAATTTAAAGAAAAAAACCACACAATATCTACAAAGCACAATAAAACGAAGCACAATAAAATGAGATATGCCTGTACACACACACCACACACACACACACACAACTATTTTGCTTCTAGGTAGAACAACTTTTCTTATTGCTTTTAAATTTTTTATCTAACATATGAAAATCTTCAAGAAACAATATACCCAGAAATTTATACCTTAGTTGACTCATAAAGACGCAAGAGGAAGTAATTCAACTTGTTTCCCCCCTCAAAGATCAATAAAGTCTGTTTCATATTTTATGTTGTAAAATTAAATTTTTAGCTCCTGAGTAAAAGTAGATTGTATGCTCATTAATAAAAAAATCTCCCTTTATAATACAAGGTGTCCCCAAAGTATCTCATTGCTTTAAATTGCATTAAGACAGTAAGGGGCAACATGGCATCATGGATAGAAGCCAGCTTTGGAATCAGGAAGTCCTGTGTTTACCTACATACCATCTATGTGACTTGGGAAAGTTATTTAATCTCTCAGCTCTCTAAACAAATACCACAAGGGTTTCTTTCCTTCATTCTTCCTCCTTGCCTGATGAGAGACCACTCATACCTTGTGGGACAGGAAGGATGAGGAAAGTGACATTACTGACCACTTCAACAGGATATCCTAGAAGTTACAAACTCTAATCCTTCCAATAAGATGGAAGACCAAGAGGTTTTACCATCTGCCACTTTATCCTAATGTTCTCTTGGCTTTACCATCTGCCCTACCTCTATACCTTCCAGATCCTTTGCACTGTCATTTGGCTCAGTAATGAATTCTAAGTTCACCTGAACTTTTCAATTAATCCTGTCACTGTAACCTTGGGGATTCTGAAATTTTCCATGCACCTAGAAAGCTGAACACTCTTATGTATTGTCTCCTTCAATTAAAGTATGAGCTCTTTGACAGCAAGAACTATTCCACTGCTTTACATTTGTTTACATATTCATAGTCCACAGTAAGAGTTTAATAAATGCTAATATGTTGTAAAATAGTTGCATCTGTGGTTGGAATTTCTACACTAGGAATTTCTTATGCCAATGAAGCCACAGGCCAATACTTTAAAAGAAAAAAAAAGAAAAAAAAAAAAAAAGCACATAAAAAAGTATTAATAAAAGAATTGACTAAAATGAGGCATATTCAAAATTAGATGGGTTCAAATTTATCATGCTTATGCCAAAGACATTTCGAAAATTTGGACTTAAGAAATACATACATATACATGGTATATAACATGAATACATCAAAATAGTTGTCATTTATAAAATAAAAATCATTTGTCTCAAAAATTAAAAAACCTTTTTATGATATGTATGAAACACAGAAAAGACTGCAAAAAAAAATGGCCACACTATTACAAAGGTAAACCCACTTATTTCTGACCCCATTAAGAAAATTGGCCTTCTCATCTAGAAGAACAGAATTGATTAGAAAGGGGGAGGGTTTAAAAACAGTGACCAACTACAACATAGCTCATTATCACAGGGATTCAGATATACCAGGGGTTAATTATTATTGCTCAAAGCATAATTACGTACTATAAAAACTTGGGACCTTGTTTCAAATTGGAGTTCTTATTTACTCAATTTGTAAGCTTAAGCAAGTCACTTAAATTCTCTGTTGCTCAGTTTCCTCATCTATAAAATGAAAGTATTGGACTTCATTACCTTTAAGGGCTCTTCTAGTACTAAATCAATGGTACTATGATCTTATGAATAATAAAGTGATTTTACCTTTTCCTCTCTTCAAAAATGCAATATGGTGGAGTATATTGTTCTTGCTTATTCTCACAGATTTTTGACTCCATCTCTAGTCACACATTATACTTTTTATTATTTGTAAACGATTTTATTTTCATTTCTGGCTAATTTCCTAATATCTTTATGAAATTATTAATCACTTAATAAAAACATATATGTTAACAAAATGTAAAAAAAAAACAATTTTCAAAAAGTTCACCATGGCATATACCATTTCTTGTGCATTTTCTTTTCCTTCTTAAAGTCTAGATATCTTGGTGTTGTTTGTACTCTGTTTCTTTGTGATTTACTTTATCTTTGACAGGTGTAACTTGTAGAAATAGACACAAAATATTTGCTAACCTTAAGATATAATTGCTTTTTAACTCTAGACCTATGACTTCTTCATTTCATGTAATTCTACTTTAAGGAAACTACTTTTATCATTGAAAGCCAACAACTTTTATGCACCTGATAGGCTTAGAAAATTGTCTGGGGGCACTGAGAAATTAAATGACTTGTCCAGAGTCACTCATTTAGTATGTGTCATAGATGGAATGTGAACTCAAGTCATGCTACCTTACCTAGCTAAAAAGAATTGCCAGTGTTTATTTAATGAGCCACTTAGAGCTCAGAATGGGTTTTCTGAAACATTGTGATTGAGCACCATTCTTTTTTTTTGGACATGCAAAAGTCTCTCAGCTCTCATTTTTATAGGATCACTGTATTCAAATAATGATATATCAAAACAACCAGAGTTATAAAATCCTCAAGAGTAAGTCTAGACACACCTAAAGGAAACCAGCTTTAGAGTTTAATTAAATAGCTTAGGAATTTTGTTTTTGTTTTTTTTAGCATGCCTTAATAAGCAAATACCATAATGCCATCTAAAGCCAATTTGTTATCTCTATGTGTAGATTTGTATTTATGATTTTTTCAAATGATATTTTTTTCTGTCCACATTATTTAGGTCCAATGAAATAAGACCAGAATAGTAAATTAATATTTTCAGTATGATTGTATGAACTTAAAATCAGAGCTGTTTACTGAGGTAACCCAGGGTATCCTATTTATTTGTTCAGAGAGTGGGCATAGAAGAGAGAGAAAAAAAGGAAAATTCAGTACCCATACTCTCAAATTAAGTGCAATTAAAATTATTGAAAATATATAGAAATGGCACCAGTTTTTTTTAATGACTTAACAGATACAAACAAATGAGACAGACAGTAATAAGATATAACCATACCAACTTTATAAATTCATAAAAAAACAGATAATGAAGCAATGTTCAGAGACCTAACCAAAAGGAAAAACTGTATAGAAAATGTGAATTAGGCTATAAACAGAATAACATTAGGGCCCCAAAGAAGCAGCCAAAGTTCCCCGATCATCAACCAATGAGCATTGCTAGGAATGAATGAAAAGAAATTGGCTTTGTTAACTCTGAAGTGATGTTGACTGTGAAGAATAAGGAACAACAGAAATCAAGAAGGGAAAAATGATCAGATTGAATTATTTATGTTTGGCTGATTGGATAAACTCAGAGTTAAATGAGGTGACTCTAAAGGCCATGAATGTGGTAGGCATACTAACAAAGCTAAGAAGGTGAAATATATGTGTATTGTTAAATAACTAGCCCCTGACTTCACCCCCAAAACCCACAACACACATACACACATACACACACACACTTTTTCGAGAACTTATACATGAAAATAATTTTCAACTTTACAGAATATAAACCACAAAGAAATGTTTTTTTTGAGAAGTCATATATAGAAATAATTTTAACTTTATAGAATGTATGCCATAAAGTACTTATATATAGAAAACAATATGTAAACACATTATAGCATATATATTAGGCAGTAGACATTAGCATATATGTGATAAATACTATATTCTATAAAGTTATAGATGTTTATTTCTTTCATTAATCAATTTCAAATTATATCTATGAGCTCTCTTTTTCTCTCTCTCTACCTATCTATATTTCTACTTATCTGCCATAGGGTTAGGGACTGAAACTGTGAGTTTGTTGGTATCTTCACAGAAATCTCCCTTTTTCATCTTTTACACTTGTGGAGTTGGTTATTGGTATGAAGTTAGATATAAAACCTTTCAGAAATAAATCAGGAAACCAAACTGGAGGTACAATATGCTTGCATCATCAGTAGGGATATGCTATAGAAAATAGATACTGCAGAATTATTCAAATATGGTTCTCTGACCAGCTTTCTGTGCCCAGGCATCATCTGCAGGTGACAGAAAAGGCCAAAATACATGGCCACTATTTCCTGAGTAGCTCAGGATCCAGTTTCCACAAACAAGTTTGAGAGTAGCGTCTAATATTGAAACACAAGATACATCCAGACCAACCAAGCTTTGAGGGCATTTATGAGGCTTTCTGGTGATTGCACACTTGAGAAGAAAAGGGAACTCCCATACCACTTCTCTTTTCAGTGCCTTGTCAGTACCTATTTAGTTCCTGTTAGCTGTTTCTTGGACTGGTTATGTATGTGCGACTTTTCAACACAGCTAAACATATAACTAGAGTTAAAGTAAGGTCATTGGGAAGATGCCAACATATAAAAAACCTAGAAGATATTAGAGCCTTTCCATTGTACCTGTAGAGAAGCTCTGGTTATATGCTTTGGATATTCCTCAAAGCAACCCTTTAGGTACCTAGGGAAACAACATAATGACCTTTATTATCCAAGAGTTACCATACTTTCAGGTGATATAGTGTTTTGGTGGGTCATTATCATTTCCTCGCAGTGTTATAAAGTTCTCTTAACTCCATAAACATTATACATCCTTTAGGGACCTCCATTATTAGCACTGTAGGTACTTACTTAAAACTATTGATGATACTCTCCCCTGCCTCAGATCTTATCATTAGTTTGGAAATGAACAGAGCAATTGCTGATAAAGGGAGACAGGACACAATATGAAAAGATGTTAAGGCTTTCCAAATATTTCAAGATGAATTGCTTTTCATTGCTCACAAAGTCCTTTTTTGTCTATTCTTCACATTGTGTGGCATTTCTTTTCCCTGTTTAGGAAAAAAATAATCAAAGCAATCTCTGTATTATACTGCCTCCATTCTATGAGATGGAGATCTCATACCTCCTGAAAACTTATACTTCACTATTAAGAAATCAGGCTCTGATAGATTAGTTTTAGCCTTATCTTATCGATAATCAGTACCATACCACTTTCTGGACATTTCCACACCTTGTTGCCTCCTCTCCTGCTCAAACCTAGTAATAGTGATGTTTTCTTTGCATCAGTATCACTGCCAACCTCCCTACATTATTATTCAAGTAGAGCCACTCTCTTAAAATGAACAAGTATGGTCAAGTAAATGAAATTAAAATTGTTTGTGACTGGAAAAGTTCATGGCATTCCGTGGTCTGCTTGGTTTTAGCTCCATGGAATACCATGCCTCCTCAAAGATAAATTGAAAGAAGACAATGTGTTGCTATAGACCTATGGGCCCAGCAACTGAAAAAGAGTGGGTATTGATTGATCAGGAACTGGATACACCCATATACTATATATAGTGTATATGAACACAGTGGAATAATTTGGAAGAATAAATTATGAATAAAATATGAAAAAATGAATGAAATAAAATATGAATTTGAGTTCTTTTTTTTTTAACGGACAAATCTATATGAACCAAAGCAAAGTGAAACAAGCAGAACTAAGACAACAACATATAAATGACAACACTTTAAAGGAAAATAACAGTAAAAGTAATCTAAATTGAATAACTTTTAAAAGATGAAGATTGTTGTAAATATATAATGAAGCAGGCTGTCCCTTCTCTCCTGTCACCTCCCATGGAAAGGTAGAGGATTACTCTGACAGAACGTGGTGCATATTTCAGATGTGGCCATTGTAGCTAATAACTTTTGATTATTTTTCTTTGTCACATAGTTTTCAGTTTTGAGTGTGAGTTGAAATGAATGTGATGTAAGAAAAATTCATTAAAAAAGTTATAGTCCCATTTTTCTGCTTTTCCCCCTTTAATACAGTATTTGAAATATAGTATTTGGTTCCAAGTACTATTGTTTAGAAATGACATTGGTAAATCACAAAGTGTTAAAAGGATAGCAATGAGGATGTTGAAGGTTCTTTTGTTGATGGCATTTGAGGATCATTTGAAAGATCTGGAGGGGGCAGAGTCAAGATGGCAGAGTAAAAGCAGTGACTTGCTTGAGCTTTCCCCCAAACCCCTCTAAATACCTAAAAAAAATGGCTCTAAACAAATTCTAAAGCAGCAGAACCCACAAAAAGACAGAGTGAAACAAATTTCCAGCTCAAGACAGCCTGGATGGTTGAGGTCATTCATAGACCAGAGCAAAGGCCAGGAAAAGAGTAAACACCTTGGCCCTTATCATACCACCTTGGAAGAACTGAAAATTTACAGGTACCTAGAAGTATCTCTAAAAACTGCTGCATAAAACCTCTGAAGCTTGGGACAGTACATTCTCCACACTGTAAGCAGACCCCTACCTTAACCAAGGGTTTAAAACTCAAATCATTGCCTGGGATCATGAATAAACGAAGGTCCAAAAAAAGTCAGACCATAGAATCTTTCTTCAGGAACAAAGAAGATCAAAACATACAACCAGAAGACAACAAAGTCAAAGCTCTTAAATCCAAAGCCTCCAAGAAAAGTATGACTCAGTCCCAGGCCATGGAAGATCTCAAAAAGGAGTCTCAGAGACAAGTAAGAGAAGTAGAGGAAAAGCTGGGAAGAGAAATGAGAGTGATACAAGAAAATCATGAAAAACAAGTTAACAGCTTGCTAAAGGGGACCCCAAAAAATACTGAGTTGCTTGTCTTTTCAATGAGGGTGGGTAAGGAAGAAAGAAGGGAGAAAATCTGGAATCCAAAGTTTTAAAAACACATGTTAAAAAAATTGTTTTCACCTGCAACTGGGAAATAAGAAATGCAGGAAATGTGGTATAGAAATCTGTCCTATCCCACAGGA
Organism: Phascolarctos cinereus; assembly: GCF_003287225.1. Lineage (NCBI taxonomy): Eukaryota > Metazoa > Chordata > Mammalia > Diprotodontia > Phascolarctidae > Phascolarctos > Phascolarctos cinereus. Next base: position 259,585,797 of record NW_027555847.1, read on the forward strand.
AAATAGAAGGGGAAGGGGATAAGAAAAGAGGGGGGAGAGATAGAAGGGTCATCTTGGGGTGGGGGGAGGTATGAGATGGGGAGAATATTTGGAACTCAAAATCTTGTGGAAGTGAATGCTGACAACTAAAAAGAAATAAGTTTTAAAAAATGAAAAAAAGAAAGATCTGGAAAAAAAAACCCAAACATTTAGCAGTGACATAGCTTAAGTATTCAAAACACTGTCACTTAGAAGAATGATTAGATTTGTTCCACTTAGCACCAGAGGCCAGAATAGGATAGGATCATTTAGTGAAGGCAGTAGAAAGACAAATTTAGGCTTGAAAATTTCCCAACAATTAGAATTTTCTAACTCCTTTCCTGAGGTCACCAAGCCACACATAAATCCCCAGTTGCATATGTGATGTAGTAGAGGCTCTTGTTCAAAAATGAGTTGGATTTCGTGGCTTCTGATGTCCCTCTCAACTTTGAGATTCTAATTTTTGAAATGATTACCTTGGAAAAAGGTAGTCAGTGGACTTGATAACAAAGTTTTGTGCTTTCCACAAGGTCTGCCCAGTAATAAGGGGAAAAACTCCAGAAATCAGTTTGAAGGAATCTGATTCCTGCAAAAAAATAATTAAAGCGTATAGTTGTTCAGTCTTGTGTCATTCTTCATGGCCCCACTGGAGTGGCTTGCCACTTGCCAGAAGTTTCTTCTGTTCTTGCTACATTTTATTAGTAAATATCCTTGTGTAACACATAATTAATGTTAATTGATTAAATGAAACTGGGGTGCAAATCATTGGGAAGAACACAGAAGAATGAGGAATTGAGTGGAGAACATTGGGGAAGAAACCTACATCTCTAAGAAGTAACAGGACCCTGAGAGGGGGGATTTAACTTGCTCTGATTCAGTATAAGTAGGAATTAGGATAAGGACCCCAGAGTCTGGAAGTATCTAGATACATCATTATATAAGCTGTCCCCATTTGGAAAATTTTTAAGACATGATTCTACCAGTGAACAAGAATGTGGCAAGTATGAGTGGGAGCTACATCTCCTCCATGTGTAGGTCTCCTTGCTCTGTAGGGAAATTGCCTTTCTATAGGAGGTTTAGAGGGAGAATGTCCATTGCAGAGCATTTATCATCTCTTCTCTTGGACTTAGCTCCTTTCCCTACCCCTAAGGGTATATTTACACTTGATCTAGAAGCATGTGTAAATAATATATACTGCACTGCTTATATCTGCTTATAAAGTTTCTTGTTTATAGAGACGTGCTTGGCTAGGAGTATGATGTCAGTATAAAGTTTGGTAGATGCTATCATTGCTTTGGGGATTTTCAAATGGGATCATGGTCTGCTCTTTATCTCTCCTTTTCCTTTAGCTGCTAAAGCAAGGATGTTTCCCCAGTCTCTTAAAAAAGAGATCAAAACCTTTTTCTTTACCCACTGCCCACATACCCTTCAAGGATTTAGTGACTGTTGGATTTTCTTTAATACAAAGAGAGAAAAAGTTAGTAAGTAATAACAATAATGATAAGCAATTGGGGAAAAATCATTTGAAAGGAAACAGCTGCCTGAGATGCCTGTGATGAGCAATAGGGTTGACTTCTTACTTTCAGTTCAGGCCTCTTGAGAAGGGAAAAAGTGTTGTCCAACAACTTAATGGAGATGTGAGTATTGAATTAAGCTCTCCTAATATGGAGGAACCACTACTAGGTCCATATGGGCTGGGGTTTTATGTAGCTCCCTTCATAATTAAGGAGAGTCTCTTTGTTCTGGACTCAGGTATACTCAGTTGGATCATGTTTTGTCTTGAAGAGCTTAGTCTCTAATTAGAGGCAGGGCTAGGCTCCTTGTTCCATATTCTTTGGATTATAAGCCATCTTTCCTAGTACTCATCGCAATACTACGGAAAGGGAGAGTATAGTTACTTTGTATACAACACCAATTAGATATTAGGCAGTTAATTTATTTTGCACATAAAAGAAATGCCAAATATACAAGACTCAATATTTATTAACAGAACTTAAGACAGTATTCCTTACTACTACTTCAGTCTTCTGAGAGGTTCATATTTAAATACTGTTAGAACATAAAACAGCTTGAAAGACTGCTGACTAGGCACTTTACATTTCATCTCAATTTTACCCTACCCACACAACTTTAGGTACACATCTGGTGGAAAAAAAGCCTGGCTTGAGTCAATGCTCTTCTTAGTTCTGGCACACATTAAGGGTTTAATAAATGTTTGTTGACTTGACTTCACTCTTCAATGCAGAAAGTTTTTCCTGCTGCTAGCCAGCTCCAATCTGATAGTACCCAGGGCCTCCAGTTCTCTTGAATTTACAAAATTTCCTTCTAGCCTAGTCATGTCTACCCTGAGAAGATGTTGAAACATTTGCTAGGAAAGGAAAAGACAGTCAGGAGCCCAGGTGAAAACTTTCATAGCTTAGTCCATGGTGGGGGAATGGATCTCAGAGGAAAAGAATACCACTGATCATCACCAAACCCTTTATAGGGAATCTAAAGACAAAAAAACAAACAAACACTACCTGACAACTGCAGGAGTCAAAATAAGAAAGTGGGCTGCTAATTCTTTCTCCTTGGAATTATAAAATGCCCAGTCCCTCTAAAGGAGGGACCAATAAAACACACAAAGTTTATCACATAATATTAAAACTCAAGTTTTTCCACTGTTCACAATGGCCTCTACGTGACCAGAAGTAGCCAGAGGTGATCATCCCTCACTTACCAAATGCTACGCTAGCACACCACTGCTGATTGGAAACAGGAAGGACAGCTCTGAGAATGTTACAAATCATGACTATTGTAACTCAATCTTGATCGTGTAATGGAGGGGGAAAAAAAGGCAAAACTCCCTCCTATTACCCTATAATCTTGCCAGAAGCCCTCATCAGTTCTTGCTCAGAGCAAGTTGTTCCTAAATTTCCTAATTCACAATCCATAACAAAGAGTCAAAGGGTCATGGGGGGAACAAGAACAAGAGTAGTGTCATGGCTATCCTGAAACTGATCTCAACCTTTCCTTAACACACTCCACCTTATGCCCTGGTTGCTTAACACTCTTCCTGTTTCTCCATTACAGAAATCACCAGAGAGCCAAAGGCAAAAAATTATCAATAAACCTGGGAAATCTGGGATAGTGTTCACTTGAATTTCCTGTCCCCATGGGGGTAGTCACAGCACAGGTCTATTTAATGTGCTTGGATTTCCAAAGAACTTTGTATACATTATGATTCTACTTGATCTTCCCAATAACCTTATGAAGCAAGTGTTATGAATATTAACACATTATAGATAAAGGAAACTGAGGCAAATAGAGGTTACATGACTTTTTCTGGGTGATATGACTATTAACTATGTAAGTCATTCCTGATTCGAAGTCCAGTATTCTATACCACAAGCCATACTGCATCAGTAAGTTAGCAAAACATTTTACGTCTTGTCACTCCTTTGAGTCTAATATCATGCATGTAATTTAGATACCACAAGTATTATTTAAACATTGTTTACCTGAAAAGACTGAGGCTTATTATGGTTAAAGCAACTAGTCCATGATCACATGACTAACAAATATGAAAAGTGAGATTACTATAGCAGGCATTCCAGACTCCAAAAAGACCACTCTCTCCATTATGCAAAGCTGCCAAGAAAATCCTACTTTGGATGGCACATATTTATTGATTCAGTTAAGTTATATGCTATGGTGAAGGCTCAAAACTTCTAGAGTTACACTTCTATAGTAACACACAGAGAATATAATTTGAAAATTCAGATGGCTCTAATTTTCAAGGGGAAGGAAAATCTTTTCCTTGTTCTGATATCAGAATAAAAGCTTGTGTAATTTTTTCTTCTATGCCATTCATTCTCAGGAACTACCACAATATTTCCCATTAGCCACAACTGAAGGAGTAGGGATTTCAAACTTTGTCTTTGTGTTGGAACAAAGGCCCAAGATGACCTCAAATGACTCCTTTTTTTTTTTCAGTGAGGCAATGGGGTGAAGTGAATTGCCTAGGGTGACACAGCTAGTAAGTGTTAAGTGTCTGAGGTCATACTTGAACTCATATCTTCCTGAATCCAGGGCAGGCCCTCTATCCACTGTGCCATTGAACTGCCCCACCTACATTCTTAAAACCACATTCCTAAGACTAGGGATTTTTTTTTTATTTGGGAGTCTATGAACTTGATTTTAAAAAATGATTTGATAACTGTATTTTAATATAATTAGTTTCTTTTATAACATTATATATTGTTCTATTTATAATTCTGTTACAATAATTAGTTTGTGTTAAACCCAGGGACCAATACAATGACTCCCAAAGTTAACTTGTATTCTTTCTCTTTGGCATTAGGTGGTTTCATTTACATGAAGAATTCCAAATACTTTCTCAAGTGCCCTAAGTTACAGTTTGGAAAATTCTTTTTCTTTCTTCCTTTCTTTCTTTCTTTCTTTCTTTCTTTCTTTCTTTCTTTCTTTCTTTCTTTCTTTCTTTCTTTCTTTCTTTCTTTCTTCTTTCTTTCTTTCTTCTTTCTTTTCTTTCTTCTTCTTTCTTTCTTTTTCTTTCTTTCTTTCTTTCTTTCTTTCTTCCTTTCTTTCTTCCTTTCTTCTTTCTTTCTTTTTTCCAATAGGTATAAACATTGTAGTCACTTTATTGGAAAATTCTAAAATGTTTTCCAAAATGGTTGTGTCAATACATAGTTCCATTAATAATGTATTTGGATATTACCTATTCCTAATAAAACAATGATGGCCTCTTATAATACATGCTAGATACCTCTCTTTTTTTTCTAGATACTCAATAACAATTTCTCTGATGAGCCATTCTAAAATTTTCCAAATGACCAAAGCAAAGCTTGCTAGCCTACGATTTGTGTATTCCTTTCCCTTTTCTTTCTGTTTTGGAATAAATGGCCCATTCCATACCTGATTCATGTTTTATTTTATATATACATATATATACATGCATATATATATATATATATATATGTGTATATATATATATATATATATATATATACATATATATATATATATATATATACCTTTCTTACTTTCCCCCTTTATGAGGAAAACTCTAAGCTTAAAGCCTATTACCATTTCTATAATTAATTACTTTAACTAGCAATTTTCCCCAGGCTAACTGGAGTAGGGGTGATGAGTCAAATGTAAGTACTGAAGAACTTCCTTCTTTTATTGAGAAATCAGGTAACCATAGAAATATAAAGCAGGTATAAAACTGCATAACTGAGTACAGAGCAGGGAAGGGCAGGTACTATGAGTCCCTGTATGTCCTGGCAACATTTGCCTCAGTGTTAGGTCAGGCAAAAGTCATTCTCCTTGGCAAAGCAAACAGAAGCCAAATGTCAAGTGAGCAGCAATTCCTTCTGTTTGTTCTCAATTATCATCCCATTCATTCTAAGCAGGACTCCCTCTCCTCCTTTGATTCTCTTCTTTTCCCCAAGATGGCTCAACAGACTTCTTATTGTTAGCTCTCTTCACAAGTCTGAGTTCTTTCTAAACTTTAGTGCTCTTGACACTACTTTATAGGGCCTTATCAGGCTTTTGTATTGATCCTTCATAAACTGTCCTTGCTTTGATCTCCTGTACATACGCAAGTTTCTCAGTTCATTCTATATCAATGATTGGGTGCTCAGGCCCTAGTCCTAAAATCGTATCTCTGGAAGCCTCCCAATTTCTTAGTAAGCCTGTCAGGTGAAAAAATTTTTCTCTCGTTGTAGAACACATTCTCTTATCAGAACAAACTGAGTGGTGCCTGGCCCAAAGATTTTTTGTCCTTGACTAGCCCAAGGACTCTTCCCGCCAGATCCCCAAGGTCCATGCCTCTGAGAACTCCTTTAATATCTGGTATACCCCCTACACTTTCCCAGCCATAATTCCCAAAGACACCTGGACCCTTAGATTACCTAATTAGTATCCCTACATTCCTTTCCCATGCATCTTTTCCATATAAACCCCAGCACCATCCTTAGTCTCTTGTAGGTTCCTAGAAGGACCCTTACACACTTTTGCTAAAACATTACAGTAAATTCTGCCACTTGATTAGAGAAGGCTTGAATGTGTGAATTCATTCCAGGCAACTCTGCCTTGGCATTCTTGGCGACCCAGCACCCCAAAACCTCATCATCCCCATCTCTTTCTTTTAAGCAGACAGATAATATCTATATATATTCCAAGTAGAGAGGTAGAGTGTAAAAGAATGATCTGTAATGCTTCTGCATACATGTGTTAGTATTTGGGGTTGGGAAATTTTCTCTGTAGCCTTTGAAGCTGGAGCCATACAATGCACAGGTTCTTTTTTTGCACTGAAAGTATGTCAGGAGAGAAAGGTAAGACATCTTCCCACATTTAGAATCCATTGGGTATAGATTGTACTCATCCCATCCAACGGTATGATTTTACTACTGTAAGGAAATCCTGGTGATGAGTATGGGGCCAAGCCAAGAACTTTGCCTCTTGCCCCAGAAAGAATTTGGGTCCAATTTGTCTACAGGCCCCAGAAAACCTTTAAACTTTCTTTGACCTCACTCCAGTCTCAAGTGGTTACCTGAGACTATACTCCACTTAACTGACCTTTCCTAATGAACTTTCCCTCTCTCCCTTTGAAAACCTAATGATTTTGATCCTAGTTCAACCTTTGATCTTATCTAGACACCATTCAAATCTCTTCCTTCCAGTTCCTTTCATTATCTATTTCCATGGTCTATTAATCCTCCCAGACATTCCCATTGGAATTCTCCCTAAACTCACCCCAGTTTCAGGATCTTTCTCTCAGCCCCTCCTCTGAACCCCCAAAATTATTTGAGTGTATACAAGATCCACCCTGGCCCCCATTTAAACCCTGATATTTCCTTATGCCTGCTCATTCTTATGGAGTCACTAATGTTCAGATTTCTTAAGAGTCTGACCTGTATGACCAACCCCTAATAAACTGTCTCTGGCTGAGAGAAAATTTGGGTCAAATTCATTTGGGCAGGGCCCACTGTGCTGTGTTGGGGTCCCAGAATCCCCAAAATCTAGACCTCATCATTGGTCCTCCTTGCTATTTATATTAAGGGGACTGGAGTGGTGAGACAGGGCATTCAACAATGGTTCCAACTTTTGCTTTAATTAGAAAATAGATGGCAGATATTTTTGGAACAACACCAATTCTTAGGACTCAGGCCACAATAAAAATCTTTCTGTGTCGTTTAGAGCCTTTGGGTTGGAAAATTGAATGAATATGGTGCTTAAAATAACATCATAAAGAACCATATCCCCATAGACACTGCAATGAAGTGACAGAGGAAAAAGTGGAGATTGATTTGCTGCATATTTGCTCCTCATTCATGTAGGGCTTCCTTTCTGTCTTTTTGTAGAAGAAAAATAGAAAACCACTGCTGCTCACTTGTTTCCAAGTTGAAATGGCACTGCCCATCACGGATGAGCCCCTCCATTTATATCACAAATCACTAAACCAGAGAAGAAAATATCCTCATCACAAAAGGAATTGCTTTTCAGTTAAACCTTGTTAAAGTTAAATCTCCTTAATGTGCTGTTATGCTCCTGTGACTCTTTTCTTTTTCTCAGAAAACTTCAAGGGTCCCCATAAAGCCTATTCTGGAAGGAAAGGTCCTAAACCTGGTGGGGAAAAGACATTGGTATGTTTGAAGGACAGAATCCAGTGGGGAACTGAAAGCAGAGGAGCCCAGAAAACTTCAAGTCACCCAGAGAAAATGATGACTCTTCTCAAAATTCTGTTAGAAGTGCATTGGCTGCAAGATTTCTATTTTATCAATCATAGTTTCACACAGGAAATTTCTGAAAATTAAAGTAAACCCTGGTGGATGGCATTGAAACTCAAAGGCAGAATTAGTATTAGTCTTGACATGACAAAATACTAGCTTGGCATTTTCTCAGACTATCCCTCATGCCCAGAATGTTCTCCTTCCTCCTATCCACCTACTGCCTCCCCTGGCTTGCTTCAAGTCCCAACTCATGAAAAAAATCTTAACACCTAGACTAAGGTTGATTTATCTACCTAACCTTATTATCAATCTTTCATGAATCTCTGGTCTTTTTGTGATTGAAGCAGAATTCAGTTTACAAGATACATTAGACTAACAAACTAATATTGTATTATAGTATTTATGGACAGATAGTTTTTGGGAGGGGCAGCTGGAGAAAGAACTAACACACCCACAGAGCCAATGGCTTTTTTTTTTTAAATCTCAACCTCCTATGCCATGATTCAGTCTTCCATTGGCTCAAGGCTTTTACCAAACTTTTGTCTCATGACAGTCTTATGGCATAAAGGAGATCCTCTTGGGAAGATAAAAGTTCTTTTGATGCTTGCTTTCGAGGACTAGAATCACAGTGTCCAAGCTCCTACTGGAGGTATTATTGTCAAAAGGGAAAGTCCATGTCTGGGGACCCAATTTATGTCTAAGAAAAGGCCTGTGGGCAAGCCAGAGACATCAGAGAAAACAAATGCCTTAGTAAATTTGAATGTCATGAATAATGTGTCATAAAAATGGGGGCCAGTTTAATCTCAAGTTTTATTGACAAATAAGAGGGAAGAATAGTAGAAGGGGAGAAGGGAAGAAGGGGAGAAAGAGAGGTAATATATGTCAGAGATTTTATATCTATCGATGTCTGTATCTATACACATATATGCGTACATGTTTTTATATACATATATACACACAAACACGTGTGTATATATGTATATATACATATATACGTGTGTGTATGTGTGTGTGTGTGTGTGTGTGTGTGTATAAACTCACACAAGGGTGGCATTCTATTAGAGAAAACAGGACATAGGCTCATTCAAGTGGTCCATTCGGGTAGGAAGTCTTGGTCCCATGGGAATAGCATATTCTTGGATGGGGAGGGGATAAATACTCCCTGAGAGAGGAAATATACTCTGGAGGGAAGAAAGGTCTCCTCCTATGGAGGGGAGATGTACTTATAGGGAGGGAATATATACTCCAAAGTACATTTCTGAGAGTGGGATACCTAGGCTCTGATGTTGGTGGCTCCCTGGAGCTTGCCGATTTTTATGTCAAGGTTGAGGGTACATAAGGAATTTTTGAGGTATATGCAGGGAAATACAAATTAGTAGTTGGCAAGATAATGTTTTTTGACATACAGATGTATTAATCTTAAAAATTTGGCCTTAAGGGCAGAGTAAAGATGGTGAACTCGCTCAACATTCCCTTTCAAACAACTTTAAAATAAAGTCTCAAATAAAATTTTGGAGTGGAAGAACAAACAAAGGCTCAGGGTGAGATATTTTTTCCAGCCAGAGAAAACTTAAGAGATCATCAGGAAAAGTCTGTGACACAGGAGCAAAGGCCTATCCAGAGCCTACATATGCAGCCAAGGCAATATCAGCCATAGCAGCAGCAACAGCAGCCACAGCAGCAGCTTCTGGAGCTCTCAGCTCAAAGACAGTAGGAAGATCAGATAAATGGTCACAAAGAGATTACGGGGACCCTATAGATGGCTATAAGAGGTGATAAGTGGCAACTCTATTGTCCATACCCAGTTCTAGGTTAAAGTTTCATTTTGAATAAGAGTGCTGGGAGTCAGCCACAAGAGAAAAAGGGCTCTGGTCACAGCTCCAAAGCAAAGAGAAATATTAGTGCTTGTGGCTGCAGAGGACCAGGGTCCCTTCTTGCAGAAAGACAAGAGTTTAGATTAGGAGAGCAGTGAGACAGGCTCTCAAGATGATACCATTTTGGAAGCATCAAAAATTTGCAGATCCACAGAACTACCTGTGAAAAGAGCAGCATGAAAAAGCCTAATGCTTGGTATAGTACCCCCCCACACCCAGGTAAGCAGAGTCCAACTTTAACTTAAAGTGCAAAGGCAAGAAATAGGCTGGAAAAATGAGGAAAAAGAAAAATAATTTAACTATAAAAAAGCTACTACGGTGGTAGGGAAGACCAAGACATAAACTCAGAAGACAACAACGTGAAAATAGTTACAAACAGAATCTCAAGGAAAAATACTAATTGGACCCAAGTCTAACAAGAATTCCTGGAATAATTAAAGAAAGAGATAAAAATAGTGAAGGAAAAAATGGGAAAAGAAATAAGAGCAATAGAATAAAATTGTAAAAAGAGAATTAACAGTTTGGTAAAAGGCACAAAAATACTGAAGAAAACAATAACATAAAAAACATAACTGACCTGATGGTAAAAAGAGGCACAAAAATTCACTGAAGAAAAACAAAACCTGCTAAATGGAAAAAGCACAAATCTCACTGAAGAAGATGACTCCTCAAAAATTAGAATTGGGCAAGTGAAAGCCAATGACTTCATGAAATATTAAGAAACATTATAACAAAGTCAAACATGAAAACATAAATGAAAATGTGAAAAATAAGAAAAACAACTGACCTGGAAAATAAATTTTAAAAAGAGATAATTTAAGAATTATTGGACTACCTGAAAGTCATGATAAAAAAAAAAAGACTCGACATCATCTTAGATTTGGAGGGTAAACTAGCAATTTAGAATCCACCAATCATCTAAAAGAGACCCCAAATGAAAATTCACAGGAATATTATAGCAACATTCAAGAGATTCCCGGGTAAAGAGAAAATATTGCAAGCAGTCAGGAAGAAACAACTCAAATACCACAGAGACACATTGAGGATCACACAAGATTTAGTGGCTTCCACATTAAAGGAGTGGAGGGCTTAGTATATGATATTCTGGAAGGCAAGGAATCTAGAATTAAAAACAAAAATAACCTACCCAGCATAACTGAGTGTAATATTTCAGAAGAAAAAAATGGGTATTTAATGAAATAAAGAACATTCAAGCATTCCTCATAAAAAAGACTGAATAGGAAATTTAAAATTCAAACAGAAGGCTTAAGAGAAGCACGAATAGGTAAATACAAAAGAGTAATCAAAAGGGACTCAATAAAGTTAAACTATTTACATTCCTACAGGGAAAGATGATACATGTAACTCCCAAAAACTTTATCATTATTATGGCAGTTAAAAGGAATTTACATTGACAGAAGGCATGGATATGCATCATTTATATTGGAATGATCTCCAAAAATATTGGAGTGAGAAAGAACAATACATTGGGAGAATGGGGGAGAGAGAAATAGAACAGGGAAATTTTTCTCACATAAAAGTCAGGCAAGGAAAAGCTTTTACAATGGAGTGGAAAATGGGGGTGGCTGGGCAATGTTCAAACTTCACACTCAAAGAGGGATTCAAAGAGGGAAGAATACATACATACACACACACACATACACACACATATATACACACTCAAGTGTGTGTAGAAATGTAACTTATCTAGTAGAGGAATAAAAAGAGGAGATAAAAGAAATAGAGGATGATAAAAGGGAGGGAAGCAAAATAGACTTTTGAGGAGACACAGAATAAAATGACAAAGAGAGACAGAGAAGAGAGAGGAAGAAACAGAAGAAAATGGAATGGAGGGAAATATACAATTAGTAATCATAAATGTGAAGTGAATGGGATGAGTTCTCCCATAAAACAGAAGCAGATAGCAGAATGTATCAGAAACCTGAATCCAACAATATGCTGTTTATAAGAGACACATGAGTCATAAAGATATGCAAAGGGCTGGAACAGACCAAAATAAAAATTAAAAATAAAAAAGGGGGAGTGACAGCAATCATGATTGCAGACACAGCAAAAGCAAAAATAAACCTAAGCAAAAAAAAAAAAATCCGGGAAATACATTATGCTAAAAGGTATTGTAAACAATGAAATGATATAAATGTTTTTATAGTAAATTTCTCTGATAAAGGCCTCATTTCTCAAATATATACTAAGTATATTTAAAAAAATAATAAAAGCTATTTCCCAATTGATAAATGGTCAAAAGATTTAAACAGGTAGTTTTTAGAAGAAGAAATCAAAGCTGTCTATAGTCACATGAAAAAAAATGCTCTAAATCAAATTGATTAAAGAAAGGCAAATTACAATAACTCTGAGGTACCAGTGGATAAGGCAAAAATAGGTACAATAATGAATTGTCGGTGGAGTAGTGAACCGGTCCAACCATTCTGGAGAACAAGTTGAAACTAGGCACAAAGGACTATAAAACTTTTCATACTCTTTGATGCAGCAATAACACTACTAGGTCTTATCCCAAAGAGATCAAAGTAAAAGGGAAAAGACCTATAAGTAAAAAAAAATATTCAAAATAGCACTTTTTGTGGTGGCAAAGAATAAAAAATTGAGGGGATCCTCCTCAATTGCTGAATGACTGAAAAATTGTGCCATATGATTATGACTGAGTACTACTGTACTATAAGAAAGGATGAAGGGGTGATTTCAGGGGGGAAAAAAACAACCAAAAAAAAATGGCAAGAAGTATATGAACTGATACCAAGTGAAATAAAAAGAGCTGGGGGATGATTTTTCACAGTAACAACAATGTGTAATGATAATCAACTGTGAAAGACTTGGCTACTCTGGTCAATACAATGATCTAACATAATTTCAAAGAATTCTTGAAATATAGTTTTCCCACTTTCTTTATTTTTCTTGCTTTTTTGGAATATGGCTAATATAGAAATATGTTTCATATCATTTCACATGTAAAGTTGATATGATAATGCTGGTCTTCTCAGTGGACGGGGGATAAGGATGGAAGGGAAGGAGAGAATATGGAACTCAAAATTTAAAAAAAAAATGAATGTTTACCAAAGACTCCAGCTTCTGGGATAAGAACTCACTACTTGACAAAAACTTCTGGGAAAACTGAAAAATAGTGTGGCAGAAACTAGGCATAGGCCAACATCTTACACTATATACCAAGATAAGGTCAAAAAGGGTACATGATTTAGACATAAAGGGTGATATCATAAACAAATTAGGAGAACAAGAAACAGTTTATCTCTCAGATCTATGGAGAAGGGAAGAACTTATGACCAAAAAATAGATAGAGAATATTATGAAATGCAAAATGAATAGTTTTGATTACATTAAGTTAGAAAGGTTTTTGCACAAAGTCAACACAACCAAAATTAGAAGGAAAGCAAAAAGATGGGAAACAATTTTTACAGCCGGTGTCTCTGATAAAGACCCAATTTCTCAAATATATAGAGAACTGAGTCAAATTTATAAGAATACAAATCATTCTCCAATTGAGAAATGGTCAAAGGATATGAATAGGCAGTTTTCAGATGAAGAAATCAAAGCTATTGACAGTCATATGAAAAAATGCTCTAAACCACTACTGATTAGAGAAATGCAAATTAAACAACTCTGAGCTTTCAACTCACACCTATCAGATTGGCTAACATGCCAGATAAGGAAAATGGAAAATTTTGGAACTCAAAATCTTATAAAAGTTAATGTTGAAAATGATCTTTACATGTAATTGGAAAAAATAAGATAAATACTATTAAGTGGGGAAAAAAGGATATTTTAAATAAAAACATTAAAAATATATTTTAAAATATCAACATCAGTATTTTTATAGCCTAATCTTATACCTATGCTTCCGTTGCATAGATTCTATGAGTTATAGCCTCTCTGAAGGTGAAATTGTCATAGTGGTCTTAAGAACACCAGGTATTATCTTACAGCACTCTTCAATCTAAAAAGTTGACAAAGTTAGTTACTACTCTCCTCTAATACAAAGGTTTTGACTCATACAAGAAACTGTGCATGCCATATCTGTACTTCCTGAATGTCCAATTAAGTTGTTTTTTTTAAAATTTGTATCTAGACAAAGCACCAGGAAAAAAAATGTGTTGTTTGTATCCCACCCTTACATTCCCTGCTGCTAAATTATATCTATATCTATATTGTATGAGACAAGTGAAAGTTTCTCATGTGAGATGTAAGCTATGCTCCATAAATGTAGTACGGCTTCAGCATGAGCTGGGCCTAAGGTTCACTTTCGTTTCTGGGGAAGGGGGTTGTGCATTAGCTGCCCACCCCCCCTCCCTTGTTTTGTAACCACCCTCTCTATTGTTTCGGGCCTTAACTTTACCAAATAAGGCAATCCTCTAGCTCCCAAGCTAGTTTTGAGTAAAATGTCTCTCTTCGGTTCTAAATATAGACTGTGAGGTCTCTTGCCTCAGCCAATGAGGATAAAGAGATTGAGACAAACAGGTGGGGAGGGGGGGCTTTTTGGAGTGGTTTGTCTAAGAATATATATACTGCTTGCTGTTGTTTGTGCTTCACCTCTTTACAGCAGTCTGCCCTAGGTAGGAGACGTCCAACTCGCACGCGAGAGTTGCTAGAATAAAACCTTCTGTTTTCTACCTGGAGATACCTCTGAATTTTTATTTGGATAAGTGGTCTTTATTCCACTCATATATCAATTGCTAGATGGATCTAGATTTAATTTCTCTAGATCTATCTATCTATCTGTCCATCTGTCTGTCTAAATATCTATCTGTTTTCTACCTACAGTGCTTTATTTACTGGGAGATTCTTATGCTCTATAATTCCAACAGATAAGGTTTACCTGTTTGTGTACAAGTCCCCAGAAATCAATCTATGCTGCTTAGTTATTTCCTCCCCACCACCTTGAGCCTCTTCTCCAGGGCCTATTTACTTTTTTTTTTTTGCTGTGCTCTTTAAATTAACCTACTTCGGCAGTGGAGTCAAGATGGCAGAGTAGAGGAAGCAATTAAGTTGTCCCAACATTCTCTTACCAACAATTTTAAAATAATACTCAAATTGAATTCTGAAGTGACAAGACCAACAAAAGTTCAAGATAAGTCTTTTCCAAAAACCCAAAGCAAGTTAGGAGGTCGAAAGGAAAAATCTGTGATATGTGTATGGGGGCTGACGCAGAGGCCAATTGATAATAATACTAGCCATGGACTTTGGAAGTGGCAACAACAGCAGTAGCTTTAGGAGCTCTCAAGCCAGAGACTGTAAAGGGGTCTGGCAACTGGTTAGAAAGAGATTACAGGGAATCCATGTGCTAGCATTGGGCACAGAACAGGATGCTGTTTGGCAAATACATTGCCAATATGTACTTCTAGATCACAGTTCCATGGCAGAGAGGAGTGCTCACAGGCACAAAGGCCTCTGAGTAGCAGCACTGCTTAATGACCCATGGGGGCAGGAGCCCTGAGAAACAGTGTTGCTTTCTGTCCCAAGAGAACAAGAGCCCTGAGAAGCAGTATTCTTTGCAACCACAAGGGATCCCTGCCCTTTCTGGGTAAGGACCAGAGTACAAACCAAGAGAGCACTGACCACGCCTCTTCTCAAATTCTAATACCTTGGAACCACCAAAAACTTCCCAAACCCCATAACTATTTCTGAAAACGGCAGTGTGAAAAAATCCTGAAGCTTGGGACATCAAAACCCCACCCTTACCTTGCCCAAGGATCAGAGTCCAACTTTAGCATAAATTTCAAAGTCAAGAAATAGGTTGGGAAGGGTCAGCAAGGTGGCACAGTAGGTAGAGCTCTGGCCTTGGAGTCAGGAGGATCTGAGATCAAATCTGGCCTCAGATACTTGACGTTTACTAGCTGTGTGACCCTGGGCAAGTCAGTTATCCCCAGTGGCTGCACCAAAAGAAAAGAAATAGGCTGGGGAAAAAACAGAGCAAAAAACAACGACAAAACAACAACAACTACAAAGAACCTGCATAAAAAAACTATTATGGTGACTGAGAATAAAAAGACATAAACTAAGAGCAAGACAACAATGTCAAAACAGCTACAAAGCAAAGCCTCAAAGAAAAATGTGATTTGTACATAATCCCAATGAGAAATCCTGGAAGAGCTAAAAATAATTTTAAAAATAAGATGGGTAGAGTAAAAATAGGGGAAAGAAATGAGAACAAGGGGACAAAATTATGAAAAGACAATTGACAGCTTGAAAAAAGAGGCACAAAAACATAAAAAAGAGATTTATAACTTGAAAAATAGGACTGGCCAAATGGCAAAAGAAATACACACAGAACTTTAATGCTAAAAATTACTATTTGAAAAGTAGAATTGGTCAAATGGAAAAAGAGATACAAAAAATTGCTGAAGAAAATAATTCCTTAAAAATGAGAATTGAGCAAGTGGAAGCTAAGACCCTATGAGACACTGAGAAACAATAAAAACAAAGTCAAATGAATGAAGAAAAATGAAATATCTCATCAGAAAAAATAACTGACCTGGAAAGGATATTGAGGAGAGATAATTTATTAATTATTGGACTGCCTGAAAGCCATGATAAAAACAAGAGCCTAGACATCATATTTCAAGAAATTAGCAAGGAAAATTGCCTTGATATCCTAGAACTGGAAGGTAAAATAGAAATTGAAAAAATACATGATCACCTCTTGAAAGAAATGACAAAATGAAACATCCCAGGAATATTATAGTCAAATTCCAGAATTCCCAGGTCAAAGAGAAAATACTTAAAGTACTCAGAAAGAAATCATTCAAATATCATGTAGCCACCCTCAGGGTCACACAAAGATTTATCATTTCCCCTGTTAAAGGAATGTAAGTCTTAGAATATAATATTCTGGAAGGCAAAGGTGCTGGGATTACAAACAAGTATTACCTACCCACAGAAGTGAGTATAATACTCAAAAATGGATATTTAATGAAATAGAGGAATTACAAGCATTTCTGATGAAATGACTAAAAATGAATACAAAAATTTGACTTTCAAATATAAGACTCAAAAGAAGCATAAAAAGGTAAGCATGGAAAAGAAATCATAAGGGACTCAATAAGTTAAGCAGTTTACATTCCTATATGGGAAGATGATACATGTTAACTCCTAAGAACTTTATCATTATTAGGGAAGTTAAAATGATCCTACATAGACAGAGGGCTCTGGCATCAGTCAATCATATTGGGATGATCTAAAAAAATGGATGACTTAAAAAGAAGGATGCAGTCAGAAAATCCCAAACTTATTTGGCCTACAACCCCCTTTAAAAAAATACTCACCACTCCCCTAGAAATCTTAACCTTTAATGCTTTTTTAAAAAAAATTTGGTGCGATTGCGCATGCGTGAGGAGGAATGCCTCAGTTCAGTACGTGGCGCAGGGAGATGACGCAACCAAGGCGGAGTGGGAAGGGAATGGTGAGGGCGGAGACGTGATGGGGAGGGAAAGGCGAGTGAGTGAGGAGTGGGGAGCTTCGAGCTTCTTAGAGGAGGCGGGAAAGAAGGGCTCCGGGGGACCCTCCCTCCGCACCCGCTGCTGGGGAATCAATGTTGGAATGTCCCTTAGAAACTATGGAGCCAATCTATTACCTCCAGCAAGAGTACTATCTACATCAACATTCAGCCTCTGAAACCCAGGATAGCTTAACTCAAAGCTTTCAACCTAGAGAAGACATGAAACTGAAACAGCTGAGTGTGAAATCTGCCTCACTGTACAGGGAAGTAGGAAGGGAAGGGGGTAAGCAAGGGGTGGGGGGGGGCGCCGAGCCGATGGAAGGGAGAGTTGTCAGAAGCAAAACACTTGAGAATGGAGTAAAAGGAGGGAGTAGGATAAATGGAGAAAATAGGATGAAGGGAAATACATAGTTGGTAATCATTACTGTAAAAAATAATTTTAGGGGGTGGCTTGGTGGTGCAGTGGCTAGAGCACTAGCCCTGGTGTCAGGAGAACCTGAGTTCAAGTCCAGCCTCAGACACACAACACTCACTAGCTGTGTGACCCTGGGCAAATCACTTAACCCCAATTGCCTCACCAAAAAAGAAAAAAAATTTACAGTGAGTTTCTCTGATAAAGATTTCATTTTTCAGACATAGAAAATGGAGTCAAATTTATAGAAATAAGAGCCATTCCTCAATTGATAAATGGTCAAAGGATATGAACAAGCAGTTTTCAGATAAAGTAATCAAAGCTGTCTATAGTCATATGAAAAAAATGCTCTAAATCACTATTGAGAGAAATGCAAATTAAAACTCCAAGCTACTGCCTCACATCTGTCATTGCTTAATACAGCGCAAAAGGAAAATGACAGATGTTAGAGAGGTGAGAAGATTAAAACACTCTTGGTGATCATTCAGGAAAGTAATTTGGAACTATGCACAAAGGGCTATAAAACCATGCATACCCTTTGACCAAGCAATACCACTACTGGGTCTGTATCCCAAAGAGATTGAAAAACAAAAAGAAAAAGGATCTATATGTACAAAAATATTTATAGCAGCTCTTTTTGTGGTGGCAAAAGAATTGGAAATTGAAGGCATGTGCATCAATTGAGGAGTGTCTGAACAAGTTGTTGTATATGATTATGATGGAATACTTTTGTGTTTTAAGAAATGATGAAAAAAGTCTTCGGGGCAGCTAGGTGGCGCAGTGGATAGAGCACTGGCCTTGAAGTCAGGAGTACCTGAGTTCAAATCCAGCCTCAGATCAAACACTTGACGCTAACTAGCTGTGTGACCCTGGGCAAGTCACCTAACTCCAATTGCCTAAAAATTAGAAAAAGAAATGATGAGCAACTTTTTGTGGTGGCAAAGAATTGGAAATTGAGAGGATCCCCATCAATTAGGGAATGGCTGAGCAAGTTGTGGTATATGAATGTAATGGAATATTATTGTGCTGTAAGAAATGATGAACAGGCTGACTTCAGAAAAAACTGGAAGGACTTATATGGTCTGATGCTGAGTGAAGTGAGCAGAACCAAGAGGACTTTGTATACGATAACAGCCACGTTATGCAATGACTAATATTGTTATACTGAACCCTTCTCAGCATTACAAGGCTCTAAGACATCTCCAGAGGTCTCGGGATGGGTAATGCTGTCCACATCCAAAGAAAGAACTATGGAAGTGGAATTGCTATCATTTATTTTTGCCTTCTGTTGAGTTTTGTTTCATCTTTCTGATGGTTCCTCCTATTGGTTTTAATTTTTACTTACAACTTCACTAATGTGAAAATATGTTTAATAGGAATGTAAATGTAAGTCTATATCAGATTGTGTGCCATCTTGGGGAGGGTGGGGGGGAGGAAGGGGGAGAAAAATTTTCAACTCAAAAGCATATGGAAGTGATTGTTCATAAATCAAAATAAATTAATAAAATTTTTTTAAAAGTCTGTGGAAAGACAGGTACACTAATGTATTATTAGTAGAGCTGTAGATTATTGCAACCATTGTGAAAAGCAATTTGGAATTGTTCAAATAAAGTCGATAAAATTTCAAAAAAAAGAAAGAAAAAAAGAAACATAAATCACCACTCTTATAGTAAAAAAAGAAAAAGAAAAAGAAATGATGATCAGGATGCTCTCAGAAAAACATGAAAAGACTTAGATGAACTGATCAAAGTAAAATGAGCCTAACCAGAACATTGTACACGGTAAAAACAATATGGTATGATTATCTACTATGAATAAATTAGCTATTCTCAGCAATACAACGATCCAATTCTATAGGACATTTGATGAAGGGACTTATGCTGTCCATCTCCAGAGAAAGAACTGGTTAGAGCCTGAATGTAGATCAAAAATACCTTTTCTTTATTTTTTTGTGTGTCTTTTGTGTCTGTTTTCTTTCACAGATTGACTTACATGGAAATGTATTTTGCATGACTAAACATGTATAATCTATGTCAAATGTGGGAAGGGGAGGGAGAGAGATTTTGGAACTCAAAATGTGAAAAAAATGTTAAAATTGTTTTTATGTGTAATTGGGAAAAAATGAAATATTAAATAAGATTAAAAAAATAAAAATAAAAATTTGCATCATTTCAAACTACTCTGCCCTCCTGGATTGCTCCAGTGTCCCCAGGGACTGGTATCACCCACTTTGGGAGTCTATGCACTAGCAGAAAGTTAGGGGAAGAATGGGGGAAATTATTTCACGTAAAAGAGATGTAGAAGGAAGAGCTTTTACATTGGAGAGGATAATGATGGGTGGCAGACAACTCTCATCTGAATTGGTTTAAAGAGGGAAGAATACACACGTATACACAAGAAATCTATCTTAAAGAGGAAGTATGAGGGGAATGGGGATAAGAAAAGAGAAGAGATGATAAAAGGAAGGACAGATTAAGGGAGGCAGTGCTTAAAAGCAAAATCAATTTTTTGAGAAGGGACAGGGTAGAAAAAGAGAGAAGGATAAGAAGACAGTAGGATGGCAGGAAATGTACAATTGCTAATCATAATTGTGAATGTGAATGGTATGATTTCACTCATAAAATGGAAATAGAATATATTAGAAACCAGAATCCAACAATAAGTTGTTTAAAAGTAACACATTTAAAAAAAGAAACATAAAGTTAAAATAAGGTGTTGGAGAAGACTCTATTAAGCTTCACCTGAAATAAAAAAATGGCAGGGCTAGCAATAATGATCTCAGACAAAATGAAAGCAAAAATTGTCCTAATTAAGAAATAAGCAAATAAAGTTTTCCTCATTTTTCATTTTTGAAGAGAACCAATAACATCATGGGGAAATATTTTGACTCATGAGTGAATTGGATATAGGTGAGAGAGAGTTGCACGGAGCTGTCACCCTCACTTTATTTTCCAGAGTCATGGAAGTCTAGTGACAAGACAAAAGTCAATACAACTGGCATTGGCCTGGGATGCAGTGAATGACCTTGGCATCTTTAATGTCTTACCAAGCTCAAAGGTTTCACAGTGCTTGCTTCAGCTGCTTTCATGGCCACTAGAACAAATTGTTTTTTATCCACTCATTCTGCCAAATGTTTTCCCATGCTTGGAATAGACATCCTCCTAATTTATTGATGGATTTGAGGTCTACTGGTTATTCTGAACTTGGGTTAGCTCATCTGCCAAATCAATTTTGTCAGGTTGCTATACATACTACAGCTTCTTGGAGTTACTAGTGAGAGTTGAGTGCCAGATGGACACCAAAGGTGGATGAGCAGACCTGAAAAGGGCTCAGCAATCCCTAATACCAGAGGTTCCAGTCTTAGCTGAACAACTGATATACCCCTAGCAAGGAAACTACAGTTTGCTATGAAAAAAAGAAAGTACCATGGAAAATGAAGTAATATCAATACCAAACATAAGTGCATGAAATGGTACAGCATACAATTTTTTCCCCACTTAATAGTATTTTATTTTTTTACAATTACATGTAAGGATAGTTTTCAACATTTTTTTTTTTGGCAATTGGAATTAAGTGACTTGCCCAGGGTCACACAGCTAGTAAGTGTCAAGTGTTTGGTCTGAGGCTGGCTTTGCACTCAGGTCCTTCTGACTTCAGGGCCGGTGCTCTATCCACTGCACCACCAAGCTGCCCCGCAACATTTTTTTTTTGTAAGATTTTGAGCTATAAATTTTTCTCCCACCTTTCCCTCCTTCTTCCGCAAGACAGCAAGCAATCTGATAGAGGTTATACGTGTACAATCATGTTAAACATATTTCCACATTAGTCATGTTGTGAAAGAAAAACCAGAACAAAAGAGAAAAACCATGAGAAAGAAAAAAAAACAAAAAAATCCAATAAAAGTGAAAATAGTATGTTTCAATCTGCATTCAGACTCCATAGTTTTTTTCTGTGGATGTGGATAGCATTTTCCATCATGAGTCTTTTAGAAATGTCTTGGATCATTGCACTGCTGATAAGAGTTAAATCTATCATAGTTGATCATCACAGTGTTGTTGTTGCTGTGTACAGTATTCTCCTGGTTCTGCTCACTTTACTAGGGATCAATTCATGTAAGTCTTTCCAGGCTTTTCTGAAATCTGTCCATTCATCATTTCTTATAGCACAATAGTATTCCATTATATTTATATACCACAACTTGTTCAGCCATTCCGCCATCGGTTTTGTTTGGAGCATCTATATTCTTAAAAAAAAAAGTTAAACGAATTAAAGGAGAAAATAGATAGTAAAACTGTACTGGTGGGGAAACTCAACTTTCCCCTCTCAGAGCTAGATAAAACTAAACATAAAATAAATAAGAAGGAAGTTAAAGAGATGAATAGACTAGATATGATAGGTGTCTGGAGAAAGATGAAGGAGAGTGAAAATTAGTATAACCTTTATCAACTATACATAGCATATTCACAAAAATTAACCTGTATTAGAGAATAAAAATCTCAAAAACAAATGCTGAAAAATAGAATTATTAGACCATAATGATATACAAATTATATTCATTAAAGGGCTGTGGAAACATAGATTAAAATTAACTGGAAAATAAATAATCTAATCCTAAAATTGAGTGGGTAAAAAAATAAACCATAGAAACATCCAATAATTACATTTAAGAGAATGACAACAATGAGACAAGATAGCAAAATTTGTGGGAAGAGCCAAAGCATCTCTAAATGCATACACCAATAAAAGAGAGAAAGAGCTGCTTAATAAATTTAGCATGCAACTAGAAAAAGGACAAATCTCCTATTAACTACCAAAATAGAAACCCTGAAAATGAAAGGAGAGATTAATAAAATTGAAGGTAAAAAAAAAAAAAACGACAACCCAACGTTCAACTAATGATAAAACTAAGACCTGGTTTTATAAAAAAAAAAAAACAAAAAACAACAACCCAATAAAATAGATAAACCAGTTAATTTAATAAAAAAATTAAAGAAGAAAATCAAATTGCTAGTATCAAAAATGAAAAGGGTCAATGCACCACCAGTAAAGATGAAATTAAAGCAATTGTGTGCCAGGGCAACTAACCATTTAAGTGAAATTGATGAATATTTACAAAAATATCAATTGCACAGATTAATAGAAGAGGAAATAGAATACTTAAATAATTTTTATCTTAGAAAAAAATTGAACATTTCATAAATGAGATCCTTAAGTAGGAAAAAAAACCCAGAACCAGGTGGATTTACAAGTGAATTCTACCAAATGTGACAGAAATTAATCAAAATTCTATATAAACTATTTGAAATAAAAGGTAAAGAAAGAGTCCTACTTGACACAAACATAGTTTTGATACCTAAACCTAAGCAAAAACAGGTAAAGAAAGTTAGAGGCCAATTTCCCCAATGAATATTAATGTAAAATTTTTAAATAAAATACTAACAAGGAGACCACAGCAATATTTCACAAAAATCATACACCATAAGTAGGTGGTATTTATTCCAGGAATACAGGGTAATTCAATATTGCTAAAACTAAAAACGTAATTGATTATAAAAATATAAAAGTCATATCAAAGTTATAGATATAACATCAGTAGATTCCAAAATGGCTTTGACAAACTACAGTACCCATTCCTATTAAAAGCATTAAAAGGAATAGGAATAAATGGAGTCTTTCTTATGTTGATAAGTAATATCTAAAGCTAAGTGCAAGCATTATCTGTAATGGGGATAAGCTAGTAACTTTTTCAGTTAGGTCACGGGTGAAACAAGCATGTCCATTATCACTATAGTATCACTGTCGTTGTAACTATTCAATATTTTATTACAAATACCACCTATAGCAATAGGAGAACAAAAAAATTAAAGAAATAAAAATAGGCAGTGATGAAATAAAATGATCCTTCTTTGTGATGATGTGGTGGTATACTTAAAGAACACTAGAAAATCAACCAAAAAAAATGTAGTTGCAAAAATTAACAACTTTAGCAAAGTTGCAGGATATAAAATAAACCCATGTAAATCATTAGCATTTCTATATACTACCAACAAAACTCAGTGTCAAAAAATAGAGAGAGAAATTCCATTTAAAATAGCTGCTGATGTTATAAAATACTTGGGAGTCTACTTGCCAAGAAAAACCCAAGGATTATATGAACACAATTATAAAGCACTTTTCACACAAATAAAGACAAATCTAACAATTGGAGAAAAATGTGCTTGTTTGCTGCATCCTAGGTCTAGGTTTGAGAATGTCAGGTCAGTGGGCAAACACAAGTATAAAGAAAAGAACAAACCCTGATGTTGCTCAGCTCAATCACGAATAACAGAAGGGGTATATATGTGAAGAAAATGTTAGAGGAAGAGCTGGGATGACACTGTAGAAAAGAAAAATAGGCATCTGTTTGTAAGATGTGAACAAAAAGTTTGTGAAAAGCATACTTGTATAAAAATATATTTTTTTCAGATCTGCCACATGTCACGTATTTTCATAGTAGTCAGTTAATGTTCTCATTTATATCCTAATGGAGTAACATAAAACGAATTACAAAATGTTAACATAATAACTTTATTAATGAAATTACTTATATAGTCACTTTTCAAGATCGCAAGAAAATGGAATATTGGAACCATAGAGATTTATAGAAACAAAGGAGACATCTTATGCATGGATAATTCTTGGGATAAGGTTTAGGGCTACCAAAAAGAAACAAACTCAGGGACCTTTTGGGAGATAGTTAAAAAAAGAGACAAAGGATGAAATCCCAACTTTATGTCATAGTTTCACATAACACTTTGAGTCAGAGAAAAGAGATATCTATGGAGATGGATACTGAATGCTGCAAAATGGAAGTAAGCCTTCCAAAATCAGCTGAATAGAGCTGAATTACAATATCTGTGGTATGGGAGAGACCGGGAGTCTGAAGATTTGGCTAGAAGTAGTCACTTGACACTTATTATGTGTATAACTTGAGAAAAACCACTTTTCTATTATGAACCACAATTTCCTCCTCTTTAAAATAACGAGGTTGGAAAAAGTTATTATGTTTATTTCAGGCTCTACTATTATGAGATTTTCTTTTTCTATAAATTTCTACCATTGTGTCCAAACTAATTGCCTTTCTACATATTTGTTTGTTTCTTGTTATTGTGTTTTTCTTGCCTTCTCAATAGGTGGAGAAGGGGGTAGGGAAATGGCAAGTAAGACAATTTAAACATGAAAATAAAATAAAATTGAATTTAAAATAATGACTTTTATATAGTTTTACAAAGGTTAAGGCTTGCCTTGTTTAAAAAAGTAAGTTCAGTTGACAAGGTAATTCATATTAGAATCTTGCTAAAACTTGCAGTTCTGAAATATAATAATAGTTATAAAAAGTTAGTAGCCTATTGACCCAACAGGAAGATGAAATTAAGTTTGTTGAAAGAAGTAAAAGAATTTGTTCACTAAGACAATCCAGGCAAGCTCTAAAGCTTACTGGGAGGAAAATCATCATAAGGAAAAATACGGCAAATGCCACTTTGTTAGAAGGTTCTTCAGTTAAATGTGTAACCTGCTTTTGGATAAGAGAGGAATGAAGTCACTGATTTTGACCCTCAAACTCACCCCACACTTTCTTTCAAAAAGAGAGAGTTGAGCGAAGAGGAGACACAAGAGAGCTGGACAAGTAGGAAGTGTACTGGAGAAAGATTAGACTTTGTAGAGCTTTTGTTAAATATCTGCATCACATGGTGTCTCTGAAAGGTGTGAGCATTGAGACTATGAAGACAGGAATACTCCTGAACTTGACATAAACACAGAACATTTGAGATTGAAGTACTTTTCTAGTATTTTATGGCATTTGTCACAAATCCATTAAGAACAACAATTTTAATACTAAACCACTGAATTGCCTGACTTGTACTTACATGATTAAAGAGAACCAGAAACAGCAAGCCAGGAAATTCTGAATTGTTTTAATACCACAAAGCCATTTGGAGATCAATGGAAGGGCAAATGTAAACAAGCTTCTAAAGGCTTGGTCAACTGCTTTATTGCATGCATTAGTGCCAACATGTGCAAATCTAAACAATCCTTTTGTTATCCTCACTGATGCTGAACCTGGAGAGACTATAAGTAGTCCTTTTCCTGAGAGTCATGGAACTGATTGCATTTTATAGCAGAGGACATTGAAAGTGAAAATCTCTATCACAGTTTCTTTTTTTTTTAATATAAATTTGTTTATTTTTAGTTTTCAACATTCACTTCCACAAGTTTTTGAGTTCCAAATTTTCACCCCATCTCCCCCCTCAACCCACCCCAAGATGTCATGCATTCTGAATATCCCTTCCCCTACTCTGTCCTCTCTTCTGTCTCTCTCCCCTTCTCTTATCCCCTTCCCCTTCTATTTTACTGTAGGGCAGGACAGACTTCTGTACCCCATTTCCTATATTTCTTATTTCCCAGTAGCATGTGAAAACATTTTTTTAAAAACATATGTTTTTAAAACTTTAGGTTTCAAATTTTCTGTCTTCCTCCCTCCCCACCCACCCTCACTGAAAAGGCAAGTAACTCAATATAGGTTGTACATGGGCAGTTATGCAAAACACATCCATAGTAGACATGTTGTGAAAAACTAACTCTATTTCCCTTAATCCTATCCTGCCCTCCCGTTTATTCTATTTTTGCTTTTGACCCTGTCCCTCCTCAGAATTATTTGCTTCTGATTACCCCCTTTCCCAATCTGCCCTCCTCTCTATCACCCCCTGTTCTCTTGTCCCCTTCTCCCCCTATTTTCCTGTAGGGTAAGAAAGATTTCCATGCCCAATTGAATGTGTATGTTATTCCCTTCTTAAGCCAAATCCTATGAGAATAAGATTCACTCATTCCCTCTCACCTTCCCCCATTTCCCCTTCCACTGTAAGAGACTTTCTGTTGGTTTTTTTTTTTGTGAGATAATTTACCCCATTCTACCTCTCCCTTTCTTCTTCTCCAAATATAATCCTCTCTCATCCCTTAATTTTATTCTCCAGATATGACCCCTTAATCTTCAGCTCACCCTGTGCCCTCTATCTATCTATCTACATATACATACATGTAATTTTTTTCCTCCAAGTACCCTGATACTGACAAAGGTCTCATGAGTTATAAATATAATCTTTCCATGCAGAAATGTAAACAGTTCAATCTTAATAAGTCTCTTATGATTTCTTTTCCTGTTTACTCTTCATGTTCCACTTGAGTCCTGTATTTGAAAGTCAAATTTTATTCAGCTCTGGTCTTTTCATCAGGAATGCTTGAAAGTCCTCTATTTCACTGAATGACCATTTTTTCCCCTGAAGGATTATACTCAGTTTTGCTGGGTAGGTGATTCTTGGTTGTAATCCTATCTCCTTTGCCCTCCGGAATATTATATTCCATGCCCTGTGGTCCTTTAATGTAGAAGCTGCTAAATCTTGTGTTATCCTGATTGTGTTTCCACAGTACTTGAACTGTTTCTTTCTGGCAGCTTGTAATATTTTCTCCTTGACCTGGGAACTCTGGAATTTGGCTAATATTCCTAGGAGTTTTCCTTTGGGGATCTCTTTCAGGAGGAGATCTGTGGATTCTTTCAATTTCTATTTTGCCCTCTGGTTCTAGAATATCAGGGCAGTTTTCCTTGATAATTTCTTGAAAGATGATGTCTAGGCTCTTCTTTTGATCATGGCTTTCAGATAGTCCAATAATTTTTAAATTCTCT
This sequence comes from Phascolarctos cinereus, assembly GCF_003287225.1. Lineage (NCBI taxonomy): Eukaryota > Metazoa > Chordata > Mammalia > Diprotodontia > Phascolarctidae > Phascolarctos > Phascolarctos cinereus. The sequence goes on from NW_027555847.1 coordinate 259,613,041, forward strand.
CTCCTGGATCTACTTTCCAGGTCAGTTGTTTTTCCAATGAGATATTTCACATTGTTTTCTAATTTTTCATTCTTTTGGATTTGTTCTACTGTGTCGTGATTTCTCATAAAGTCACTGTCTTCCAATTGCTGTATTCTAATTTTTAAGGAAGTATTTTCTTCAGTAATCTTTTGGACTTCCTTTTCCATTTGGCCAATTTTTCTTTTTAGGGCATTTTTTTCCTCATTGGCTTTTTGGACCTCTTTTGCCATTTGGGTTAGGCTGTTTTTTAAGGTGTTATTTTCTTCAGTATTTTTTTGGGGTTTCCTTTAGCAAGCTTGATGTCACCCACTAGTATAGTTTTGCTATCTATTTCTTCCTAGAAATCACTTAAGTTCTCTAAGAATTTGGATACTATACCACTTGATGCATATATATATATATATATATATATATATATATATATATATATATATATATATATATATATTTACTATTGATATATCTTCATTGTCTATGTTACTTTTTAACAAGATATAGCTTCCTTACTTGTCTCTTAGTTAAATATAATTTTGCTTTTGCTTTGTCTGAGATCAGGATTCCTACCCTTGTCTTTTTTTTTTTTTACTTCAGGTGAAGCATTATATACTCTGCTTTAGCCTTTTACATTTACTCTGTATATATCTCTTGGCTTCACGTGTATTTCTTGTAAACAACATATTGTAGGATTCTGGTTTTTAATCCATTCTACTATCTGCTTTCATTTTATGGGAGAATTCATGCTATTCATATTCACAGTTATGATTACTATGTGTGTATTTCCCTCCATCCTATTTTTTCCACCTATTTATACTTTTCTCTCTCCTTTTACCCTGCCCTCTTCACCAGTGTTTTGTATCTGACCACTACCTTCCTCAGTCTGCTCTCCCTTCTATTGGCCTTCCTTTTTCTTTCCCCTTTCCCCTCCTACTTCTGCTCTCCCTTCTGCTTTCCCATCTATCACCCCCCTCGCTTCTTTATTCTTTTCCCTTTCCTCTCCTGCTTCCCTATAGAGTAAGATAAATTTCTATCCTCAACTAAGTGTGTGTGTTATTCCCTTTTTGAGCCAAATCTGATGAAAGTAAGGTTCAAACAATGCTGATCCCCTCCCTTAATTCTGTCTACTGTAATAGGTCTTTTGTACCTCTTCATGTGATATAATTTACCATATTACCTCCTCATTTTCTCTTCTCCCAGTATAATCCTTTTCTCACTCCTTTTTATATAATCACATCAAAGTCAATTTATACCTAAATCCTCTGTCCATGTATACTTCGTCTAATTGCCATTATAAAGATACAGTTCTCAAGAGTTACAAGTATCTTCTTCCTGTATGGGGATCTAAACAATGTAATCTTATTGAATAACATATTTCTATTTATTTATTTATTTTACTATTTACCTTTTCTTCTTCCCTTGAGTCTTATTTCAAGATTGAATTTTTTGTTCTGCTCTGGTCTTTTCATTAGGAAAGTTTGAAAGTCTCCTATTTCATTGAATATTCATATTTTCCCATGATTGATTATGCTCAATTTTGCTGGGTAGTTGATTCTTCACTATAATTCAAGCTGCTTTTGCCTTCCAGAATATCATATTACAAGATGTCCGATCCTTTAACATAGAAGCAGTTAAGTCTGGTGTAATCCTGACTCTGTAATGTTTGAATTGTTTCTTTCTAGCTGCTTGTAGTATTTTCTCCTTAACCTGATAATTCTGGAATTTGGCTACAATATTCCTTGGAGTTTTCATTTTGGGATCTCTTTCAGGAGATGATTGGTGGATTCTTTCAATGATTATTTTACCCTCTGGTCCTAGGATATCAGGGAAGTTTTCTTTGATAATTTGTTGAAAGATTCTTTCCAAGCTCTTTTTTTTTTTGACCAAGGCTTTCAAGTAGCCCAATAATTCTTAAATTATCTCACCTGGATGTATTTTCCAGTTCATCTATTTTTCCAATGAAGTCCCTTACATTCTTTTTTTTTAAAAAAATTATTTTGATTTTGTTTGATGGATTCTTGATGTTTCATAAAGTCATTAGTTTTCATTTGCCCCATTCTGATTTTTAAGGAATTATTTTCTTCAGTTAGTTTTTGCACCTCCTTTTCCATTTGGCCAATTCTACTTTTTTTTTGGTTTGTTTTGTTTTGTTTTTGCTAGGCAATGGAATTAAGTGACTTGCCAAGGTTCACACAGCTAGTAAGTGTCAAGTGTCGGTCTGAAACCGGATTTGAACTCAGGTCCTCCTGACTCCAGGGCAGATGCTCTATCCACTGCGCCACCTAGCTATCCTGCCAATTCTACTTTTAAATTTGTTGTTTTCTTCAGTCATTTTTGTGCTTCTTTTTCTAATTTGTTGAGTTTTTTTTCATAATTCTCCTGCATAACTCTCATTTCTTTCCCTTTTTTTTTTGCTTCATCATTTCAGTTGTTTATGATTCTTAATGACACTATTTGGAGTTTTCTTGGCAAAGATGCTAGAGTAGTTTGATGTTTCCTTCTCGAGATCATTTTATGGAGGAACTGAGGCAAACAGCATTAAGTGATTTGCCCAGGTTCACACAACTAGTAAATATCTGAGGCATGATTTGAACTCAGGAAGATGAGGTAAGAAGGCTTAGAATATGATATTCCAGAGGGCAAAGGAACTAGGATTACAACCAAAAAATCATCTACCCAACAAAACTGAGCATAATCCTTCAGGAGTAAAAATGGATATTTATTGAAATAAATGACTTTCAAACATTCCTCATGAAAGACTAAATAGAAAATTTGACTTTCAAGTACAAAACTCAAGAGAAGTATAAAAAGACAAGCAGGCAAATGAGATCTTAAGGGATTCAACAAGGTTAAACTGTTTATATTCCTACATGGGAAGAAGATACTTGTGATTTCTAAGAACTTTATCATTATTGGGGCAGTTGGAAGTTGGGCATGGGTGTGAATTGACTATATTGGAAAGATATCCAAAAAAAAAAATTAAAGAGTGGGGAAATGGGATGTACCAGGAGAAAGGAGAGTTACAATGGAATAAATTATCTCACATAGAAGAGGCAAGAAAGAACTTATATCTTGGAGTGGTTGATTAGGGTGGGGTGATTAGGGTGGGGTGGAGGTGGACAACATTTGAACCTTACTGTCATTGGAATTGGCTCAAAGAGTGAATAACATGCACACTCATTTGGAAACACAAATATATCTTACCCTACACAGAAGTAGGAGGGGAAAGGGGAAATCAAAGGGGGAGGCTGGTAGAAGACAGAGCAGATTAGGGGAGAAGCAACGTACTTGTGTGGTTGGACGGGGTGAAAGGAGAGTGAGAAAAAAATAAACAGAGGAAAATAAGATTGGGGATAATATACAGTTAGCAATCATAACTGTAAAAAAATTATAGCAAGTTTGTCTGATAAGGGACTCATTTCTCAAATATATGTAGAATTGAGTCAAATTTATAAGAAAATAAGTAATTCCCCAATTGATAAATGGTCAAAAGATATGAATAGGCAGTTGTCAGATGAAGAAATCACTGCTACATAGTCATATAAAACTGCTCTAAATTACTATTGATTAGAGACATGCAAAATAAAACAATTCTGAGGTACTACCTCACACCTATCAGGTTGGCAATTATGACAGAAAAGAAAAAAAATGACAAATGTTGGAGGGGATATGGAAAAATAGGGACATTAATGTTGGTAGAGTTGTAAACAGATTCAACCATTCTGGAGAGCAATTTGGAATCATGCCCAAAGAGATAAAAAACTATGCATACCCTTAGACGCAGCAATAACACTACTAGGTCTGTATTCCAAAAGAAAAAAAAAATATGTATAGAAATACTTATAGCAGCTCTTTTCCATAGTGTCAAAGAATTGAAAATTGAGGGGATGCCCATCAATTGGGGAATGGCTTAAAATGTTGTGGCATATGATTGTGATGGAATACTAATGTGCTATAACAAACAATACAGGATACTTTCAGAGAAATTTGGAAAGACTGACATGAACTCCTGCAAAGTGAAGTGAGTAGAACCAGGAGAACAATGTACACAGTAACAGCAATACTGTGTGATGATCAACTATAAATAACAGCTATTTTTAGTAATACAATGATGAAAGAGAATCTTAAAAGATTTATGACAAAAATGCTATCTATCTCTAGAGAAAGCACTGATCAAGTCTGAATGAAGATTGAAGCATATTTTTTCAAAATTTCTTTATTTCTCCTGTTTTTGTTTTTTTTGGTCTGTGATTTCTTTCATCACATTATTAATATGGAAATATGTTTTGCAGTACTGTGCATGTATAACTTATATCAAGTTGCTTGCCTTCTCAGTGGGGGAGATGAAGGGAAAGAATTTGAAACTCAAAATTAAAAAAAAATGTTTTTGCATGTAATTAAAAAAAACTCAAAGAAAAACATGTTGCGAGCAATGGCAGCATTGTTAGATAATGTTTATGCTGTTACAAGGTGACTGCTTTGAAGGGTAAAAATGCTTAAAATATTCTATAAAAAGATATACTTGTCCTGTCTAAAAAGATGATTTGTAATATAAAATTACAGAATTACAGATTTGGATGTGGATAATCAAAGATCAAATTCAACTCCATTATTTTCAGGATGAGGAAAATGAAGCTCAGAGAGGTTGTGACTTGTGACAAATTTCATGAGCTTAGTAAAAATCTGAGGTTGAATTTGAACATGTCTTCTTAATTCCAAATGCAGCACTCTACCCATGTGATACCATGCTGCTTTGTCAATTAATGACCCCGTGTGAAAATCCCATATCTTTTATATAAATCAGAGGTCTCTTGAAAACAGTTCAAATTAGCTCAAGAAAACCAACTTCTATTTTTTTTCATTTTGAGTGATTTACGCCTTTGAAATAAGCACGTGTTATAAGTTAAGACTTAATTTACTGATTTGTTTATTGTCTAGACTGTGATAGACAAAATGATAGTAATGTAAATTAAACTTAAATCTACCTTTGTACATTTTTTGAGAGGCAGTTGTTAAATATTTACTACCATACCTCTGGTATCCCTTATAGGAATTAAGCTAGACTCTGAATAAACTCCAGAAGAAGGGTAACCCCATACATTGCACATGCATTCTTCTTGACTGAACAAAAATATACTTACAGTAATAGAGGTAAGTTGGGAATAAGTATCATGGTGGGGTGAGGGGGGAGTGTGGGAAGCAAGGCTCATGGAGAGAGAAAATTTCTAAACACTGTTAAACTTGTAAGAAACTATGGAATAGAAAAATAAGGTACTTGAGAGAGTGTCTTGTAATAGAAAGGGTCCTACTCTAAAAATCAGGGACTTAGGTACCAGTTATGATTAAGCATGTACACTTGGACAAATCACAACTTTTCTTATCACATGTTATCCATCTGTCAAATGAAATAATTCAGCTAGAGAATCTCTGTGATATGTTGCCATTTTGTACTTCTGTGATTCAGAGCACTGTAATTGGAAAGATTAAAGTCAGCCAATACCTAAAGTTGACTAATTACTTCTCATTTCTGATGTTTCAAGTCTCAAAGTAGTAAGATTAGCAGGGCAAACAGATAAAAGCTAAAGGGCCATTTCAAAGTTAAAAAAACTCTGAAGGCTTCAGATACAAATTGATAAGAGTTAGTCATGCTTCATTATGAGAAATGGTATATAAACAAGTCAGGAAATATTAAATGCTCACAAATTTTTTTTTTATTGTGGAATTAATGTAGTGTCTTATCTCCCATAACACTTCTATGGTCCTATGAGATTGATATTTAGATTAACATTTTAACAAAGATATTATTACATTTTGATCCCCCCCCCAATATGCTATTTTGAATGGCTGTCTCTAGACATCAGATATGAGTATCTGGAAAGACTGGCTCCTTGACTACTTAATTTAACATCACCACCCCATCTGGTGGCTGTTTTGGGTAGATTAACTAAATGGGTTACAATATAGTTAACAGATAAAATCTACTCCTGCCACAATTGCAATATTTAAATATTCATTTTAGGGAAGGGAGAATGCCACCTGGGCATTCATCCCAATTTCCAATTCTTGGACTTGACTGGCATTTCCCTAATATGGCCGAACTATGATCATGATAAAGTCATAGAACTAGAGATGCAAGGAACTCAGATGCCATCTAGTCCAATGTCTTCATTTTACAGACGAAGAAACCGAGATCCAAGGAGAGTTAAATAAAAACTAATTAAGCACCTACTATGTGCCAGAAACTAAGCTAGAGATACAAAAAGACACAAAAGACAGTCCTTGTCCTCAAGGAACTTAAAACTGAATAGGAGAAACAACGTGCAAACATACATACATACATATATATATATATATATATATATATATACACACACACACATAACTATGTATATATATATATATATATATACGTACACACATATATCTATGTATATATATATATATATATATATATATATATATATGCAATGCTCTATCCACTATACCACTTAGCTGCCCATGTATGTGGCTTTTTATGTCCTTATTAATAAGATATCAACATTTGCCCTCAGTCTGTATTTGCTTAGGGTACATAGGTCTTAAAATTAAAGGATGGAGGATAGAGGAAAATAACTACAGTTATCACAAATCTTAAATGTTTACAACTTTTTTTTTCATTTTTTCCCCTTCTATCAGTCATGTCTTTGGGAGTATCTAGCCTACCAATCTTGAAGTGTCTAAAGTGTCTAAATCACTACTTAGCTTCCACAGTGACTGTTATAAGGAGCGTAATAGAACACTGGCTATATAAGGCTTTTTCTCTCACAATTTATGGCAGCAGAAATTGGGGAGTAATGTGGCTTTTGCTTACCACTCCAGCCAAATTATAAGTAGATGAGGTCAAAGGCTATACTAGGAAGGAACCTAGAGCCACATAAGTTAACTTGGCAAGAATTCTTGGAAAGTTGCCAAAACTGAACTGAGGCAGCAGAAGAATAGGCTCATTCTTCAAAGAAAGTTAATTTGTGGTAATGTCAGGTCTCTATGTTCAAAGTTTGGGTTTTGATTGCAAAAGATTCTTGACCCCTATCAAAAGGAAGGGGGGCATCTAGGAGGATGCTGGGATTCAATATGGTTTGGGGATGCATGATTACCACTGGCCACTTGACTTGTTGCCAAAGTAAAAACATGGGATAACAGAAATTATACTTATAAAGAGATTCCTGTGGAGGGAATAAATAATTAGCTTATGCTTCTAGATACATATAGTCAGAAAACTCATAGAAGTTGGGGAAAGGATGAGAATGGAAAATAGAAAAGGCTTAGCTGACTGGCTCCATACACACTGATCCCCATCATAGCCAATTTGAAAACCTGGAGAGAGGAGGTAACTGGGACCTAGGGAGAAAGGGAAGGCTTTCCTTGACCCAATAACATCAGGATTTGAGGCCATATACCACATTGAAGGAAATGAAAAAGATATTAAAGGGATTCTTATGCCTTGGCTCAAAAAGGATCATGATTCTTCTGCAACCCAAATTAGTAGTGCTCTATCTCTTTGTTAGATTGGTAGCCTATAAATTTCAGATAACTAAGGGGTAATAGTGAGAGTTCATCTCAATCTAGGGGCAGTGGGCCTCATACTCTGAAATTTCATTTGCCTAAAGATGTGCTGCTGTTATAAATATATTGAGCAATTGGTATAATCTCTATATAAGTTCCACCACTCAGGGTGTTAGTGCACCCAGATTGACCGGGCAGAGTGGAAGTCATGTAGAAATGTATTGCTGTTATTCCTTATTTGGTAATGAAGGATATTTATTAATTATCCCTCCCAATGAAGGGAGGTCAGAATAATAAAAAGCACTAAGGATGAAACCTGGGAGATAGCATATGTATTTACACTGATTCATGTGTTGTAATCAATGGTATAGCTAAATGGGCTTGTACATGTTAGAACATTTGGAAGTTCTTGTGTAGAAGAATATATATACATATATATTTGCATGCATGTATATATACATGTGACATTTACATGGATTTGTCATTTTATCATTTGTATGTCTCATATTAATGTCTGCCAAAAATATCTCACCACTATTAGGAGAAGAATAGTGAAGCTGATGAATCTGTGTGGCTTTTAATAGAAATTATTTCAGTATGTGACCTGGACTCCATGGCACTTGCATCAAGAGCCTGCTGGCAGACTGAATATTGAGAAAGCAATAGAGGATATTCAATTCAATAAATTCAATTAAATACATATATACATACATACATACATACATACTATGCAGCAGAAAAAAAATAGAAAATATTCCTGTTGTGAGATTCTAGGCCAGAGAATGGACTAATACTAATATTTAATAGTCAAATGCTATACCATATTCCAAGGCACATGGGTTCATAGGCTTGGATTTAAAGGATCATGGCGTTAGAAGCAAATTCAGAGGCCAATTCATCAATAAAAATATTACTCAACACAACATACTCACACATTCAGTCTGACAGAGCCCAGACTACTTTTGAATAGCTCTAATTAGAAAGCTTTTTCATACATGAAACCTAAATCTATGTCTTTGTAACTATTACCCACTCCTCTAAGTCCAAGGAGAACATATCTAAAATGTAGGCTTATATAGCAGTTGTGGAGTGTCTGGATATAAACTTGGTGGGACAAATGCTATGTATAAATTCAAATTTAAAGCCTACTCCCATATAGATTGAGGTGGTTTATATTGAACATTCCCCTAAGTTTTTTTTGGGGGGGTGCTTGTATTTTTATTTTTGCTGTATCTTTGAAGTAATATCACTCCATACAAGCCATTCAATGGGAGGTGGCTAAATGGAAGTGGAATACTGCAGGAACGCAATTGGAAGGCTTGAATGATTGACAATGTCATGTGCTGCTAAATTTAAGAAAGATGAAGACTGAAAAAAGTACATTTGATCATCACTTATGAGGTTATTAGTGACCTTGAACAGAACAGATTTTCCAGTTGTGAGGACAACAGCCAGAATCCAAAGGGTTGAGGAGTGAATGGGCTGCAAGAAAATGGATTTAAGGAGTTTGAATTAGTCTCCCTATAAGTTTGATATTTCACGAAAAAAAAAAGTTATAGCATGTCATATCAAGGTGATAAATGGTCAAGTGCAGGGCCTTTAAAGATGGTGAAGGTTGTGTACCTGCATATGCTTTTACCCTATAAGAAACTTGGTGAAAAGGAGAGAGGAGGAGAAAAAAGTGGGTAGAAAAGAACTACAAGGAAATGGGGGAGGAAAAGGAGAAAGAGAAAGAGGAGCAAAAAGAGGAGGAGGAGGAGGAGGAGGAAAAGGAAGAACAAGAGAAGGAAGAGAATGGGGGGAAAAGAAGAAGAAAAGGATGAGGGGAGAAAGGAGGAAGAGGGGGAGGAGGAAGAATAAATGAATTAATGAATCTTATTCAGGAAATGGAAGGGAATGGAATTAACAGCGAAATCAGTCCCTTTGGCGTTGTTGAAGTAAAGAGAGCCACCAATTTCTCAAATATTAGAGCCAAGAAACTACAAATCATGTAAGAGTAGACATATGCAGATATTAGAAACAAGAGAGACCAGGTAACTCATGGCATATGGTGCCTATTTTCTTAGTAAAATAAGGTGGTGAAGTTCTCAGATGAGATAAATAAGAGAACGACGGAGGGTACTTGAAGAGAGAAGAAAAATTATAGGAATGGTTGTTTTGGGGAGTGTGACAATTATGGAATAATAATAATAATAATAATAATAATAATAATAATAATAATAATAAACTTGTATTAATAAAGCACATGAGATTAGACATCACACTTGAACCAGGCTTGGAAAAAGCTATAAAACTTCTTGTAGCGTTGTGAGCAACATGTGAGTAGGAGTTGAGAGGGAAATTGTGGAGGTATGCAAAGTTGGAATTTGTCAAGGCATGAGTTTTCACATGACGTAGAGTTAAGATTTTTAATGGTACTACACAACACTGCTGAACTAATAAGCCATAGGGTTAAGAATATGAAGGAAGGAAAGTGAGGTGAGAGCAGGGATAGTGGTAAGTTTCTGTGACCTGACTGAAAGAGCACTAGATTAGGAGTCAGGACACTTAGGTTTTAGTTCTTTGCATAGACGGTGAACAGTGGAGAGTGGGTACTAGAGGAACATGATGATCTCTAAGAGTGCTTCCAACTCCAACAGTCTATCAGTATGTGCTCCATTTTATTCCACCTCTGTTCAGCATCAGTGTCAGTAATAGCTGAATAAGTCTTTTTTTTCTGTGAGCTTGGCCAAGTCATATAACTACTTAGCACTTCAATATAATCCTGAGGGGAAAAGAAAAAAAAACAAGAATTGTTCTCTAGAAGGCAAAAGTAACATGGCAATGTTAAACCTAGAAGGAGCCTTCCTGATTTAACATTGTCGTGTTACTTTTGGGGTTCTTTTTCCTAAAGTGGGGGGATGTGGGTTTTAAATCCACTCTCAGTTCCCTTCCCCAAAAATGTCTGTTTTCTTTGCTCTCAGAATAATCACTCCAAACCTTCCTATCACTTACCACATTTATCAGGCCATTTGTGAAGAAACAAGTACCCTTAGCATCAGAAATAATTGGTTAAGATGGAAGATTACCAGATGACCTACTTCTTTCTAGATTTAGCCTTTCCAGGAATGGATTCATGGTTTCCTATGAGGGGCCTGTGAAGTTCCCCATCAGGGGCTCTGATGATAAGAGATGGTGTTTTGGGGTTTCTGTTGCCTCCATGCAGATGGAGTCTGCCTCCACCAACTGACACAAAGATATTCCTAGTTACAGTTTTGGTTATGTTTCTTTGCGTGCACATGTGTGTACATTTCATTCTGTTTGGGCAGAAGAATGCAGTATCTTATATCATGAAAAGGTTGCAGAGAAATGTTATTCATGATAATATTGCATGTTGTGGTATGTGTAATTGTTATTTATTGTGTCACAATTGTAGAAGATGTGGGCCAAGAAGAAGGAAGAAAGACTAAGCATTGCAGATTCCTATGATGCCTATGGAAGAGTTTAATAAATAGTTATTAACTGGTGAAGAGGAAAATGAAAAATATTAAGGATATCTATTGTTAGTAATCCAAACTAATCATGTATGTAATAGCTCACATTGTTTGATGCTCCTGCATTTATAAAGCAATGCCTTCACAAGACTCACAATCATATGGAATGTTTGATGCACATGATAAGGGACAAGTGAATGTACTGGGTAATAAACTTAACCTGTTTTCAATGCACCCAGCACTAAATTCTCTCTCTCTCTCTTTCTCTACACACACACACACACACACACACACACACACACACACGTGTACATATAAACATATGTGTGTTTATAAATATATGTATCTATCACACACATGCACACACATACGTGTATACATATACAGGCATATATGCACATATGTACATACAAACATACATAAATACATGCATACATATTTATCTTTCCCCCGCTGTGCAGGGAGGTCTCACTCACATATTCAGTTTGGCCAAAGTGGATCTCACTGAGGAATTTTCTGCTTCTCCCACATACTTGGCCCAACTCTATCACCAGTACTTTACTCAGGTGTCTGACTATCATTGTCCTATTAAGGATATTCTCAAAGCATAACATGAACTGTGTTAACAAATGCTTAAAGTACAATGATAGAAAGGATTGATTTATGTGCTGTTGTGAGCTCTAGCAGGACTATAAAAACTCAGTTCCATAATGGGTCAGTGAAGCTGTTCACCCAGCCATCATAGGTCCATGAGGTACTTGACCTCCAGATTTCAGCAATCAGATGCTGACCATAGCTCCAGAAAAAAGCAAGTCGGAATACAGGATAGAAATTCTGGCTTAGGACCAACTGAGCAAATATGAGCTTGGGCTCAAGCATTAACATACTCTATAATATATATATATATATATATATATATATATATATTATATATATATATATATAATATATATATATATATATATATATATATATATATATATATTATAGTTTGCATGGCAAAAAAGCTTATGCAACTTATACGAGATGTCAATATATGCACATATACAATGTATATATGTACATGAGCACATAGTACATGTAAACATGTTACAGTGTTCCAAAATTCAGTACAATTTTAAGCTATTAAAGCTTACTACCTTTTAGCACACCTAGATCATACATGTACATACACATAACACACACATGCATACACATCCACATAAACACAGCATACATATATGTGCACACACAATATACATAGATACCTGTGTATGTATGTGATGAGTTTGTTTCTTCCTTTTTTATATCATAATCCTATATGATAGTTAAAAAACCAAGACAACACAACAATACTAATATACTCAAAGAGAAAGACTCTATGTCATCGATTACTTTCCTAGTCAACTCCATATCTTAGTGAGAACAGTGTAGAAGATATAGAGAACCTAAAAAAACGTAGTAGTAATGCATATCAATAAAGCAGTCTTTTATAAATATATATCCCAGAACAAGTATTTTACAGCAGTGAGAATTTAAAATAACTTCTCAGGAAAACTTAACACAAAGATGATACTATGATAAAAAGAAACTTTCTGAAAATTCAAGTAGACCTGTACAACATATATTGCTTTCTCTCCATTCCTCAGATGTGAATCTGTTAACAGACATAACAGGACTGAGCATCTAGATTCAAGTTGAGGGATGATGATCAGGCTTAGTAGGAAAAAAATCTCTGTTCTAGAAATCAAGAAACTTGTATTCTAGTCTCTGCCACTTAAAAGCATCAGATATTTTTTTTTCAGTCATATCCAACTCATTGTAACCTTATTTGGGGTTTTCTTGACAAAAATGCAGTAGTGGTTTGTCATTTTCTTCTCCAGCTAATTTTACAGATCTGAGGCAAACAGGATTAAGTGACTTGCTCAGGATCGCACAGCTAGTAAGTGTCTGAGAACAGATTTAAATTCATGAAGGCTCATCTTTCTGACTCCAGGCCCAGCACTGTATCTGCTGCACCACCTAGCTGCCCCAAACATGTTTAGTTATCATTTAATCTCTCTGCATTTCATGATACCTATCTGAGGAATGAAGTAATGGTACCTAATCAGTCTTGCAGGGTGGTGATCAAGTCAGACAATCAGTAAACCAGTATTTATTAATTACCTATTAAGTGCCAGGCACTATGCTAAGTGCTGGAGATATAAAGAAAGGCTTTTTGCCAGCTTTGACAGTCCTTGCTCTAGAGGAGCTATCAATCTGATGGGGGAGATGAAATGCAAACAACTATACAGAATCACTGAGGTTCAGGGTAGAAAGAGACTTTAGAGGCCAACCATTTCAAATACTCTTGATCACATATACAGAAATTCTTAGGCATATAGGACACACAATACTCCTAGGACATGGGTCCTTTTTTTCCCTCCATTTTACAGGTGCAGCAACTGAAAGAGACAAAAGTTGTGACAGCTAGCAAATATGTGATTTGGAATATGAACTCAAGTCTTCTTATTTCCAGAGACAATACTCTATCCATTGTATCAACTAGCTGTCTGATGCTGCATAGCAGCATTTAATTTTCTCCTTTTTTTAATTTTTTGATGGAATTTGGATGGAAATATTTCTGAGACAACTCACTCTCTTGTTATTTAAAAAGCAAACAAACAAAATACTTAATATTCTATTGACCACTGCCCAGGTAGATAAAATGACTGATTTTTGTAGTGAAATTAAAATGTTAGCATGTAATCTCACCCTCTTCAGACTTACTTAAAGTACCAGCAGTACAAATTTAGTTTCAGATGGTAAAACAGTGATGACATGCACCTTTTCACATGTGATTTTGATCTCTTCTGCTTAGCTTTTGTAATTCGAAAGCTTTTCATTCTGTATTGGAAATAATGAGGATTTGCTAGGACGACATCTATGAAAAACGTTGTTCCTAAGCTCTTATATAGCAACGCTATGTCTGTACTATTCTGGCATTGTTGTTCAGACTGTGATAATGTCCCCATTCCTATACACTTTAGTGGTTGAGATCTGTAGGATATACTGAGTTCTGTATTTGCAGTATTATAATTTTTCAACTGTCACTCCATGAAAGATAGTGAACTTCTGAAATATAATTTTAGCCATGAGGTTATGTCTTACTACATATTTCGTAGATGCTTTAAAAATAATTCTACAGTGATATATTGGACAGTTGCTACCATTTCCTTGCATAATTTATATTGATCACAAAGTCCAAGCTCCTCAAGAATAATCCTTATATAATTTCTGGAGGCAAAGACCTAATTTCAAATTTCCATCCAAACTCCATTTCCACAAACAATTCTGAGTGACTCAGACATTTGTTCTATGCATTCTGGTGAATGTGATGTTAGCTAAGTTTATGTAGATGTTTTCCGTAGAGATACTAGTGATTTCATCTGTGGATTGTAGGCATTTCTTAAGCTCTATCTGAAGATAAGACAGATAAAGAAGACACAGGCATCTACTATACCCATTTTAACCAGAAATTTAACCATTGTAAATCAGTTGCCACAATATGGAGATTAAATGGGTCCAGAAAGTGCCTTAGTGATAAACTAAGTCAAATGACTTAGTTGCCTAATAGAAACAGTTGCTTTTCAAAAGGAACAATGGGTTAGAATATAAGCTTGTTTGCAATCTTATTAAGAAAGATGATGAATGATCATGAATATTATCATTTTATAAAGCATAAAAAAGCATAGATTAAAACCAGTTTAAAGAAAGCTTAAACTTGGCAATAAATCCAACTAGACAAAATCATCCTAGGGAATTCAAGGATGAAATGCAAGAAGGAAAAATGAAATAAGAATTAAAAAAAATGAAAAGTTTTGAGAAAAAATTATAAATTATTATTCTCCAAAAAGGACAGTGAGCCTGCCATGCATGCATGAACCCTAAAAGCATTGTTCAAGATATGCGTATAGAAGAGGTAGAAATTACATTAAAAAACAAAAAAAAAAGGAAAAGCTTCTTAATTGGATTAAGTGTACATAGAGGAGATGAAAGAATTAATGATTGAATGAGTAAATGAATGATTGAATGAATTAATGAAACATTAAGCACTTACTATGTCCAAACCACTATATTAAGCACTGGAGATACAGATAGAAAAGGAACACATTCCATATCAGTGCTAGAAGTGACATTTCTTAACCAGACATAATAGTGAGGGAACTAAGGGACATTGCCATGTAAAAGGTATTTAAAGAAGGGGAAATTAGCAAAGATACAGAAACAAATCTCAGACCTTATTAATAGTAGAAAAATACAACTGAGAGATCAATAACTACCTATTTATATTTTTATTCTCCAAATCTATATAAAATCTTCAAAGACATCTACTGTACTCAAATTGAGGGCATTTTTGATGAGAGAATGAATAGGGATCAAGTAGTCTTTCACAAACAATAATCAAGAGGGTACAACCACAATTAACTAAAAGATGTAGAGAAAGTAAGATCCCATTGTACATATTGTTTGTTGATTATGAATATGTATTTGACTCTTTAGAATAAACATTTCATTTAAGTTCTTCTACATCAAAGTATCTCTATCCCATACATCAAAGTCGTTCTACAACCTTGGAAAATATAAAAATAGAAATAACCCTTTTCAATGCCCTAGTCATCTTGAGCCATAGGATGAGGCATAAAATGGTGCTATGTATGCTTGACAAAGGTATTTGTCATTTTGATGTAGCACTTCCAGTACCGGGTAAAAAGGGTTTTCTTTGTGACTGGTCTTGCTTGTGGATCACATTACATTGATTGAAATAAGCCCTAGAACATTTTAGAGCCTCCTGGAAGAGAATTGTCAAGACCCAACTTATTTTGGCCTGTCCATCCATATAGGAAAGGTCAATGGATAAAAAATGTTTATTGCTCAGATTTCAAGATACATTTGGATAGGTGACCTATGGAGCCAATCAATCAGTCTATATAGTTCGGATAGGCAAGTACAAATGGACAGCCAGTTGCAACCAGAGATGGATGGAAGGAAAGGAATGAGCTGGATTGCATTTGGGAAATTGCAAAACTCATTTAGTGATTCTAATCTTCCTGTTAAGGCAGTAGCCTATCTTTTTATTACTAACATCCTACCAGTATTGTCATATAGCATCAAGACATAGATTATGATTGATTCTGTTGAAATAAAATTTATTATCAACCAAGGGACAATGGAGAGGTACATGGTAAATTTAAGCAGACTGCAACATATGAAAAATGAGTAACTTGGAGAAAAAAAGGCATAGAAGCATCAATTATCTGGTAGGAAGAAAAGATAATCTGGCCATATGGCAAGAATGAGGGATGACATGTGGACAGAGAATATATTCTACATTTCCCTCAAAATGTCAGTAGGAAAAAAAAAAGTATGATCTTTCTATTATATTGATTAGATCCTCTGTGGGGTACTTTGGAGAGGATAGTGGTTGAGATGCACAGGATGGGCAAGCATGAATGTATTGTGATCTACATTATTGGAGGAAACATCTCAATTGAATAATTGTATATCTAGAGATCAAATATTTTTGGTTCCATTAAACAGATCCAATGACATCTCTTTGTCATCAGTTTGTTGTTTGGTAAAGCAATGTCAGCTTGTTCTAAAATAATATAGGAAAGTTTTTGACCTGTTTATTATGTGTTCTAAGAATTTCTATCAGCCTTTTTCTCCTTTTTTTGGAAAGAAGAGATTTTTTTTCTATACTTGCTTTAGAATGATAGGGACTATGCTTGTTCATATGATAAAGGAAATTTTAAAATATATTTTCCAAATCACTCATGGTCAATTTTACAATTCCAGAAATGTGTATTGCCAAGTGTTCAATAGGCATTCATTACTTTAAACATGTTCTTCCCATTCAAATTTAATTTCTGATTACCAGTGTCTTAAAATATTGAGCCATAGCCTTCTCTTTGGTATCTTTATGCTTGACATGCCTTGTCTTGGATAACCAAGATAATCAATATTTATTTATTGCTTCAATAGGCTGCTCCATTCAGGTTTGAAGTCTTTAGCCTTTCTGTCTTTCCTTGGCTTACATTAATAATTTTATGTCTGTTCTTGTCATTGAGGGGGGAAAAAGAGGATTCCAGCAGATGGAGAAGGGTGCTTAATGTGGTTTCATGTATGTAGAGCCATATAGCTTAACATTATCTTTAGACATCAAATCATTAATGGAATGTTTTGGTCTTACATTTTTATTATTATATCAATAGAATATGAGATCATCTAGGGCAAGGATTGTTCATTTTGGCCTGCCACTATACCTTTTGTAACTAAATTGGGAGTTGAAATATCTTTACCACTAAAGTTGTTTAAGGAAATGTTTTGTTTGCTAGAGTTGAGAATATTGCTGGATTATTATTAAAAAAAAAATGGTCACCTACAGCAACATCCTGAAGCTCCAGAGATACATCAGTGGGTGCTAGGCCTGACAGATTCCTGGAAGGAGGCAGGGAATAAGTGTTTATTAAATGCCTACCATTCACCAGGCACTGTGCTAAGCACTTTACACAGATCATTTCACTTGATTGACCTCTGGGACATCTCTTGGGATTCTATAGTCAGATAAATAGCAAAGGCCCTGGGAAGAATATGGTTGGCATTGAACTTTCCAAATTCAACGTCAGAAGATTTTTGTAACCGTTCAAGTCTGTATTTTGTTAAATGAGATTCTAAGTAGTAATTGGCATCACAATGTGATATGCATACATTGGTGAAACCTAATTAACAGAAATCCCAAAAGACTATGGACTACATCAATGACAACACTTACATCACCTTATAACTAGCAAGATTTTGACCCTGTTGAAAATAATTTTGACAGATAACAACATCAGTACTACAAGTAGTAGCAAAGAATGCTGATCTGAGGTTAATGTTCCTGGAGACACTAATACATTTGTAGAGAGGAGATGGACACTGCCATCATTACTCAACCATTGATGAAGAACTTATTGTTACTCCTCAAAAGCAGTACTTGACAATTAAACTGTCAATTCTATGAATCTAAAATATTCTCTCTTTAGTAGAGGATAAATGTGACAAAAAGTATACTCTGTTGTTGCTTTCTGTATTTAATAAAAGGGCCATTTCATTTTCTAAAAATGAAAAAAAAGAAAAGAAATTTTGGGAGAAAATTTAAAAAAGAAAAAGAAAAAGAAAGAAATTTCTGAGTTTTGTAGCACCAGATTTTGTAGCACCAAATTGTAGCACCCAAAATCCCTCTTTCAAAAATCTGAATGTTATATCTTTATGTCCTACTGCATGTTGTGATGTAAGGGAAGAAAAGAAAATCATTAATATTGATGAATAATATGGAAAATATTTCTATTGAGCATATTTGGTCCAAATGTCATTAAAATACTTTGGGCAGTATAATCACAATGTGAAATAGCTTTTCATGAACCATAAAAACAAAAATTCTAAGGAATTGTGTCAGAAATTAAAAAGAAACAATTAAAGAATCCTTTCTATCATTTTATAAAAAAACACAGATACTAATTTGAATTCACATTCAAGGTTTGGTTTGTTTGATGTTTTTTGTTTGTTTTGTTTTTGTTTGGTTTTACTTTTAGTATAAGAATAAGACTTGGACCTGTGATTTCATGGAGTAGGATACTCCCACTGATTCAAGTCACCATCTTTTCTGCAATTCAGTCTTAGATTTACCTAGAGCAATGACAGGTTAAGTAACTTGCTTAGGATCACATAGTCAGTTTGTGAAGGACAGTAGTTGAACCCATTTCCCCACCTGACTTCAAGGCTATCTGTCTATCCACAGCATCATATTGCCTTTTGTTTTTAAGTTGTAAGAAAGTATGGTTTGTAAATTTTATGAATCCTTTTCTTCTTTTATCTTTCACATGTGCCTGTGATGTTTGCTTTCGTAACTGTTTGGACTAACTTCCCTCAAGCCAAGGAAAAGGTTTAAATATTGACTCCGATTTCTGAGTTTTGTAACACCAGATAGACAACATCTTTCTGCCTTGAGTTAGATGGAGGCTATCACGTACTCTGAGTTGGAGATGGAGGTCTGTTACGCTGGAATGCTTTGAATAGAACTGTGGTGGAGAAGAAAGCTTTGGTTTTCAATTTTAAAGAGAAATGGATGGAAGGAGACTCCACTGGATAAGAAACAAGAAGTGAACCAGATATACAGAGTACATGTGTTTTGAATGGAGCTTGAGACTAGAGTGTTAAGTTGACTTTCTGAAAAGCCAAGCTACCTTTTTTTTATAACTCTTCTCCCTCCTCCTTCCCCCTCTCCACTCCCCACCTGCCCCAAGGCATAATCGAATTACTTCTCTACCAAAAGCCTGAGGGAAAGACAGAGAAGTGCTTCAATTTGGCTTTCTACCATTTGCTTCTCCTTTTGCCCATGGATGTCAGGTGTCTGATCCAAACTTTCTCTGTTTTTTTAAAAGTGTTTTTAAAACTCTTTTTTTTTAAATTTTTAGGCAATTGGAATTAAGTGACTTGCCCAGGGTCAGGCAGCTAGTGTCAAGTGTTTGGTCCAAGGTCACATTTGAACTCAGGTCCTTCTGACTTCAGGGCTGGTGCTCTATCCACTGCGCCACCTAGCTGCCCCTAAGACTTTGTGTAACTGGAAGTATATTACCACAGACCCAAACAAAACAAAATTTTGATATGTCATAATATCTCTGTAATATGTATTTGCATAGCAATGTTGTTCAAACAGAGTGAAGGGCATAGCCATGGAAGATGTTAGTGACTGGCTTATATACACAGGACAAAAATTCTTTGAAGGATAAGGCTTCTGTTCAGAATGCTAGAATTGTCTAGCTGGAGCCTGAGCAAACTGTGAGACAATTTTTGTTTTTGTTTTTGATGTTGTTCATAACTTTTAATAAACTCCAAAACAGCAGAGAGAGATGAGACACACGAATCAGGAACTTGGACTGTCCTAAAACAAATAAACAATTAAAAACTTAGCTATTGTTGAATCAAATTCAGGTGGGTCTTAGAATGCAAGTGTCTCAGAGAAGCCTGGCCTCTAAACCCTCATTTTTCACCTGGCTGAACTACTTTGGGAATTATCTGACTAACTCTACCATGCTCCAGAAAGCTCTATATTGGGATAATCTCATTATCTTGCAAGATCCCATCAGCTTAGCTAGCTACTTGACCTTATCACTACCCTCTGTCTCTCTGATTTGGAAGGTAGGGCTATCAACTCTCCAAACTTCCATTTAAGTGGAGAGCTCAGCTTAGATATCTCATGTCAGCTCACTCCACTGATTGACTTCCCCCCCCCCTTTCTTTGTATGTCCTCTTCCTCCATTAAATATTCAACTCCTTGAAAATAGGAACTGCCTGGCTCAGGATAGGCAATTAATAAATACTTATTGACTAATGAAGCAAAATACAAAAACACTGTAGGCACTTACTAAGTACCATTGCTGTGTAATAACTGATCACAGCAATAGTTTATTTATTTTTTCTTATAAGAGGCCCAGAGTCACACAGGTAGTGAGTGCTATGTGTCTGAGGTCACATTTGAACTCAGGTCTTTCTAACTTTAAGGCTAGAGCTTTATCCATTGCGCCACCTAGCCGCCCTATGCTTTATCTTTTTTTAAAGCATTCACACAACGTGTACTTAATTCAGATAATGTAGGTAGCCCTCAGTGGGAATCTACCTAGCATGATTATAAACTTAAGAAATTAATATAGTTGAAAGTATAAGAAAATGATAGCATAGTTGCTTTCTAACATTCAGTTCTTGCCACATATAGGAGTGATAATCAAATGCTTACACAAGGAAGTAGAGTGCTAATGAATAAAACAATTTTCAGTCCATAATGCAATGTGTATATCTCCGACCAATACTTCATCTTGGCCTAGATATGGTAAAAGCATAATTGAATAGTTCTATACCTGATGCTTTATTTCTAGTTTGATCCTAATATTTCTTGCATCTCCCTTGTTGGAAAAACTTTGCACTCTGCCCCTTCCTTTTATCACAGGGACACCTTCGGCAAATAACTGAAAGTCTGGCCAGACTCCATCTTGTCAGTGGCAAAGCCATGGACCTTTCCCCTCTGAACTGTCACAAATCAGAAATAACTTGTAATTAAAAGTAATCTATGCCTATTATTTGGAATGAAACAATCCACATAATTAAACACACACACACACACACACACACACACATACACACACACGAAAATGCTAACCTAAAGGCTTATTTTCATCAGATCTAGTAAGTCAATATTATGTCACTGATGTCTGGACAAATGTAGAGAACTCATACATTTCTATGTAAATCAGAAAAGCAAGGGTTTAATTTTCATCATACCCAATAAGAAAAATCTATACTAATAACAAGCTGGTCCCATAGTATTTAGTCCCTCAATATGATCAATTTTACCTAAGAATCTTTATTTATAATCTTAATAAATAATACTATGACATATAACATGATAAAAACAATATTATATAATATAACACATATTTTAACAAGGGAACAATTTTAAGTGACCTGAAAAAGAACTAATTGTCAGAACATAGAGCAGACTATTACCATCACCTTTGCATCTTTTTTTTAATAAGGCTTTAAATTAATTTTTAAAAAATGGATGTCAGCTTCTAAATATCTGAGGATCAAAATCATCTTTGGAAAAGAAATAATGAAGGTATAAATTGCCAGATACTTTTGAATGCAAAAAACAAAATGCTAACAAAAAGGAAACAAATTGGTTCTCACATTTGAGTCTTTGAAATGAAGAAGAAAGATATAGAATCTAACCTAGTTCTTTGTTGTTCAGAAAACCATACAGAGATTTTTTTCCTCATAGAATTATCAGAATACTCAGGTGAAAGCTTAAAATATAAACTATGTAACACAGAGCAAACATTGTGCAAATAGCTGGATTGGTCAAGAGTATATCACCTGATGATAAGATCTGGGAGTTAGTGAAAAAGACCAGAGCAGAGAGAGAATCCAAAACATTACTGAAGAAAGCATTCTTCTGATACTTGAAATGGGAATAATTGTAGACATGAAGCCCATCTCTGATTCCATACCTGAAGTCTGACATAGCTTGTCTGCTACTATTGATATAGTCTCTAAGAACCCAGTGTCTACTCCATGTCAAAATATAAGATGATTATGGCTGTTGTTATTGTTGTTGCTTCATGATTTGCTATGACTATAAAATTCACTGGGGCAGTGAGGTGGTGCAGGCTTAGAAGCAGGAAGACTCATCATCATGACTTCAATTATGGCCTTAGACACTTACTAGTGACGTGATCCTGGGCAAGTCACTTAATCCTGTTTGCCTTAGTTCCTTATCTGTAAAATGATCTGGAAAAAGAAATGGCAAATTGCTTTAACATCTTTGCCAAGAAAACCCCAAATGAGGTCACGAAGAGTCAGAGATGACTGAATAACAAGAACAAATAAAATTCATCAAGTGTGTAGCCTACTCAGGATATGTCTTTGCGTAGTTTAGTTTGACTGGTGCTTGGAAAGCTGACCCAGTCCATTTCTGGGACAATATTCAAAGTCTCTTCAGGATGTGAGAATTACTATTGTTACTACCAGTAAACAGTTTGTACTTCTCTAAGGAAAATTGCTTTCTTCACACAGTCCTGTGAAATCAGTAGAATACAATTCCCTCTGTTTAACAGAAGAGAAAACTGAGGCTCAGAGAAATTAAGTGACTTGCTCATACTCACACATTAGTTTACTAGCAGGTAGTCAAACTTGGGTTTACTGAGTAATCTTTTGTAGAAGGTTCCATGCATATGGAATAAAAACTATTCAAACAATTGAGGTTAAGATTTTGGTATTAATATATTGATACACCTGAGAAAGTAAAAGAATAGAATGAAGGCCTCTAGTAATTAGCTAGGGTGTGTTGGAGTTGGCTGAACAGGCTAGCTCAGGGGTGGGGAACCCGCAGCCTCCAAGGAATATGTGGCCTGCTAGGTCCTCAAGTGTGGCCCTTTGACTGAATCCAAACTTCACAAAACAAATCCCCTTAATAAAAGGATTTGTTCCTTAAAACTTGCACTCAGTCAAAAGGCCACGCCCAAGAACCTAGAGAGCCACATGTGGCCTAGAGGCTGCTACCTGATTCTTAAATTTACAATGTGAGCATTTAAACCTTAGAAATCAGCAAATGCTGTAAATCAGGACTTTATTGTTTTGTTGATTGTCTTGACTTAAATCGTTAATCATGCACATTGAACTTAGTATGTCTGGCATTTGAGAGGGGGATGGGGGGCAGAGGAGAGCCAGTTGTTAAAACTTTTCCAGCATACTCTTTCATGAAAGGATTATAAATACTATTGAATCATAAATTAATTGTGCATACTATGATTAAATTCTAGAATTTCTTTTCATGTCGAACAGGGCATATAGGAACATTTACTGAAATCAAGGAGTGTAGAAACAGAAAGAAAAAAAGTTTAGGAACTCCTTTTATACATGAAGCCATTTGTTTTCCTCTTTCTAGTGTTGCTTTCCTCTCAGAAATTACTTTTTCTACATTTTATATAGACTTGTGTGTATGTGTGTGTGTGGTTTCTGAGACTATATCAGGGCAAAATTAGATGGCTCAGTGGTTAGAGTAAGGACTAGATGTTAGATAGACCTAGGTTCAAATTCTACCTCAAACACTTACTAGATGAGTAACCTTAGGCAAGTCACTTAAACTCTATGTACTTTGATTTCTTCTGCAAAATTGGGATAATAAAAGTAATTACCTCATGGGGTTGTTGTGAAGACCAAAAGTAGTTAACATATGTAAAGTACTTTGCAAACTTTAAAGAGCTGTAAAAGTTCTTTTTGTTGTTGTTCATTGTTTTTCAGTCATATCTGACTCTTCATGACCCAATTTTGGGGATTTTCTTGGCAAAAATGATGGAGTGCTCTGTCATTTCCTTCTCCAGCTAATTTTATAGATGAGAAACTGAGGGAAACAGGGTTAAGTGACTTGCCCAGGGTCACACAGCTAGCAGGTGTCTGATAAATGATTTTTTATTAATAATATTCTTATTTTTTCCTTGAGGTCAGGAACTGTTTGACTTTTGTCTATGTATCCCCAGTGTTTGGTACAATTCTTGGCACATAAAAAGTGCTTAATAAATGTTTGCTTATTGATTGATTCTGCAGGAGTATTGAGGTAGGAACTTTATTATTTTTCGAAAGGTAGGTCACTCAAATATATTGATAACACAGTCACATTTCTTTTCTCTAAGTTGTAGAAAAAATTTATATTTCCTGAGATTTCTTTGGCTTTTGTTAGGCTAGAGAGGAACATAAAATAAAACTTTTTTTTTCATCCTATTTCATTATCAGGCTTATTCCAGCTCTAAAAGAGTTTAAACTTGTTTGTACAACAAAGCACATATGCCAAGATATTAGATATAGCTGCCTATTTTTTTCCCCTTGGTTTACCTGGATATCCCATCCCAGCATTTCAGCCCCACCCAATCAGCATCTGAGCATGCTGCTGATGGAAAATGACTGACAGCCTGCTAAACATCCTCATGGGTAAATACACACACACACACACACACACACACACACACACACACACACTCATACACACACACACACACTCACACAAACACTCACACATTCACATTCATTCACACACATGCATGCTTGCATAAAATGTTTTTTAGTTGTCGACTGAGAGCTGCTAGTCAGGAAAGAAGACAGAGCTACCTGAAAGGAAAGGGGATGAGGATGATGATTCAGCTGCTCTAAATTACATTCATTTTTCTTACCCTACTAGTCTACTGGACTAAATCTCCCTCATTACATTAGCACTACGTAGGGAAATGCTGAGAAAAATAGAAACATTTGTCAACATTCCAGCAAGGTATCTGAACTTAAAAGATCACTTAAGACATTTAAGGCTCAACAAACATTTTAATTCAATTTAACAAAATTTTATTAGGCTCCTAGTACAGAGAAAGTACTCTGTTAGGAACTGGTATAAAAAAAAAAGATGAAAAATAACACACAGTCCCTGCTTTTAGCAGGGGGAAGCTACACATGCACTAATAGTGATAATCCAAGTTAGGCTATGATAAGTAAATAAGACAGACAGTGATGCGGGTTTGAAAAATATGGGAATGGGGGGGGGAAGGGGAACGGTTCAGGGCCTAGAGGTTATGACTGTGAAAAAGAGATAGTGCAAGAGCCTTTCTTTGGGAGACATGGAAAAAATGTAAACTGTGGTCAGAAATAGGAGACTGGAAACTGTGTATTGATTATAAAATGTCTGTACCTGAAATATCCCTTCAAATGTTTGTCAGTAAGTCAGACACATCAGATTCCTAAATAATGATAGCTCATATTTACATTTAATATTAAGTTTATTAAGTTTAAAAAAAATGACCTTCATTCCACAAGGTAGGTAGTAAGAATATTATCATAACCATTATTTTACAGTTGGAAAAACTGAGAATTCTCAAGGTGAAATGACAATTTAAAATTCTCGTAGCTGTAAGTGTCAGAGGCAGAATTTGGACCCATATCTAGCATTATTCCCACCATGCCACACTGTATCTGCTATACCATACTGCCACAGGTCACATAAATTCTGCTTAATCATAGTCATCTGAAAATCCTGAATCAAGTAGATTTTTTGCTACTGTGAGCCTATAAGGATGGTTTTGGCAAGACATTGTGTCTCTCATGTTACTTTAACTAATAATGTATATCCAGAATAAAGAAAGTACATTTATGTTTAACTACAGATTACCAATAGTGGAAATAATGGAAAGCCAGAAAAGCTATATCAGAAGTATGTTAAATTGTTAGAAAAATTGAACATTTCAAGGAAAACCAAAAACTTTGACATAAAAAATGAATTTAACATAAAGTCATCATAGATACCTGGTCAGTTGTAATATCTATTGATAATGACCATGGCAACAGGAAACTATAGACAAAATGTGTATAAAATGCTTAAGTGTATTAAAGGTTTATTTGCCATAATATATTTGTCTTTTTCTTTAAAATTAAACAACTTCTCGGTAAGTGGTACTTTGCTTCAATTCAACTATAGAAATCCTCCTTTTTTTTTTACATTATTCCACATTCTTCAAAACTAAGCAATTAATAGAAATCTATCACACAAATCAAATTAGAAGATTCTCAGACATCCCTTAGTCAAGATCTTGGTAAAGAAACTCAAGGACAGATGTTTCATGAGCAATAACGGTAACTCCATTTCTACCCCATCATTCCTGCAGAAATTTTGCTATCATTATTTATCTTTTGCTTCACTTTTAGACATAAGGTGGTAAACTATGATTGTCTCAGATCTCAAGATTGTCAACTCTTATATTCAAGTGT
The DNA here is from genome assembly GCF_003287225.1 of Phascolarctos cinereus. Lineage (NCBI taxonomy): Eukaryota > Metazoa > Chordata > Mammalia > Diprotodontia > Phascolarctidae > Phascolarctos > Phascolarctos cinereus. The sequence continues at coordinate 259,639,431 of NW_027555847.1, forward strand.
TTTTCCAAAGAGAAGGAAATTTTTAAGAAGTGTAGAATATTTCTTTCTCCTTACAACTGGTTTCATGTTTCTGTCTAAATATAAGCAGGTCTCATAATGAAGGAACACCTTAGCTTAAGTGACCTCAGAAAAGTACAAGTGTGTATTATACTCCCAGCCTGATAATAAGTTCAGTTTCTGCCTACCAGTATTTTGAAAACCAGGAAGTAAAAAAGCAATAGGACTTTGTAGAACTTAAATATATATATATATATATATATATATACACATATGTATGCATATATGTATATGTGTGTATATATATGTATGTGTGTGTGTGCATGTGTGTGTATATATATATATAAATGTATATCCCAATGAACTCTTGAGTTTCATAGTTTAATTCCCCCTGCCCTCACAATTACATCCACTCCTATCATTTTTTTGGGAATGATACATTCCCAATACATTATGATGGCTGTGTATTTTTTAACATACAACAGTTATCATTACAGCATGCATTTTCACTAGACAGAAGTGATCATTAATATTCTACATAAATCTGTGAAAATATACTTTTTCTAACTTGTGTCATTGCAATTACTACTCATAACATATTGGTGGGTAAACATATATATATATATATATATATATATATATATATATATATATATATATATATATATATCTCTCAGAACTACCTTCAGAGACATTCTGTGGGAAGAAATACAGGCAGTGGAATAAAAAGAAAGTTAAGAACTGAGATTGTGATTTTTGTCTTCCTCAAATAAATGTTGATCTATCTGGAAGCAGAATAATTCCTCCATAGGAAATCATCTGAAATTTGGGAGTCCCGTGATCTCACAATGACGTTGTTAGGTTTAGATCCTGGTCTTTTCATAATATATCCAAATTATGCATTATGCATATATACATATTCATATAGATGATACACACACACACATATATATATATATACAATTATATATGTGTATATGAATATTTTTATATATACATGTGTATATGTATGTGTTCTAGAGCTATAGAAAATTCTCCAGCCTGGGAATTAAATTCTTGTAAGAATTTAAAATTTTATTTTATTCTTACCAGAGCCTAAATCTGTTTCTTTACAAACATCTTAAAACAAAGAGTACGATGATCTTTATATAGTATCTTCTTCTAAATTTCCCTGGTTACCTTTTAGTCTTTTTTAAGAGGTAGTATCAATTACCATTACTTCACCAAGGAGGGAGGGATCCAGGCACGTGAGATGGCAAAGTCATAGGATACCAATAAAGATTGGGGGTGTTTCTCTTTTACATCCATAATTAAGGATGGCAGATTCCGTCAGTCAAAAGCAGGCACTTGTAGTTAGTTGTGTGCCTCCTGTTATGTAGAACTTTTGCCTTTAAATTCCAATTCCAGTTCTGGCTTTCAGTTCAAGCCTTGGGACCTAACATTCCTATTGTTGTTGTTGTTCAGTCATTTCAGTAGTGTCTGATTCTTCATGACCCCATTTGGGGTTTTCTTGGCAAAGATACTGGACTGGTTTGCCCTTTCCTTCTCTAGCTCATTTTATAGATGAGGAAACTGAGACAAACAGAGTTAAATGACTTGCCTGGGCTAAGTGTTTGAGGCCATTTTTAATTTAGGTCTTCCTGACTTCAGGCTTGGTGCTCTATTCAGTGAGCCACTTAGATGTCAAAGTATTAGATTCTAAGAAACTCTTATTATTGGGGAAAAAAAAAAGCTTTGCACCTGTAGCTCTGCCTGCTTTTAACTCCTTGAATAATATGCCCTTCCCAAGATAAGCTCATTACTTCTAATCTCAAGCCTTGCCTACTTTCCCCTTTGATTGGTGGGCTGTGGGTGGAGTACCAAACTCATTGCAAAGGGCAGAAATTAGCCCTTTAGCTCACTCTAGTTTGAATCTGCCACTCTATCTAGTTTCAACTCAGTGCCTCAAGATGCCTCCTGGTGTTCTACACACACATTTTCCAGTCTTCTTTTGTGTATTATCTTTTCCCATTTGGTTTTAAGCTCCTTGAGATTAGCTACTGCTTAGTACAATGCCTGGCACATAGTAGGTGCTTAATAAATGTTTCTTGTGTAGAATTTGATTGGAAAGTGTTAGACTTGGAATTAGAAAGACCTGAGTTCAAATTTGGCTTCAGACACATACTGGCTATGGGATCCTGAGTAAGTTAATTCTAATTGTCTCAGTTTCCTCATCTGTAAAATAGAAATAATATTAGCACCTACATCCCAGGATTGTTGTGAGGATTAAATGAGACAATATTTGTAAAGCACTTACTACAGTGCTTGGCACATAGTAGGTACTTAACAAATGCATTAAAACACAAAACAAACCTAATGTAGTCTTTAGTAATAGTGGAGATAAGGTAGTTGGCTTTGCTCACATGCATCTTGATTTCCTCTTTCCTTAGAGGTTGCCATTATCATTGGCTCAGTTGAGAATCTAGCAAATGATTTCAATGATTCTCTTTCTTTGTGTGTCTCTATCTATTACCTTTCCTATTCCAGTAGCTTCTTAGGTTATTGGGTTTGGGGCAATTAGTATGCAGAAAAAGAATAGTAGTAGAGAGATCTGGAAATATGGAATAGTTCATGTTATTGGTAGATGTCAAGAGCAGAAAGATAAGACCTCATAGAATGGAGGAGGACTGAAAGTACACTTTACTTTGCTTGCAGGTTGAATCTGAATTGGATTTCAACTGACTAAAAAAGATACTTAATTAGTCTACAATTCTTGAGTATCCACTATGTACTAAGAATTATAAGAGATGCCAAGCAGAGATATAAAAGAGACAACTGCCTCTCTAGTAAGTATAATAATTTGGGCAATAGAAAAATAGAAAAGACAACATATCTATAAAGATTTATGTTCAACAAAATAAACAAATATTCATGGAGTGTTTTCCTAATATGTAACTATGCATAGCGAGCTTATATAAACCTATATACAATCTATATAAGGGATGGAAAGATTTTCAAATTTTATATGCACAAGATCTAGATAATAGCATCTGTTGCACTTGAAGGTTTGCAAAGTACTTTACAAAAATTATCTCATTTGATTCTCACAACATTCTTGGGAGGTGAGTGATATTATTATCTACATTTAAAAAATGAGGAAAATTATGCAGATAGATGATAGATAATAGATGCATAAATGGCTAGATACATAGAATTGAAAATTAAAATTATAGTTTTCCAAATATCTCCCTTAAAATACATAGATATCACATTTTGATGGGTCCAATGGAATTTTAAGTACACACTATTTGCTTTCCAGTAAAAAAAGAGAAGATATCTATAATTAACAGTAAAATTGAAATATATACATACACATATATATTTCAAGTTGCTAATCCTATCAACCAACAAATCCAATGGATTTGTGGAATCATCATTTCTACTTTATTATTTAATACTAATAACAATGTTCCAACTTTCCATATTGACTTCTACCCAACGAACCTAAAGTATTTTGATGTAGATGATGCTGATCTATAAGAATTATGAGCCAACTAGTTCTATTTAAGGAAATTATTATACTCAAGCCTTCCCCCCACCCCAGACCAAAACACCCCCCCAAAACCAGACCATTTCATGAGCAGACTCCTTATAAAGCCAGTCTTCTGACAATTTTATCCTATTAGTCACTAAGGACTAAAGGAAATGCATTAGAAGACCTTTCCCAAACTAATCATAAGGTGGGGAGTGAAGGGAACAAGCCAGGAGAAAGACTACTCAAATTTGCCCTATTGAAAGTGAATTATTTAGGCTTCTCTTAATGTACTAAGGATAGAACAATATTGAAAGTTAATGTGATAAATATGTGCATTCTAATTCAAATAGATAATATGGTGCCTGTTAATATTTTCAACTATAAAACTGGGCTAGAGTTTATTGTGCTACATTAAAAAAATTCTACAAATTATGTTCACTTTTGAAGGAATTATAAAATTGATGTATTTTGGATTTTAAATTAGTATTCTTTTGTTCAAACTTCTAATTCAATTTATAAGGAATGATTAAATACTTCATTCTTTTTCACACGTAACTTAGGATTCCTTATCAGAAGTGAGTAATTACAATGGAGTACTCCAAAAGCAAGTGCCCATCTGCCTGACAAAGACAGCCAAATTTTGGGGCTTTCTAACTCTGCATTTAAGAAGTATTTTAAAATTACTTTTGTTGCTTACTTTTACCATGTATCAACTTAAGAAAATGCGGTATTTCTAAATTGTATCATGTAAATATTTAAATTTGTGTACTTTATAAATTCATATTTAGAAAGATTATTCAGGCCAGAAGGTATACTAAAGGTCATGTAGTCAATGACCTCATTTTGCAGATAAGACAATTCAGGCTCAGAAAAATTGAGACTTGCCTGTCTAGTAACTGGCAGACTTATAACTTGAACCCAGAACTTTTGATTCTAAGTCCTATATTGTTCCCACTGCTATTTACATCCTTAATTCAGACAATCTGAAACTCAGGAGATGTTATATTTTGAAGTATTTACAATGTTTAATTTAAGAATCATCAAGTATTCAAAATAGATTCTTAGTTTCCAATATGTGTGTGTGTGTGTATCCACACATATACATATACATATACATATACATATACATATACATATACATATACATATACATAACCTCCTGTGTGTACACGCACACACACACACACACCTACATACACACACAGAAAGAAACACAAACACACCTTTTGCCTACCAGTTAAATTTAAGAAGAATAGATGATCCTTAAATTGGCACTTGCCAAAATAGTCTGACTAAAATACCTCTCTTACTTGCTACAAATTAAGTTGTTCTTGATAACTACGACAGTTGCTATTTCCCCCCTGCACCCACTCCTGATATGTCTATAAAACAAGTCTTTTAAAAGCATTAATTTCATCCTTTGTTTCCTGGAGAGGAGACTGACATACAGAGATCATCCAGAGTCACTCTTAAGTATGGGGTGTTCTTATGGTTTACATTGGCCTTTCCCGGAAAATGAGCTATCAAGAGATTGTGATAGAATGATGTTATCTTCCTAGTTTAGCAGAATCTACACAGGCTTACAACAGGCATCTTGCCATCTCTCAATTCTTCACTCTGCCAAAAAATCCAGGCTAGAGATTATTCTCCTGATATCACTACCAAGTAGCAAGTAAGCAACCATATGCCAGGTACCGGTTGCTGCAGCACAATATTAATGCCCCCTAGCTCAAAAAAAACCCCTTATTCTCTTAACCTTAGTATAAAACAAGTCTTCATTTAGCTGTCCACTTCAAAAGCATGTTCTCCCTGAATGCTAAATTTAACTGTTATCTCTTGATACTCAGGTGTCTAGAAACTCATGTTAAGGAGATTTTTAGAGCAGTGAAACCTAGTATCCTCTTGTTTCATGATTTGAGGACTACCTAAGAAGATAGGTAATATGGTATTTCAAAAATCTCTGTAAGTATTCAGCCAAAAATTCAACTGCAAATCCAGTGGACTTGAACAAGGTAAAGACAATAGAGATCATTGGCAGAAGTCCCTGATTAATGCTAAAATAACAAGTAAATGTTTTCATATTCAGTCAGATAGTTCAACTGACCTGACTCAGGTCATTTAGTAAAACTAGGTTAGAACCTTACTCATGTCCCTCTAGTACCACACTGTAAAAATGACATTTTCAAAATGCTTCTCCTTTGGATATTACTACCTGATGTCAAGGAAAAAAATATGCAAGTCATATTCACTGTGAAACTGTATAATGAATGTGATTTAGTAATGCAGATAATTTAAATATTTGACCTGCTGCTCCTAATATGTTATCCCTTAAAACCCCATTTAAAAAAGTCCTAATTTTACCCATTCCCCTTTCTTCATTCTTTAAAAGTTTACAGAAACAAATAGCCATTCTGTGAGTGAGAAATAAGCAATATCTTATTATAGAACACTACCAAGTAATGAGATATACTTAATAAAAAAGTAATTAGAACTACAACCCAGCTGATATATTTTATACTTTTTTTTCTTTTCTTCTGTGATTTAAAACCTCAGAGGTGGTTTTCATCACTGCTCTATTAAATAGGTATGGTATTTAAATAATAATTCTGTAGTTACTAATTTAAAACTACTTAAAATGTCAAAAGTTTCCAGGCTTCAATCACTTTCCAAATTATTGCACTGAAAGTACTCATTAACTGGAACATAAACAGGATCATTTTTACCTCCTGTTTTATGCCACTTTTCCAATTTTATTACTAGAGTAACAGTTTCTCGTGAACCATGAAGGGAATTCATTGTGAAAAAACAAAAGGCATGCTCTATTTCTCTCCAGAATATTAGTTTTACTACAGTTACCTATGACTATGCCAACGTGAAAAGATTATTAGGTATTATATGAGGATGCACTTGTATCTACCAGAAGTTCAGTAAACATTGGAAAGACAGTATTTCAGCTGTCCTGCGATTTATCAAAAATTCTACATTTTAAAAATGGATTCCCTATGGGATGCTATGCTAATTTTTGGTAGTTAATTCTAGCAATTCATTTGCATTTAGGGGAGAAAAATAATATGAATGGGTCCAAAATATTGAAAATGGAACAAGCAACTCACCTCCTGACAGAGATGATGAATGCAGAATCCAGAAAGAGACATACACTTGTAGACATGGCTGATGTGAGCATTTGTTTTATAGGTTACATAGATAGGTATGGAGGGATTTCATTACTTTGTAAAAGAAATTTGGAGTGTAATGGGAAGGACAGAATATAGAAAATATGTCACTTGCAAAATAGAAAAAGTACTATTTTAATAAATAATTAAATAAAAGGGTATTATAAAATAACCAGACAAGAGAAACAGAGTTACATAACTAACACCTCAATGAAGGCAGAATTAACAGCTAGATGATAGAAAAGTTTACATTTTAGGACCATAATATCTACAGTGCTCCTGTTTTAAGCATTCAAACCAAAAGTATTCTTTAAAAAAAATCACATGAAAGGACTTTACATGTATTAAATACATCCATCAATGGTCATAAAGCAGCTTTGAGGAAGAGTCTGAAAGTGCAATTTCCACATGACTAATACATGATTAAATCTATAATTTCTCAGGTTAAAATAAGAATCATACTTATCTCATATACTTGTTTTTTCTCAACAACTTCTAGTGCTTCAAAATTTCTATATTTACATTTTCAACCCTCATAGTTTTGATCAGAGGCAAAAATAGTTTCTAAGCATATTCTTTTATTTGAAATGTATGTTTTTTACTTAAGATGTGTATCCTTAACATCAGCTTTCTAGTTAACCCACTGTTGCTCAGAATCAACTAAAGTTTGCATTTCTAATATAAATAATGAAAATGTACACAATTCTCAATAATTTACTAAGATTTCTGAGGTTGTTTTTTTTTTCTAAGTGAAATGTGAAAAGAGGAAGGAGACATTTATTTCCCCTCTAGTCTTCTTCTAATTATTTAACGCGGTGAATTTTTTTTTAACATATCACTTTTCACTTTTTTTGCTTTTGTTTGTTTTTAGTGATAGAACTGATGATGAACTGTTTACTAGATTGAAGCTGTATGGTTGATAATGTGCATTTCTAAAAGCACAAATTGAGTAATCAGCTAAGACCATTATCCCTCCATGCTATACAAAGACATCTTTGCCCCAAGCTGTTTCACTGTCTGAATAAGATAAATTAATTTATCCAGGACTCATCATTACCTATGTTGGTTGAGTCATACTTAACTCTTCTTGAAACAATTTGAGAATTCTAGAGAAAATGAACTATGATGACAAAAGAAGATCAGAACTATACAAACATTTATTAGCAAAATAATGACTAAATAAAGGTAATGGTATCTAACACTTTACTAATTAAAAGCTCAAGATAGAAACATTTATGTATTCCCTCAGTAAAATCTTCAAGCAAATTGGAATACTTGAAGTTAATGCATGGTTAATGGACATAACTGATTTGTTTTGTTTCTTACCTTTTCTACTGTTTTTTTTTAATCCCTTATGTGAGTCTTCATACTTAAAGGTTTTAAAAGGGAAAATGAAGAAAAGTGAGAGGAACATCATATAATGATTACATGGATTAACTCTTAGTTAACTTTAGGCTTTCAGGAACTTCCCTAGTCATCTACTGTAGCATGTAATAAAGCATTTACTCTTATTAAACACCAGTTTGGGGAATTAATTATTCTAAAGAAGAGAAATTTTAAGTTAGAGAAAGGGAAGACATTCAAGAAAACCGTAATTTGATAATTCACAAACTGAGATGAACATCATATAATTAAATGATTTTACAAGAAACACAATCAATATGCCTTACTATATCAGCAGGTTAGAGATTGCTTTGTGTAGGTTAAACTTTATTGAAACATATTCAATGGACCAGCTTTAGGTATTTTATCTTGATAGAATTGTGTCATATTTTCTATTACTTAAATAAGTGAGCCTGGGGCTCTGAATTGTGTACTGACACAGTTTTTTTTGTTCTGATAGAATTTAACCCAAGTCATTAATAACATTCATAAGACACACAAACTCAGTAGTTTCTACAGTGAAATTATAATTCTAGAAAATATTTTTTAAAAAGTATTAGACCCTTCTGAAGTGTGTGTAAGCATTTTTTTCTGTATAAAATAATGCAATAAAAGTAGCAATGTAGGCAAAATGTAATTGGTGGGAACTCAGAAATACAATCTTAAATTCAATTCTATACAAACATGGTTTTTAGATTTTTAAAACAACTGTGCATGCATGACCTACTTATTCAACAACAAAAGAAACCAATACCAAGTACAGCATTCATTAATCATAAATTTTAAGTATCTAGGATAACAAATATTTTCAACCTAATTACTGTTTATTGAGAAGCCTTAAATGATAAGATTTAAATTGTGTCTCCTTGGTCTTAAATCAGATATTCATATTCACATCTTATCCTGATAGTCAACTTTATCATGATAAAAATGTCCAGTTCTCAACACTACTGTGCATACATGTATATTTGGATGGATGGATGAATGAATATATGTATACACATGTGAATATACATATGTGTTACACCTGTGCTTTACATTATATTGATATTGGAATTCCAGCTGAGGAAAGTTTTTCTGGTAATAAAGATTAATATCTTTTTTTTTCCTGAAACTTAGAGTCTCAGTTATGTTGGCCACTGACAGTTTAAGTGATTTTCCTAGGGTCCCATAGTCTGTGTCTAAGAGAAAACTTAAACAAAAGAATTCTTGACATTGTTTGTCTCTCTATCCACTATGCCACAGTGCCTCTCTTTAAATCTAAAAGAAATTTAAATCATCCTCATGATGGTGAACTGCTAATAGAACATATTATTACTAGAGATCACAATAGACCAAATAGTAGTTATAGATATTAATGATTTTTTTTACGTTGAACTATTTTATTCTTCCAGTATCTACAATGCATTCTTTCTCTATTTTGGGGGTAAGACAGAAACAATCTTAACCTTTAGAAAGGAGTTAGAGAATGATGACTAGTTTTAAAATAGATGCTAGGTGTTAACTGCTTTCTTCAAACTCTATCAGATAGTATTTGTTGTTGACAAAGATGGACATGGATTAGAAGGGTTGGCATCTCTTTAATAAGTAGAATAACTACAGAATCCTCTATAACAAGGTCCAGAATTTTGACCCTGGATACAGGGTTTTTCTATAAACTGTAATCATCCAGTTCTAGCCAAAAGAACTTTCCCAGATAATAGAAATCAATACTCATGGCTAAGAATAATAAAAAAAAAAGTTTCAAAGAGAGGACCAGTTGGTTGGTTCATTACTTTTGCATTATCAGTTACAACAGTGAACTTAAAACAATCTATTAACCATGTTTCATCTTAAAATGACAGAATACACAGAGCAATTCAGAACAATAAGAAAGACATACTGATGTGGTATTTTCAAAACATAGAATCCACTTTTTTTTTCAGTTGGCAACTTTCTAGTCCGCCAAAAAAAATCTTTCTAACTTAAATTGTTCCTCTAGATTAATCAGATCAGTTTATATTTAAAATGAAATATTAAAATAAAAAAATTAATGAAACTTTTGCCCCTTACCCTTTTGGCATAATTTCTTATGACCCAGTTTCACATAGGCAGCCATAGGTATTTTGGAGAATGATTGATATACTCAGGGAGAAATAGAAAATGTGTTCACAAAGAGAAAAGCAAAATATTTTCAGAGGAACTTTCCTTGATGCTTTATAGATAAATATTTGCATATAAACCCATATTTGCTTGGTGTGTTTTTACAATCTGCTGTTAAATAGATATATGTATGCATCATACACCTGCACATAATGTCACACATAGTCAATGTTCTGTGTATGCCTTTGAAATAGACAACCTTGTATACACACATTTATGCGTATATACATGTACATATACATGCATATATGAATATCATCAAAGCAAGTCTTTTTGTAGGGAAAAATAGATACATATGAATTTATGTATATATGTATATGTGGAAGAATTAATGAATGGGTGGAGAGGTATGCATAGACTGTCATCCAGAGGTGCCTTCACACCCAGCCCACAGTATACACTTACTAAAGCATGCATATATAATTATACACAGGCACAAAGGCATGTACATATGTACAACATATGTATATGCATGTAGATCTGTGTATTTTCCTAAAGCTTTCAAATAGGTGTATGTATACTATTGAATTCAACAAACTTTTAAAAAATGTGCTATGTGAATGTCAATATATATAGATAGCCCTCTTTATGACTGATTTTTAAGCATTATCTGGAAGGATTGTTTAATGTTTTAAATAATCCCCACCCCCAAAGAAACATTTTACAGGTTTTTAAAGTGTCTATTCTTTTGAAAAATTCTGTTCTTGTTGATAAAATATTATTATTATTGCTATTGTTATTCTTATTATTATTAAAACCCTCAACTGAGAAAAATTTTAAAATTGCATACTAAACATTCTTTTTTATTTCAAAAAAAGTTTTTGAACTGAATCTTCAGATGTCTACACATTTTAAACTTTTACATTGACCCAAATTAATCACCATCAAAATGTTCAGGATAAAAAACTAAACTAAAATAAAAATAGTGCAAATGAACTGATCTACAATGCCCTGACATATGCTTATCACAATCTCTGCTACAAATAAAGTAGAAATGAAATGAATGAGAATTACTATGTTCACTTTTTCTAGTTACAATAATATATCTTTAGCTATGATATTAAATAGTAGCATTCCTGGTGCTATAACAACTCTTATTTCAACCAGACGTAGGTGGTGAGTAAATAGTTCAGACTTTGATTGTTAGAGTCCTTTTATAAGTTTCAACAGTTAGATTTATTACAACACCCTTAAGGGCACTGAAACCCAGGTAAAGAAATTTCTAAGAAATTTTCCCTTAAAAAAAACACTGTCTCTCACTTTCTTTCTCTCAACAGCCAAGAGACACTTATCCTAAGCAAGTTTTTGGCCACATTCATCTTCAATCCTGTCCTCTACATATAGAAAACTGAGATAAGTACATTCCTTTATACAAGAATTCTTATGGTGGGGAGGGGAGAAATAGAGAGAGAGAGAATTCATTTTATTGTTTTCTGTGTCTTGTGCTCTTGTATAGTTTTTAATAAAAAAGAGAAAAACAAAGGTAATCATTTGTCAATACAGTCTAATCACATCTCTATAAAGCAAGGCAGGATGGTGCTTCAAAGCAAATTCTACTTTAAAGGGAAAAACTATTTTTGAAGTCATGTTTCTTAAATTGTAAGAGTGACCTCTAGTGCCTTACTTCTCTGTTATACTTTGGTAGTTCTATGCTGCAATGCTTTGCTTTTTTTTTTTTTTTAGCAATTCATTTAGTTTTTAATGCAATATGCAATGATAACCAACATGCTATCCAAGCATCATAGTCATGTGTAAATCATTGAAGTTTGTCAGGATTGAAGTACTCCCAGAATTAAATTAGAACCTTAGAAAATATCATAGAAGTTGCCTACAGAGTTAAGTGTTCATTTTTGGCCCTGATGTATACACTAGAGCACTGAACAAGCTACCATTACTGAATGACAACACAAGATCATTGTGGTAATGTCATATAAGTGGTTGTCTTGTGTTCAGAGTTTCATTTATGCTTCTACCCTTGCCACACCTCCACAAGGTCTTAAGTATTGTGAAATGTGAGTTACTACAAACTTCACAGTTAACTGTTTAGTTGTTTTGCCAAACTGTCCCCCAGCTATACTGCAGTCATGTAATTCCTGAGCATTTCTACTAGCACTTTCTTGAAAGGGCCAATCACTCACATATTTGGGGGGAGGGTGGGAGAGGAGGATGGGAGTCAGGATTTCAAAGAAGAAATGATTATGTTTTATCATTTTAAACTTTGAGCAAATTGATCATGAAAATTCTAGTCTTCGAGATTATTAACATTTCATTAAGAAAGGAGATATTCTGATTACTTTGGACTGCAAACCATTTTTTAAAAACAATCCAGATCAACTTTTTATAAATTATTATAAAATACTAACCCATCTAGTTCTGCCAAGTTTCTCTGAGAAGTATCTTTAGATTAGATTCACAGTGCTGTTATTTAAATAGTGGGGGCTTATTAGGTGTTTATAGGATCCATACATGCACACACAAATCACTCATAAACAAGGCTCTTAATGACAGATTTAAAAAGTACATCCAAAAAATGTAATTTTCATCAAAGCTTAAATCATTGGCTACATTTCTTTCTCTTACATTAAAAAAAAAAACTTTCTACTACTAGAAATGAAACCCCCTGTCTCAGGTACACCTGTGTACCCAACAGAGCTCAATCTCTAATGTTTGGGTTTTCCTACATGCGTTCTTCTGAACTATAAAATAAATCAGTTCTTAGAGTACCACTGTTATTCTAAAGATGCACACAGATACTAATATACAAAACTATAACCTCCTAACATCCTAGCTGATGCAGTATACTATAAAGTCTGCCAGTTCGTTTCTGTTGGACATAATTCCTACAAAATGCAGTAGTCCTCAAAAGGAATAAATGAAGACATTTGCATACTAGTCCCTGGTTAAGATGCTAATTTCAGATTTTACTAGAGCTTGAGGTTTTTCAATGTATATCCAGAGGAGACAGAGTAAATATCATGCGTACAGACAAAAAGTAAAAAAATAATACAGTGTACATTTTAGAAAAGAGAATTGTTGGGGGTGGTAATGGTTGTAAACAGATTTCTTTTTCAGGGTTACCACTTAAACAGAAGATTTTGAAGAATGATTTGGTTTTTCCCCCCTGGAACATATTCTGAAATTCTGGTAAAAATAATAATAAAAATAGTAATTAAGAAAAAATAGTAAACCCCAAAGTTTTTCAGATAGCCTGAAGTTTTAAAAATCATTTGTTTTACTTACGTGCATTTTCTGCTACTACTAGGCTCCAATTTTGAATAGATAAGAGAAACAGGAGCTTGAGGAAGGCTTCAGTGACAGAATCCATGTTCATATTCATTGAGGCACCCAAAGAGCCAGAGTATTAGGAAGCAGCTGCTCTCTTCAGTCCTATTTTTGTTCCTCTTCTCTCTGCCTCCGTCGTCCTCGTCTCTCTCCCTCTCCCTTTTTTTCTTTCTTTCTCACTAAAGGCTTCTCAGAGCCCAGACTCCTCAGTCAAATGCACCCTGCATCCTCTCAAACATGCATACACACCTCCAAACCTGCTCCCCATCCCTTACCCCTCCCTAACAGCAGCAATCCCTGAAGAGCAGCAGCAAAAAATTTCTCTTCCAATTTCTCAGAATCACTCAGGGCTAAACTGCTAGACTACTCTGTACAGCTTGGTTACTGAAGCTTCATGTTCATAATGTGTCCTGGACACCCCTTGTGGTGACAGGTAGGAAATGTGAGTCTATGATGAAAGCCAGACAATGAGATACAGCAGCCTGCACATTGGCATCGATATAGGCTCTCGCTGCTGTTTTTGCTCCCTCTGTGCTCCATTCATCATAATGAACACTTTGGGGGTGGGGAGAGGAAAGGATGGGGGAGGAGGAATGAAATATTCCCAATTCACTAGCCCATCTTCATCTTTCCTCCTTTTAATTGGCAGAGTATTTCAAAGTACTGCAGCTTGGAGAAGCCATACATTATATCCTGGAGAAATTTAATGTTAATTCTGGTGGCATACAGGTACAACTATCCTGTGTATCAGTTCAAATAATTCAGTTTGGAAAGAAGTAATCTAAGCAGTCTCCATGAAAAAAAAAAAGTCTTCATGGAGCCTTTTAAAAAATTTGTTTCTTTGTATAAGAGGTGTCAGCATTTTTATTATATAAATTCCTGTTTGGGGAATAGAGTCATTCTTGGAAGAGATATAAAAGCATAAGGTATTGACCTGGCTGGTACTTTTGTTATTTTGTTTCAGGATGGGGAGAATCTACTCAATTAAATTAAATAACTTTAATTTGATCAATGAAAAGTTTTAAAATATCTGGCTACTCTGGAAATGTAGTGACATTCCACTAAGATTTTTAATAAAATTTTCAGAAAAGCAAAGAAGGAAAGGTAAAGCAATATCAAAGGAAGGAAAAATGTACACATTATATAGTAGAATATAAAAAAAATAAATTCAAAAGAATGAAAGTTTCTGAATTCCAGACTACTTTGTCTTCCTTGCCTGGAAATGTGTGCCTTTCAATAAAGACTTGTTGAATTGAATGACATAAAGACAGATGTTTAAAGGTCTTATGGATGGAGAAAGAAATTAAGAGTCAAAAGATCAAAGTCTGACAAAATTGTTAATGTGATCTTGGTTTTCCTCTATGTGTAACCAGATGCTTTTTTGACAAGCTACCACCTACTATCAAATAAGAGTCATAAAACAACTTCCTGCTTACATGACAAGGATACATAAATGAATAGAATTTTGCTATAAGGAAGAAATGGAAATTATTTTTGGTACCTTCCCTCATAAAGAGAGCATATAATGGACTTTGGCACATACATAATTTGATCAGTGTGACTATTCCCTCAACTAATACTCATCACAAATGCTATGTCTTCTTATTTTGCACAATTCATATCCTTGCCACTGCCACCCCCCCCAATAAATACTCAGTAAAAAACCAATACAGGTGGTTTTCTTCTGTTCTTTTGACATTTTAGCAATAATAACATTTCATGTGGAATGTTCACTTGTTCAGTCATGTCCAACTCTTCATGACCTCATGGATCATAGCACACCAGGTCCTTCTATCCCTTTCACTTTAGGACAATAACATATCATGCTTTTTTTTTTTTACCCTTTGATATCATCTCAGACACTCCTGGGCACCCCTGAGTGACTATAGATTGGGACACATCTCAATCCTTAAATTAAGCCCCTTCAAAACTGGAGTGCGACAGTAGTAAAGGAAATAAGGGGAAATAAGAATGTGAGTGATTTGAGATTGGCAGTTATATACTCAATGGTTCAGTGGTAGTGAAAGATCCAAGAAATGTCTCCTCCATCTATGAAACTGAAACCTTGGAAATAGGAACTTGGGATACATGTTTAAAAGTAAAAATAGACTTCAAATATGTACCACACTAAATTAAAAGGCATAAATATGCTACATAATGGAAAGAGAACTGAATAAAGAAGTGTATTTTTTTTCTTTTTCTAATAACTGAAACTTATTCCCCACATGATAAAGTGATTGTTGTACTATAGAAATCAGAGTAAAATTCTAAAAGGATCATTGTGCACATCCAGAGCAATACTCACATATTTGATGGAAGATTTGGGCATTTGTATTTGATAAGGAAAAATAGTGTTGACAACTTTAATGGTCTTTGTGATAGCTTTTTGCAGGTCAGAACTAAGATAGAATAACAAGATGTCCTGGAGATTTTGAACTCTTGCCATCCATGCTCAGCCTATGCATTGATCATAGCATATGAATGCAAATAAAACTGTGAAACTCATTAAAATTTGTAAGCATTAAGTCATCCTGATCAATTGTTTTTTTCAGATTTGAAGAGGGATTGCAAATAAATTTATATTCAAGTATGGTAATTTTATATAAATCAATCAACAAACATTTATTAAGCATCTAAAGCACTGTGCTATGCGCTGGGGATACAAAAACAAATGTTAAAACAGTCTTTGACCTCCATGGGTTGATATTCTAGCTGGGCATGTAGCATATATTTACAACACACACACACACACACACACACACACACACACACACAAATATACATACAAAATAGATAAAAGGTGATTTGGGGGAGGGCAGGTATTAAAATCCAGGGTGATCAGAGAAGGTTTCATGGAGGTGGCTGTTCAACTGAGCCTTGAATCAAACTAGGAATTACGTGAAACAAAGGAGAATAGAATTTTTCTACTCATGGGGGGCAGCTGGGGCAAACACAAGGAGGCAGAAGATGGAGTAATGTGTTTAAGGACTGGCATAGGCAAATTTGGACGAACCACAGTATATGTGGTTAGGAATAATGTACAATAAGTCTTGAAAGGTAGGTTGGAGCCAGACTATTAAGGACTTTAAATGCCACATGGAGGAATTTAATAGCTAATAATAATAGCTAACATTTATTTTGCACTTACTATGAGCCAGGCATTGTGCTAAGCTCTTCTCAATTATTAACTCATTTAATCCTCAGAAACACCCTGGGAGGTAGGTGCTGTTATCATCCCCATTTAAAAGATGAGGAAACTGATGCAAACAAAATTTAAATGACTTGCCAGAGTCTGGCAGCTAGTAAGTGTCTGAGGTTGGATTTGAGCTCAGGTCTTCCTGACTCCAGGTCTGACCCTCTATACAATGCACAGTAAAAGGGAACCATTGAAAATATTTGGACTAGGTGAGTGGCATAGTCAGATTTGTTCTTTAGGAAAAAAAAGAATTTGGTAGCTGTGTGAAGAATCAAGAGGGGAGCTAGTTGAGGCAGGAAACACTTTTGGAGATTATAACAATAGTACAGGAAAGAGGTGATGAGGATGAACTAAGGTTATGGTATGAGTGGAGAGAAGGGAATGATTGAGAGAGAGACAGACAGGAAAGAAAGAGACAGAGAGATGTTGAACAGAAAGAGTATTATTTAGCAATTTAGTCTACATATGGAAAAGAATGAGAGTGAGGAGTAGGGGATGATACAGAGGTTACAGACCTTGTAACTAGAAGAATGGTGGTTATCTCAACAAAAATAAATAAGTTGACAGAATATCTGAGTTTGAGGGAAAAGATAATGAGTTCTATTTTGGACATGTTGATTTTAAATTGTTTCTGGGTCAATTCAGTATAAAATGTCCAGAAGGCATTTGGTGAAGTAAGACTAGAGTTTAGGACCAGGGTGGGAAACATTGGCTTAGAAATCATCAGCATAGAGAGCTAACAATGTCACTGAGAGAAAATGTGAAGATAGAGAACAGATTCCAAAATAGAGTCTTGAGGTATATCTACATTTAGACAAAACTTTTCATTTCCTTATTTCTTTTCCTTCAATTCAGTTTGTATTGTTCAATTTGGCAACCCTCTTTAGAGCTGTTCAAACTGCTAATCTTTGAT
This sequence comes from Phascolarctos cinereus, assembly GCF_003287225.1. NCBI lineage: Eukaryota > Metazoa > Chordata > Mammalia > Diprotodontia > Phascolarctidae > Phascolarctos > Phascolarctos cinereus. The sequence goes on from NW_027555847.1 coordinate 259,657,031, forward strand.
CATAGAATTCTGTTGTTAAAAACAATTTGTCTCAGGCTAACTCATACTTTTGCAGAAGGGGAAAATGGGGAACAGAGAGTTTTAGTTGCTCGGCCAAAGTCACACAGCTAGTTAGTACAACATGGGACTCAAAACATCCATTATACCTTTGTATCAGTCACCTACCAGTAAAGTAACATAATAGACATTCATATCAAAAGAAATTGCTTCACGTCCAAGATTTCAAATTTTATCTCCAAGAATATCTCTTATTCTTCCACTTATGTCATTTCTCCATCTCTAATGAACTTATTTTTTATCCTTATCCTCCAGTTCCTTTATTCTTCTGTATTTGCTGAACCTATACTCTCCTACACACACACACACACACACACACACACACGCACACACAAACAGTACATGTACATAGCTTTCTCCTTTCTTATATTTCCTTGCGCTATCTGTATTATATATACGTTGTATTCTACCAGAAGTATGAATGAAAATTGCCTGAGGAAGATTCATACATAAGTGCATTGCTTGTGTTTTGTTCATATAGACGTGTAAAGCAGATAAAAAATGAGTATAGCAGCTTTTCACAACAAAGATGAAAATGTATAGCAGAAAAAAGAATAGGCCAACAATTATTCATTGATGTTTTCTTGATGAGATATGTAAGCCATTATGGTTGGCCTAAGTATATGACTTTCCTCTTTTTTGATTTTGAATCTTAGGTCTCCAAAATTAAGATATACAAAGCAGCACCAGTATAATTTTCTGATTTTTAGTCTTAACTAGGCCTTCCATGTTGTTCAGTACTTTTTTATTCATCTCTTGTTAACTCTTCGCAACGACTATGTTAAATCCTGCTTTCCTGATTTTTAGAAGATGACCTATTCCCCTACTTTGTTATAAAGACAGAGACCAATTCACACACATTATTTTAACTTCCTTCCTTTTCATCTAATTTTTTTTCTGTATCTTTACTTCAAGCTTGCCTCATATATCTTCATCTAGATGTATTCTTGCACCTCATATAAAATCTTCAAAACCAAACTCATCACCTTCCTCCTTTCTATATTTTTGCACTTGTTTCAATGTAGGAGCTGTGCTTTTTTTTTCCTTTCTAAAGCTAACCCTGTTCACTTCAACACATAATTTCATTCACTCACCTGTCTCCCAGGCCTTTAATCCATCCATCATTCCTTCTCAGGAAATTTTCATCTCTCTTTCTCCATCTGGACTATGTATAGATATTTCCAGTACTCAGAAATTGTCCTCTTAAAGGTTACATAAGACTGTATAATTATAAAACTCAGAATTCTTTTTATAGTCTTAATTCTCCAGATTTTGGGGGGTAATATATAAAATTGTTAACTCATTCCTTTTTTATTATTTTACATCATGTTGTCTTCCCTTGGTTTCTGTGGCAATCCATGCTTCTCACTCTCTTCCTATCTTTGATTATTTCCTACTATGTAAAATGTGCTGAGGATAGAACCACCACCACCACCACCACCTCGCCCTACATACATAAAACCACACAACCAACACCCGTAATTCTTAAGGAAATTGTATTTGTTTTGCTGTTAGAGCTCGAAGAAAATTTAATTTTTAAAATGAATTTTAATGATAAATATTTTTTCCTTTTTATCATAGTCATTTGTTGAAAACAAATAATTCAACCCTCCCATGTATCAGTAAAAAAACTAATTAAACAGGGAATCTTGACCTTCGTTTCACAGATAGAATTCAGGGGTTCATAAAATTGGATGGAGGGGAATGACTTTTTTTTTTACTAACCTCTCACTGAAATGTAGTATGTCTTTCAATAACAATTTTATATCATATTATTCTGACAGAGTCCATAGCTTCAGCAGACTATTGAAAGGATAATGATAATATGTACAAAATTCTATCTTAATGGACCCTAGTTCTTTGACATCAAGATGATGCTATTTTTAATTTTCTCATATATGAGAACTTTATTGGTTTTCTAATTATTCAGAATTCAGATTCACTTTAGTGATCTTTTCATTCACCTTGTTTCACCTTTATGTATGTTTTTGTTTTGGGATATTTAGGATATTTTATATTTTATTTGATTTGCATCAGTTTATATAAATCTCATTTTCTTAACTTTCTGATATTCATGATTTCTTATTGCATGGTAATATTCTAGTACATTTATAAGGCATAGATTTTTTGGTGATTTCTCTAACATATTGGCACATGCTTTATATCCAGGCTTTTTATTTGTTTGTCTGTTTTTAAGAACAGAAAGACTGCTGCTCTCAATATTTTCATACAGAGTAGATCAATCTCTGTTTTCTTTGGGCTAAATGCTTAATAGTGGGATCACTGAGTAAGGGAAATATGTAGATGAGTTATGTTTTTAAAACCCTATTCCATATCGATGTCCAGAAGCATTATATTAATTTACAGCTAAGCCTATAGTGTGTTAGTATTCCTATGTTCCCATAGATTCTCCAACAATGACCATTCACTTAAATTTTTTTAAAATGATTTTTTCAGTGTCAGGGGAAAAGACAATTTAATTTCCTTCGCTCTATTAGTATTTGATGCATGTTTTTAAGTTGTTTCTAAAAGTTTTAATTTCTTCTAAAAACTATCTCTACCTATATTTTGACCACTTGTCTAATTCTAGGTGTTAAATATTTATACAACTCAATACCTATTTTAGTTGTAAGACTTTTGTCAGTGATATTTTATGAAAATCTCTTTCTCCTTTACACTTTCAATTTTTTTTTCTCCCTGCAATTCATTTTATTTAAAACGGTACAATCAAAATATTTGATTTTGACTTTGTTATCTCCACTTTTCCTTGTTTGGCTAAGAATGTTCCTCCTGGCCCTAGAGGTGAAAGGCACTTCCTCCTGATCTCATTTAGTTTAGTTTAGTTTAGTTTAGTTTAGTTTAGTTTTGCTATTATTGTTGTTTTAATAGTGTGACTTTTTATATTTTCATAACATTTATTTTGAGCTTAGTATAGTATATGGTATATGTAGCATAATATATACTAATTTAAAGCAAATTTCTAACAATTGGCTTTCCTATTTTTCAGAAGAATTTTTTTTGGTCAAAACGTTTTTTCCCCCTAGTAATTTAGTAGATTTATTAAACACCAAGCTACTATTTTCAATTGTTCCTCCTACTTGTTTATCCATTCTATTCCCTGTATCTACTTTTGTGATTTTAATGGCTTTCAAATAGTTTTTTTAATGACTACCAAATTATAGTATTTTGATTGATATTATAGAACTTTTGTTACTTCAAATGGAATTTTCTTTTTGCTTTGCTTAGTTTTAGAAATTATCTACTGGATTTTTATTACACTAATTCTATCAATTATTTGGGTCATATTATAGTTTTCATTAAATTAACATCACCCAACCATGAGTAGTGAATACTTCTATTGCTATGTGGCTTCCTTTATTTGTGTAAAGAAAGTATATATTTTATATTTTACATTTATCATATTCCTTATATTTATTTTTTTTCAGACAGAGATAAGGTTTATTAAAGATCCACCATATTGCCAAAATCTTAAGGAACCTGAACATTTGTGAGCTATTGGCTAGGTTCTTAAGGAATCTGATACTATATTTATTATTAATTATTTATATACTTTTTTATGTATCTTTATTTGTTATATGTGCAATGTCCTTTTTGCCAGATATTTTATGCATTTTATAGTTACTTTGATTAATTTTCATGTAATCATTTCTTCCTTTATTTTGTAAAGAATTTGTACTTGTATTTGGTAGTCTGTAGTTTGTAACATTTTTATGTGCCTGGATTTGAAGTTGAAAGTAAGCCAAAAGGGGGAAAAAATGCTACTTTCTCTGATTCCATTATGAATATGGGCATTGCAAACCAGGAATAGTAATATCTTTTATTTTAACCCAGGACAATTCCCATTCCTTAGTCATCACCCCTCAACTCTCCATGCAAAGTACATCTTATGTGCATCCATGGGAAGAGAGAAGGATGAGTGAGAGCATATGACCTGATAGTACAGCTCTATCCCCAACTATAAAATGGTTCTGTGACTTCTCTTAGCCCAAGCAACATAAAGAAAATCCTAGATCCTGTTTAATTACAAATTTGGGAACTTTATCCAAAATTAATAAACCAATACTAATTTTTATCTGTCTCCAGCCAGGAGAACTCCTCTAATTTTTGGACCAGGGCTAGAAATGTGTTCCATTATAAATCTTTATATGCCCAAACCAAACACTTTTTCCTCCCTCCTGTGGGCCCTCAAGAATATAAATGAATCAAAAATATTTAAAATATGCCAAATTGTATTGTAGTTCCATAGCTTTGAAAAGTACAACTTAAAGCAGGGAAAAACAACTTTTAAAGAATAGAGAAACCTAGAATATACATCTGCCCAATCAAACAAAAAGGAGAGTTAGAAGACAATAATTTACTTCATCTCCTTTCTAGATCCTCAGCCAAAAGTGAGTTCACCAATGATCATGAAAGTAGTGTTGATCCCTATGTTCTCTTGTCCCACAAATCCTTTCTCCACATCACATGCATCACCCAACAGGGCTGCAGGCAAGAATGCTTTCTTCTGCTCCTCCTAACTTCTCCTGGGCTCAAAATCTCTGTCCCATCTTTGAGCATGATGCCATTAAGATTCCTCAATTCTTTTCCATCCAGGCCTGGAAAAAGGCAACTGTCTCCTTCAAACTACACCTCCCAAGAATACATGAAGTCAGTTGCCATCTCAAAAGCCCACCACATCCAAATAAATGTCATTTGTCTTGGTAAGTAAGTCCCCAAGTATTTTAAAGGCTTTTCTATTTTTATTGAGTAGATTTTATCTTGTAATAGTTTCTTCATTGTTTTAATTCTGTTTTCTATTTTCCTTTCAGTACAATATACACATGCTGGTTACTTTTGTGAATTTATTTTATCTCATCTACTCAATCAATCATCTCTACTATTCTTTTTGCTAATTCTCTGGGGTTTTCTGAGTATACCAACACACTACCTGAAAATACGAATACTTTTTCTCTATTTGGTGTTTTTACCTTTAATTTTGTTTTCATGTCAAATAAATGTGGGGACAGGACACATTCTTGTTTAATCCCTGATTGTACCTGGGAAACTCATTCTGTTTATCCATTATAAATAATACTAGCTTTAAGTCACATGCTTTTGATCTTATAAATAAAAAGCCTTTGCAAACCTGTGTTTAAAACACACACACACACACATCACAAAGGTGTATGTGTATCATTGTATCAAAGCATTGTCATTGTATAAAGCCTTTTCGTTCTTTTTTTTCTGTAAATATTGCTATAATACTGTAAGGTTCCCCTGTCCTCCCCACCCCTGCCCATACATAATACATTCTTTGAGGCTGAATCACCTTTCTATTAAGGTTATGAATTCCACTTGATCATAATTATTACCTGTGTGAGGTATTGTAGTCTACTTGTGAAGATTTTATTTTTTATATCAAAATTTCATTTTAAAATTAGCTTATAGTTCTCTTTGCTGCTTTTATCTCTGCCTGGTTTTAGTACCAAGTCCTAATTTGTTTAATAAAATAAATTTGGACTTCCAACTCTATTTTTGATACTATTTTAAATTAAATACAACCACTGTATTAATTGTTCTTTTAATATTTTATGTAACTCACTTGTAAATCCATCTTATCTTGGTTGCCTACTAATCTCCCTCTGTTTATGTACAGATGGCTTCCTAAATTTATGCTTCAGAGATTATGATATTTAAGATCTCCAATTTTTGTGTTTTCAGTTTGGACATTTTATTTTTTTAATAGATGCTTATTGACTTTCTTTGAATTTTCTGTTTTACCAATATAATTACTTGCTGAAATTTCTGAAAAAAATATTTCATTTCTGTTGTGAATTCATCTTACTTTTATATATTGATATGTGATGTGTACACGTAATATATATATATTATATATATTTATTTTTCTCTTTCTTTTTTCTTATTCAGGTTACCTAATAATTAACTAATTTACCTGTCTTGTAAATCTTTTATAATAAAGTTCTAAGATTCTTAATTTTGATTTTCAGTTATAAATTCTTTAAGCTTTTTTCCAAATTCTCTTCTAATTTCTAAGACTTCTTCCTTTTTTCCCCAGTTTGAGTTTAATTTTCCTTTTTAATTATATGATCTATTTATTAATCCTTTTTTTCAATTTTGTTTGTATAAGTTCTCAAGGGTATAAAATTTTCTGCATCCATAACTTCAACTGTGTCCCATGAACTTGGAATGTTGTCTTATTATCATTATCAATATAATTATTTCTTATTTCTTTGATTAGTTATTTGATAATGTTAGTATTCATTACAATATAATTTATTCACCATTTAAGCATGTCTTGTGAATAACTTTATTAATCATTATTTTATTCCTTTATGTGATATAAACAATCTATTATTTATATTTTTAAATTTTAGTTTATGACTCTTTTGTCACCCATCACATTACATATATTTTAAATAAAGATAATATGAGGTGCTCAGATAAACACATTTCATTTAATATTTCCCCTCATATTTTATTACAGATGAAACAAATCCAATTTTCCTGACAACAGTTTTCTTATCAACTTTTTCCTGTTTATTTTTTGCTTGTAACTATTCAACTCTGAGAGAATATTAAACTGTACAATTATTACGATAATATCAGTTGCTTTTTACAAATTGTCCAGATTTTTTCTTTATTAAATTTATGGTGTCATTTCATCCATATACATTTAATAAGAATTTTTAAAAAATACATGTGCATGTTGCCTATATGCACAATGTAGATTACTTATTTATCTTTTTGCCTTAATTCACATTATTGCCTTATTTGAAATCACAATTATATTTTCTGATGTTTTAGTATCACCTGAAGCATAATACATTTTGTTTCATTTTCTCAGTTTTCATATGGTGCATCTATAGGTTTTTGTTTTATTTTTATTGATACACTTTGCTTTTATGTCATATTAATTTTTTAAATATTCCTTTCCCCCATCTTTAAGTAGCAAACCATCCTTTATAACCAAGATCTGGGAAAAAAAAGCCTAGATGTTTTAATGACAATCAAGTAGGAAATAATATCCTCACTTAGTTATTCCCCAAAATTTTGAAAGATGAAGTTATAACTGAGAGAAGTCATAAGTTATTAGCTATTTTGCATTTGGCAGAGAGAAAAGCATTGGCATATGTTTGATAATTGAAGTCCTCCATTACTATCATATCACACTTTTATGACAGGCTGATGTTTTATTTCTCAAGCTCCTTAACTATTTCTACTGATCGTCTCCAATAACAAAATCTCTCTATTTTCCTTCCTTTATTATAGTTACTCTCCACAGTATCTATCTTTGTTAATATTCATGCATTGTTTTCTCTCTCCTGTTTTTAGTATAAAATCATTTTGATTAGACATACATAGAATTACACAGAAAATACATTCTTATCAGCCTTTATTAGATATAATCCATCTCTGACCAGTAATTTGCTATATCCACTTTTTAATCCATGATCCAGAAGTCCAAATCTCTTTTTCAGACATCATCTTTTTAGCCAGGTATTTATTTCTAAACTATTCCCAACCCCCTTTGGCATTTGTTGCCTTTCAAACTTAACATAAAAACAGAATTCATTATCTACCCCTCCCCTACTCTGACTCCTCTCTTTCACACTTACCAATTAATATCAATCCTCCAAGTCACCTAGATTTTTAATCTTTGTGTCTTCTACTCCTTACAATACCTCACCTCATACCCAATCAAGTGTCAAATCATTTCTACCAAGTTCTCTCCTCAACACTCATACTAACAGGATTTCATCATTTCTCACCTGGATTGCTAAAATAGCCGTTTGGGTTGTCTTCCTGCCTAAAGTCTTTCTCTACTCCAATCCACCCTCCATTACATTTTCAATGTGATTTTTAAAAAAGATGTATCTGACCATGTCATTTCTTCCCTCATTCAATAAACTCTACCGACTCCCTAGTACCTTCTTAACTGTGTATAAAATCATCTGTTTATCAGTTAAAGCTCTTCATAGTTCCTTCTGACCTTTTCCATCTTATTACATTTTACTCTGTTCCACACACCTTACAATGCAACTACATTGGCCTTCTTACTGTTCCTTCAACAAGATAGTTCATATTTTGTCTACTTAATTTCTCCTTGATTTCTTGCCTCCCTTTTTACCATGGCTATCCTCTAGAGCTAAACTTTGCTTCTTCATCTCTGCCTCTAAGGTCTCATAACTTTTGCCTACTGTTGAAAACTGGTGTGAATGGTTATGAACCAACAACCCTCCTCTTTCATCCTGTTGCTGGTATGGTAACATTAGAGTTAATTTCCCTATTTCCCTGCTCCTCTTTCATAACTAGATGATTTAAAAAGCCTTCTCCTTTTACTAGTCTGTACATAACAGAGCAGTCTTCCATTGGTATCATACTGGATTATTGTCTCAAATGATACATAAATTTGAATCCTGAGAAACAAGGGTTTTCACTAGAGCTGGATTCTCTCCCTCTCCACTGTAAGCAAAAAGGCTATACATAAAGTCCTATTCTGCCAGCAGCTGTTTTTCTTCTCCCTTTGTGAGTAGCAATAAAGTTTGTTAAAGCTCTCTCAGTGTGGGATGCTGCTTTTTCCCCACACTACTCTGTGCTATAGCTTTCTTCAAATTTCACCTCAAATCCTACTTTTTGAAGGAAGCCTTTTGCTTTTCAGAGGGGAAGAACTGTGCTTGAAATGACTTTCTAGCTATTCTGCACATACCATGTATACCTGCTTATTTCCATGCTGTCTCCTCCATCAGAATATGAACTCCCTGAAGGCAGACACAGCTTTTGATTTTTTTGGTATCCAGATTTTCTGTGTGTCCACCACAATATCTGACACATAGTGAAAGCTTAATAAATACTTGTTGATTAATGGACAGAAGACAGGAAAACACAACTTGTGTCCCTGGGGTCTTAATTTTATTGCCCCAAACTTTCTAACCTTTAATATTTTTTTAGCTTTCTTCTAGCAGTATCATTTGTGCTGACATGAATTACCAGAGGTGGGAGTATTCATCTGTTTTAATAAATCCTGGAAGATACAGTCATATGTATTGGATGCCTACACCAGAGCAGAACTCTTTCTTGTTATAAGGTTAACAGAAAGCTACTTTCATACTCCTAAGCATGGAATCACCTAATCCTACTACCTTCTGATTCTTTCTCAGATCCTTTTACTTGTTGATCTCTCACCTGATAGCTTTCTGTGACTTCACTACATAATTCTATAGAGCAATGCTTCTCAAAATGTTGCCCAGAAACCACTAGAGGTCCCCAAGACTCTTTCAGGGGGTTCTCAAGATCAAAATTATGAAAATATAATTTGCCAGTTAAAACATTTCAATTTTCCTACTATATATACACCTGTGTGAGGCTAGATTTTCTTCATATGCTTTAACCAAATCAATGCATTACAATGGATTTCATTAAAAGATAGAAGAATCTGTCTTCTTTTAAGTTAGATAATGAGATTGGCAAAAAAATCTTTAAAAATTTCCATTCTTCTCAATACTTTTTTGTTTTAAAATATGTTTTTTAAAAGTATGATGCATGCTAACATGTAATTACCTTTTAAATATTTTAAATAAATTTATAAATATTTAAAACATTTATCACTGTTAATCTCTTATATGGTTAATATCAATATCCATAGCCCACACAAACAAAAGATTTTTTATTGTCCTCAATAATTTTTAAGATTGTAAAGGGATTCTGAGACCGAAAATTTTAAGAACTGATGTTCTAGAGCAGTATTCCCTGAAGTTAAGTCTGTGATTTAATTATAAGAGGTATGAAGTCAAACAATAAGGAATAAGAGTATGCTTAGAATACTGCCCTTCCTGGAAATCACAACACAGGCCTCTTCACCAATACAACCTTACTTACATTTATCCCTCAATATTCTCTTACTCCATCTCTTTCCTTCTTTATTTGAGTTCCCAAACCTCATCCTTTTGAACTAGGTCTTAGATAATCATGCCAGTTTTACAACCTAACTACTGCCTGGGAACCCACAAGAGCAGCTTTGCAAGTGTAATTGAGGATTTGTAGTGCTGGTGGGGTGAACATGCATCCACAACCCTCTGCAATGCCCTCTAGATAATCCTCCTGGTTAGAAAGCTGAGAGGACAGGCTCTGGACTCCAGGGCAGTAACTGGTCAGCTAGAACCCCATCTTACTCCTTTTTTATTTAAATGGAACAGAATAAGTCACAGAGAAAAAGCTGATATGAATAGATTGTGATGTGAATGGACATATTTATATTATCTTTACCGTTAAGATCACTATTCTTCCAAATTTACCTATTGCTTTCAATAATTGTAATAGCAATCAGCAATAGTGTTCACACAGTACTTCAAAGTTTGCAAAATACCGTATATGTGTGTGTGTGTGTGTGTGTGTATATATATATATATATATATATATATATATATATATATATATATATATATATATATATAATATATATATATATATGTATGTATAAAATCTCATTTTATCCTCATAATATTCCTGGGAGGTAGATGCTATTATTATCTTCATATTACAAATGAGAAACTAAGGCTGATAAATGTTATGTGATTTGCCCAGGGCCACACAAATAGTAAGTGTCTAAAGATGAATTTTAATTCAGGTTTTTCTGATTCCAGGTACAATAGTCTATCCACTGCATCACCTAATGGCCATCCTTCTTCATCACCATCCTTCTAGGCGTTAAATTCACAGCATTGTTGCCATCTTCTCACTCTCCTTCATCCCACTTATTCAATCAGTTCATGCAGCTCATGATTTTTTATTTCTATAACAGCTGCCATATCTCTTTCTTCTGTCTACCATACCCTAGTTCAAGTTCTTTGGTCTCAAGTCTCTCCCTTCTTTCATTTATTCTCCATTGTTGCAAAAGTAATTTTTAAAATTGATCTTAAACACTCCCCAAAAATATTTTTGACATGCTCACAACAACACAAAAGGGAATTTGATATAGACACATAAATCTCCAGGACATGCCACTTTTTAATTTTTAAAATTTTTCTTTAGTATATCATAATTGTACATTGTTTCAGAATCATCTTGCTTGTCTATGCTTCCTTGAGAACATCATTCTTTTCTAAACATTTTTTTCACAATGTTTTGATGACCATCTTCAATTCTAGTTCTTTGCTCTTTTTTCCCCCCTTAAAATCCTCATTTCAGGATCAGGAAGGTTAGTATGCCTCAAATTTTTCACTTTTTTCCTTTTGTCTTCCTTCTTAATCTCTCCTTCCCCACCATTTTGGCTTGTTTCCCTATTGAGTTTGGGATATTCCTTTGCCTAACTGTGTACAGATGTATGTGCATTTAACCTTCTTCTGCTACCTGCTCTCCACCACACTTTTTTCTGTGTTTATAAGTTCTTCTTTCCACACATATAAATTATGAGAAATAGCCATTTCTACCCCTTCTTCCTCCTTTCTATATTGTTGTACTCCTTTTATGCTCCCTTTTCTTTCACCTCTTAAAATCCACAGAAAGGAATCAAGATATTTCCTCATGATTCCCCCCCCCATTATTCAACTCTTGATTTTTTTTCTTATTTGTCTCTGAGTACCTTTTGAAGACACTGAAGTCATAATGGGACACTTGTTTCTTCTGCCCCAATTAAATTATAAGAGACCACCACAGAGGCATTTTTATTTCTATGTTTCTCTTGAATCCTTTGTTCTTATTTCAAAGTTTCTACTTAGCTCCTGTTTTTCATCAAAAATGCTTCAAAGTCTGCCATTTTATTAAAAGCTTCATTTTTTTCCATATTGTAGGATTATTCTCAGCTTTTCTGGATAAGCATCCTCCCTTCCCCATCATGACCTCTTAGAAAAGTAGGTCAACTGTACACTTTCCTTTTACTCTAAAGTTTCTTGCTCCCATATTCTATCAGCACACAATCTCTGTCAATCTCTAAACTTAGATGACTCCTACTATCTGTTTTCTTTAAGCATTATTCAAGTGATGGTGAATGGAACTTGAGAAAATCATGAAATCATACTGACTGTGTTCACCACAAGTTTGTTACATAACTTTAAATGAGCCTTCAATGTACCAAGGCAATTGTTTGGCTTTCCTAATCAACTGCCAGTTCACTATTCTACTCAATGTAGTGCCTTATCCAAATCTTTTCATGCCTCCTAAAGCCTCCTATGGCTGTGTTACTCCCTACCATCTCACCTTAGAGTCTTGCCTCATATTTCAGAGAAAAAAATTAAGGCCATTCTCCTAAAGCCCCCATTCCTCCTTTTCTCTTCATGCTACATCACTCAGGCACTTTTTACCACTATCTCCTCTTTTATCCCTGTTTTGTATGAAGCAGTGGATCTTCTCCTTGCAAAGATAAATCTTTTTGCATGTACTTTAATCCCATTCCATCCAATTTTCTTCAGAAGATTGCACTCTTTCATTCAACGGAAATGACTTTCTCCAAAGTTACTACTGATTGCTTAATTGCCGAATCTAATGTCTTTCCCCCACCCCCCAATTTTCATTCTTCTTAACTTCTTTGCAACCTATGGCACTATTGATTACTCTCCCTAAACTCCCTAATTCACCATTTCTGTTACCAATACCACCGTCCTCCCAGTCACCCAGATTTGTAATCTTAGAATCTTCCATGTTTCTTTCCCTTTGATTACTTCTTTAAGTTACTAAGTGTTGTGAATTTATCTTTATAATATGCTTTCCACCTGTGCCCTTCTCTCTTACGTGATTGCTATATTAACTCAGGCCATGTTAACCATATCAACTTACAGATGGACTGGACAAGAACCTAATAATTAATTAGTCTATTTTCAGTCTCTCCTCTTCTTCAATATATCCTTCACAAAGCTAGCTACTCAAGCATTCTTTCTAAAGTATAAACACTGAATCTATCAATTCTTTCCTCAAAATCCTTCAGGATCTCCTTATTGTCTCTAGTTGAAATAAAAAATCCTTCGGCAGACATTTAAAGCCCTTTACAATCTGGCTGAAGTAAAATATCACAGTTTTATTCCACATTTATTTCTCCACCACCACCACCACCACTACCACCTTCAGGCTGCATTCCAGACAAACTGGCACACCTACTAATTCTAAAGTAAACATGACATCTCTGATATCTGTGGTTTTGCAAAGATTACTCTCTATGCCTAGAATTCATTCTTTCTTTATCTCTGCCTTTACAAACCTTTATTCTGCATCAAGACTCAAGTCAAGTGCTATGTCTTTCATGATTCCTTGGTTTATTATGTTGTCTCTCCCCAGTTTATTTTGTGTTTTATCATATTTAGGGATGTGCTAATAAATGCTTAACAATGGGTACTCTGGAAAAATGCATAGTATACTTTTAAATTTAATCCACATTATTGACATTTCTCAGTCACTTTTTCAATACCAGATAATCAAAATAATAAACCAAGCCATGATTTCTAGCATTTACTGATTTCTAAAGTGTAAAAGTTCACATTGGACATTTAACAATCAAGAGCCAGTAAGAACTGGCTAGAGCACACCCTTATTTAAGTGTAGATGTTATATTCACTTCAAGTATAACTTAAGCTTTTTGAGGACTGGGTTGCTTTTATTTTCTCTTTGAATCCTCAGAACACCACAATTTTTCATACCTAATTGATACTTAATAAATGTTTGCCAAGGTTGTTTTTGCTACTAGATCATCACTAGTTGTCCCCACCAAGAAGTAATATCTTCTTTCTCAGCACTCTCACAGGACTTTGATTTCACCTTTTTTATGCTCTTATATCCAATTTTGGGTTTTAGTTATTTGCATTCATGTTATCACACCTACTGTATTTTCAGGCTACTTAGAGGCAGGGCAAATGTTTTATTTCCTATTTATCTCCCTCTAAGCAACTATCAAAAGCAGTAGAGAACAGTCATTGGCCTCAAGAAGATGATGGTTCAAAGTTCTGTCTTGGACACATACTTGCTCTGGGACCCTAGGCAAGTAATTTAAATGCTGAATCCTCTATGCAAGCCTCTTAGATGACAAACCATAGAGAAAACAACTATTTGAATCGGCAGAGAGAGTTTCCCCATTGGGATTTTTCCACACCAATGAAGTCATCATGCTTTGTACATAGTTTCTGCTTCAGATTTGTTTGAAGTCCCCTGCTTTCATGTCAAATAGTCTATCAAGGTGGCATAATACCACAAATCTTACCAAAAATTCAAACAAACAAACAGTTGAGTTTGTGAATTTTGGTTTGTATGTTTAAATTCTTATTCAAACTCAATCAAAATTACTTTTGGAGTGTTTATATTTTCTGTTCATTTCAGACATAGAACTATAATTGAAATATGAATAGAACAGAAAAGCACTGCCTGGTCATACTTGGGGTATGCTATATCAATAAGAGAGACAAAGAATAAAAGCAAGAGAAAGAGAACATAAAAATTATTTTAAGTTATACTCAGATAATTTTTAATTTTATAATGCTAGAGTTACTTACACAGATTTTTATTACCATTATCACCATTATAGTTTTCCCCATGAAACAACTATAACACAGAGTGACTGTACCATCAATAGCGACATCAGTGACTTCTTAAGTAGATTTGAGAAAGAAAATTTTTGTTAGAATGTAGGCTTATCTCTTAGTCATACACTATATCTCACAGTATATTGAAATTTGCTTCATTTTATTCTCAGTTTTCAGCTAACACTTAAGAACTTTTAATTTCCTTTTTTGGCATTTAAAAAAACATAGAGTGTATTTTATTTCACTTTGATTTCAAAGTTGAAAGTGGGTTTCTTATCAACCTCCCTGAATCAAAATTAAGACTTTTCTATATAAATGTAGTAGCATTGCTAGAGAGTGGTGGTAGTCAAAAGGATCAGGGGAATGATTTTAGGAACATTTTTTCTTGAAATATTTAAAGGTCTCAATAATTAATTTAAAATAAAATATTTCAAGGGACAGTCCTAATAATGAAATGTCACATTTCAAGAGTAGTAAAAATGTCATATAATATATTTTGAGTACCATAAAGTGAGTTACATTATTTATTACTAGTAATTACAGTCTAAGAATTTGGTAAGCTTCTTGAGAGTAGGGACTTTTTGTTTGTTTGTTTGTTTGGTTGCATTTTGTTTATTTCCCCAATGCCTAGTACAATGTTTTTCACATAGTCAATGCTAACAAATCATGATTGCTTTGGATTGGTTAATTCTGACAATGGTACTTGGGAACTTTGTAGGTAAAAGGAGCTACTAGTGACTGATCTAAAAATGTAGCCTACTTCAAAAATAAGAAATAAAATTTTGCAAAAATTATAAAATAAGGCTATTCCACGATTAAAACTAAGAAAATGGAATCATGAAAATATCAAACTATAAACTCACAATATGGTTTGAAAACATTTTCATTGCTATTAATTAAGTGTATATACACCTAAAACCTAGAAATCTGAGGTGATGGAATATATAATTAATCGAATATTAGAAGTAGAAGGGATCATCAAGTTTCCACCCTCCCTGATGCTAGAATCTCCTCTATGATATTCTTGATAGATAACCCTCCAGTATATCTGGGAGCACTTCCAATTATAGGATGTTCACTGCCTACAATTATAGGCCATACCATTTTTTAAAGGCTCTGCTTAGAATTCCATTTCCAAAGGTAAAAATTTCCTCCTTTCAAATTTTACATGTTGGATTTGGTATTATACAATGGAAGTCAACCAATAAACATTTAATAAGTTTTTTGTTTGTTATTGTTTGTTTTATTTTGTTTTGCTAGTCACTGTGTTAGGCTCTAGGGATAAAAATACATACAAATACGTACTTATTCTCAAGGAAATTACATTCTAACAAAGGAAAGAAAAGTAACACAGGATAGTTAAATGCAAATTAGTGAAGGGAGGCATGCACTACCATTTGGGAGAATCAGGAATGGTTTTTATGTAGAAGGTGGTGCTTGGGCTACATATTGAAGGAAGAAAGAACATCTATGAGATACAAGTTAGAAGGGAGCAGATTTCATGCATGGAATATGGCAAATTCAAAGGCATTTATATGGGGGATGGTATTCCATGTGTGAGGAACTGAGAAAATGTCAATTTGTCTTTATTGTGGAATATGGAAAGAAGAGTAATATAGAGAAGCCAGAAAGATTGGCTGACACAATTTGTTAAGGAATTTAAAAACTGAGAAGAGAAAACAGAGCCAGTGTAGCTTTTTGAATAGGGAAGCGGCATGCTTAGATTTGTGCTTAAGGATAATCACTTAGTAGCTCAGTGAAGAATGGACTAGAGTTGGGAAAAGACTTTAGTCAAGGAAATCAATTAGGACACTATTACATTTGTCTAGGCAGAGAAGTCATGAGGACTTTAAGTTGGTGGCTGAAAGAGACAAAGTAGGTTATGGGATATGTGATAAAAAAAGAAATAGCAAGATATGGCGAATGATAGGATATGTGAGGTGAGCAATAGAAATGAGGATAATTTTGATGTTTTAGATTTGGGAGATTGGAAACATTATTGTGTCTTTAACAGAAATTGGTTGTTTAGAAGAGGGGTAAATAGAGGAAGTGGGAGGTTAGGGGGTTTGTAGAAACATAAACATAAGTATTGACAACTTGTATAAATTCAGAAGTTGGTGAGAAAAAGACAGTGATCCAGGTTCCAAATTCCTTAAGAAGGGAGGGGAAATAATCTGGAGGCTTGTATAGAACAGCAATCATAGCTATATTAGGAAATTAATTGAGGCAACTTCAAAACAGAGGAGTGTGATGAGTGATGGCAGCAAAGAGGCAATATGGAAGTGGTAGTGTCAAGCAATTTTTAATCCATCTGTTATAAGACAGCCCTTCAAATATTTTAAAATAGCATTTATGCTCTCCTCTATTCTCACCACTGTCCTTTCCAAGGAATTTTTTTTCTAATTTTATTAATTTATTTTGATTTATCAACAATCACTTCCATATGCTATAGAGTTGAAAATTTTTCTCCCCCTTCCTCCCCCCCACCCTCCCCAAGACGGCGCACAATCTGATACAGGCTTTACATTTACATTCCTATTAAACATATTTTCACATTAGTGAAGTTGTAAGTAAAAATAAAAGCCAATTCAAGGAACCATCAGAAAGATGAAACAAAACTCAACAGAAGGTAAAAATAAGTGAGAGCGATTCGACTTCCATAGTTCTTTCTTTGGATGTGGACAGCATTTTCCATCCGAGGCCTCTGGAGATGTCTTAGATCTTGTAATGCTGAGAAGGGTTCAGTTTAACAATATTAGTCATTGCATAATGGCTGTTATTGTGTACAAAGTCCTCTTGGTTTTGCTCACTTCACTCGCCATCAGACCATGTAAGTCTTTCCAGGTTTTTCTGAAGTCAGCCTGTTCATCATTTCTTATAGCACAATAGTATTCCATTACATTCATATACCACAACTTGCTCAGCCATTCCCCAATTGATGGGCATCCTCTCAATTTCCAATTCTTTGCCACCACAAAAAGAGCTGCTATGAATATTTTTGTACATGTGGGTCCTTTTCCCATTTGTTTGATCTCTTTGGGATATAGCCCTAGAAGTGCTATTGCTGGATCAAAGGGTATGCACATTTTTGTAGCCCTTTGGGCATAGTTCCAAATTGTTCTCCAAAATGGTTGGATCATTTCACAACTCCACCAACAATGTATTAGTGTTCCAATTTTCCCACATCTTCTCCAACATTTATCATTTTCCTGTTTTGTCATGTTGGCCAATCTGATAGGTGTGATGTGGTACCTCAGAGTTGTTTTGATTTGCATTTCTCTAATCAATAATGATTTAGAGCATTTTTTCATATGACTATAGATGGCTTTAATTTCTTCATCTGAGAACTGTCTGTTCATATCCTTTGACCATTTATCAATTGGGGAATGGCTTGTGTTCTTATAAATTTGTCTTAATTCTCTATATATTTTAGAAATGAGGCCTTTATCAGAGAGACTGGTTGTAAAAATTCTTTCCCAATTTTCTACCTTCCTTCTAATCTTAGTTGCATTGGCTTTGTTTGTGCAAAAACTTTTCAATTTAATGTAATCAAAATTATCCATTTTGCTTTTCATAATGTTCTCTATCTCCTGTTTGGTCATGAATTCTTCTGTTCTCCATAGATCTGATAGGTAAACTATTCCTTGTTCTCCCAGTTTACTTATGGTATCAGCCTTTATATCTAAGTCATGAACCCATTTTGACTTTATTTTGGTATATGGTGTGAGATTTGGGTCTATGCCTAGTTTCTGCCATACTCTTTTCCAGTTTTCCCAGCAGTTTTTTTCAAAGAGTGGGTTCTTATCCCAGAAGCTGGGGTCTTTGGGTTTATCAAATAATAGATTACTATAGTCATTGACTACTGTGTCTTGCATATTTAACCTATTCCACTGATCCACCTCCCTATTTCTTAGCCAGTACCAAGCAGTTTTGATGATTGCTGCTTTATAATACAATTTAAGATCTGGAATTGCTAGGCCACCTTCCCCTGCATTTCTTTTCATTAGTTCCTTTGATATTCTGGACCTTTTGTTTTTCCAAATGAATCTTGTTATTATTTTTTCTAACTCTATAAAATAATTTTTGGTAGTTTGATTGGTATTGTAATGCTTAGGTAGGATTGTCATTTTTATTATATTAGCTCGGCCTACCCATGAGCAACTGATGTTTTTCCAATTATTTAGATCTGATTTTATTTGTGTGAAAAGTGTTTTGTAATTGTGTTCATAGAGTTCCTGGGTTTGTTTGGGAGGTAGACTCCTAAATATTTTATAATGTCTACAGTAAGTTTAAATGGGATTTCTCTTTCTATCTCTTGCTGTTGGGCTTTGTTGGTAATATATAGAAATGCTGATGATTTATGTGGGTTTATTTTATAGCCTGCAACTTTGCTAAAGTTGTTTATTATTTCAAGTAGTTTTTTACTTGATTCTCTAGGATTCTCTAAGTATATCATCATGTCATCTGCAAAGAGTGATAGCTTTGTTTCTTCTTTGCCTATTCTAATGCCTTCAATTTCTTTTTCTTCTCTTATTGCTAAAGCTAAGGTTTCCAGTACAATATTGAATAACAGTGGTGATAATGGACATCCTTGTTTCACCCCGATCTTATTGGAAATGCTTCTAGCCTGTCCCCATTACATATAATGCTTGCTGAAGGTTTTAGATAATGCTATTTATTATTTTAAGGAAGACTCCATTTATACCTATGCTTTCTAGTGTTTTTAATAGGAATGGGTGTTGTATTTTATCAAAAGCTTTTTCTGCATCTATTGAGATGATCATGTGGTTTCTGTTGGTTTTGTGTTGATATGCTCAATGATGCTGATAGTTTTCCTAATATTGAACCAACCCTGCATTCCTGGTATAAATCCTACCTGGTCATAGTGTATTATTCTTGTGATAAGTTGCTGCAATCTACTTGCTAGTATTTTGTTTAAAATTTTTGCATCTATATTCATTAGAGAAATTGGTCTATAATTTTCTTTCTCTATTTTGACTCTTCCTGGTTTAGGTATCAACACCATATTTGTATCATAAAAAGAATTTGGTAAGACTCCTTCTTCACCTATTTTCCCAAATAGTCTATATAGTATTGGAATTAATTGTTCTTTAAATGTTTGATAGAATTCATGTAAATCCATCTGGCCCTGGAGATTTTTTCCTAGGGAGTTCATCAATGGCTTGTTCAATTTCTTTTTCTGAGATGGGGTTATTTAAGTATTTTACTTCCTCTTCGTTAATCTGGGCAATTTATATTTTTGTAAATATGTATCCATTTCACTAAGATTGTCAAATTTGTTGGCATATAGTTGGGCAAAATAATTCCTAATTATTGTTTTAATTTCCTCTTCCTTGGTGGTAGCTTCACCTTTTCATTCTTGATACTAGTAATTTGGTTTTCTTCTTTCTTTTTTTAATTAAATTAACCAAAGGCTTTATCTATTTTATTGGTTTTTTCATAAAACCAGCTCTTAGTTTTATTTATTAGTTCAATAGTTTTCTTAATTTCAATTTTATTAATTTTTCCTTTGGTTTTCAATATTTCTAATTTGGTGTTTAGTTGAGGATTTTTAATTTGTTCTTTTTCTAGTTTTTTTAGTTGTATGCCCAATTCATTAATCTCCTCTTTTTCTATTTTATTTATGTAAGCATTTAGAGATATAAAACTTCCCCTAAGAACTGCTTTGCTGCATCCCATAGGTTTTGGTATGTTGTCTCATTATTGTCATTCTCTTGAATGAAATTATTGATTGTTTCTATGATTTGTTGTTTGACCCAATCATTTTTTAGGATTAGATTATTTAGTTTCCAATTATTTTTTAGTCTATCTTTCCATGGCCCTTTATTACATATAATTTTTATTGCATCATGATCTGAAAAGGATGCATTTAATATTTCTGCCTTTCTGCATTGGATTGTGAGGTTTTTATGCCCTAGTACATGGTCAATTTTTGTGTATGTGCCATGTACTGCTGAGAAAAAAGTATATTCCTTTCTATCCCCATTCAGTTTTCTCCAGAGGTCTATCATACCTAACTTTTCTAATGTTCTATTCACCTCCTTAACTTCTTTCTTGTTTATTTTGTGGTTAGACTTATCTAGTGCAGAGAGGGGAGGTTCAGGTCCCCACTAGTATAGTTTTGCTGTCTATTTCTTCCTGTAACTCCCTGAACTTCTCCTGTAAGAATTTGGATGCTATACCATTTGGTGCATATATGTTTAGTAATGATATTACTTCATTGTCTATGGTGCCTTTTAGCAGGATGTAGTTTCCTTCCTTATCTCTTTTGATTAGATCTATTTTTGCTTTTGCTTTGTCTGAGATCAGGATTGCTACCCCTGCTTTTTTTACTTCAGCTGAAGCATAATATATTCTGCTCCAGCCTTTTACCTTTACCCTGTATGTGTCACTCTTTTTCAAATGTGTTTCCTGTAAACAACATATTGTAGGATTATGGTTTTTAATCCATTCTGCAATCCGTTTCTTTTATGGGAGAGTTCATCCCATTCACATTCACAGTTATGATTACTATCTGTGTCTTTTTCTCCATTTTTCCCCCTATTTATGCTTTTCTTTTCCTTTTTCCTTTCCCCCTTCACTAGTGTTTTGCTTTTGACCACGCCTCCTTCAGTCCCTCCCCTTTTATTATCCCTTTCCCTTTTCTTCCCCTTTAGTCTTACTGCTTCTTCCCTCCTTCTTTCCCTCCTTTTCTTTCCCCCTCCCTTTTCTTTCCCTTTTCCCCTACTGCCTATAGGGCAAGTTAGATTTCTATACCTAACTGATTATATTATGCCCTTCTTGAGCCAAATCTGATGAGAGTAAGGTTCAAACAATGCTCCCCCCCCTTCTTTCCCTCTGCTGTAATAGGATTTTGTGTCTTTTCCTGTAATGTAATTTACCCTTGTCTGCCTCCTCCTTTCTCAGTACATTTTCTAAGATCAGATTGATCCACTTATTTGGATCCATTTAACCCACTTGATTAGATTTTTTTTTATCATTACATCAAAGTCAACTAATATCCACCCTCTTTATGTATACTCCTTTAACAAGGTGTAATAACAATACAGTTCTCAAGGGTTGCAAGTCTCATATTCCCTTGTAGGGGTTTAAACAGCCCCCCCTTATTAACAACATATTGTATCTTCTGTCCCATTTACCTTTTTAAGTCCTTCTTGAGTCCTGTACTTGAAGATCAAATTTTTTGTTGAGCTCTGGTCTTTTTATCAGGAAAGTTTGGAAGTCTCCTATTTTGTTGAATATCCACCTCCTCCCTTGAAAAATGATGCTCATTTTTGCTGGGTAATTGATCCTTGGCTGCATTCCAAGCTCCTTTGCCTTATGGAATATCATGTTCCATGCCCTGCGGTCTTTTAATGTAGAAGCTGCAAGGTCCTGTGTAATCCTGACTGTGGTTCCATGATATTTAAATTGTTTCTTTCTGGCTGCTTGCAGCACCTTCTCTTTCATCTGGTAATTTTGGAATTTTGCTATTATATTCTTGGTTGTCAATTTGGGATCTCTTTCAGGTGGTGATCGTGGATTCTTTCTATGGTTATTTTCCCTTCTGGTTCTAGGACTTCGGGCAGTTTTCCTTTATGGATTTCCTGAAAGATCCGGTCTAGGCCCTTTTTTCATCATGATTTTCAGGTAGTCCAATAATTTTTAAATTGTCTCTCCTGAGTCGATTTTCCAGGTCGGTTGTTTTACTGATGAGGTATTTTACATTTTCATCTATTTTTTCATTTTTTTGTTTCTGTTTGACTGATTCTTGCTTCTCATAGAGACATTAGTTTCCATTTGTCCAATTCTAGTTTTTAACAGATTGTTTTCTTCTGTTTGTTTTTGTATTTCCTTCTTCACCTGGCCAATTGTGTTTTTTAGGGACTTGTTTTCTTCAGTGTACTCTTCTGTTAGTTTTTGTCCTTCCTTCTTCAATTGGCCACTTGTGTTTTTTAGGGACTTGTTTTCTTCAGTGTATTTTTTTTCCAGTTGGCCAATTGTAGTTTTGAAGGACTCTTCTACCTCTCTCATTTGACTATTAAAATCCTTCTTGAGCTCTTCTAAGAAGGCTTTTTGGGCTTCAGACCAGTTCGTATTCCCTTTTGTTGTTGCAGATGTGGGTTTGTTGACAATGTTGTTCTCTTCAGAATTTCTGTCTTGATCTTCACTCTTCTCATAATATGGATCTATGCTATGTTTCTTTTTACTCCTGGTCTTTCTTTATTCCCTGGCCTTTAGAGAAATTGAGTTCTCCTGCTGGGGAACAGAGCTTCTTGTGTTGGGAGCCTAGGTCTTGGTCACCGGTTTTGTATGCTGAGGCCTCTTATGCTGGCAATTGGAGGCTGTAGATTTGTGGCAGTTTACCTCATGTTGTGCTAGAATCAGCAAGACTGGAACTTTCAGACAGTTCTAGGTTGCCTGCTTTTCCTTTCCTTTAGCTTTCTTCAGATCCTTTTTTAATGGGTGCTGCAGGGTGTTTATCTGCCTGGGACCCCCTGCAACGTTGTCTCCCTCATTTCTGCTAATGTACTGGGAGATTGCTTTGTGGTAGAGTGCCGAGGCACTTGGTGGTTTTCTGAGCTGGTTTCCACCACTTCCCCCCACCCTCACTGAGGCACTCTGAGATCCAGGTGTTGGTGTTTGCCTGCTCTACCACCTGGGCTTCAGGATTTCTTCATAGTTGGAGGCTGCAGGGCTCTGAC
Source organism: Phascolarctos cinereus (assembly GCF_003287225.1). Lineage (NCBI taxonomy): Eukaryota > Metazoa > Chordata > Mammalia > Diprotodontia > Phascolarctidae > Phascolarctos > Phascolarctos cinereus. The sequence goes on from NW_027555847.1 coordinate 259,680,312, forward strand.
AGCTCACCTGGTGTAGGGTTGGAATCAGCAAGGCCGGGGCTTTAGGAAGCCTTTAGGTTGTTTTCTTCACCTCCTTTCAGAATGCTGCAGGATACTTATCTGCCTGGGGCCCCTTGTAGTTCTGCCTCCCTTATTTTTGCTGAGGCACTGGGAGACCTGTTTGCTGGGCTGCTGCACTGCTGCTCCCTGTCTTTCTTCTAGTTCAAGTGTTCCAGGGTTTTTTTTGTGGGGTGATATTTTCTGGGTTTTCAGAGGTTGATGGGGGAGAGTGAGAGCGACTACCTTTTTACTCCCCCATCTTGGCTTCCAGAAGCAGAATGTCTTTCCAAGTAATTTAATGTCCAGTTTAAATTTCCATAATTCCTTCACCTAATATTCATACTCTAAGATAAGCCTCATGTCAGCATCCTATGTATCCTTCTCTGGATTCCCTCCAGGTTTTGATGTCCTTCTAAAATAATGACACTCAAAATTCATTGTAATAATCAAAGGTGAATCTGATCAGGGCAATGTTCCTAGGAGCTATTGCTTTCCTTATTCCGAACACCATGCTTCTAGTCATATAATCAAAACTTGGCAACCATATTGATCTTGCCCTCATCAAAACTTCTAAATATTTTACCTGAGAAGCATTTCAAATATCTTTCGCTTTATGCATTTACAGCTAGTTTAATTTTTAAAATAAGTGTAGGACTATACACTTAACTCATATAGAATTTCATAGTGCAAATGTCAACCTTTTTTTCTAGATTTTTAAGGGCTTTTTTTGTCTTAGTAGCATCATCTACTGTGTTGGAATACTATCAAAATAGGACAAGATATGACTCCAATTTTTTTTTAATCTTAGTGGACCAAATGTAATTTCTTATTGATCAATGTTTCCCTTTCTAAATATTAGAAAACTGTATGTTTAGTATTTCTTAGGGAGGATCATAAAGTTCACTGGTCCATTTTTCCATTTCACTGTATTGTATAAATTTTCATATTTGCCCATATTTGGTCTTCTGTCCACTTTTTATTCTTTCTCAAGCATCACTCTCTTTGGTTACCTAATTATAGGATTACATTCATTGGAGCTGTTAAGGATATTAGAAACATGCTTCTAGTCACATGAGTCTTGCATCATGTTGTAGGGTCCCCACTATGCAGGCTGAGGTTTAAGAATTTAAACTTTTCCCCTAGGAAACTGGGTGTGGGGAGCGATTTAGAATTTGAGTACAAAATGAATGCATAAAAAAGCATTTATTGTTTACTACATGCCAACTATCATTCTTAGTACTGAAGATGCAAATAGAATAATCAACACAGTCCCTGATCTCTAGAAACTCACAATCTTTGTGGAAAACAACACATAAAAGAAAGTTCAGTCGTAGGGCAAATGGAAGGGATTAGAAGTTCTATTGGTGAAGTAGTAAAGTAGATGGCAAAGCCTGGAGTGGAAGGTGGGGGTTCTAATGTTACATAAGCAAGTCAAATGTCAGTGCTGGGTGGAATATAGGATATATAGGCAGGGTATATAGTAAGGACTGGTGGCTCTTTGGAGACAGCAGTAGGGTAGAAGGTAAGACTTTATGTTCATCCATGTCACCAGAAGGAAGAAAGCTATTGACTTCTGTCTCATCTAAACATTGGGTGCAGTAAAAATACCAATGGGTGATGGCACCCCCAGTGGTGGTGGCTTTTTTTGCTTCTAGTTTCTTCTGGATAGATTTAGGCATGGCCTGATGTTGGAGAAGGTGGTGAAGAAGGATGGCAGGGAGGAAAAGGGTTCTCAGTAGTAGCAAGGTTTTGTTTGTTTGTTTGTTGCTTGCTTTGTTTTATTTTCCAAATCCCGTAGTCCAGAATGGGTTCTAATATTGCCTGGGTCTAAGAGAGGAGATGAGGAGGGGAGAAGGCAAGAGGTGAAAGTACTTGAATGCTGTAAAAAGAATGAACACAGAACCTCAGATACAGCAGGGTAATGCAGGGAACCAATTACTGGAAAGAAGATTAGAAGCAGAACCAAGTTACTGGAACTAGGTTATAAAGTCAGGAAAGAGCCAGTAATGAGACCTATGGAACTAAGCTACTAAGCTATGAAGGTCTAGGAATCCTTTTATTTCCCCTTCAAATGGATCCCATAGGAATAATTTAAGTGGCCTCAGCTGTGGGATAGGAGGGAAGCTGGCACATGAAACCAAGCTAGTCATTATATTGTTTATACTGTATATTTGTACATAGATATCTGAGGCCAAAAGTTTCACTCTTTATCCTCTTCCCAGTTATTTTCTCCTGAGAACTATTGGGCACCTTCTCCGCTATTATTCCTCTTTTATGGTATGCTTAAACTCCATAGAATGCATTTTTTCAGTTTTATCCTGGTGTTTATCTCTCTTCCACTCAAATTTCAGTTTAAAGTCCTCTTGATGTTATCTTTGGATCCCTTGACTAACTCATGCTTTTAGGGTTTTGTGAAGTGTGCTCCATTCTTGAACAATAACCCATCATTCTCTTGAAAACCTTCATGTAGAAAACTAAATCTAGTTCTTTTATTACATCCATGTAGGAAGCTGTTCACTCCCTGTAGCTAACTTTCTCTTCCATATTCAAAAGCCTTTACTGTAAGGAGAGATTGAAACACTTCAGTTTTCTACAAAAGACATCAGTCACTACGAACACATTTCAAGTTCTCCACCCACTCTCCACCCCTTCATATAAGAATCATCAGAAGTAGGAATCAGGCAGTAGGTTTGAAATTTTGGTGAGTCTTTGTAAACATTCAATTTCATCTTGGGTACACATTCTAAGAAGATAGCAGATAATAAAAATTAATAAAAAGCAGGTTTTGGGTAATCATCAAGACAGCCAAACAGTGAAAATCATTTTAATGGTAATGACAGCATGAAATCCTTTCAAAAATATTGTTTCTCAATTTGCCATTCATGGAGATTTGGAAAGCATCACTATTGCAAACCCTTGGTGGTTCAGACATCCTTTCTGTTATGAATGAAATTAGGAATGATCTATGCACAAGTATTGTTTTTGAAGAGGGTATGAATGGGGTAGTTGTAAAGAAAAATGTCTGTCATAAAATATAATCCTCAATTGTTGTAGAAAATCAATCTAAAAATCTCTGTGGAAATTTCAGGGAAAAAGATAGGTCCTGGAACCTGAAATCTGGAAGTGAACAACTCACCTTGTTCATTCTCTGGAGAAATGGCTTAAGGGCATGAACAAAATTCATTGCTATTGTAAATCCAATGTATAAATTTGCTATATCAGAGTAGGAAGCTCCAAAAGTCACAAGACAGCTATCTGAATTTTAAATTAGTCCATTTAATAAATGTCAAGTAATGTGAATTAAACCTGGACATTCCCCAGTGGGAGAGACAGTAGCACATGAAGACACTGAATATTTGCTATGGCTGCACACTGTTTATTAAATCCTAGTTCCAGAGAAACTTCCCAAAGGCAAAGGTAATTGGGGATTCCTATTATTGAAAGTATTTCCTAGAAACCAATGCCCTTGTGAAATTACTGTTATTTCTTTATCAGCTTATAAATATTGTCAAAATGCACTAGAGACTCATTAAAACCAAATGATTTATATACTATATGGGCAAAATTCTTCATTGAAACCTTTACTAATGAGCTCCATTATATTACATATTCTAGTCTCATTCCATTGCATTAAGCTAGAAATAGTGGTGTTAATTGCCTGAAAATCACAAACACAAGAATAATGTATTAATGATTGAAAATTATTTGTGAGAGTAAACTTTCACTATAATTGGGGAGGCTATTTTCTAACTAGATATGGATAAAAATTAGGTCTATTTAATTCATTAATATAGGAAACTCCCAGATGAGAAAACTCCCTCTACCAGTCCAGATTTGCACCTTCTCTACAATTTAACATTTTGGTCAGTTACCTAGAGAACAGATACATTAACTAACTTTTCCAGGATTATACAATCAATCTGTACCCAAGGTAGAAATTGAACCAGTTTTCCTGTCTCTGAGTCTGACTCTCTATCCAGTATGCCATGCTGCTTTTTTTCTGACTATATTTCCTCAAATAAAAATACAAACAATTGAAAAAAAACTCCCTCCCCATACCCTATGTGAGTTTCCAGAAAAGTTATTACATTTTGAGGGATTGATGTTTTGAAGAAATAATATTTGTCAACAAGAAGGTATCTACTTCTTTCATCTAGAGGGTGGGAAAAATTATGGATTTGTATATTTTATAAAAATCTTCTCAAGAGGAAAAAAAAATTGTTTGTATGATAGAGTCAACAGATTTAGAGAATACTCTACACATCAAATGTTGATTAAATCTATAAATATAATATCATCAGATATAAATTATTATTGTCTCCCTCTGGTGACCCTTTCACTATTTCTTATGATACTAGAAATACAATAAAATAAAAATCTAGCCTGAGATATCTTATCTAAGGCCTTAGCCATCTGAAGTCAAGAGTCAGAGATGGAGAGAATGGGAATCATATTTTAATGAGTATTTTAGTAACATCAAATGCCAACTCAATATCTGCTCTTGAAATACGTTCATGTAGCAATAAAAATCACTGCTGAGCCCAGAGGGTCTGAGGCATGCATCTTACCCTTTTTCCAGTAAGGGGCTCTGGTCACTGAACTCGTATAGATGGACTGAGTTTAGTGCTTGGGGATCTTCAGCTCTAAAGGATTTTATTTTCATGCTGTATGTCTTTTTGCCCCTCTATCCTGCAGTCCTTGTGAAAATTATTTTAAGCTGAGGTTTGACTCACTTCTAGAATTTCCCTCAAAAGAAGGAAAGTAAAAAGCTACAGTGTAAATCAGACACAGAAAACTACTTATATCCTCCACACAGAGGACATGTAACCAGGTGGCATAGTTATAGAAAGCTGGACCTGATAAGTAAGTAAAACCTAAGTTCAAATCCAGCCTTAAATTCTTCCAAGCTGTGTGATCCTAGGCAAGTCACTTAACCTCTCTCAGCCTCAGTTTTCTCCTTTGTAAAAATGAGGATAATAATTGCATCTACCTCCAAAGTTACTGTGAGAATAAAATGAAATAATTACAAAATGGCTTCCGAACCTTAAGATGTCATTTAAATACCAGCTTTTAACAAATAAGGCAGCTAGGTGGTGCAGTGATACAGTGCCAGGCCTGAAGTCAGGAAGGCTCATCTTCGAGTTCCAATCTGGCTTCAGACACATACTAGCTCTGTGACCCTGGGCATGCCACTTAACTCTGTCTCAGTTTCTCACCTGTAAAATGAGCTAGAGAAGGAAATGGCAAACCACTCCAATATCTTTGCCAAGAAAACCCCAAATGGGGTCACAAAGAGTCAGACATGACGGCAGAACAACTGAACAACAATAATTATTAACAAAAGAAGCTCATACACATTTATTAGCAACAGTGATAACTTATAATACCGTTATCTTCTCCTAAGAGGGTGATACTTCAAACATCAAACATGATCTATTTTGAGATACTGGTGAATGTTCACTTTACTTTCATCTTTCCTTTAGACTGTCCAAAGAAATCTTTCCAGGTTTATATTGTCTGACAAGCCTATCAAAGAAGCTGTGAATTCTTTGGGTTCCTCCCAAAGTATAGCTGTCACCACCTGAGTATCTGGGAGCTCTAAATCTATCAAACACACAAGATTACATTTAAGTGTGGAAATATATATCTCAGAATTATTGTAAAGTAAAATAAAAACAAACAAATGAGTAACTAAATTAACAAATAAGTAGATAAGTGAATGGACAAAAGAGAAAACAACAACAATGAGACTCAGGAAAGAAACTAAACAGAAGAGGCAGCCCAAGGACCAGGCTCAGCCTCCCCTAGGCAGAATTTGTGCTCTTTACTTCATACTCTCAGATTGCATGAACTTTTCCCCTATCTTTCATTGGAAGAGTCTTAGAAATATTTGATATGCTCAGTAGATTGTGTGAGAGAGAGAGCTCTGAAGGATAGGATAACTCTTCGCCAGGTCCACTGAGTAAGCCACTCATCTTGGCTTAGTGGGCTATCTCTTCTGATCAGGTTTGATGCATCTTCACTGGAGTGCCTATCTTTCATCACTTAGCCAACTTAATGACCACCTGCAATCATTCAGGGCGGCTCAGCATGTACTCCATGTATGTAGAAATAGAAAGGCTAGTCAGCTTTTTCCCCGTGTATATTCCATGGGTGAGCTCCAATTTAACCTCTGGTAAACAAATAGGCAAGGTTTTTATATGCCACTGCCTTCCATATACAGTATAGTCCAGCAAAAGTGACCTTCCTTTTCAAGTCCCTACACATGGCACTCCATTTTCCACCTCTATACCTTTGTACTGGCTATCCTACTTTCTCTTCAACCTAGCCTCCTAGAGTCCCTAGTTTCCTCAAGACTCATCTTATACAAAACTTTCTACAAGACTTTTATGATTCCCCCCTACCATATGTGTGTCTTTCACCTTAAATCATCTTATATCTATTTTATATATGTGTATATTCTGTTGATGGGAAAGACTGAAGACAAAAGGAGAAGGGGGCAACAGATGATAAGATGGCTAGATAGTGTCATGGAAGCAATGAGCATGAGCTTGGACAGACTTTGGGAGATAATGGAGGACAGAAAGGCTTGGTGTGCTATGATTCATGGGGTCAAAAAGAGTTAGATATGATTGAATGACTGAGCAACAAGAAATATATGTACATGTTGTCTTTCCTAGTCAGATGGTAAGCTCCTGTAGCATGAAGATTTTTTTTTTCGCTTTTGACTTGATACTCCCAACACCTAGCACAATACCTGGCATATAGTAGATAGTTAATTAATGCTTATTAATTGATTGAGAAGGGTTAAAATTATTCAATAAATTAATAATAATTTATGAAGAGATTCCTATTTGCCAAGCATGTTACTAAATGTTGAGGAGAAGAAGACAAAGTAAAATGAGTCCCAGCACTAAATTAGCTTTAAGAGATTGAGTATAGGAGATGGGGAAAAATATGTACATAAATAAAAAATACAAGATATGGTAAATGGAAGGCAAACTTGGATGGACGAAGGCACTAATTGTTGTGGAGTTTTTTTATGGTCTCCAGAAGAAGGCAGCTCTTGAGCTGAACCTTGAAGAAAGCCAGGAATTCTAAGAGGTAATGCTGAGGATGGAGAGCATTATGGACATGGGGAAAGGCACAGAGATAGAGACAGAGATGGAGCACCATGTAAGAACAGCAGCAAGAAGGCCAATATGTCTGCACTATGGACTTGGAGAGGACTAATGTGTAAGACTGAAAAGATATGAAGAGTGCAGCTTGTGAAAAGCTTTACATGAGAGAGGAATTAGTATTTGGTCCTAGAATTTCTAGAGAAAGGGTGAGGAGGTTGAGGCTTTGAGGCTACATGTGGCTTTCTAGGTCCTTGGATGTGGCCTTTTGACTGAGGCCAAGTTTTACAGAACAAATACTTTTATTGAGGGGGTTTGTTCTATGAAGTTTGGATTCAGTCCAAGGGCTACACTTGAGGACCTAGAGGGCTACATGTAGCCTCAAGGCCACAAGTTCCCCTCTCCTATTCTAGAGAATCTTTAGAAATTATTGGCAAAGAGGATGTGACATGGCCAGAACTATACTTTAGGAAAATCACTTTGTTAGCTGTGTGGAGGATGGACTGGAATGAGGACAGACTTGAGGAAGGTAGACAAATTAGAACAATAGGACTTAATGGTGTTTCAAGGTGTTAATATTAATTTAGGAAATTCTGTTTCCAGAATTAAAAACTGTGTTCTTTAAATCTGTTTCATAAAACAAACAACAAATCTATATATAGTGGGGAAACTTTTACAACAACAAAGAAATAGTAGCAATGTGTGTGTGTGTGTGTGTGTGTATGTGTGTGTATGTATACCTATATAAATAGGTACTATGTATGTTTATTTGGCGTATATTAAAGTTATTGAAACAATATTTATGAAGCTATTAAGAAGGTTGATATATGCACTCGTGGATTACTTTTATCAATAAAAATAATACATTCTTGAAGTACTGAGAAGACACAATTTAGAAATATTCTCCAAACAATAAGAGATACCAGGGTTTTTTTTTTAATTTTAGTATGGTGTGCATTATGTTTAGAGTAAGCATCACATGTATTTAGGATGGGCAGAGTTGTTCAGCACCTATGCTTCATATAAATACTCACATGTGCTAAGGTGGGATTTTAAAATAAAAGGAAAAAAAGATTCTATGAACAGATAAGAAGCTTGGAAATAATTATTTCTTTGGGAGTTAATAATACTACATTAGAAGATTCAGACTATGTAAATCCCTTTACTTTAAGGCACTTGCATGTCTTTTATCATAAATGCATTTTGTACTGTTGCAATTACTGCTGAATTTTTATTTCCATTATCATTAGCATAATCATTTATTTTAGAAATAACATATGCAATGGGTGTTGTAGATTTTAAGAATATTGAAGCTCTGGAAATATATTTTCAGCATATTCTACACAACAATAGTGCAACAGGGAAAACTGGAAAGAGAAATGATAGCACCAACTGCCACTTGTGAGACTAGAAAACTAGAACATAGGTATAGAAAAATTATGATAAAAATACATATATATTCAAAATGACTGTTTATCATTACATTGTTTTCTTATGTTCCCTTCCCTTTTTTCTTCTAAAACTTTGGGACTGGAACTTGTCCATTTAGAGTTTAATCTTGATTTAGATTATTGAACAAAATATATATATATATATATATATATATATATATATATATATATATATATATATGTATATATATACATATATATATGCATATATATTATGATATATGTAATATATACACACATATGTGTATATATGTATGTTTATACATATACACACATACATGCACATATATACATACTTAGATAGACATAGATATATATCTCTATATCTATATCTATCAATTATCTCATTTTGATGGTTATTTCATGATTCTTCCACGTGGTAGAGGGGAACAAATTTTAATATTGTAATATAAGGGTAATACTTCCTCTAGGGAGAGAGAGAGAGAGAATGGCCTGAACCTTCTCAGACTGCTGTGAATTGGAATTTTTGTTGTTGTTGTTGTCGTTTCACTCATCTCTTGAGGCAAAGACATATTGCTTGGTTTGAAATGGAAGTACAAGAGAACCCATGAAAAAAAGAGAAAATAATACCCTGAAAGGAGAGAGAATACAGGCTTCACACAGAAGCCCACGGGGTGCTCCAGTTGGAGAGATGAAAGAGGCCTTCAGAGTTGTGCAGAATGGAAATTGGTGGGGCAGTTTGCACAGCAGTTAGAAATGTGTGTGTGTGTGTGTGTGTGTGTGGTGTGTGTGTGTGTGTGTGTGTCCCTCTTTCCAGATCACAAAGAAAGGAAGGACAAACAGGAATGAGACAGAGGGAGGAATGGCAGAGAGTTGAGAGTGGCCAAAGAAGTACAGACTTATCCAATCAATGATGGACAATCCCAGGTTAAATTATTCCTGTTTCCCACTTCCTCAGCTAGGTACCATGGACATCTCCTTTTGAAGTATCTGTAACTTTATTTTATTATAAACTGGGTTTTATGAAGCTACTCCTCACAAACCCCTAGGGTTAACCTAGGTTTGTGTACTTCTTTGTGCTCATTGGTGCTGGTCATGATTGTATAGAGACAGCTCTATAAGTCACACAGGAGATAGCGATCTTTCTTGTTTCAGGTCTAGCATCCTAAACTTGAGTTCATTTTAAGAAAATTTACATTTCTAAATGGGAGCATAATTACAAGCCTTTTTGATAAGACTAATATTTACAAGCATTTTTCTAATGCAGTCTCTTTTTCCTATGTACAACATGGGGAGGCCCAAACCCTTCCTCCTGGACTTAGTCTTAGGTATTAATTTTCTCTAAAAGGAGACAAAACTGTACCTCATTTCAGAGTTGATGGGTTTCTAAATAATTCTCGAGTTATCATGTCTTCCACCAAATCCTTCCCTGATGACCACATGGGGAAAAGGGGGTGGGGCATGAATCTGTTAAATGATCTTGCATTCTGGTTGCATATTCTTGCTATATTTAGGGAAAATAACTTTGTTCCCTTTGATAAGTTTTCAATGACTTATGAGTGTTTCATTTTGTGCCAACATAAAACCTAAATTAAGAGAGTGCTAGAGTTAGTGCTTTCACAGTAACCATTTATTTGCTTCCAAATCAAACTCCCAGGGGTAGAATTAATAAAACTTGAACCCTTCAGTCTGTCCTATCAGACTATGAGCCTAACCTACCTTCTAACTCAAATTCCTGCCTTCCTAACAGCAGCGAGTTTTTAGTATTCCATAGCATGACCAATGTTACATTAGGTCTAATGTTGCTGTTGGTGCTGCTATTGTTGTTATTGCTATGTAAATGTGTTTTGCTGCTAAGTCATAGGGTGATGTTTCTTTAATTATTTGCTTTTCAGCTTCAAGAACTTTTCCTAGCTTGAATTCAGTTGAAGAAATTAGGACCTAGTATTGCTCACATTTTTTGGTATGACAATAGTTAAATAAAATGCTAGACAGTATAGATTAATTTGGTTATTTACCTTCATAGTATCCTCCTTCATCTTCCATTGATAGAAAAATTGGTCATGAGATTTGAAATTCCCAACATCCTTTAAATTCCCTCTAACTCCACACAACCTTGTAGAGTTCCTATGCCTATCACTATGTCGTTCTCAAAAAAAAAATTACCATAATTTTGCCACTGAGGTTTGCTCTCCCTGTCAATGTAATGAAAATTCCTTAAATTTAACTTTACAGAACAATCTCAGACTAATTTAAATTCTAAGTATAGGTATTCTTAAAATTGTGGCAGGCCTTTGAGTTTCTTTTTCATTATAAAGTTTTTTTTTTTTGCTAAATGTTTGGGAACATCATGATGACACTAATGTAATAAGCTTGGATTTAAACTCCCTCCAGCAAAATCCTACTCAAATGCCTCACTATGGCATGTAGAGAAAATCTACGACAATGAAGTTTGTGTGAGCTTTGATTAGTCATACAAAGCTCAGAAGCCTTTGAATTTGGGTCCAGAAACATGAAGACCAATTTAGTTTTGTTTGTTTTTTTTAAAGAGAAGTTCATCGTCATAAGTTGATTCTTAAGTTCTGATTACTTTTAACACGTAAAACCATTTACTAATGTAGAAAAAATGGAGAAAATATCTGCATTTAAAAAGGCAAAGATCTTTTGAAGAGATAAACATATCTAATGCTACTTATCACAGTGGATAGAGTGCTCAGCCTAGAGTCAGGATGACTCATCTTCAAGAACTGGAGAAGGAAATGGCAAACCACTATCTACCCCAAGAAAACCCCAAACGGGGTCATAGAGTCAGATAAGACTGAAAAATAACTAAACAGTGAATTCAATGTTGACAAATAAATTTATTAACATCAGAAGAAAAGGAAATTAAGGGTCAATGTTCAAAAAACGTATTCCCCCCACTGGAAACTTTGAGATAATGCTATGGTAGGGAAAGAGAAAGGGCCATTCTTTTATTTGAAGACTAAAGGAATAGTATTTGTAATAAATTAAAGCAGAGCATTGTGTCTCAAATATCTTTATCCATTTTGGTTAAGAGGAAGGTCAATGGAACTCAAAAGAGCAAAACATTTGTGGTACTTTTCAGTAATTCAGGAAGTTACCTGAACCCTCTCCCTTTTTTCTCTATGTAAAAGTGAAAACAAAACAAAACATTCTTTCATAGGCCAGTGAAAGATGAGATCCTGGTTCTCATGGCATATTAGATTTGGTACAACATTGTAAGTAAACAATTCTGCATTTTTTCATTGCAAAGTAATTAAAACTCCAACATTAAGGTAGCAACAATTGAAAGGTTTAATTTTCAGACCTCTGAGATCAAGAAGCTATCCTGTGTCATTCTACTAAATTTGGTTCCTTGGCAAAGTTCAATTTACTATTGAAATAGCTGCTTCAGGGACAAGAAAGAGGTTTTCTTCCCATTTTATGTGAATAGAGAAAGAAAACTTAAGAAGAATTGAATATTTTCTACATGAAATCCACTAAATAATATTTCTGTTGAGTCTGGAATGGATGGGTAGGTTGCTCATCTCTAGGTCTCATGGGGCTCTACACAGAATAGAATCATATGGATATAATTCTGAATAGCTCATAACCTCTTCTCATCTACTGCATTAAAAGGTGATTCAACCCTAGTTTTTAAATGGCAATAGTAATGAAACCCAGTCTTGGATGTTTCCTGATTCAATTAAAAATAATATTTATTAGTCACATTGCTACAGCATTTTATGGTGACTAACTGGTTTTCTGTATGATATACTATTGGATCCTCATGATCAGTAGTGTGTCAGAAAATGTTTAACAACTAGTTCTTCAGGAAAAAAAAAGTGTAAGTATGATACAGTTTTAGGTTTAATGTGCATTATTAACATTTTCCCTATCACATTTTTTGTCTAGACAGTCAATGAAACAATAAATGAAGACCTTTTTTTTTTGGTAACTTTTTGGTAGTTTCTGAGATGTAAATGATCACATTCAAAATTTAACATTTGGATTTCCAAGCTAGTTTGAGCTAACTCTCGCATACCCTTGCTATGACTGTCCTGACAGTTAAATCATATATTATTATCATTGTTATTTTAGGGATGAGGAAACTGATCTTTTAAGGTCTCAAGTAATTTGCTCAAAATGACATGAGGAGTAGTAGGTTATCTGCTCAGATTTTCTACCTGTAAGTTAAAGGATCTTTCTCCTATATCAGGCTGCTTAAAAGTGAATACTAATAAAGCCCATCTTATATATAGGCAGAAAAAAAGGTAATTCCTTGGTGAGATTTCTGGTGTTAAAGAAAGTTTCCTTATAGCCTCCCTCCCCTCAAGCAAACAGACAAACAACAGAGAATTCTACTTCCCAAAAATATCTGCTCACTGATACTTAGAATAGGACAAAGGCATCCATTACACAGAGATAAAACTTAAAATGCAGGTTTTACTCCATGGGAAAGGCTAACAGAGTTTTAAATCAATTCTAATTTATAAATGGTCAATATCAGATCGTTTTCTTGCTTATAGTTTTGAATGGGGATAGGAAGTACATGAAAGATGATGGCATGAAAGAAGCATAGAGACGAGAAAAAAAGGAAGTTCTATGAGAAGAAGGTTTCCAAAGTAAAGGAGAGACAGAGAGACAGAGAGAGAGAGAGAGAGAGAGAGAGAGAGAGAGAGAGAGAGAGAGAGAGAGAGAGAGAGAGAGAGAGAGAGAGAGAGAGAGAGAGAGAGAGAGAGAGAAAAGGAAAGCAAGAATTTCTTTCTTTCTTTCTTTCTTTTTTGAAAGCAAGAATTTATTAAGCTCCTACTGTGTCTCAGGCACTGTGCTAAGCACTTTACAAATATTATCTCATTTGATGTTTACAACAACTCTGGAAGTTGTAGGTGCTGTTATCCCAATTTTACAGTTGAGGAAACTGAGGGAAACAAAAGTTAAGCAACTTTCCCAAGGTTATACAACTAGTAAGTGAAGTAATATTTAATCAAGTTTAACTCCTTCAATTTATAGCACATTATAAACAATTTTACTATTTTGCCTACCCTGGGTGTGATTTCTACTATGTGGATAGAATCTGACAGCTTCAAAGTGTCTGGAATTCCACTTCCACAAAAAAGACAGTTGATGGATAGAAAATATCACTCCCCATAGCTGTGGACAGACCCTATAGAGCTCTCTTTGTATCCAAAATATTTAGGTCTCTAATGTTTAGTGGTCATTCGCTGATCTGAGTATAAAGAAACAGTTTTCTTTGAGAAGAAATGAATCCTTTAAGCTAACATCATTGAAAAAAAATTTTTTTTGATCTTTTTACATTTTTGTTTTAGAACTGTAGACATTCTTGTGGCAGGCAAGCTTCAATTTCTCAGGATAATGAAGCAGAAACAATTTTGGCCTTGAGCAGATCCAGAGAAATCAATTGCACCCACCCACCAGATCTTCAAATCTGCCTCACACAGTAGGTTTGCCTGCTGCCCTGCCTTAAAGTGGCCTAGGGAAGCAATTCCTCAATTCCTGTGTAGAAAGTTATTGTTAGAGAACAGTAAGGACATTGTAGGATTGATCTCCTACTGGAAAAGACCAGTAATTACTTTTACTAACACTGTAAGAGAGCCATCTAGTAGCTGGAAACAAGAATGCAGTTGGTAGAAGTTTCCCTTACCATTTGGGAATGTAGCAAATTTTCTGTATGCTGAAACTCTTAAATTGTGGTGGGGGGAGTGGGAGGATATTGTGAGTGAAGTCATTTCAGCTAGATGGTTTAACTTGCATGGCAAATTCAGGTTCAAGTTTATGCAAAGATTTGAAGTCCCAAATATAGTCTTTACCAAGAAAAAAAAGGAAAAAGAAATGCACACAGAAGCCAATTTTCTTTCCTGTCTTACCTTAAAATGTGTGCATTCAATTTTCATATCATAAAGTAGCAAGAGAGGAAAAAGCCTGTTTGCTCATACAAAGTGCAACCAATTGAATGAAGTTCCAATTGAGTTTCTTGTAGCTAAATTGGAGAGTGTATGCATTGTCTACCCCTGCCTGGGTGATGGATAAAAATGTTAATTTACATATGAAGTGACATATAATAAATATTTCTATGTAAGTTAAAAAAAGCCCATAGTTTGGACTCAAAAGTTGATTTATTTAGGCCTAAAAGTATCATAGGATCATGGATTTAAAATAAGGAATCCAGTCCTCCCTTCATCCTTCCTCCTTTACAAAGGAGAAAATTAAGCTTAGAGATGTATCCCACATATAGTAAATATTAGAAACAGAACCAAATCTAGATGTTCTGTCCAGGGCTCTTTTCATCTTTACATTGTCGCAACAGAAATCAAAAATGTTTTGAGGCTGGAAACAGCAACTTTCCAGCAAAAATGGACAAGATCAAAGAGGATCATAGATTTTGAGCTGGAAGGAGCTTTTAGAGAGATCACTGAGCCCAATGACCTAAGTTTACAGCTAAGAAAAGTAAAGGTGAGTGAAGGTAAGTGATTTTCCCAGTCCCCCAAAACTAGTAATTCTCTGAGTCAGAATTCAAACTCAGGTTTACCTGATGATAAGCCTGGATCTCTTTCGACTATAAAAATAAAGATAAAACAGTATTACTAAACTTTTAAAAATTTGACATAAATTGTATGAGTCATATATTTTTATTTTACCCACTAAAGGGCTAAATAGCTTATTTTTAAAGACATTGAGAATCTATTATATTTGGTTCAATTTTAAAGTATTTTATATGAAAATACTTTTAAGAACCTATAAAGTATATTTAGTATGAATGCATCAGACACATGGGCTCTGGTATCAGATCTTTCACTTCTTGGCCTGAGTTACATGAGGAAAATTCAATTTTTTTCAACTAAGGACCTCTCAGCACTAATTCACTGTCATATCTGATTCACTGCCATATCAGTCTCATTATTAATTGTTTCATATGCTTTTACTCTTTAATTCTTTAATTCTGTCGCCAAGGTCAAAACACACAATTCTTGACTTTGGTCCCAACAGGAAGTCCCATAGTAACTTACTGCATTTGTTGAGTCCATTTATGCATATGGCTTAAGTTTGCAAGTGGCTCTTCATGAATAAAAGAGGGACATATCCCTATAAGATGCAAACAATAGGATTCTAGTATAACATTTAAAAACATGCACTGCTAGACAAGCTTTACCCTATGGTAAAATATATTTCTTTATACTAGTCCAAAAAAAGAGCAGCTCTGATAAACCTACAAACATGTTCCCTTAGAGAGTGTGAGGAAATTGTTATTGGCATCTGTTGTTATCAAAATTAGCAGCTTGAGTGTTAAATAAGTCCATTACTCTTGCTTCTATGGAACTGCTACAGGCTGGAGGTTTGCATGCCCATAAAATAAAAGCTAGGTCTTCATCTCTCCTGTGATTTCTATTAAACGTCTATAAATCCAAACCCCCCTCTCAGGGGAAGAAGATTACACAAATGACAAAGATTTATTTTATTAAGGAGAGTACAATGAAGGCCGATGATGAGCTTCAAAAGAATGCACTGTTTTGTGTAAGAATAGAAAGCACTGCTATTTTGTACAGGAAAACAAGCTATGGTGACCACAGGTACCATGGAAAAGAAGCTGCCACTCCAAATTCCTGGTGTGTTTAATTAACTAAAGGTGACTGTAAGGTGTGTTGTCATCATTGTGTTCTGAAAACTTGCACTCATTTTTATCTCAGGATTTTTTTTTTTAAGATAAAGAAGCTACAATGAAACAAGCTTGTCTGGCTGAAATGAATCTCCCTTTCTGGGCTACCTCACCCTCAACTTCCACATAGATGTATGGTTTCAGTCCCAGGAAAGCAGTCACTACTTCAGGTTCTAGGAGTAATCCTGTGGAACTGTTCTTCTAATATTATAGCTCCTAAGTCTCACCAGTATGTTTCCCATTAAAACTCAGCAGTAGAGCCAATTATATCTAAGCAAAAACATTTACTAAAATGGTATAACAAGTACTGTAACCATAAAATATTCTCTCCATAAACCTGAGGCACAAATATGCACAGCTTTCATGAGAAAGTGGGCTCAACTTAGTGTGCCAAGATAGTATGGCACACATGTAGGAAATAAATGTAAAAAAGGCTACTCGAAACTTCCGGTACACAAGGGCCTATGTAATCTCTCTCTCTAGTCCTTCTACAATTCCCCTTATGTGTAACATCTCTGCTAGGTTATTGCTCCTCTTCATAGTCTCTTTTCTCTGCTGCCGGGGGTTCTACTTGTTGTAGCTGTTTCCTAAATTGGGTAACTGTCTTTATCTGTATCTCTTTGAAGTGTGTCTCTTGCTCCCTGATGGATATACTCTCCTAGTTGTATACTTACTCACCTTAAAGCTACATGGTTGATTTTAGAGGAAGAGAGAAAGGAGAGAAATTCCCTCTTGTCCCCCTACAGTGGTCTGCTTTGCAAGTAACCCCTGACTTGCAGTATCTCCCACTTGATATAAAAAAAAATTGCCCATACATAACTTAGTTATTTAAAGTTCCCATGGTTATGATTAGTTTATATGTTTAGCCAATCTTATTCTTCCATTTTAAATTCAGTCAGAATTCCTTATAATCAGAGTGTAACACATTGTTAGAAAAACAAAATCTCATCATATTTGCCTACATTCTCTGATGACCTCAACTGAACTTAAACCAAGTAGGTTCCACCTCTCTTACTCAAATATGAAAAAAAATGTATTTCCAATTCTATTTAGAACTGAAAGAATATGAATTAATATAATTTTTCATATAGATGTAATGGGAGACTTATGAATGAGGGCCCAGTGCTTATGACATATGTGAATTCCCTCTCTGGTATCAATTCACCAAAAGAAAGTTTGGTGATCCATTTTCTAGCCAGAAGTGATCAAGGTACTGGCACTTTGGAATGACAAGAATTTTTTTTTAAATTTTATTTATTTATTTGATTTTTAAATATATGTAGTATTTTTTTCCCCAACTCCATATAAAATAATTTTTAACATTCTTTTTAAAAATTTTAAGTTTTAATTTCCCTTTCTTCCTCCCTTCCTCCCCTCCCTCCTCATTGAGAAGGCAAGCAATTTGATATAGGTTATACATGTGTAGTCATACAAAACATTTTCATACTAGGCATGTTGTAAAAGACAACAAATACTCTTCCCCCCAAAAAAAGAACAATAAAGTAAAAAAAATGCTTTAATATGTATTCAGACTTCATAATTTCTTTCTCTTGAGACAGATAGTATTTTTCACATAAGTCCTTTGGAATCACCTTGGATCATTATGTTGCTGAGAGTAACTAAGTCATTCACAGTTCATCATTATACAATATTGTTGTTAGTATGTTCAATATTCTCCTGTTTCTGTTCATTTCACTTTGTGTCAGTTCATGTAAGTTATTCCAGATTTTTCTGAGAGCATCTTGCTCGTCATTGCTTATAAGAATATTAAATTACAATCATATACCAGAACTTGTTCAAACATTAGGGAGCATCCCCTCCATTTCCAATTATTTGATGCCACCAAAAGAGCTACTGTAAATATTTGAATACATATAGGTCTTTCCCCACCCTTTTTAAAAAATATCTTTGGAATACAGACCTTGTAGCGGTATTGATGGGTCAAAGTGTATGCACTGTTTTATACCCCTTAAGGCATAATTTCAAATTGTTCTCTAGAATGGCTGAATCAGTTCACAAATTCACCTACAATGCATTAGTGCCTCAATTTTCCCACATCCATTCCAACATTTGTCATTTTTCTTTTCTGTCTTATTAGCCAACCTGATAGGTATGAGGTGGTAGCTCAGAGTTGTTTTAATTTACATTTCCGTAATCAATAGTGATTTAGAGTATTTTTTCATATGACTTTAGATACCTTTGATTTCTTCATCTAAAAACTGCTTGTTTATATCATTTGACTATTTATCAATTGAGAAATAGATCTAATTTTTAAAAATTTGACTAAATTTTCTATATATTTGAAAAATGAGGCCTCTGTATCAGACATACTTGCTTTAAATTTTTTTCACAGTTATGGTTACTAACTATATTTCCTTCTATCCTATTTCCATCCTGTTTCTCCTACTCTCTCTTTTATTTGACCCTATCCATCCTCAAAAGTGTTTTACTTCTAATTACCACATCCTCCAATCTGCCCTTCCTTCTATCAGCCATCCCCTTTCCTTACTACCTTTCTGTAAGGTAAGATAGATTTCTATACTTGAGTGTGTATATTATTTCCTCTTTGAGTCAAATACAATGGAAATAAGGTTCAAGCACTCCTATGCCACCCTACCACCTCTCTAATCTTCTCATACACTATAAAAGCTCTTTTGCTTTTCTTTTATGTGAAATAACTTACCCCATTCAAACCCTCCACTTCCCTTTCTCCTAATGAGTTCCTTTCTCATTCCTTAATGTTATTTTTTTTAGATATCATCCCATCATATTCAAGTCACATCTATGCCTTCTATCTATGTATACTCCTTCTAAATGCCCTAATAATGATAAAGTTCTTAGGAGTTATGTGTCATTACCCTATGTAGGAATGTAAGCAGTTTAGCCTTATTGAATCTGACAAAGGAGTTTTTAATTGGCTTGAGGTTAGTGCCATCATCAGGGCTAAGGACAATTAGAAAACTTCTGATTATCACCTGGCACCTTAGCATCTATCTCATGGCTACAAGAAGAGTCACCAAGTCTCCATGTGTTGGACTGACAAGAGACAGGGAATGTTATATGTCCTAAAGATAGAGATCTCATTGAAAAATTAAAATAAGTTATTCCCTACTTCATTTTTTTCAATTATTTTCCTTGTCACCAAGGCTAAAAATTCTCAAAAAACATCTTCTTAAGTCTTCTTATTATAGTTGAAATTCTTTGTTTTTTTTTAAACTGAGCTCTTTATTTAATTTATTTCTAGTTTTCAACATTCACTTCCACAAGATTTTGAGTTCCAAATTTTCTCCCCATCTTATCCTGCCTCCAACCCCAAGACAGTGTGCATTCTGAATACCCTTTCCTCTAATCTGCCCTCCCTTCTATCTCCCCACCTTCTCTTAACCCTGTCCTCTTCCATTTTCTTGTAGTTCAGGATAGATTTCTGTACCCCATAGCCTGTATATCTTATTTGCCAGTTGTATGTAAAAACAATTTTTTAAAATTTGTTTTTAAAACTTTGTGTTCTACATTTTCTCCCTCCCTCCCTCCCCACCTACCCTCATTGAGAAGGCAAACAACTTGATACAGGTTATACTTGTCTAGTCATGCAAAACACTTCCATAGTGGTCATGCTGTGGAAAACCAACAATATTTCCCTTCATCCTATCCTGCTCCCTGTTTATTCTATTTCTTCTTCGACCCTGTCCCTCCTCAGAAGTGTTTGCTTCTGATTACCTCTTCCCCAAATCTGCCCTCCCTTCTATCATTTCCCCACTCTCTTATCTCCTTCCTCTCTATTTTCTTGTAGGGTAAGATAGCTTTCCATACCCAACTGAGTGTGTATGTTATTGCCTCCTTAAGCCAAATTCAAAGAGAATAAGATTCACTCATTCCCTCTAACCTTCCCCCTCCACTATAAAAGCCTTTTCTTGTCTGTTTTATGTGAGATAATTTACCCCATTCTACCTCTCCCTTTCTCATTCTCCCAGTATAATCCTCTCTTACTCCTTAATTTTATTCTCCATATATCACCCATTCATCTTCAACTCACACTATGTCCTCTATCTATCAATCCATCTACACATATAATTTTTCTCCCTGCAACTACCCTAATACTGACAAAGGTTTCATGAGTTACAAATATCATCTTTCCATGTTGGAATGTAAACAGTTCAATCTTAATAAGTCCCTTATGATTTCTCTTTCTGGTTACTTTTTCATGCTTCTCTTGAATCTTGTATTTGAAAGTCAAATTTTCTATTCAGCTCTGGCCTTTTCATCATGAATGGTTGAAAATCCTCTATTTCACTGAATGACCATTTTTTCCCCTGAAGGCTTATATTCAATTTTTCTGGGAGGTGAGTCTTGGCTGTAATCCTACCTCCTTTGCCCTCCAAAATATCATATTCTAAGCCCAGTGGTCCCTTAATGTAGAAGCTGCTAAATCTTGTGTTATCCTGATTGTGTTTCTACAATACTTGAATTGTTTCTTTCTGGCTGCTTGCAATATTTTCTACTTGACCTGTGAACTCTAGAATTTGACTACAATATTCCTAGGAGTTTTCCTTTGGAGATCTCTTTCAGGAAGTGATTGGTAGATTCTTTCAATTTCTATTTTATATTCTGGTTCTAGACTATCAGGGAAGTTTTCCTTGATAATTTCTTGAAAGATGATTCTAAGCTCTTGTTTTGATCATGGATTTCAGGTAGTACAATAATTTTTAAAATATCTCTCCTGGATCTATTTTCCAGGTCAGTTGTTTTTCTAATGAGATATTTCACATTGGCTTCTATTTTTTCATTCTTTTGGTTTTGTTTTACAATGTCTTGATTTCGCATAAAGTCACTAGCTTCCAATTGCTCCATTTTATTTTATTTTATTTTATTTTATTAGGCAATTGGGATTAAGTGATTTGCCCAGGGTCACACAGCTAGTAAGTGTCAAGTGTTTGGTCTGAGATCAAATTTAAATTCAGGTCCTCCTGACTTCAGGGCCATTGCTCTATCCACTGTGCCACCTAGCTGCCCCCTCTATTCTAATTTTTAAGGAAATATTTTCTTCAGTGAGCTTTTGGGCTTCCTTTTCCATTTGGCCAATTTTGCTTTCTAAGACATTCTTCTCCTCATTGGCTTTTTGGATCCCTTTTGCCATTTGGGTTAGGCTATTTTTTTAAGGTATTATTTTCTTCGGTATTTTTTTGGGTCTCCTTTAGCAAGCTGTTGACTAGTTTTTCATTATTTTCTTGCATCACTTTCATTTCTCTTCCCAGTTTTTCCTCTACTTCTCTTACTTGCTTCTCAAAATCCTTTCTGAGCTCTTCCATGCCCTGAGACTGATTCATATTTTTCTCGGAGGCTTTGGATGTAGGAGCTTTGACTTTGTTGTCTTCTTCTGGGTGTACATTTTCATCTTTGTCACCAAAGAAAGATTCTATAGTCTGACTTTTTTTGTGCAGTTTGCTCATGATCCCAGCCAATTACTTGAGTTTTAAACTTTTTGTTAAGGTAGGGGTCTGCTTCTAGTGTGGCAATTGTACTGTCCCATGCTTCAGGAGTTTTATGCAACTGTTTTTAGAGTTACTTCTAGGGACCTGTGAATTTTCAGTTCTTCCAAGATGATATGATAAGGGGTGAGGTGTTTACTCCTTTCCTGGCCTGTGCTGTGGTCTATGAGTGACCACAAGCACTCTTTTCTGCCTTGGAGGTGTGAGGAGGATTCCCTCTCTACTGCCCTACAAGCTCCTCCTCACCCCCAGATCGCCACCCAGAATTGTGACCCAGATCTAAGCACAGGCAAAGCAAGAAAATCCTGCCTCAGCACCATCAAAGAGATCCCTGCAATTCCCCTCTGATCAGCCACTTGATTCCTCCTCAGTCTGTGGGCCAAGAGCTCCAAAAGCAGCCACCACCCTGGGGCTGCAGCCAGGACTGGGGCTGGGAACAAGCTTTTCTCTCACTGTGGACACAGAGTTTTCCTACTGACCTTCTAAGTTGCCTTTGGCATCTGTGGTTTGAGAAATCAAGTGCCATAGCTGCCTATGATTCAGTCCTCTAAAGCCTGCTCCAGGTTTGCTGAGACCTGGTCTTCGACTGCACACCTATGCTGGACTGCATTTCTCTACTAGTGTGTCATGATAGACCTTTCTAATAAACCATCCAGGTTGTTGGAAATTTGTTTCTCTCTGCCTTTTTGTGGGTTCTGCTGCTCTCAAATTTGTTTTGAGCCATTTTTATAGGCATTTGGAAGGGTTTGGGGGAGAGCTCAAACAATTCACTGCTTTTACACTGCCATCTTGGCTCCACCCCTGAAATTATTTGTTTTTATAACAACTACAAGTATCAATGTGTATTGATTGATATATCCATCTCCCGTTCTCTTCTGAAAGAAAAAAATCACTAAATATAACAGAATAAAATAGAAAAAAAATGACAATTTAGCAAAACCAAGTCTAAAAGGAGCCACAGAATATTCACAGAGCTATGCTGCCAGCTTCTGGAGAGGAATAAAGGTCCTAAGAACTCTGGGGGTGAAGAAACAATTCCTTTGTCAGATGCCGAGCCAGAAGAGATGACTAAGTTTGACTTACTTAATCTTTCCAAGGTTGTAACCTTCTCTCAGTCTCTATTATTCCTAGAAATAGCTTTTGACAGTACTATTTGAGTTCATCTCATGAGAATGGAGGATAAGATAGCACTTCCCTCAAAACTCTTCCTGGCAACACGAAAACCCCACACAGATGGTACTTATGGTAGAAGGACTCAACTAGTTTAGTTTGAGCCTGATTCTATGGCTTGATTGATTATTCTGAGCTGTATTTCCTTCCCTAATTATAGGTGATTTAATAATCTCGTATTGAGCTTGTTATGCACTAAAACCCTCTGTCATTTTTGAAAGATACAGCTCTGTGGAAGTGCTTCTCCCTTTTTCTACTTGTGAAACTGATTTTTTTGACTGGCAACGGTGTTGCATATTTGTAATTGCTGCTCCTGGGGAGGCTGAGGCTGATGGATTACTTAAGATTTGGAGTTCTGAGCTACTGTGGGTTAAGCTGATTAGATGTCCACACTAAGTCCAGAATCAATATACTAAACCCTAGGAAAAAGAAAGTTAATGAGGACACAAGGCTGCCTAAGGAGAGTCGCACTGGCCCAGGTCAGAAACAGAGTTCCTTCACTTTAGTGAGACTGGGCTCATGAGTGGCTACTGAACTTCTGTTTGAGATACAGACATACAGTCTCAGGAAGGAAAAGGAAGGGGAGTGTTTAATATCCAGATGTGATACATTTATCTCTATGCAATCTCATTCTTTTATACTCATCTAATGATTGACTCTCTTGAGAGATCTTTTTGGTTCTAGACTATAATCCATTGAGTTATTCCCAGCTTTATGCCATTTGCAAATTAGATTAGTATGTCATCTATACCTTTATTCAACTCACTAATAAAACTGTGAAACATCCCAGAGATGAGCACAGATATCTGGGGTATTCCATTGGACACCTTCCCATATGTTGACGCTAAACCATTTACAACTCTGTTTTGAGTCCAGCCATTCAGTAAGTTCTGAATACATATGTTTATCTTATCATCTCCAGGGCTTCTTAAACTGTGGGTCATGACCCACAGTTGAAGAAGTACTGAAGGGGTCACACTTGGAAAAAAAGTTTAAGAAGCACTGTATTTCTAAGACATATTTTTTTCCCACTTTTCCCACAATAATAGGAGATAATTTGTGAAAAGTTGTACAAAAATCCAGACAAAAGACATTTACAACATTAATAGTTTAGTCATCCTTTCTTAAAATAAAAAAGAAAATAAGTTTCGTCTGAAATTACTTGTTTTTTGATGAAGCTATGCTGGATCTTTGTGATAATCATTTCCCTGTCTAAATGTTCACCACCTATCTCTTTAGCAATCTATACCACAATTTTCTAAGTCATTGACCTTTAGATACTTTTCTTCAGTTTTTGAAAATTGGAGAAATGATTTTCCTTGTCCAATCTGGAAGTGGCTCTTCCATTTTCTTTATTATTTTATCATTGACATTGATTCAACATCTCTCAGTTCTTTATTTAAAGATGTAGCTTACCAAGACAGGTGATTTTAATTAATTACAACTCTTACTAACTCTGCTTATCTTAGGGATCAGCTCCCTATCATCATTTTTGTTCTGATATTTCCAAAACAATGGTCATTCTCTTTTGCAGTAAAAGAGACAAAATATGAATTAAGCAGTTTCATCTTCTATCTGCTCTCAATTGTCTTTGGAAGGAGGAGGAGGAGGAGGAGGAGGAGAGAAGAAGAAGAAGAAGAAGAAGAAGAAGAAGAAGAAGAAGAAGAAGAAGAAGAAGAAGAAGAAGAAGAAGAAGAAGAAGAAGAAGAGGAGGAGGAGGAGGAGGAGGAGGAGGAGGAGGAGGAGAGGAAGGAAGGAAGGAAGGAAGGAAGGAAGGAAGGAAGGAAGGAAGGAAGGAAGGGTTAGACACTTTTTTGGGGTTGTATTAGTTTCCTTTGTTAATCTCACCTCATTCTGAGCTTTAGGACTCCTGGCATTACTTTACCAGGAAGATGCTATGCTCTTATATTCATTCATGTTATCTCGACTTGTTGTTATCTTTTGGACATTCTTTTAAAAATCGTAAATGGATTAGTGAGTTCTCTGTGCATTCACACCCCTCTTAATAGAAAAATCCCATTTCCCCCTCACTTGAATTATTTCCCTTTGTGTCTTTAGAATTTTCACTTTTGAGTATGGTCTGGTTTGGTTTTCTTATTCACTCTGCTACACTTTTTCATTTTATTAGATTATTTGATCCATTCAAATTAAAATTACAAGTCTTAGACTATATTTCCCCCTTGTTTATTTCTTTATCATTGTTTAAAAATATAGTCTACGTCTCAATTAGTGCAAATAATGAATCTGGTGAATGGTCAAATTATTCAAATTCTCACTGTGTATTTCTGTTGGACTGAAACCAATTACCAAGTTTTATATAATTATGATGTTGAATAGTAAAACTTTGAATACATATGATCACTTCATGAGATTTATTGCTTTTCTCTCCCTTTCTTTTTAGTCAGCACTTTGTCCCTGTGATGTGTATTGCTTAAACTACTTTGATGACAATTTATTTCCACAGACTCTCTTCCACTCATTTGTCTACTTTTGCTTTAACTTAAAGGTTTTATTTAAGTAAATTATTTTTTCTTTATTTTCCATAGTCAATTAAATATTTCTTCCCCTATCATCTCCTTTTCTCTTCCCTCTCATTTAAATGGTTAGTCCAAAATCTCCCTTCCTCCAACTTAAGTTTATTAGTTTTCTTTAACTGTGTCTTTTGTTCTGTTTGTTCACTGAGTTCTCTTCCCTTCCATTCAATCCTGAATCTTCTTTTTTAACACTGTGCATTTATTTATTCTTTTCTTGTCTTCTCTGAATTCCTTGTAGGTTTAAAGCTATTGAAGTATGGATTTGAGTTCTCTTTTCTGGCAATTTTTATATTATTATCTTTCTAAAATTTGCCTCATCCTCCCTTTTTTCTGCTGTGCTTCACTGTTAGAAGTTTTATGTTGCAAGGGAAGCAATGCCAGTCAGAAGTAGTACATCATGATATCAATTACCTTGCATCCTAAAATACTTGACCTGGTTTTATACTGGTTCTAATTTCTTCCCCATGATCAACGTCTCTTCCATGGGCCTTACCATCTTGTCTTTGGCTCCTTCCTAAAAATAAAAATTGTGTGCCATCTGACCCTTTAAATGCTCACATCTCTTCTACTGGGGTATGGTGGTGTTTAATGGAGGCAACACATTCTCCCAGAGAATTTGTGTCTCAAGGCATTGCAACACCCTCCTCTAATCTTGGAGTCCTTATTTCCCTTCATAGGCAATTAGAGCACTATTCAGTAGAATCATCTCCTCTTTTCTGGGATGAGATCCACCCTTCCAGTACTAGACTCAATTCTTCCCTTCTCCCACCTCACAGCTACTCCTGAAATACTTATTCTTGCCAACAGACTAGAGAAATAATTATTAAATCATTGTTCACCCATGGACTAGATAGAAGAGTACAAAGTTTTGCTCTGTATCATTTCATTATTTAAAGATATTTCATTTTAACTCTACAGGTCAATATTTTTTTCTTAAAAATAATCATTAAGTACCTAATTGATTTTACTTTCCCTTTCCTTTATACTTTTATTTATTTATTTATTTTCTAGTATTATTTAATTATATTTTTTGTCTGCTGTTTTTTCAAGTCTAATGGTTTACTAAACTCCTTTTCTTTCCCACCTCCCCACCACAAATCATAGCTACCCTTAGGAATGGCTAAAATACCTGTACTTTATTGAAAATCCACCTTTTTTGCTCAAGTTTTCAAGGTATGCCATTTTGGATTACAGCTTGGGGTAGAAAAAACTCTATTTTGTAGAAAAGTTTTTGTCTGTTTGCTTGTTTTCTCCTAAAAGTCAAGGAAGATGTTCTTGAGACGTTATTGGTCCCATTGGGTTAAAACTCAAGTTATTGATAGAGCTTCCCTTTAGAATGTCACCCTTTCACATAGTCTGGGTGAGTTTCTCTAAAAGATGGGGACACTGTCCCAGAGACTTGATTATTCTACTTCATATACAAAAATTAGTGAATCCTCTGCAAATGACAGGTAATACAACTTGAAATTTCTTTCAATTTGTTTTTTTTATGTGTTGTAATAAAATCTGAGCCTATAAAAGTTTTGTCATCTATTCAAATGCCTGTCACATCAATAAGTGATGCAATTAGCTCCTGAAAGATAGATTCTTGGTACAAGAAGGGATGAAATATTTGGATATTCTTGAAGGCATGACTTAGAAAGATTGATAGTGATTTCTAGGAACAAGAGGTCTTAGGTTCAAAGAGCCAGTGGCATGTTATCAAAAGGGATAAACAACGATCAAAAAAACCAGAACAACAGGATTGCAGCATCACACAGTCTTCCCCTACCTCACACAATGGTTACAAAATACTTGTCAAATGCCTTAATACCACTGAAACCTTGCAATGCTTGTAATAAATTATAGGTGTTCATATTTTCCAGAAAGTCTATAAAATTGGGCGAGTGAGAATAAATCACATTTTTATTTTTACTCATCTGCAACCTCTAAAATTTAGCATTTCCTTAATTATGAAGATAAAAATGAATATCATTCTAAGAGATGCATAGACATCACCAAACAATCAACAGAGTGTCTATGGACACAAAGAAGGTTAAAGAATCCTAAAAGAGGTAATGCATGAGAAAGGTGATGGAGAGAAAAAAACACTTCTTCACAAGAAGGAATTGCAAATTAATATAATTGCAATAGAAAGCTAGATGAGATGGGAGCAAAGGAACAGGGAGAATTAGTTATTAGACTCTGACTGAGCTAGGAAAGGTGATGGGAAAAAAATTAAGCAAACTAAAGAGAGGAGGAAGAATAATAAAAGTAAACTCAAAGAGTTTGAGATTGGGTAAGGTTCACATTCAAATCACTATATTATCAAACTCTACTGGATATCCAGTGAACATATGAAAATCGACATGTCTAAAACTTAACTCATTATATTTCCCTTAAACTCTCCTTATTTCCCTATTATTGTAGAGGGCAACATCATCCTCCCAGTCTCCCAGGTTCACAAGCTAGACATGATCCTAGATTCTTCCAACTCACATATCCAATCTGTTGCCATGGCCTGTTGATTTCATTTTGGCAACATTCCTCCAATATACCCCTTTCTCTTCTCTGGCACTGCCAACACTTTGATTCTGACACTTATCATCTCAAATATGGACTATTTCAATAGCCTTTTGGTGGGTATGACTGCTTCAAATCACCAGCCACTGTAGTACATCTTCCATTCAGCTATCAAAGTGATTTTCCTAAAGCATTGGTCTGACATGCCATTCCTCTACTCAATGGTTGGTTGCTGTTCTTTATGCTTGACGTGGACCAAAATGACATCACTAGGTTAACGTACAGTGTATTTGACTGTGACTGATCAGATCAAACATAAGTTCAGAAGGCTCTGCCACAGGTCAGCCACAAGTAGTCCATGTGGACATTTGGAGTCAGTGTCTCTAAATTTGCTCATCTCATGTTTCTTTGGAGCTACTGCAATTTCGCTTTGCTCACAGGGCAAAGTGCCTTCTTTGATGTGGGCCTGCCATACTGGACATTCCTCTGCCAGTGTCTCCCATATCTTGTAATCAATTCCAAAGTTCTTCAGATCATGAGATTGTCCTTCTATCACTTCTTATGACTTCCATGTGAGCTCTTGCTTTTTGGGAGTCCTTGGTCAGATCAATGAACATTATGTACAGACTTCTGTTCTGCCCATGGCATTTCTCCTGGAGTTATTGGGCAGCAAATACCATATAGACTGTTCCTAAGCCCTTTCTAAAGTCACACTAGCTCTAGGATAGATAACCATCTTCCACGTGAAGGATCAGCCTGTTAAACAAGACTCTGGAATGAATCCTCCTGGCAATGCCTAAGAAAGAGACCCCATTGTGATTGTCACAGGACAACCTATTTCTCTTTCCTTTATAAGGATGACAGTGGAGGCTTTCTTGACCTCCTGAGGAATAACCTCCTCTTGCCATACAACCCAGAGGATCTCTGTCAGCTTTTGTATGAGCAGTGGACCTCTGACATGTAAATTTCAACTGGATATAATCAGCACCACGTGCTTTGCCACATGAGAGGAGCCTAATGATATTCAAAACCTCTTCTTTAGTTGGACATTTGGCTAGAGAGAGATTGACTTTAGTTGAGCTATGTAGTGAATGACTTCAGCATTGATTAATGATGATCTGTTGAGAACTCAAGGGAAGTGTTCAGTCCATAAGATCATTTCGTTATCATAAATCAATGTAGCTCCATCAGCACTGAGTAGTTGAGATGCACCAAAGGTGTTTGTCCCATAAATCGCCTTTGGGGCATTA
The DNA here is from genome assembly GCF_003287225.1 of Phascolarctos cinereus. Lineage (NCBI taxonomy): Eukaryota > Metazoa > Chordata > Mammalia > Diprotodontia > Phascolarctidae > Phascolarctos > Phascolarctos cinereus. The sequence goes on from NW_027555847.1 coordinate 259,709,498, forward strand.
TAAAAATGCTTTGGATTGTTGCTCTTAGTGTAAAATTGAATTTCATCTAAGCTTAACTTGTATTTTACTTTTGATGGAGTTAAACTCTGCCTTCTTAGAGATGGACAGACTCTCTTGCTGGTAAACCCTGTGGAGTTCTCATTTTTCCTTTAGAAGCTTCTGAATTTCCCCACCATTTTTGTCAAACCAACATTGATTTGTGAGTGTGCTTTGGCACAAATGAGTAAATGTGTTGCTGCACACCAAATCTCTGAAAACTGGTTACTCCTTTTCTCCTCCACTGTTGCCAACCATGTGTTGGCTCAGTTTTACCTCTGTTAGCAACAAACTGTTCACATGTGGAGAAGCACTCAATCTGTTGACATTAACTCTTCTGGTAGTTGTCTTCCCTTTGGGCCACGGCTTTTTTTCACATTTATCTATTTTATTTTTAATTTAAAGACTAAACAACTATTTCGATAGCATAATATAATAAAAAAAGATGATTACACATGAAACTGTAAATCTGTTATGTACCACTTCTATTTCTTTTAAATAAATAATAAGTGGAATACAAACTTTAGCTTGGAGGGGATAAATCTGTTATCAATACACCACTCTGCACCATACATCCCCTTTGTCACTCTAACATCCTCTGTTTCTTCTCCTTGAAATGACATCATTTATTAAATGCTAATGTTTGCTGAGATGTTGCATCCTTGAAGTTTTATTGGATTTAGGTAAATGGAAGACAGTGTTGGTGATGAAAAATTCATGAAACTCACAACTCTTCAGTAGCAAATGACTGTTACTATTGCTTTTTCCAACTCTGTTCCTCCCAGATTGCCTGCCATGTCTGGTAGTCTGTGCCTACTCTAGCATTAAAGTTGCCCAAAATCATAAGTTTGTCCTCTTTTGTCATATTGATGATCTCTAGGTTTTATAAAAAAAATTTGACCTCATCAGGGTTTATCATGGTGGGAGCATACACACTGATGATGGTGGCATGGTGCTTTCCTGCAAGTGGCAATTGCATTGTCATGAGCCTACCATTCACTACTATTGAGAGGCAGACATACTTGTTGAGTAGATTAGTTTCTATTGAGAAACCTATGGCAGTTTCACAATGTTCCTCATCACAGTGGCCACTCCAGAAACACGAGTATCTAGATCCAATTTCAATTTAGACTTCATTTGCGAGCCTTGTTTTACTCAGGGCTTCTATTTGAATGAGATATTCTTTCATAGGAACTGCTGTTCATCTTTCAGGTTTACTGAATTTCATGTTGTCCATAAGGGTGTGCACATTGCACCTACTAATGGTGAGTGGAATTATCTTCACTTTTTGTACATTTGTCTTTTATTGATTTATTTACACATTTATTTATGTATTTATATATTTGTTCATTCATTCATTCATTCATTCATTCATTCATTCATCATTGATCCATCCCTCCATCCGTTCATTCACTTATCTATCTATCTATCTATCTATCTATCTATCTATCTATCTATCTATCTGTCTGTCTGTCAATTTGTCTGTCTGTCTGTCTGTCTATCTATCTATCTATCTATCTATCTATCTATCTATCTATCTATCTGTCTGTCCATCTATCCATTTTTGTTTCGACTACTGTGACAAGCAGGACAGGGTGGGTGAAGCAGGCAAATTTTTAAAAAAAAATTATTTATTTTTAGTTTTCAACATTCACTTCTAAAAGATTTTGTGTTCCAAATTTTCTCCCTATCTCATTCCTCCTCCACCTCAAGATGGCAGGCATTCTGAATACCCCTTCCCCTAACCTGCCCTCCCTTTTATCTCTCCTCCCCTTCTCTTTCCCCCTACACCTTCAATTTTCCTGTAGGGCAGGATAGATTTCTATACCCAATTGCCTGTATATCTTATTTCCCAGTTACATGTGAAAACAATTTTTTTAACATTTGTTTTTAAAACTGTGGGTTGCAACTTTTCTCCCTTCCTCCCTCCCCACTCACCCTCATTGAGAAGATAAGCAACTCAATGTAGGTTATACATGTGTAGTCATACAAAACACTTCCACAGTAGTCATGTTTTGAAAAAGTAAGTATATTTCACTTCATCCTATCCCACCACCCATTTATTCTGTTCTCTCTTTTGACCCTGGCCCTCCTCAGAAGTGTTTGCTTCTGATTACCCCCTCTTCCAATCTGTCCTTACCTCTATCATCTCCATACTCTCTTGTTCCCTTCTCCCTTATTTTCCTGTAGGGTAAGATAGTTTTCCATACCCAATTGAGTGTGTATGTCATTCCCTCCTTAAGTCAAATGAGATGAGAATAAGATTCACTCATTCTGTCTCACTTTCCCCCACTTCCCCTCCACTGTGAAAGCCTTTTCTTGTCTGTTTCGTGTGAGATAATTTATTCCATTCTACCTCTCTCTTTCTCCTTCTTCCAGTATAATCCTCTCTCATTCTTCAATTTTATTCTCCAGATATCACCCATTCATCTTCAACTCTTCTTGTGCCCTTTATCTGTCTATTTACATGTAATTTTCCCCTCCAACTACTCTAACACTCATAATCGTCTGATGAGTTACAAATATTATCTTTCCATGCAGGAATGTGAACAGTTCAATCTTAATGAGCTCTCTATGATTTCTCTTTCTTGTTTCCCTCTTCATGTTTCTCTTGAATCTTGTTTTTGAAAGTCAAGTTTTCTATTCAGCTCTGGTCTTTTCATCAAGAATGTTTGAAAGTCCTCTATTTCACTGAAATGTCCATTTCCCCCCCTGAAGGATTACACTCAGTTTTCCTGGGTAGGTGATTCTGGGTTGTAATCCTATCTCCTTTGTCCTCCAAAATATCATATTCCAAGCATTGAGGTCCCTTAATGTAGAAGCTGCTAAATCTTGTGTTATCCTGATTGTATTTCCACAATACTTGAATTGTTTCTTTCTGGCTGCTTGCAATATTTTCTCCTTGACCTGGGGACTCTGAAATTTGTTTACAATATTCCTAGGAGTTTTCCTTTGGGGATCTCTTTCAGGAAGTGATTGGTGAATTCTTTCAATTTCTATTTTGCCCTCTGGTTCTAAAACGTCAGGGTAGTTTTCCTTGATGATTTCTTGAAAGATGATGTCTAGGCTCTTTTCTTGATCGTGGTTTTCAGATAATCCAATAATTTTGAAATGATCTCTCCTGGATCTATTTTCCAGGTCAGTTGTTTTTCCAATGAGATATTTCACATTGTTTTCTATTTTTTCAGCCTTTTGGGTTTGTTTTACAGTATCTTCATTTCTCTTGGAGTCATGCGCACACATACATGTCACTCTCTTAGTGGCATTATTTAAAAATTAAGGGGAATAGAGGAATAGGTATAGATGAACTCAGCTATAATAAATAACTTTGTAGACATTTAATGTATATACACACATCACATATATGTGAACAAATATACGGTATCTGTATACATTATATAATTATGGTTGAGTCCTTTTATACCCAGCAAATAATGATATTGTTTCTTTCTTTTGTTGATTTCATGTTGGACAAAGATGTGCCTTTCTTAGAGATACTGTCACAAAATCTTGGTGGTCTAGAAGTATCTGACTGAAAGTAGAGAAATATTACTCACAGCTCTGCAGGTTCCCATACATGCTTGAATTTAGACGACTTTTATAAAGAAGTTCTGGCCATAAGAGACTAACTGGATCAGGACACAGTACACTCTGGAACAGTATTGGACCAGTTGATAGTAAAGGAAAGTAAAGGCATGCAGCATTACTTATCTGATGGCTATGAGCTGAGGACAGTGTGTTTTAAGGATAAAAAACAACTCTTTATTCATTCCTCAGCTGTCAGACAAAACAACTTGAATTTCGGAAGCTTTATTTTTTAATAGAGAACTGAGGCAAATATAGAAAAATAAGAGCCATTCACCAATTGAAAAATGGTCAAAGGCTATGAAAAATCAATTTTCAGAAGAAGAAATCAAAGGTATCAATAATCCTATGGGAAAATACTCTAAATTACTATTGATTATAGAAATATTAATTAAAATATCTCTGAGGTACTGCCTTACACTTATCAGATTGGCTGACATGACAGAAAAGGATGGCAAGGATGTGAAAAAATAAGGACATTAATGCGCTGTTGGTAGAGTTTGGAACTGGTCAAACTATTATAAAGAAAAAATTTGAATTATGCTCAGAGACCTTTAAACTGTGTATACTTGTTGTCCTAGCAATGCTCCTACTATGGCTGTATCTCAAAGAAGTCAAAGAAAAGGGAACAGTACCTCTATGTATAAAAAAATATATTTATAGCAGCTGTTTTTGTGGTGATAAAGAATTGTCCTTGCATTGACCAGTCAGGGAATATTGTCACAAGTCTCCCACTGACAAAAAGAGGGAAATTTAGAAAATCAAATGATCCTGATTCCATTTGTTAATTGATTCTATTCCATATCACCCCTAATAGTTTGTAAAGTTGCCCAAGCTATGTTTCTTTGTCTCTGAACTTGGTTTAGAAATTCAGCAGGCCTGTAATGAGCTAAGTTCGGAAATCCAATTCCCCCACTAATCACCAAATGCCCTTGACTGTTTTTCACTTCCCTTGAGGTATGGTGGAAGAAAATTATAACAATTGTGATATTTCTTTTATTGATTATATTATTTCCCTACTTGTGCTTGTATTGCTGTTGTGGATTATGCTTTCAATGTAATTCATTGGTCAGCTCTTCTGTTTCCTCCATGTTAATGAAACCACTAGGGTACCACTCAGGGAACTTTGCAGAAGAGGGAGCCAGAATCTGAGAATGTGACCTATGACTCTACAATTAATGTAAACTATCTTATGTAAATATAAATAGCAAAAAAACTCCCGACTATCCAAAGAAAAAAAAAACTTGCACATGACCTTGGGACATCCCTAGCACTATTCCTTCTTCATTCTGTTTCTGTATAATATCTGACCTGTCCTAAGGGTGGTGTGAAGATGCAATACTCTGTCCTGCTGCCACCCAAGATGGTTGGTCTTATGAGTAAACTCTGTTAAACTCCTCCAATAAGCTCTAATAAATCTCCACATATATCTCCATGCTGCCATGGGCTATCCTTCTTTCTCTAGTAGATGGATGGATACACATACATAACCATGTATGTTTAAAATATTTATTACTGTTTGGTCATATTGATCTCTTCATTACAGTCTCTTGACAAAGATGCTGAAGGAGTTTTTCATTTCCTTCTCCAGTGGATTAAAATAAACAAAAATTAATCAGCTTGATTCCAGGGTCTCACGGGTAGTAACTATCTGAGGCCAGATTTGAACTCAAGATGAAGAATCATTTTAACTCTAGGACCAGCACTCTACCCACAGTATACCAATGCCAAAACAGAAACAAAATATCTACATATTTCAAAGACATAATGCTAAAGATATTAAATGTGTCTGATTTCTTAGTCCTGACGCAACCTATCAGTCAGTCAATAAGCATCTATTAAGCTCTTAGTATGTTCCAGACACTGTGCTAATCTCTGGTTATACAAAAAAGATTGGTAAAAGATAATTCCTGCCATAAAGGAGCTTATAATCAACAATGAACAAAATATTTACTCTTAAAATGCTATCCAAAAGTTATAATTCTCCCTAAAAGAGACCCTCAATTAAATGGCTAAAATATCAGAACCAAATTCTGTTCCTGTTACATGCAAGAACAATAAGTTAAAATTCAAGAGAAATTATTGTATATAAAATAATATTGTGTCATAAGATACAATGAAGGGAATGGTGTCAGAGAAACTTGGGAAGACTTGTAGGAACTTACATAATGAAGTGAGCAGAACTAGAAAAGCAATTTTTTTGTGTTTAAAAACTAAAACAAAACAAAACAAAAACTTTCAAGTTTTAAGAACTCTGATCAACACAAAGATAGTTGCAAAGGACAGATGATGAAGCCTGTTGTCCACCTCCTGACAGAGAAATGATGGTCACAAAATACAAGAATACCTATTTTTGGACACTATGAATGCTGTAATTAATTTTGCTTGACCGTGCATATTTTCTTTTTCTTTCTTTTAGTAGAAGAAGAGTAAGAGTAATCTGTTAAAAAAAAGGATTTTAAAAAATAAATTTTAAGAGAAACTATATTCTGTGTAGTTACTTAATCCGTTTTTTAAATACTACATTGGGTTTAGATTATTTATATCCACTTTAGATTAACAATTCAACTCTGAACATCCAAATCAGAATTAGTTCTCAACTCTGTTATTTGATAGTTGTAGTACACTACAGCTTTTGCACAGCCTTAGTCACTGTCTGGTAGAGGGAACAGTTGAACCTTTCTTTTTTACAACATAGAGGATTCTCCAAGCTTTGTCATTGCTGCATTTCTTGTAATTTGATCAATATTGCTATGACATCTGCCTTTTTTAATTGTGACACCATGCAGTACAGCTCTGAACTTCATAAAACATATTCATTTATCATCTTCTGACAGCAGATAGTTCAATACAGATCAATGCAGATACAATCATAATATTCCAGGATGTCAGCACTAGAAAGGTCTTTGAGAGATTCTAAATCAACCCAGTCATTTTATAGAGAAGGATACTATAGCCACAGAATTTAAGTGATTTTTCTAAATTCAAACAGAGGCCAAGATTACAATAGAACACTGATCGAGTCCAAGGTTTAGATCTTTTGGTGTTTATTCTAGGGGTTCTTCTCTTACCCTGTATTTCACATAGCCCAAAAATTTGTCCAGTAAGCTCATCAACAGCAGACTTTTACCCCAAGAAATATCTCTGTTGTTTTTCACTGAGAAAAGGAATAGATAAAATAATTTTTAACATTCACAACCAACTTATTACCTTTTGCCAAATGACTATATTTAGTACCAAGTAATATAGTCTCTCAGACTGGTGATCTGATATTTGATAATATTTTCTCAGACTGATGGTTTTAGCGATCTTTTTTCAAAACATTCTTATTTGTATATTTTTTCAATTGATATGAATTAAATAACATATATATGGTATTTTTTATTATTACAAAATAACAGAATTTGAAAGTTGGGACATCAGAAGCCATTTAGCCCAATCAATATATAAATGAAACCTACATGTGAAAATTAATTTTCCACCTTCTTATTGAACACCTTCAAGGAAGTAGAACTCATCTCCTATCAAAGCAGCTCATATCACTTTTAGAGACCCCTAATTACTAAGACTTTTTTTCCCCTCAAATTGTACCAACTTTGTGTTTTTGCATCCACTCCTTCCTGTTATGACTTCTCAAGTAAAACAGATAAATTGAATCCCTCTACCAAAGGCCGACCCTTTAAAAGCTTGAAAGAGAAATGTGTTTCCCATGAGATTCTCTTCTCCAGGGTAAACATACAGTTATTGCAGATGATTCTTGTGATGTGGGTTCAAGGTCCTTACTAGAATAATCAGTTTCCTTCTTAAACTTTGACACTGGGAGCTAATCATTGTGTTGTAGATGCAGTCTGAACACAGCAGAATATAATGGGACTAATGTCTCTCTATTCCTGAAGATTATAGTCATATAAAATAAATACAATACTTCCCAAAATAACAAATTTGAGAATAAATAAATAAATAAATATATATATATATATATATACATCTCTCTCTTTCTGTGCATACATATGTGTATATCAATATTGCACACATTTAGACTTTCAAAGTGACACACTAATAGAAGAGTTGAAGATTATAAAAGAATTTATGCTGAAGGTGATATTTTAGCTGAGTTTGAAGAAAGCCAGGAAGTGAGGAAGAAGGGTATTCCAGACATGGGGGATAGCCAGTGAAAGCACAGAGCTAGGAAATAAAGTGTGGTGTTTGGGAAATAGCAAGAAAAACTTTCATTGAATCGTACAATACATGTAGAGGACTAAAACATAAGAAGACTGGAGAGGTAAGAATGGTTCAGGTTGTGAAGGGCTTTAAAAGCCAGAGATATTAACTTTTATTTTGGAAGTATTAGGGAGACACTGGAATTAAGTGAGTAGGGAGGTGAAATAGTTACTTTGTGAGAATTTTGGTAGATGAGTAGAGGATGGGCTGCAGTAGTCTGGGCTTAGGCAATAGATGGCTTCACCAAGTTGGATGTATGAGTGAAAATAAGACGTATATGAGAAATGTGAAGATAGAGACAATAAGACTTGGCAACAGAATGGATATGTAGGGTAGATGAGAGGAAGCAGTACAGGATGACATTGAGGTTGTAAGTCTGAGTAATTGATAGTGTTATGTTACCCTTGACAGTGACAGAGAAGTTCAGAAGAAGAGAGGAGTTAATAAATAGATAAATGATAAATAGATAGATAAAGATGGACAAGGTCTATAAGCTCTTTACCTAACTACATACCATAATCTCAATAGTAGATGTTCTGCTTGGTTTTTCACTAATGAATGGTTCTAGTAAACTCTTTTGAATATCTACAGATACTCAGGAAGTTTTTCAATTTTGCAGAGCTTCATCATATATCCAGGGCAATAACATCTGCCAACAGGAGCAACTATAGTACTTCACCACGTATAGGAAATTCTACTTGGACTAAGCACTGAATGTCTTCCATAACAGAGGTGAAAACTTTCTATGGGCACATGGCTCCATGTTTTCTGATTTATCTGATATTGATGATCACAATGGGCAGCTAGATGGTGCAGTGAGCAGATTGCTGGCCTGGAGTCAGGGAGACCTGAGTTCAAATCTGTCCTCAGACACTTACTAGCACTACTGACCCTGGGCAAGTCACTTAACCTTGTTTGCTTCAATTTCCCCATCTGTAAAATGACCTGGAAAAGAAAATGAAAAACCACTCCAGTAGCTCAAATGGGGTCACAAAGAGTTGGATGTGACAGAAACAACTGAACAACAACAATGATGATAATCCAAATGTGGTCATCAAAAAAAGTTATTTTTATTTTTACATAACAATGAATATTCTTCCTGTGTTGTTGTGTGGTTATAATAGTATTTGTAGAATGCTATCCTCTTTTCTCCTTCACTACTCTCTCCCCTCCCCTATTCTCATCTCCTTTTCTCTCCTCCCTCTTTTCTCTTTGCCACTGACCTCCTTACAGCACTACTTCTGAAAAACAAAACAGAACAATCTGGGCAGAAAAAAAAGTCCATATACAAGTGTCAGTCAAACCTGCAGCATGCATTCAATTCAACTCAACAAACTGCGTCAAAACACGTAGTATCAGCAATATACTGCACTATATTCTGGAGATAAAAACATGAAGAACAATGGTGATAAAATATATGTACAATAAATATAACAAGTGATGTGATGAGCAAAAAATATTTTAAAAAATACAACAGGTGATACAGACAGATGGGGACAGAGAGAGAGAGAGAGAGAGAGAGAGAGAGAGAGAGAGAGAGAGAGAGAGAGAAAGCATGTTTCAGATGGTAGTCAAAGAATCAAGAAGATTTTAGTAGCAGTCATGTAAAATTGTTCATTTTAGTCATGGAAGATGGTAGGCATGAACACATGAAGGTAAGAAAGAGGAGAATATAAATTTGTCTCAGGCTAAATACATAAAATTCATATGATTTTTGTTACAAACCACCATTTTATTGAATTCTCCATTTTAGAGGGTAATATTTTCAGGTCATTCCCTTTTTTCCCCCAAATGCTAAACATCAGCATTGATATCTTGAAAAACATGATCATTGCAGAAAAAAGCAAGAACATATTTTGTCAAATGTCTCTAAATTTAAAATTTTGATCTGTATTATATTCAGCATTTGTATTTTAAATTCAATTTTCCCAGTTACTCCAAGCCAATGATTACTCCAAGCATATAGTTATTCAAAGATTTTAATAAGTGGTGGTAATAGGAAGCAGTTGATTCAGAATCTGCCATTGCTTAAAATGGAATAATGAATGTTTTTGTTTCCTCCAAAATGGAGGAAAATAAATGAAGAATATACTGCTTAAGATGGATTCATGAGGGGTGTGTGCATGTGTGTGTGTGTGTGTGTGTGTGTGTGTGTGTGAAATGTCACTACAAATCTTTTTTAGTTAAGAGGAAGATTGGATAACTCTAAAAATTTCAACGAATCAACAAAATGTCAAAATAACCCCCAAGAAAACTACATGGAGGCTATGAGTATGAATAGTAAAATTCAACTCTTAAATTCAATTGAATTAATTATAGTGTGAAATTAAGAAAAGAAAATAGTGTTCCCTCATTGTTGTTTAATTATCTTCATGTAAATATTATTTTTCCCAGTTTTACTGAATAGTATATTTGTTAAGTGATGGGTGTCATTCAATCATAAAATAGAGGTTTCTTTTCAGTTGTATTTCCCTTTCTGTGAATAGAGAAAAAAAACACTCTGTGACCAGAATAATATTAGTTTCTGTGAAAAAAGAAAAACAAGGAACAAGTTAATCCTTTCACATTGTTTCCGGTTTTACTAGATCTTGCTTTAATTTAAAATCGATTCACAGTCTGTTGGAATAAGTAGTGTTCAAGTTAAATGGGAACAATTAGACAAATGGTGTTTGAAAGTACAGATGTGCCAAACTATCTACTGGATATAAAGATGCATTAGAATAAAAAGCTAAGATTTCTGGATAGCTTTTAATGTTGGGCAGTCTAACAAAAAGAACATTTTAAAAGTTTGTGCTTGGTGTTATGTACACTAGTTTAAGAGATTGCGTAATGGTATATGATTCAGATTGTTCATTGATCTGTCTCAATAACATACTACAGTTTTTGTAAGGTAGTGCTATTATTCCAGGTGTTGAAAAAATAAGATGCATAATCCCTTATTTGAGGACCTCCAGTCTATAAACATCAAAACAGGATTACAAAAAGGGCATATACATTCACCACATTTTCCACTCTCGAGAATGTCCAATGAAAAGTCCAATTGAAGAGTGATAGCAAGATTACCCTCAGATGCTAGTGTTTGCAGATGATAATATTCTAAAGGTATCATGCCTAGGTACATTACAGAGCTTCCTAAATAAAGCTCATAATAAGTCAAATGAATACTGTCTAAAGGATGTGTGTGTTGGGGGAGTGGGGTGTGTTTGTGTGTATGTGGGGGGGATCAAGGAAAATAGCTATTCTGTGGACTCATATATGATGTGAATTGGACAAACCAAAACCAAATATACATTATATGTGTATCTATATGTGTCTGTCTGTATCTTATTTATGTTTATGTCTAAGTCTATGCTGTAATATATACTATATGTATGTACTGGGCTCCACAACAGAATAGGAAAACATACAAGATTTGCTTTTGGGAATAGAAATGGGAAGGAGGTAAGTGTCTCTGTAGCATTTAGCATGTGGCAGGCAGTGGGCTGAGCACATTAAAATTATTATCTCATTTGATCTTCAAAACAACCTGGAGGTGCTATTGTTATCTTTATTTTGTAATTAAGGAAACTGAAGAAAAAATATTAAGTGATTTGTCTAGTCATATAGCTAGTAAGTATCTGAGGTCAAATTTGAACACAGGTCTTCCTGATTCTGACCTTGGAAAATGAGGTAGCAGTACTTGAAAAGGTAGAATAAATAATATGTAAAAGATCATTGGCAAGACAAGATATGGTAAAAAAAAATAGCTAAGTAGAATTGGTTATAAACTAAAATAAATTGATAGAGTGGATGGTGAAGAACCAGTTGGGGAAATAGACAGGATCTTGGTGGAGATAGTCATAGAGTTGTTGTAACTAAGGAGGTCAAGTCTAACGGAGTCACCACTTTATTAAGGGGTGGCAATTGATTGTAAAAGGTTTAAGTCCTTTACATTCATGTAATAGAACTCGTTCAGCCATTCCCCAATTGATGGACATCTTCTCAATTTTCAATTCTTTGCCAACACAAAAAGAGCTGCTATGAATATTTTTGTTCGTGTGGGCCCTTTTCCCATTTGTATGATGTCTTTGGGATACAGCCCTAGAAGTGGTATTGCTGGTTCAAAGGGTATGCACATTTTTGTAGCCCTTTGGGCATAGTTCCAAATTGCTCCCCAAAATGGTTGGATCATTTCACAACTCCACCAACAATACATAAGTATTCCAATTTAAACACATCTCCAACATTTATCATTTTCCTGCTTTGTCATGTTGGCCAATCTGATTGGGGTGATGTGGTAATTCAGAGTTGTTTTGATTTGAATTTCTCTAATCAATAGTGATTTAGAGCATTTTTTCATAGGACTATAAATGGCTTTAATTTCATCTGAGAACTGCCTATTCATATCCTTTGACCATTTATCATTATTAATGACTTGTATGCTTATAAATGTGACTTAACTCTCTATATATTTTAGAAATGAGGCCCTTATCAGAGACACTGGTTGTAAAAATTCTTTCCCAATTTTCTACTTTCCTTCTAATCTTTTTTAAAAATTAATTTATTTTATATTATCAACAATCACTTCCATAAGCTTTTGAGTTTTAAAGTTTTATCCCCCAACCTCTTCACCTCCCTCTCCAAGATGGGACACAATCTGATATAGGCTATACACATACATTCCTATTTAACATATTTTCACATTAGTGATGTTGTGAGTAAGAATTAGAACCAACAGGAGGAACCAACAGAATGGAAAAAAATAGCAAACAGTATGTTTCAGTCTGCATTTCAAACTCCATAGTTCTTTCTTCTTTGTGGATAGCATTTTCCATCATGAGGCTTTTGGAGGTGTCTTAGATACTTGTATTGCTGAGAAGAGTTAAGTCTATCAATATTAGTTATTGCATAATGTGGCTGCTACCATGTACAGCGTTCTCCTGGTTCTGCTCACTTCACTCAGCATCAGGTCATACAAGTCTTTCCAGGTTTTTCTGAAATTAGCCTATTTATCATTTCTTATAGCATAATAATATTCCATTACATTCATATACCACAACTTGTTCAGCCATTCCCCAACTGATGGGTCATTTACCAATTGGGAATGACTTGTATTCTTATAAATTTGACTTAATTCTCTACATATTTTAGAAATTAGGCCCTTATCAGGGAGACTTGTTATAAAAAATTCTTTCCCAATTTCTACTTTCCTTCTAATCGTGGTTGCTTTGGCTTTATTTGTGCAATAACTTTTCAATTTAATGTAATCAAAGTTATTCATTTTGCTGTTTGCAAAATTCTCTATCTCCTGTTTGGTCATGAATTCTTCTGTTCTCCACAAATCTGATAGGTAAACTATTCCTTGCTCTACCAGTTTGCTTACAGAATCAGCCTTTATATCTAAATCATGAACCCATTTTGATTTTATTTTGGTATATGGTGTGAGATTTTGGTTGATGCCTGGTTTCTGCCACACTCTTTTCCAGATTTCCCAACTTTTGTGAAAGAGTGAGTTCTGATCCCAGAAGCTAGGGTCTTTGGGTTTATCAAATAATAGATTACTGGAGTCATTCACTACTGTGTCTTGCATACTTAACCTATTCCACTGATCCACCACTCTATCTCTTAGTCCGTACCAAGCAGTTTTGATGATTGCTGCTTTATAATACAATTTAAGATCTGGAATGGTAGGCCATCTTCCCCTGAATTTTTTTTTTCATTAGTTCCCTTGATATTCTGGACCTTTTGTTATTCCCAAAATGAATCTTGTTATTATTTTTTTACTCTATAAAAGAATTTTTGGTAGTTTGATTGGTATGGCACTGAATAAGTAAATTAGCTGAGGTAGAATAGTCATTTTTATTATATTAGCTCAGTCTAACCATGAGCAACAGACGTTTTTCCAATTATCAAGATCTGACTTTATTTGTGTGAAAAGAGTTTTATAATTGTGTACATATTATTCTCGGGTTTGCTTTGGCAGGTAGACTCCTAAATATTTTATAATGTCTACAGTAAGTTTAAATGGAATTTCTCGTTCTATCTGTTGCTGCTGGGTTTTGTTGGTAACTTATAGAAATGCTGATGGTTTATGTGGGTTTGTTTTATAGCCTGCAACTTTACTAAAGTTGTTTATTATTTCAAGTAGTTTTTTACTTGATTCTCTAACATTCTCTAAGTATATCATCATATCATCTGCAAAGAATGATAGCTTTGTTTCTTCTTTGCTTATTCTAATAGCTTCAATTTCTTTTTCTTCTCTTATTACTAAAGCTAACATTTCCAGTATGATATTGAACAATAGTGGTGATAATGGACATCCTTGTTTCACCCCTGATCTTACTGGAAATGCTTCTAACATGTCCCTATAACATATGATACTTGCTGAAGGTTTTAGGTAGATGCTATGCATTATTTTAAGGAAGACTCCATTTATTCCTATGCTCTCTAGTGTTTTTAATAGGAATGGGTGTTGTATTTTGTCAAAAGCTTTTTCTGCATCTATTGAGATGATCTTGTGGTTTCTGTTAGTTTTGTGTGATATGATCAATTATGCTGATAGTTTTCCTAATATTGAACCAGCCCTGCATTCCTGGTATAAATCCTACCTGGTCATATTATATTATTCTTGTGATAAATTGCTGTAATATAATTGCTAATATTTTATTAAAAATTTTTGCATCTATATTCATTAGGGAAATTGGTCTATAATTTTCTTTCTCTGTTTTGACTCTTCTTAGTTTAGGTATCAGTACCATATTTTATCATAAAAAGAATTTGTTAAGACACCTTCTTCACCTGCTTTCCCAAACAGTCTATATAGTATTGGGATTAATTGTTCTTTAAACGTGTGACAGAATTTGCTTGTAAATCCATCTGGCCCTGGAGATTTTTACCTAGGGAGATCATCAATGGCTTGTTCAATTTCTTTTTCTGAGATGGGGTTATTTAAGTATTTTACTTCCTCTTCTGTTGATCTGGGCAATTTATATTGTTGTAAATATTTATCCATTTCACTAAGATTGTCAAATTTATTGGCATGCCATTGGGCAAAATAGTTTCTAATTATTATTTTAATTTCCTCTTCCTTGGTAATTTGGTTTTCTTCTTTCTTTTTTTCTAATTAAATTAATCAAAGGTTTATATATTTTATTGTTTTTTTCATAAAACCAGCTCTTAATTTTATTTATTAGTTCAGTAGTTTTCTTAATTTCAATTTTATTAATTTTCTTTGGTTTTCAATATTTCTAATTTGATGTTTAATTGAGGATTTTCAATTTTTCTTTTTCTAGTTTTTTTTCAGTTGTATGCCTAATTCATTGATCTTCCTTTTTTTTTCTATTTTATTTATGTAAGCATTTAGAGATATAAAACTTCCCCTAAGAATTGCTTTCAGTACATCCCATGGGTTTTGGCATTGTCAATGACATTATTTTCATTCTCTTGAATGAGCTTACTGATTGTTTCTATGATTTGTTGTTTGATCCAATCATTTTTTAGGATTAGATTGTTTAGTTTCCAATTATTTTTTGTCGATGTTTCCATGATCCTTTATTATGTATAATTTTTGTTGCATCATGATCTGAAAAGGATGCATTTAATATTTCTGCCTTTCTGCATTGGATTGTGAGGTTTTTATGCCCTAATAGATGGTCAGTTTTTGTATATGTGCCATGTGCCACATACCAGAAAAAAGTATATTCCTTTCTATCCCCATTCAATTTTCTCCAGAGGTCTATCATACCTGTTTTCTAATGTTGTATTCAACTCTTTAACTTCTTTCTTGTTTATTTTGTGGCTAGATTTATCTAGTTTAGAGAGTAGGAGGTTGAGGTACCCCACTAGTACATTTTTGCTGTCTATTTCTTCCTGTAACTCTGAATTCCTCCTCTAAGAGTTATTTTAAGGAAGACTCCATTTATTCCTATGCCCTCTAGTGTTTTAATAGGAATGGGTACTGTGTTTTGTCAAAAGCTTTTTCTGCATCTATTGAGATGATCATGTGATCTCTGTTAATTTTGTTGATGATATGATCAGTTATGTTGATAGTTTTCCTAATATCAAACCAGTCCTGCATTCCAGGTATAACACCTACTTGGAATACTATTGTGCTATAAGAAATGATGAGCAGGCTGACTTAAGAAAATCTTGGAAAGACTTATATGGTATGATGCAGAGTGAAGTGAGCAGAACCAGGAAAACGTTGAACATAAAAACAGCCACCTTGTGTGATGGCTAATATTGATAGACTTAATCCTTCTCAGAAGTGCTAGGATCTAAGACATTTCCAAAGGCCTCATGATGGAAAATGCTATCCACATCCAAAGAAAGAACTATGGAGTTTGAATGTGGAGTGAAGCATACTATTTACTATTTTTTTTCTTCTGTTGTGTTTTGAGTCCTCTTTCTGGTGGTTCCTCTTATTGATTCTAATTCTTACTTACAACATCACTAATGTGAAAATATGTTTAATAATAATGTTTATGTATAGCCTATATCAGATTGTGTGCCATATTGGGGAGGGAGGTAGGGAGGGAAGGTGAGAAAAATTTGAAACTCAAAAGCTTATGGAAATTTTGTTAATAAATCAATATAAATTAATAAAGTTAAGAAGTTTAAGTCCTTAAAGTTCATGTGTAAATAACCATAACTCAATTTTTTAACTGGTCAAAAGTGGCAGCTATTCTAGAGAGCAGGAAAAATTGTATAGTCAAATTGAATATTTAGTGTTTCTATTTTTATCACAGCTGAGAGATTGTTATTTGTCCTTCAGGTATAAGATGATCTTCCTCTTATGGTAGAAGGCATAGGAACACAAACAGAGCCT
Source organism: Phascolarctos cinereus (assembly GCF_003287225.1). NCBI lineage: Eukaryota > Metazoa > Chordata > Mammalia > Diprotodontia > Phascolarctidae > Phascolarctos > Phascolarctos cinereus. Next base: position 259,726,146 of record NW_027555847.1, read on the forward strand.
ATTCACACTACAGACTATTAGGTAGAATGTGTTGTTCCTAGAGGAAACAGAATCAATAAGAACTTTTAAAAAAGGCATAATCTAAGGTAAAGAGAGGACTTGTCTCTTGTTAGGAACAGAATTTATGGAGTAGATGTTTGATGTTTATGAATAGTTAATTGGGATGATGGAAACTTGGTGTGATAACTTACTGAGCTATTTGTTTAGATATAAATGGCAACAGCAGGAATAATCTCAATTGAATGTATACTTTAATCATGTCCCAATGAAGACAGATTCAAATGAATGGGTGAGTGAATGAATTATATAATTAACATTATGCATGGCATCCCATAAGTCTTAGATCAGTTTAAAATCATTTAAACTCCAATAGCTTAAAACTGAACAAAGACTTTGGGGACACTTTGTAATTACAGGTATATAATTCATAGGTGTATAGTCTATCATTTTCTATATTACCATGAAAAATAATTACTGATTAAAATAGAATTTCAGATGTTTGTAGATTTTTTTTATTTAAAAAAGCAAAATAATATTCGTAAAGTTTTTATCTGGGTCGGAAACACAAATAAGTCTCTCCAGAACGGGAAAGGAAAAATGAATAAATTAACTGATAAAAGGGGACATAAGAGAAGACTAAGAGAGAAGTGTCTTATATTTTAATCCATGAGATCATTCTATTATAATGGAAAAAATGCTTGATTAAAAAAAATAAAGCTAGGGGTTTTATTTTCAGGTCTCTCCCATTCTAGCTGTGCTACTTTCAAGACCTCAGGGTACTCCTTCCTAAAATAAGGAGATGGGATTAGATGACCTCATGGTCCCTTCTAGCTCATTTTTTTGGTGTGGGTATGAAATATTTGTTTAATAATATTCCCTGGAGTCTCTCAGTTTTTATAAACATTTGTACTTAGCTGTGACTTTCTCAGGAAAAGTTCTCAGAAGTGTGGTTTTATAAAAATTTTCATATTAAATTGACCCCTACATCCTAAAGAGAAGATTTTTTGTGCCACTGCTAATAAATAATCCCTAATTTTTTTATAGTCCTTCTGAGGTAAATATTTGTTTTCGTTCAGTGGTTTTTACTAATGTCCTTCTCTTCATGACTTTTTTTTTTTAAAACAAAGACACTTGAATAGTTTGATGTTTCCTTCTACAGATCATTTTATGGATGCAGAAACTTAGGCAAAGAGGGTTAAATGACTTGTCCAAGATCACACAGCTAGTAAGTGTGTGAGGCCAAATTTGAACTCAGGAATGTGAGTCTTCCTGACTCTGGGCCCAGCCCCTTTATCCTCTGTAACACCTAGCTGCCCAAAGCTCTTCCTGAAATTAATGTAAGTGTAGGAAAATCCATATTTGAAAGGGAAGCATTGTGTTTATTTCATTAAGTTATCATTTACATTAATGAATATGGCTAAATTTGAAGGTCTATCAGTGAAAATTTCATTTTTTAAAATATTTCACAATGAGAACTTTCTCCTTCCTCCCCCTTTTCCTGTACTCTCTCTCCACATTCTGGATCTCTTTTTATTGCTATTTGTACAAAATACATAGGAAGATAGCATTTTGCAATCTGTAAAATGCTATTTAAATGTAGGGTTTTTATTGTTCTTGCTATTTACAATGAAGAGTTAAAAAAAGAATTCTTCACAATGTTATTTCCAAAAATTATCTCCCAGAAAAGAACACAAATTGGTAATCTGTTCTTCCTCTATTATGTGATTTCTTTCAGCTTTAATAGGACGTATATGAATTTGCTGATAGAAGAATGGCACCATTGCTCCTTATTGTATTTTCAGCTTGAACTACCATTTTCTTCAATTTTGTATCCCCACAACAACACAGAAATGTTGAGTCTTGGTAGATTATGTTGAATGAAAAAGGGTTATTATGAATTTTGCTGAAAGTAATCACCCCAGGAGATACTCACATTCACACTATAAGGCTTACACTTGAACCACCAAGAACTCTAAGCAGTGGTTCAAACAGCAATGCTACATAATCTCAGCTGGACCCTTGTTGCAACAAGATGATCCTCTTATTCCTCCCTAAGTGATTCTTTATCACATTCTCGACAGAGTCTATCTCTAACCTTCTCTTCTCTCCTCAAACATACCACAACATTATCTCCTAAGCCATCCCCTCAGAGGAGGACTTAAACTCATACTTTATTGAAAAAAATAGAGGTGATTTACTATAACATTTCTTTTTCTTCTCTACATCTCAAAACCCACTTAGAATAGCCCTCATTCTCTCCTCCTTTCCCTCAAACTGTGATAAAGTGGTTATCTCCTCATTTTCTCAAGACTTTGAAATAGTCAACCTTTTTGCATGTAACCTCCAATCACCTCTGTATCTCTCTCCCTCCCTTTCTTTTTCTCTCCCTTTTCCCCCTCTCTCTTGCTTTCTCTCATTTTCAATTTCTTTTTGTTGTTTCCCTGTAACCTGTAATATGCTTAAGTCTTTATCATCCTGACAAAACACAAACCAAAACAAAACAAAACAAAAACTTACTAATCCATACTGTCCTTTCAAGTAATTTTATGTCTCTTTTTCATGACATATTTGTGTATATGTATATTTGTGTGTGCATTTATTTATGTATTTGTTTGTTTGTTTGTGGAGAAAAAAACAAAATGAAAGTCCATTTACTCCAGGAGATATTGTCATCCCCTTTCTCAAACTTTTGACTTCTGACTTCTTCCCTCAAATGAAACCACTCTCCAGTGTTGCCATTTATTTTCTAATCATGAATAATGTTGGTGCTTTCTCAATTCTCATTTTTTCTTGACTTCACTGCTGGTTTTGGCAGCACTGATTACTATCTTCTAGATATTCTCTCTTTTCTGTTTTTTTTGATACTACTCTCCTTACTCTCTTCCTACTTGCATGACCATTCCTTCTGAACTTTTTAGATTCATGATCCATACCCCATACCATGTTCACTCATGTGTATATCTCAAGACTTTGTACATTCCTTTCCACATTCTCTCTCATCAACTCCATGGGTGTAATTAATAATTTCTATGCAAATGACTTTCAAATCTTTATATCAAGCTCTTTGATGAATTTCTTTCCTGAGTTTCAATCACACATTTTTAGCTATTTATTGTATATTTGAAACTGTATATCCCAAAGCCATCTCAAATTCAACATGTTCAAAACAAAACTCAATATCATTCTCCCACAAACCTCCAGACTTACCTCTCTTCCAAAATTTAATATTATTGATGAAGGTATCACCACCCATCTTGTCTCTGAGCTTTTTAAACTCAGGATTATTCTTGACTCTTCATTTTATCTCACCCACATATCCAAACTGATGCCAAATCTTATTGTTTCTGCCAATCAATACTTCTTATATTTGTCCCTTTTTCTCTACCCTAGCACAGTCTCTAATCACCATTGCATGTATATTTTAATGGCCTCCAAAATGGTCTCCCTGAATTAAGAATCTTTTCTTTCTAAACCACCTTTCATATAGCTGACAAAATAATTTGCCTATAGTACAGTTCTAATCATGTCTTCTACTAAATCAATTCTAATAGCTCCCTATTACCTCTAGGATAAAATATAAACTTATTTGACTCTTAAAGTATTTTATAATCAGGTCCTAATCTACCTTTACAACTTTATTATATGTTGCTCCCCTTCTTGCACTGCATCATCTAGTCAAACTGGCCTCCTTGCTGTTACTTAATATGATATTTCATCTCTAACCAATGCATTATATTTCATCTTTCCTGAGTAAAATGCACTCCAATCTCACTTGTACCTCTTAGAATCCCTTGATTCCATGAAAAATCTGCTTAAGTTATCACTTTTCACATGAACATGTCCTGGCCCCCCCAATACATTTAGGTTATGTTTATTTTTTCATAACTTTTATATCTCTATCTCTATCTCTATCTATCTATCTATCTATCATCTATCTATCTATCTATCAATATTAATTCACACATAAGTGTCTTCCTGATATAATGCGAGTTCCTTTAGGATAGAGATTATCTCATTTTATGTCTTTGTAATCATTATGTATCACAGTGATTGGTAAATATTATTTTTTTTAAATCCATGTTGATTTGTGGAATTAAAATATATTTGTCACATTGAAGTTAATTTTTTTGTTAGTTAACCACAAATTTTGTAGAACTACTCCAGGGGAATGAACACAAACTTTTAAAAATAATTAAGCATTTGACAATTGTTTAATAAGCAGATTTTTTTTTCATTACATGCCTCCTGGATAATTTAGATTCTATTCAGAGTCTGTTGTAATAAGTAGCAGTTAATTAAGTAGGAACAATTATACAAATGGTATTCTAATTTAAATAAGTGCCAAAATACCAGATGGTAATGTGTCTGCATTTCTTCTTATATGAAGGCTCTTGAATGCTACAAGTCTATAGACTATTGCAATTTCAGGTGAGTTTTCTACATAGGTGGTGGGGTAGGGGAAAAGACTAGATTATTTAACAATAAAAGTTTATTCACTATTTGATACACAAAGGTCAGTGTGTCATGTACAGTCATTACTATAAAAGCAAGACAATAACATTTCTCATTTTAAGTATCTATAATAGTGGATCATGAATGCTTTAACATTTGTCTTTATGCCAATGATGAAAGATGCTTAAACATTGGCTCATCACATTTCCAATCATCAACCTTCTATCTCTGTCCTCCAGCAAACTTGTTTGATAATGTTTACAGCAGAAAGAAAGAAGCAAGCAGGATAAATCAGCAAGCCTAAACTATTTAGGGAATGCTACATCAAGCTAGTTAAAACCTTTGTGTGACTTTGCCTCTAATCCTACCTAACACATGATTCTGCCAAATAAAATGTGGAACAGAATAATAATTTGCAAGAAGTACTTATAGTAAAATTATACTATGAATTTTACATTCATGTCACTGTATTAATATATTTTACAATGGCATTTCTATTTTTTCTAATTACACTCATTCCTCTTAGCTGCAGAAACAGTCACTCTTGGATCCTAGCCAAAGTACAATATTTCAATAAATCAATGGGAGGTAAAGTACAACCAAAACAATATATTCTAGATATATTAATATGTTGGCCATCATTTTCAACCCTTTTGGTCCAAAAAAGTTCATGTCACAGAAGTATTTGATATTAAAGGTAATACTACTTACAAATGCTTGAAATTTGTGCTATTTGTTTTTAAAGGAAAGACCGAGTTTTCATTTTTTATCAACATAATCAGGATAAACTCTTCATTAGGGAGAAAATATAAGACAACAACTTAACCTGGATACACAGGATTTTTTATGTAAGGTCAGATGAGACCTTCAGAGGACAAATCATTTTACAGATGGGGAAACTGAAGCCCAAGGAAATTAAATATCTTACCTAATGCAATACAGGTAGTAAGAGTGGCAGTTTTCATACTTAAATCTTCCAACTCTTTCTACTGTATTACTCTTGTTCTCCAACAGAACTTATTTTCTCATAAATTAATATATTCTCTGGAAACACCAATGTATTTGTGTAGTTAATATCCAGGGAGGATCATGAGATTATATCAGGAAGACTAAAGTTGAAACAGCTTAATGTGAACTGCTTTGGTGATAATGTCAGAAAATTTAAGAAAAAAAAATATTTATTTTGAGGATATATTAATGTATGATTTTTAGGAAATACTAAATTGAATTTCATTACTTCCCCCCTTCACTTTGGCATATTTAAGGAAATATTCTTATATATGTCACCTTTAAAAAATAAATCCAAGACAGTCCATAATCAAATGTTAAGAAACATTATTTGGTTGACAGCATTTTAAAATGAATTTTATTTTCCCCATTTCCATATATATATATTCTTTTTTAATGAATTCAGGAATCTACAGGAATACTTATATATGCAATGAAGAACAAAAAAGGATCATGTTAAATGGTAAATCTCTAGTACATATAACTTATTTTTATTCATTATATATGAAGTGGAATACAATAGTACTGATAGTGCCCTTTTATTTGCATTCCCTTCTAAACTTCATTCTGTTTCTTTTTGGACCTTTCAAACTAAGTTTTAATGAGAACCTTTATTTTTCTTTTTAATTCACTACTAAAATTTACTTACATTCTCATTCAACTCTATCAAAATAACAATGAAAAGATAATTATGGAAAAGAAATTCACACAGTCAAAAATATTTATCTCATTATATATCTCTAGTCCATCACCTCTATCTGAAGAAATAGGAGATATGTTTAATCAGCAGTCTTCAGGAGTCATGCTTTATTATTTCATTGGTCAGATGTTTTATCTTTTAGGTTTTTCTTTACATTATATGGCCATTATATAAATAGATTTGATTTGCTCACTTCATTCTACAACAGAATACGAAGATTTCCCTGGTTTCTCTACATGGAGTTCATTGACTTTCTGTGTTTCCAAATTCTTTTCCAAAATAACTGGACCACTTTATAGTTCCATCAATAATGTGATAGTGTGTCCATTATCTGATATCCCCTAAAAGAGTTTTATTCTTTTTTTTTTTTTTAGCATCTTGGTGAATTGACCTTAGTGTGAGGTCTTTCCTTTGGGTTGCTTTAGTTCATTTTTCTGTTACTATTAGTGACTTGGAGCATTTTTATTTGATTGTTGATAACTTACATTTATTTTTTAAAATGTTTGTTATTCTCCTTTAACTCCCTTGAATATTGGATTATCAATATTTTTATTATGCATTTTTTATCAATGCCTTATATACCTTGAACACCAGACCTTGATCAAAGATATGTATTACAAAGATTCCTCCTATGAACTGCCCAGCAACTGTGGATGTGGAGGATGCATGAGGAGAGAGATCACAAACAACCAAATGATAGAGCAGATCTTTGAAGACAAAATGAACACTTTTGATAGGACTAGATAGAGGATTTCATAGCTCGCTCTATTTCTATTTCTCTGCCTCTGTCTCTTTCTGCCTCTCTCTCTGTCTCTTTCTGTGTCTTTTTCTCAACATCTCTGTCTTTCTTTGTCTATGTCTTTTTTTCCCTCTCTTTGTCTCCATCTCTGTCTTTCTGCCTCTGTTTCTCATTGTTCTTCAGGTACATTTTATATTTGTAGGAGATCCTGGCCATCTAGGTCTTAATGACTCCATCTTAGCAAAATTCATTTAATCCAAAGTCTATGATTTTTTGAATTATTGTCTCCCTACCATTTTACTGGGTCAGTTGTTTTTGTTAATAGATTCTTTACATGCTGTACTCATTTTTAAGTCTTTTGATACTTTCAAATGTTTCTTATTCTTTCATGAAATCACTGTTTTATTTTTTTTTATTCCATGTTGATTATTTGGATGATGTTTTAACCTTCACATATAGCTATTTATTCCCTTCTTTGTACCTCAAGAGCCCTAATTTCATTTTAAAAAAATCTCTCAGGGAGGGTGGAGTGAAGATGGTGGAGTAAAAGCAGTGACTTGCTTGAACTCTCCCCCAAACCCCTCCAAATACCTATTAAAAATGGCTCTAAACAAATTCTAAAGCAGCAGAATCCACAAAAAGACAAAGGGAAACAAATTTCCAGCCCAAGACAACCTGGATGGTTGATCAGAAAGGTATATCATGCCTGGCTGGAAAAGGAGCCCAGTTTGGCATGGGTGCGCAGGCCACAGTGAAGCTGGAACAGGCCTCAGAGAACTGAATCACAGACAGCTGTGGCAGTTTCCAGACTCCCTAATTCACTAACGCCAAAGACAACTTAGAAGATCAGTGGGAAAAGTCTGTGTCTGTGGTGAGAGAGAAGCTAGGTCTCAGCTCTAGTCCCTGAGATTGGCCCGGCTGAGCTTCTGGCCCACAGACTGAGGGGGAATCCAGTGGCTGATCAGATTCTCTTGCTTTGTCCATGCTTGGATCTGGGTCATAGATCTGGGTTGGTTTCCTGGGGTGAGGAGGAGCACTGGTGTGATGGAGCTTGTAGTGGCTGTGAAGAGCAAATCCTCCTTACAGTTACAAGACAGGTAAGAGTGCTTGTGGTCACTCATAGACCAGAGCACAGGCCAGGAAAGGAGTGAACACCTCACCCTTGATCATAGCACCCTGGAAGAACTAAAAATTTATAGGTCCTTAGAAGTATCTCTGAAAATAGCTGCACAAAACCCCTGAAGCTTAGGACAGTACATTCTCCACCCTGGAAATACAGCCCTACCTTAAGCAACATAAAAAGAGTCAGACTGTATTATCTTACTTTGGTGACAAAGAAGACCAAAACAAACAACTAGGGTGAGACAACAAAGCCAAAGCTCCTACATCCAAAGCCTCCAAGAAAAATAATAATTGGTCCCAGGCCATGGAAGAGCTCAAAAAGGATTTTGAGAAGCAAGTAAGAGAAATAGAGGAAAAACTGAGAGTGATGTTACAGGAGACCCCCCAAAAAACTGAAGAAAATAACACCTTAGAAAATAGCCTAACCCAAATGGCAAAAGAGGTCCAAAAAGCTAATGAGGAACAGAATGTCATGAAAAGCAAAATTGGCCAAATGGAAAAGGAAGTCCAAAAACTTACTGAAGAAAATACTTCCTTAAAAATTAGAATGGAGCAATTGGAAGCTAGCACCTATATGAGAAATCAAGGCGCTGTAAAACTAATCCAAAAGAATGAAAAAAAATAGAAGAGAATGTGAAATATCTCATTAGAAAAATTACTCACCTAGAAAATAGATTCAGGAGAGATCATTTAAAAATTATTGGGCTATCTGAAAGCCATGATCAAAAAAAGAGCCTAGACATCATCTTTCAAGAAATTATCAATGAAAACTGCCCTAGTATTTTAGAACCAGAGGGCAAAATAGAAATTGAAAGAATCCACCAATAACCTCCTAAAAGAGATCTCCAAAGGAAAACTCCTAGGATTATTGTAGCCAAATTCCAGAATTCCCAGGTCAAGGAGAAAATATTGTAGGCAGCCAGAAAGAAACAATTCAAATATTGTGTAAATACAATCAGGATAATACAAGAGTTAGCAGATTCTACATTAAGGAACCAGAGGCCATGGAGTATGATATTCCAGAGGGCAAAGGAAATAGGATTACAACCAAGAATCACCTACCCAGCAAAACTGAGTATAATCCTTCAAGGTAAAAAATGGTCATTCAGTGAAGTAGGGAATTTCAAGCATTCTTGAGGAAAAGACTAGAGCTGAATAGAAAATTTGGTTTCAAATACAAGACTCAAGTGAAACATGAAAGAGGTAAATGGGAAAGAGAAATCATAAGAGACTTATTAAGGTTGAACTGCTTACATTCTGCATGGAAAGATGATATTTGTAATTCATGAGTCATTTGTCAGCATTAAGGTAGTAGGAGGGAAAAAGTTATATGTATGTATGTGTAGATAGATAGATAGGTAGTGGGCACAGGGTGATTTGAAGATGAAGGAGTGATATCTGGAAAATAAAATTAAGGGGTGATAGAGGAGGGAGAGGTAGAATGGGGTAAATTATCTCACGTGAAACAGATATCAGCTTTTTGGACCTCTTTTGCCATTTGGGTTAGGCTATTTTCTAAGGTGTTATTTTCTTCAGTTTTTTGGGGGGTCTCCTGTAACAGCGGAGGAAAAATGGGGGAAAGTGAGAGGAAATGAGTGAATCTTATTCTCATGGGATTTTGCTTAAGGAGGGAATAACATACACAATGGTGTATGGAAATCTATCTTACCCTATAGGAAAATAAGGGGGAAGGGGACAAGATAGCAGTGGGTTGATAGAGGGGAGGGCAGATTGGGGGAGGACATAATCAGAAGCAAATACTTCTGAGAGGGCAGGGTCAAAAGAGAATAGAAAAATGGGTAGGATAGATGAAAGAAATATACTTAGTTTTTTATAACATGACTACTATGGAAGTGTTTTGCATGTCTTCTCATCTATAACCTGTATCGAGATGCTTGCCTTTTCAATGAGGGTTGGTGGAAGGGAGGAAGGGAGAAAATTTGTAACCCAAAGTTTTAAAAACACATGTTAAATAAAAAAAAAAAATTAAAAACAAATCTCTCAGGGTCAAAACATTTTTTCTCTCTTCGGTTTTACTTTTAATTACTATTGAGTTAGTCTCTTTTTTTCTGGGTTTACCTTTGATTATTTCATATAATTTCTTTCTTGTGTTTAGAATTTTCTTCAGTTAATTCACATAGGCTACTGCAGTTCCTTAATTGGGATTTATTTCAGGTCCTGATTCTGCCCCCTCTTTTATGGATGGAATGAGCAAGTCTTGTTTTATACTGTCTTCCTCTATATTTGGATTCTGTTGGGCCACTGATAAAGTTGATGATTGGATGCTTTGGACCATTTTTTGTGCTTCTATGCAATTTTTGGTTTTTGCCTCTGTCTTCTGGTGATCTAACATAAGAGTTTGACTCTGTCTCAACTCTGTCTCCTTCTCCTAGCATAATTCTTAACCAGTAGCAGTTTCCATCCCTTGCTGTAGATCTCCCAGGAGCCGGCTGAATGTTGGAGATTACTACAGTCTCAAGCCATCTGAATGTCTCCTCATCTTCCTGACTGGCTAATGTAAGTGCACTGGCTGGCCCTATCTCTCTTAATGGTATGAGGTCAAAGTGGTCCCCAGCACCTAATTGAGCCTGGCTTCCCTGACATATCATTCTAGTCATCTCAGATGACCTCTCAGATTTGGTAGGTGCCTGAGATAGTAGCTATACTCTGCCCTGATATCATGCTGGGTAGACACATTTCCAAAGCTGAAGATGAGTGCCACTTTCATCATGTTATATCTTTTCTGTGTTAGGGCAAAGTTAATCTTTTTACTAACTGTTCATGACTTACAAGAGCTTCATTTTGTCCCAAAATTGAACCTAAGTACTCATGTGGCCACTTCTCCCACGTAAGACTCGTAAAGAAGTTCATAAGCATAAAGTTAGCCAATAAATGACAAATATTTTGGGTGGCCACTGAGGACAAATAATAGAAAAAATACAAAGTGCATATTGATTTAAAAAAAGAAAACTTTAGCATCTCTGCAGTGATGGCAGAGCAATGAAAGAGGAAAAAGATAATGATATTAGTCACATCTATTTTTGAAAATTTATAAACATTAATTTGTTTGGATACTTAATTTATGATTCTTGTCCATTGACAACCATGCTAGCTTTTTTCAAAAAGAAAGAAAACACATCATATGAACATAGATGAAACCTTAAGATATAAAGAAGTTGAAGTTTAATGAAAGGATAGTTCATAGATGCAATTTTTTTAAAAGAGTTTATAAAGTTGATTTTCTCATGTTCTCCAGTATAAGGATGATCTTTGTGTGATGTTTTACTTTATAGGGCAGGGAGTTGGACAACATCTTTAAATATAACTAGCCAAAACTTGTTAAACTTCAAAATTACAGTAAGATAACAATTCTAAATGTAGGCAGGGAGAAAGACTGCATTTCGAATTCAATAATAGGCTTCAGTAAAGAAGAAATACTAGATAACTGTTTTATTTATTATTTTTAATTTTCAGTTCTGAATTCTCTCTCTTTCATCAGCCCTTCCTCCACTGTTAAGAAGGCAGGAAATATAATACTCATTATACATATGAAGTCCTGCAAAATGTTTCCATATTAGCTATGTTGTAGAAAAAAAGCAAGAAAAATAAAGTGTAAGAAAATATGTTTCAATCTGTGATGAGAGTTCATCAGTTCTCCCTGTGGAGGTGGATAGAATTTTTCACCATGAATCCTTAGGAATTGTCATGGATCATTGTATCAATCAGAAAAAAAAAACTGTCTTTCACCAATAATTATTTTAGAAAGCAAAATATAGACTTTAAAAAATTAAGATGGTCTTGAGTTATTATTGACAAAGGGATACAATTTTAGAAGTGTTTAGAAAATCAATTGGCAAAGGTTCTTCCTTGGAGTTGCTATATCAATGTTAAATATATATTCACATTGTGTAAGAGTAAATAAATTTATAGAGAAGATGTTAACTAATTTGACAAAAAAATTTATGTAAAATCAAAAGGAGAAATTTCAACAGTGCATTAATATAGTATTATAAATCAAACAAAATGTTACATAAGATAAAAATTATAGGTTAATTAGAAAGCTGAAAAAACAGTTTGAAAGACAGAAAAAACCAAAGGGAGAAATAGAGTTTTCATCTTTTTTTTTTCAAATACACATGAAGCATCAACAAAATTATGTTATAGTCTTTGTGGGTTGACAAAGTATGGTCCAAAGGCCAAATACAGCCAACCACCTGCTTTTGTACTGCTGGATAGCTAAGAAAATGTAAAAAATACTCTTTGCTCTCACAGGCCTGTATAAAAGCATATAGAGAGCTGGATTTGATTTTTACAGGCTAGTTAGTCACCTGTTATTCTAAGTCAAATAATTATAGATAATTTCAGATAAATGAAAATTCTAATCCTTATTTACATGGATTGTGATGCAATAAAATAAGTCAATAAGGAAAATATAACAAACCAAGTCTTATATCATGACTAATTTTTCCTTGTCTACAATGCTTGTGTTTAATTTTTTATATAAATAATAATATTCAATTAAGAATAATAAATCCCCAAATAAATCATTTCAATATTTATGGTATACAACCAAAGATATGCTCAGGAGAAAAATGAATAAATATTTCTATTTCTTGAATATTTCTATTAATGAGAGAAAAACAGAAAATAAGTGAGTTTTATTTGTAGTTTCAAATATTTTAATTTACAAATTAATACACTAAAGGCAAACCAAAAAGAAGACAATTGTTAAAATGAGAGAATTTTTTTAAAAAAAGAACTAATACCTAAAAAAGTTTTTAAATACAAAAATCAATTTATAATCAGCAAATTTATTTCTTAAATATAAGGAAGAATCTAATTAAAATTCAGAAGAGTAAAGAGAAATTAAAATGCAAACAAAACAATAAATTGAACTTTTAGAGAATATTATCAATGGATGTATTCTAATACTAAGAAACTGAATGAACTTTGTCACCTTGGAGGTATACAAAAGTATAAAATATCCAAATTGATCCACCAAAAATTAAAAAAAAAGAAGCAGGCAATTTTGGTAAACTAATTTCAACAAGAGGATTAAAGATGTCACATATGATAATGTTTAAAAATTCACCAAGAACAGACAGATTCAATGCAAATTGTCAGATAAAGAATAAAACATATGTGTAATTTAGAAAGTTTCTTTAAAAGTATGGAAATAATCCTTTTTTTTCCCCTTGGAAGCCAATATGATATTCATTTCAAAACTTGTCAAAATCAAGAGCGAAAAATTATATGCTAATATTATTAGTGAGTATTGATATAAAATGTTAAAATAGTAGAAGACAAAAAACATTAATATCTAAAACTATTCACCGTGGACAATTAATCTGGATTGCAAAGATATTTCAGTGTTATAAAATAGATTCTGTAAAAGGCACAGTGATAGTAAGAAACATGAAAATCATACTATTGCATAAATAGTTATAGATAGACCTTTTGATGAAAGTACACTATCCATTTATATTCATAACACTAAACCAAATAGCATTGTAAAAAAAAAATTCCCTAAACTTTCATATTCATAGTGTAACTGTTGCCTACCTTGGCCCCACTGCATTAAGGCCAGGTATATTACATTAAATTACACTCTTCCCAGGATTTTCTAGTACTGTTTAGGGAGTTTGGGGTATCCAGGCCATCTGCAAATGGCTGTAGTCCATGATGATATTGTTCCTTCCTTTGATGGTCCCTTATACTTCCATTCTATTTAGCCACTAACAGCCATCTTAGCTTTTACAAATAAATATTTACATCAAAGTTATAATTACAAACATCAAAACTCATTCCCCTAATGTATGAGGCTTAATCCTTCCCTATCCCCTCTCACATCACCTCCGTCTCTGGGGAGGGGGAGGGAATTACGTTCATAGTTGATCTAATTTCTTATATAACACAGTCCAAATCTCCAAGTCTCCAATCTCCCTTGGCCTATTGTCCTATGCTCTCTGGCTTCTCAGATCTTTCCTGGCTGGCTGCATCATCATTCCTGGAATCTTGGTGCCAAGGTTATTTTGGTTTGAATTCCTAGATTTAGTGGGATTACTGCCAGTATTTGAAACTGAGAAAAACAAATGAAACAGAGAAATCAGTCCCATTTCTTTGAGCTACAGAGTAGAAAGAGTTAGTGTGGGGAAAGTAAAGTAACCTTTCCTGCTTCAGTTTCTGGCTCCTTCACTATGGACAAACTGTGTAATCTTTACTATCTGGACACAGCAGAAGTGTTCAGGAAAGAAAGAGACTGTAGTTGACTGGCAGTTTTAAAGATATAATCTGTTGTGACTATGCAATGAAGTGAAGGAATCTACTCCCACCCATGTGGCAACAGAATGCAGAGACATAAGGTGCTTCCATATTAGTTTATCTGAGCATGTTCCAAGGCCCCATTGCAAGAGCAATCCAATAGCTTACACTGTATGTAAAGAGGAAGCATTATAGATATTCCCACTAAAAACAGCATTTCATACTGAAGTCCTGTCATTTTACCTTACTATTTATATATTTTTTGGAAATTCTAAGTATTCTAACAAGGAAAGGAAAATAAATTTAAACAATAATCACCAGCAAATAAACCTTAAAATATTTCTACTTTTAGATTATAATATACAATTTTTAGAAAAGATAAAAATTCAATAAAAATAATCAAAAGAACAAGTTATTGTTGTAGTATAGCAGGAAATTAGGCAACCCACAAAAAATCATTAGCATTTTTCTATATGACTGAAGGATAAAAATCACTTGTAATAGAAAAGGTATCAGAAATTTGGGGATTAATGTACCAAGATGAATAAAAGCCTGTACAAAGTTGATAATGATTATGTGACAGAATTTATGTAATACTCAGAAGTTTGTAAATTTTTTTACAAATGTAATGTTATTGTATCCTCACAATAGCCCTGGGAGGTGAGTGCTACTGTCATCCCCTTTTTATAGAGAAGGAAACAGAGGAAGGCAGAGGTAAAGCGAATTGTCTAGGGTTACACAGCTAAAATATGCCTGAGGATGGATTTCAACTTAGGTCTTCCTGACTTCAGCTCCACAAAAAAAAAGGAGACATACACATACAAATGCAAAACAAACAAACCAAAACACCCTTAAATATTTGGAAATAATTATAGTGAGATAAATATAGTTAAAATAATGTAACCAGTGATAAAAAACCACACACACACACACACACACACACACACACACACACAAACTAAGCAGCCCACATCCAAGCTCAGATATCGGAAATCCATATAAGAGACCTTTTGCAAAGTTAAAATTGACCTTATCAAAGACCAATTCTTTGAGTCTGATCATTTAACCCATTATGAATCCTTCTATTTATGTAACTGTCTAGACCACATCTCCCCATGTTGTTCATAAGCATAATATACTTTATCAAATTCTTTGTTAAAATAAAAGTAAATGTATAGCACTAACTAAATGTATAACACTCCTGATCTAATGGTATAGTAACTCTGTCAATAAAGGAAATCAGATAAGTCTATGAAGTCTTACTGATACTTTTTAATCACTACTTCCTTTGTTGGATATTACCAACTATCTAATTAAAAAAATAAACCGTCATAGTAATCTAGTGTTTGATATACACAAAGATAGAATCTCTTGTGGTAAGAACACACCGTTTGACAAAAAATCGCTAGAAAAACTGAAAGCGGTTTGGCAGAAACTTGGCATAGACCAATATAACACACTGTATACCAACATAAGGTCATCTTTGGGTTTATCAAACACTACATTACTATGATCATTTTTTTTTAGCTAACTAATTTTTAGTCTTCAATATTCACTTTTTTATAAGATTTTGATTTCTAAAATTTCCCACTCCCTCCCCTGCCTCCTCTCCAAGATGACATGCAATCTGATATAGGGTATACATGTACAATTTTATTAAACACATTTCCACATTAGTCATGTGAAAGAAGAATCAGAATAAAAGGGAAAAACTATGAGAAAGAAAAAAAGGAGAAAATAGCATGCTTCGATCTGCATTCAGACTCCATAGTTCTTTCTCTGGTATGGATAGCATTTTCCCTCATGAGTCTTGGAATTGACTTAGATTATTGAACTGCCGAGAAGAATTAAGTCTATCAAAGTCAGTCATTGCACAATGTTGCTGTTACTCCATATAATGTTCTCCTGGTTTTTCTCGGTTCAGTCAGAATAAATTCATGCAAATCTTTCCAGGTTTTTCTGAAATCTGCCTGTTCATCTTTTCTTATGGAACAATAATATTCCTTACATTCGTATCCCACAACTTGTTCAGCTGATCTCCAATTAATTCTTTGCCACCACAAAAAGAACTGCTATAAATACATTTTGTACATATGGGCCCTTTTCCCAATTTTTTGATCTCTTTGGGATATAGACCTAGTAATGTTATTCCTGGATTAAAGGATATGCACATTTTTATAGCCTTTCAGGTATAGTTCCAAATTGCTTTCCAGAATGTTGGATCATTTCACAACCTCACCAACAATGCACTAGTGCACCAATTTTCCACCATGTTCTCCAACATTTATCATTTTCCTGTTTTGCATGTTAGCCAATCTGATAAGTGTGAGGTGGTACCTCAGGGTTGTTTCAATGTGCATTTCTCTAATCAATAGTGATTTAGAACATTTTTCAAATGACTATACAGAGCTTTAATTTCTTCCTCTGAAAACTGCCTGTTCATATACTTTGATGGTGTATCAGTTGGGGAATGACTTGTATTCTTATAAATTTGACTCACTCTATAAATTTTAGAGATGAGGCTTTTATCAGAGACACTGTCTGCAAAAAAAAAAAAATGTTTCCCTGATTTCTGCTTCTGTTCTAATCTTGGTTAGATTGGCTTTGTGCAAAAAAATTTTAATGTAATCAAAATTATCCATTTTGCATTTCATAATGTTCTCTATCTCTTGTTCAGTCACAAATTCTTCCCTTCTCCATATATCTGGCAGATAAATTATTCTTGCTCTTCTAATTTGCTTATAGTATCACCCTTTATGTCTAAATCTTGTACCCATTTTAACTTTGTCTTTTACATAGTGTAAGATAATGGTCTATGACTAGTTTTTGCCATACTGTTTTCCAGTTTTCTTAGCAGTTTTTGTGAAATAATGAGCCCTTACCACAAAGGATTGGATCTTTGGGCTCATCAAACACTAGATTACTGGGACAGAGCAAAAGTGGCAGAGTGAAAACAGTGACTTGTTTGAGTTCTCCCCCAAAGCCCTCCAAATAACTGTAAAAAATGGCTCTAAACAAATTCTACAGCAGAAACCACAAAAAGACAGAATGAAACAAATTTCCAGCTCAAGACAACCTAGATGGTTGATTGGAAAGGTTTATCATGCCTGGCTAGGAGAGGAACACAGTTCAGTGTGTGCACATAGGGAAAGACCAGGCCTCAGCGAACTCTGGAGCAGGCCTCAGAGGACTGAATCATTGGCAGTTGTGATGGTTTCCAGACTTCTCAACCCACAAATGCAAAAGACAACTTAGAAGGTCACTAGGAAAAGTCTGTGACTGTGGTGAGAGAGAAGCTCAGTCCCAGAACAACACTCAGTACAGCCCTGGGGCTGTGGCTGCTTCTGGAGCTCTTGGCCCACAGACTGAGGGGGAATTAAAGGGCTTATCAGAGCAGTATTTCAAGGATCTCTTTGCTGGTGCTGAGGCAGAATTATCTTGCTTTGTCTGTGCTTGGATCTGGGTTGCAGTTCTGGGTGCTGATTTTGGGGCAAGGAGGAGTCCTGGTATAGTGGCGCTTGTAGTGGTGATGGACAGCGAATCTTCCTCACAGTTCCAAGAAAGAAAAGAGTGTTTGTGGTCATTCATAGACCACAGAAAAGGCCAGGAAAGGAGTAAACACCTCACCCTTGATCATACCGCATTGGAAGAACTGAAAATTTACAAGTCCCTAGAAGTATATCTGAAAACAGCTACACAAAACTTCGAAAGCTTGGGACAATATCTTCTCCACACTGGAAGCAGACCCCTACCTAAACAAAGAGTTTAAAACTCAAGTAATTGGCTGGGAATGTGAGCAAACTGTGCAAAAAAAAATGTCAGAACATAGAGTCTTTCTTTAGCGACAAAGAAGATCAAAACATGAAACCAGAAGAAGACAACAAAGTCAAAACTCCTATGTTCAAAACCTCCAAGAAAATATGAATCAGTCCCAGGCCATGGAAAATTCAAAAAAGGATTTTGAGAAGTTGACCAAATGGAAAAGAAAGTCCAAAGGTTCACTGTAGAAAATACTTCTTTAAAAATTAGAATGGAGCAAATGGAAGGTAGTGACTTTCTGAGAAATCAAGACATGGTAAAGCAAAACCAAAAGAATGGAAATATAGGAAACAATGTGAAATATCTCATTGGAAAAATAATTGACCTAGAAAATAGATCCAGGAGATATAATTTAAAGACTATTGGACTATCTGAAAGTCAGGAACAAAAAAAGAGCCTAGATATCATCTTTCAAGAAATTATCATGGAAAACTGCCCTGGTATTCTAGAACCAGAGGGCAAAATAGAAATTGAAAGAATACACTTATCAACTCCTGAAAGAGATCCCCAAAGGAAAACTCCTAGGAATATTGTAGTCAAATTCCAGAGTCCCCAGGTGAAGGAGAAAATATTTCAAGCAGCCAGAAAGAAACAATTCAAGTATTGTGGAAACACAACCAGGATAACACAAGATTTAGCAGTTTCTGCTTTAAGGGACCAGAAGGCTAAGACCAATATATTCCAGAGGGCAAAGGACACAAGATTACAACCCAGAATCACCTACCCAGCAAAATTGAGTATAATCCTTCATGGAAAAAATGGTCATTCAGTGAAATAGAGGACTTTCAAGCATTCTTGATGAAAAGACCAGAGCTGAATAGAAAATGTGACTTTCATACAAGACTCAAGAGAAGCATGAAGAAATAAACAGAAAAGAGAAATCATAAGGGACTTATTAAGGTTGAACTATTTACATTTCTACATTGAAAGATTATATTTGTAACTCATGGGACCTTTGTCAGTATTAAGGTAGTTGGAGGAGAAAATACACACACACACAACACACACACACATACTCACTCACACACATACATATACATATAGATATAGATAGATAGATAGATAGATAGATAGATAGATAGATAGAGGGCACAGGGTGAGTTGAAGATGAAGAGGTGATATCTGGAGAATAAAATTAAAGGGTGAGAGAGGATTATACTGGGAAAAGGAGAAAGGGAGAGGTGGAAGGGGGTAAATTATCTCAAATACAACAGACAAGGAAAGGCTTTTATGGGGTGGGGGGAATGTAGAAAGGTGAGAGGGAATGAGTGAATCTTATTTTCAACAGATTTGGCTTAAGGAGGGAATACCATACACACTGAATTGGGTGTGGAAATCTATCTTACCCTACAGGATAATAAGGGGGAAGGGAATAAGAGAGAAGGGGTTGATGGAGGGGAGGACAGATTGTGGGAGGGGGTAATCAGAAGCAAACACTTCCAGAAGGGGTGAGGTGAAAAGAGAGGACAGAATGAATAGAGAGTGGGAGAGGATGAAGGGAAATATGCTTAGTTTTTCACAACATGACTACTATGCAAGTGTTTTGCATGACTACACATGTACAACCTATACCTAGTTGCTTGTCTTCTCAATGAGGGAAGAAGGGAGAAAATTTCAAACCCAAAGTTTTAAAAACAAATGTTAAAAAATTGTTTTCACATGCAACTGGGAAATAAGATATACAGACAATGGGGTATAGAAATGTATCCTGCCCTACAGGATAATAGAAAGGGAAGGGGATAAGAGAAGAAGGGGAGATAGAAGGAAGGGCAGATTAGTGGAAGGGATATTCAGAATGCATGCTGTCTTGGGGTGGGAGGAGGGACAAGATGGGGAGAAAATTTGGAACTCAAAATCTTGTGGAAGTGTATGTTGAAAACTAAAAATAAATAAATTAAACAACAACAACAAAAAAAACCAACCCAACAACCCTAAAATAACCCCACTAGATTGCTATGGTCATTTATTCTGCATATTATGTGTCTGATCTATTACAGTGATCCACCACTCTTTTAATAGCCAGTAACACAACATTTTTATTGATTATGGTTTTGTAATACAGTTTGAAATCTAGAAATGCTAGGCTTCCTCCCTCCACATTTTCTTCATTGATTCTCTTAACATTCATGACCTCTTGTTATTACAGATGACTTTAATTGTTATTTTATCTAACTTTGTAAAGTAATTCTTTGGTAGTTTGATTGGTTAGCCCTAAATAAATAAATGTGTTTATGTAGAACTGTCAGTTTTATTCTCTTAGCTTGGCCTACCCTTAAGCAGTTAATATTTCTTGAGTTTTTTAGATCTATCTTTATTGTGTGAAAAGCGTATTATGATTGCATTTTAGTACCTGAGTTTGTCTTGGCAGGTAGACTGCCAAGTATTTCCTATTGTCTGTAGTTATTTTAAATGTAATTTCTCTTTCTAGTTCATCCTTCTGGGTTTTGTTGGTAGTGCATAGAAATGTTGATGATTTATGTGGGTTTATATTGTATCCTGTAAGTTTGCTAAAGTTATTTGTTTCAACTAGGTTTTTTTTTTCAGTTGATTCTTACGAGTTATCTAAGTATACTACTATATCATAAGTGAAGAATGATATTTTTGTTTCCTTATTCCTTTTTTTATTCCCTCAATTTGTTTTTCTTGTCATTGATATAACTAGCATTTCTGTTACAATATTGAAGGTGAGATTGGACATATCTGCTTCATCTCTGATTTAATTGAGAAGACATTACATTTATTTATGTTACTTATAATCCCTGCTCTTGATTTTCATAGATACTACTTGTTTCAAGAAAGACTACATTTATTCCTATGCTTTGTAGTGTTTTTAATATGAATAACTATTGTATTTTGTCAGAGTATTTTCTGCATCTATTGAGATAATAATAATAATAGATTTGTTCTTATTTTTGATATGGTCAATTATGTCAATAATTTTCCTAATATTGAGCCAGGTTGTCATTCTTGTCATAAATTACACCTGGTCATAGTAATCACGATCTTTGTGATATATTGCCATAATCTCCTTGACAGTATTTATTTAACTTTTTTTGATCAATTAATTATTAATTAAGGAAATTGGACTACAGATTTTTTCTAATTTTGCTTTCCCTGGTTTAAGTATTTAAAACATATTTGTGTCATAGAGGGAATTTGCTATGATTCCATCTTTAGTTTTTCAAATATTTTATATAATATTAGGATTAATTATTCCTTAACTGATAGAATTCACCCATAAATACATCAGATCTTGGAGATTTTTTCTTAGGGAGCTCATTGATAGCTTGTTCAATTTCTTTCTTTTTTTTTTCTCTATAGGGATACTTAAATGTTCTATTAATCTAAGTAAATTATATTTTGATAAATACTAATTCTTTCCATTTAGATTATCTGTTTTACTGGATTGTTGTTGGACAAAATAACTAACTCCTAATAATTGCTTTATGCTCATATTTATTGGTGGTGCATTCATCCTTTTCCATTTTTGATACAATTAATTTGGTTTTCTTTCTTTTTTAAAAATCAAATTAACCTATGGCTTATCTACTTTATTGGTTATTTTTACAAAACTCCTAGTTTTATTTATTTGTTCAATGGTTTTCTTAGTTTTAATTTTATTAATCTCTCCTTTGATTTTTGGATTTTCTATTTTCATGTTCAACTAAGGATTTTCAATTTTTTTCTACTTTTTTAAGTTGTATGCCCAATTCGTCAATCAACTCTTTCTCTCTTTTATTGATATATTTATTTAGAGATATAAAATTTTTCTTATGTACTTCATTTGCTGCATCCACAAATTTTGGAACATTATATAATTGATGTCACTCTCTTTAATGAAATTATTAATTTTCCATGATTTGACCTTTGACTCATTCTTTCTTTAAGATTAAATTTAGTTTCCAATTCATTTTAATGTATCTTTCCACAGCTCATTATTGAATGTAATTTTTATTGCATTATGATCTGAAAAAAATGCATTTAATATTTTTTGCTTTTCTGCATTTGACTGTAATGTTTTTGTGCCCTAATACAAGGCCAATTTTTGTGAAGGTGCAATGTACAGCTGAGAAAAAAAAAGTATGCTTCTTTCTATGCCCATTCACTTGTTTTCAAAGTTTTCAAAAACCTTACATTTATAATGAGAGACACATGCAAATGCCAAATTAAATACAAGACACATACAGAGCAAATTAAACGTATTTGAGAAAGGAAGGCGCCAGCATCTGGTAGGAAGTCTGTATATACGCATATATGTATGTTTTTTACCTTTGTCTGGAGAATTAAAGGTTTGATAAAAAAAATTAGTGGAAAATAGTATATAGCAATCACTTAGTAAATGTTTGCCTTGACTGAATGAATGAATAAAGAGGAAAGGAATGGGAGGGAAATGAAATCAAAGAATAAATCTAAGTATGAGTTTATACAGAAGAGGATAAAAGTCTCATATTTTAAATGGACATAAGAGCTTGTATTTTCACAACAACGTTATGAAGATGAAATGATATAATTTATGTAATATATTTTGTAATATCTAAAGCACTATACAAATATGAACTGTTATTGCTATCACAAATGTTTTATTGTTATTATTTTACTTGACTCCCAAGGAAGGAAAGAGAGCTAAGTGGTGGATAATTCTAGGAAATTGTTTCAATTCAGTAAGTAATCAATCCTAAGACCTAGTTTTGAATCCTGGTTCTGCTACTGATTGCCTTTGTGACCTAGGGCAAATCATTTAATCTCTCAGGCCTTTACTCTTCTCACATATAAAATGAGGGGATTGCACTAGATGCATTCTGTGGTCTCCTCAGTTTCTAAATTGTATGATTCTATTAGAGTTTCTCAAAAGCAAAATGTTCTGCCTAAAGAGAGAATGGACTCCCCATTACTGGTAATAAGAGAGAGGAAGCATATTTTGACTTTTCATCTATATTGTAGGGAAGATTCCTCATTAGGCAGAGGTAATACTTGAATGCATCTTAGAACCTGAAAGGAAATTTCACAATTTTCTTGATTACAAGACATTAAGAAGCAGCATGGAGTAGTGGCTAGAGTTAACTGAAGATTCAGGAAGACCTGAGGTCAAATTCTGTCTCACTTGGTTCTGTGATCCTGGACAAAGTAACTCCTGAGTGCCCCCTTCCCCCCAAATCTCTAAAAGTCAGACTTCTAGAGTTGCTGTGAATCTGTATGGGTAGTGAAAATTTCCTCACTAGATATTCTCTATATTAATAAAATCCTATAGCCAGACCCAAGCATGCGTTGTGCATGTGTGTGCAGACAGATATAGATACATAAAGATAGAAATAGATAGAGATACATATATACATATAAACATATAGATATAGATATAGATACATAAAGATAGAAATAGATAGAGATACATATATACATATAAACATATAGATATAGATATAGATACATAGTTATATAGTTATATGTAGTCATATAGTCATAAATATTGTTTTTGTATCCAACTAAATATTTAAAATATTTGCTTGACCCGAACCCACCTGCAATCCCATTTACATTAATAAGGATCACATTACTTTCTAGGTAATTATTATCTTGTGATCTGGTCATGAGATACATTTTATTTTATGGCAATTAGTGCTATTCAATGTTCCCTTCTCTCCAGTCATATTAAATTTGATACTGTTTAGAACATTGCATTTGCTGTATCCATTGCAGTTTAATTATAGCAATAGTACCTTGATGTAATTATTCCTATTACCTCATAGGGAAAGAACTACGTGTAAAACCATGGATCAGATAATAATTTATCAATTTCTATTTTTTAAATTCTCTTCTTTTCTTCAGTAATAGGACCTAATTCTTATTATTTGAAGTGTTACAGAGAAAAAGATTAAAATTGACAGATAGTTGATTCATGACAAGCATTGGTTTTATGGGGTTTTATAAAGTAGACCCTCTACAATCAATACATAATATATTATTTCTTATTGCTGTCCTTTAAGAAGTTAGTAAGTTTTCATGACACATTGAGTATTTAGCAATACACAGGACATACTGAGCTTTAAGTATTTAGGAATATTGCCTTGAGAGGTAGGTGGAAGTCCATGGAGAGCAAGCCAAGTGCCTTCTATCCTTCTCTGGCTCTGTCCTTTTGTTTTTAAGCTGTGTCTGACTCTTTCAATCCCATTTGGGATTTTCTTGGCAAAAATACTGGAGTAGTTTGCTATCTCCTTTTCTTATTCATTTTACAGATGAGAAAGTGGAGACAAACAGACGTACGTGACTTGCCCATGGTTATACAGCTAGTAAGTGTCTGACACAAGATTTGAACATAGAAAGATGAGTCTTTCTGACTCCAGATCCAGAACTCTACCTACTGTGCCACCTAGCTGCCCAAGATGTAACTGAGAGGACAGTCATTTAGTCATTTTAGTTGTGTCTGACTAATTGTGTTCACATTTTCTTGGCAAAGATACTGGAGTTTCTGAGTCCCAGCACTCTATCAAATGTATCACCTAGCTGCTCTATATACTTGACTTCATAGTTGTTTTATTACAATCAATCCTAGAATCTATAGTCCTAAGCAATCAGTCCTTCTTGGAGCCCATTAAATTCTAATAGGAAGAATAATGAATTCCCCCACCCCAAATCATAGTTCCTTAATGCTGCTAAAAGTACAGCTCAGCACTTGGAGAAGCTTGAGGAAGCACTACCCCTTGAAGCAGGGCAATCTGTCTGCACACCATGAAAGGGCCTAGTACACCAGACTAGGACATTTTATAATATCCATGTATTGATGTCTATATCTACCAAGAGTATTACTAGATATAGAATTCTATTGAGGATATTTGATAGAAATCAGTTGCATAATTCATATTTTTTCTTCTTATTCATCTCTGTTGATTTCATTTTTACCAAAATGTAAATTTTATTTAATTGAAAATGTTTTCTATGTTCTTCTCCCTTCTTGTTTACTTTATATTTTTGCCAGCTGTAATTATGAATATATCTCATTCTCTTCTATTTTTCAATTGGTGTAAAATTTTCACAGTCAAGTAATTTTCAAGTCAAGTAATTATTCTTATCTTACTGTAGTATTTGTTGTACTAATATGATCTATACCAAATTTCTGTCAAATTGGTTTCCAGTTTCCTTAAAATATTTTAAATCTTTTGTTAATTTATGTTCTAACATTTGTTTAAAAACTGATTAAATGATTCTAGTTGTTTCAGTTTCTTGCTTATATAGTCTGCTCTACTCATATACTTTCTACATGTTAATCAGTATCAAATAGGGTTAAATGACTATCAGTTAATAAACCAACAGTTTTTCTAAATATAAATTTATTTTTAGTTTTCAACATTCACTTCCACAAGTTTTTGAGTTCCAAATTTTCCCATCTCACCCCTCCCCCCACCCCAAGACGGCACGCATTCTCAATATCCCTTCCCCTAGTCTGTCCTTTCTTCTATCTCTCTTCCCTTCTCTTATCCCCTTCCCCTTCTATTTTCCTGTAGGGCAGGATAGACTTCTATACCCCATCTCCTGTATTTCTTATTTCCCAGTAGCATGTGAAAGCATTTTTTTAAACATATGTTCTTAAAACTTTAGGTTTCAAATTTTCTCTCTTCCTCCCTCCACACCCACCCTCATTGAAAAGGCAAACAACTCAATATAGGTTATACATGTGCAGTTACACAAAACACTTCCATAGTAGACATGCTGTGAAAAACTAACTCTATTTCCCTTAATCCTATCCTGCCCTTCCATTTATTCTATTCTTTCTTTTGACCCTGTCCCACCTCAGAAGTATTTCCTTCTGACTGCCCCCTTCCCAATCTGCCCTCTTCTCTATCATCCCCCTGCTCTGTTGACCCCTTCTCCCCCTATTTTCCTGTAGGGTAAGACAGATTTCCATACACAATTGAATGTGTATGTTATTCCCTCCTTAAGCCAAATACTATGAGAATAAGATTCACTCATTCCCTCTCATCTTCCCCTCCTTCCCCTCCACTGTAAGAGACTTTTCTTTTCTGTTTTTTTTTGTGATAATTTACCCCATTCTACCTCTCCCTTTCTTCTTCTCTGAGTATCATCCTCTCTCATCCCTTAATTTTATTCTCCAGATATGACCCCTTAATCTTCAACTCACCCTGTGCCCTCTATCTATCTATCTATCTATCTATCTAATCTATCTATCTATCTATCTATCTATCATCATATAATTTTTCCTCAACTACCCTAATACTGACAAAGGTCTCATGAGTTATAAATATCATCTTTCCATGCAGGAATGTAAACAGTTCAATCTTAATAAGTCTCTTGTGATTTCTCTTTCCTGTTTACCTCTTCATGTTCCACTTGAGTCCTGTATTTGAAAGTCAAATTTTCTATTCAGCTCTGGTCTTTTCATCAGGAATGCTTGAAAGTCCTCTATTTCACTGAATATCCTTTTTTCCCCTGAAGGATTATACTCAATTTTGCTGGGTAGGTGATTCTTGGTTGTAATCCTATCTCCTTTGCCTCTCCAGAATATTATATTCCATGCCCTGTGGTCCTTTAATGTAGAAGCTGCTAAATCTTGTGTTATCCTGATTGTGTTTCCACAGTACTTGAATTGTTTCCTTCTGGCAGCTTGTAATATTTTCTCCTTGACCTGGGAACTCTGGAATTTGGCTGTAATATTCCTAGGAGTTTTCCTTTGGGGATCTCTTTCAGGAGGAGATCTGGATTCTTTCAATTTCTATTTTGCCCTCTGGTTCTACTATATCAGGGCAGTTTTCCTTGATAATTTCTTGAAAGATGATGTCTAGGCTCTTTTTTTGATCATGGCTTTCAGATAGTCCAATAATTTTGAAATTTCTCTCCTGGATCTATTTTCCAGGTCAGTTGCTTTTCCAATGAGATATTTCACATTGTTTTGTAATTTTTCATTCTTTTGGATTTATTTTACAGTATCTTGATTTATCATAAAGTCACTAGCTTCCAATTGCTCTATTTTAATTTTTAAGGAAGTATTTTCTTCAGTCATCTTTTGGACTTCCTTTTCCATTTGGCCAATTTTTCTTGTTAGGGCATTTTTCTCCTCATTGGCTTTTTGGACCTCTTTTGCTATTTGGGTTAGGCTATTTTTTATGCTGTTATTTTCTTCAGTATTTTTTTGGGTCTCCCTTTAGCAAGCTGTTGACTAGTTTTTCATGATTTTCTTGCATCACTCTCATTTCTCTTCCAATTTTTCCTCTACATCCCTTTCTTGCTTCTCAAAATCCCTTCTGAGCTCTTCCAAGGCCTGAGACCGATTCATGTTTTTCTTAGAGGCTTTGGATGTAGAAGCTTTAACTTTGTTGTCTTCTTCTGGTTGTATATTTTGATCTTCTCTTTCACCAAAGTAAGATAATACAGTCTGACTCTTTTTGTGCTGCTTGCTCATGATCCCTGCCAATTACTTGAGTTTTAAACTCTTTGTTAAGGTAAGAGTCTGCTTCCAATGTGGAGAGTGTACTGTCCCAAGCTTCAGGGGTTTGTACAGCTGTTTTCAGAGATAACTTGTAGGTTCCTGTAAAGTTTCAGTTCTTCCAAGGTGGTATGATAAGGGATGAGGTGTTTACTCCTTTCCTGGCCTGTGACCACAAATATTCTTTCTGTCCTGTAACTGTGAGGAGTGGCTCCTCTTCACACCCACTGCAAGCTCCTCCAAGCCAGTGTTCCTCCTCACCTCAGCACTGCCCCCCAGAGCTGTGACCCAGATCCAAACACAGGCAAAGCAAGAGATTCCTGTCTCAGCACTGGCAAAGAGATCCCTGTAATCCCTCTGTGTTCAGCCACTGTATTCCCCCTCAGTCTGTGGGCTGGAAGCTTGGGAAGCAGCTGTCCCCCCCAGGGCCACGCTCTTGGGGAATGGAGCTGAAACCCCACCTTCCTCTCTGAGCACCATAGAAACAGACTTTTCCTACTGACCTTCTAAGTTCTCTTTGGCATTCGTAGATTGAGGAGTCTGGAAACCTCCACAGGTGCCTGCGATTCAGTCCTCTGAAGCCTGCTTCCGGTTTGCTGCAGCCTGCGTGCTGCACTGAGCTCCCAACCCAGCGCGCTACACTTTTCTGATCAATCTTCCAGGTTGTCTTGGGCTGGAAATTTGTTTCACTCTGTCTTTTTGTGGGTTCTGCTGCTTCAGAATTTGTTTAGAGCCATTTTTTATGAGTATTTGGAGGGGTTTGGGGGAGAGCTCAAGGTAGTCACTGCTTTCACTCAGCCATCTTGGCTCCGCCCCCCAACCAACAGTTTTTGTTAAGCACCTATTATATGACAGGCACTCTCATAGATGTTGAGGATATAAAAATTAATCTATATCTTACATTTTGTAGGAGGAGGCTTGTACATTTACAAGAATATACACACATAAATACAGAAATAATACATCAGCCAAATATAATTTATGTGGAGAAAAATGACAGGGGTAGGTAGGTAGCACAGTGGATAGAGCACAGGCCCTGGATTGAGGATTATCTGAGTTCAAATCTGACCTCAGATATATAATACTCGCTGTGTGACCCTGGGCAAGTCACTTAACCCCATTGCCTTGCCCCCCAAAAAGAGAGAGAAAGAGAGAGAGAGAGAGAGAGAGAGAGAGAGAGAGAGAAGAGAGAGAGAGAGAGAGAGAGAGAGAGAGAAAAGACAGTAGAATTTGGATAGATCAGGGATGGCATGTAGAAAGTAATGATTCAGGTAAATCTTCAAAGAAGTATGTGCTTCTATGAGGTTAATAGATATAAACAACATATTCCAGTAAGAAATGGTAATTGCAAATATATGAAAGATCATCAATAGGGTCAGAGCCAAGTTGGCAGAGGAGGGATCCAGTTGAACTCTCCTAACAATACTCTTCAAACAACTTTAAAATAATACCTCAAATCAAACTTTGGAACAGCACAGCCAACAAAAGATCAGAGGGACACATTTGTTTTTCCACTCCAAGACAACTTGCGGTGTCTACAAGAGAGGTCTGTAAAACTTTGGTGGGTACTGGCCCAGAGCATGGCAAGAGCACCAGTGGTGGTGGATGAAATTGAAGCAGTAGCAATAACAGCAGCTTTTGGAGCTTTCAGCCCAGAGATGGCAAGGAGATTGGGCAACTGGTCAGAAAGAGATTACAGGGGACGCTTTCTTGGCAATAGGTGTAGGTGATGCTGATTGGTAACTCTATTGCCCATATGCAGTTCTTGGTTGCAGGTGCAGGGTGAGGAAGATTGCTTGTGATCAAGCACAGGGGAGGAGAGACCCTGGTCCCAGTTCCATGGTCAACACAAGCACTAGCTCTTTGTTGCTGTTTGACCTTCTTTCCTGAAGAGGACCAATAGGATCAGAAGTGTGATGTTGTGACTTGGATGTGAATTGGATTTGAGTGAAGCAATGCTGCACAAAGTCATGGGCCTCACTCTCCTCCAGAGTCATTAAAATCCAATGGCAAGATAAAAGTCAAGGTGACTGGCAATAACCCAGGATGCAATAGTGACCTTGACCTTTCTAAATTAAGGTCTTTCTCAGGTCTCAATTTGTCTGAGGCAATACCAATTCAATGACAAAGGGCTAGGTTAAGAATTGAGACAAAAGACAATCTCAAAGACATCGGTATAGGAGAGGAAGAACCTCAGAGTTTCTGACTGACACAGAAAACAATTGCTACTTAAACTCATTCTAAGCTATCAAAACTTAAACTGTGAGCCCCAAAGGCTTGGGCTTGGCCTATTACAAGCCATTCAATGAAAACAAGAATGATTTGAATTCAAAGGATAGTCAAGTAATTCCATTTAAAACAAAGTGGTTTGTTTTTTAAAACCTGCTTTCCAGAGCTATATTCCAAGAGATCAAAAAATGAAGACTGCAAGGCAAAAATACATTGTCTCAGCTTTTTAAAAAAATGAAGAAGAAGAAGAAGAAGAAGAAGAAGAAGAAGAAGAAGAAGAAGAAGAAGAAGAAGAAGAAGGAGGAGGAGGAGGAGGAGGAGGAGGAGGAGGAGGAGGAGGAGTTCTTTTTGTAGTGGTAAAGAATTGAAAATTTAGGGGATACCCATCAATTGGAGAGTAGCTGAACAAGCAGTGGCATATGATTGTGGTAGAGTACTATTTAAGAAATGTTTAAGAAATGACAAAGTGGATGATTTTCTGGGCAGACATATAAAGAGAGGAAAAGTAAAGTGAATAGAACCTGTTTACCCTAAAAGCAATGTCTTGGATAATTAGCTGAAAAACTCAGCCACCCTGGTCAATATAATGATCCAAGATAATTACAAAGGACTGATTATGAAAAAAATGCTATCCAGAGAGCCAAGTGATAAACTCTGAATGCAAATAGAAGTATAATTTTCTGATTTTCTTTCTTTTTTCCTTTTTACCCCTTTTTATAGTAGGGCTAATGTGGAAATATCTTTTGCATGAATTCACATATATTAATCAATATTATATTGTTTGTGCTCTCAGTGAGTAGAAAAGAGGTGGGAGGGAAGGAGAGAATCTAGAATTCAAAATTTAAAAAGAAAATAATGTTTACAGTAAATAATTAAAAACAAAACCAAACATTAACACATAAAATAAAATATATGGGGTATTTTTTGGGCGGTGGGGTGACTTATTCTGTCAAATGACATTCCAGTAAGATAAGAGAGATAACATTGTGAGGGAAGAGGCCTCAATGGCTACCTATTAAATACTGATATGTGACTCAAGAATGTGGGATATGGTTCTTTATCTCCACAATTGTTAATTTGTTTAAGGTCAAGGAAATTAGAGATGGGGGTCCAGAAGTGGAGCCAAGACTGTTTTGTGGCCAGACAGAAAGCATCAAGCCCTTCAGATCCACAAATGATTTTGCGATGCATCCTGGCAGTTGGTGAAGTGAGGACTTATCCAGTAGTGATTTGGTCATGAATTCTGTGAAACTAATACTGTGTAGAAACTGAATTAAAAGTATGAGCCTATTTTCCTTGGAGTCTGAGTTGATATACTAAGTTGTTATATGGAAGAGTGTTCCTCTGTCTTATTGGGGGAGGGAATGTTTGTACTTATGTTTTTGCTTGATGTCCCAAATAAATATCCCTTTGAAAAAGAAAAGGAATGAAGTGTCATGTGAACAGAAAATAAAGTCCAGTAAACTGTGTTGTGAAGACCCTGAAAGGGTAGGTTGAGACCAGTTTCTGATTGGTTTGGAAACTAAACAAGTTTGTTCAGTAAGGTGATGGTGTATGGCCCAAGCCAAGGTCTTCGCCCCTTGCCCCAGAGGGAATGTGGCTCCCCTTTGTCTACAGGCCCCAGCCCCTCATCTCCCTTTGAAAGCCTTAGCCTACCTTTTAATCTTATTCAGATACCTTTCAGTTCCTTCATTATCTATTCCCATTGTGTATTCAATCTCTTAGACATTCCAATCTCTGGGAATTCTCACCCATACTCTTTTCCCAGACCCTTTTCCCAGACCATTTTCCCAAACCCTTCCATGGTCACTCAAGTATATAAGATCTACTCTGGCCCTCATTTGGGGCTGAGAATCTGATGCTCAAAAGGCTGAGAACTTCTCATGCTCATTCATCTTTATGGGCGTTACCTGGCCTATGTGTTTTATCACTAATAAACTTTTCCTCTGGCGGAAGAAGATTTGAGTTGAATTCTTGAGGCAGGGCCCTGTACCATGATCTTGGGATTCCAGCAACACCCCAAAGTCCCAGACCTCTTCAAGAGAAATCACATGGTAAGACCTATACCTAAGGAAAATTCCTTTGCAGTTGTAAAGAGAATGACGTAGATTTGGGTGAGACTAGGCAATGGGAATAATAAGGCTATTAGTAAAGTCTAGGTGAGAAGTGATGGAGGCTTGAACTATAGGAGTGGCTGTGAACATAGAGAGATAGAATCAGATTCTGAGGGATTATTCAGGAATTAACTATAGGATTTGGCAAATGATTGAATATGTGGGATGAAGGAAAGTAAAGGATAATGCTGAAGTTATTAACATGGGAGACTTGAAGAGATAATAAGTTCTATTTTTTTTTAATGTGGAGTTTGAAGTGCCTAAGCCATATCCAGTTGAAATGTCCACTGAGCAGCTGGTAATGTGGTCCTGAAGAACAGCAGTGACTCTAGGGCTGGGCATATAAACCTGTGAGTTATCTCCATAGACATAATCAAGAAACTCATGAAATCTGATGAGGTCATCAAATAGCGCATAGAATGAAAAGAAAACAAGAGACAGGGTCTTTAGGTATGCCTATATTTAGGTGACATTATATAGATGATGAGCAAACAGAACTGAGAAAGAGTGATAATGGGAGAAAAAAAAGGAAGTACGGTGATGAAAACCCAGAGAAGAAACAGTATCCATCAGTAACCTAGTCAACATTATCAGATGTATGAGGGAAACCATCAAAGATCAGGACTGAAAAGTGACCATAAAAACAACAACAACAACAACAATTTAAATGCCACTCATACTTTTAAAGAGGAACAGTTTCAGCTTAAGGATAAGGTCAGATGCCAGTTGTAATATCTTGAGAAGTAAGAGGGGGTGAAATGGAGCCAATGAGAGTTTAAATTTTTTTTTCTAGTAATTTGTCTGAGAAATGGACAAAAATATTTGACTATATCTCGAAAGGATAAAAGCATCTAGTGAAAGTTTTTATTCCTCCAAATGATTTTTTTACTGGTAAGTCTAGTTCTATAATATGGTCCTTTGACAACTTGCTTTACCAATTCATTTTAAAATTAATTTAATTTGTATAATAACTTGTTTTGGCATGTCCCCAACATGAACAGCGAATGTCACTTTGATTATTTTTCTCTTTGTTTCTTTAAATAATTGCTTACAGCTATACTTATGGAAATCTTGCATATTTTTACTTGATATATTTTAAGCATTCTGCAGTTATTTTTAATCAAATCATTCATTATTTCTTCTTTCTTTTTTTAAAATTAGAATAACATGTTTGAAATTAAAAGGAGTAAAGAAGAGGGTAGAAATTAATCATGTAATTTATCCAAGATTGTAGTAAGACTGGGTCATTGAAGAATAATGAATCTACTTTCAGGGGGAAAAATTCCTTTTTCAAAATGCATGGGTCTCATTTTATAGAAATAACTTTTCAATATGTATAATTCAGTGTTGAATATCCTTAGAAATTGTTGCTACCCTTCAAACTCAGCCAAACATTTTAACAAAAAAAAAAGTTTGTGAGATAAAACTTAGTATTACACAATCTATATATTTTCTAGATCCCTGGTAAATAGAAATGTTCTGGACTTGGAACCATTTAATCTTCTTTACTCACAGTACAAATTCTTATTATTTAAACACAAATACAAATCCTCCTTTTATCTTTCCCATGTTGTCCCAGCCCAGTGTCTGAGTAGTGAAGGATGACATATTTCTTTACTACATTAGAAACACTTCCACAGACTGTATTATGACTTTTTCTATATTTCAGTGTGAACATGTTGGCATTTATCACTTAGTAAAATCTTGACATACATGAAGACTCTTCAGTTTATGTATCAAACTAATGTGCTGTCAATTTGGTTTCAGTGAAATCTAAATTCAGTTAAATGGTTTTCAAATGCAGGTTACAAGGAAATAGCATATTTCCTTAAGATAACTTTTGCTGTTTATATTCTGATGTTTTCAGTGTAAATAATGATTCTCAAATCATAGACAAACTCTTCCATATTTTCCCCAACATTCTATGAAAAAAACCCTTCTTGATCCACTTTAATGCTAATGCCTCCCCTCTGTTGATTGTCTCCAATTTATCCTGCCTATACTTGCTCACATGTACTTATTTCTATGTTTCATCTCCAATGAGACTGTGAGCTTCTCGAAAGAGGGGATTGTCTGGATCAGAGCTAGATGGTCAAGAAAATTCAGTGACTTGCCTGACCACTCCGCAAAACCCCTCCAAACACCTTTAAATAATGCCATAAGACATTTCCTGGAATAGAAGAACTCACAGAAGGATGGTGTGAAATAATTCTCCAAAGACAACTTTGAAGGTCAGCAGGAAAGAACTATGACACCTGGGTGAGAGTGGAGCACAGTTCAGCACAGGCTGCTCCAGCATTGTCCTAGCCCTAAAAAACAAAGAGAAAGCTTTGGAAGCCACTGAATCAGCAGCTGTAGCAGCTGTTTCCGGAGCTCTTACCTTACAAATGGTAAGGTGGTCATCCAACTGGTCAGAAGGAGATTACAGGGGTCTCTTTGCTAACATGGAGGGAAGACTCTGTTGTTTTGCCCACACTCAGATCGTGGGAGTCAGTCTTGGGTGGCAGTCCCAGGGCAAGGAGGAGCACTAGCAAACCAGAATTTGTAGCCAGAATGGAGCTGGGACCCCTGTCACAGTTCAAGGGTAGAAAAGAGTGCTTGTGCTAACACACAGAGAAGATCATGGGCCAGGAAATAGTAAAGACATTTTTGCTTAGATCACACCACCTTTGAAGAACTGAAAATTTACTGGTCACCAGAAGTATCTCTGAAAACAGCTGTACAAAACCCCAGAAACTCAGGACAGTGTACCCTCCACACTGGGAGCAGAGCCTTACTTTAACAAAGAGATAAAAGTCAAAAATTAGGCAGGTAAAATAAGAAAAAAAAATAAAAACATTCTAACTACAAAAAGTTCTATGGTAACAAGGAAGATTAAAACATACTCAGAAGAAGATGGCAAAGTCAAAACTCCTACATCCAAAGTCTCAAAGAAAAATATGAATTGGTCTCACACCATGGAAGAGTTCAAAAAGGATTTTGAAAATCAAGTAAGAGATGTAGAGGAAAAATTGGGAAGATAAATGAGAGTGATGCAAGAAAATCATGAAAAACAAGTTAATAGCTTGGTAAAAGACACACAAAAAGTACTGAAAAAAAACCACCTTAAAAAACAGACGAGACCAAATGGCAAAAAGAGGTCTAAAAAGCCAATGAGAAGAATACCTTCAAAAGCAGAATTGGCCAAATGGAAAAAGAGGCACAAAGATTCACAAAAAATAAAAAACAAAAATAAAAGCAAACAAACAAAAAAAAAATTCCTTAAAATTAGAATTTACTAAATGGAAAAGGAGAAGTGAAGAAAGGAAGGGAGATAATTTGAACTCAAAGTTTTAAAACATGAATGTTTAAAGTTGTTAGTACTGGGGGAAAATAAAATACTAAATAAAAAAAGAAAGAAAGAAAGAAAGAGGGGACTGTCTTTTGCTTGTCTTTGCACAGAGCTTAATAAATGGTAGGTACTTAGGAAAGTTATTGACTATTTTCATTCAAAATTCAGAATTTATCTAATTATCTCAAATGTTTTAGAGCAGGGTACTAAAGAGGCAAACTTCAAGTGTTCTGGTTCTTGGGGAAGGACAGAAATTTTTTTTTCCTATTTCATAGCCACACACTGTATATTTGATCCTGGCTTGCGGTCATATAAATGATCATAAGAGATGTTAGCAAGACTCATACCTAGCAGGAAATAAACAAACAAATAAAAACATTCAAAGTTAATATTAATGAGTTGGCAGGATTACCTTCATATAGGAAAGACTGCATTAAAAAGTTATTATGTGATAAAATTTGACAATGAATACTATTTACATCTTATGGGACAATTTCTTTTATTTAATATTATAATGTCAAAAATAGCAATGACAAATCATTCAATCATACAAACTACAACTGCAGTCTTTCTTTGAGAAAGTGATAGCATGCTTTGAGTTTAATTTTTAAAATTGATGAAAAAAAAGATCGTGTCCAAAAATACCTATGTGTTGATATTTGATGACCAAAACACCAATTGAGGTCTTAGTTCAATGAGTAACCTTCATTTGCAGAGAAAAAAATGTTCATAATTTTTATTCCCTGACTATTTTTTTTTCCTTTTATTTTGTTCTGTGAATAGTTTCCCTCGTTAATGGTAGGTATTCATAAAGGTGAATTTTACTTTTTATGAGTAAAGTGTTTTGAAATTGTTCTTCTAGGTATTAATTTTTGATCTCTATCTCCCTGTTCAGGGAAAGTTAGAGAAGCTTCTTTGACTCTAAATTGATTAATGATCCTGGTTTGATACATATATAGATATAGATAAATAGAAAAAGTCTTCACTGCTACAGAATTAACATTCAGTGAACCTTATTCTGAAGTACTCAAATTGAGTGAATTCTGTAACTTAGTGATATGTTTTTTCTCTTTAAATTAATTTGTTCAAAATTTTATATTAAATTACATAATGTAATTATATTTCCTTTAAATTATTTTTCCTCCAAAATTCACTTTTCTGTTTAAATCATGACCATTTTCTGCATCATGTATGTTTGACCTCTAGTGTCATTATCAAATCTGCTGTCTTCATTACCCCTTACAACCTAATCAATTATTATCAAAACTTACTGATCTATTACCATAACATCTCTCACATGTCTTATCTTCTCTCCAATAAAGTAGCCCTCACCTCCTTACCTCTTGCCTGGGTTATTACGATGATCTTCAAGGGTCTTTCATCATCCATGCACCTATCAAGATCATCTTCTTAAAATAAATGTTTTGTTCCTGTCTTTTTGAATGTATTTTATATTTTTTTTTTGCCTTTTTCAAAGCCTATACATCTATGTTTTCTCTCAATTTTTATCATAGGGTATCATATTTACCATAAATTTTTCCCAGTTATTATTTTTATCTTGATATATTCTATAGTTGCTTTATAATTTTTAAGTAGGTACATATGTCTTACTCCTAATAATCCCCTTTATTTAATGGGGAAAAATCTCTGTTCCCTACTAAAAGTCAGTACCTTGATATAACCAGTTTTTTAATAGTTTATTTATCTTTGAGTTCATCACCAATTGGGATTCACTTAAATAAGTAGTATGAAGTATGTATTTCAGTCCATTTTTATTAAAATATTATTTTTCCCTAGATAATTTAATTGACATTTTGTTTTCATATGACTTGCATTTTCCATTACATTCATTCACCAATTGCTCTCACTATATATAATCTATATATGTATATAGGATGCATATTATATATGTATATACATATATGTGCATATATGTGCATGTTTATATATATGTATGCATATATATGCATACACACACTCATATATAATTATTTTAAAGCCTATTCAGATTTTGACATGTCAAATGTATTCAGTGCTTTTCATCTTTAGGGGTGATGTGACTAGTTAGTCCTCTAAAAATATGTTATCTGACTTTATTTTTTTAATGTACATTTTTACAATCTTGATTTCCAAATTATCTTTCTCTCTTCAGTCCATTTTCTACCCATTAAGTGGTCAAGTAATATAATATACATTATACATGTGAAATCATGCAAAACATATTTCTATATTAGCTATGTTGGCCAAAAAGCAAGGAAAATGGACAAAGTGAAAAATCAATATGCTTCAATATACACTCAGAGTCCATCATTTCTCTCTCTGGAAGTCAATACCATTTTTCATCGAGTCCTTTGAAATTGTTTTGAATCATTTTAGTGATGAGAATAGCTTGTTTTCCTGGTTCTACTCATTTCATTTTACATCAGTTCATATAAGTCTTCCCAAGTTTTTCTGAAATTATCCCTTATATAATTTCTTATATCACAATAGAATTTCATCACATTTATATACCCATGACTGTCTTCTCATATATGTCTTCCTTCAACACTTAATCTATTCCCATGTGTTTGGAATTAGTTCCCCAGGAGAGTCTGAATCCACACATTTTTTTCTCTCAAAACAAAAATAAAGAATATTTTTTCTCTCCAAAGGCCTTGCACCAAATCGATTTATCATAGTCACAGTGCTTTTTGTTGGTATTGTTTAAAGCAAATTAGAAATCATGTCTAAACATCAGAATGCAAAATGCCCTAGCTTTGAAATCCATATTACACAAATATTATATTATGAAGGAAAAGAAATCAAAATGTCTGATGAAAAAGAAATCTGTAAATTATTAAAAATCATGGAGAAATAATGAGATTTTACAGGATGACAAATAGCTATAAAATTAATTAATAATGGCCTTAGATTAGAAATAATAGCTTTCAGG
The DNA here is from genome assembly GCF_003287225.1 of Phascolarctos cinereus. Taxonomy (NCBI): domain Eukaryota; kingdom Metazoa; phylum Chordata; class Mammalia; order Diprotodontia; family Phascolarctidae; genus Phascolarctos; species Phascolarctos cinereus. The sequence goes on from NW_027555847.1 coordinate 259,764,286, forward strand.
AAAGCATTAAAATCATAAGTAGAAGAATAAGAATAATTGAATACACGCTGAAAAGTTTCCAAAAATATGACTAAATTGGAAGAAAATTTGGCAGAAGAAAATAAATAAATAGGGGTGAACTTTGAAGATAGGAAAAAAAGAAATAACACTATCACACGTTGAAAAATAAAGAAGAATTTATTAATCACTTGCTATGTGTTGAACACTGTTAATCAATGAAAATACAAAGACAAATGCTGAACAGTATGTATGTGTGTGTGTGTGTAATATATACATATGTGTATGTGTATATATGCATGTATATATACACATGTAACATGTATGTATGTATAGGTATATGTGTATATATACATATGTGTATGTGTATATATGCATGTATATATACACATGTAACATGTATGTATGTATAGGTATATGTGTGTGTATCTATCTATCTATCTATCTATCTATCTATCTATCTATCTATATCTCACATGAAAGGTAAACTTGAGAGGGGAGAGTTGCAGAAGCTGGAGTCACCAGGAAACACCATCTGAAAAAGGTGCCATGTAAGTAGAGTAGTGAAAGAAACCAAGGATTCCAGGTAGAGGTGAGGAAAATGAAAATGTAAAGCTTAAGATACAAACATTACAAAGACAGTGAGATGGGAGTTGAAGTGTTGTTTGTGAAGAATGGCAAGAAAGCCACTATAGAAATATGTAATAATGTTATAAAGATAGAATAGAACCGGGTTATGAAGATCCTAAAATGAAAGATAAGTTTAGATGTGTTTAGAAACGTAACATGGAACAACTAGAGTTTATTGAAGATGGATCAAGGAAAAGGGGAAGAGTATGATCATTGTTGTGCAGAGGATAAAATGGAATGAAAAAAAAAGCTAAAGTGAGAGAGGCAAATTAGGAAACTATGGCAATATTAGAAATAACAGGTAATGAGAGTCTAAACTAGTAGGGTAGTGGTAGTTATATGATTGGAGAGAAAGGAACCTATGGAAATTACACCCCCCCCTTTTAAGTTTAGTCAAATAATTGTGTATGTGGAGTGAGGATAAGGATGTGACAAAGACATCATGCTTGCAAACCTGGTTGATTGTGAAGATGCTAATTTCCTTGCCAGCAACCTTGAATCTAAGAAGGGTAAGTTTCATGTGGAAAAACATAGAGTTCATACTAGAGTGCATAGGAATAAATGGAGTCTTCTTTAAAATGATAAGTAACATCTATCTAAAACTTTCAGCAAGAGTTATATGTAATGGGATAAGCTAGAGGTATTTCCAGTAAGATCAGAGGTGAAACAAGGATGCCCATTATCACCACTATTGTTCAATATGGTACTAGAAACATTAGCTTTAGAAATAAGAGAAGTAAAAGAAATTGAATGTATTAGAACAGGCAAAGAAGAAACAAAGCTGTCACTCTTTGAAGATGATGTGATTATATACTTAGAAAACCCTAAAGAATCAAGTAAAAAACTACTTGAAATAATAAACAACTTTAGCAAAGTTGCAGGCTATAAGAGAAACTCATACAAACCATTGGCATTCCTATATATTACCAACAAAGCCCAGGAGCAAGAGATAGAAAGGGAAATTCCATTTACAATCACTGTAGATATTATAAATATTTAGGAGTCTATCTACTGAAACAAACCCAGGAACTATATTAACACAATTGTAAAACACTTTTCACACAAATAAAATCAGATCTAAATAATTGGAAAAACATAAGTTGCTCATGGATAGGCTGAGCTAATATAATAAAAATGACAATTCTACCTAAGCTACTTTACTTATTCAGTGCCATACCAATCAAACTACCAAAAATTATTTTATAGAGCAAGGAAAAATAATGAGATTCATCTGGAAAAACAAAAGGCTCAGAATATCAAGGGAACTAATGAAAAGAAATGCAGGGGAAGGTGGCCTAGCCATTCCAGATGTTAAATTTTATTATAAAGCAGCAATCATCAAAACTACTTGGTACTGGCTAAGAAATAGAGTGGCAGTTCAGTGGAATTCATTGGGTACCCAAGACACAGTAGTCAATGATTATAGTAACCAACTGATAAACACAAAGACCCTAGCTTCTGGCATAAGAATTCACTATTTGACAAAAACTGCTGGGAAAACTAGGAAAAGAGTATGGCAGAAACTAGGCATAGACCAACATCTTACACCCTATACCAAAATAAAGTCAAAATAAGTTCATGATTTAGATATAAGGGCTGATGCTATAAGAAAACTGGGAGAGCAAGGAATAATTCACCTGTCAGATTTATGGAGAACAGAATAATTTTTGACCAAGCAAGAAATAGAGAACATTACAAAATGGAAAATGGATAATTTTGATTACATTAGATTGAAAAGTTTTTGCACAAACAAAGTCAGTGAAAGCAAGATTAGAAGAGAAGTAGAAAACTAGGAAAGAATTTTTACAGCAGTGTCTCTAATAAGGGCCTCATTTCTAAAATATATAGAGGACTGAGTTTAATTTATAAGAATACAAATCATTCCCCAAATAATAAATGGTCAAAGGATATGAACAGGCAGTTTTCAGAGGAAGAAATTCAAGTTATTATAGTCCCATGAAAAAAAAAAAGTTCTAAATCACTATTGATTAGAGAAATGCGAATCAAAACAACTCTGAGGTACCACATCATATTTATTAGGTAGGCTAACATGGCAAAACAGGAAAATGATAAATGTTGGAGAAGATGTGGGAAAATTGGAACATTAATACATTTTTGGTGGAGTTGTGAACTGGTTCAACCATTTTGGAAAACAATTTGGAACTATTCCCAAAGGGCTATAAAAAAGGCACATACCTTTTGACCAGCAATACCACTTCCAGGACTATATCCCAAAGAAGTCATAAAAATGAGAAAAGGATCCACATGTACAAAATATTTATAGCAGCTCTTTCTGTGGTGGCAAAGAATTGGAAATTGAGGGGATGCCCATCAATTGGGGAATGACTGTACAAGTTGTAGCATATGAATGTAACAGAATACTGTTGTTCCATAAGAAATGATGAGCAAACAGACTTCAAAAAAACTTGGAAAGACTTGTATGGACTGATGCCAAGTGAAGTGAACAGAACAAAACACTGACCACAGTAACAGCTATATTATGTGATGGCTTACTTTGATAGACTTAGCTGTTCTCAGTGATGCAAGGATCTAAGGCATCTCCAAAATTCTCATAATGGAAATTGCTATCCAAATCCAGAGAAAGAACTATGGAGTTTGAATGCAGATTGAAGTATACTATTTGCTCTTTTTTTCCCTTCTGTTTTGTTTTGTTTCTTCTTTCTTGTGGTTCTTCCTGTTGGTTCTAATTCTTCTTTACAATATGACTAATGTGAAAATATGTTTAATAAGAATGTGTATGTAGATCCTATATCAGATTGTATACCATCTTGGGGAGAGAGGGAAAGAAAATTTAAAAGACAAAAGCTTATGGAAGTGAATCTTGAAAACTAAAAATAAATTAATATAAAAAAAGAAAAAAGGAAATTAAAAAAGCAAAAAAAAAAAGACATAGAGTTCATATTGGGCATATTTCATATGCCACCAGGATATCCAGGAATGAGCAAGATTCTAGTTATCTATTAATGCCTTACCTCAAGCTGCCTGTCTATATTTAGATGTTATTAGAGGATATGCACAACCTAAATAGGGCAGAAAATACTTTATGCTTGTCCATGATATTTTGTATTCTCTTTGATGATTTGCTCATTGTTCTTTTATTTTTGTGATATTAACATTTTTTAAATGTCTTATCTTGAAATTTAGTTCGTCAATCTGTCATTCCCAGTCATTTGTCCTTGGTTTTCCAGCTCACTATTTGTTACCCCTTCCTCCTGTGTTGCACTAATCTCTCAGGCAGGATATTTGGATATCCTTAGCCCATTTGATTTGAGGGACATAGGAGTTAGCCAGTCAGGGATTCCTATTCAGAATAAACTTCAGGAGTATGGGAGTTACCTTAGTTGTATTTCTCTTTACCTTTTCAGAAACTGTCACTCATTTCTAATTGACTAGATGTTGAGCTTTGTGCTGCTTGTTTCTTCTGCTTTCCCTTCTTCCATTCCTTTCCCCCCTTTTCTCTGCATGGTTAGACATGATCAATGTTTACTGCCTCATTTGGTTTGATGTGGGTGGGAGTAGAGAGAAAGAAGGGAGAAAATTGTTCATGCTGAGTCACTTCCCTGGGGTGAAAGATCCTTATAGACAGACACTCTGGCCTGGGAGTTTGTGTCTAAGTCAGTTTGGGGTTGAGACAACTGAGTAGGGTCTTTAAATATTTAATTTCTCCAATTTTATGAGGTCCTTTACCTTGTGTGATCTCTTTCTCCTTATCTTGTGGGTTCAATTTCATTTATTTTATATATGGTGTGTGTATTTCTTCCTTTAATGGATTGCTGAAAACAATTATTGATATCTTGCTATTCACATGATCTTGTCATTCAATGACTATCTTTAAAAATATTTTTATTTTAAAAATATTTACTGATATGTTTTATATAACATTTGCTTCTCATTCCTTTCCCCTACACAGTGAGATTGTAAGAGATTTAAAAAAAGAAAATGCAGCAATAAAACTAAGCAATGGATACACTACCTGACAGTATATGCAATGTGTCACACTCTTAATATCTATCCCCGCAATGTGAGAAGGAAAGCACGTTTTCTCAACTTTTCTCCATGAAGCACTTGGTCACTCTCTTTCTACGTCATTCAGGCATTTTTCTTCACTTCTTTGTTTTGCTTTCTCTCTATTTACATTGTTGAAGTCAAAATGCATAACTAGTTATATAGTTCTTATGACACTCTACTTCAGTTCATATAAGTTTTCTTAAGCCTCACCGAACAATAGTTTTTTAAACTAGAAAAACACATATGAAACTTAATGGAAGAGGGAGGCTGGTTGACCACATAGATACTTGATTTAAATCTTCATTTTATTAATTACTTGATGGGCATATTTCTGCATGTTTCTTATTCCTTTTCCTTCCCGGGAATATAAGATCTTTGAGGATGGATAATATTTTGCTTTTAAAAAATATGCCCAACATTTAAGATATTATCTGCATTGTAGATGCTTAATGTTTATTGATGGATTGGGACATACTAGCATAAATTAACTGTTTATTAATCATTATCATAAAACCTAATGAGATTATTCAGCAAATCAGTATTTATGATAAGAAAGAGTCAAGAATAAAACTTGTATGATGCATTAAGCTTTCCTTATCACCTTACATGCATTATCTTTTTAATAACAGACTTACAAACTAAGTACTGCAGTTAGTATTATCCCTATTTAAAAAAAATAATTATACTGAGGCTGAGAGAGGTTACCCAGGGTCAGACAATTCAAAAAATGTCTGAGGTGATATTTGAACCCAGATCATGTTGCCTCTAATTTAAGCAGTGTGTGTCAAATATCATAAAACAGACCAGAGAGAAGCAGATCTTCACATAAAAACCTATTTGTTGCTTCACAACTACTTTTAAAATAACCCCATCTGAGAAGTCACTGCAAGAAAAAATTGCAGACAAATGCTTTGTGAGGTTATTCTGAACAATAGTTGTTTCAAAATGATATCATTAATAAAGTGTCACCAAACTACATGATACCATTGTGCAGTTCCACTATAACATTGGTGGGCTCATCACTCATTAGAACATTGTTCCTATGATACATGGCATTTTGCCTGTCAAGTGATCTTATCTAATCCAACTAATGAAAGGTTCAGTTTTGTATATAAGAAATCAAGAGAGACCAAATATTGAGTCATTAAGCATCAGATGGGAATGTAAGGAGACGCTTAAACAGAGCCAGAGGATATGTCCTGGAGCAGCCAGAACAATGGGAAAGATCCATATCGTATGATTCTCAGAGGTAAAGAAGCTATAAGTACTTTTCTCCCTCCAATCTATTGGAGTCTAATTATTGGCAAAGTTATAAATGAGCTGACCCAGCAGGTACTGTGGTGTAAGTGACAGTAGCACGCCTCTCCTACTGGTATGCCAGAGGAGTTTTTGGCAATATGACAACTATATGTTTAGTAGACACTATCCTTCAGAGATAACTACCTGAGAGATCCCTTTTAACTGTGAACAGATTGGATCTGCATTGTTTCTGTACTGCATCAAGTATAGCTCTGGGATCTGGGCCAATAGTGTGGGCTTCGAGAAGATCCACTTCTGGATGTATGTCCCCTCAGGCAGAGAGGAAACCCTTTGAGGACAGACAGAGATAAATTTGTCTGTGGAAAGGTAGAGACTCTAGGTACTAGCCAGAGCTGTCTATGATTCCCTTGGGCAGAAATGATGATTTAAAAAAAATTACAGCTGCTATTAAGGTCAACAGGTGGCTAATTACATATCTTTTTTGACTTTACACTTTTCCATGCTAGACACTTGTACCTTGGAAGGAGGAAATGTCTTCATAAGCAAAACCAAATAAATACTGATTCCCCATGACATCTATACATACTGGTTTTTTTTCCACCTTGAAAACAGAGAAATCAAAGAACAAAAGATTTCATGGTACGGAGAGATAGGAGTATAAATTCTAGCAAAGCATGAAAGGGTACATAGATCAGATTTTTCTTTCTGAGCTGCCAAACTCTTCAAGAGTAAGAAACAGGCTTTCAATTTCATCAGTACCTCATTCCTCTTTTCTTAATAAAATGGCATATATGGAGTTGTAACTCAATAGATGTCCTTTAAAATAGTGAAAAACATGTACTTGCTTATGAAATATTCATATGCAAAATTACCCAACAACATCTCTGCCATCTATATATTTTCATATATTCCTGTCCATGCTATTCTTGACTGACTAAACTTTTTTTTTGGGGGGGGAGGGGCGAGGGAGAGTTTCCCTTTACAAAAACTGGGCAACAGATTAGTTTACATAATTAGAATTTTTTTGGAGTTGGAAGGAATGCCAATAGACATTTAGTCTAACATAATCCATTCTCTTGGAGTACTTCAAGTCAACAATAAATGGTCCGAGAAACCTAGATACTCTTTCTTTCCTCAGGACTACACAGAGACCGTCCCACTCTTTATTTTGCAATCACCCACAAATATTGCATATCCATAATTAAGACTTTTGAAATTCCTTGATAACAATTTTCTATAATTTCATCCCACCACACTCCAAACTATTTTTAACACCATCTTTCATTTTTTTTTCATTAATCTCTAGTCTCTTCATCTCTCAGTATTTTCTCAGGCAATCACCCTTGCTCTGATCTTAATTTCCTACTTTTACAATTTTGAATCCAATGAGTAATCAGTTTAAAATTACTATACCATTTTTTATTCTTTACTCCCTTGCCCCCTCTGTACTATCACTGCTTATACTTTGCCAAACCCCCTACCTGGATTACTGAACAGATATAGGGACGTTACCGAATCGTGATATTCTCACTACAGATATATGTTATCTTACATCAAATTGGTCCTTCTTTTGAAGCAAGGCCATCCTATTATTTCTCTCTAGTTTATTTCCTACCTCACTCCCCTCAAATTTTGTCCCAATGCTTCTTTTCTCTACTCAATCCTCCCATACCACTCCCTCAGCTGAGGACCTTCCTTATTGCTTTACTTTAAAGAGTCAATTCATCACAAATTCTCTCTTCTCCTCTTGTATGTAGCTCATAAGCTCTTGACATTATCACCCACTCTGTCCTTATCTTTCTTATGAGAAAGTGGCCATTCTTTTCAGCAAGGTCAATGTCTCTACTTATATCCTTGATCCCATGCCCTACTGTTTTTTCTGACTGATTGCTCCCATAATTTGCCATTGGAGAGCAGGAGAAAAACTGGAGCTGGGTATATAAACTTGTCTTCCAGTTTCATATCAACAATTGCTTATGGAACATTTCAAAGAGAATATCCTATTGATATCACAAACTAAAAGTATCTAAATCTGAATTCATTATCCTTCTCCACCAAACCCACCTATCTTAGGAACTTCCTTATTTCTATTGAAGGTACCACAAGCCTTCAATCACCATGACCTCAGAGTCATCCTCAGCTTTTCACTATCCCTCACTTTAAATATCCAATTAGTTGATAAGTTTCATCCATTTTAATGCCACATGTATCTCACATCTATCTCTTTCTTGTCGCTCACCTTGTTACTATTATTCCTAACCCATAGCACTATCTCTGTCTCTTTGTCTTTGTATAACTCCTCACTTATGACCTTAATGTTCATTTTACTCAACTTTGTTTCTTAACGTCTCTAGTTTTCTTCAAAAAACAACCAAAAGGCCACCTTATATGTGCAAGTTTTTCTGATGTCCCTGAGCATTAGTGCCTCCTCGCCTTGTTCCATCTCAAAAAATGACTTCTCATTTAGTTTGTGTATACTTGTATATACATGTGCTGTCTCTCCAATAGAATGCCACTTCCTTGAAAGCATGAAGAGTTTATATCTTTGTATACTCAGCAAGCAGCAGAGTCTAGCACATATTAGATCCTCAATGAATGCAAGACAAGAAAGCAACAAATAATTTTAAGCACTTACTATGTGCTAGGCACTGTATGAAGCAGTGGGGATACAAGTCAAAGCAAAAATAATGATAGTCTCTGCCCTCAATGAGTTTAAACTCAAAGGGGAGAGAAAACAAAGAAAATGGAATAGGAAAGACACAGAAAGGAGAGAAGGTATGTACATAGGGGCAGACTGTCAAACTCAAGCAATCAGAAACAGATCCAGGAAGGCAACAAAGGTTAGCTAGTCTGGGTCTTTCACCAAAATCTAGACCCTAAGAGTAAGTCAGGAATGGGAGAACAGGCTCAATATGGTAGAAGATTATAGTGAGGTGGCCATCATGAAGATAGGGATGGAAATTTGGAGAAAGATAAGAGAGGTAAAGCAATTTTGCTTTATTATGTGATAATTCTGATTTGCATGGTTAAGGGGAATAGAAGTTAGGCAGACAGGTGACATAGTGAATAGAGTGCTAGATATTGAGCCAGAAAGCTCTGAATTAAAATTCAGTCTCAGACACTTGCTAGCTTTGTGACCTTGTGCGAATCACTTAACTTCTTTTTGCCTTACTTTTCTTGTGTTTAAAATGGGGATAACAATAATTGCACTTACATTGTAGGGTTGTGAAGATTGAATGAGTTAATTATAAAGTGTTTAATATTGTCCTTGGAACATAGTAAGTGTTATATAAATATTAACTATGATGATTATGATCATGATGGTGTTGGAAATTCATGAATAATAGCATAAGAAAGATCTAGATGATCCAGCTCATAACCCTTCAGGTCTGTGATGACCTAGAACAAAGCAATTCCATAGCAAAGTATCATGTTTCATAGTGTGTCAAGTCAAGAAGAGGGGAGTTGGGGATGTAGGCAGTAAGAAGATTTAAAGATGGATCTGGGTCACTATGTAACAGATGTTCCAGTTTTCCAGTGACATTGAGCCTACAATTCATCACATTCACATAACCACATCCCCAAAAGATGCAGGATGTGAAGCAAATCATCAGCTTTTAATCTTTCCAGCAATGGAAGATGAGGCCCATGATACCTTGGCACCCTGATGCTAGAAATTTGTGATAAATATTATTTCCCTTTAAAGTGAATCTGGTTCTCTATCTTCCCCTGTATAACAATGCTGTCTGAAAGTAATATGTAAAAATAAACCAACAGAAGATTACAACGAAGGTGAGTTTTGAGTTATATTCCTACTGACACTTCTTAATACAGAAGAGGAAATGGCATCACTGATTTTTTTACCCTTTCTAACTTGATGATTCCATATATAAATAACATCAATTCTAGTAGTAATTTTAGTATTATTCCATTTTAGCCTACTTTTGCAAACTGACACAGTCTTTTCTTTCCAAGGTAACTCTGCCTAACTTGCTCTAATGCAAATCTTTCGAGTGGAAATTGTGGAAACAAGCTATAACCTAATCTATTAGGAAGAGCAGTGGACTGTATGTTCAGAGACCTAGTTTCAATTTTCCATTAACTTCCTATATATCTCTAGGGATGCCAAATAACCCATGACACTTTATGTGGCTTAAATGCCTTCCTTCTTTCCTGCTTTCTTGCTTTCCTCCCTCCCATAATTCCACAAATATTACTGAAGCACTGTCCTCTTCAAGGCACATGGATAGGTTCTCTGTGGGAAGTAAAAAAAGAGGCTTAATATATGTTTCCTGCCTTCAGGGAGCTTGTAGGGCAATAAGCAAGGTGAAGAATACACAAATAACTCATTCAAATCCGTAAGTGCTCAGTGTCATATGAATGCTACAGAAATATTATATTAGCTTATGAGAGGGGAAAAATATGGCTGGATGAGTGACCATGGAAAATTCCTTCATTAAAGACCTGATATGGGGGCTAGATACAAAGAAAAATTAGGATTTCTCCAAGAAAGGATGTAGATGGGAGGAATGCCAAAGAGAAAGAACAGCATGAGAAAAGGCATGGAATCATAAAAGCAAGTATAGGTAAAAGTTAATAGTTTGTGGAATGTGAAGTTGGAGAGGTTGGTTGAGACCAAATTGTAAATGGCTTTGAATGGGGATTTTTGGATTGGGGTTTTATTTAGTATTCAATGGAGAATAATGAAAGATTTTTAAGTAAGCAATTGACATAATCAGAGCTATAGTTTAAGAAAATTAACCCAGGAACTTTTTGTAAATTGAACTGGCACCAGTGGGGAGAAGCTAGAAATAGGAAAATGAGTTAATCAATTTTAGTGCTCAAGGAGTCAGACCATGATATCTTGAACTAGGGCATTTATTTTGGAAATGGAAAAGGTCAGATATGAAAAAAAAAACCCAATGTGATAGAAAAACAAATAGCAATTGGAAAAATAAATAAGAATTAGCAACCCTATGGAGAGGAGGAATGAAGAGAGGAAAAAAGAGGTTAATCAAAGCTGACCTCAAAATTTTGAGTCAACATGATTAGAAGAATGATTGAATCATTAACAGAAATAGAAGTGCAGAAAAGAGACTTATTTGCAAGGGAAGAGGATAAATCCAAATTAAAATATGTTGAACTTAAGTTCCTTAGGGAATATACAAGTAAAGCTGCCCAACTGAAATTTGGAAATGTAGTTTTAAAGTTAAAGAGAAAAAGCCAGGAATGAAGCTATGGCTTGGAAGTTATCCACAAAGAAATGATAAATGAAGTCACTGGCATAGATAATGACTAAGGGAAAAAATAAACAATGTGGAGAGAGAAGAGACAGAAAATTTTCTTTCTTAGTAAAGTATTTAAAGCTTTCTTAGTAAAGTTCTCAAAGAAAGACATAAATAAAAGTTTTTATAGTTTCAATGGGCTTGATTAGGGTTGACCTGTTCTAATTCCCTCAGTTTTACAGATGAAGAAATTGAGAATAGTTGATACAAAGGGGTTTGCTCAAGGTCACATAGGTAGGTAATAACATTTTTCTATTTCAACTATGACTACTAATGTATATTGGATGACAACTAAATACTTAGTTTTAATATAACATTTAATAGACAAATTTAAAGTTAATTCTTCAAGATGAAAAAAATGCATCTGTCTGCTTTCTTTGCAGAGGTGTGAAATATTGTGTATGCTGTTAGATTGAGCTAATGTGTTAATTTGGTTGAAATTTCTTTCCCTTTTTATTACTCTTTGTTCTATGGAATAACTTCTCATAAGAAGACATTTAGAAATGAAGAGACAACATGATACAGTGGGCTAAATATTGATTTTGGAATCTTTTGACCAAGGTTCAAATGCCATCTCTACTTCTTTGACTGGACAATTCATTTTATCTATCTGTGGTGGGGTATCCTAATATATTAAAAGATGGCATTGAATTAGAGTGCTTCTAAGGTCCCTTCCAGCTCAAAATATATGCTGACATATATGTGTGTGTATATGCAAATATTTATATGTATACACACACATATATACAGAAGCATATGTACATATATATGTATATATATATATACACGATACACACACCTATATACACACATCATATGTGTTATAACCTTAATTTTATATATATATATGTATATATATAATTTTCATATGCACTTATATATGTACATATAAATTCACACACATATATACATACACATTGCTGGGTGGTGATGTGAGCAGAAAGTAAAACCCTTATAATTATACTAATAGTGTCAACATATTATTACAATTAATATACTTGAATTTTTTCAAACAATTTTCTTGTAGGAATTTGATTTGTTGCATAAATATATAATATGAAAAGAAAATTAAATTCTATATGGCATTCTCTTTCCTTTTTGTTTTCTGAATATTATGTGAATCTACCTACCTGTTTTATGAGGTCTATCATCTACTTCATCAAGTGGGTATAAAAGGTACAATATGTACACATATACACATACACACAGATTTGTGTACGTGTATATTTTATAGAAAGTCATAGATTACAATAAAATAAATATAGCCATACAGTTATCATATTTCAACTTCATATAAATTTTGTTTTATATCATTAATTAAATTAAAATATTTAAAACTGAATCAACCAAATTATTCTCTATGTAATTTTTCTTCCATCATTTAAAACCCTTAGTTACATTGGAAAAATTCATAACCGTAACTTGATTTAGTATTGAAATTGATGGTTTTAGTTCTTTAAACTAGATAACTTTTTATTCTATTCAAACTACTACATTGTACTCATAGTAGGGCCTTGATCATATCTTAACTAAATTGTTCATTTCTTGAGCACTTAGAAGCATTCTGCACAGTTAATTATTTAAAAGTTTGTTGAATTAAATTTGAACAAAAAATGTTATATATTTCAATTAGGAAAATTAGTGTATATCCATCAATCAACCAACAAATATTTATTAAGGGATTTCCAGTTGTTATATAGTATGCTAGGCAATAGAAACAGAAACATAGAAGCAAATCAGTTCCTGAACTTAGAGAACTATGTTTTTTTTTAATAACTAACATTTACATAGTACTTGAAGATGTGCAAAGTACTTTGTATATATCATTTCATTAGGTATTCAAAATGACTTATAAGGTGGGTGCTATCACTTTCCCCAATTCACAGTTGATATTCTTCTCACCTGAGAAGTGTATCAAGGCATAGCATCTTGTGAGCTACTTGAAATGGGTTAGAGATGATTTGATTGATTTTTTTTTCTCAGCTGATACCCTTACAAGGAAAAAAAAAGAACTAAGTACAAAAACCTTGGGCAAGCCCTTAATTAGGGAAGTGGGGCATTTAGTATAATGATCCATCAAAGGAGACTGAGGAGAGGCCATGTAGGGAAGAGAAGAACCATGAAAGAGAATGAGAGAACAGGCATGAAATTCCAGGGAGGAAAAAGTAACCAATAGGAAAATATTGTAAACAGTGTCAAATGCAACATATATATTAAGCTTAAGAACTGAGATAAGATTGAGACCTGGAAATGAAGAGATCGTTGAAAGCAATGGAGATAGCAGTTTCAATTAAGTAATGAGCTTAGAAAACATAGGAGCATACATGAAAATAAGAAGAATGGAAGTTTAGGTATCAATTGTAATTTTTTTTTAAAGGGAGATTGGCTAAATAGAATCAAGTTGTACAATAGTAATTTGCATGGATGGTAGGATGGTGTGATGGTATTTAATGATGAGAGAAATTTTATCATGGTTCTAGTTAGCAGGGAAGAAATGAATAGATGGTAAACTATTTAAGATTAAAGGTATATAATTGGCACATACTTAGTATATGTGCACACATGTATATGTGTATGTGTATGAATGTATGAATATATAGATGTAAAAAGATAACATTAGAATTTTTATATATGATTCCTTTAATTATCCATCATGTAGTTTTTTGCTGCTTCTTTTTACCATGTCTATTTGTAATGTTTCCTTGTCTGAGATAATGATTGCTATACATACTTTTAAAAAAATCACAGCAAAATAAATTCTAGTCCATCTTTGTAACTTAACTCTATGTGAATTTTTAAGTTTAAATTGTGATCCTTAAATAACATATTTCTGGATTCTACTTTTTAAACTACTCTGATACTCTCCTTTTTTTTCCAGGTGAGTTCATCCCATTTACATTGACAGTGTTATGATTGCTATGTTTCTCTCCATCATAATTCCTTGTATTTTTTTTCTCTTTCCTCATGCCCCCTCTCAACTTTTCAAAGAATCGAATAAATGCAGAAAATAAATGTTATCAGTGCTAGTAATGTATAATTGAAATAGTTTGTTTCTCCCCGATCCTCACCTTTTCACCAAGACCAGACCTTGATCTATAATTTTTACAATTTTTCTTTTGACTCCCCCTTTTACAACCATCCCTCCAAAACCAAAGTTTGCTTGGATTGTGATCATATACTCCTCATTTTTATCTCTCATTTCCTCCTCTACCGTTTACCTCCTCCTGCCAGGTTCCTTATTAAAGTTAATGAATTTATACACTAAAATTTGTATGTATGAATTTGAGAGAAACAGAGAGAGATAGAGAGACAGACAAAGACAGAGAGAGGGAGAAAGAGGCATGGAGACAGAGGCACAGAGAAATGTAAAAGGAGACAGAGAGGAATAGAGAAAGACCAAGACACAAACACACAGAGATGGAGAAACAGATAGAAAGAGATAGAAACAGAGATGCAAAGAGAAAGAGAGACAGAGACAGAGACAAAGACAGAGAGAGAAAGAGAGATCCTCTTCAGTTCTAATAAGAATTATCATTATGTAATTGTCTTCCACACCTTCTTCCATTTATGTACACTCTTCTTATTTATCCAATTTATGTGGTAGAAGTTCCTCCTTTTATTCCTTATTTCATCCCTATTGCATTCATTTTTCCTTTCCTTTTCTTCCGTTAAAAAGAATAGGAATTGAGCCAGTGTGACCAAACATATACACTCATAAACACTTTGTGGTGCTTTTGTCTTTTTTAATTCCCTCATTAATCCTTGAAGATATTAAGATTGATGACTTTTGCCAAAGCACTTATCTTTCTTTAGCCTTTTCCAGTTGCCCAAATGTATTTACTATTCTAAGTTTCTCTTGAATCCTGTCAATTTCTTTCAAAGTTTCTACTCAACTTCTGTCTTTTCATAACACACACACACACACACACACACACACACACACACACAGAGCTATAAGTTCTTTATACTGCTAAAGGTATACTTTCCCTGTAGGCTTATAGTAAGCCTTTTTCTTGTCTTCTGCAACATCTTATTACAAAATTTTCTCTCCCTTTTAGTAGTTCCTGCCAAGCCTCAGGTGGTCCTCACTAATGTTCTTTGGCACATAATATAACTTCTTTCTTTTTGGATGTCTGCAGTATTTTTTTTTCCCTTTGACCTAGAAGTCCTGTTTTTTTTCTTCATGATATTTCTGAATATTTTGTGTTTGTGTTTGGAAATTATCAGAGAATTATGTTTATTTCTTACTTAGTTCTCTAATTTATGTGGCTTTTGGTTTGTTTTCTTTTAAAGTTTCTTTAAATGTAGAATAGAAAGTTTTGTTTTGTTTGTTGTGGCCTTTGGAGAGTCTTGATATTTAAATTACCTGTACTTCACCTATTTTATAGGTTAGTAGTTTTTCATAGTAGATATCTTAAATTTTCTTTTTTTTCCTTCAATTTCTTGGCTTGATTCTAATATTTTTTCACTTAGAGTCCTTGAATTTTGTTTTGTCCATTTTATTTTTCAGGCAATCCAGTACTAGGGTAAAATTTTTTACCTTCTGTTTTTAAACTTTCTTTCATTTTTTCCCCTCCCAAACCCTCATTTCCTTCATTAAAAAAAGTCTTATTCATTTCTTCAAGCCACTCTTATAATTCTTATTACATTCCATTTTTTCCCCCTGAGGCTCAGCTTACAGTTATTTTTCATTTATTTTTAGTTTTCAAAATTCATTTCCATGAGATTTTGAGTTTTAATTTTTCTTCCTTTCTGTTTCCTCCCTCCTCCCCAAGACAGCATAACATCTGATATAGGCTCTACTTGACATTCATATTAAGCATATTTTCACATTAGTTATGATGAAAAGAAGAATTAGAACTAATGGAAGGAACCACAAGAAGGAAGAAACAAAACAAAACAATAAAAGAAAAGGACAGCAAATAGTATGCTTCCATCAGCATTCAGACTCCATATTTTCTGGATGTGGATAGCATTTTCCATCATCACTCTTTCGGAGTTTTCTTAAATTCTTGCATTGCTGAGAAGAGCTAAGTACATCAAATATGGCTGTTACTGTGTACATGATCACCTGGTTCTGCTCATTTTACTCAGCATCAGTTCATATAAGTCTTTCAAGGTTTTTTCTGAAGTCTGCCTGGTCATCATTTCTTATAGGACAGTAGTATTTCATTATATTCATATGCCACAACTTGTTCAGCCATTCCCCAGTTGATGGGCATCCCCTCAATTTCCAGTTCTTTGCCACCACAGAAAAAGCTGCTATAAATATTTTTATATATGTGGGTTCTTTTCCCATTTTTATGATCTCTTTGGGATATACACCAAGAAGTGGTAATGTTGGGTCAAAGGGTATGTACCTTTTTATAGCTCTTTGGGCATAGTTCTAAATAGCTGTCCAGAATGGTTGGATCAGTTCACAACTTTACCAACAATGCATTAGTGTTCCAGTTTTCCCACATCTTTTCCAACATTTATTATTTTCCTGTTTTGTTATGTTAGCCAATCTGGTAGGTGTCATGTGGTACTTCAGAGTCATTTTGATTTGCATTTCTCTAGTCAGTAGTGATTTAGAGCATTTTTTCATATGACTATAAATAGCTTTAATATCTTCCTCTGAAAACTGCCTGTTTGTATCATTTGACCATTTATCAATTGGGGAAAGATTTGTATTCTTACAAATTAAACTCAATTCTCTATACATTTTAGAAATAGAAGCCTTTATCAGAAACACCATATGTAAAAATTGTTACCCAGCTTTCTGCTTCTCTTCTAATCTTGGTTGCATTGGCTTTGTTTGTGCAAAACCTTTTTCAATGTAATATAATCATTCATTCATTTAGCATTTCATAACGTTCTTTATCTCTTGTTTGGCCATAAATTCTTCCCTTCTCCATAGAAGGTACACTATTCCTTGCTCTCCTAGTGTGCTTATAGTATCAGTCTTTATATCTAAATCATGTGGCCATTTTGACTTTATTTTGGTATAGGGTGTAAGATTTTGGTCTATGCCTAGTTTCTACCATATTCTTTTCCAGTTTCCCCAGCAGTTCTTGTTAAGTAGTGAATTCTTATCCCAGAAGTTGGAGTTTTTGGATTTATCAAATAGTAGATTGTTATAGTCATTGAGTGTTTTGTCTTACATACCTAAACTATTCCCTTGACCCACCACTTGATTTCTTAGCCAGTACCAGATAGTTTTGATGATTGCTGCTTTGTAATACAATTTAAAATCTGGTACAGCTAGTTCACCTTCCCTTGCATTATTTTCTTTAGGTCTCTTGATATTCTGGGCTTTTTGTTATTCTAGATGAATTTTGTTATTGTTTTTTCTAGCACCATAAAATAATTTTGGTGGTTTGATTGGCATGATATTTCATAAGTAAATTAATTTAAGTAGAATTATCATTTTTATTATATCAGCTTACAGTTCTCTTAAGGCTTACTTTCATCTTCAGGGTTTACCTGTTGAGCTTTTAACATGTGATATATCTTCATTGTATTTGGTGTTTTAGTCTGTTTATACATTTTTCTCAACCTCAGTTTGTTTGTTTGTTTTAATTGGGAGTATTTGATCTTGGGAGAGTCTCCTCCTGTGCTCTCAGAATTGTTTGATTGGGTTTTTTTTAGTCCTTTCCTGTCTTTTCTGGAGTTCTTTAATGTAACTGATCTGAATAGAGTAGATGTTATAAGGCTTCACCTTTTTCCTCTAACCTTGGCTTGTGTCTCAGTCTCCTGTTGATGTACTATGGCTTTTTTCCTTAGTCAGTTGGTCTTCTTGCATTATTCCTAACTTGAACATGGTTCCATCATCTGCTGTGACCATCCAATCCCCAGTTGGGTCTTGAAGGTAATGCTGTTTTAAAGCATCTTGCACACACTCCTAGCACTAGAATCTAGTTGTTGAGTTGGCATTATATCCTACAGTGGTTCCTAGTGGTCTGAGAAGTGCTTCTCACTGTGGAACATCTTTCTGTCCCTAGTGCTTTCTCAGCCTAGACAATCCTCCTCCCCTCAAATCTCCTTTTCCCAATACTGTGTTCTTCACAGGGTCTCCATTTTGCAAAGGGATGAAGGCCATCCATCCATCATTCAATCTTTTCCTGGCTCTGCTTCTAATTCTCTTGACTTCTCCACCATTCCTTCCAGAGGTAATCTGTCCCCAGCTCCTATTTTTCAGCTCCCTTTTGTGTATCATCTTCCTCATGAGAATGTAAGTTCCTTGAAGTTTGGGAGTCTCTGACTGTCTTTGTACTTGTATTTGTATCCTCATAGCAGGGCATCAAGCACATAGTAAGTGCTTAATCAATGCTCATTTCTTATGTGTATGTGTGTTGTTGTTGCCTACCTGTTTCTCTACAATCACATATGGATATAAGTTCTTGCCCCTTCTCTTCTGACATGGAAGACCTGGGAGCCTTAGGTCCCTGATTACTAGAGCTTGCTGGCTTACTTTTTACATGTTCATAGTGGTAGCTGACTTCAGGTACATTTGTTGGAGATTGAGCTGGTTTCTTTGAAGTAGCTTCTCTAATATTCTTTAATGTTTATGTGTTTTTCAGTTCTGAACTAGATTTTTGGTTTTTTTTTTTATTACTAGTTTTCCAGGATCTTTTCATATTTTTCTTGGGGTTTATATAGTAGCCTTCCCTAACAAAATTATTTTAAAAGAAAAACTTCATGCTATAGAGAGAGACCTTTCAAAACAGATTTTTGGAACTGTTTCCATTGTAGTATGATTTTGTTGCCAAAAACGACTTTAAAATGTGTTTATATGCTTACAAAATGTTGAATAGAATTTATTAACTTATTCAAAAATTTTTGCATATAGTTTTAATTGGTTATGAAATCTCTGAAACTCAATTTGTCAGGGCGGAGTCAAGATGGCAGAGTGAAAGCAGTGACTTGCTTGAGCTCTCCCCCAAACACCTCCAGATACCTATAAAAAATGGCTCTAAACAAATTCTAAAGCAGCAGAATGCACAAAAAGAGAGTGAAGCAAATTTTCAGCCCAAGACAACCTGGATGGTTTATCAGAAGGGCATATTGCACTGGGCTGGAAGAGGAGTGCAGTGCAGAGTGGGTGCACAGGCCACAGCTAACCTGAAGCAGGCCTCAGAAGACTGAATTGCAGGCAGCTGTTGAGGTTTCCAGACTTCTCAACCCATGAACAACAAAGACAACTGAGAAGGTCAGTGGCAAAAGTCTGTTTCTGTGGTGCTGAGAACAGAACTCGGGGTCTCATCTCCATTCCCCAAGAGCACACAGCACAGGCCTGGGGGTGGCAGCTGCCCCCTGAGCTTCCTGCCCACAGACTGAAGGGGAATTGAGTTGCTGATCAGAGGGGGATTGCAGGGATCTCTTTGCCAGTGCTGAGGCAGGAATCTCTTGCTCATGCTTTGATCTGGGTCACAGTTTTGGCCGATGGTCCCAAGGCAAGAAGGAGCACTGGCGTGCTGGAGCTTGTAGTGGCTGAAAAAAGGAAACCCTCTTCACAGTTCCAGGTCAGAAAGGAGTGTTTGTGGTCACTAATAAAACAGAGCACAGGCCAAGAAAGAAGTAAACACCTCGCCCTTTATCATACCACCTTGGAAGAACTGAAAATTTACAGGTCCCTACAAGTATCTCTGAAAACAGCTGTACAAACCCCTAAAGCCTGGGACAGTACATTCTCAACATTGGAAACAGACTCTTACCTTAACAAAGAGTTTAAAACTCAAGTAATTGGCTGGGATCATGAGCAAGCACCTCAAAAAGAGTCAGACTGTATTATCTTACTTTGGTGACAAAGAAGATCAAAACACACAACCAGAAGACAACAAAGTCAAAGCTCCTACATCCAAAGCCTCCAAGAAAAATATGAATCAGTCCCAGGCCTTGGAAGAGCTCAAAAGGGATTTTGAGAAGTATGTAAGAGAAGTAGAGGAAAAACTGAGAGTGATGCAAGAAAATCATGAAAAACAAGTCAAAATACTGAAGAAAATAACACCTCAAAAAAATCCTAACCCAAATGTCAAAAGAGGTCCAAAAAGCCAATGAAGAGAAGAATGCCCTAAAAAGCAAAATTGGCCAAATGGAAAAGAAAGTCCAAAAGCTTACTGAAGAAAATACTTCCTTAAAAATTAGAATAGAGCAATTGGAAGCTAGTGACTTTATGAGAAATCAAGACACTGTAAACAAATCCAAAAGAATGAAAAATAGAAAAAATGTGAAATATCTCATTGGAAAAAAACTGACCTGGAAAATAGATCCAGGAGAGAGAATTTAAAAATTATTGGACTATCTGAAAGCCATGACCAGAAAAAGAGCCTAGACATCATCTTTCAAGAAATTATCAAGGAAAACTGCCCTGATATTTTAGAACCAGAGGGCAAAATAGAAATTGAAAGAATCCACTGATCTCCTCCTGAAAGAGATCCCAAAGGAAAACTCCTAGGAATATTGTAGCCAAATTCCAGAGTTCCCAGGTCAAGGAGAAAATATTACAGCTGCCAGAAAGAAACAATTCAAGTATTGTGGAAACACAATCAGGATAACACAAGATTTAGCAGCTTCTACATTAAAGGACTGCAGGGCATGGAATATAATTCCAGAGGGCAAAGGAGATAGGATTACAACCAAGAATCACCTACCAGCAAAACTGAGTATAATCCTTCAGGGGAAAAAATGTTCATTCAATGAAATAGAGGACTTTCAAGCATTCTTGATGAAAAGACCAGAGCTGAAAAGAAAATTTGACTTTCAAATACAAGACTCAAGTGGAACATGAAGAGGTAAACAGGAAAGAGAAATCATAAGAGACTTATTAAGGTTGAACTGTTTACATTCCTGCATGGAAAGATGATATTTACAACTCATGAGACCTTTGTCAGTATTAGGGTAGTTGGAGGGAAAAAATTTTATGTATGTATAGGTAGATAGATAGATAGATAGATAGATAGATAGATAGATAGATAGATAGTAGATATAGATAGATAGGTAGATAGATAGATAGAGGGCACAAGGTGAGTTGAAGATTAAGGGGTCATATCTTTAGAATAAAATTAAGGGATGAGAGAAGATTATACTAGGAGGAGAAGAAAGGGAGAGATAGAATGGTGTAAATTATCTCACAAAAAAAAAGAAAAGAAAAGGCTTTTAAAGTGGAGGGGAAACAGGGAAGGTGAAAGGGAATGAATGAATCTTATTCTCATCAGATTTGATTTAAGGAGGGAATAACATACACATTCAGTTGGGTATGGAAATCTGTCTTACCCTACAGGAAAATAGGGAGAAGGGGCAGAGAGCAGGGGGATGATAAGAGGAGGGCAGATTGGGAAAGGGGGTAATAAGAAGCAAATACTTCTGAGGAGGGACAGGGTCAAAAGAAAGAATAGAATAAATAGGAGGGCAGGATATGATTAAGGGAAATAAAGTTAGTTTTTCACACCATGTCTACTATGGAAGTGTTTTGCATATCTGTACACGTATAACCTATATTGAGTTGCTTGTGTTTTCAATGAGGGTGGGTGGGGTGGGAGGAAGGGAGAAAATTTGGAACCCAAAGTTTTAAAAACACATGTCTAAAAAAATGTTTTCACATGCAACTGGGAAGTAAGAAATACAGGAAATGGGGTGCAGAAGTTTATCCTGCCCTACAGGAAAATAGAAGGGGAAGGGGATAAGAGAAGAGGTGGAGAGATAGAAGAGATGGCAGACTAGGGGAAGGGGTATTCAGAATGCATGCCATCTTGGGGTGGGGGGAGGAATGAGATGGGGAGAAAATTTGGAACTCAAAATCTTGTTGAAGTACATGTTGAAAACTAAAAATAAATAAATTTATATTTAAAAAAGAGAGACTCAATTTGTCAAAAATTTAAAAATTCAACACCTTTCCATTAACTTACAAGAAATAATTCCTCACTGACACCAGGAAAGATGCAATATTTTAGCTGAGTTTCCAACAAATCCTTCACATGTAAGATTGGATGGGATTGAAAAATTCATGTGATGATTTAGTAAGCACAGCCAGCAATGCATTCTTTCCATTTGTATGTAGGTATTCTTAGTCAGAAAACTTCATCAACTAAGATAATTATTAAAACCAAGTATGAAAATAAACTAAATGTAGAACCAAATCTTTAAATCACTGTATTATGAAGTGGCAAGCCAAGAGTTTCATAAATAATAAAACTTGTTCAATCACATTGGTTTCACTACACTAAACAAAACACAAATGTCTCTTTTATTATTTCTTTTGACATAATAGTATTTGTATATTCTTAAGGTGTAGTTCATGCTGTTAGTTTCCAATCCTTTGCCACTACAAAAGAATATATGCACACACACACACACACACACACACACACACATACACACACACACACACACATATATACGTGTATATATATATAACAAATAAGTCTCTATCATTTTTCTTTCACTTTTATGGTTTATAGTACTATTAGTATTACCACTGGATCAAATGACATGACAGTAGATAATTTTTCTGTAACATACTTCGAAATTAATTTCCGAGAGAGCTAGACCAATTCACAGGGATGCATACATCAGCCTCACATCCTGCCTACTCAACTGCAGTCTTTGTCTGTACCTCTGAAACTCCCAGGAAGCTCTTCTACTGGCCAGGGACATAGGTCTCAGGATTTTGGCATTTGTGTTTAATCTAAGATCTTATCCAGTGACCTGGAGTCCTTTCTCACTTTAGTCACACCCTGAATTGCCAGCTCCCAGGAAGTCTCTTGACATCTATCTGCTGCATCTATCTGCTATAAGCCAGGCTCCTAGCCCTCACAGGACATACTATCACCTCCTGCCCCAGGGTTGGACATTTGAAGGAGAGCCTAAAACAGTCTAATCACTTTCTTCACTTAATAGATTTCTAATAAGTCACTGATAATCACCCTGGACTTATTTCTAAATGTTTAGCAGACTCCCATCCAATTATACTTCTTTTCAGTGATTCTGAAGGCTCAGCTGTCTTTGTACTAAATTGTATTCCCCAACCCTTATTTCCTACTCTCTTTCTCTAATCTTACTTAGGGCCACTCCATCCACCATCCCACTTCCCATGTACTCAAACCTGCCATTGTGCTCTCTGGAATGTTGGATTTATTTTCTCTACAACAAGGCTTCCACATCAGTTCCTAGCCATAGCCTTCCTAGAAGCCTATTCTCCAGACATCATCCTCATCTCATCCCTACCACAATTTTGCCAGTGGATTCTCCATCCCTGATATGTGAACTTTTGCTATGTCTTACCACCAAATTATCAACTATCTTTTCACTACATTTTACCTCCCTTTCCACATTTTTTTTATGTGTTTCCTTCCTTCATTAGAATGTAATTTTCTTCAGGGAAGAAACTGTTACTTATCCCTAGTGCTTAGTACGGTACTGCCACGTAGTGAGTTCTCTCTCTCCTCTCTTTCTTTCTCCTTTCTTAAAAAAGTATATTCCTAGTACCACATGGTCTTACAAGTATTGTCACTAGGCTTTAAAGTGGGCTAAAATCTGTATCTATAAAAAACTTTATTCTTTTGGTTGTCTCCTTACCTCCTCACAGTCACACCTTCTCTGCAAAATGTCTCTTTCCTTATGACATCTAGTTGTTTCATCTTTATGAAAGCAACTTGGAATTCACTTTGTATTTCTAGTATTTCATGCATCAAGAAGCTCTAGCCTGAGCTCTCTTTCCTACCTGGTCATAAATGGGCCATGGTATTCTGTAAAGATTTTAATAACTTTTCAGGTCTTTGCAAAAAATGATATACAACACACTTTTAAGCTAAATCTGCATTAGTAACATTTTGTCCCATCATTTATTAGGTTTTAAGTTCAACAAAACAATAAATCAAGTCCTAATTTGTAGCATTTACTGATTTCCAATGTGTAAATACTTTTACTGAAAATTCAGCATGTCTCAATAACGGATTCAAGGTGGCACTAGTGCATCTCAACAGATAAACCTCAACAGAGCCTTTATTAAATCTCCTTTTCCTTAGTAATTGTTTTCTAGTCATTTCACCAAGGGGAAAATTAGAACCTTTATGGGAAATATTTCCTCTTGGGACATCTGTGGTAAATTTCAAGATTCACTTCAAATACAACTTATGCAAAAGCCCCTCCTACAGTTACTGTCATCCCCTGATGTTACCTCACATACACATAGTAGTTTGTGTGTTGTTTCCCTCACTAGAATGTGAGCTACTTGAGGGCATGAATCTCTTCCTTTCTTTACCTAGCAATTAGTATGGTGCCTGGGGCATTGTAGTACTTAATAAATACTTGGTGACTAACTAATAGCTCCATAATGAATGCGTTAATGGCCGAACTTTCCAAAGGTCCACCAAATTTGATGTTTTTCTTTATGTTACCTTTCCTAGTCTGATGAGCCTGAGGCTCAGGGTTTCTGTAATTTGCATTTTTTCCTCATTTTTAGTGAGCTTTTCTTTCATTCAGATAAAAAATGAAGAGAAACTTACATAGACTAGGCGCGTGCTTGGTTGGAGGAGCTGTCAAGTAATACAATATGGAAATAATGATTCACAGCTATCCTTCACTTTCCAGATGATCTTAATTATCCTTTCAACAATCTGAGAATACTTTCTAGCAGTTTTACTTTGGAATAAAGTAATCTGTGTCCTGAGTTATAGTGCTTTTAGTTCAACCTATAATAAACTGAAAAATTATTTTTGGCATTGCTTCATGGCCTTTAGAGAATCAAATAATTCATGGTTCCCAGACTTTGATTATAGAACTGCTTTATTGTTCATATTCCCACTAAGAGGTACTTGACTCGCTTGATGTCAGTGTGAAGCTGACTTTTTTTGTGTTTATACTTTGATTCCTTTCATTTATTTATCAAGGACACCTGACAATGTTTTGTTTATTGTACATTACCAAAATCAGAATTTGAATAGTATTTCATATGTAAAAATGAAATTATCAATGATTAACACACCAGTGGGGGGGGAGGTTTATATCCTTAATATTTTGACTAAAATACATTTCTAATTATTATTTATTTTATTATTTAAACAGTGAATGTATTGAGAACAAACGATACCTCGGGTACAATTTAAGAATTCTGAATGATATTTTGATGGCTTAGAATGAATAAATGTTGCTCTTATATTTCTAACATAGAATAGAGATGGATTTTACTCAATTATAGGATCAAAGTATAAATAAAAAAATATAAAACGCATCTATATGTACCCCAATGAAGTTATACAAATGTAAAAAACAACAACAACAACAAAATGTATATAATGAATTGCCAGCTGTACATTTGCATAGGATTAATAATGATATTTGGTAAGGTCAGTAGCAGATAATGTGAATTATATTTATTTTGTTTCCTGTGTAGTATACTGACAGCTCCCATGTGCAACTGCACCATAAGAGATGAGACTGCACATCTATTTAGAAGTATAACTTAATAATTATGGTACAGAGATGAACACTAGAATTGTGTAGGTTATGGTAGAGGTATTGGTAGTAAGGAGCCTCAACAAACTAAAGCTGATACCCCAGTGTCTTTAGCAGCTGCAGGACCATTGCCTGAGGCTAAAATGGCAGCAGATAGAGTGAGCACCTGGGGGGCAAAGCTAAAAGTGGCATCCAGCCTCTGAAGCATCAGTGCCAGCATTCCACATCCTCAAACTGAGGAAAGCTTATGCTCTCTTCAGTAGTTTGCACTACTCTAGAGTTTCTTATTATTGGTTAGTTCACTTGCTCTCTCTTGCAGGAATGCAAAAATGGCCCCCTTTATTCTTATCAAATCCCTCAGAAGGGAAAGCCTTTTTTATTTCTTTATAAAGGTAAAAGATGCTTCTTCTGGGGGCAGCTAGGTGGTGCAGTGGATAGAGCACCGGTCCTGGATTCAGGAGAACCTGAGTTCAAATCTGGCCTCAGACACATAACACTTACTAGCTGTGTAACCCTGGGCAAGTCACTTAACCCCATTGCCTAGCCAAAACAAAAAAAAAAAACAAGAAACAAAACAAACAAACAAAAAAAAGATGCTTCTTCTGCCATACTTGGTAAGGATTTGAATTTCATTTATTTGCTTTTCTGTAATAAGAAAGGAGACAAGATTCATAAGTAATAATGACTTGAAACTGAGAAACAAATAATTTATAAGGAAAGAGTTAATGTCAAATTTCACCCCATCCCACAGAAAAGAGCAAGAGTGGGGGAGGTAGATATCGAGCACTAGATTAACTGAGAGAAGAGTTTTGAATTAAGAGAAGCCTCATAACAAGCAAGGAGGTAGGGAAATCAAACCTCCCATCAGCTCTTCTGGTCTTACCCATCTCATCAGTTATTGTTGAGAACGGAGAATGGTTATTCCTCAGCTTCCAACTATCATTTTCTATAGTATGGTAAAATGATCACTAAGATAATCAGAATGTCACATATATTCTTGCCATCTCCTTCTAGAGATTAAAAGTCAATGAAGATTTACTAATTGTGTATTATTTTGCAAATATGTGACATGAGGTGTTAATAACTTTCTTTACAAACATCTTATTGATATTTACTGCTATATTGGAATGGTAAAAAACTACTTCTTACAAGGCCTAAGGTCTCTTGACAAATACGTCCAAAGTCATCATCATTGTGTCCTTACTTTCAATGACATAAAACAAAATATGTGGAATTAGAAAGGAAACTATTTTTACTGAAATACAACTAGTATATATGCATATATGTATGCATGTACTTCATATGTATGCATGTATGTATGTATGTAGCTATCTAGCTATCTCTTAGTTCATGGACTGCAGGTTAAAAATATCTATCATAGATTCACAGAAAATAGAATCAACTGCTTCCTGGTACCATGTGTAGGATTAATCAGTAAAGATACTTCAAATGACTGGAACTTGAGTCCCTTAGCATCATGTTTTTGTTTCTTGAGTTATGAAACTTCCCTTTGTCTTGTCACAAACCCTCTGCCCTTACTACCAAACAATCTGACAAATAATGGTGAATTCAGTGTTAAGAAAAGTGAAGTCAACAAGCATTTATTAAGTTCCTGTTATGTGGTAATCACTGTGCTAAGCACTAGCAAACTTGAGAAATAATGAAAGGATAAAAAAAGGCAGTCCTGCTTTCAAGGAGTTCACAATTAGGGTTAGGGTTAGGGTTAATTGGAGATGGGAATGACTATGTGCATCCAAGGTAGGATAAATTGGAGAGAATCATCAAAAGAAGGCACCAACATAAAGGAGGTCAGGGAAAAGCTCATTGTAGATTAAATTTTAGCTAAGACTTGAAGGAAGCCAAGGTAGTAAAGAAATAGAGAAGAGGAGGGAGCCATTTCCAGGTGTGGGATAGCCATTTTAAATGAACTGATTTGGGAAAATGTCTTGTTTGAGGAACAGCAAGGAGGTCAGTATCACTGAATCATAGAGTATGTGAGATAAGAAAATTATATTAAAACTGGAAGAGTAGGAAAGACCCAGGTAAGTTATGAAGTGTTTTAAAGCCAAAGGGATGATGATTTTATATTTGATTCTTGAGAAAATAGGAAGCCATTGGAGTTTATTGAGGAGGAGGTGACATGGTAAGACCTTTCCTTTAGGAAGAACACAGCTGAGTGGAGAATATACTTAAGTGGATAGAGACTTGAGTTGAGAGGAACAACCAGAAAGCTATTGCAATAATCTAATCAAGAAAGAGCTCTAAAGAGCATAATATGAAATGGTGGAAAAAGCCCTGGCCATTAGAGTTAAGCTACAATGAGAAACAGGCTCAAAGAGTCCAACTGAGTAACATTTCCAGTACAGTTAATTTTTCCAAGGGGGAACATATGAGGAAAACTACAAGAAGGGAAATGATGGGGTTGGGATCTGGGCCCCAGAGAGGAAAAACACTGGACTTTCCCACGTGGCCAAATCTCTGGCTTTCTCCTGAGGCTATAATCCCAACAACTGGCCTTTCATTGTGGCTACACCCAATCTCCCCTCCATTGTCTTGCCTCCCTGTGGCCCCAGGCCACTTCCTATCCTTGGTACTCCTAGGTCTTTCATTTCCCTGGAATTCCATTAACTCATAGAGTACTCGGCCTCTCCTTGATCCCTCCCACAGGCTCTCTTATGGTCCTTCTTGTCTCTATTAAGAGTCTGGGATTCCTATAATCTATCCACTGCTCAGATTCTTAAAATCTAGCCAATAGCTTACTAACGTTCAGACTCCTTAAGAGTCTGCCCAATATGATGGATGTTCTAATAAACCTTGTCCTTGGCTGAGAGAAGGCTTGGGTCTAATTCTTTCTGGGAGGATCTGCATGTTCTGATTTTGGGGTCCCAGCAGTTCTGAGCCCCTAAACTGCATCAAAAGGACATTAAAACCCTCCAGTGCCAGAGGTTAAATGAAGAACGTGCATTTCCTACATATAAATCTTTCTAGTAACATACTCTTGGGGTAGCTAGGTGGCATAGTGAATAGAGCACTAGCCCTGGAGTCAGGAGGACCTGAGTTTGGCCTCAGACACATAACACTGACTAGCTGTGTGACCCTGGACAAGTCACTTAACCCCAATTGCCTCACCCCTCCAAAAAAAAACATACTCTCTCTATGTGTCTACTCTTCCCACTTACTGCATGCAGTTAGAAGAGATGGTAACTCAGGTTCATGGGAGTAATAGTTTGTTACTCTTGTTCTTATGATACCATCTTAGTACATGGTCTTTAATGTAATTTTCTATAGTTGCTCACTATTAAAGGTAAATAATCTCATTTCCCACCCACTTTACGCCTTTTGGAATTATTTAAGTTCAGGATTTGAATTTCTGGAGTTCAAATCCTTAGAGGAGCCTGATCTTGG
This sequence comes from Phascolarctos cinereus, assembly GCF_003287225.1. Classification (NCBI taxonomy): domain Eukaryota; kingdom Metazoa; phylum Chordata; class Mammalia; order Diprotodontia; family Phascolarctidae; genus Phascolarctos; species Phascolarctos cinereus. The sequence continues at coordinate 259,793,325 of NW_027555847.1, forward strand.
GAAGAGCTATCTCCTTGAGATCCTATCCTCTGGGTGAATGTTTGGAATATAGTAACAGAGGTTTGTGAGAAGGAAGTCCAGTGAGATAGTGGCATCCTTAATATTCTTCATACACAACAAGCCATATTCAAAAATCATCAATTTAAAAAAATCATTAATTTTCATTGTCCATATGCCTGGAATTCTTTCCTTTTTCCATCTCTTGGTTTCCCTTATTTCCTTCAATTCTTAGGTAAAATCCCATTTTCTATAAGAAGATTTTACCTATCATACTCAATGCTGGTGCCTTCCCTCTGTGACTGTTTCCAATTTATCTTGTTTTTAGATTTTATACATAGTTGTTGGCATGCCATGTCTCCCATTAGACTGTGAGATTCTTTTTTTTTTTGTCAGCCAAAGACACAGTTTATTAGAATATCTGTCATATTGGCAGACTCTTAAGGAGTCTGAACATTAGTAAGCTATTGGCTAGATTATAAGAATCTAAGCAGTGGCTAGATTGTAAGAATCTAAGCACCTTAATGGAGACAAGATGGACCTTATATATAGAAAGACTGTGGGAGGGATCTAGGAGTGGCCAGGTAGTTTGGGGTGACTGAGGGAGGGGTCCAAGGAAGATCTGGAGGGGAGTGGATAGTAAACTGGGGTGAACAGAACACCTGGGACCTGAAACTTGTGGCCAAGGGAAAATGGAGCCTAGCTAGGATTAAGGGTGGGAAATGGCCTGGTGCCATAAGGAGATAATACAATGGGTGTAGTCACAATGAAAGGCTAGTTGATGGGATTATAGTCTCAGGCAAAGGCCAGAAATTTGGCCATGTGGGAAAATCCAGGGTTTTCCCTTTTTGGGGACTAGCTCCCATCCTCATCATTCCCCCTCAAACAAATGGGACCCAAATTCTTTTGTTGTGTGGGGAGAAGGTCTTGGCTTCTGAAACTGCTTCCTACTGGCAAGGAGTGTAGAGCTGTCCCTGCCTCCAGGGGTTCCCAAAGAGGAGGTTGACTGGAACCAAGCATAGGCTGAATCCAGGGAATGATGGGGAAACATTGGCTTTCTCCCAAACCCACTGTTTGCTACCAACTGTAGGTCAATGGCCCGAAGTCTGAAGACACAAATCTGACAGAAAAGACTGCAGATATAAAGCAGAGACCAGATTTAGGGCCCAAATATAAGAGGATAAAAAATATTTAGCTCTGTTTGCATTCAGATAATTCAGTTTTCCAACCATGCAGTATCAAATACATCTCATAGCCAGACTCAGGAATAGCCAGGTAGGTAACATTCCTTTTCAAAGGAATATAATGGAGAAACTGAGCCAGGAGGATCCCATCTTAGACTGAGGCTAAAATTGTCCTCTCAGCTTTTCCCAATGCTGACTTCCCACCAGTATCACATTCTCTCTGAGTAGCTCATGGCATTTCTCTTAGATGGTGGATTATTGATTATTGATGGATTATGATCCATCAAATGACCCAAAATGAAAGCCTATGAGCTTTTACCTCAAACAGCAAGTTTCACTAATCACAGCTTAGGAAAAAAAATTTCTGGGATTTACTTCTCAAACTTAAATTTGTCCTGGTGTAAAAAGGCAATCATTAGAGATTTCTATACACTCGCAAATTCTCAGCAAGCCATAACATAAACAAGGTTTTTGGCTAGGTTACACATTAAAACAATAACCAACAATAGGTCAATTATTTTAGTAGTAACCAAATTATGAAAAGTTGCTTGACATAACAGATACAAAAAGGTTACCAATTTGAAACTTGAAACAAACCCATTAACCATCAGGTGACTTCAATTTTGTTAAATGCCTTTCCAAATTACATTACACAGAGAATCAACATCTCATGATTAGCAGTTAAAACTAAAAATTTAAGAAGAGCATGCTTACCCATGTATGGAGGCTAGCTTCTTTACCTTGAGCAGGATGTACTGAACCTGGGTGATGCTTCCAGGCAAAGATTGCCCCAGGTCCCAAGGCCATTGCCAGGGGATCCCATACTATAGCTGCTGCCCCTCCCCACTCCTTCCTTTCCCAGGTGGGGGAGGGTGAAATCAAAGGTGAGGGCTAAAGGGTGAAATTCTTGTCCTAGGAGAAGGGTTAACAGATACCCTCTTGACTCCAAGGAAGGGAGTGGGAGAAAAGAGTGACCAAGGGTCACTCTTAATGATCAATCACAAAACCTCCAGAATCTGCCAAGATATGTTTAGCTGTTTTAACTTTTCCCTGAAACCTCCATGAAGGAGGATTCTGGGGTGTAGAAAGAAGGGAGTAAGTAACCCTCAGGGAACCAAAAAGCAACTGCAGTTTTCCCTAATTCTCTAGTGCTGAGAGAATTAACAGGATTGAGCATACACTTCCAGGATAGAGCATCTATCCTTGTCCTGTATGCTTCAGAAGATGTACCCAGGTCCGTGGCCTTGAACCAAACCAGTGGACGGAGAGCCTTAGAGCATCAGGCCAACTGTGAGAGAGCCTTGTGTAACTCTCTGCCTGAAAAGCACCTCCAAGCCTTGGTACTTGGAGAGTGACCCCAAGTGCAGAGCAAGAAAGGAGGGGGAGGCTTACATACCTTCCAATCTTGGCTGGAGAAGAACTTGAGGTTAGGCAGTTTCCCCATATGGGCGACCAAAATGATGAGGTTTAGAGGTTTAGGGGTTGTAGTCCTGCCTGAAAGTATTTGACCCAAATCTTCTTTCAGGCAAAGGCAAGGTTTATTAGAACATCTGTCATGTTGGGCAAACTCTCAAGGAGTCTGAACGTTAGTAAGTTATTGGCTAGATTATAAGAATCTAAACAGCAGCTATATTTTAAGAATCTAAGCCAGACTGCAAGATTCTTGAGAGCACAGACTTTGTTCCCCTTTCTTTTATCCCCAGCTTTTATCATAGTGTTGAAACATAGTAAGTGCTTAATAAACACTTGTTGTGCTGATTTAGTTTGTTGACTACAGTAGGTTTTAGAGCAATTAGGAATTTTTTGACCCTCTTTTCTAGGTCTCTTTAATGACTAAGATAATTTAGGATTTTGCAATAGTGGCATAGTTGTGATAATAGATGTTAAATCTTAGAAACATCTGAAAATCTTAGAAGTTCTGTTTGTGACCAATTCAAGGTTCTCTGGGTTAGCCCCATATATTGTTACGATACTATGTGACCTATCTATTTGAAAAGGCTCTACAAAAGTGGTCCTTGTCAATTGGTAACTGCAGATCAGATTTCTCTAGTGAATTCAATCATTTAAGCAGATTTTCTTCATATTCAGTCAATCTAATTCCATAGATAATGAATTCATCTAGACTTAGTGATACAGATAATTTGGGTTTCCAACTATTTTTTTCCATTTGCTGTTGAAAAGAGTCAGTTGCCCTTGAGAAGCTTTGGTCATATGCTGTAATTGGAAAATATTCAGGTAGGCTAATGAAAACATTCTTTTTCTTTGCCTTTTTCTGTCATAAGAATCAGGTAGTGTAGACTTCATTAAGTCCAAGTCTGAGAACTGCTGGCCTCCTAAAAAACAGTTCAGACCAGTTATACTGACAATATACTCAACCATTTTAATTCTTTCGGGTTTACTGGATTTTGTGTTGTCTATAAGCACATGCACATTCCATGTACTGATGATGAAAGGAATCATCTTTACAGAAGTTTTTGTACATTCTTTTGTGTGTGTTTTGATTACAAGGTTGGGTAAACAGATAAATTTTGGGGCACCTTTTCTAGCTCCTTCCTCACATTAGGATGTAAGCAGTGAGATCCTTAAAAGCTGCTCAGACAACCAGGGGACTACCAAATCCCAATGCTGCTTCCAGTGAGAAAACAATCCTATGGCCTGGGCTGCCTGTGAGCAGGGTTGTGACTACAAGTCCCAGGAATGTACCTGTACCTACTGCTTCATCACTTGCCTGTCACCAAAGGACTTTGAGATAGGTAAAAATGGTAAAATGATATGGGTGATATCTTTTAATTTGTGTGTAAATCTTGACCAATATAGAGGAGTGGTCCACTATTTCCTTCTCCAGTTCATTTTACAGATGAGGAAACTGAGGCAAACAGGGTTAAGTGACTTGCCCAAAGTCATACAGAGCTAGTAAGTGATTGAAGCAGGATTTGAATTTAAGTCTTCCTGACTTCAGGCCCAATTTTCTAACTACCTAGCTGCCCCTGAATAATACCAAGACTATATTTGGCAAAGTAATACTTCCATGATATCAACAGATTAAATATAAGAAAAAGAATTTCCCCATGTGACTAAAACTCACATCAAAACAAAGTTAAAATCAAATTGGAGGGAAAAAAAAAACACAGACCAGAGCACAGGCCAGAAGAGGGGTAAACACCTCTCCTTAGATCATATCACCTTGGAGAAACTGAAAACTTACAGTCCCTAGAAGTATCTCTGAAAACAGCTGCATAAAACCCCTGAAGCTTGGGACAGCATACCCTTCACATTGAAAGCAGATCCTCCCTTAACAAAGATTTAAAAAGTCAAGTAATTGACTGGGAAGATGAGCAAACAATGGGGAAAAATTCTCAAACTATGGAATCTTGCTTTGGTGATAAAGAAGATCAAAACATACACTCAGAGGTAGACAATAAAGTCAAAGCTCCTACATCCAAAGCCTCCAAGAAAAATATAAATTGGTCTCAGGCCATGGAAGAGCTCAGAAAGGATTTTAAAAATCAAGCAAGAGAAGTAGAGGAAAAATTAGGAAGAGAAATGAGAGTGAAGCTAGAGAATCATGGCAAACAAGTCAACAGCTTGCTAAAGGAGACCCAAAAATACTGAAGAAAATAATACCTTAAAAAAATAGACTAGACCAAATGGCAAAAGAGGTCCAAAAAGCCAATGAGGAGAAAAATGCCTTAAAAAGCAGACTAGGTCAAATGGAAAGGGAGGTCCAAAAACTCACTGAGGAAAATAATTCCTTAAATATTAGAATGGAGCTAATGGGAACTAATGGCTTTATGAGAAATCAAAAAAACTATAAAACAAAACCAAAAGAATAAGAAAAATAGAAGAATATATGAAATATCTCATTGGAAAAACAACTGACCTGGAAAATAGATCTAGGAGAGATAATTTAAAAATTATTGGACTACCTGAAATCCATTATCAAAAAAAAAAAGCCTAGATGTCATCTTTCAAGAAATTATCAAGGAAAACTGCCCTGATATTTTAGAACCAGAGGGTAAAATAGAAATTGAAAAAAATCTATCAATCACCTTCTGAAAGAGATCCCAAAAGGAGAACTCCCAGGAATATTATAGCCCAATTCCAGACTTCCCAGGTCAAGGAGAAAATATTGCAGGCAGCCAGAAAGAAATAATTCAAGTATTGAGGAAATATAATTAGGATAACACAACATTTAGCATCAACTACATTAAGGGCTCTTTGACTTAGAGGTCAAAGGAGATAGGATTAAAACCAAAAATCACTTACCCAGCAAAACTGAGTGTAATCAATGGGGGGGGGATTGACATTCAATGACATAGAGGAATTTAATGCATTCTTGAGAAGCCAGAGCTAAATAGAAAAATTGACTTTCAAATACAAGACTCAAAAGAAACATGAAAAGATAAACAGGAAAGAGAAATCATAAGGTACTTTTTAAAGTAGAACTGTTTACATTCCTACATGGAAAGATGATATTTGTAACTCATGAGACCTTTCTCAGTATTAGGGTAGTTGGAGGGAATATATATACACAGAAGGCAGAGGGTGAGTTGAATATAAAGGGATGATATCTAAAAGAAAAAATAAAATTAAGGGGTGAGAGAGGAATATACAGGAAGGAGAAATGGAGAGGTAGAATGGGGTAAATTATCTCACATAAAAGAGGCAAGAAAACACTTTTAAAGTGGAAGGGAAGAGGGGGAAGGTGAAAGAGAATGATTGAACTTTACTCTCATCAGATTTGGCTTAAGGAGGGAATAACATTCACATTCAATTGGGTATGAAAATCTATCTTATCTTATGGGAGAATAGAGGGGAGGGGAAAAGAGAAGGAGGGGTAATAGAAGGGAGGGCAGGTTGGAGGAGGGGGTAATCAGAAGCAAACACTTTTGAGGAGGGACAGGGTAAAAGGAGAGAATAGTACAACATGACTATAATGGCAGTGTTTTGCTTTACTACACATGTATAACCCGTATCAAATTGTTTGCCTTCTTAATGAGGGTAAGTGGGAAGGGAAAAGGAGAGACAATTTGAAACTCAGAGTTTTTTTTTCTTTTAATGAACATTAAAAACTTTTCTTACACACAACTGGGAAATAACATACACAGGCAATGGGGTACAGAAATCTATCCTGCCCTACAGGAAAGTAGAAGAGTAAGGGGATAAGATGAGATAAGAAGGGGAGGTGATAGAAAGGAGGTCAGATTGGGAGAAGGGGTAATTAGAATGCACAGTCATGGGGCAGAGGGAGGGGAGAGATGGGGAGAAAATTTGGAATTCAAAATTTTGTGGAAGTGAATGTTGAAAAGAAAAAAAATAAGTAGAAAAAATTTATTGAAATTGAGTATATAAAATAATATGAAATATATAAGAAAAATGAGTCAAAAACGTTTTCTTTCAGTCATCACCAATAGAAGCAGGGATAAGGATCAATTTAAAATTATCATTAAAATCATAATGAGAAAGTGGAAAAATGAAATAATCTTTCAAAAATTATCAAGCCCAATGACAAAGTCCCCCAGTGTAACATAAATTTCCTCACCAAGTAATTTTTGGCAACAAGTTATAGTGTCCCAGGGTACAATGTTGCCCTACTTGGTAAAACACTAAAATTTTAGAATCCCTTCAGGTAAGGCAGGCAGGGCATCTAGCTCTCCAAAAGAAAGAAAAAATAGTAGTGCTTGCAATAGTTCCACTCAGTAAAAAGGGAGTCCCTGATACTTGGCAATATGAGTAGTAAAAGACCTAGGTATAAATAGTGTGATACCCACTTGTAAGGATATGTATCAATCTAGATTGTTTAGCAAGATCTGGTGATGATGTCAGGGTTTAGGAGTTAGAAATATGGTTTATTGTACAGGGCCAGATTCCCAGCCCTTTCTATTTAGTTCCTTTACAGAATCTTGCTGTCATCTAGGTGGTTAGTTCAATTTTTCTTTCAAAAGAAACCAAAAAATGATGCTTTCCCCTCATCATCAATTCCTTCTGAAGGGAAACCATTTCCTGGTGTCTTTGAGGACCAAAGGAGTACACTCCATGCTCTGTTTCTTCCTTGTTCACACAAGATGAATACTCTCTTTCCTCTTCCCAGACCTTACTTGGAAAAGTTCCATATCACCAAAATTGTTGAATTCTTGGAAATTACTATTGGGCTTGCCATATCTATTTTTAGAGTTTGAAATTTCTATGGCAATACTTACAACACAGTAAAACAATTGTATACTGTAGGAAAAGGATAATCTGCTAAAATCATAACATGGAGTGAGTTTATTGACCATAAGAAGAAAGTTTTTATTCTATCCCTGTATTAGCAGTTGGGACACAAGCATTTAGTAAGCTCCTGCTATGAGCCAGATACTGTGCTAAGCACTAGGGGCACAAAGAAAGGGACTAGAGAGCAGATACAGAATGGGAAAAGAGAAAAGAAAAGTCTGAGGAAGAATAATGGCTTCAGAAAGTACTGAGTTGTGGAGGGATGGGAAGTCATAATAAGTATTAATAATCTTGTGGATTCAACATTAATTTCTCTATAATTTGTGTATAATCCCTTTTCTGTGTACTGGAATTGATGGAGTTTTTAAACATAACTACATCATATTGCCTGTCATATTATATAATAGATTTGATAATTGCCTTTAAATATTTTAGGGGTTCTCTCAAATAGAAAAGAGATTGAATGCTCTTTGTTTGGCTCCAGAAGGTATTATTAAAATGAATGTTATCACAATGCAAATATGGCCCTGATATCTAAATCAGGAAGAGTCAAAATGGAGATAGAATATTACAGACCAATTTCCCTAATGAATATAGTTGTAAAAATTCTAAGTAAAATATTGGCAAAAAAATTACAACAACTTATCTTGAGGGTAACATAGTATGACCAGGTAGTATTTACACCAGGAATGCAGGGTTGGTTCAATATTAGGAAAACTATCAGCATCATTGAGCATATCAACAACAAAACTAACAGAAACCACACAATCATCTCAATAGATGCAAAAAAAGCTTTTGACAAAATACAACACTCATTCGTATTAAAAACACTAGAGAGCATAGGTATGAATGGTGTCTTCCTTAAAATGATAAGTAGCATCTACCTAAAATCTTCAGCAAGCATTATTTGTAATGGGGATAAGCTAGAAGCATTTCCAGCGTGATCAGTAGTGAAACAAGGATGTCCATTATCACCACTGATGTTCAATATGGTACTAGAAATGTTAGCTTTAGCAATAAAAGAAGAAAAAAAAATTGAAGGTATTAGAATAGGCAAAGAAGAAACAGAGCTATTACTATTTGTAGATGACATGATGATATACTTAGAGAATCCTAGAGAATCAAGTAAAAAATACTTGAAATAATAAACAACTTTAGCAAAGTTGCAGGCTATAAAATAAACCCACATAAATCATCAACATTTCTCTATATTGCCAACAAAGCCCAACAGCAAAAGATAGAAGGAGAAATTTCATTTAAAGTTACCATAAATATTATAAAATATTTAGGAATCTACATGCTGAAAATAAACCCAGGAACTCTATTAACACAATTACAAAACACTTTTCACAGAAATAAAGTCAGATGTAAATAATTGGAAAAACATCAGTTGCTCATGGGTAGGCTGAGCTAATATAATAAAAATGACAATTCTACCTAAATTAATTTACCTTTTCAGTGCCATAACCAATCAAAATACCAAAAATTATTTTATAGAACTAGAAAAAATTTTTAAAAAACCCCAAGATTTATTTGGAAGAACAAAAGGTCCAAAATATCATGGGACCTAATGAAAAGAAGTGTTAGTGAAGGTAGCCTAGCCATATCATATAATACCATTTGTATTTTAAAGCAGCACCTGTCAAAACTATTTGGTACTGGCTAAGAAATAGAGCGGTAGATCAGTAGAATAGGTTGGGTACACAAGATACAGCAGTCAATGACTACAGTAACACACTGTTTGATAAACCAAAGACCCCAGCTTCTGGGATAAGAATTCAGTATTTGACAAAACCTGCTGGGAAAACTGGAAAAGAGTATGGCAGAAACTAGGCATAGACCAACATCCTATATCCTATACCAAAATAAAGTCAAAATGAGTTCTTGATTAATATATAAAGGCTAATAGCATAAGCAAACTGATAGAGCAAGGAATAGCTTGTCTGTCAGATTTATGGAAAACAGAAGAATTTATGACCAAACAAGAGGTATAGAATGTTATGAAATGCAAAATGGATAATTTTGATTACATTAAATTGAAAAGTTTTGCCACAAACAAAGCGAATGCAACCAAGATTAGGAGAGAAGCAGAAAACTGGGAAAGAATTTTTAAAATCAGTGTCTCTAATAAGGGCCTAATTTCTAAAATATATAGAGAATTAAGTCAAATTTATAAGAGTACAAGTCATTCCCCAGTTGATAAATGGTAGAAGGATATGAACAGGCAATTTTCAGATGAAGAAATTCAAGCTATCTATAGTCATACAAAAAAAAATGCCCTAAATCACTATTGATTAGAGAATGCAAATCAAAACAACTCTGAAGTACCACATCACACCTCTCAGATTTGCCAACACGACAAAAGAGGAAAATGATAAATGTTGGAGAAAATTTGTAAAAATTGGAACACTAATACATTGTTGGTGGAGTTGTGAACTGATCCAACCATTTTGGAGAGCAATTTGGAATGATTACCAAAGGGCTACCAAAAGGTACATACCCTCTGATCCAGTAATAGCACTTCTAGGGCTATATCTCAAAGAGATCATAAAAATGGGAAAAGGACCCACATGTACAAAAATATTTAAAGCAGCTCTTTCTGTGGTGGCAAAGAATTGGAAATTGTGGGGATTCCCATCAATTGAGGAATGGCTGAACAAGTTGTGGTATACGAATGTAATGGAATGCTATCATGCTGTAAGAAATGATGAGCAGGTGGACTTCAGAAAAACCTGGAAAGACTTGAATGGCTGATGCTGAGTGAAGGGAGCAGAACCAGGAGAACATTGTATGCAGTAACAGCCACCTTTTGCGATGACTAACTTTGATTGACTTAGTTCTTTTCAGTAATGCAAGGATCTAAGACATCTCCAAAAGTCTCATGATGGAAAATGCTATTAATCTCCAGAGAAAGATCTATGGAGTTTGAATGCAGATCAAAGCACACTATTTGCTTTTTAATTTTTCTTCTGTTTTGTTTTGTTTCTTCTTTCTTGTAGTTCCTCCTATTGGTTATAATTCTTCTTTACTAATGTGTAATCTTTAATAATGACTAATGCAAAAATATCTGTAATAGGAATGTGTGTATGTAGCATGTATATCAGATTGCATACCATCTTGGGGAAAGAAGGGGGAAGGGCGGGGGAGAAAATTTAAAACTTGGGGCAGCTATGTGGTACAGTGGATAGAGCATTGGCCCTGAAGTCAGGAGGACCTGTGTTCAACTTCAGCCTCAGACCAAACACTTAACACTTACTAGCTGTGTGACCCTGGGCAAGTCACTTAACCTCAATTGCCTAAAGAAAAATTAAAATTCAAAAGCTTATGGAAGTGATTGTTGAAAACTAAAAATAAATTAATTAAAAAAATAAATATTTTTTTTAAAAAAATGAATGTTCTATGGGATTCTTTGAGTAGTGATTTTCTGATTACCTGAGTTCTTTAAGTATATGACCATTTTGGGGGGGATACTCTGAACCTTTTCAAATCTGTTATTCTATGATTCAGCTTTTATACATAGATATATTCACTAACTCTGTCATAATCATGCATTTTCATAGGAAAATAGTTTTCTCTGGATATTTTCATTTGATTTTTATTTGGAAATGGGAAAAAATGTTGAGGGGGCAAAATGGTGATTTTCTTTTTCTTGACTAAAAGAAAGGCTATGAATTCAAATAGGGATTGATGCTTTCCTTTTTCCAATTTCTGAGTAATAAACTATTCATATTATTATAATGAACTTCATGCCCCACTGTACTACTCCTGTTAATGACATGTTCTTCATGCATATGCGATAATTTCCTCATGCCAAAATGTACTTTGTTATACTTAAACGTCAGATTGAAATGAGGCGATATTATACAGAACAGAATATCCATTGGTAGAGGAGAATGAACTACTGTGTTCTTAATAACTTTTCATTTACCAAAAGCCACCTCCTCATCAGGCAGTTCAGCTGAAGGAATGAACTTGAGGGAGATCACTTATCTGTGAAGACAACTACTGGAAAATTTTGGATCACATTCCCTGAAGCTTTGGCGTATTCTAATGTACAATTCTACTACCTACCCTTGAATGGGACTATAGAATGATTAGACAAGAATTTTAGATTAGGAGAATAAAAAAATGTTGTTTTTTTTTTTTAGAGAGAGAGTATTGCTTTCTGCTATGCAAATGAGCTATACATACTGTTTCCTTATCTGTAAAATAAGAGTGTGGTCTGCTACAGGTCCCTTTGTGCTCAGTGATTTTCTATTCTTTGATAGCAGCATCAGATGACCCTGTCATTTCCTGTTGTGTGTATATCTATATCTACCTACATACAGACATATGAGAAAAAAATAACTTTAATGCTGTTCCATTTGATTATTAATAGTAATTTATATTATTCTCTTTTCTGTAAAAGAAAGGAGACCCTCGCAACCCCTTCCCCCTGGCTTTGCTAAAAGAATGTCAGAAGAATTCAAACTCTGCTCAAGGCATCTGGGCAGTACCCAAATCAACTGGGAAACCTTATTTCTGTTTAGAGTATAAACTCCTAGAGTATAAATATAATTCTTCACCAGGAGAAAGAACTCAGGTCCTTGATCCTCTTCATTAGAATTTAGGACCACCCAGCTCATGAAGGAGAAACCAAACCAAAGAGTACCTGATTGAGGTGCCCAGATTGCTAGAGGGACCTCAAAACTCAGACCAGGTCACATTCTCAGCTGATCTCCTCCTTCAGTGTTGTGATAATAGGGAGTTTTTAGCCCACATCCTCATTAAATGTCCTCCAATCAGGGTTGAGTTTCACTTGTCTGGCGAGTACCTTGTTGGAAGGCACACACCTGATTTGAGGTGTTTCAGAGTCAGTCTTGGTGTCTTTGATTACCAAGAGAAACCATCATCTATCAATTTATTGATTATTGGCTAGCCTAAATAATAAATTGATTATGAATACCTGGAAACTTTGTTTCAGAGTTTTGTGATAGATAGATAGATAGATAGATAGATAGATAGATAGATAGATAGATAGACAGATAGATAGATATAGATGTAGATAAATAGATAGAGATTTTTTACAAAGACGTTAATTTCATGATGCCCTAGTTTCTTTCACTGTTATGTAGAAGTGTAAAAAAAAATTAACAGAAGCAAAGATGAATACGTATATAGTATATATTTACTCATTCACGCATGCATGCATCACTAATTAAAAGGCTGTAGAGAATACATTATCATAAAAAGTGCAATGGCAAAATGGAGGTTAAATAAAATTCTCAGGGAAATGGTATTATTGATTTAGTAGTTTATTTTCAATGAGCTTTTTAACTATACCCAATTAAGTATGTTTCTATTTTATATGTTGCTATATAAAATAATATGACTTCCTGTCTTGCCTGTTGGAAACATTTTAGTTTGAAAGTAAATTTAGAGAGGGAGAAAAGAACAATTTAATAAGGCTTTCATTTAGGAAATCCAAACTTTTGATTATTCACTGTGTATATGGCTTAAGAATAAGAGCTATTCATGGAGAGAAGTGACATCTATATATATTTAAGTGAATACAAAATAATTTGCCATTAATGTTAGCTTTGTTTTGGTATTTCCTGATAGTACACACCATGAAATTATTTTTAATTTTTCACATCTGGTATATCCATATAATGAACATATTTTCAGGTATTATTCATTTCACTTTTGCTAAATAAGCAAAAGTGACTCATGTATATGTTTGCTAAAACTGCTACTAAAATCAGAATAAGAAATTATACCATAGTATTTAAAATAGCATAAATTTAAGTTGGAACTCATATTGATTATTCTTTTTAAAAGACCTTGAGATCCTTTTCTCAGTATTATGAGATATGCCTACATCATTTAAAAAATATAATCCAATATGTCTGAGGTGTTAGATACCTGCCTCTGCACTTTCCTGAACTAGAAAGAAGTTGACCTTACAGCTAAAGAAAGTTTAATGGCATCCAACACTGCTTCAAACATAATCATCCATTTCCAGTTTTCAATAATTCTCCTCCTCTCTTGAAAGTGTCATTGTTTCCTAGGTCATCTACTGTTAAGGACATTGTGATTACTTATTTGAAGAACACTCTTTTCCTGTCCTCTTTTCTATTTTCTCAGCAAATTAATTGGCAGTTTTCCCTCATGCCCTCTGATATACACTCTATCATACAAACAGGTGAGTATTGTCTTGGTATTTATTAGACTACAAATTAATCCATCAAAATCTCATATGTCACTACATTCTACAGAGTAATCAATGCTCTGTGATATGAACTGAGTAGCTTTTCACTGTTGAAGTTAGTTGTTTATATGCTAAAAAAAAAAGGTGCAGATTTTATTTGTGTTCCCTTAGGTAGTAGACAATTCTACAATCTAAAATCTGAAATGTTTATTTTTATACACACAATGCATTCACACTTATCTATTTACTCCAAAAATATAATTCTATTTCTTGTTAATAAGAAACTACAGAGTTGAGTTATTGAATTTTTTCAGCAATAGAAAAGACCTACCTCTGGTATCATGCAAGCTTTCTATTTCAATATGTTCTATAGTTTATGGTAATATGAATTTTCAACATGAGGCAGTGTACTACAGATTGTCAGAAATTCATTGTCCAACATAACACGGTCGATTTCCATGCTATACTTATGAATTTTATTAATCAATCACATTGTTAGAAGCAATTCTTAGAATGCTTGTATTTCCTCAGTTTCATTAAATTTTTATATATCCAAATAGTTATAATTCATCATACATGGCACTAAATGCAGAAAGAAATTAAACTGAATTGACTTTTTCAAATATAGTCAACATTCACTTATCTAAGATCATCTCTTTTATGGAGGATGTAAGGTGAATTTTTAATTCCAGGATTACTTTCCAATCCTCCCCATCCCCATGATATACGCTGGACATGCAAACACGCAAACTAATTTTATTATTAGTGTGAGAAAAAAATATAATTGAGGAGACTAATTCCCTTTACAGAAAACATGATGTATTCCAAAGACAAATATAAATATCTTTCAAATGATCCATCTGAGGATTTGGCAATCCATACGTTTGGAACAAATTACCTGCACACAAAAGGGTGTGTAAACAAATCAGAAATCAGTAATCTTTTTTTTTATGATTTCTCAAATCTATTTTTCAATCTTGCAATCTAGGCATAGAATTACATTATTTTCAGTATAAAAGTCCTAAGAAATTAGCAAGTTTCATCTTCCCACAGGATCCCTTCCATTTTGAAAATGAGAAAACAGTCTAAGAAAACTTCAGTGACTTGTTAGTAAGTATACTAAGAGTCAGCACTAATAACTGAATACAGGTTTCTTGAGTCTTATTCCAGTCTTCTAATTACCTGATGCTACATTGTTACTGTTCTTTCTCACTTCTTGCTTAATTAACCTCCTGAAAGTATATCTCTTATGTGCCTGGACATGTGGTATTTGTCGTATTCCTTCCTCTAGCTTGTCCTTAACCCTGGCCTGTCTAGACTCATTTTGCCCCATTGGTACTGATATAAATGGCTACCTATGATCAGCCTAGAAGATTTTCAAGTGGCCATTTCAGGCTTTACTATAATTATTTTATGGCAGCATGGATATTATTATTTATAAATTCAAAACACAAAGAAGTGTGTCTCTTTTCTGCTTCATACATGCTCTTATGTTTTACATTTTCTAATAATTTCTAATGAATTTTCTAATAATCAGAACCAGAGGGTTTTGATATCCATTGAGTCTCTTTGTGGGGAGCTGCCTGGCTGCCTGTTCCAACACAGTCTCAGGTGTTTCTATTTGTCTTTACCTGTGTCTCATCTTCACCAATGAGACAAATACTGACCAGGAGCAATGAAAATGCTAGGTCCCATTTTTTTTTTCAGAAGGGATATCAAGGTCTATATCTACTTCTGGCTTCTGTCAGTGAGCACTGTGGGAGGAGCAGGGGAAAAGTAAAGAACTTGAGATAAATAAAGATTAGGAAATCAAATATCTGTCTTAGAGATTTAGACTAATAACATAGGTAAGAAATTGAGTTTGAGGAGGATAAATCTGGCAAAATTTGAAAGAAATTGATGAACATTTAAAGAACAATCCCCATGCCCAGATACTGATCAAGATTCTGGTAAGCATAACGGAGGACAATTTTGTGATATACAAAAAATTAAAGAGCATCAAGGAATGTTGTGAGTTACTCTTTCCCTAATGTCTCCCCATACTCATGCCCAGCAAACAAATTAATTTATTCATGGCTTCTTAGTTTTCTTTTCATGAGATGGGAAATGGTGGCATTACCAGGCCATGTGGCAGTTGTGACTAGAAAATCCAGGACTCTGGCAAGTCTACAATTTTTGGCAAGGTCTTGGGAATCAACAGCAATTTGCAATTTTATGGCTACTAGCATACCCAAGCACATCTACCAGAGGCCAATGAAGAGGCCTATTGTGAAAGAGGTCTTGATCTGTTGCTTGAACAATAAGTTACTAAGAATTATGAATTTCCTAGTGAGTCAAGAGTATTGGCTTGACCATCTACTCTCCTCTGGCATTCTCCAGATTTCTGAGCATTGTGATCCACCTTGCAAGCGTCTTGTATAGCGTGTCTTATCATCTGCCTTGCCACTAGAACTGCCAGATTTTGTCATTAATGCTTTCACTGAATCTTCCTATATTTATTATTTTCTATTAGAATGTAAGGTTCTTGAGGGAAGTTTTGCTTTTCTTTTTATATTCCAATGATTTACCACAGGTTTTAATACATAGTAAGTGTTTACAAATTTGTATTCATTCATTTCATTTAGCTTCAACTGTCATCTATCTTCTGGTTTCATTTATTGAAAGAACCTCAAGATTGTAAGGATTCAAGTTCCCAAGGAATATATCCACTCTTTTTTTTAAGGCAATTGGGGTTAAGTGCTAGTAAGTGTCAAGTGTTTGGTCTGAGGCCGGATTTGAACTCATGTCCTTCTGACTTCAGGGCCAGTGCTCTATCTACTGTGCCACCTAGCTGCCCCTAAGAGTTGCTGTTTCTTTTTTTTTCCCTTTTTCCTTTTTGGTGAGGCAATTGGGA
Organism: Phascolarctos cinereus; assembly: GCF_003287225.1. Classification (NCBI taxonomy): domain Eukaryota; kingdom Metazoa; phylum Chordata; class Mammalia; order Diprotodontia; family Phascolarctidae; genus Phascolarctos; species Phascolarctos cinereus. The sequence continues at coordinate 259,809,802 of NW_027555847.1, forward strand.
TTAAGTGACTTGCCTAGGATCGCACAGCCAGTATGTATAAAGTGTCTGAAGCTGGATTTGAACTCAGGTCTTCTTAACTCCAAGGCTAGACCTCTATCATTGCACCACTTAGCTGCCCCCAAATATATACACTGGACAAGTATCTCACATTTGTAGTACAAAAATTAAGTTAAATTTTTATAGATGAGTTAAAACTATAATTTTTTTCTCACTCTCTGCACTCTTTTCCATAACTCTGCCATTGTCACTAAAGAATCAGAATGGGGTTATGGAGGACTAGATGCCATTTTGTATTATTTGTTTTATGGGTTACTAAGGCAAAATAATTCATCATGAAATGGCTGGACAAGTGATGCTTTTTTCAATAATTAGGTAAGTTGGTTTGAAAAATCAGGATTTAGCTCTTGCTACAATAACATTCTAAGTCTTTCAAGCATTGTAGCATCTGGTGAAGTTTATTTCACTGCCATGGCTCTCAAAATTCAATCAATCAATCAATAATATTTATTAGTTGCCTACAATATGCCAGGCATTGTGCAAAGCTCTGTAGATACAATAGAGGTAAAAGACAGCCTGTACACTCAAGGAGCTTACTTTATTTTTTTTTTTTGGTGAGGCAATTGGGATTAAGTGACTTGCCCAGGATCACATAGCTGGTATGGATAAAGTGTCTGAAGCTGGATTTGAACTCAGGTCCTCTTGACTCCAAGGCTAGACCTCTATCATTGTACCACCTAGCTGCCTTGAGCTTACATTTTATTGGGGAGGACAGACTTGCAAATAAATATGTACAAAGCAAGCTCTTGACAAGATGAATAGGAAATAATTAGCAGAAAGAAGACACTGGAATTAGGAAGGGCTGGGGAAAATTTCCTATAAATGATAAGATTTTGCTTAGAACTTAAAATAAGCCGAGGAAGAAAGTAGGCAGAGTCATCTCATCATCTCTACACCATAATTCAGCATATGTCCAAAGATAAATTTTACCACCAGAAAAAAAAGTGCCTGTCAAAACTGTAAAATCCTACAGGGGAAATCAGTCATTAATGAAATGGAGGATCTCCAAGTATTCCTTGTGAAAAGAACAAAACCCTAATTTCATCAGCATTTATCCAGGGAATTAAAAACAGCAATGGCAAACAATAAGGAGCATCTGACAGTGGTTTCATTATATTTTTGTGATCTCAAGAGAGGAAAGAAAAAAAAAAGAATGTAAAAGGAATATACCACAGAAGAAAGAGAGAAGACAACATCTCATGTAATATTGCAGCTTGAGAAGACTATAAAAACATGGAGAACAGGAAAAGCAACAATTTCAGATGACCCCCATTTTCACATGAACTGGAAAAGGAAAGTTGACTAAATATAGGTGTGCACACACACATAGTTTGGTGTAGAAGTACATTAAATTAAACAGGGAAATATGCGGGAACTGAAAACTGGGAGAGGGAGGAATTAGAGTCAGAGTAAATTGATGATGTTATAAAGTTTAAGCAAAACAAACTCCAACCTTGGATGACAGATTATGAAGGGGGAGGGAAAATGAAGGTAAGAACATCTGACTGTTCACTTAGTGCATGGAATAGAATAAGGGCAGTGGAATGGAAACATCGAAACAATTATAGCTCACTAGTGTTGAGCACACTCATTTTTCATCAAGTTCTTTTCTCTGTAAATAGGAGAGGGAGGTAAAATAGATAAAAGATTTAAACAATAAGGAAGATATAATCCTTCTTTAGAAATCTGTAATTTTCCTTTTCGAGATTATTGTGATACATTGAAGAAAATGACATCAAAATTTCATTGAAAGACATAATAGCTACAATATCTGAAAGAATTTTAAATAGTTGTAATAATATTAATTCTGACAATACCAATAAGTGAAAATATATAAATTACTCATCATTGTACTACGATAATATATTATAATTATAATATTTATATATCAATTAAAATGTGAAGTACCATAGAAATCAAATTGCTGAGGGGTGGAGCCAAGATGGTGGAGTGCAACCAATGACTTGCTTGAGCTCTCCCCCAAACACCTCCAAACACCCATATAAAATAGCTCCAAGTCGAATCACTATCAATTATTTTTACCTTCTGTTAAGTTTTGTTTCATCTTTCTGATGGTTCCTCCTATTGGTTTTAATTTTTACTTACAACTTCAATAATGTGAAAATATGTTCAATAGGAATTTAAATGTAAAGCATATATCAGAATGTGAGCCATCTTGGGGAGGGTAGGGAGGAGGAAGGGGGAGAAAAATTTTCAACTCAAAAGCATATGGAAGTGATTGCTGATAAGTCAATAAATTAATAAAATTGGAAAAAAACAAAAAAATTAAAAAAATAAAATAAAATGCAAAATAAGACATTTTAAAAAAAAAGAAAAGAAAAAAAGAAAAGAAAAACAACTGACCTGGAAAATAGACCCAGGAGAGAGAATTAAAAAATTGTTGGACTATCTGAAAGCCATGATCAAAAAAAAGAGCCTAGACATTATATTTCAAGAAATTATCAAGGAAAATTATCCTGATAGTCTAGAACCAGAGAGGTAAAAATAGAAATGGAAAGAATCTACCAATCACCTCCTGAAACAGATTCACAATTGTAGCCAAATTCCAGAGTTCCCAGGTCAGGGAGAAATATTGCAAGAAACAATTCAAGCATTTTGGAAACACAATCAGGATAACATAAGATTTAGCAGCTTCTACATTAAGGAAACAGGGGGCTTGGAATATAATATTCTGAAGGGCAAAGGAGATAGGATTACAACCAAGAATCACCTACCCAGTAAAACTGAGTATAATCCTTCAGGGGGAAAAATGGACATTCAGTACTTTCAAGCACTCTTGATGAAAGACTAAAGCTGAATAGAAAATTTGACTTTCAAATACAAGATTCAAGAGAGAAGCATGAAAAGGTAAACAAGAAAGAGAAATCGTAAGGGACTTATTAAAGGTGAACTGTTCACATTCCTGCATGGAAAGATGATATTTGTAACTCATGAGACCTTTGTCAGTATTAGGGTAGTTGGAGTGTATATAAATTATATATATATAGTAGATAGGTAGGTAGGTAGCCAGATAGATAGATAGATAGATAGATAGATAGATAGATAGATAGATAGATTAGATAGATAGATGGAGGGTACAGGGTGAGTTAAAGATGAAGGGGTGATAGCTAAAAAATAAAATTAAAGGGTGAGAAAGGATTATACTGGGAGAAGGAGAAAGGGAGTGGTAGAATGGGATAAATTATCTCACATAAAATAGACAAGAAAAGGCTTTTACACTGGAGGGGAAGTGGGTGAAGGTAAGAGGGAATGAGTGTATCTTTTTCTTATTAGATTTGGCTTAAGGAAATAATAACACACATACCCTATTGGGTATAGAAATCTATCTTATCCTACAGGAAAATAAGGGGGAAAGGGGATAAGAGAGCAGGGAGATGATAAAGGGGAGAGTAGATTGGGGGGAGGGATTAATCAGAAGTAAACACTTCTGAAGAGGGGCAGGGTTAAAAGAGAGAATAGAAGAAACAGTGGGTGGGATAGGATGAAGGGAAATGTAATTAGTTTTTCACAAGATGACTACTATGAAAGTGTTTTGCATGACTACACATGTATAACCTGTATTGATTTGCTTGCCTTATCAATGAGGGTGGGTGGGGAGGGCAGAAGGGAGAAAATTTGGAACCCAAAGTTTTAAAAATAAATGTTAAAAAATTGTTTTCACATGCAACTGGGAAATAAGACATGTAGGTAATGGGGTATAGAAATCTATCCTGCCCTAAAGGAAAATGGAAGGGGAAGGGGATAAGAGAATGCTGGGGGGAGATAGAAGGAAGGTCAAATTAGGGGAAGGTTATTAAGCATGCACCCCCTTTTGGGGTGGGGTGAAGGGCAAGATGAGTAGAGAATGTAGAACTGAAAATCTTGTGGAAGCGGATGTTGAAATCTAAAAAAGAAATAAATTAATAAATGCTTAATATTAAAAAAATAAATTAATAACAAAGGATCATGAATCTGAAGTGGTATTGTCATTTATTTTTAATTTAAAACAAGTGGGTCTAGCTGTACTAGGTATCAAAATATACTATAAAGCAGTAATTCCCCCAATCTATTTATTAGCAGTTAAAAACTAGAAAAAGTTGATCAGTGAAAATGTTAAGAAACACTGTGTTTGAGAAATGCAAAAGCTCTAATTACTTGAGTGAGGCATCAATATTAGACAAAAACTGTTAAAAAAATTGGAAAGCAGTCTGGCAGAAAGTAGATTTTGGCTAACACTAATATTGCATTCCAAAATAAATTCACATGCATAATCTAAATATAACAGACAACTTCAAAAACAATTTAGAGAAGCAAGGATGGCAATGCCTTTCATAACTATAATTAGAGAAATAGTTGATGGACAAAACAGGGATAACAATGTTCCCAGAAGAGAAAATGGACAACTTTTATTATATAAAACTGAAAAATTTCTGCCAAAGTAAAATCATTAGAGTTAAAATTAGAACAGAAATTTCTATCAAAATAATATTTTATTTTTCCAATTATACATAAAAAACTTTTTAAACTTTTTTTTTAATTTTTAGCTCCAATTTCTCTACTGCTCTCTTTCCCCCACCCCTCTCTGAGATGTCAAGAAATTTGACATTAGGTTTCATATGTGCAGTCACAAAACATGTTTCCATATTAGTCATGTTGGGAAAGAAAACAAAGGCCAAAATAATGAGGAAAAAATGAAAAATTGCATGTTATCAGTTGGCATTCTGTCTCCATCAGCTTTTTATCAGAAGGTGGATTGCATTTTTCATCATAAGTTATTCAGAATTGTCTTAGATCATTGTATTGCTGAGAATAGCTGTCAATCACAGTTGATCATCACATAATATTGATGTTACTATGTAAAATGTTTTCCTGAGAACAGAAAAATTAAACAAAGTCTGTCAATGAGTTTACCTGATAAAAGTGAATGTTGAAGAAATATAAGAATCAACTCAACTATATAAGAAAAAATATTTCACAACAGATAAATGATGAAAGGATATGCAGAGGCAATTTTCAAAGATAGAAATCTAAGCTATCAATAATCATATAAAAATACTGCAAATGACAGAGAAATTCAAATTAATACAGATCTAAAGTTCCACCTTACTTCCATCAGAAAGGTCAAGACAATAACAACAAAAAAGGAAATTGATAGTAATTAGAGGGGCTCTGGAAAGATAGGCACACTAATGTACTGTAATAACCTGTAAATTGGTCTAGTCATTCAGGAAACTGATTTTTAACTATACCCACAATTCATTAAAATGTGTACAGGTTTTGAACCAGTGGTGCAAATAATAGACATCCCAAAAAGAGAAGAAAAGGATCTATTTATATGCATATGTTTGTAGCAATTCTCTTGATTGTAGCAAAAAACTGGGGATCAATGCACTACCTATAATTTGAGGAAAGATTAAACAAAATATGATATATTAATGAAATTTATTATTTTTGCACTGCAATAAATGATCAAAGGGAAGACTTCAGAGAAACCTGAGAAGACTTTCATGAACTGATTCAGAATGAAGTTAAACCAATAGAACAACTTATATACTAACAATAACACTCAAAAGACAGACAATTTTGAAAAAAAAATTAAGATTCTCATAGTGCAATCATAGGTCCAGGGCAATAATGACAAGACAGGTTACCAATTTTCTGTTGAAAAGGTGATAGATTCAGAGTGCTTATTGAGATACAAAATCTGATTCATGCCCGAAGTATTTCTGTATTTTGCTTAACTATATTTACTTGTTGAAAATGTTTTTTTTCTTTCTTTTTTCAGTTGGTGCATAATTTGGAATTGAGGACACAATTTATAGTCTTGCATGCTCCCATCCTGCAGAGAAAAGTAAAGAGCCATTAAAGCCCTTAAAAGAAAACACATAGAAAAGTATTGAAGAATTTGAGGAAACACTAAAATATTTGAAAGTAAAATATTGAATTTATTATACACTTTTAAAAATGAGTAATATACAATAAGATTCATGGTTTCATAATCAAGCATATTTTCTCCTATCTTGTTTTGTATAGAAAAATGTTCATCTTTTTTTGGTGTTTAAATACAAAATGCAGAAAATTAAAAGTAATGAGACCATTTAAAACAAACAAACATATTCAATGCACATTGTTTCCCCCAAATTACATGGATTCAAATGGAAACACTCATTCCATCAGGGCAGTTATTGCTCTGAATTAGTAGCACTTATGTTTGTGTGCATTTTGTAATTAATCATGTGCTGTTTTGGGGTAACTTCAATATAGTCTTATTACTTAGCTCCTTATGCTGTTATTTAACTTATCATTAGTTTTTCTTTCCTTCTATATGTAGGTTATACACTTCTTGAGAGAGGAGACTGTGTTCTGTAAATCTTTGCCTCCTCCATAGCAATTAGCACAATGCCTTACAAACAGTAGCTGCACAATAAATATTAGTTACTGTAATTTGTTCATCCAGTACTTAGAAATCTGGCAGTATTTGTGTGTATCCCCTTGTGTGGGATACTGCACCTCTCTTACTTATAAAAGAAAGCTACGCATTTATAAAAGTATAGCTGTACAAATACTTACAAACTTCTTCCAGATTAAAGGACAATTTATCACTTTAAGAAATAGTTGCTAGGGTAAAACAATGAAGTAAATTCATGCTTTAGTGGTACTATGTCCTTAAAACTAAGTGTTGGAAAGCAAAGCCATAATTCATCATAGCATTGTGTCAGTTCATTTTCCCCCTAACTTCAACTTTTTTTTTACTGATGTCAGAATAACTCTGATTGATTATTTTCAAAATCTATCATCCCCATGCAAGCTATTAGCTATAGAATAAAGTGTAAATGAATGGAAAATATCTGTTGTTTTCTACCTTATTTCATTACTTTTGGTAAAGAAAGATTAAAATATGTAAAAAGTGGCAGTCCTGTAGATATATGGGTCGTCTTCCTTATTTTCCTCACATTGATTCAAATTTACTAGAGATAAGTAGATGAAGTACTAACATAATTTTGGATGCTGTTGTTGCAGATCTCCTGTAAATTTTCATTTGCAGTTTATGCAACATTCATAAAAGAGATAAATCTGTGAAAGCCTAAGTTTTCTGACACTACAAGAAACAACATCATGGAAACAAGATAAATCATCTACAAACTTACTGTGCTGATGATGTAAAGCTTATAATTTGGTATTTAGCTGCTAAATATGTTGCTTTCTGAAACTCCATTTTGATGCCTGATGCAGGTTCCCCCTCCTCCACCATAGTGTGTAGCTCATTTAGATGCTACTAGAAGTAGCCACTCTTTCCCACCAACTTACATTATTACTGAAACATGTCACCTTGTTTAACTTAGTCATTACTGAATGATGGACATTATCTCTCTTCAATTCTTTAACACTTACTCCACACACAAGCCAAAAAAAAAGTTCCTAAGTAAAAGTGGCAGGGGGCCATATGTCCCACATGATGACAGAATGAGTGCTTTCTGTAAATTTCCTCTGCCCCAATCATGAAAATGAAGGAATTCACTGCCAAAGATAGAGTGATTGCAGCTGAATGTACAAAATAAGAAGATAGAACTTCTGAGTAAGGAAAAATTCCATGAATTCACAACAATTATTGCTTACAACTCTTACTAAGGGCCACCCCTGACTGATTTGTGAAAGCTCATGGGACCAAAGTAAGCAAACTCAGAGACATAGTATTCAGGCTTTAGCTGTATACTGGGAAAATTCCATTACTATAGAAACTGTGCCTAGACATATCCCCCAAAATACCTTTTAAGAAGTAATAGATCTTGATTCTGCACAGAAACATGAATGAAGGGAATAGAGGGGAAGCCAAAATTGAGCAGGTTAAATATGTGTTTGGTCTGGCACTGGTGATGATTATAATAGGAGTCAGAGAATAGAAGGGAGCTGTCTGGTGGAAAGGGGACCTGCTGAGGCTATTCTTCTCCAGAGCTTGCTGAAGGAAGGGGACTAGATCACTGACTTGCATATCCTTCAGTAAAAGAAGGCTGAGGCATCTCTGTAGCCCAGTCTCATTGGTCTTCATAGCAGGGATGGGAGGGATCAAAGGGTAGGAGATTACAAAATACAAAAAAGACTGAAATATTAAAAATATCAAGAGAAAGGGCCTTTATAACAGCCAAAAAGGTAACTACTATCATATATTGCTTCCCTTCACTGGAATTTTCTAAGAGGCAAAGCAGAAAAAGGAGAGGATAAGACAACATTTGCAAAGACAATAACATGGAAATTGGATTGATGAAAGATCTCAAATCTGGTATTTCAGAATCTTTAAATGTGCAAGGGACAGAGAAAATAAGTAAGGAAAATATAACATTGCATACGTGTATAACAATATATGACATAAAGAAGTATTATGTTATATGGTATTGTATTATGTTTTTAAAAGTATTCAGGATTGACTGGAAAAGGAGAACTAAAAAGGAGGAAAAAAAACACTTAAAAACTCCTTGGAAAAAGTAATAGAAAAACATATGTAATGCCATATAATGTATTCAAAATGTTATGTATTCACACACAATAAATTTTGTATCTAGATATCCATACATATGTATATAAAAGGTGGTTAAAAGAGTAAAGATGAGGGAAAATTTTAAGAAAAAGATCAAATGAGGGGGAAATACATAACTAACTTAATAAAATAAATTAAGGATTAAAGCAAAATCAAGAAGCTTAGTATATAAGAGAAAAATGAGAGTGAAGAAAGGAGAAAAGCCTATGAAAATGAATTAGCATTGATGTGTAAGCAAAATTAATCATAGGGATAAAATATTGACTTAAAAATGGGAATAACAAAAAGCAGTAGATATTAAATAAGTTGAGGAAGACAAAAACAATAATCAAAACTTTTAAACTTAATGGATTAATTAGTATAACAGAACAAGGTTGATGGAATGGATAGGAACACAAAACCCAACAGTCTGTTGTATAAAAGTCCCAATAGTAGTGTAGACTAGTGTAGTCCCAATAGGAGACACATATGTAATGAAAATCAGAGAGTAGAAGAAAATGAACTTAATATCTTGATACCGAGAGTGATATACCTGTGATATCCTTGATATAGAGAACTTCAGGGCGATAAAACTCCATCCACCAAGGGAGTTCTCTACAACTTGGAGCAGGAATGGGGAACCTGCAGCCTCGAGGATACATATAGCCTGGTAGCTCCTCAAGTGTTGCCCTTTGACTGAATCCAGAGTTCACAGGACAACTTTCATTAACAAAAAGGATTTGTTCTGTAAAAGTTAGACTCAGTCAAAAGGCTGCACTCAAAGACCTAGAAGGCCACTTGTGGCCTCAAGGTCTTAGAGAGTTGCATATATCACTGAGAGTTTTAGTTACTTATTCAGGGTCAGACAGTCAGGATGTGTCACAGATGGAATTTGAACATAGGTCTTCCTAGCTTCTAAGTCAGTTCTCTACATATATCTAAATCAGATTAGAATTGACTATAATCAATGCTGAAGCAACATAGAAAATTTTGGTGTCTGCCCATAATAGAGTCAAGTCATCTTTCCTGTTGACACCACAAATCTCCCTAGCAAGCTCCAGGTACCTGTGTAGCACAGGGGATATAGATTGTAGGACTCAGAGTCAAGAAATCAAACCTGAATCAGACAGTTAGTAGCTGTGTGAATCTCAGCCACTTTTCCTCCTATATAAAATGAGAAAAAAATAACACCTATCTCAGGACTGTGGTGAGGACCCAGTGAGACAACAGTTTCTGTCATTCAATATTCCAAGTGCAAGCCATTGCAAAGGCTGAAATACAAATTTTTATTGTCTCATTAAAATAATAGAAAATTATCTTCATTCTGCTCCACTGTCTAAGACATGAACATGATGTACACAGACATACAGGTGGCATAAGATCATTAGCAGTTAGTGGTAAGGTTATGCTCACTTTTTGGGAGGTGCTAGGGAGACTTTCCTGGTTCAATTACTTTTTCTCAGTACTGGTCCTATGTACCTTAGCTTCTCTATCACCAAAGTTTCATTCATTTCACTAGAGAATTCAAGCTGCATATGACCATCTTTATTTATAACAAAAGATACGTCTATTTTTCTGGTTGTCTCTCAGTCACATTATTTGTATACCATGCTTTGGGGGACTACATTGCTTCTTGCAATTACCTTTCCTGATAGCATGGTTTTGTCCACAGTTTTATCTTTCTCTAAATTTTCAGTGGTGATTGGGCCTCAAATCTACATCTATAGTGTAGCTTCCTTGCCTTACTACTTAGGCATATTGTGAAAGATTGCTCAAGAATTAGTTGAGGTTGAGTCTTCCCAAGATAAGAGTCCCGAGTCCCCTTTTTGCTCCCATGACATCCTCAATACTGTGCTCATCACCTTTTCAAAACATAATGGGGTTTAGTACAAATCCATATCAACAAGTGCAATCTTGTTTTATCATGGTCTGTATCATGGCGTCATAAGTTCATTTCAATCTAACCTCATCTGCTTCCTAAGGTTTTGATGCTTTCCTCTTTAGTAATCTCTTTAGTTGAGCATTCACATGAACTACAAAGTCAGTCCTTTGTGCTGAACATTTGTCTTAAATAAATGTTATGCTTGCCATGGCATCTCAATAATGCTAAATCATCCTTCTAGTAACTGCAAACAAGTTTGCCATGTAAGACCAGGTATGGAATCATTTAAGTTTTAAGCAATTTGTAAAACTGAGCTTTCTGAAACATTCCATTAAGGAACTCATACTTTCTAATTGAGGAATCTGCCAATTCTATCATTATTTGATTACCTTATTAACCCAATTTTTTCATATCTGTTCCTCGGGAGGGGAGAACTTATTTCCAGGAGAAGTTCCCTAACTGTGGCTTAAATGGAACGTGTCTGAGGCCTCCTTGACTAAAATAGTAATGCATTAAGTGGAACAATAGAGTCCCAAAGAGGAAGTTCTAGCAATGAAAGGGTTAAAATTTCTACATAATGTCTCTAGTACAAGGATGAAGGAAGCTAGCAAGGTTGGTGCAAAGGTAGCAAGCAATTGAGAAGGAAGGGAAGTAATTTAACTTCATGGAACTTCAGTTTTCTTCTTCTGGTCTTTTGGCCCATCCCAACATATCTCTCCCTGCCTTCTTTCATACTCTTCTGTGCCACAAGGTCTTACATCTGCTTGCTTTCCCTGCTTTCTATCACAGGCAGCACTCTGTACTGAAGTTCCTCACCATCTCCACAGGAGAAACAAGGAGAGGGGGATTATGAAGAGAGAAAGAAGCACAGCTTATTTATTTATTCCATCTTATTATTCTATCCTGTCAAGATATTTCTACATCCTCAGTCAATCATCTAATATCTTAACTACACCTTCCAGAATTAATTGGAAATTTAACAAGCATGCCATATGCACCTTCAAACAAGCTATTTGTGCAAATTTGGAACTGCACATTGCCAAGGGTAGATTCATGGATATTTTACTAGAGGACCTTCCATGTTGACATTTTTCCATTTGTAATTACTTGTAGCCATCCATGGTCTGATTAGATTAATCAATCAATTTCAAATTCCCCTATTATCAGCTAGCCAATATCTCTCCTTTACTTCCAAAAAAATACATGATTTCTTTTCAAATGTTTTTCTGAAATCTTAGTATATTTGATCTCTAGCAGTCCCAGTCCAAAAAGTAATAAAGTTAGTCTGCTCCTGTAAAAGTCACCATGATTTCAGTGATTGCTGTTCCTATTACAGATTCTTTTAAATTATCCTCCCCCTTTAATTATGGGTTATAGAATTTTGACAAAAAAAAAAATCAAACTCACTAGTCTATAGTTTCTAGGCTGCAACTTTTTTCCACCTTTTGAAATGGGGAATTCATTTGCCCTTCTCCAACAGTGTTCTCAATACTCATCTGTGTCTGAGCCATCACGTCTGCAACTTCTTTCATTATTCTGGAACATTGCTTAATGGGCTTTTTGACTTGAATTCATTGGGGCAACTATAGGGTACCTAACTTATGTTGGGTTTTCATTCTCTACATTTTTTTCTTATTTCATCTCAGAAAATAAAATGGAAGCAAAATTTTTTCTATGCATCAATGTATTCATAGTAGCACTTTTTTATATTAACAAAGAACTATGTTACATTAACATGAAATATTACTGCAACATAAGGAATAATGCATGTGAAGATTTCAGAGAACATTTATATGAACCAGCATAGAGTGAAGTCAGTAGAACAAAGAATATAATATATACAATGACTATTGTTATTGTTCAGTCATGCCCAACTCTTCATGACCCCATCTGGAGTTTTCTTGGCAAAAACACTGGAGTTGTTTGTCGTTTCCCTCTCCAGGTCATTTTACAGATGAGAAACTAAGGCAAATAGGGTTGAGTGACTTGCCCAGGGCAACCCAACTAGTATGTATCTGAGGCCAGATTTGAACTCAGGAAGATTTGCCTCTCTACTCACTGCACTGCCTAGCTACTCTACCCACTAATATAAATTGATATATCAAAAATAACCAGGTAGAAGGGGCCTCGATTATATGCCATTTCTATGACCCAACTTGCTCCCAGAAAAGAGAAAAAGCACATTTGTCCTCAATAATTTCTTAATTGTGAAATTTAATGGCTTTTTTCAGTGTTCTCCTTCTTGACCACTGTGCAGCATCTTCTGGCTACTTTCAGCTTTCCAAGGTTTCACAATATTGCTAGTTCCTGGTTTTCCTCTTACATGTCTGAACACTCCTCAATATCATTTGCTGCATCATACTCTACTATTTCTAACAAAGGTATGTATCTCAGATCTTAGTCTTGGGCCCTACTCTTTCTCTGCACTCTTTCTCGGTGATTTCATTGTCTTCAATGAGCTCAAATATCATCTCTATGCATTGGCATGAAATTTATTTATTCAGCCTTGATACCTATCCTAAAGCCTAATTTCACATCACAAACTACCCACTAGACATTTCTACTTGGATGTCTTATGGGTATTTCAAGCTCAATAAGTTCAAAATGGAGCTCTTTATCTTTTTTTAAAATATCTTTCTTTTTTGAGTATTTAATCAGATTTTTATTTTTATTTTTTTATCATTTATCTGTTTTTTTAAAAAATATATTTATTTTTAGTTTTCAACATTCACTTCCACAAGATTTTGAGTTCCAAATTTTTACCCCATCTTGCCTCTCCCCTGACCCCAAGATGGCATGCATTCTGAATACCCCTTCCCCTAGTCTGCCCTCCCTTCTCTCTCTCCCTCCCCTTCTCTTATCTCCTTCCCCTTCTCTTTTCCTGTAGGGCAGGATAGATTTCTATATTCCATTTTCTATATTTCTCATTTCCCAGTTGTAAACATGACTTTTTAAAACTTTGAGTTCCAAATTTTCTCCCTTCCTCCCTCCCCACCCACCCTCACTGAAAAGGCAGTGAGGTTATACATGTGCAGTTATGTAAAACACTTCCATAGTAGTCATGTTGTAAAAAACTAACTATTTCCCTTAATCCCATTCTGTCCCTCATTTATTCTACTCATTTTTTTGACCCTGTCCCTCCTCAGAAGTGTTTGCTTCTGATTACCTCCTCTCTCAATTTGTCCTCTCCTCTATCATCTCCTTGCTCTCTTGTCCCCTTCCTCTCCCCTATTTTCTTGTAGGGTAAGATAGATTTCCATACCCAACTGAATGTGTATTTTATTTGCTCCTTAAGCCAAATCTGATGAGAATAAGATTCACTCATTCCTTCTCACCTTCCCCTGTTTCCCCTCCACTGTAACAGCCTTTTCTGTTTTTTTTTTTTTGTATGAGATAATTTATCCCATTCTATCTCTCCCTTTCTCCTTCTTCCAGTATAATCCTCTCTCACCACTTAATTTTATTCTCCGGATATCACCCCTTCATCTTCAACTCAACCTATGCCATCTATCTACCTCTCTATCTCTCTATCTACATATGTATATTTTTTTTCCCTCCAACTACCCTAATACTGGAAAAGGTCTCATGAGTTAGAAATACCATCTTTCTATGAGGAATGTAAGCAGTTCAACCTTAATAAGTCTCTTACGATTTTTCTTTCCTGTTTATGTCTTCATGTTCTACTTGAGTCTTGTATTTGAAAGTCAAATTTCCTATTCAGTTCTGGTCTTTTCATTAAGAATGGTTGAAAGTCCTCTATTTCACTGAATATCCACTTTTCCCCCCAGAAAGATTATACTCATTTTTGCTGGGTAGGTGATTCTTGGTTGTTATGCTATCTCCTTTACCCTCTGGAATATTATGTTCCATGCCGTTTAGTCCCTTAATGTAGAAGTGGCTAAATCTTGTGTTATCCTGATTGTGTTTCCACAATACTTGAATTGTTTCTTTTTGGCTGCTTGCAATATTTTCTCCTTGACCTGGGAATTTGGAATTTGGCTACAATATTCCTAAGAGTTTTCCTTTTGGGATCTCTTTCAGAAAGAGATTAGTGGATTCTATTTTGCTGTCTGGTTCTAGAATATCAGGACAGTTTTCCTTGATAATTTCTTGAAAGATGATGTCTAGGCTTGGTTTTTGATGATGGCTTTCAGATAGTCCAATAATTTTTAAATTTTCTCTCCCGGACTTATTTTCCAAGTCAGTTGTTTTTCCAATGAGTCATTTCACATTGCTTTCTAATTTTTCATTCTTTTGGATTTATTTTACAGTGTCTTGATTTCTCATAAAGTCACTAGCTTCCAATTATTCTATTCTAATTGTTAAAGAAGTATTTTCTTCAGTAAGTTTTTGGACTTCCTTTTCCATTTGGCAAATTTTGCTTTTTAGAGCATTCTTCTCCTTATTGACTTTTTGGACCTCTTTTGCCATTTGGGTTAGGCTATTTTTAAGGTGGTATTTTCTTCAGTATTATTTTGAGTCTCCTTTAGCAAGCTGTTGACTTGATTTTCATGATTTTCTTGCATCACTCTTATTTCTCCTCCCAGTTTTTCTTCTGCTTCTCTCACTTGCTTCTCAAAATCCTTTCTGAACTCTTCCAAGGCCTGGGACTGATTCATATTTTTCTTGGAGGCTTTGCATGTAGGAGCTTCAACTTTGTTTTCTTCTGGTTGTATGTTTTGATCTTCTTTGTTACCAAAAAAAAGATTCTAGGGTCTGACTCTTTTTGTGGGGTTTGCTCATTTTTCCAGCCAATTACTTGAGTTATAAACTCTTTGTTAAGGTAGAGGTCTGCTTCCAATGTGGAGAATGTACTGTCCCAAGCTTCAGGGGTTTATACAGTTGTTTTCAGAGATACTTCTAGGGACCTGTGAATTTCCAGTTCTTCCAAGGTGGTATGATAAGGGGCGAGGTGTTAACTCATTTTCTGATCTGTGCTCTGGTCTATGAGTGACCACAAGCACTCTTTTCTGCTTGGGACCTTTGAGAAGGATGTCTTCTTTATCACCACTACAAGCTCCACCATGACAACACTCCTCCTCACCCCAGGACTGCCACCCAGAACTGTGATCCAGATCCAAGCATGGGCAAAGCAAGAGAATCCTTCACCAGCAAAGAGACCTCTGCAGTCCCCCTGTGATTAGCCACTCAATTCCCCCTCAGGCTGTGGCCAGGAAGCTCAGGAAGCAGCTGCCGCCCCAGGGCCATGCTCAGGAACTGGGGCTGGTACCTAGCTTAGCTTCTCTCTCTCACTGCAGTCACAGACTTTTCCCACTGACCTTCTAAGTTGTCTTTGGCGTTAGTGGGTTGAGAAGTCTGGAAACTGCCACAGCTGCCCGCGATTCAGTCCTCTGGGGCCTGCTCAAGGTTTGCTGAGGCCTGCGCACCCATGCCTAACTGTGCTCCTCTATCAGTCTTGCATGATATACCTTTCCAATCAACCATCCAGGTTGTCTTGGGCTGGAAATTTGTTTCACTCTGTTTTTGTGGGTTCCTCTGCTTTCAAATTTGTTTAAAGAAATTTTTTCAGGTATTTGGAGGGGTTTGAGGGAGAGCTCAAGCTAACACTGCTTTAACTCCTCCATCTTGGCTCTGTCCCCTTAATATGTCCTTCTCTTAATTTAACTGTAACTGTTGAGGCAATCATCATTTTTCATACATCCTAGTTCATAGTCTCAGAGCCATCTTTGAGTCATCTTTCCCCTTCATATATAATTATTTGCCAAGTCAGTAAAGTAGCTATTATTAAATGCATATTTTCTGTCAGACATGGTTGTAAGTGCTGGGATACATTGTTTTCAGTTTTCTGAGGGCTAATTTTCTCTCTCCATTTTCAGTTTAAACCCTTCAATTATATTCTCAGGATTCTAGGAACATTTTAAAGTCTTGTTGGTTCTACATGCAGAACATCTAGTTCAAATGACATCTTTGATATGCATCCTCTCCTCCCTATTCACACAACCAGTAACCTTGTTCAAGCAATCATCACCTCTCACCTTCACTATTACTATTGATACTTATTGGTCTCATTGCCTCCATGATCTGCTTTCCTCATTTTATGCCCATAAGTAACAAATTGATTTTCCTAAAACATTGATCTTATCATTTATTTTCTCTACTCAATAAGATTCACTATCTCCCTCTTGACACTGGAATAAAATACACCTCTCTCTCTCTCTCTCTCTCTCTCTCTCTCTCTCTCTCTCTCTCTCTCTCTCTCTCTCTTTCTTTCTCTCTTCCTCTTTCTCTTTCTTTGTCTCCCTCTCTGGCTCTCCTCCCCATTTAATTCTGTTCATCATCTGGTTCTAATATATTATTCCAAAATGTTTTAATATAATTCCTTTTCACACTCATCATTTTGATGAAACTAATGTACACATGTATACATGATATTTTGTCTTTTCACAACCTACCCTCTATGCCTTGAACACTTTCTTTTCTTATCTCCATCAATGTGACCTAGTTCCTTTCATGGCTCAATTTAAGTGTAACTTTCTATATGAGAATTATTAGTGTTCTCCTCCCAGAAATTATTTTATATTCAATTTCTTTGTCTCTGTACATGTTGTTTCCCCCAAAGGAAGGTAAGCTCATTGGAAACAAATACAGGCATATATCCAATACTTAACATAATACCTTGGACCTCTTGGTATTTAATGAAAAGTTTGTTGAATTGCATAAAAATAAACTGATTACATGCACCAGGAAGAAAACATCACTTTTTTGTTGATATGCAATTGATAATTAGTTATCTTTGTACCCCTCAGTAATCAACAATATCCTTCCCTTATTTCTCTGATTATTATTGAATGGTCTCTGAGGAGAAGGTAGAGCACCATCACTACCCCCATCTGCAGGAAGATATTCATACTCTTTGCTTCTTAACACCTCATTCTTCTATTTTCTACCCTCTTGATAATTTTTCATTTTTTGTCTTTGTTTGATATTTAAGACTTTTTTCATGTGTTCAAGAAATATTTCATTGTCCCTGATAACTGGAGAAAGTAGTAAATTCCACTAGCCTTTAACTTTTTTGTCTACAGTAGAAAAAAATTTGAATTTTGGACATTGATAGCTTGTAATGCATGGTACTGGAAGAAAAAAATGCAATATACTTTGTACTAGTCACAATAAAAATTTATTTGGTTGCCATATTGTTTTAAGCAAGTTCCACAGCTCATTGTCTTCATTTGTTAACCCTTAAAAGTGATTGCCATGCCAAGCTGCTTATTTGTTAATGCCACTATGGTTAGATCCACACACCTTCTTTCACCTTGCAATTTTTCTGTAGCTACTTTACTTTCCTGTACACTGAGCTTCCTTGACCAATTTGGAGCTTAAGCTTAATTTGTTTCACACTCACATGCAGAAAATACACATTGACATAAGACAAAATTAAATTATATGATGAGGTCAAACATTTTCTCTTGACCATTCTTTCTAGTATGGAATCAGATTTTATTGGGATACCACATTTTGTTCCATTTGGTCAAGCTTAGAATATAATGCAAATTAGTACTTTCAAATTCCATTTCCAGTACTTCAATAACTATAATAATGTATTTGAGGATAATGGTGATCTATTATGTTATTATCCATATAAATGTTTTATTCCCCCACTGAAGTCCTAGTCAGATGCCTCATCATAACATGAATGTGACCCCTAGCATCTTTAAGGCTATACTAATAGCATGCATGCTTTGGCAGGTCTTCTCAAGCAGAAATAGCTTCAATTTCAACCCCAGTAACTTGAATGTTTGTGTATGACCTTAAATTTGCCCACTAAGAAACAAATTTTCAACTTTTATAATTTATCAATAAGACATACTGTATTAAACAACACTGGGCTTGTGATCAGATTTGATGGAGGGACACAACAAAAGGATTAAATAATATCTCTTTGATGTGTTGAATTATAAATTGTTTAATTCAGCAGGGTATAATTTTGAATATTACAACTTGTTGATATCAGATAAAATCTGCCTTTTACTGTGCATTTCCTGTTGTCCAAAGCTAGACTTTTTACTTAGTAACCAAAACATCCACAAGATACCTGCCCTGAAAAGCTCATAGGAGTTGAGAATAAAACCAACACAAGCTTTCGAAAGTATCTTTAAAACCTATGAAATATTCATAGGATCATTATTTTTGCTCTCAAATTAGCACTGATTTTATAAGATGGTTTATTTTAATAAAATAATTTAAATGCTAATGAATTATTTTTCAGAATTCACCTATACTTATTACAACCAATGTATAAATATTTAATCAAATTTTAGACATTTTAATAGTTATTTCATTCCAGAAATATGAACTGTCAGGGAGAAGAGAGAAGATGGGGATTTCCCTTCATTAAGAGTATTCAAACAATTTTTTAGTATTTGACAGGTGTTGGGATTCTTGTTCAGGTCCAACAGGGTGGAGAAGATAGTATCTATTTCCCTAGGAACTTAATTCTGTGGTATTACTTGATTCTTGCTTTTATTTTGCCTATTATTATGTTATTCCTTTGTCTAAGTATTGTTAACTATACTCAATATTTCAATGTATCTATTATCTAACTGATGTGGGAACTCTTTCTCCTTCAATGTGGCTCACCTGTATGTCCTTCCATAAATCCTACACAGAATGGTCTGGGTTTTCTGAACATGCCGGAGGCTGTCATCTAAATAGCTTGACATTGAATTGATATTATTGGAGCAAAGTTATTGAGATTATTCCTTGATATCCTATATGACTGGCCCATCACCTCTTCTAGTCCTATCTCTTTCAAGTGTTCTACAATGTGTTGGATTCTTGTGGAATTCCTTGTATATTACTATACCTTGCAAAAATAATCAAATACAAGCTAAATTTTGCAGGCTTCTTTTTGTCACATCTGACAGTAATCTAAAAAGCATGGTACAAATCATATTATTTTACCAAATCACACATATTCATCTCTTGTATTATTAAATGTCAGAGAATGAGACAGGGAGAAATTAAAAAGTTATCAGTTGTAGCTGGGACTGCAGTGAAACTCTGAAGTCACCAAAATTAGGTGATATAGAAAATAATAGTTTTGAAGTATTAATGTTTTTCCATATATTTTTATTATGAAAATCTAATTTAGATGACAAAGACTTCAGTTATGTCATTCTCAAACTAATATAAGCTATGTGATTTGTATTATTTTTTAAACTATGCTAACTCATTGAAGGCAAAAATGACTTAAAGTAATGGAAGCAAACAATTTTCAGTAATTGGTAACAACGCTATTTATTTTAACTTTTTAAGGCATTAGAACCTTTTTGATTATGCTGTATTTAGTAAAGAAAACATTAGTGAAGACAAGTAGAATAGCAATCTCTGATTTGAACTAATTTATTCTTTACTTCCTACAAATTTGTCTAGGAATTCACTACTCCACTATCCTTAAAACAACAACAAGAAGGACAATGACAATGATGGGAATTAACAATGTCAGTGATGAAAGCAATCCTTCATTTGACCTTACCATTTACTAAAGCTATCACCCAATTTTTCTCCTACAGTTTTCAGTCAAACTCCTAGAAAAAGCCGTCTACTTCAGTATCCAATTTCCTCCTATTTTAATCATCATCTTTCTTCACTTCTCTGCTGCATCTGATATTGATGAAGATAGCATCTTCTTGAATTCCATCTCCATTTTTTTCTTTTGACATTTCTCTTGACTTTCATTTTCTTCCTACCTGTATGACCATTCCTTTTCAGTATTACTACTATTATTATTTTTTTTTCTGGTGCGGCAGTTGAGGTTAAGTGACTTGCCCAGAGTCACACAGCTAATAAGTGTTACGTGTCTGAGTCCACATTTGAACTCAGGTCCTCTTAACTCTAGGGCCGGTGCTCTATCCACTGCACCACCTACCTGCTCCACCTTTTCAGTATTTTTTTAAAAGACCATAATCCATATTCCTCTCCATAACTTTAGGGATATCCCAAGGTTCTGTCCTATGCCTTATTTCTCTTGTTATCTCTCTCTCTCTCTCTCTCTCTCTCTCTCTCTCTCTCTCTCTCTCTCTCACACACACACACACACACACACACACACACACATAAACCCACACACCCTTTCCTCTCTTGGTAACTAGCTCTCATGGATTTAATTTTTTATGCAGATGATTATGCAGATCAATACATCCAGACTTAGTCTCTATTTTCATCTCTACTCCCACATTACAAACATTCTGTTTCAAATATTTCAAATTAGATGTCCTATGGCCATAACATGCTCAAAATTGAACTTATTAGCTTCCCCCCTCATATAAACTCTTTCTATAATTTACCTATTTTTGTCATGTGCACTGCCATGCTTCTAGTCACAAAAAATTTGCAAGCTCAAAATCAAACTTAAGTATTCATTCAATCTCATACTACATACCTAATCACTTGGAAAATCTTATTATTTCTGTTTCTACAACATCTCTCGTGTCCATTGCCTTTCCCTCATTCACAATGCTACCATTTTTAGATCTTGTTATCTTTTCTAGATTATTAAAGTAGCGAGTATTATAGAAAATAATAATCTGTGGGGCAAAACTTAGAACAATCCTTCAAAGGAAAATGGATATTTAATGAAATTAAGGACTTTCAAGCATTTCCAATGAAAATATCAGAGCTGAATAGAAAATTTGACACAAGAGATCATAAAAATAAACATCATGAAAGAAATATAAGGGACTCAGTAAGGTTAAACTGTTTACATTCTCCTTTGAGAAAATTATGCATATAGCTCCTAAGAATTTTATCATTATTAGGATAGTTAAAAAAGTCTACACAGACAAAGAGCATGCATGCGAGTCACTTATTTTGAGATGATCTCAACAAAATGAAGAGATGAGATAGAAGGATGCACTGAGAGAAGGGGGAAGGGTGAGGTAGATTGGGGGCATTTTCTCACATGAAAGATGTATGCAAGGAAGCACTTTTACAATGGAGAGGTGAGGAATGCTTGAACCTCATTCTCATTGGAATAGGTTCAAAGAGGGAAGATTACACACACACACACACACACACACACACACACACATGCACACACACCCCACATTTAATTGAGCATAGACATCCATCTTGCCAAACAGGGGAGTAGTAGGAGAAGGTGAAAAGAGAAAGAAGGAGTGATAAAAGTAGGGAAGATTAAGGGAGATAGTCATCAGAAGCAAGTCAGACTTTTGTGGAGGGGCAGGATAAAAAGAGAGAGAGAAAAAGGAGCAAGAAAATAGGATGGAAGAAAATACATGGTTAGAAATAATAACTATGAATATGAATGAATCTCACCCATAAAACTGATGGAGATAGCAGAATGGATTAGAAACTAGAATCCTGAAATATGTTGTTTACAAGAGATACACTTAAAATAGAACAACACACATACAGAGTTAAAATCAAGGACTGGAGCAGAATCTAGTATGATTAATCTGAAGTTAAAAAAAAAGGAAGGGGTAGTAATTATGATCTCAGAGAAAGCAAAAGCAAAAATAGACCTAATTCACAGGGAGAAGTAGGGAATTTATTGCTAAAATATACCATTGATAATGAAGTAATGTAAAATAAATCTCATATGTATGTATATATACATACATACATACATACAATTCACCAGTTAATTAATGATCTACAAATATGCACAGTTGGTTTTCTTTTCTTTTCTTTTTTTTTTTTTTTTGCTTTTTAGGCAATTGGGATTTAGTGACTTGCCCAGGGTCACACAGCTAGGAAACGTCAAGTGTTTGGTCTGAGGTCGGATTTGAACTCAGGTCCTCCTGACTTCAGGGATGGTGCTCTATCCACTGTGCCACCTAGCTGCCCCACAGTTGATTTTCAAAAGAAGAAATAAAAGCTATTTATAGTCATATGAAAAATGTTCTTACTTGCTAATGATTAGAGAAATGCAAATTAAAACAACTCTGAGGTCGCACATCACACCTAATCACAGATAGGTACACTAATGAACTACTGCTGGAGTTGTGAACTGGTCCCATCATTTGGAGAACAATTTGTAACTATACCCAAATGGTTATAAAATACCATATACACTTTCACCTAGCAATACTACTACTAGATCTTTACCCCAAAGAGATCAAAGAAAAAGTAAAAGCATCTATGTCTACAAAATATTTGTAACACCTTTTTTGGCAAAGATTTGGAAGATAGGGGGATGATCATCAATTTAGGAATAGCTAAATAAGTTGTGGCACATGATAGTGATTGAGCACTATTCTGCTATAAGAAATGATGATGGGGGTGGTTTCAGAAAAACAAACAACAACAACAACAACAACAACAATAACATGAAAGACTTATATGTACTAATGCAAAGGGAAGTAAGGAAAATGAAGAGATCATCAACAGTAATATTATAATGATAATTAACAGTGAAAGAGTTAGCAACTCTGATCAATAGAATGATTCAAGACAAGTCCAAAGGCTCATAATGAAAAAATACTACAAACTTCTGGGGAGGTGTTTTTTATTTTTATTTTTTTAAGGAGCTGAATAGAATATTAGAAAATATAGGTATGATAGATCTCTTCAGTTGAATGGAGATAGAAAGGAATATACTTTTTTCTCAGAGGCATATGGCACATACACAAAAATTGACTATGTACTAGGACATAAAACCTCACAATCCAATGCAGAAAGGCAGAAATATTAAATGCATCCTTTTCAGATCATGATGCAATAAAAAATTATATGTAATAAAGGGCCATCGAAAGATAGACTAAAAACAATTGGAAACTAAATAATCTAATCCTAAAAATGATTGGGTCAAATAACAAATCATAGAAACAATAAGTTCATTCAAGAGAATGACAATAATGAGACAACAAACCAAAACTTATGGGATGCAGCAAAAACAGTTCTTAGGGGAAGTTTATATCTCTAAATGCTTACATAAACAAAATAGAAAAAGAGGAGATTGATCAATGAATTGGGCATACAACTAAAAAAACTAGAAAAAGAAAGAATTTAAATCCTAAGTTAAACCAAATTAGAAATATTGAAAAACAAAGGAAAAAAATAATGAAATTGAATTTAAGAAAACTATTTATTGAACTAAAATAAAACTAAGGGCTGGTTTTATGAAAAAAAAAAACAATAAAATAGGTAAACCTAATTTAAAAAAAGAAAGAAGAAAACCAAATTACTAGTATCAAGAATGAAAAGATGAACTCACCAAAGGAAGAGGAAATTAAAACAATAATTAGGAATTATTTTGCCCAACTATGCCAACAAATTTGACAATCTTAGTGAAATGGATACATATTTACAAAAATATAAATTGCCCAGATTAACCAAAGAGGAAGTAAAATACTTAAATAACCCCATCTCAGAAAAAGAAATTGAACAAGCCATTGATGAACTCCCTAGGAAAAATCTCCAGGGCCAGATGGATTTACATGTGAATTCTATCAAACATTTAAAGAACAATTAATTCCAATACTATATAGACTATTTGGGAAAATAGGTGAAGAAGGAGTCTTACCAAATTCTTTTTATGATACAAATATGGTGTTGATACCTAAACCAGGAAGAGTCAAAATAGAGAAAGAAAATTATAGACCAATTTCTCTAATGAATATAGATGCAAAAATTTTAAACAAAATACTAGCAAATAGATTACATTGCAAACTTATCACAAGAATAATACACTATGACCAGGTAGGATTTATACCAGGAATGCAGGGTTGGTTCAATATTAGGAAAACTCAGCAATTGAGCATATCAACACCAAAACCAACAGAAACCACATGATCTTCTCAGTAGATGCAGAAAAAGCTTTTGAAAATACAACACCATTCCTATTAAAAACACCAGAGAGCATAGGAATAAATGGAGTCTTCCTTAAAACAATAAATAGCATCTATCTAAAACCTTCAGCAAGCATTATATGTAATGGGGACAAGCTAGAAGCATTTCCAATAAGATTGGGGGTGAAACAAGAATGTCCTTTATCACCACTGTTGTTCAGTATTGTACTGGAAACTTTAACTTCAGCAATAAGAGAAGAAAAAGAAATTGAAGGTATTAGAATAGGCACAGAAGAAACAAAGCTATCACTCTATGTAGATTATGTGGTGATATACTTAGAGAATCCTAGAGAATCAAGTAAAAAAACTACTTGAAATAATAAACAACTTTAGCAAAGTTGCAGGCTATAAAACAACCCCACATAAATTGTGGGCACTTCTATATATTACCAACAAAGCCCAACAGCAAGATATAGAAGAGAAATTCCATTTAAACTTACTGTAGACATTATAAAATGGTTTAGGAGTATATCTCCTGAAAGAAACCCAGTAACTCTATGAACACAATTACAAAACACTTTCCATGCAAATCAAGTCAGATCTAAATAATTGGAAAAAACATCAGTAGCTCATGGGTAGGCCGAGCTAATATAACAAAAATGACAATTCTACCTAAACCAATTTACTTATTCAGTGCCATACCAATCAAACTACCAAAAATTATTTTATAGAGTTAGCAAAAATAATAACAAGATTCATTTGGAAAAACAAAAGGTCCAGAATGTCAAAGGAACTAATGAAAACAAATGCAGGGGAAGGTGGCCCAGACATTCTAGATCTTAAATTGCATTATAAAGCAACAATCATCAAAACTGTTTGGTACTGGATAAGAAATAGAGTAGTGGATCAGTGGAATAGGTTAAATATGCAAGACACAGTAGTCAATGACTGTAGTAGTCTATTATTTGATAAACCCAAAGACCCCAGCTTCAGGGATAAGAACCCACTCTTTGACAAAAACTGCTGGGAAAAATGGAAAAGAGTATGGCAGAAACTAGGCATAGATCAAAATCTCACAGCATATACCAAAATAAAGTCAAAATGGGTTCATGATTTAGATGTAAAGGCTGATTCTGTAAGCAAAGTGGGAGAGCAAGGAATAGTTTACCTATCAGATTTATGGAGAACAGAAGAATTTATGACCAAACAGGAGACAGAGAACCCTTACAAAAAGCAAAATGGATAACTTTGATTACATTAAACTGAAAAGTTTTTGCACAAACAAACCAATGCAATCAAGATTAGAAGGAAAGTAGAAAACTGGGAAAGAATTTTTACAACCAGTCTCTCTGATAAGGGCCTCATTTCTAAAATATATAGAGAATTAAGTCAAATTTATATGAATACAAGTCATTTCCCAATTGATAAATGGTCAAAGGATATGAACAGCAGTTTTCAGATGAAGAAATTTAAGCTATCTATAGTCATATGAAAAAATGTTCTAAATCGGTATTGATTACAGAAATGCAAATCAAAACAACTCTGAGTTACCATGACACCTATCGGACTGGCCAACATGACAAAACAAGAAAATGATAAATGTTGGAGAAGATGTGGGAAAATTGGAATACTTATGCAGTGTTGGTGTAGTTGTGAAATGATACAACCATTTTGGAGAGTAATTTGGAACTCAAAGGGCTATAAAAATGTGCATACCCTTTGACCCAGCAATAGCACTTCTTAAGGCTATATCTCAGAAGGATCATGCAAATGGGAAAAGGACCCATGTGCACAAAATTATTCATAGCAGCTCTTTTTAGGGTGGCAAAAAATTGGAAATTGAGAGGATGTCCATCAGTTGGGAAATGGCTGAACAAGTTGTGGTATATCAATGTAATGGAATACTATTGTGCCATAAGAAATGACGAACAGGCTGACTTCAGAAAAACTGGAAAGACATGTGTGGTCTGATGTTGAGTGAAGTGAGCAGAGCCAGGATAATGTTGTACTCAATAACAACCACATTGTGTAATGACTAATATTTTTTGGAATTTTTTCTTTTATTTCATTTTTTATATCCCCCTGTCCTATCGTCCCCAGTGAAAGTCCTCCCTTATAGAAACAAATCAAATCCATGTATTAACCATGTCTTAAAAGTTATATCTCTTTTTGTAATTCTGTTTCATTACCTTCTTACAAGAGGTATAATGCATTTTTTCTCTTTAGGTTTTAGTATTCATGACAAAATTTTCACTGAGCAGAGTTAAAGTTTCCTTTTTCTGTTGGAATAATATATGTCTTTTTCTAGGTCTCTTTCTATTTTGTCATTTTTTTAGGGCACAATATTATGCTATTTTATTTATGTTATTGTTTGTTCTACTTTTCCACAATTCATGAGTATCCATGTCATCTTTGTTAAAACAATGACAATAAAATGTTGCTTTAAATATTTTTTGAACATATGGGTCCCTTACCATCTGCTCAGTTTAGTGAATATTAGATATAGTTATAAATAGTTTTTTCATAATATTTTAATCAGCCCACAGCTCCATTAATAGTGCCCTACTATCACTTTCACAAAATATATCTATCATTAAAGATTTTCCCTGTGCTTTTCTTTTTCTATTTTATCTCTTCCATGTTTAAGCATGAGGACCACATTTTTATTATACAATGAATTTGGCAGAATGATTTTTCTCCTATTATTTTTATTAAAAAATTATATAATATTTTATTAAATTGACCTTTGAGTGTTTGGTAGAATTTACTGCTAAATTCATCTGGGCCAGGGTTTTGTGTTTTTTTTTTTTAATTTGAGAATTCATTCATTAAAATTGTTCAATTGAAAAGAAATGGATTTAATTTATTTTTATGATATTGAGCTATTTAAATTATCTTTTATTTGTCTGTTAATCTTTCTGATCTGCTAATTTTCTTGAAAGTAATGAGGAACAGGGGCAGGTAGGTGGTGCAGTGGATAGATCATGGGCCATTGAGTCAGGAGGATCTGAGTTCAAATCCAGTCTCATTCCAGATATTTAACAGTAGCTGTGTGACCCTGCTCAAGTCACTTAACTCCAATTGTCTCTCCAAAAAAACAAAACAAAAAACCCAAAACAAAACAAACAAAAAAATGAAAGTAATGAGGAACATAAAACCATATCACCTCACATTGAGAATATCATGATATATTTCTTAATAAACTCCATCTTTTTGGTCTTTTACCAATGTCCTTCTTAAGCACAACTGCCAGAGTGATTTTCCTTAAGTGTGAATCTGACTATGTCACTACTCTACTTTACCCAATAAAATGCCATTATTCCCAATGCCTCTTCCATCAAATATAAATTCCTCTGGTGCTTACATGCCTTGAATATTTGTCCTCAAACTACTTTTTGAGGTATATTATGCACACTCCCTTTCATGATCCCTGTAATCTACCCAAAGTGGCTTTCTTCCTGTTCAATACCTGTATCATTTTGTGATAATTCCCCCATTACATTATGAACTCCTTGAGGTCAGAGACTGCCTTTTGCCTCTTTTGGGATACCCAACACTTAGTAGAGTGCCTAGTACATAGTAGGAACTCACTAAATGATTATTTTTTGTGTGTGTCTTATGTCCATGTCTTTATATGATGTCACTATTTGAAATGTATCCTCTCCTAACTTTTATTTCTTAGAATTATTCATTTCCTTCAAATTCACCTTATGTACTTGCTTTGTATCCCTAGCATCTAACCTAACTCACAGTACCTACTTTATGGTAAGTACTTAGTAAATGCTTACTGAATAGACATAATGAAAATTATAATTCTGTAATATATATGATTCATTATGTTTGTATATCCATTTTAGTGTTCTCTTTATTATCCAGAACCGTCAGAGAACTGGACATCAGGTAAGACATTTCTAAGTAACTGGGTATAATACAAACTATATATAGACTTTTTTGCATGAATGAATAGTTGATTGGTTTGGGGAACTCCCAAAGTGAAACTCCTACCACCACTGAGGAACAACAACTCATCTATTAAATTATAGTCAGAGACAGAGATTTACAAATGTTGTGTGACTTGTCCATGATCATATGGATTGTAGATGTCAGATATAAAACCTGAACTATGGCACCTTTAACTTCAAAGCTACTTTTCTATTGTAGACCCTTGCTTCACTATGTTAATATGCCTATCATAAACATAATGAAGCTAATTGAATATTCATTTTTTTCCAGTAGAACAAATAAGCGACTTAGAATAATTGACATAAAGGGAATCATCAAAGAAATATATGATTAAGAACATATATCTGGTCATGTGGTGACAATGAGAGAGTAACCATTGGATACTCCATGTTTTCAACTGGTGACCATGCCAGTGGAAAGGCAAAGCAAGGAATGACTCTAAAATGTTTGTGCAATATCACGGGAGAACTTATGGAAGACATGGATAAAAGTCAAAGAAAATAAACAGATAGGTTGGGATCAACATTGTTGGAGGGGAACTCTACATTAATGTGATCAAAGATCCATTTGACTAGTTGAGTAGATTCTCAACTATTGTTGCATCTTAACAATGCAGTTTTCAGCATTTTTCAGTGACTTAGGATCATTATTCAAAACATTGACTCCTGCCAAATGTAGATATATAGAAGTATAAGTAAAACAAGAATTCTGGCTAATAGAATATGAGAAAAATAATAGTTTCCTGAACTTGATTTTCCAATGCTACATTATCTCTGTATTTGGAAGATGTAAGTGAATGACTAAAATTATTAGAAAACTAGTAATTACTTAATGATTAAAGAAAGAGAAATAATAGAACATCAGCATAATTATATCTTCATATACAATTTAAACTGGCCCAATAAAATGTGAAAGATAGGTTTAGAGGCCAAGAAAAAATGACGTATGTTATTTCACATTTTAAATGCATCAATTAGCAAACTACTGTCAAGATAGGAATAAGCATGCAAACAAAAATAAAATACAATTAATAATATGAATATTCTGTTATGCACACAGTAGTGTCATATTTCATGCTAAGAAAGAGCTACAGCCTCTTTACTTACTGTAAGGAAAGTCATAACATCTCTAACAAATATGAAGTGAAAACCTTGTACCAGTAAATTATTTAAAACTCTAGAAGATAAGTTGGATCTTTGCCTGTAGAATGATTGAATAGTTTCCCCCTTTAAAGTAAATTTGATATCCAGATAAATATTTATCAGAAGCATGCTAATTAACAAGTGACTTTAATAATTTCACTATCAGCAAATATGAAGTCTTTGAAAACATATATAGATGGGCGTTATGGTTTATCCAGCCATGCTGCAATCATTCCAAAGAAAAATCCTTAACAGCTTCATGTTCATTATACAATTCTAACATCATTCAAATATCACTTATCTTTGTGTTTAAAAGAAAAACAAATTAGTAGACCAGCCACCTACATTATGCTGAGGGACAATTACATATATTCTCAAGCTTGGAAGTTTACTTATGGAGCCCAATCTTCTTTATACATTAAAAAAAAAATAAAGGACACAAAGCAGAATTTGTCTGTACTGTTAAATTTGTGCAAATATCATTAGGATATATGATGCTGTAATCAGGAAAAGATCTTGAAGCTAGACTCAGAATTCTAGTCTTCTGTCCTGTGATTTCATACCTTTGTCTGTCACCAAAATGGAAAACCAGATGCAGAAAGGATTAAATTAGCATCACGCTTACTTTGACACTATCTGATTAGTATGAAAATTAAATGAGGTAACATATGTAAAGTACTCTGACAATCTTTAAAATACTATATAAATAGTAGCTACTACTGCTGCTGCTGGTGCTGCTGCTACTACTACTATAACACTACTACTACTACTAATTTATCTGTGATGCCATCTTTATGGGTACACCATCTGCTGATATGGATTTACACATTGCAAGCTCTCTACATCTTCTCCTTTTATGGGTTTTGTTTTCACATCATTCAATAATCCTTCCAGAGAAAATATACCAGTATGCTATAGTCCTTCCTTTTGGTCTTTTAATATTTACTACATGCTAGTGTGGCACCCAGGTTGTCTATCAATTAGTCCATATTTTAGATATTTGATTAGCCCTCTTCATTTTTCAGTCATACATAATTTTGATGATAACTTTAATGACACTTGCATATAGATCTTTATTGGTATTACAATGCAGCCTACTTACACCCAAAATTGTGACAGTCTATTGCCTCTTGGGGTTATCTGCAATTTTTTGTTTGTCTGAGATTGTGCCATGCTCTGAGATACACAATTATATTAGCATGAATGGGAAAATGCTGGTATTAAAAAAAAAAAACACAGTTGTGGTTTTTTTTATTATTATTGTTTTTGGTAGTAGTAAGCATCTGAGTCACAAGATGTGTGCCCCTTTAAAATTTTCTGCCCTAAATTCTATGAAAACTCTACCATATAGAAAGTGAAAGTTACATTTTTGTGCTAAAACTACATTAGCCAATGCTAGGATATTTTTGTGCCTCTTCCATAGTACTTTCATATTCTACTATGTGCCCATGTCTCCTATCTCCCTTGTTAAATTGTAAGTGAACTGAGCAGAGACCTCTTTTGTTTTTTTCCACCTTAAGAGATAGCAAAGCTTAGCGGACAATGTGTTGGACTTGATAAAAAGAAACAGATTTGAAAACTACCTTGAACATTTACTGTACTAGCCCTTTGGTATTAGGCAAGTTATTTAACATATCAGTTTCCTACCATCTAAATTAGGAACAACGCTACTTGCCTGATATACTATATAAAGTTGTGAGGAAAGATCTTTGAAATCTTGAAAATGTCATTATCATTATCACAGTATTAATAATAATAATAATTACTGATTTCATTTGCACTTCATTGTGTCTTATCCCTTTACT
Source organism: Phascolarctos cinereus (assembly GCF_003287225.1). NCBI lineage: Eukaryota > Metazoa > Chordata > Mammalia > Diprotodontia > Phascolarctidae > Phascolarctos > Phascolarctos cinereus. Next base: position 259,840,935 of record NW_027555847.1, read on the forward strand.
ATTCTAAAACAAGCTGACATTTCTATAACTATTGCAGGTGATGATTCAAAAGATCAAAATTGGAAGAATTCACTGAGGCCACTTAATTCAACCGATGTTTGAACTAATTGCTACAACTTCCCAAAGAAGTACTGTTTCAGTTTCTTCTTCTTGCAGCTTATTTCTAAGAATGTTGTTTTTTCCCTCATTGTATTAATCTCTGCAACTCCTAGTCACTGTTTCTCATCTTGCCCTTTGTAGCCAAATGGGATCAATTCTAATCCTTCTGGTATATAAAAGCAATTAATGTTATTCATGTGTTTGTGCCACACTATTAACTCACATGGAGCTTTGAGTTCACTAAAATTTTCATAGCTTAAAAAATGTTACTGATTAAATATCTCTCTTGGCTTTCAGTAACTGTTATATGCATGTATGAGTATACTGGTACTATAAGCAGTCTTGGGGTGTGGGGAGGGCAGTGAAGAGCCAGGGAGAGCCAAAGTTAGGTGGTGAACAGCTAATGAGGTATGAAGTCTACCAACTGGGTGGGAGTAATAAAAAAGTATCAGGTATAGGTGCAATTTTTTGCCAAAACTAGGAAAAACAGTAGATATCATCGAATTTCAAGGAGAGAATGGACAATTATATATAGACTCTAGAAAAGAACAAGTGGTTACCAGCTAATGGCAACAGAGGGGGAAGTACAAATAGACAAAACTTAGAAGTAGGGAGGCAGTGTAAGTGATACAGAATACTTCCTCATACCAATTCCTAGTTCAATCCAAGAATTGACATGATGTTTGATCAGACTCAGAATTAGGCAATTAGATTCAAGGTAAAAGACAAGTAGGAATGGAGGATCCATTGATTATCCCACACCATTCAAAAATAATTAATATTTTCAGGTAATAAAAGTTCTTGATTGAATTAATCAATAATAATTTGGTATAAATAGGGCCTATAAAATTCTTTGAATCAATCAAGGTTGTAAATGCTGAGGAACCTGAATAAAAATTAGGCACTATATCAAAACCAGAAAAATATTCCAAAGAACAGAAGGGGTGAGGAGACATTGGGGTCATATAGATTTGAATGAACTATAAGCCTAGCAAAATAGCAAAAAGAAAAAGGGAAGTGGAGATTAATTGTTGAAAGAAAAGAGACATCAAAAAGGCCTGTTGTCTATACAGAAATCTCAGATTCGTCCTCAGTTGACTTAGACTGATGCCATCAATTTTACTCGCCTACTCCACGAATGACAGAAGTTCTAAGAGAAAAGTTTGATCTTTCCCAAACTTCCCATTTTTGAATATATTTGGTCCCAAACCCAGTAAACTGCTACTTCACCATCCAAACACATCATTCAAAGTGAAACTTGCCTCAACCACAGAGGTTAGGATTTAGCTAGAGATAAATATGAGGGTAAACTAGCAGCAATCCAAACTTCTGCTTAAAAGTTAGCGATTTTTCCAAGTGGGATCTCTGAATGATTTTGATATTACTTCTAACTTAAAATCTAAATCAAATTTATTGTAACCAAAGAAGAGAGAACCATGTGGATAGAGGCTCTAATATTTAAAATGAGGTAACTGTTACAGCAGAGAGTTACAGTTGCAAGACTAAGTTAATATATCAGATTAATAATCCTCAGGGTCCTTGAAATGGCCTAAGAATCCACTGGAAACTCTTGAGCAGGGGGAATGACATGGTCAGACCTAAATTTTGAGAAGATAAATTAAGCAATTGTGTGGACAATGGATTTTGGAGCTAAGAAAATGGAAGTGGGGGGGAGAGTCAAGATGGCAGAGTAAAGGCAGTGACTTCCTTGAACTCTCCCCCAAACCCCTCCAAATATCTATAAAAAAATGGCTTTAAACAAATTCTAAAGCAGCAGAATCCACAAAAAAGAGAGAGTTAAAAAAAATTCTAGCTCAAGACAACCCAGACAGTTGATTGGAAAGGTGTATCATGCCATGCAAGCAGTTTGGCATGGGTGTGCAGGCAAACCAGGCCTCAGCAAACCTGGAGCAGGCATCCTAGGACTGAATTGTGGGGAGCTGTGGTGGTTCCCAGACTTCTCAACCCACCAACTCCGAAGACAACTTAGAAGGTCAGTGGCAAAAATCTATGTTTGCTGTGAGAGAGAGAAGTTTGGTACCTGCCCCAGTCCCCAAGCATGTCCCTGGTGCAGTGGCTGCCTCCTGAGCTTCTGGCCCACACACTGAGGGGGAATTAAGTGGCCGATCAGAGGGGGATTGCAAGGATTTCTCAGTTAGTGCAGGATTTTCTTGCTTTGCCCATGCTTAGATCTGAGTCACAGTTCTGGGTATCAATCTTGGGGTGAGGAGGAGCACTGGCATGGTGGAGCTTGTAGTGGCTGATGAGGAGAAATCCTCCTCACAGTTCCAAGTCAGAAAAGAGTGCTTGTGGTCACTCACAGACCAGAACACAGGCCAGGAAAGCAGTAAACACCTCACACCTTATCATACCACCTTGGAAGAACTGAAAATTTACAGGTCCTTAGAAGTATCTCTGAAAATAGCTGCACAAAACCGCTGAAGCTTGGGACAGTACATTCTCCACACTGGAAGCAGACACCTACCCTAACAAAGACTCTATAATTCAAGTAATTGACTGGGATCATGAGCAAACTGCACAAAAAAAAGTCAGATCATAGAATCTTACTTTGGTGACAAAGAAGTCAAAACATACAACCAGAAGAACACAACAAAGTCAACGCTCTTACATCCAAAGACACCAAGAAAAATATGAATCAGTCCCAGGCCATGGAAGAGCTCAAAAAGGAATTTGAGAAACAAGTAAGAGAAGTAGAGGAAAAACTGGGAAGAGAAATGAGAGTGATGCAAGAAAATAATGAAAAACAAGCTAACAGCTTGCTAAAGGAGACCCCAAAAAATACTGAAGAAAATAACACCTTAAAAAATAGCCTAACCCAAATGGCAACAGAGGTCTAAGAAGCCAATGAGGAAAAGAATGCTGTGAAAAGAAAAATTGGCCAAATGGAAAAGGAAGTCCAAAAGTTTACTGAAGAAAATGTTTCCTTAAAAATTAGAATGGAGCAATTAGAAGCTGGTGACTTTATGAGCAATCAAGACACTGCAAAACAAATCCAAAAGAATGAAAAATGAAGTAGAAAACAATGTGAAATACCTCACTGGAAAAACAACTGACCTGGAAAGTAGATCCCCATTATTGGGGATATCTGAAATTATTGGGATATCTGAAAGCCATGATCAAAAAAAGAGCCTAGACATCATCTTTCAAGAAATTATCAAGGAAAACTGCTCTGATATTTTAGAACCAGAGAGCGAAATAGAAATGGAAAGAATCTACAGATCACCTCCTGAAAGAGATCCCCAAAGGAAAACTCCTAGGAATATTGTAGTCAAATTCCAGAGTTCCCAGGCCAAGGAGAAAATATTGCAAGCAGCCAGAAAGAAACAATTCAAGTATTGTGGAAACACAATCAGGATAACACAGGATTTAGCAGATTCTACATTATGGGACCTCAGGGCTTGGAATATAATATTCCAGAGGACAAAGGAGATAGGATTACAACAAAGAATCACCTAACCAGTATGAGTATAATTCTTCAGGGGAAAAAAAAAGGATATTCAGGGACTTTCAAGCATGCCTGAGGAAAAGACCAGAGGTGAATAGTAAATCTGTCTTTCAAATACAAGACTCAAGGGGAACATAACAGGAAAGAGAAATCATAAGATACTTATTAAGGCTGAACTATTTACATTCCTGCATAGAAAGATATTTGTAACTCATGAGACCTTTATCAGTATTAGAGTATTAGAGTATTTGAGTATTAGAGTATTAGAGTAGTTGGAGGGAAAAATTATATGTATTTATGTGTGTAGATAGATACATAGATAGATAGATAGATAGATAGATGGCACAGGGTGAGTTGAAGATGAAGGGGTGATATCTGGAGAATAAAATTAAGGGGTGAGAGGATTATAGTGGGAGAAGGAAAAAGAGAGAGGCAGAATGGGGTAAATTACCTCACATAAATGAAACAGACAAAAAAAGTCTTTTACAGTGGAGGGGAAGTGGGGGAAGAGAGAATGAGTTGATCTTATTCTCATCGGATTTGGCTTAAGGAGGGAATAACATACACACTCAATTGGCTATGGAAATCTATCTTACCCTACAGGAAAATAGAGGGGGGAAGGGAAGAAGAAAGTGGGGGAATGATGGAGGGGAAAGCACATTAGGGGAGGGCATAATCAGAAGCAAGCACTTCTGAGGAGGGACAGGGTCAAAAGAGAATAGAATAATTAAGGGGTAGAATAGGATCAAGGGAAATATACTTAATTTTTCACAACATGACTACTATGGAAATGTTTTGCATGACTACACATCTATAACCTGTATCAAGTTGCTTGTCTTTTCAATGATGGTGGGTTGAGAGGGAGAAAGGGAAAAAATTTGGAAATCAAAGTTTTAAAAAATTGTTTTCACATGCAACTGTAAAATAAGAAATACAGGAAATGGGGCATAGAAATCTATCCTGCCCTACAGGAAAATTGAAGAGGAAGGGAATAATAGAAGGGGGGAGAGATACAAGGGAAGTCAGATTAGGGGAAACGCTATTTAGAATACATGCCATCTTGGGGTGGGTGAAGTGATGAGATCCAGAGAAAATTTGGAACTCAAAATCTTGTGCAAGTGAATGTTGAGAACTAAAAATAAATACATTTAAAAAAAAGAAAATAGAAATGGGAAGACAAATAAGAAACCTATTTTGTTTGTTTTATATGAAAAGTGATTAGAACCTTGGAACAGGGTCATAGTCATTTTAAGTTATAACTTTGAGCTGATAAACAGTGCTTCAAAAATGCTGCTTTGAAATAGTTAAGGACTGAATTTACTGCACACAATTTTGTACTAACTAAACTGAGAACTTAAAAGAAATTATATACAAATTAATTTATGCAAAAAGAAATATGTATAAATAGTACACAAATTATTCTGAAAAATTGAGAATGAAAATAATCTATTTTATTTCTTTTGAAAGACAAGTATCTTAGTGGTCAAACACTGGAAGGATAAAGTGACCCAGAATTATACATCAGTATAACTAATAAATAGTGATGCATAAATTTTTTAGATAAAACTTTAGAAAGCAATATGCTTTTATATATGACAACAATATGTATTAAACAATATACACATATATGTACATGTGTACACACACACACACACACATATTCAGTACTAACAATTTAAATTTATGCCAGGGATGAATATATGTTTCAGTTTTAGGAATAAAATTATCATAATAATATTTAAACAAAAAAAATCACAAATATTAGACAAAGTAAAATACACATGTTTAAAAATATATAAATCAGATGAATCAAAAGACCATTTAAAATATATTGATATTTTTTGTTTTCAGATCACATTCATTTCTGAATACACCTTTCTACTCATTCTTTATGAAATGAGCTTATTTTAGCATCAAAATAACACAGTATCAGAACTTGTTCTGTACTTTTTTATTCATTCAAAGAATAAAAAGAGGCAGAAATATACCTCAGCAAAACTAAGCAAAGTATCTACCAATTATAACAATATATGTAAAATTCAATACTCACCTCTTGTACCTTTTCAGAGAAGGCAGGGACATGCATTATTTTTCAGCCAAAGACAAGGTTTATTAGAACATCCCCATCATATTGGGCAGATTCTTGAGGAGTCTGAACATTAGAGAGCTATTGGCTAGATTTTAAGAATCGAGTAGTCGCTAGATTTTAAAAATCTGAGCACTTTGTTGGTGACAAGATAGATCTTATATACAGAAAAACTATGAGAAAACTATGAGAGGGATCTAGGAGTGGCCAAGTATTCCTACCGGACTGTGAGATGATAGAATGCCAGGGACCTGGACCACTTGGCCAAGGGAGAATGGAGCCTAACTAGGTTTAAGGGTGGAAAGTGGCCAGAGGCCATAGTGAGGTAAGACAATGGAGGCCAGGTTAATGGTAACAGAATTGGGAGATTGGGCACAGCCACAATGAAAGGCCAGTTGATAGGATTATAGCCTCAGGTGAACACCAGAGATTTGGCCATGTGGGAAAGTCCAGGGTTTTTCCTTTTTGGGGTCCATATCCCATCATATTGTTCCTCCATCAAACATTCTTTTGGGGTAAGGGGCAAAGGTCTTGGCTTCTGAAACTGCTTTCTGCTGGCAAAGGGCATAGAACTTTCCCTGCCTCAAGGGGGTCCCAAATAGGAGGTTGACTGAAACTGAGCACATACTGCATCCAAGGAATGATGGGGGTGGGGTGGGGCATTGGCTGCTACTCACTGCTTGCTATCAATTGTAAGTGAATGGCTTGTAATCTTGAAGACACAAATCTGACAGAAAGGACTGCAGGGCCCAAATGACAGGATAAAACATCCTTAGCTTTGTTTGGATTCAGATAATTCAGTTTTCCAATCATACTGTATCAAACCCACCACTCAAGAATAGCCAGGTGGGTAACATTCCTTTTCAAAGGAACATAATGGAGAAACAGCCAGGAGGATCCCATCTTAGTCTGAGGCTAAAATTATCCTCTCAGTTTTTCCCTATGCTGACTTCCCACCAGTATTATATTCTTTCAGAGTAGCTTGTGGCATTTCTCAGATGATGGATTACTGATGTATTGATGGATTATTATGAGAGATTATTCCCATATACATGCAAATTCTCTTCAAGGCAAAACCTAAACAAGCTTTCTGGCAAGTTTATACATTAAAACAATAACCAACAATTGCCAAATTATATTAGTGGTAACCAAATTGTGAAAAGTTGCTTGATATAACTGATACAAAATGTTCACCAATTTGAAACTTGAAACGAACTCATTACCAAGCAGGTGACTTCAATTTTGTTAAATGCTTTTCCAAATTAACTTTACACAGAGAATTAACATCTCATCATTAACAGTTAAAACTACAACTTTAGAAGAGAGTGTTTACCCAAGTTCAGACGCCAGCTTCTTTATCTTGAGCAGGATGTGCTGAACCTGGGTGATACTTCCAGGGAAGGGTTGCCTTAGGGCCCAAGGCCATTGCCAGGGGGGCCCATGCTGTAGCTGATGCCCCTTCCCCCTCCTTCCTTTCCCCAGATGGGGAAGGGTGAAATAAAAGGTGAGGTGGAAAGGGTGAAACTCTTTTCTCCTATGAGAGGGGTTAACAGATACCCTCTTCACTCAAAGGAAGGAAGTGACCAGGTTGTATAGAGTTTTGAAACACTCCTTAATGATCACAAAATCTCCAGAATCTCCTAAGATATTTTTAACTGTTCTAATTTTTCCTGTAACCTCCACGAAGGAGGATTCAGGGGTGTAGAGGGAAGGGAGTAAGTAAGCCTCAGGGAACCAAAAAACAACTGCAGTTTTCCCAATTCCCTAGCACCAAGAGAATTAACAGAATTGGGCATATACTTCCAAATAGGGTATCCATCCTTATCCTCTATGCCAAGGAAGGTGTTCCCAGGTCCATGGCTTTGAACTGAACTAGTACACCTGAGACCCCGAGAGCATCAGATCATGTGCAAGACAGCCTCATAACCGTCTGCCCAAAAAGCACCTCCAAGTCTTGGTGCTTGGAGATTGACTCCAACTGCAGAGAAAGAAAGGAGGTGAGAGAGGGGGGAGGCTTACATACCTTCCAATCTTGGCTAGAGAAGAACTTGGGGTTAGGCAGTTTACTCGTATGGGCCACTAAAATGTTGAGATTTAGGGATTTAGGGGTCCTGGGACCCCAAAATCACAACACACAGGTCCTGCCTGAAAGAATTTGATCCAAGCTTTCTTTCAGCCAAAGACAAGGTTTATTAGAACATCCCCACCATATTGGACAGACTCTTAAGAAGTCTGAGCATTAGTCAGCAGTTGGCTAGATTTTAAGAATCTGAGCCTACATGCATTTTCAAAACTCTTCTCTGGGAAGAAGTTTGGCCATTTTAACTTCTCAATATTTAGTTTCATGTTTTTGACTTCCATTTTTATTGTAGGTTTTTTTTTTAATGATTCTACTTTTTAAATTTTGAATCAATTCACATAAGTCTTTGCACACTTCATTTGATTTTTCATATTAATTTTTAATATACCACAATTTGTTTAGGCATTTCCAAATCACTAGAAATCTACTTTATTTACAATTCATTATGACCACAAAATAGTTATGTTATGAATAATTTGGTGTATCTGAAACCAGTCTTTCTGTCTTTGACATTTTGGGGCATATGTGTAAGAGTGGGGTCAAAAAGTATGGGCATTTTAGTGAAGTTTTTATCATTGTTGCATAATGCTTCCCCGAATGGTTGTCCCAAAGCACAGATCAACCAATAGTGCATTGCTGTGCCCATATATTTGTAGAACCTTTAATGTTTTTTATTCTCATCCTTTTTCATCTTTGCAAATTTGGTACTTAAAAGATGAAACCTTAGAATTATTTTGCTTTGCATTTCAATCAGTGTTTTGGAACGTTATTTTGTACTTGCTATTTTAATTTTGTTTTTTCTTTTGTACTATTTGTTGAAACCTTTCAGCAAGGTCTTCATCTTATATTTTTGTGTTTATTTTTAAAATGGTTGGATGAATGAATGGAAAATTAATGGATGAAAATACTTTATCAGGTACTTACTATGGACCAAACATGATATCAGTTTCTGGAGCTACAAATGTAATATCAAGATAGTCCTTATAATCAAGGAGCTCACATTCTAAATCTAGAGACAATACATATATGGAAGTAAATGGTCAGGGAGGAGAGTTACAGTATTAGAAGTCACAAATATGTTGAATGGAATAATAATTTAGTCAACACCCCTCTTCAAAGGGTAAGAAAAGAAGAGTTGAAAACAGCCTGGGTAAAGGTGAAAAAGAATGAAAGAAAGTGCAGAGCTACTTCAAGGAATGGCTTGTAGAGGAGATAGCAGAACAGCAGCAATAGTAGGAATGATAGTGCAGAATTTGATTAGATATCTTAGATATTAAACCAAAATGACCATTTTTAAATATAGTGGTCAAATGTACAAATGTGTTAATGATATCACTGTTTCATTCACTCTCTCAAAATATGATTTATAATCTTTCTGTTTGCCTCTATTACTGCACCACTCTTTTTTTTTTTAGGCAATGGGGTTAAATGACTTGCCCAGGGTCACACAGCTAGTAAGTGTCATGTGTCTGAAGCCGGATTTGAACTCAGGTCCTCCTGAATCCAGGGCCAGCGTTCTATCCACTGCACCACCTACCTGCCCCATGCTGTGCCATTCTTGATCATATTTTATCATAAATTTTTCACAGTGGGGCAATCCAATGTGTTAGAGGTCTTCCTTGCTTTCTCTTAAAATTGTGAGGATAAGAGAGGAGCCCTCAGGCTATGTACCTGTTTTTATTTACACTTGTTAAATACTTTAATCCCTTTCCAAAACCTTTCATGCTTCCTTGTCCTCCTACTCTATTAGCTGATAACCTTGACTCATATTTTATGAAAAAAAATTGAGGCCATTCACCATGAACTCCGTCTTATCCTCTTTTCTTCCCCAACACAAGCTTTAAAAATATGTATTTATCCATTTTTTGTTTTCAACCTTCACTTCTATAAGATTTTGAGTTCTAAATTTTTCCCCTTCCTTCCACTCCCCCTTTCCCAAGATAGCATGCAATCCAATACAGGCTATATATGTACAATCATATTAAAAATATTTCCACATTGGTCATGTTGTAAAGAAGAATTAGAACCAAAGGGAAAAACCATGAGAAAGAAGAAACAACAAAAAAGAGAAAATAGTATGCTTCAATATGCATTCAGACCTGATACTTCTTTCTCCAGATATGGATATCATTTGCTATCATGAGTCTTGTGGAATTGTCTTAGATCCTTGTATTGCTGAGAAGAGCCAAGTCAAAGTTGTTCATTGCACAATGGTGCTGTTACTGTGCACAGTATTCTCCTGGTTCTGCTCACTTCATTCAGCAACAGTTCATGTTATACTTTCCAAATTTTCTGAAGTCTACCTGTTCATCATTTCTTATGGTACAATAGGATTCCATTACATTGATATACAACAATTTGTTTCACTTTTCCCCAGGTGAGGGCCATCCCCTCAATTTCCAATTCTTTGCCACCACAAAAGAGCTGCTATAAATATTTTTGTACACATGGGTCCTTTCTCTATTTTTGTAATCTCTTTGGAATACAGAGCCAGAAGTGGTATTGAACCAACAGGCTCAAAAGATAGGCAGTTTTATAGTCTTTTGGGCATAGTTATCCAAAATGGTTGGATAATTTCACAACTCCTCCAACAATGCATTAATGTTCCAATTTTCCTACATCTTCTCCACATTTATCATTTTCCTGTTTTGTCATTCTAGCCAACCTAATTGGTGTGATGTTGTACCTCAGAGTTGTTTTAATTTACATTTCTCTAATCAATAGTGACTTAAAGCATTTTTTATGACTCTAGAGAGCTTTAATTTCTTCATCTGAAAACTACCTACTCACATCCTTTGACTATTTATCAGTTGGGGAATGATTTGTGTTCTTATAAATTTGACTAAGTTCTCTCTATATTTTATAAATGAGGCCTTTATCAGAGACACTGGCTGTAAAAAAAATGTTTCTCAGCTTTCTGCTTCCCTTGTAATCTTGGTTGCATTGGCTTTGTTTGTGCAAAACCATTTTAATTTAATGTAATCAAAATTATCCATTTTGGTCTATGCCTAGTTTCTGCCATACTCTTTTACAGTTTTCCCACAGTTTTTGTTAAAGACTGAGTTCTTATTGCAGAAGCTGGGATCTTTGGGTTTATCAAATAATAGATTATTATAGTCATTGACTACTGTGTCTTGCATACCTAACCTATTCTACTGAACCGCCATTCTATCTCTTAGCCAGTACCAAGCAGTTTTGATGATTGCTGCTTTATAATACTATTTAAGATCTGGAATTGCTAGGCCACCTTCCCCTGCATTTCTTTTCCTTAGTTCCCTTGATATTCTGGTCCTTTTGTTCTTCCAAATGGACCTTGTTATTATTTTTCAAACTCTATAAAATAGCTTTTTGGTAGTTTGATTGGTATGGCACTAAATAAGTAAACTAGTTTAGGTAGAATTGAAATTACTTTCATATTAGCTCAGCCTACCCATGAGCAACTGATGTTTTTTTCCAATTCTTTAGATCTTATGTTATATCTGTAAAAAGAATTTTGTTATTGTATTCATATAGTTCCTGGGTTTGTCTTAGCAAGTAGACTCCAAAATTTTTATGTTGTCTATGGTTGCTTTAAATGGAATTTCTATTTCTATTTCTTGTTTCTGGGCTTTGTTAATAATATATAGAAATGCGAATGATTTATGTGGTTTTTTTTAAATATTCTGCTACATTGCTAAAGTTGCTAATTATTTCAAGTAGTTTTTCGCTGATTCTTTAAGATTCTCTAAGTATACCATAATATCATCTGCAAAAGTGATAGCTTTGTTTCCTCATTGAGTGTTCTAATATCTCCAATTTCTTTTTCTTCTCTTATTGCTAAAGCTAACATTTGTAGTACAGTATTGAACAACAGCGCTAATTATGGGCATCTTTGTTTCACCCCGATCTTATTGAAAATGTTTCTAGCTTATCCCCATTACATTTAATGTTTGCTGATAGTGTTAGATACATGCCACTTATCATTTTAAGGAAAACTCAATTGTTTCCTGTGCTCTGTAGTGTTTTTAATAGGAATGGGTGTTGTATTTTTTCAAAAGCTTTTTTCTGCATCTATTGAGATAATCATATGATTGCTGTTAATTTTGTTATTAATATGGTCAATTATGCTGATAGTCCAACACATACTTTTTGATCCAGTTACACTGGCCTCCAGACTATCCCACAAAGAAGACACTCCAACTCTAGGCTCTTGGAATTTTCTCTGGCTATCCCTCATGCCTGGAATACTTCTTCTTTTCTGCACTAACAACTGACCTCCGTGGGGCCTTTTAAGTCCCAATGAAAATCTCTTATTCTACAAGATGATTTCCACTTAATTCCAATGCCTTTTATCAAGGGATATATTTATCAAGGGATTATCTCCTACTTATCCTCTGCACAGCTTAATTTGTATGTATTTGTTTGTATGTCATCTCCCAAATTAGATTATATGCTTCTTAAGGGCAAAGATTGTTTTCTTTTTTGCCTCTTTTTGTGTCCCTAGTGTTTAGCACAGTGACTGACATATAATGGGTACTTAATAAATGTTAGTTACTGATTAACCCATCTTATCTTCCTACCATCTATTTTTCTATTTACATCTTTTACTCCTGTTCTTCAAAGTCCTTATTAGTTTTATGATGAAATATGATGATATTCATGATTGGCCACTCAGTTTTCTTCTATTATACTTATTTTGAAATCTTTTAAAAATATGATATTCCAAGTTTTGAAGCCATATAACAACAGCAGTATTATGTATTTGACATTATATTATTATTAAGGATACTCTTCCATACATCCCTATCATTATTTGATACCGTTCTATAAATACTGAAGATGACAAAAAGAGAAAGAAGACAAAGTTATCCACATTTTTGAGCCAATATAATAAAAATGATGATACTACTAAATAATCTGGGAGTTTGTTTTGTGCCAATCAAACTGATATAGCAACTAAATGAAAAAAGTCACATCTAATTTCATTCAGCTGTAAAATTAAGAGATTAGACTAGGACCTAGTCACTAGGTAATACCAAATTTCCTTCCAACTATAAATCTATGCTCCTATAAAGATGTTATGACATTTTCTACCATCATTTTTGAACTTAATAACTTGCAGAATCAGGTTTTCTGGACCCTGGGAGAGTTGTATAGGGTTATTTTTATCTTACTGATACATTTTTCTCTATTCCAGTGGTTCTTAAACTTTTCTAAAATTGTAGAACCCTTCAGTCAAAAACAAATCTTTGGTAAAAAGCACTTGTGGTAAAATCCTCTAAAACTGTTGTTTTTATTGCTTATTAACAAACAGAATAAGGTTTACTGAAAGCAATGACAACAGCAACATCGACAACTTCAAGTGTTTCAGGGATCATCGCACTAAGAAATGGTATTATATTTATATAACTGGGACAATCAAAGACCATTTTGATTCTTGAAAAGGAATTCTGAATATTTTGTGGCATGTGTGTGTGTGTGTGTGTGTGTGTGTGTGTGTGTAAACAAGTGTGTGAGAGAGACAGAATGAGAGTAGAGACAGAGAGTGAGAGAGGTAGAGGAGAGAGGAAGGAACTTTAAGTACAAATAGTTCACAACTTAAAGCTGTAGAGTCAACATATTTATTGAATGTTTAAAATGAACTCCAACAAGTGATGGTATACATTTAAGTGGATATTAATTTCCTCAGTTATTATAGCCTAGAAAATTGCTGCCAATTTCATTGTATGATTTTTGTTTGTTTTTAATAAATACTTGTCAAAATTAAGTAATAAAAAAGACTAAGGGCTTTCCCCCTCAAAACAGCAATCATTTATTCTTCTTTTGTTATTTATTCTTGTTACTGTTACTGCTCATAAAATTGAAAGCTTGCATGTAATTATAGTAGCAAAAGTCTGAATAAGTGCCTATTCTCTGGACAAATGAAACAAAAATTTGGTTTGAAGTTTTTGGGGGATAAGGAAATGACACATTCAGTTTCAGTTGACAAGTGGGATCTTTAATTAAAAAGAATTCAACCATTGGAGGCTCAAAGAGAAGGTCATTTAACGTGGGAGGAAAAGTTAAGGAAAACTGCTAGTCTAGTGACCTGTATAGGCTTGAAGGTATAATCCCAGGGTCCTGGCTGTGTAAGGTTTAGGTATGGCTATCCAGAACATTGATTGAGTAAGAACCAAAAGAGACTGCTATTACTCACTATTGCATCCTATACCACAGCATGAAAGAAAACTTTGAGATCCATTCACAAACATATTGTTCCATATATGTTTTCTTTGAATTAGTAACAGAAGCTGAGCATCTGAAGCATTTGCATTGCCTTAGAGGCACATGTATACTAGAAATAAAGTGGAGCTTCCCAAAAAGTTCAGCTGTGTAGAATTTCTCCTACTAAGTATAATTTTCTTTTCATTATATTAAACTACTGAGTTGCATAAGGAAAGGAAATTAACATTCAGCTTTCTCAAAGAATAATTCTATGCTTTCACTACCATATTGATAGAATGAACAAATAATATTAATGAAGTTACTGCAATGATTTTTTGACTACTCCAAATGTGAAAGTAGGTCATTTTCAGTGTGTCTAAAGCTTTTGTTTAAGGCTGCTCACTTTTTTATTCTCATTAGTTGGGAAAACAGAATTGTGTGCTTGATCCAAGGACAGCATAACTTAATTACAAATCATACAAGAAAAGACAGAAATTTTGCTTCATCTTTGAGGATGATCAAAAGCTTCCAGGAGCATTTTAAAATGTGAAATAGTGGAGTCATCTTATAGAAATACATTATTAGCATCATAATAACTTCTTCAAAGCCTAACCCAGCATCCATATTTTGAGAACTGGCGTTAGGGTTGTGGGACAACATCAAAGTAAGGTAATAGCAGCTAGGGTGATGTATAGTGTTCCCTGAGACCACCATTACAACTATGGAAGTCTCATAAGACCACTAAAATGCTTGAATTCTGGAGTTACAATTGGTTGGGTTAGTACTCTGACCTTAGCGATTAATTTGTTTCTGTGAATTTAAATGGAGTAACAGAGTTGAAAGTCAGTACTAATTGGAAGTGTTATGACAATCATATCGACATAGAGCCTAGGAGAACAAGTGGCTTCATATTTTAGTTCATCCAGAAGACATGAGTATGTATCAATAATCTCCAATATCAGTATTCTACAAGGAGGAAATGCCTTGGTGCAGATAATATCATCACTAAACACACAATGTACAAGAGCACATGAGATGGACTGAAGATATAAATGTTTTCATTTTGCACAAGTACTGCAAAATAACTAATTTAGAAATTACTTTCACTAGCACATCTTAGCCTAAATATACTCTCCCACATAACACTTAGGCACTGATGCAATACCTTTGAGAAGAAGACAGAAAAAGAGGAAGATTTTTCTAGAGAGTATAGAGAATCTTGGAACTAAAAGTTACTTGCCATTAGAGAAAGAACCTGAGTCACTATGAGAGTTTGATAGAATTACATTCTCAAACAGAATTTTTAAAGAGAACTGAAAAGATGTTTTGGAGGATCAGATTTTTGCTCAGACATAAGCAGATGAGCACTTAGCCTGATAAGTGTCTGACAAGAACATTTGCAGAAGAGAAGAGACTGAACTATTAGTTGGCAGTTACTGGCAGGTAGTGAGACAAGTCGGTTGAGCATGTTCTTTCTCTTCTTAAAGAAGTAAATCTGATTGTAGTCTTCATCAGAGACACTAGTTATAGCCACTCAACCTGTGATTTCATTAGTATAAAGAGTTCCCAGGTGAGGAAACTCTCTCTTCCAATGCAGATGGGCAATTTATTTTTAAATTAGTTATAGAGCACTGAGAGGTTATTGTGGTGATAGATCAATTGATAGATAGACAGACAGACAGACAGACAGACAGACAGACAGACAGACAGACAGATAGATAGATAGATAGATAGATAGATAGATAGATAGATAGATAGATAGAATGATAGATTAGCTTAGGTGCCAGTCAGGCAACAGTTGAAAAGAACTTATTAAATGCTTATTTTGTGTTAGGCACTGGAAATATAAAAAAAAATTACTTGAAGAAAAAATTGATTGATGCTGGATATGGCAAAGACCAAATAATATAAAAAAGAATAAACTATATGAACTTCCAGGTCATGTCAGTAGTAAGATGGCAGATTAGACATATTCTCTAGTACCTACAACATCTAAAACCTTTCCAACACAGAAATTATTCATCAAAGATGAAGCAACATCCTTTGTTTCCATGAACTAGTGACCCAGAATTCAAAAGAAGGCTTAACCAATGCTCACTACCCTGAACTCACTCAGTATCCCTCAACTACTTTCTATACTACCAGCAGTAAGGTTGCATTAGCAACCCCAAGGACATGGTACGAGCTTGCATCAAAACCCACTCCTGTACCCCAGTTCTCCCTTCCTTTTTCAAGTGTTATGGAGATATTAGCTTCAGAGTACAGAATTTTTCTCTGACCTCAACAGTCAGCTTGGCCACAGCCCTGGAGGAGCAAAATCCTGCCAGGCTGCAATCAGGAAGGACCAATATTGCATGCTGCAAAATTAGGGATGGCAGTGCTGGGGAAAACAGGCTCTGAAACACTGATGCCTGGCCAGAAAACTGAAGAACACAGATAATGGGATAAGTTACCAGGTTAGGACATTGTGAGTGTTGGGGACCATGTAGTACTCCACCAAACCTGAGGGAAATAGCACAATACCCACCTGGGCAAGGTTTTTACCACTCAAAAGTAATTTGGGGCAGAGACCTAGGATGAAAAACTACAAATTATCCAGTGTGGGTGGAGGTTGGGACACTTTTGAGATTCAGCCACAAAGGAAACCATGAGCAGAGGGTAGAGAGTCAGGAAGTAAGTGATAAGGAAAATAAAAAGAGGAAAAATACTGGAAGTACTAAAATTTGAGGAAGCAGAAATCTCAAAGATATTGAACACAAACATATATCAATAGCAGGCAATAAGGCCTCCAGATCTAATCAGTGAGTTCAGGCATCTAAGGATAAAAAGTGCAAAATAAAGGAAAATGATCCACTACTTGGTGAGACAGCAGAACCTATAGAATTTGAGGGAAATGTGCAATTGCAGCACACTTTTTCTGAGTAGCTTAAATGAGAATTATGAGAGCAGAATTTATTTCATGAAGAGCAAAAATAATGAGCAGCAAACAAAAAAATTGAATTTGTAATTGCAAGTCTCACTAAAGAAAGAAAAGAGAGAACAATAGATTGGGAATGTGTGTGTGTGTGTGTGTGTGTGTGTGTGTGTGTGTGTGTGTGTGTGTACTTAGAAGAAAGGAAGCAAAAAAAAATGACAGAAGAAAATATACTCATTATACAAGCAAAATGTACTGATCTCAAACAGTAGATATAGAGATAGCCAAGGGATCGTTAATTTCCCAGAAAAACTCAATAGGACAAAAAAACTTTAACAGGATAATGAGTGAAACAATAGATGATTATTCAGCACTTAATGAATATATAAAATGAAATTTGAAATAATTCACAGATTTCCTATGGGCAGAAAAAAAGGTTGTGAACTCCAAGTTATATAGTGCTTAAATTTAACAGTCAATTCACAAACAAGTTCCACAAGCCATCAAGAGAAAGAACATCAAATACAAAAGAAAAGGCGTTTGAATATACAAGATTACTTTTCACCCACTGGATAAAGGAGGAGGGAATGGTGTTTCAAAGAGCAGTAGAGTTCAGGATGCAGCCCAGGATGACCTATCCTGTAAATCTGAGTTTAACCCTTCAGAACAAAAGATAGATGTTCAATAATAAAGAAGTTTGAAACATATTTAGAAAGAAAATGATAAGGGAAGAGATTTGCTTATTTTTTATTTTTTGCAAGAAGATAATTTATTCAAATGAAGTTCACAATGTGAGTTACTACAAAATGTAAAGCAGGAGAAATTATGTTTTTACCTAATGAAAGATACTATGAGATTCAATTTTACCCAAGAGGATATTTCCTTATTATTTTTTAAATATTTCTTTAAAATTTTGAATTACACATAAAAATTTTAACAATCATTGTTAAAAAATAATTTGAGTTCTAAATTATTTCCCTACCACCTATCTTTCCAATTCTTTGAAAAAACAAGAATTTGATATCATTTATAAATATAATTTCATGATCCAACCATTCTGGAGAGCAATTTGGAACGATGAGGAAAGAGCTATAGAGCTGTGCA
The DNA here is from genome assembly GCF_003287225.1 of Phascolarctos cinereus. NCBI lineage: Eukaryota > Metazoa > Chordata > Mammalia > Diprotodontia > Phascolarctidae > Phascolarctos > Phascolarctos cinereus. The sequence goes on from NW_027555847.1 coordinate 259,858,867, forward strand.
TGTTCTTTGATCAAGCAGTATCACTACTAAGTCTGCATCCCGAAGAGATCATAAAACAAGGGGCAAAGACCTAGATGTACACAAATCTTTGTAGCAATTCTTTTTGTGGTGGACAAGAATTGGGATGGCCATCAATTTTGGAATGTCTAACAAGTTATGATATATGAATATATTAGAAATTGATGTTCTATTAGAAATGATGAGCGATGGGTTTCAGAAAAACCTGGAAAACTTACATGAACTGATGCTGAGTGAAGACAACAGGACCAAGAGAACATTGTACACAGTAACAGAAAGACTGTGAGGACCAACTTTGGTAGACTTAGCTCTTCTCAGCAATACAATGATCTAAGACAAGTCCAAAAGACTCATGATGGGAAATGCTATCCATATTCAGAGGAAGAACCCTGGAGTCTGAATGAAGATAGAAGCATACTATTTTTTTTTCTTTCTCACAATTTTTTCCTTTTGTTCTGATTCTTCCTTCATGATATGATTAATGTGGAAATATATCTAATAGGACTGATTATACATGTGTAGCCTATATAAGTTTGCATGTCATCTTGGGGAGGGGGAGGGAAAGGAAGGAGAGAAAAATTTTAGAACTCAAAATCGTATAAAAGTGAATGTTGAAAAAATATAAAGTCACGCAAAACTATTTCCATACTAGGAAAGTTGGAAAAGAATGCACAAAATAAAAATAAATTTAAAAATATGCTTCAGTCTACATTCAGAATTCAACAATTCTGTCTCTGGATATGGATAGTATTATTCATCAGTGTTGCTTTAAAATTGTCTTGATCAAAGCAGCCAAGTCTTTCACAGTTTATTATCCTTACAACTTCTTGTGTAGAGATATGTACAATTTTAAACTTACTGAATCCCCTATGATTTCTCTTTCCTGTGTATCTTTTTAAATTTTTTTTCTTGAGTGTTGTATATGGAAATTAAGTTTTCTGTTTGTTTCTGGTCTTTTTATCAGGAATGCTTGAAAGTCCTCTATTTTATTGAATATCCTTTTTTTTTTTTCTGAAAGACTATGCTCAGTTTCACTGGTTAAGTGATTTTTGGTTGTAATCCTAGCTCCTTTGCTTTCCAGAATATAATGTTGCAAGCCCTCTGATCCTTTAACATAGAAGTTGTTAAGTCCTGTGTAATACTGACTGTGGCTCCATGATATTTTAATAGATTCTTTTTGGCTGCTTGCAGAATTTTGTCCTTTACCTGGGAGTTCTGAATTTGGCTGTGGTATTCCTGGGAGTTTTCATTTGAGATCTGTTTCAGGAGGTGATTGGTGGATTCTTTCAATTTCTATTTTATCCACTGTTTCTAGAATATCAGAGCACTTTTCCTTGATGATTTCTGATGATGTCTAGGCTCTTTTTTTGATCATGGCTTTCAGGTAGTACAATAATTCTTAAATTATCACTCTTGGATCTATTTTTCAGGTCAGTTGTTTTTCCAATAAGATATATCACATTTTCTCCTATTCACTATTTAGATTGTGTTTTATTGTTTTTTTTTTGATGTATCATAATGTCATTAGCATTAGCTTCCATGTGCCCGATTTTAATTTTTGAATAATTATTTTCTTCAGTACTTTCTTTTCTATTTGACCATTTTAGGGAATTGTTTTCTTCAGTGATATTTTACCTCCTTTTGCATTTTTTATGCTTCCTTAACTAAACTGTTGACTTGCATCAATTCCATTTCTCTTCCCATTTATCTCTTTCTCATTAAATTTTTAAAATTCTTTTTTGAGCACTGCTGCTGGTTCAATACTTTTGGGGCCTGAGACTAATCCATTTTTGTTTTTGAGGCTTTGCAAATAGGTGTGTTGACATTGTTGTCCTATTCTTAATTTGTGTTTTGTTCTTCACTTTTACCAGAGTAACTTTCTATTATCAGGTTCTTTTTATTTTCCTAATTATTTGCTCTATTTTTAATTTCTTTCACTTTTTTTTGTTTTATTTTGTTTTGTTTAATTTTTTTATTTTTAGTTTTCAACATTCACTTCCACAAGATTTTGAGTTCCAAATTTTGTCCCCATCTTGTCCCTCTCCCCATGACAAGATGGCATGCATTCTGAATACTCTTTCCCCTAATCTACCCTCCTTTCTATTTTCCCCCCTTCTCTTATCTCCTTACCCTTGCATTGTTTTTAAAGCTTTGAGTTCCAAATTTCCTCCCTTCCTCCATCTCCACCCACTTTCACTGAGAAGGCAAGCAACTTGATACAGGTAATACATGCGTAGTCATGCAAAACATTTACATAGTAGTCATGTTGTGGAAAACTAACTATTTTTTCCTTCATCCTATCCAGCCCCACCCATTTATTCTATTCTCTCTCTTGACCCTGTCCCTCCTTAGAAGTGTTTGCTTCTGAGTAACCCCTCCCCCAATTTGCCCTCCCTTCTATCACCTCCTTGCTCTCTTAACCCCTTCCCCCCTATTTTCCTGTAGCGTAAGATAGATTTCCATACCCAATTGAGTGTGTACATTATTCCCTCCTTAAGCCAAATCTGATGAGAATAAGGTTCATTCATTCCCTTTCACTGGCCTGGTTTCCCCTCCACTCTAAAAATTTTTTCTTGTCTGTTTGATGTGAGATAATTTACCCCATTCTACTTCTCCACTTGTCCTTCTCCCAGTATAATCCTCTCTCACCCCTTAATTTTATTCTCTAGATATCAGCCCTTCATCTTCAACTCACCCTGTACCCTCTATATATCTATGTATACATACATATATTTTTTTTCCAACCAATGTCCATAATACTGACAAAGGGTCTCATGAGTTACAAATATCATCTTTCCATGCAGGAATGTAAGCAGTTCAACCTTAATAGGTCCTTTATGATTTCTCTTTCCTGTTTACCTCTTCATGCTTCTCTTGAGTCTTGTATTTGAAAGTCAAATTTTCTATTCAACTCTGGTCTTTTCATCAAGAATGCTTGAAAATCCTCTATTTCACTGAAAATCCATTTTTTCCCCTGAAGGATTATACTCAATTTTTCTGGGTAGGTGATTCTTGGTTATAATCCTATCTTCTTTGTCTCTGGAATATCATATTCCAAGCCCTCCAATCCCTTAATGTAGAAGATGCAAATTCCTGTGTTATCCTGATTGTGTTTCCACAATACTTGAATTGTTTCTTTCTGTCTGCTTGCAGTATTTTCTCCTTGACCTGGGAACTCTGGAATTTGGCTATTATATTCCTAGGAGTTTTTCCTTTGGGGATCTCTTTCAGGAGGTAATCTGTGGATTCTTTCAATTTCTATTTTACCCTCTTATTCTAGAATATCAGGGCAGTTTTCCTTGATAATTTCTTGAAAGATTATGTCTAGGCTTGTTTTTTTTTTTTTTTATCATGGCTTTCAGATAATCCAATAATTTTCAAATTATCTCTCCTGGATCTATTTTTCTAGGTCAGTTGTTTTTCCAATAAGATGTTTCACATTGCTTTCTATTTTTTCATTCTTTTGGTTTTGTTTTATAATTTCTTGATTTCTCATAAAGTCCTACCTTCCACTTGCTCCATTCTAATTTTTAAGGAAGTATTTTCTTCAGTGAGCTTTGAGACTTCCTTTTCCTTTTGGCCAATTCTGCTTCTTAAGGCATTCTTCTCCTCATTGGCATTTTGGACCTCTTTTGCCATTTGGGTTAGACTATTTTTAAGGTGTTCTTTTCTTCAGTATTTTTGGGGTCTCGTTTTGCAAGATGTTAACTTCTTTTTTAAGATTTTCTTGCATCGCTCTCATTTCTCTTCCAGTTTTTCTTCTACTTTTCTTACTTGCTTCTCAAAATCGTTTTTGAGCTCTTCCATGGCCTGGGACTGATTCATATTTTTCTTGGTGTCTTTGGATGTAAGAGCGTTGACTTTGTTGTGTTCTTCTGGTTGTATGTTTTGACTTCTTTGTCACCGAAGTAAGATTCTATGATCTGACTTTTTTTGTGCAGTTTGTTCATGATCCCAGCCAATTACTTGAATTATAGACTCTTTGTTAGGGTAGGTGTCTGCTTCCAGTGTGGAGAATGTACTGTCCCAAGCTTAAGGGGTTTTATGCAGCTATTTTCAGAGATACTTTTAGGGAGCTATAAATTTTTAGTTTTTCAAGGTGGTATGATCAAAGGAGAGGTGTTTACTCCTTTCCCAGCGTGTGTTCTGGTCTGTGAGTAACCACAAGCAATCTTTTCTGCCTTGGAACTGTGAGGAGGATTCCCTTTTCACTGCTATTACAAACTCTACCACACTAGCACTCCTTTTTGCCCCAGGGTTGCCACCCAGGCCTGCAACCTAGATCCAAGAATGGGCAAAGCAAGAGAATCCTGCCTCAGCACCAACAAAGACATCCCTGCAATCCCCCTCTCTTCAGCCACTCTGCCTCACCTCTGCTGTGGGCTGAGAGCTCCAGAAGCAGATGCCGCCCCAGGGCTTCTCTGAGACTGGAGGTAGGATAGAGTTTGTCTTTCACTGGGGTCACAGAGTTTTCCTACTGACATTCTAAATTGTCTTTTGCATTTGTGGGTTGAGAAGTCTAACCACCACCACAGCTGCCTGTGATTCAGGCCTCTGAGGCCTGCTCCAAGTTTGCTGAAGACTGGTGTTTGCCTGCATTCCTCTCCCAGCACAGTAGACCTTTCTATTCAACCATACAGGTTTTCTTGGGCTGGAAATTTGTTTCACTCTGTCTTTTTGTGAGTTCTGCTGCTCTAGAATGTGTTTAAAGCCATTTTTTTTTACAGGCATTTGAAGGTGTTTGGGGGAGAGCTCAAGCAAGTCATTGGTTTTACTCTACCATCTTAGTTCTGCCCTCTATTTTGCTAATTTTTTTCCAGCCTATTTCATGACTTTTGAAATTGAGCTCTGTTTCTGGGGAATTGAGGAGGCACTACCCTAATCTTCTTGCACTCGGAGTCAGTGGTCTAATCACTAGTTGATAGCACCAGCCTGTGGATCTTCACCACTTGCTTGCTGCTCCAGGGTCATAGCATCTAGCTTCCGAAGTGCTGTGCTGGGGGTGTGAGGCCTCATAGCTTGCAAGATGTGCTGCTGGCCTATTGCTTTCAGGCCTTCTTGACTCACCTGTGCTGGGGCTCAGAGCCTTTTGATGGATTGCTTGGGTATGACCTGCTGCTAGCTTGCTCAGACACTGCCTGAACTGGACTATTTTGCACTTTTACTTGAGTATTACAGATATTTCCTGCCAACTTTTTTTTTTCCTGCCAACTTTTAAGTTGTGTTTGGCTGGAAAACTGTTTCACCCCATCTTTATCTTGGTTCTGCTACTCCAGAATTCTTTTTGAGGTAAATTTTCTACGTTGTTGGGAAGTGAATTTGGAAAAGTTAAGGGAGTTTCTGCTTTATTTTGCTGTCATGACTTTGCTTCCCTGCTGAGAATTCCTTTAAAAATTAAAAAAAGCAGAAACACAAGAAAGAATAATGAGAAAAAGTTATCATGTAATTGAAAAATTAACTCAACAATTTAAACCAGTTGCAAACTTTTAAATATGGGAAAGGGATAATATCTATGACATCAACAATGGGTATAATAATCTTATCCAGGAGAACCTTGGCAAAATATCCAGCAATCCCATAGACATTTAAACAGAGAAATGAAAAGACTACACACAAAAGAAAAATAGAAAGATTTGTGAAATCAAAGTAACATTTTTTCTCGTCAAGTACAGTACAATCACCACTTTTGGACCCTAGTGTCACAAAGCTAGATATACTTGTAGAAGAGGCAAAATTGGGGCAGTTAGGTGATGCACTGGATAGAGCACTGACCCTGGATTCAGGAGGATCTGAGTTCAAATCTGGCCTCAGACATATAACACTTAATAGCTGTATGACCCTAGACAAGTCACTTAACCCCATTACCTAACCAAAAAAAAAAAAAGACAAAATGACACTAAAGAATGTAAAGATAGAAAAATTAGCTTGGTTAGACCAAATCTATAAAGGGAAATCTAAGCTGGAGGAAATGCAGTTGTGAAGACGTTGAAAGACTGATACATAGATTAGGGTAGGAGTTATTTAAAGTATGGCAAAAACTTTGGGACTCATTAATACTAAAATAAGGTGAATGAGAGAACATCGATGACTATGAACCTGAATGTCTGTTATCCCATCTAGGCAAAATCATTTTTCGAATTTTATACTTTACTCTCCTCTGCTGGTCTAATTGCTGTTCTTGGCACAGCTTCTGGCTACATGACTTTTTTTCTTTAGGCAATTGGGGTTAAGTGTCTTGCCCAGGGTCACACAACTAGCAAGTGTCAAGTGTTTGGTCTGAGGCCGGATTTGAACTCAGGTCCTCCTGACTTCAGAGTCGGTGCTCTATCCACTGCACCACCTAGCTTCCCCTGCTCCATGACTTTTCATTTACTGTTCTCCAAGCCCTGCATGGTCTTTTCACATCTATGGCCACTGGTTTCCCTGGCATCTTTCAAGTTACATTTTACTTCCAACATTCTACAGCAAGCCTTTCTCATCCTTCTATGTATCCCTAGACAGTTAGGTGTCACAATTGATAGGAAGGTCTGGAATCAGGAAGACCTGTGTTTAAATCCAGTCTCATATACTTGCTACATATAGCCCTGGCTTGGCCACTTAACCTCTGTCTACCACAGTTTCTTTGGTTGTAAAATGAAGATGATAATAGCCTCTATCTCACAGGGCTCTCAAATGGGTTAGTATTTGCAAAGTACTTAGCATAGTGCCTGGAATATAATAAGAGCTTAATGAGTATTTGTTCCCTCAGTCTCTTTTTCTACCCAGCCCATTTCTAGAACTCTTATACTTTCCATCTGAGATACCCTTGAATTTACAATGTGTATTTTTTTTATGTACTTACTTAATTATATATTGTCTATTCCATTAGAATTTGATCTCGTTGAGGGCATAAAGAAATCTTTATATTGCACAGTTACTGACAGATGGTAAAAGCTTATTACATGTTTGTTGATTGACTAAAAAGAACAGAAATATATTTGTTTATATTATTTAAAGCTTAGATGTCAATTAATTCACAGCTTTTTTTAATGCTAAATGTTTCTCTTCAAGTACTTGTAATGTGCTCTTACATTTGACCCAAGTTAACTTGCATACTGGTTTGTTTAAATGCCATATATGAAGGAATGGATGAGTGAAGTAGTTATTGTAAAATGTGTTTACCTGGTCACGCTTCAAAAAAAGAGAAAAGTCAAACAAAATAAATAATATTTGTTTTAGGTGTAATCTAAACAACTATTTGTCTAAAAATTATTGCACCATAGGAAATACATTTATTTCAGATTTAGAAGTAGATTCAAACCATCTATTCCTAACAGATGTAGCAAAAGGTCAAGTTTAAAGCAATAGTCTATTATAATAGAGAATTCCCAAAAGTGTTTTTGGGACAAAATAAAATTTCAATAAAGAAAAGAGGCACTGGAAAAAAGTAGGTGTTATGTGCATTGCTTTTGAGGAGAGAGGATATATATTTTTCATATGCTTATGAATGATCCTTCTAGACTGAAATCTTCCCTTTACTCACTTCATATCATCATCATTTTGTTGATAAAGGATGACTACTCTCTTTGGCCAGGAGGTATTTTTTTGGTTGTTAAAAACCATATGACTGACTGTCTTCAACACATGCTCAGTTCCAAGTGCCATGTTCCTTCTGTTTTTAATAGGTCACCTGCTATCATTTATCTCCTACTGGAGCTTTTCAGCTTTGACCTGCCACACCAGCTGTCTCCACTGTTGTTCTTGAGAAATTCAATTCTATTTATCTTTGCCAATTTCAACTTTGTTGATGCTTGTTTTACGTGCTAGTCAGGCCAGATGGTATGCCATCTTGAAGGATCCACCCCTTTATGTCATCTGGCTATTTAGAGAGACTCTCTTTCAAAAGTAACAGCTTGTGCCATCTGATAGATCTTTCACAGTGGAAAAAATCATAAATCGTTATTCAGAAAGACATTAATTAATTGGCCTCTGTCTAGGATTTATTCATTATGGCAAAAGTATTTAGCTAGCTTAATCATACCAACCTTGGTTTCCTATGACAAGTTCAACTAGAGCTCACAAAGATGTCCTTCTTTGGTTCTTTTTGCTGAGACTCTGGATTACTTCTTTTAAGAATTTTCATTTTGACTTCAACAAATATTTATTAGGTACCTATCATGATCAGAATACTATGTACTAGGCACAAGAAAGGGAGGTAGAAAGAGAATGAAAAGGTGAAATGTAAGTTTCTTCTCTCATAGAGCTCAGTAAAACCTACCAGCTGATTCCTCAATTATTAAAAAAATAAACTGTCCTTTCATCAAACCCTCCCCATTCATGTCATTCTGACCACTAGGTGTCATCATCCAAACCTCACTGTTCACCTTCTCCTCCACCTCCCCTTTACCACCCAAACCTTGTTCTGATTCCCCTCAATCACACTGATCCTCCAATGTCTCACTCAAAAATATTCATTTCTTCAGCTATGGTCTCTGGAATATTTGCTCCATAGGAAATAACATTGTTTTCATCTTAAACTTTTTCATTTCTCACTCCTTCCATCTTCTGGCTGTCACTGATGCCTGCCTCCCACCTGATGACACAGCTTCACTGATCTCCCTTTCCAATATTGTCTACATATTCATTCATTTCCTTTGACTCACTTGTTGAAATAGGGGAGTTGGAATATGCCTTCTTCCTCATTGCTTCTTCCAGGATCTCTCTCTACCACCATTAGTAAGTATCACCTCCTCCTTTGAGATTCACTCAATTCATATCTACTATCCAATCAAAATTCTCATAGTTGTCTTGCAATTTCCAAGACACTTATTTTTTCCTCAAAAACTTCAGTTTCTGGTTCACAATCATTCTTTTCTATTCAATTCCTGCCCTCACACTGGAGAGCTTCAATATGCATATTAATATGTCCTCAAATACTCTAATCTTATACTTCCTCAATTTACTCACTTCACACAATTTACTTCTCAATCCCAATTTAGCTATAAGCAAAGATAGTCAAATCTTTAATTATTACTTAAAATGCTCCACTTCCATGTTCATAAACTCTGGAATTTTCTTACCTGATTACAATCTACTTTCATTCCACATATCCTTCTGCCTTACAACCTGAAACTCTGTGCACTCCAATCCATTGTTGCCTCAGTTTTTTTTTTTTCACCCCAGGGCTATCATACTAGTACTAGATATAAACTACTCCCTTCCCCAACTTGACCTCTTGGTGAACCTTTCCAACTCTACATTATCCTTTTCTCTTGAGTCCCTTACCCCTTTTGCATTGCCAAATTTGTTCTGCTGAGTCTTGGCCTTGTATCTCTTCCATCATTTCCTATTTTTGCTCCTTCGTAAGTGTTGCTTAAAGAAGCTAGAAAAAAATATGATAATCAATTGAAATTGTTCTCTGGAAAGTTATAAACCATCTCTTAATTGCCAAATACCACATTTTTTTCTCAATCCTCAACCATTTTGACTTTTCTGCATCCTTTGACACTATGGGTCATACTCTTCTCTTTGATACTTTCATCTCAGCAGTTTTTTTTTTTTTTTGTTACAACCTCTTGATTTTTCTCCTATTTATCCAAATGCTCCTTTTCAGTCTCCTTTCCTGGATCATTCTAACTGGTCAGTCACACCAGCTAACTATCATGCCCCAGAGATCTCTGTCCTAGGTCCTCTTCTGTACATATACTATTTCACTCTTTACCTCCATGTATTTAATTATTATCTCTATGTTGCTGATTCTCAAATCTAATAGCTAACCCTAATCTCTATGCTGACCTCCAGGCTCACATCTCCAGATGCTTTGTGAATATCTCAAACTGGCTATGTGCCAGATATCTTAAATATAACATACAAGACCGTGTTTGTTATATTTCCCCTCCAAAAAAACTTCCCCTCATTGTAATGTTCCTGTTATTATGGAAGATGTCACCATCTTTCCACTCACCCAGACTTACAACAAAAGTGTCAAGCTCATCTCTGCACTCTTTTTTCCATCTATTTTCATTCTATTGCCAAGGCCTTTAAATTTTATTATTGTAACATCTTTTGAATATACCTGTTCTTCTCTTCTAACTTCTTAACCACCATAGTGTAGACCCTTGTCATTTCCCCTCTGGACTATTACAATAGTCTACTGACTGATCTCCCTGCCACAAGTTTCTCACCACTGTGGTATATTCAGCTATCAAAGTGATCTTCCTAAAGTACAGATTTGAAGATGCCACTCCTTACTCAATAAAACATTTCCATGATCAATTATTAATGGGTTTTTTTTTGCCTTTCAAAGCCCTTTATAATCTTCCATCACCGAACTTTCCAGTCTTTTTACACTTACACAATTCTCCAGTCAAGTGCCGCTGGCATCCTTCTTCTTCAAACAAGACACTCCATCTCCTAACTTGGCAGTTTTGATGGGCTTTCCTCAATGGCTGTAATGTTCTCCTCTCTAATCTATACCTATACCTTTTCTCTGACTTCCTTTAAGCCCCAGCCAAAGTCTCAGCTTCTATAGAAAGCTTTTCCTGATTCCCTTTAATGCGAGTGCCTTCCCTTCATTGATTATGTTCTATATATCCTACACACAGTTTGTCTGTGTGTAGTTGTTTGCATATCGTTGCCTCCAGTAGACCATGAGAAACTTGCAGCAAGGGCTATCTTTTACCTTTGTTTGCATCCCCATGCTTAGCACAATTCCTGGTATATGGTAAGCACTTAATATATTGACTGACTGACAATCTAGTAAAGAGATTAGGGTACATGCACAAATAACTTTAACATATAATAACATTTAATAAGTGCACCAACAGGTATAAATAAAGTGCTTTCTCAGGTCTGATGCAGGGGTCATTATTGATTTATTTCACCAGAGAAAGCTTCACAAAATATTCTTGTCATTCAACCCGAACCTTAAAGAACAGGTCAAATTTTAGCAGGTAAAGATCAACTTAGGCTTTTAAGCCATAATAAATGCAGTAACAAACAAACAGAAGCAGGAGAACATGAGACATATGTTTGGGATGGTGCGTAATTCAATATGATAGAATAATGGTACACATGGAGTGTAGAAGTATATGATAAGGCTAAAAGATAGTACAGTGATAGATTACAGAAGTTCTCAAAAGTAAGGCTAAATTTATATTCATTTTGTAGACCTTAGGGAAATTATTGAAATGTTGTAGTAAAAAAAGTACCATATTAATCTATGAGCAAACATTTATGGGGTGCCTAGTATATGCTAGACATATATGCTGAGCATGGAATGAAACAATCCCTAGTCTCAGAAAATTTGTATTCTTACAGATGTCAAATCAATGTATTATAAAAATAAATCTAGCAACCATATGGTTAAGTTATTGGGGGAAAAATTAAGTCAGGAAGACAGGTTACTTAGAAACAGGACAGCAACACTACTGAAAAAAATAGGCTGATAAGGTAGTACTGAGGGCTTATACTAGCATGGATAGAGTGGAAATACAGAAAAAGAGATATCTCTGACAGTCATTAAAGAGGTAGAATTTAGAGAAATTAATGATTAGATATGATAGGTAATAGTAACAGAAGAGTGAATGTTAACACCCTACTGTAAAAATAAGATAAGTAGGTTTAATAGTATCATAGATAGTAAAAGTGACCTCTGAAGAGGAACTAGATTTTGAGGGAATGATTATAAATTGTGCTTTAGATACGTTATGTCTGATATGCTAGTTTAGATGTTCTAATTAAGGTGTTGGTATGGCATTTGGGTGAAGAGATAGGTAAGTAGATATGAAGATATGTAGAATGAGACAGTAAAACCTGGAATGTACATATGTAAATAGAAATATATGTATATAGATGTAAATATATTAATTAACACATACACACGTGTCTACATGTATATATGCATGTAGACACATGTGTATATGTGTATTTATTTATATACATATATTCATAGTCTTTTTCATTAAAATGGGAAGGAATGACATGACTAAGGGAGATAATACAGAGATTAAAAAGAAGACTTATTAAAGAACATCTTTGTTTTGAATTTGTGTCACATTATCTAACGGGTTGAAAGTTCAGTGACCACTGATCTGTAACTAAACTTTAACGTGTTCCATTTTAATAACCTGAGCAGGTTTGTGCCTTGTTGGCAGTCTTACGCCCATCTAGGCTCCTGAGGATTAGCATATTAGAACTAAACTTGGTGTGGATACCAAAATGGCTTTATCCTTCTTTTGTAGCTCATAACCCTGAGCTCAGGCAATCCACTAGTTTTGGCTTCTCCAATAGCATAGAGTAGCAGAATTTGTTACCATATACATACAATTACAGAGTATCTTGAGTAATATTAATACTAATTCAGTAGGAATAAGAAGACGAGCCAGGTGACAAAGGACCAATGTAGTCTTTAAAAAGGTAAAAGGGTAGACAGAAGAGACAAGCGTCAAGCAATGAGAAAGCATGAAGCTGTCCTCAAGTATTTCTTACATTATTTTCACATCATAAACTACAGTAATGATTTGAATGTGAGATTCTTATTGCAACATTTCAAGCTGCTTGTCCTACATATATTTAGTTTCTGTGCCTTTGCTGATGAAGCTTTAACCAAGTATGCAATTGTATGGTGGTAATGCTTTTATTTGAACCTTTATTATCCTTGACATTCTGGTCAGCACTTAATTGTTCACTAATTATTTCATGTATTTTAATGCTATTTATCATCTAGATCATTACCTATTTTTTAATGGAAGGCATTTTGATTCTTATCTATCTCCCAGAGTGCCTAGCTTATAATTAGGTATGTGATATAATTTCTTAACAAATGCCTTTTAATTTATATGCAGAAAAAAAAAATCATTGTTTTTTCTGAAAAAGAATCAAGATTGCTGAGGAAACACTTCAATTTGTAAAATCCAAAAATATTTTAACACAAAATGACCTCTTTTCCAAGTCCACTCATATGACGAACAAGGGCATAAATTAAAATAGGATGACATTTGGTTTTGTATTTAGGAAGCATTTCCTATCTATTTGGCATGTGAAACCTGAAATGAATTTTAAAAGGAGATTATGGAGTGGGTAAATGTTAAGAAGATCTCTTTGAGTTCATATAGATACAGTTTTGACTAGAGATAGTAGGACTGAAGAGGTGATCTTGGAAATTATTTTCTATATAATAACAATGAATTTAATTACCTTTTCACTAGGGGTCAATTCAGATGAAGAAAGAATTGTTTAAACAGCTGTTTTTTCCTATTGTTTTCATATTATTATCAGTATATCGTTAGCTTCTTTCCTTGGATCCACAGAAAAATAGATTGGCCCAAAGTCATTAAGAAAACTTAAATGAATATTCAAAGGAAGAAAATAGTGAGTTATGAAAAATAAATATTTAATTGCTCTTATATGTAAATAAAGCATGTAGCATTTGTTTTGCTTTCATATTCTGTTGGTGACTTTATTTTTTAAAGATTTAGTATTGTTTTCAGTTCCAAATTATCCCCCTCCTCCAACTCCTTGTATGTACCATTGAGAAGACAAGAAATACAATATTCTTTATACAAATGAAGTCACGAAAAACACATTTTCACATTAGCCATGTTCTTGAAAAAAAAAGAAGGAAAAATATGTATGTAGGCATATATGTATATATGTATGTGTGTGTATGTGTATAAATAGATACATATATTCCAGGCTTTGATCTTTAACTCTTCATATCTTCAAGACTAGTTGCCTACCTCTCCATCTAGATGCTACGCCAGCATCTTAAACTTAGAATAACTAAAACACAATTTATAATCATTCCCTCAAAAAATACCCCCCCTTCTGATGATTCTATTGTTATTTATGGTACTATTAAGCTTAGTCATCTTAATTTTAAGGCAGGGTGTTAACATTCAGTGTTTTGTGGCTATTACCTATCACATCTAATCAAATACGTGTAACATAAAAAAATAGAGCTACTATGTGAAATATATACATATATCTGTGTAAATGGGTTCCTACTTTAAAAAAAAAAGTTTGGGATGAGCTCCTACTGCAATATTCAAACTCTTATAAGGGGGCTAGGTAGTGCAGTGGATAGAGCACCAGACTTAGAATCAGGAAGATAGGAATTCAAATGTAGCCTCAGAAACTATTTGCCCTAACCTCTATTTGCCACAGTTTCTCATCTGTAAATTGGGGACACACTGGAGAAATGAATGCCAGCCCACTCTATTATCTTTGCCAAGAAAACCCCATGGACTAAGTCCATGGGGTCCCAAAGAGTGAAAGCAACCAAATAACTGAACAACAACAAACGTGGCAGGCACTGTGATAAGTGCTAAGCTTATTACTATGACTTTAGTTATCATTCTCATCTCCATGGCTCACTTAAGATAGATCTTATGCTTCTTCCTTCTTACCAACATCCTCCCTGGTACAAAGTGAAAAATATTTTTGGTATGCTAACATAAGCTTAAAATGGGTACATGACTTATAAATAAAGGATAAAGCAAATTAGGGGAGCATGGAAGAAATTAACAGTCAAATCTATGGATAGGGGAATATTTCATGATGAAACAAGAGATAGAGAGGTTCACAGGAAATAAAATGGATAATTTTGATTACATTAAATTAAACTATTTTGCACAAATAAAATCAATTCAGCAAAAAATAAAAGAAACTAGAAAAAAATTTAGCAGTTTTCTCTGCTTAAGTTCCCATTTTTTCCAATACTTAGGGAACAGAGCCAAATTTATAAAAATAAGAGCCTTTCCTAAAATTTGTAAATTTTCAGAGGCTATGAAAAGACATTTTAAAAGGAATAAACCAAAACTATCAAATCATATGGAAAAATACTGTAAAACACAAATAATTGGATAAACACATACTAAAGAAAATCTTAAATACCACCTCACATCCATCAGGTTAGCCAGTACAATAGAAAAAGAAAATGACAAATGTTGGAGGGGATATGGGGGAAAAAATGAGATACTAATGCATTGTTGGTAGAGTTGGGAACTGATCCAACTCTTCTGGAGATCAGTTTGGAACTATGCTCAAAGGGCTATAAAACTGTGCATACCTTTGACCCAGCAATACACTATTTGCTCTATACCCCAAGGAGATCAAAGAAAAAGAAAATGGAGCAACATGTACAAAAATATGCATAGCAGCTCTTTTTGTGGCAGCAAAGAATCAGAAACTAAAGGTATAACTATCAATTGAGGAATTACTGAATAATTACTAGTAAATGAATGTGATAGAATACTATTGTGTTATAAGAAATGATGAAGGAGATGATTCCAAAAAAAACCCAAACAAATCCTGAGAAGACTTATGTGAACTGACACAAAGTGAAATGAGAACCAGGAGAATGTAAACAGTAATAACGATATTGTAAAGATAATCATCCATAAAATACTTAGTAACTATTATCAATATGATAATCTATCACAATTCCAAAGGACTCCTGATGTAAAGTAATATTTACCTCCAGAAAGAGAGCATATTGATTCACAGGGCAGACTGAAGCATATTTTTTTTTCCATTTCTTACTTCCTCTTGCTTTTTTTTGCCCTCAGAACATGGTTAATGTGGAAATATGCTTTTCATATATATATATATATCTATATACATAGATATATATATGTATACACACATATATGTGTATATATATGTACACACACATATGTATATATATATACATAAATGAATATTGGATTTCTTGCCTTTTTAATGAGTAAAGAAAAGGTGGAAATAAAGAGGCAATATGAAATTTAAAAATAAAATTAAAGAAATAAAGCTCATAGTGGTTGTCACTAAGAGAATATGAAAAAAAAAAGGAAAACAAATTTCAGAATATCTTTGGCCCTATAGACTTTGGATAAATAATATCTTGTTTTCAAAGTCTTGTATTCGGGCTCACTGAACTGTCAAGCCTGATGCGCTATATTCATCCAAAAAGTCAGTTTTCCAGTATCTTGAAAAAACTCATCCAAGACATACTTGAAATCTGAAAATGTGTATCAGAATCATCCAAATGAATATAAATACGTTAAAAAATAACAAGGTTGATTATCCTAAAATTCTTGGTAATCATTCCATTGTACCATTCACAGCAAATACACACTAATTGTACTTCTGATATATAAGTAACATAATAGAAAGCATCACTTGATAGGCTGCTTTGATGAATAAATGACTAAATTATATGCAGTTCAAAGTGCATGCAAGCCTAATAATGTCCCATATCCAAAAGACAAAATAAATAATCAAAAATTTCAAAACAAAGTTACCATTCATATTTCAATAAGTAGAAGCTATGAATCAGCCTGCTTGTTTGTGTGTGTGTGTGTGTGTGTGTGTGTGTGTGTGTGTATGTTTATGAGAGATAGAGAGAGAGTGTGTATATTTGACAAACAGTAACACAGTACGTAGGGAACAAAACAATATTGCTGTACTATATTAACAAGCAAGTATATATAACAGGAAAATCATAAAACAAAAATCTAACTCAAGATACGCAATATCAACTTATGTGTATATATGTATATATGTGTGTATATCCACATGAAATTATATTCTAAGCAACATGATATTGGCAACTTATAGAACTATCATCACACTGCATGCGTAACCACTTTTCCATTTTCCCTGGTAATATCCTAAATTGAATCTAGCTCAGTTAAAGAAACAATCTATGAATAAGCTTTAATGCCTATATACATTTGATAAATAGTAACACAGTACCTTGGGAACAGATCAACATTATTGTGCCACATACATAACTTAAAAACAAGCAAATAAACTTAACAATAGAGTCAGAAAACAGAAGCATAACTTAATATATGTAATAACAACATATTTGTATATATGTATGTATATGCATACACATATCACTATGCAATTGCATTCAAAGAAACATTATATTGACAATTTATTATAGTAACATACCACTACATGTGTGACCACTTCTCTATTTCCCCTAGTAACATCCTAAATTGGGTCTAGCTCTGTTGTTATTTCCTTACCATTTTGATTTTCTTTTATTTTGAAGTTGGTTAATAGTATGAGATGACCATCATCTTGTAAAAGTTACAGGCCTGTGTTCCTATGCCTGAAATTGTTGAAAGCCCAGGCTGAATATGGATATTTCCTTGGTCTTTGAATTGCCCCCATACTTCAGTAGATTCTACAGATAAAATTCTATTCTAGGTCAGTGCTTCCTCTAGGTTCCATCCTATCTACTTCTCAGGAATGGGATTCTCTTTAGTTTGAGGAAAGGTTGTGTTGCTTCTGTTCACAACATTTTCAGAGCCAGTGGCGGGCTCAGAAAGAATTTGTATATATAAAAAATGTTGTACTCTAATATGTGTCTAACCTTTTTATTCTCTTGCTCATCAAAAAACCAAGCTAAATTCTGTAATGGTAATAGGTAGTTAGAATAGAAGGCACCCATCACTTTCTGCATCTATTCCATAAAGAGACAAATTGTCCAGTCTTTCAGTAACTTAAAAGGAAGTAGTTTTCCACTGATCTAACTTATGGATTCCTTGAACACCAAGGTCCCTAGCCAAACATTCTCCTTGTTAAATAACAGACAAATGAACTCAATCATATTGTTTTCTTGTCAGAGCTTTTTGAGCTAAAGTCTTGTCTGTTTGTTAGGTTTTTTTTAGATGCTCTTTCAGCCTTGGAGATGCACTGGCTATCGTTGTTTGTAAACCCTCCCTCTAATGAGACTTCAAAATATAAATCAAAATATAGTCCTGACTCTCACTCAAACATTAGCATACATTGTATAACTGTGACATCATTTCCTGAAGGAGATTTACATGTATATACTGGAAATGTCACATGTTGACTCCATTGAGAGCTTTGTTCTGGTCTCAGTATTTTCATTATGTTCAATAGCATGCCATTAAATGTTCATGCCGCAAGTCTCTTTTGAAGTGATAAGTGGAATTTTTCCACTTCCTATTACCTGCCAAATTTGACATTTCTTTGAGTGGCTTATTCTCAATGTCTTTGCTTTGGTGAGAATGAATCCTGGTAGTGAATTTATACACAGAAAAATGCTTCTCTCATGACAGTTTAGCAGCCACAGGAGGTTTCTGGTTGGGTGTTTGTACATACCTTGTGCAATGACCAGTTACCAGTCAATTAGTCAATAAATATTTAGTAAGTACCTATTATGAGCTAGGCATTGTGCTAAGTGCTAGGGATAAAAAAGATGCAAAAAAGAGTCCTTGCTTTCTAACAGCTCACAATCTATTGGGATTGGAGAGGGTGTAAGCAAACCAATGTGTATAAGTAAGTTATATGCAGGATAAATAGAAAATAAAGGAAAAAAGCATTGGAATTAAGAAGAGGTGGGAAAGGTTCCTTGCAGAAGATGAGATTTTTAGTTGGAATCTAAAGGAAATCAGGGAAAGTAATAGGTAGAGGTAAGAAGGGAAAGCATTCCAGGCATGGGGTTCAGCCAGGGAAAATGTCTGGCACTGAGAGATGGAAGGTCTTATTTGAAGAACAAGAAGACCAGTGTCAGTGGGTTGAAGAATGTGTGGTAGGGAGTACAATGTAAGAAGATTGAAAAGATGGGAGGGGGCAGGTAATGAAAGGTTATTAGAAAAATCACTTTGACAGCTGATTAGAGGATATACTGAAGTGGAGAGAAACTTGTGGTGTGGAGATCAACCAGCAGGCTATTATCATAGTCCAGTCGTGACATGATGAGGGCCTATACTAGGGTGCTACTATTAAAAAGTTTCTCAGTATATTGATGTATAGTTCAATATGTAGTTCATATATTACTCTTTCCTTCCAGAGATAAAAAAAATAAGTGAAGCTGGTTTCAAAGGTTTGTTTGTCTTTTTACCATGCAGATATGCCACGGCAGTTGGTGGTGCTTTTCTTTGCACACATCAAGCACAAGTTTTGTATTTCTATAAATTGCTTTTAAGGAATCTAGCAACATAGTTCTAGAGCTGGAAGGTATATAAGACTCCATCTGGTCAAACTCTTTCATTTTATAGATCTGGTAGGGAGTTAGTGACTTGATTTAGGTCTTACAAGCCAGGGGTGTTTGAACACAAATCCTCTGACACCAGAGTGATTGATCTTTCCATTGCATCATACTGACATCTGTCTGTTGCCATCTTGGTCCAGTAAAATCAGTTCCTTATTACCCCCAGAATTCTCCCTTGACCCATATGTCCAAAGTCATAATATGCTTTAATGATCAAAATGTCACTTTCAAGCCATGCTGCCTGCTCTCTGGTCATGCTCTTCATTTTCCTCCATAAGAACCTGGACTCTTCCTCCAGGACATTGGGTCCTCATAGATGAATTTTCTGTTCATCTTGCTAAGAACCAAGTCTTCTTGTCATTTTCTAGCCATTTTCATACCCACTACTGTGTCTTTATTTCTTCCTCCTACCTACTTTCTAGATCCCTTTTATATGTTGTTTTCCTTCACTAGCATGTAAGCTCCTTGAGGGCAGGGACTACATTGCTTCTTTTATTATTATCCCTGGCTGTTAGCACAGGGACTGGCACATAGTAATTGCTTGACTAATGGTTTCTCATCAATTCATTCATGTATGGGATGAATCACTATGTTGTGCAGTATACCACTGAAAAATTCTAAATTCCACCTTTGTCTCTACCTCCTACTTCTACCCTAAAATGTTTTCAAATGAATAGAGATTGAACTTTTTTTTTTTTTAAGGCATCACTTCCTTGAGTCTTAGTATCACTTTTTTCCATCCTTCAAACATCTGTTTTAACTGCCAGTCATCAAAGAAGACAGAGAAAAAAAGGTTGGTTCAATGGTTCATATTTTTTTTTTCTGTCTATCTGATGATAATACAAAGCTCTCAGCTGAATTTCTGCTGGATTGTAGCACAGATCTATGTAGATCACAGTAGTCTTTTATCCTTTCCTAAATATCATCACAGCTTTGTTATAAAATGGCCTAAGTGACAGTGTGTCTGCATCCTTATTAATTTTTCATGACTGGTAATGTGTCATGAATTCATCGTTGGCTAGTGCTCCTAACCAATTTTGGAAAGTTGCATCTAATGTGGCATTGGTTATAATATGTAAGTGGATTGTTGTCAGTCCGTACTTGGAAATTCATCTCTGAAATTTGTGGTGACTCAAAACCAGTTTGTGTATGATAGTGAATCTCACTGTCATTAAGTCTAGTCTAGTAACAAATTAAATTGGCTTCTGGTGGCCGTTATTCTCTTGGCACAACAATATTACCATTTCCTCCAGGCTGGCATCTGTATGAAGTGTAAAAGATTTTCTTGAACCTGGATGGTCCAAAAATGGTGCATTTGTGAGGCAGTTGACAAAGTCTTTGAAAGCCTGTTCACATTTGTGAGGTCTTTTGACCTCTCAAATGGGTTTACATGTTTTAGAGCAATTTGACTATCCTTTCCCTTCTGTTTCTCATTCCTTTAAGTCACATATCCGTGGGTAAGGTGATACAATGATTTATCAAGGGCAGCCTAGTTATTTAACAAATTTATGATAAAAACCACCAAACTCTAGAAAAGATAAATCTCACAGGTTTTTTGTATGTCACCCCCTCAGAAATGCTCCAATCTTCTCTGGGTCAGGGATTACTTTTTCATGATACATTATGGTACACATATTTGACAGATGCTTTTCAAAACTACCATATCAATTGTCAGTTTCATATAAATTTTCTCTAACTGATGAAACATTTTAAAAAGTATTCTCATGTTCTTGAGAATGTTTCCGAAGACAATGAAATTACATAGATGTAGCTAAATTTCCTAATAATTCACATATCAAACTTCTTTCTTCATTACCCATTAGAAAGTAACCAATACCTCTGAGATGCTTTGGGACATACAAATGATCTAATCCAGCTAGAAGGAAAAAAAACAGTCTTCCTAGTCTTCCTTGGTCAATAAAATATGCTTGTATATAATATATGAATCCAATAATTAAAACAAAAACACTGGTTGCCTAATAGATAGTCCAAGGCATCTTGATTCCTTGGAATAGTGAATTGTTCTGTGTTTTGGTCAAAATCTGGTAATCTACATGCATTCATATATTTTAGTTTTTCTGTACCATTATTTTTAGTGGTGGTATATAAGGGGTCCACCACTGAAAGTGTTCATATACATATACATACATACATACATACATACATATATATATATATATATATATATATATATGTATATCACTAATTAATATATATGGACTACAGAATTCTGTGATGAACTAGCAATTCTTTCAGATTCTCTTCCATCACAGAAGAAGGAATCTCCCTAGATAACTCACAGGAAAGTCTAGTGTTTATTGTGACACGTTCTCTGAGTTGTTCCTCTGGCATATACCACATCAGGAAAGTAGAACACAGCTTTCCTTTTAATGAGATTCTATATCAAAAAAGAATTCCATTTTTCAGGCTGTGAAGAGTCACCAAAGTAAAATTTCTTAGTATCGAATTCTGAGACTAAGAGTCAATAATCTGATAATGTTCAAGACCAGCACTTAGGTACTTTTCACTCTTGGCTAATTTAGTCTTTTTATTCCCCCCCACCCCCACTTTGGGGTAGAATTTTAGCCAAAAAGATACATAACTTGGAACTATAACATATCTCTGATAAAAGAGATTTGAACTTAGACTTTACTATAGGGGAAGTGTCATTTTTGGACTTACATGTGACTTTCATTGTTTTCCTTACCATAGATTACTGTGCAACCTATGACTTTTCAGTGCTTTTGAATGCAATATTTCTATTCTTTTTCAATGTTTTAATAATATCTCTAGTCTTATATTCTACAGTTATTCCTGTAGTATTATCAGGAGAACTCTATGAGTTCTATAACATAACATAATAGTATCTTCTAACATAATATAACCAACTTTTCCAGTCTGTGCTCCATATGTATAGTACTCAGAAAACCAGTAATAAAAAGTATTAAGCCCACTAACCTTGAAAAACTATACTATACTGATTCAATGGAAATAAGGCCATTCGGAAAACAAAGGTAAATAAAAAACAAGCAAGTATGCAACATAGTAGCAACACAACACTTAAAATCAACACATCAACATGCAAAGCAATGAAAAATAACTATTCAAACAACATTCAACAAATTAAGATCAAATGTCCATGCTCATAAAAATCATGATAGTGCATTAGTCATTGTCATTAAGAAATTTGCATTTATATTTTTTGTAGCAAAGTTAGAAAATGGCATAATGAGAATAAAATAGTACAAACAAAATTTATGAAAAAATAAAATAAAATTTGGAATAAAAATATTCCAGTAATATTTTTTACATTGTAGGAGATGAACAAGAAATTAATTAAAAAAAAACCATAAAGGCACTTATCCAAACTATATATAAAGCCTCTAAAACAAAACAAAAAATTTGAAAGAAATTAGGGAAAAAGCTGTATAAATTATATGTTCAAATTTAAAAAAAAAACAAATACAGATTGTCCTGATTGTTCGACGAAATTTGTTTTGAGAAAAAATAACATGAGAGAAATAATTAAGAAAAATTAAAGCAAAAGTATATTTTCTAATACTTATTAAGCATTACTTTCCACGTTAAGAGTTTTTTTTTGGGGGGGTAGCAGAGATAAGATGGTAGAGTGAAAGCAGTGACTTGCTTGAGCTCCCCCCCAAACCCCTCCAAATACTCATAAAAAATGGCTCTAAACAAATTCTGAAGCAGCAGAACCGCAAAAAGACAGAGTGAAATAAATTTCCAGCCCAAGACAACCTGGACGATTGATCAGAAAAGTGTATCGCGCCAGGCTAGGAGCGCAGCACAGCGTGGCATGGGCGCACAGGCCACAGGGAACCTACAGCAGGCAGGCCTCAGAGGACTGAATCACGGGCAGCTGTGGAAGTTTCCAGACTCCTCAATCCATGAATGCCAAAGACAACTTAGAAGGTCAGTGGGAAAAGTCTGTTTCTGGTGGTCAGAGAGGAAGCAGGGGTTCAGCTCCATTCCCCAAAGCATGGCCCTGGGGGGGGCAGCTGCTTCCCGAGCTTCCAGCCCACAGACTGAGGGGGAATCCAGCAGCTGATCAGAGAGGAATTGCAGTGATCTCTTTGCCAGTGCTGAGACAGGAATCTCTTGCTTTGCCCGTGTGTGGATCTGGGTCACAGTTCTGGGCAGTGCTGGGTGAGGAGGACTGGCATGGTGGAGCTTGTAGTGGCTGTGGAAGGAAACCCTCCTCACAGTTACAGGACAGAAAGGAATACTTGTGGTCACAGGCCAGGAAAGGAGTAAACACCTCTCCCCTTATCATACCACCTTAAGAACTGAAAATTTACAGGTCCCTACAAGTATCTCTGAAAACAGCTATACAAACCCCTGAAGCTTGGGACAGTACATCTCCACATTGGAAGCAGACTCTTACCTTAACAAAGAGTTTAAAACTCAAGTAATTGGCGGATCATGAGCAAGCAGCCAAAAAGAGTCAGACTATATTATCTTACTTTGGTGACAAAGAAGATCAAAATATACAACCAGAAGAAGACAACAAAGTCAAAGCTCCTACATCCAAAGCCTCCAAGAAAAATATGAATCAGTGCCAGGCCTTGGAAGAGCTCAAAAGGGATTTTGAGAAGCAAGTAAGGGAAGTAGAGGAAAAACTGGGAAGAGAAATGAGAGTGATGCAAGAAAATCATGATAAACAAGTCAACAGCTTGCTAAAGGAGACCCAAAAAAATACTGAAGAAAATAACACCTTAAAAAATAGCCTAACCCAAATGGCAAAAGAGGTCCAAAAAGCCAATGAGGAGAAAAATGCCCTAAAAAGAAAAATTGGCCAAATGGAAAAGGAAGTCCAAAAGATTACTGAAGAAAATACTTCCTTAAAAATTAGAATATAGCAATTGGAAGCTAGTGACTTTATGAGAAATCAAGACACTGTAAAACAAATCCAAAAGAATGAAAAATTAGAAAACAATGTGAAATATCTCATTGGAAAAACAACTGACCTGGAAAATAGATCCAGAGAGAGAATTTAAAAATTATTGGACTATCTGAAAGCCATGATCAAAAAAAGAGCCTAGACATCATCTTTCAAGAAATTATCAAGGAAAACTGCCCTGATATAGTAGAACCAGAGGGCAAAATAGAAATTGAAAGAATCCCAGATCTCCTCCTGAAAGAGATCCCCAAAGGAAAACTCCTAGGAATATTGTAGCCAAATTCCAGAGTTCCCAGGTCAAGGAGAATATATTACAAGCTGCCAGAAGGAAACAATTCAAGTACTGTGGAAACACAATCAGGATAACACAAGATTTAGCAGCTTCTACATTAAAGGACCGCAGGGCATGGAATATAATATTCCGGAGGGCAAAGGAGATAGGATTACAACCAAGAATCACCTACCCAGCAAAACTGAGTATAATCCTTCAGGGGAAAAAATGGTCATTCAGTGAAATAGAGGACTTTCAAGCATTCTGATGAAAAGACCAGAGCTGAATAGAAAATTTGACTTTCAAATACAGGACTCAAGTGGAACATGAAGAGGTAAACAGGAAAGAGAAATCATAAGAGACTTATTAAGTTGAACTGTTTACATTCCTGCATGGAAAGATGATATTTATAACTCATGAGACCTTTGTCAGTATTAGGGTAGTTGAGGAAAAAATTATATGTATATAGATAGATAGATAGATAGATAGATAGATAGATAGATAGATAGATAGAGGGCACAGGGTGAGTTGAAGATTAAGGGGTCATATCTGGAGAATAAAATTAAGGGATGAGAGAGGATATACTGGAGAAGAAGAAAGGGAGAGGTAGAATGGGGTAAATTATCTCAAAAAAAAAAAAAGAAAAGAAAAGTCTCTACAGTGGAGGGGAAACAGGGGAAGGTGAGAGGGAATGAGGAATCTTATTCTCATAGGATTTGGCTTAAGGAGGGAATAACATACACATTCAATTGGGTATGGAAATCTGTCTTACCCTACAGGAAAATAGGGCGAGAAGGGGACAAGAG
This sequence comes from Phascolarctos cinereus, assembly GCF_003287225.1. NCBI lineage: Eukaryota > Metazoa > Chordata > Mammalia > Diprotodontia > Phascolarctidae > Phascolarctos > Phascolarctos cinereus. The sequence continues at coordinate 259,883,877 of NW_027555847.1, forward strand.
AGCAGGGGGGTGATAGAGAGGAGGGCAGATTGGGAAAGAGGGTAATCAGAAGCAAATACTTCTGAGGAGGGACAGGGTCAAAAGAAAGAAGAGAATAAATGGGAGGGCAGGATAGGATTAAGGGAAATAGAGTTAGTTCTTCACAACATGTCTACTATGGAAGTGTTTTGCATAACTGCACATGTACAACCTATATTGAGTTACTTGCCTTTTCAAGGAGGGTGGTTTGGGGAGGGAGGAAGGGAGAAAATTTGGAACTCAAAGCTTTAAAAACACGTTTTAAAAAAAGTTTTCACATGCAACTGGAAAATAAGAAATACAGGAAATGGGGTATAGAAGTCTATCCTGCTCTACAGGAAAATAGAAGGGAGGGGGGAGAGATAGAAGAGAAGGCAGACTAGGGAAAGGGGTATTCAGAATGCATGCCATCTTGGGGTGGGGGGAGTGGTGAGAAGTTTGAAACTCAAAAACTTGTGGAAGTGAATGTTGAAAACTAAAAATAAATAAATTTATATTAAAAAAAGAGTTTTCAATCTGTTCTTTCTTAGATAAAATTAGCTAAAAAAGAATATTTTTGACAAACCCCAAGATTTTAAGTAAATTCTAGCTTTTTCCTCCCTTTTAATACTGTCTTAATTTTCATTGGAGAGAAGTCTCATGTAGATTAGGTAATTAGTTCAGGCAGTGAATATATTATCTGTGGAGAGTAGCTATTAATGATGGGTGAAATTTAACCAGGGTTGCTTATGCACATTTTTCTAACAGTAGCTAGCATTTTAGTACTTGAACATTTTGTTGAATGTGCCTGGTTTCTCCTGACAATATTTTTAAATCATCAAGCATAACATAATTCTTTAACCTTAAGAATCCAGAAATTCAGGATACAATCAGTCTACCTCTCTCTGTTTAACTGTGAGATCAACATTTCACTTATCACCTACTATATAGTTTTGCACTATCACCATGGTCCATCCTTCATTACATGCCTGTTAATAATTGTGTGCTCAATTGTCTCCCTCCATACACTCTTATCTTTTTTTTATTTTCTTATTAAGGTCAAACCACTTTTCCAACAATCACCAACAAGCTTCTTCATAGTACATTTGTGAGTGACTTATACCACTCTAAATGGCCATATTCAGTAATTACAGCATTGGTAATTGTTGCATTGATTACTTTTCTAAAGATAACTACCCTCACACCAGAACTGCATTTATTATCAGACATGGCATGGGATTGAAAATTATGTTGTTTTAGTGAATTAAGGGAAAAAAGGTATAAAATCATCAACAGGAAATCATGTCTTACTGCCATATTTACCTATTTGACAAAAATAGGATTTTAAAACTTTCAGAGCAATGTTAGCTCTATGGAAAAATTGTTGTATACACCTAGGTTCTCTCCTCCTCCTCCCGCTCAGTCTTTTAAGTACCAAATAACATATAGCTCCTTTAATATAACTCCTTTCCCTTGAGAGTTCAGAGATTCAGGGATGCAATCCAAACCTATTTTGCTGAACTGTAAAATCAACACTATATACACTCAGACCATACTGTATAGCAAGAAACTATTTTCTCATATTTATCCCCTGGATTTTATGTACTTCCACTACTATTTAGAGTACAATTCCATGCATTCCAAATATGCATTAAGCACTGTTAAGTGATTAGTACGGTACTATATGATAGAAATATTTTTAAAATGCATGTGATTAGTTTTCACTGAGGGAAACCAGTAAGAGATCATCAGCTGAAGTGGATTTGGTATAACCAGAATGTTGAAACTGGTTGATCATAGCAGGAAAAAAGACAACAGGGAGGTGACTGCAGCACAACTGACTGGCACATATTGAAAGAAGCTTTATGCCTTGTTGTTTCTTTCAATAATGATCTGTTAAGAGCTGATTTTAATTTTCACAAGTCCTTTTATTTTACTAAAGCATTTGCTTTAGTTAAATTCCTACATTAGAATCCTCTAGCCCTTTAGTTCCATTATTTGTCTTCCTATTTCTTGATCTTGATTTCTTAATTTTAATTCTGCTTTATACATATTCTGAAACTTCCTGAATTCCTTGCTCAATCAGTTTTACCATTAGACTTCTTTCACAACAACAGTTCCCCTTACATTAGTCCTTCTACCCTGCCCTCGAACCACCCTCTCTCCCAAACTCCCGAAATCTGTGTTATGGAATGTACTGACCTACATCCATTGATTATTCCAAACCTAGCCCTTGTACACATATTCAGTAAAAGAGGACATTCAACAATATTTTATACTCCACGTCCCAAAAATCTTAGTGCAGTTTTCAGCTGTTGAAGGTTAAAACTGCATTGAGATTCTGGCACACTATAAATGTGTAAAGTATATTCTTGTAACGGGAAGAAGATTTTTTAAAAATCTCTGACAACATTGTATCTTTAAAGTATTTACCGAAATGTTGGGCATCTAAGAAAAGTTCCTAACCTTTGTCAATTAAATTAATGTCATAAAATGATTTCTACCAATCTGATCTTATCCATGTATTTAAGAATTTTAAGCTTAATCATTCTACCAAGTGCATTTGAATTAATATTACTTTAAAAGATGTATTAAAATTTCCACTATCTTACCTCTTATATACATCTAATGAAGAGTGTGCACATTTTTAACCATCATAATATGCTTGGGAACTATGGCTGTATAATATTGGTAAGGCCCTAACCTCTCCTTCTTATACAGAAGGACAGGAAGCTAAATTGCCTTTGGGAAATTACAAAGTTCTTTTAACAACTCCAAGCTTCTCCTTGAAACAAAGGTTTTTTATAACACCATTATTCTTCTACTGTTGTATGGCTGTGAATCATGGAACACTATAGTTACTGAAGAATCGAAAATGAGGATCACCTAAAGGGCAATGGAGAGGTGTATGTTGGGTATGAGAAGGCTATAACGCATTACAAAGAGAAAATTAAAAAAGATGTAGTATGAGGTAGTTCAAAGAAATACATGACTGAAAAAAAAGACAGCTTAATCACAATGTAGGAGCAACTAGGGACAGCTTTTATGTTTTGTTTGTGTCCTTATGATTTATAGAAGCCCTTCCTCCTGCCCCCAGTGTGTTCAATGCATTCTATGAAAGAAACTTACAGAGTGGGTTGAGGACAGGTTTCATGGAAAAGGTGACTTTTGACATGGATATTGAAAGATATCAGCAGGTGGAGATGGAATATGGAGGAGGGAAATTTTGGCATAGGGAAGAATGTGAATTGAAAATAATTTATTCATGTGGCTGGTGAAAGTTTTGTTTTGTTTAAGGGATGACAACTAATGTAGCACCATATGGCAAACAAACGGGAGTTGGGTGAAAACTAAGGCATGAAAGATAAGAAAAGAGATGCGGCCTTTTGACTAGAATTTAGGGGTGGGGAACTTACAGCCTAAAGGCCACTTATAGCCCTCTTGGGCCTCAAGTGCTGCCCTGTGACTGAATCCATTTGGTCTCCAGACATCATGTTCCCCACATCCGGGTTAGTAATGGAAGGGTAGTCTGTTCTTGCCATTGACCTGTAAGTAGAGAGATGAAATTCCGTTTGCATTCATTCTTTTTCTTAAAACTTCCAATCTACCATAGTCATATATCACAGAAAAATTTAATAAAATTACTTCATTATTAATTATATAGGTTTTATTAATAAAAATGAATCGATTAATTGACATCTATCTAACTTGAAGCTCAAAACTTAAAATCATCAGCAACTTCATTAAGGTAATACACTTTTATAGGATCTAGAGGAAAATCAAAGGTTTTTTTTATGTCTTTGAATTCTAGTGCAGTTGCACAAGTCTAGTTAATACACTGTGATGCAACTAGGCTACATAGGCAAAATAAAGGGGAAGTTGAGAAAATAAATTGATTTCGGGTTAAGTATTTTTGGGAGAAATTATTTTAGTCCCATGTGTCAAATTCGGTTAGCTGTATCAATGAAATGATTGTTTAACTTTCCATTTAATTATTCACCACATAAATAATGCTATCTTAATCACTGTCATTATTCAATTAAGGTAGAACACTCTATAGCTTTTATTTTGTCTGTGACTTTGAGAAGCTTAAGATATATATATACACATATGTATATGTATATATATATATGTGTGTGTATGTGTATATGTATATACATATGTACATATATTATATTACCTGTACAAGCCTTTTCATAAAAAAAAACCAAACAGGCAGCTCCTCTAAAGTGTTCCAACAAACAGCATCTATTACTCTATCCTTTCCAACTGAAACTTTGATTTCTAACCATGTTTTTTTTTAATTCCCATGAAAATTTATCTGAGCAACTCATTTTCTGTTCAAAATTTATAAAATTATTGAAAGACTTAAGAACTCTGATCAATGCAACAACTAACCAGGACTGTAAGGACTGATAAGGAAGCATGCTACCTACTTCATGGCAAAAAGATGAAAAACTGAAGGTGTAGTATGAGATAGACATTTTTGGACATGGATGGCAAAGATGTGGATTTGTTTCTCTTGATGAATATGTGTTAGATATTTTTTTCTTAGTTTTTTTTTCTTTGTTTACTTGAAATATGTGCTTATTGTTTCGAGAAGCAGGAGGGGATAAGGATAAGGAAGTTAGTTTTTCAGTTATTAAAAATAAAAGGACAAAAAAGGAAAACCAGTTCATTGAAGCATTTTTATTTTACATGCACCAAAGAGAAATGAAGTTTAGAAAGGAGAAAAAAAAAGGTAAACAGGACAGCTTTGAAAGATACATGTTGCATTTATTATATACTTTGAAAAAAATGAATGGCAAACAATACATGGTATTTTTATTTTCACATGTAGTTCTCTTTTTCTGTCCTATTTTGCAAATGAGAATGTTCTTTTTTTCTATTTTAAATTGACTAAATATTTAAAAAATAAAGTGAAACAACTTACCATATTGATAAACATCAACATTCTGCAGCTTATTGATGTCAGAGGTTTAAAGAACTTCATCAATGTTTCAAACCAGGTGAACATATATCCTGTGCACAAACTCTTCATCACAGCTGTGTTTTAAAATTTCATCATTTTTTATTTTAGTGAAACTTTCTTATGTTTTACTTGAAAAAAGTTGTCAAAGATAGTAATTATGAAAACTAGACAGAATTGTATTAAGTCTTTGAAACAGTATAATTTAACTTGTATAATTTCATAGGCCAGTTAGAGTGACACAATATAAAAAAACAAATGGATTTTAAAAAAATGTATTTTTTTTTCTTTTTCCTTCTTTGCCAAAAAGATTCCACACTAAATTATCTCATTTTTCTTCTTTTTGTTTTCCAACTTTGTCACTTCATAAATGGAGTTAGAAAAAAAGACGGCCAGTTTTTTTATGTGCAACAGGCTTGTCGGGGGGGGGGGGGGGGTGGCAGAGCCAAGATGGCAGAGTGAAAGCAGTGACTTGCTTGAGCTGTCCCCCAAACCCCTTCAAATACCTATAAAAATGGCTCTAAATAAATTGTGAAGCAGCAGAACCCATAAAAAGACAGAGTGAAGCAAATTTCCAGCCCAAGACAACCTGGATGATCGATCAGAAAGGTGTATCACCCCGGGATGGGAAAGGAGCGTGGTTTGGCGTGGGCGTGCAGGCTGCAGCGAACTTGGAGCTGGCTTCAGAGGACTGAATCGCGGGAAGCTGTGGCGGTTTCCAGACTTCTCAACCCAAGAACACCAAAGACAACTTAGAAGCCCAGTGACTGGCAGATTGGTCGATTGGTTGTTGTCCTTCATTCTGGAAGAAGACCAAAATGACATCACTGTGCTAGAGTCAAGTTTCAGTGTGCCTGACTGTGGCTGATCAGACCAATATGAGCTTGGAATGCTCTACTACAGTAAAAACTTGGAAAAACTATGTACTTACTTTATTTTTATTTTTGCTTTTAGGCAGTTGGGGTTAAGTGACTTGCCCAGGGTCACACAGCTAGTGTGTCAAGTGTTTGATCTGAGGCCAGATTTGAACACAGGCCCTCCTGACTTCAGGGCTGGTGCTCTATCCACTGTGCCACCTAGCTGCCCCATATACTTACTTTAAAACCAGAGGAAGTCCAATGCCTCCATTTGGGAGGAAGAAGAGATTAGATTCAATGAGTTCTGATACAATGGACTTTGACTTTAGCTCCAAGCAGATACTTCTGGATGAATCAGCCACAGACAAGTATCTGGCCCAGTGAGGCTTGCAAAAGAAGGAAGCTATGATCATAAGGATTTGCAGAGATCTGAGAAAGATGTCCTAACAATACTCTCCGCAGTGCAAACAGCCTTGCCAGCCTACTCCCAAGTGTTCACAACCTTGCCAATCTACTTGTATGGAGTCATGTCTTCCCCAGTATCCAGAACCATGTCTTCCCAAGTGCCCAGAGCCATATTTTCCCAAATGCTCAGAGCCATGCCCTCCTAACTGCCCAGAGCCATGTCCACCAACACTGTGCCAGCAGAAATGCCCCCTATGCCCTCCATCTTGCTATTATCGGTGTACAACCAAGAAGAAGTAATAGGACTATATGCTGAAACAACCATGAAACCAGGAGCTTGCTCATGTCTGTCAAGGCCTGTGCTCTCTGCCACTCTTTGAACCTCCACACTCCTCTGCCCTTTGTTTGCCATGGATGGAATACCTCAAAAATGAAGCTACAATTATTTCAAAAACAAGCTTCCCAATTTCCACCACCATCCCCACACCTGCAGACATGGGAGGCAGCAGAGAAAGATTCCCCTCTATTCTATATAGGTTTCCTGAAAACTTGGAGAAGAAGCAAGTCTGAGAGAGCAGACTCCCTAGTCCTCTGCCTCTACATCAACTGTCCTTTGTGTTCTGTTCTGTAACTTGGCTGGTGATTACCATCCCTTGCATCCTTGTAACTTTCCTCCCACTGCTCCAAATAAAGCACATGTTTCACGGTGAAAAATCAAAAACAAAAACACAAACACAAACAAACAGGCCTTGTGGTGTGCAGTTACTTGGCTGAAGAGAAAAAGCAGCTATTTCCCTTTATTTTTACTACTGTCATGTAGGCAGAGTCACTCTTGTTCAATTCCTTCCTTCAGGCATCCCTATGGGCAGGACAACCACTGTATTCCACTCCACTGTGGCAGTTGGGGGAAAATGGGGGATGTCTGATCTGCACCAAAGGTAGTGATGGAGAGGAGTCTTTGGTCAGTCAGTAAATATTTATTAAGTGGTTACTATGTGCCAGGAACTATTCTAAGTGTTGGGGATACAAAAAAGGGTAAAATATGGTTCCTGCCCTCAAGGAACTCACAATCCATTAGGTGAGGCAACATGCAAACAACTATGTATAAGTAAGTGGTGATAGATAGGTAGACAGATAGATAGATAGATAGATAGATAGATAGATAGATAGATAGATAGATAGATAGATAGATATAGATGTAGATATAGATATAGATGTAGATATAGATGTAGATATAGATATAGATATATATAGATATAGATATAGATATAGATATAGATATAGATATAGATATAGATATAGATATAGATATAGATATAGATATAGATATGGATATAGATATAGATATAGATATAGATATAGATATAGATATAGATATAGATACAGATACAGATATAGATATAGATATAGAGATATAGATATAGATATAGATATAGATATAGATATAGATATAGATATAGATATATCACACAATTACATATGTGTGTATGTGTAATAGGAAATAATCATCGTAACAAAGGTACTAAAATTAAGAGAGGTTGAGAAAATAGGATTTTATCTGGGAGTTAGAGGAAGCTAGGGATGGTAGGAGGCAGAGTTGAGGCAAGGCACATAGTATTTTTTCTTAAGGGACAAGCATAGTAATTCTCCCCTGTCCCTTCTTTTTTTTTTTATTTAAAGCCTTTTTGATTTAGGTTTGCAACATACCAAAAAAAATTACATTCTTACCAATCTTAAGTGTGCTCAATCTCTTGCCAAGAATCTGTCATCTCTTTATTGGAAGAGCAGATATCCAAATCTTATTCTCAGACACCACCTTCTTAGCCAGCTATTCAAGTCCCAAATTAATTTATCTTAGATGTCTTATTCTCAGTGGACAATAATGTATGAGATAGAACCTGTGTCCCTATGGTGTTTAGATTCTTGCCTGAGATTTTATAATTATTACAAATATTTTTAGTTTACTTATGGAAGTTCTATTTGTGCCCACATAAACAATCATAAGTACAATTTTTTTCAATCTGATAAGTTTTGGAAGCTATATTATCCTTTCATATTATATAATAGATTCATGTTTAGACACTTCTTGTCATCCCTATGTACTATTCTATGTTTGGTGCAATTAAAATTCTCAGAAAGTTTTCAAGTCAGAAAAAAGCATAATTCTTATCAGCTTTCTAGGATGATAGACATAATATACATCCCTGTAGACAAAAATTTTCTTTGCTGTAGGCAGTTTTGGTTATGTGTTATCTCAAAGACAGAAGAATTATGTCTATGTATCAGGTTTTAGTGAAAGGGAGATGAACAGAGATGAAAATTAGTAGAATAATACAGATGAAAGGCTATAAATTCACTTTCCATGTTTCATTTTTATGCTGTTAAGCTGATTTTTGCACTGAGCATGTCATTCTTAACAATGCCTGACCCACACCTCCAGACATAAACTGTTATAATCACTTTTCCCAGTTCCTGACTTTCTGAGAGAGGAAACACGATAGCAGATTTCAAGTCAGATGGTGAAGGTAACCTTGAAGAAGTCATTTAAATACTCTGGATCTCAGTTTCCGTATTTGCTAAATGAAGGTGTTAGACTAGATCTTAAGATCATGATATTGAATACTTTGAATACAGTTATTACTTGAACGTATTGGTTACAATTTGCCATGAAATGTAATGTTAATGAATGAATGAATGAATGCATGAATGAATGAATGAATTTTTTTAGACAGTTGGGGTTAAGTGACTTGCCCAGGGTCACACAGCTAATAAGTGTCAAGTGTTTGGTCTGAGGCCAGATTTGAACTCAGGTCCTCGTGACTTCAGGGTCAGTGCTCTATCCACTGTGCCACTTAGCTGCCCCATGTAGTGTTAATTTAAAAAATGTATAATATATATTTTGTTTTGAAGAATCTTTAATCTTACTGGTGCAGTATATTGAAATTCTTCCATCAGTGCCAAATGTATCTTGTCAATAGCTTCTAGATTCATTTGATTCTTGCTCTAATCCTTCCACAAACCCTCCATAAGAGATGTAACAATATACTAAAGATCTCTCTTTAAGTATTTCAGTTGTTTGTGTTTAACTGTCCAACACTCAAGATATGCATTGTTTATCCCTTGCTCTGACTGCGTTATTGGCCTGTTACATTTCTGATTACATATGTCCTTGGTGCTGAATTTTTAATCCTTTCTTTAATGTAAGACATCATTGTAATGAATTTCATCCTACTTGCCATTTACTTTTCCACATATTTTGGGATGAAGTTTCATTCTTCCATGACTGTAGAATATTAGTATTCAAACAGATACACTATTACTTGAAAATTATTGATATTTAAAGGATTTGCTTTGGCATCAGGTAACAGTTTGGCATTTTACTAAGTAATGCATATTTTCCCAAATTTCCCAAATGAATTTTTCTCCTATTTAATTCTTGCTCCATCTTTAAGCTTTTGTCTAAGATCTTAGTGTCCTGATGATGACCAAACTCATTAGCCTGCTTCTTCCTTTCCTTATTCAAGCAGTGCACATTCTACATAAACTTTATGTGAAATTTTGCATGTCTTTTACCATTAGACCAATTATGGTTTTTGAAAGTTTAATTTCTTCAGTGTTTTTATGCCTATTTTACCAAGCTGTTAATTCTCTTTTCATAATTTTCTCACACCACTCTCATTCTTTTTCCCAGTTTTTCCTCTACCACTCATCTCTTTCCAGGAATTTTTGTTGGGCTTGGGTCCAAATAGCATTCTTTTCTTTGAGGTTTTTTTTTTTGTAGCTCTTTTCACATTGTAGTTTTCTTCTGAATTTATAACTTGTTCTTCTCTGCCAGTATAGTAGCTTTTTATGATCAAATTCTCTCTTTTTTGTTGTTGTTACTCATGTTTCCAGCCTATTTCTCAATTTTGAGCTTTATGTTAAAGTTGGGCTCTGCTCACCTGGAAGTGGGGAGGCACTATACCAAACTTTAGGTTTTTGTGTACTGTTTTCAGAGATAGTTCTGGGAGTCTAGCAAGTTTTTGGTGCTTCTAAGATGATGTGATCCCAAGAGTGACATGGTTACGGTTTTTCTGGTCTACACTCTATTCTTTACCAGGGAATGGCCATTGGTGCCTTGTAGTTGCATACATTATTGCTCTTTTTTTGCTTTGGTACTATGACCAGGTTTCCTGTTCCCACGTGACTGACCACCATGGCATCTCTTCACCCTGGAATTGTGACCTAGAACTGTATATGGTCAATAGAATTGTTAATCAGTGCCAGTTGTACCCAGTGCCAGCAAAGGGCCCCTTTTAATCTTTTTTTTGAATACTTTTCTGACCCTCTCACCATCTCTGAGCTGAGAGCTTTCAAAATTGCTACTGCTGCTACAACTGCTACTACTCCTACATGAGTTCCTGTCAAACATCCACCCTTTGTTACAGACTTCTCCTATCTACTGCTTAAGTTTCCTTAGACTGGAACTAATATCTCACCCTGACTTTGTTGGCTCTGCGACTCCAAAAGTTGATTCGAGATGTTAATATAAAGTTGTTTGGAGGTAGAATGTTGGGGGAATTCAGGTGGGTGGATGCCCCTATTCAATCATTTTGCCTCTGGCTCCATAGCCATTATTTTAAAGTGTTTTCTTTATCTTGGTGTAATATCCTTTATATGTTGCATAAAATTATAAAAAAGTTTTCAATAGTATTTTTAGTTAGATAAAATTAGGCTTGACTTAGAGTAGTTATGAATGGTTTAATGTCATCTCAGGAAGAGTTCTTTTTTAGAGTATCCCTGGGATCTGTTTGTGGCCCTCTGCCGTTCAACTTTTTGATCAATGCCTCAAATAAAGACATAAATAACATAATCTTATCAAATCTGAAGATGTTAGAAAGGAAAAAGAAATAGCCAACTTAATGGATGATAGAATGAGGATCACAAAGGATCTTGATAGGCTAGAGTATTAGGCTGAATCTGATAATATGAAATTCAATAGAAATGTGTTGCTATTGGATAGAAGACTGCTGATATCCCTTCAACTCTTCAAATCTGTGATTCTCTGAATCTGATTCTGTGAGATACCTTTGAGAATTCTTTTTGTAATTTATTCCTAACAATACATGCACTGCTGTGTGGCTCAAAAGGTTGAGGAACTGCCCTACCAAGGGCTTTTCTATTTTGCACCTATGAATCAATGAATTAATGAATCAATGAATAAAGTGCTTATTAGCCAACTCTAATAAGGCAAACACTAATACGCCAATGTTCTCAGATCTGAGAAAATACATAGAAAACCAATAATACTTCCTGACTTCTTCAAACTTATATTCTAATGAGTAGAAACAACACATAAAAGCAAATGACAGTTAGCAGGAGAACATTAATCAAGAAAGCTAAAGGCTTAGAGAATGGGGCAGGAGAGGAATAGATTTACTCATCTCTACTAAGAACAATAAGAGAGATGATTTGGTCATGGTTCTAGAAGAAGAGGGGTGCATGTGTTGTGAAATTATTGAAAAGGTGAATATGGCTGGGCATGTGATTAAGTTAGAGCTTTAGAAATTTTAACCAATTATCATGAATTTCCAAATCTCTGCCCATTAGAAATTACATGCCAGAAATCAAGAAATTTCAGCTGACTACCTGGCCTAGGACATAATGAACTGAAACAAGACAAAAATTTGGTAACCTATCAGCTGAGAAGGCAAATATTTCTTAACCCTAACTAATGCCCACTTAGCACCTTCTCATCCCTTCAACTTTTTGAGCAGCAAAGATTCACAAGCAGACCCACAAACTTACAACAGACCTCAACTCAACTTCTCTATTCCACCTTCCTCCTGGTGCATTAGAGATCAAAATTCCAAATAGCTGAAATTTGCTTAGGACATGATAGCCCTTTGGTAGAGTTCTGTGATGCATTAGACCTTGGCTAGATCAAGGGAAAATGGAAGGATACTTACTTCTGATTATAACATAACTCAACTCAACACATTGAGCCCATTCTCCCAGAGCCACAGAAATCCAAATTTCAAAAGGCATGAATGTGTGCAAGCTGAAATAGCAACATAGTAGTTCTCTCTTCAACTGGGACACAGAACTAAGGAACAGGGTTAATGAGCCAAGAAATCTCTAGATAGGAGGATACATCACACTCTATTAAGACTGAGAAAAAGATGCAAACATATAGCCAGCACCAATTCTGTATCCCCCGGAGTCAATTAGGGCAAAGACCTAAGTTAGCAAACCGTGAATTGTCCAGCATGGTAAGAAGCTGAGATGCTGTGAGATCCAGTCCCCAGAAAAATTTCACCAGAAGGGACAGTGCCAAAAAGTGAGCAACAGGAGATGATAAAGAGGGGGAAAAGACTGACATTACCATAGCTCTCAGGAGAAAGAAAACTCTTGCACATAAACAGATAAAATAAAAGGGGGAAGATATTAACAGCAGAAGGGAATATGGCCTCCAGATCCAGAGAGAAAGTTCATGTATTTGTGAATAAACATTACAAGATAATGGAGAAGGATTCAACACTTGATATGACAGATTTTGAAGAAAGCATTGAACCATAACATAACTTTTTTGAGTGGTTCAAAAGAGAAACGAGAATTGAGAACGCAGAATTAGTGGCTTACATAACAGAAATAATTGGAAGAGTAGGGAAAAAAAAAAACCCCTGAAATCTATAGTGACAAGTCTCTCTAAGGAAACAAAAGAGAGAATAACTGGTTAGGAATGCAAATGTACAGAAGTAAAGGATGTTCTGGAAGAAGAGAGCAAAAAGTCATTACATTCAAAGAAAGTATGCACTCCATACAAGCATAATATATTGATCTCTAAGACACGATCCATAGTGACAGCTAAAGTATTATAAGTCTCACAGAAATATATGAAAAATAACAAATCCTAAAAACTACAATCCTAGAAATAATACCAGAAAACTGCCTACAACTTCTGAATACAAAAAACAGTTTCCAAAATAAATTCAAAGATCATCCCCGTAAAAAACATAAAAAATCTCTGCAAACTACAAGACACACAGTGGTTAAATTGAACAATTCCAGTGGTTGGGTAAACAGATTCTAAAAGCTACCAGAAAGAAGATTTTCAAATATAAAGCAAGTAAATTTTGAATAACTTTAAGACTACTGCACTCAGAAGCAAACACAGGAGAAAATTGAATAATGTGTTCCAAAGAGCAATGAAGTTCAAGTTGCAGTACAAGGTGACCTACACTGCAGATCTGAGCCTAACCATAAAGGAAAAACAGTTGGATGTTCAGTAAAGAGGTTTTTTAAAACATTCTTAGAAAGAAAACCAAACCTTAAGAGACTATTTGCTTCTCAAAAATTCAAGATAACAGGAATATGAGGAGGGTAAAAAAAATACATCAATGAAGAAAAACAAGTACAAATTAACAACAGAGAGACCATTAAGAAGCATCTTGCTAAATGTACAGGAAAAACAATGGTGAGAGCTGAGGTAAAATGACAATAATGTTGGAGGTTTTAAATATCATGAGTTAAACTTTGCAACAGCTTACTGACAAATGAATTTTTGTGGAGCTAAATTAAAAAAATAGGGGGGTGCATAAAACGGGGTTGAGAATGATGATGGGAAAAATATTGTGCTCTAATAAATTCAAAAGATAACAGTGCAGGGCACATAATTCCTGTAGTCTTTCAGGAATAAGAGACCTAGCCACAGGGTGGGTGAAAAGGCAAAGAGAAAAGGGCGAAAAGAAAGGAGGAAATCTTGTTTTATTAGTGGAAGAGGGAAGCATTGATGAATACCCCCTAAGGGAGAAAAGATATTCTATAAAGGAAAATGGATACATTATTATGATATACCCTTACTACTTTTTCCCTCCTTTCTATTCACCTCCTCCCTTTTTTCCCTTTTCCCTCCTACTTCCTATAGGATAAGTTCCCTTTCTATACCTAACTGATGATGTTATTCCCTCTTTGAACTAAATCTGATGAGAGTAAGGTTCAAATAATGCTCATCTCTCTCCCTTCTTTCCCTCTAATGTAATAGATTTTTGTTCCTTTTCATGTGATGTAATTTAATGTTGTCTCCCTCTTTGTTCACTTTTCTCGCAGTACAATCCCTTAATTAGATCCACTTAACCCACTTCTTAATTTGATTTTTGTCAATACATCAAAGTCAACTTATACCCACCCCTCTGTCTATGTATACCCCTTTTAAATAACATAATAACAATATAATTTTCAATAGTTACAAGTGTCATTATCCCTTTAAGGGATGTAAACAGTTTGCCCCTATTAATGATGTGCTATTTTATTTTTTCTCTCCTTTTTACCTTTCTATGCCTCTCTTGAGTCTTGTATTTGAAGATCAAATTTTCTGTTGAGCTCTGGTCTTTTCATCAGGAAAGTTTGGAGTCCCCTATTTCATTGAATATCCATCTCTTCCCTGAAAGTTTATGCTCATACTGGGTAGTTGATCCTTGTTTGTAGGCCAAGCTCCTTTGCCTTATGGAATATCATATTCCAAGCCCTCTTATGTTTCAATGCAGAAGCTGCAAGGTCCTGTGTAATCCTGACTATGGTTCCATGATATTTGAATTGTTTCTCCCCAGCTGCTTGCAGTATTTTCTCTTTAACCTGGTATTTTTGAAATGTGGCTACAATATTTTAATTTGGGATCTCATTCAGGAGGTCATTGGTGGATTCTTTTGAAGACTATTTTACTTTCTGGTTCTAGGACCTCAGGGCAGTTTCCTCGACAATTTCCTTGATTTCCTGAAAGATGCTGTCCAGGATCGCTTTTTCTCATGGTTTTCAGGTAGACCAATAATTTTTAAATTGTCTTTCCTGGATCTATTTTCCAGGTCAGTCGTTTTACCAATGAGGGATTTTATGTTTTCTTCTTTTTTTTTAATTCTTTTGTTCTTGTTTGACTGATAATTGGTCTCTCATAGAGTCATTAGATTCCACTTGCCCAATTCTAATTTTTAATATAAATTTATTTATTTTTAGTTTTCAATATTCACTTCCACAAGTTTTTGAGTTACAAATTTCTCACCCCTTCCCCCACCCCAAGATGGCATGCATTCTGGATACCCTTCCCCTGGTCTGCCTCTCTTCTATCTCTCCCCCTCCCTTCTCTTATCCCCTTCCCCTTCTATTTTCCTGTAGGCAGGATAGACTTCTGTACCCCATTTCCTGTATTTCTTATTTCCCAGTTGCATGTGAAAACATTTTTTTTAAACATGTGTTTTAAAACTTTGAGTTCAAATTTTCTCCTTCCTCCTCCCCACCCACCCTCATTGAAAAGGCAAGCAACTCAATATAGTTGTACATGTGCAGTTATGCAAAACATTTCCTTAGTAGACATGTTGTGAAAAACTAACTCTATTTCCCTTAATCCTATCCTGCCCTCCCATTTATTCTCTTCTTTCTTTTGACCCTGTCCCTCCTCAGAAGTATTTGCTTCTGATTACCCTCTTTCCCAATCTGCCCTCCTCTCTATCACCCCCTGCTCTCTTGTCCCCTTCTCCCCCTATTTTCCTGTAGGGTAAGACAGATTTCCATACCCAATTGAATGTGTATGTTATTCCTCCTTAAGCCAAATCCTATGAGAATAAGATTCCTCATTCCCTCTCACCTTCCCCTGTTTCCCCTCCACTGTGAGAGACTTTTCTTTTCTGTTTTTTTGTGAGATAATTTACCCCATTCTACCTCTCCCTTTCTTCTTCTCCGAGTATCATCCTCTCTCATCCCTTAATTTTATTCTCCAGATATGACCCCTTAATCTTCAACTCACCCTGTGCCCTCTATCTATCTATATATACATACATAAATTTTTTTCCTTCAACTACCCTAATACTGACAAAGTCTCATGAGTTACAAATATCATCTTTCCATGCAGGAATGTAAACAGTTCAATCTTAATAAGTCTCTTATGATTTCTCTTTCCTGTTTACCTCTTCATGTTCCACTGAGTCCTGTATTTGAAAGTCAAATTTTCTATTCAGCTCTGGTCTTTTCATCAGGAATGCTTGAAAGTCCTCTATTTCACTGAATGACCATTTTTTCCCCTGAAGGATTATACTCAGTTTTGCTGGGTAGGTGATTCTTGGTTGTAATCCTATCTCCTTTGCCCTCCGGAATATTATATTCCATGCCCTGCGGTCCTTTAATGTAGAAGCTGCTAAATCTTGTGTTATCCTGATTGTGTTTCCACAGTACTTGAATTGTTTCCTTCTGGCAGCTTGTAATATTTTCTCCTTGACCTGGGAACTCTGGAATTTGGCTACAATATTCCTAGGAGTTTTCCTTTGGGGATCTCTTTCAGGAGGAGATCTGTGGATTCTTTCAATTTCTATTTTGCCCTCTGGTTCTAATATATCAGGGCAGTTTTCCTTGATAATTTCTTGAAAGATGATGTCTAGGCTTTTTTTTGATCATGGCTTTCAGATAGTCCAATAATTTTTAAATTCTCTCTCCTGGATCTATTTTCCAGGTCAGTTGTTTTTCCAATGAGATATTTCACATTGTTTTCTAATTTTTCATTCTTTTGGATTTGTTTTACAGTGTCTGATTTCTCATAAAGTCACTAGCTTCCAATTGCTCTATTCTAATTTTTAAGGAAGTATTTTCTTCAGTAATCTTTTGGACTTCCTTTTCCATTTGGCCAATTTTCTTTTTAGGGCATTTTTCTCCTCATTGGCTTTTTGGACCTCTTTTGCCATTTGGGTTAGGCTTTTTTAAGGTGTTATTTTCTTCAGTATTTTTTTGGGTCTCCTTTAGCAAGCTGTTGACTTGTTTTTCATGATTTTCTTGCATCACTCTCATTTCTCTTCCCAGTTTTTCCTCTACTTCCCTTACTTGCTTCTCAAAATCCCTTTTGAGCTCTTCCAAGGCCTGGGACTGATTCATATTTTTCTTGGAGGCTTTGGATGTAGGAGCTTTGACTTTGTTGTCTTCTTCTGGTTGTATATTTTGATCTTCTTTTTCACCAAAGTAAGATAATATAGTCTGACTCTTTTTGCGCTGCTTGCTCATGATCCCAGCCAATTACTTGAGTTTTAAACTCTTTGTTAAGGTAAGAGTCTGCTTCCAATGTGGAGAGTGTACTGTCCCAAGCTTCAGGGGTTTGTGTAGCTGTTTTCAGAGATACTTGTAGGGACCTGTAAATTTTCAGTTCTTCCAAGGTGGTATGATAAGGGGTGAGGTGTTTACTCCTTTCCTGGCCTGTGACCACAAGTATTCCTTTCTGTCCTGTAACTGTGAGGAGGGGTTTCTCTCAACAGCCACTACAAGCTCCACCATGCCAGCATTCCTCCTCACCCCAGCACTGCCACCCAGAACTGTGACCCAGATCCACACACGGGCAAAGCAAGAGATTCCTGCCTCAGCACTGGCAAAGAGATCCCTGCAGTCCCTCTCTGATCAGCCACTGGATTCCCCCTCAGTCTGTGGGCCGGAAGCTCGGGAAGCAGCTCCCCCCCGTAGGGCCAGGCTGTTGGGGAATGGAGCTGAGACCCCACCTTCCTCTCTGACCTCCAACAGAAACAGACTTTTCCCACTGACCTTCTAAGTTGTTTTTGGCATTCGTGGATTGAGGAGTCTGGAAACCTCCACAGCTGCCCAAGATTTAGTCCTCTGAGGCCTGCTCCAGGTTTGCTACGGCCTGCATGCCCACACTGCACTGTGCTCCCAGCCCAGCGCAATACACCTTTCTGATCAATTGTCCAGGTTGTCTTGGGCTGGAAATTTGTTTCACTCTGTCTTTTTGTGGGTTCTGCTGCTTCAGAATTTGTTTAGAGCCATTTTTTATGAGTATTTGGAGGGGTTTGGGGGACAGCTCAAGCAACTCACTGCTTTCACTCCACCATCTTGGCTCCACCCCCCCATTCTAATTTTTAATGAATTGTTTTCTTCTATTAGATTTTGTACTTTTCCATTTGGCGCATTTTACGTTTTAAGGCGTTCTTCTCAGTAAGTTTTTGTGCCTCCTTTTCCTTTTACAAGTGCTGCTTTTTAAGGAGTTGTTTTCTTCATGTACTTTCTTTTTCCCCCACTTGGCCAATTGTATTTTTAGGTAATTGTTTTCTTTAATGTGCTTTTTTCCTCCATTTGGACAATTGTATTTTTTAAGACTTGTTTTCTAGAGTCAATATTTGTCCTTCCTTTTCCAAGCTATTTACTCTCTCTTGCATACCTCTTATTTCTTTTCCAATTTTTTCTTTTACCTCTTTTATTTGGCTTCTTGTGCTCTTTCAAGAAGACTTTTTGGGCTTGAGACCAGTCTATATTCCCTTTTGAAGTTTTGGATGTGGGTATTTTGACAATGCTGTCCTCTTCTAAATTTCTGCCTTGATCTTCCCTGTCACCATAATAAGAATCTATGGTCATTATCCATTTCTTTTTGCTCATGTTGTTTGCTTATTTCCTGACTTTAAACAAAAAACTTGAGCTCTCCTGCTGGAGAGCAGAGGGCACTGACATAAGCTTCTTCTACTGGGAGCCAAGGGCCTGGTCACTAGTTTTGTGTGCTGGGGTGTCAAGTGCTGGCAGTTGGAGGCTGTAGGGTTCTGGTAACTTACCTGCTGTTGGGCTGGAATCAGGAACACTGGAGGTCTAGGGGTAGGGGTGGGGAGTCTGGACCCTGGAGGGCATCTGCTTACCTGGGTCTTGTGCTCCTTTCTTTGTCTCCTGATCACCCAGACCTTGCATAGGGATGTTTTGCTGTGGGAGGATGTCTGTCCTCCCATATGAGCTTTACCTCTTGGAGCTGTGCTTCTGAGAGTTTTGCTGAGGCACTGGGAGATTTGGCTGCTGGAGGATGCCATTGCACATAGTGGTTTTCCAACCTGGTGTTTACAGGTTGTAAACCCCTGCCTGTACTGAGGCACTCGGGGATCCTGGTATTGGTGCTTGCCTTTTCCACCATCCTCTGGTTCAGGATCTTCCCCTGATATACTGAGGTAGGGCTTTCCATTGACTTGCTGGGACACCTCCTGTTCTGTACTGCTCCCCCTCTTCCAGAGGAAGAGAGTCCATTCCCATTATTCCCCTAGGCTTCCTGGGCTACAAGACTGCTACACCCATCTTTCTTCTGGTTCAGCTGTTCCAGGGTTTTTCTTGGGGCAATATTTTCTGGGCTTTCATAGGTCAATAAGGAAGGGTGAGAATGACTTCTTACTCTGCCATGTTGGCTCCTGCATTCTATTTTAATTAATTGAAAGGAAAAAGGAGAATATTAAATTATTAGATAAAGAAAGAATAAATAACAAGCTAATAAATAAAACTCCAAAACCATCCACTACTTAAAAAATTAGGTAAATGGGAATGGAGGGGATTGGATTTGAGAGTAAGGGGAAGAGAATTGATGTGAATAGGGCTACCTTAAAACACATAAGGGTGAGTAACTAGTACTGTGTTTACAAAAAAAGAGAAAAAATAATTTAGGGAAAAAATCAATATTAGAGGAAAATGGAAAACATATTAACTGAAGTCACAATTTAAATCTAAATAATCTAATAAAGGAAAGGAATAATAATAATAATAATAATGATAATAATAATAATAATAATAATAAATAATAATAATAATAAAGGAAAAGAGTGACAAATTAGCCAGGAAAAAAATCTCTACAATCTGTGGTTTATAAGAAACAACTTATAAAAACAATGACACACACAGAATAAAAATAAGGTGTACACTTATATGTTCCAAATGCCATATAAAGTGACAATTAACTGAGCTACAAATATATATATATATATATATATATAATATATATACTATATATATATATATAATATATATACATATATATATATATATATATACATGTATGTGTGTGTGTGTGTGTGTGTGTGTGTGTGTGTGTGTGTACACACATACATGCACATATTGGGTAACACAGTAGTTATATGAGATACCAATGCCATTCTCTCAGTTTTAGATACCCAACAGAAAGATATAAAAAAGAAAATATGCAGTTGACCACATTTACTAAGAAGCTAGAATTACAAAAGATATTGAATATTTTAAATGAGACTGGAAAAGTATATTTCTCCTCAGAATCATATGAAATTTTTAGAAACATTATTCACATATTAGAGCATAGAAATATTTCAAATAAATATGAAAAAGTCAGAAATAGTCAATGTATCCCTCACATGCCATAATTTAATAAAAATAGAAATTAGTTCAGGGACCACAAATAAAAGGTACAGAGCCAAATGTAGATTTAAAAATAAAATCCCCAATAATGAGTGAATGAGAGAACAAATCATAGAAACAATAAATATATCAGTTGCATATTTATCATAGGTAAATATATGAATATGATCATTATGAGATATACCAAAATTTCTGGGATGACATTAAAGCTGTA
The DNA here is from genome assembly GCF_003287225.1 of Phascolarctos cinereus. Classification (NCBI taxonomy): domain Eukaryota; kingdom Metazoa; phylum Chordata; class Mammalia; order Diprotodontia; family Phascolarctidae; genus Phascolarctos; species Phascolarctos cinereus. The sequence continues at coordinate 259,904,464 of NW_027555847.1, forward strand.
CTTAAGGGAAAAATCATATCCTTATAATCATTCATTAAAAAATAGACAACTAAGTGATTAATTACTGGAATAATGCATTTATAAAATAGAAACCCAAAAGAGAAACCACAACATAAGTACAATTGAGGAGTTATGAAATATCAGAGAAGAAACTGATATACTATAAACCAAATTAAAAAAAAACTATAGATATGATAAAGAATAAATCCACACCTGAGCACCCCAGAAGGAGTTACTTTATAAGTTGTGTTTTGGCTCAAGTGTAGAGTCTTTTTGAAGTATTAAAAAGGTACTCAATGTAAAATGTGAATCAATGAGAGAGTAATTTATTTTTACCTGCAAAAGAAACTGTAAAAACAAAACTCATAACCCATAGCTAAACTTTAACCAAGATTCTGTAATTTTATTTATAACTGCATTTATATGTCATCACAACCTAATACGTTTGTGATGAACATTCATTTTTACATTACATCTTGGTGCTACACAGTATAATCAATACCTTTGTCCTCTTTCCTCCTCCTCTCCATTTCTTTCTTACTGCCAGACATGTATGGATAGGTGAAGCAAAGAGAATTGGTTTGATACAGGAATGCTCATGTTAACAGATAGTACACCTTATTGGAATCCCAAACCATCGACTGAACTTCCACTTAATTTAAACCAAACTCTTTTTTATTCCCCAAAAGGATGCTCCCTTGGCTGTCACTGTAGCTTCAGGGTCTT